>NC_090444.1:1445236346-1446486346 GCF_031143425.1 Pleurodeles waltl | reverse complement strand
GTCTGACAGGGCTCGCGGCCCAATCACCGAGTCCCCAATCCGGGAGAGAAGCTCCTGCGTTGCCAGAAAGAGGTCCAACCTAGCGTATGTTTTAGTTGCTTCTGAATAAAAGGAATAGTCTCTTAACGTGGGGTGCACACTTCTCCACACATCCACCACACCACATTCACACAGCCACTGCCGACCAGCCTCTGACAAAGACCCCGTCTGCCCGTACCAGTGACCTGAACGGTCCAGGTCCCCGTCCATCACCAAATTAAAATCGCCCCCCAGCAGGACGGCACTATCAGGAGATTGGAACAGCGGAGTCAAAGCCTGTCTTAGAAATATTTCTTGCTGGGAGTTAGGCGCGTATAGGGAAGCAATCGCGAAGGAAAAAAAACCCAGTCTCAACCTCATAGCTAAGAGCCTCCCTGGAACCTCGTGCAATATTGCTATCACTTCCCCGGGGAATGAGCGTGCCAGAAATATCAGCACCCCTGCATGCTTTGATGGTAACGAAGACCAGAACTGCCTGGGGAACTACTTAGAGAGCATAGGATAAGTATCTTTTGAGACTAGGTGCGTGTCCTGCAGAAGGCATATATGACTCTCCGATCTCTCCATGGCAGACAGGATGGCTAGCCTCTTGGTGAGGTTATTGAGCCCCGAACATTCAAGCTTAAACATTTAATAATCATGTCCTATAATGAGGGTGACAAGCAACAGAGAAGGGAGCACGCCACCCCCGTATAAAAATCTAGACCCCCTACCACACCCGGGCCTGTGAATATCTCTACAAAGAGCCAGCATCGCAAGGAAACCCAACAGCATTCAACTAACATGCACAACAGGTGCATAGAACGCAGAAGTCCTCGATTGTCAATCTTCGCGAGGTAAAGTCTCCAAGGGGCGTTATATCTAACCATGTCTAGTAACCAAGTCCATTGCCCCCGCCACCCTGACCCTCTTCAAGAAACAGCATGTTGTTAGCAGTGTGGCCAAAAGCAGACCGGGGCACCCCCGACTACCCATCCTAGGCTGAAGTTCCGGCTGCCACGCTGTTCAAAACAGATTCTCTCTCCGACCTCAGCTCCGAGGCCGTTGGGCGTTGCAGCTTCCTTCTTTTCTCTTTCTACCGCCAACGGGGAGGACCCCCGCGCATGCAAGGTCGCTTCCCCGCTCGCCTCGCGGCCTACATCCTCCAGACCCAGAATATGGCTGGCTTCCAAAATGGATTTCACCTACCGGAGCTGATCCTCCCAGCAGAAGACCAAGCGGAACGGGTGGCCTCAAGAGTAGAACACATTGTGCGCTCGCAAGTGAACCGTGATCAGTTTGAATTCTCTCCGCCTCTGCAGAGTCCGCACAGATAAGTCATGAAATAGTTGGAGTTCATGCCCTCAAAAGAGTACCTGCTGAAGATTGCGGGCCCGCTGTAGGATCTTTTCTTTAAGAACAAAATTATGGAGACAGGCTAGGATATCTGGAGGGCGGTCTCCAGGGCCACCAGCCCGTCCGCCCGATGAACCCGATCCAGGAACCGCCTCCTGTGTCTCGTCCGGGCCAAGCAGAGAGCGAAACAGGCCCGCCACATAATCCCCAATGTCCTCCTTTTCAACACCAACCGGAGCCCCTCTTATACGAATATTTTGTCTCCTCGAGCAGTTTTCCAAGTCCTCGACCGCTATCTGGAGGAGGTCCTGCTGCTCTCGGAGGCGGACTACCTCCTGTTGCAGGCCCGCCACTTCTTAACCGCAAGGGATCTCACCATCTTCTTGCTGCGACACTCATTCTCCCAAGGAGGTGACCTCTCCCCGCAGCTCCTTCACCTAATGCGAGATGTCCCTACGTAGCTCTTGGATATCGCTCCGGAGCGAATCAAAAAAGGAGGTCAAAAAGCCCTTCTTAACGGGAGAACTCTGATCTGTGTCCGTCTCCATCCGACTCTCCAGGGCCTTCACCGCAGGTAAGTCCTCCGCCATACTCCCCGATGTCAAGCGTGCCCCCGTAAGCAATTCTTTCACTGAGCGCTCACGTTTAGATTTAGACATCGCCATGGCACGCCAGCCTAATCTCGATTTGCCGGATCAATCCTACAAGGCCTCCAAAGTCTCCGTCTGAGACTGATCCCCAACTACCGCCATGTCAGAGACCGCACCTGAGTCCCACACCTGGCAGCCACCGCTTACAAATATCTGCTTCAACTGCCTCTTCCACCATATATGCGGGCCCACACTTAGTTGAGCTTCAGGCGATGAGGTGCAGCAGTATTGGGGCAAAGCAGCAGGGGCCCCCGTCTTCTCTCAGGCCACGATCCTTTACTCGGTCCCACTCATATACGCCAGGGTGGGGGGCACCAGCCTCCAGACCCCGGTCCAATTCCTCATATGGGGGCACCTTCTCCTCCAAAGCGCTCTGGCTTTTCAGGGCCAAGGCCCTCGCCGCGGTTCCGCAGCTCCCGAGGCCATGACTGGGCCTTCCAGGCCCTCCGACCCCCCCGGAGCTGAAATCCAATGGCCGCCGGGGGAGGGCCCACCTCGCGGCCCAGGTCGTCTTTCACGCCACTCCGCGGCCATGCAGCGGCTCCGAGGCCGATCGCCGCTCTCCCCGCAGTAGCAGCGCGGCTCAACTCCGGGCCACCGCCGGACGGCAACAAGCCCACGGGGGTGCTCGCACTTCTGGGGGGGCCTCCAGGCGTCACCCTGCCGGGCCGAAGAGCAGTTTTGTGGGTCGAGATGGCGGAGCGCGGACGGGCACGTCCTAGCACGGCGCCATCTTGGACACGCCCCGAGCATATGCAATTTAATTCCATACCGTGCCATTTTGCTAGGAATGTACTGCCTAAAAACCAAACGACCCTTGAACAGGACCAAAGACTCACTTACAGATATTTCATTGCCTGTAACATAGATCTCTGAAAACCGATCTACCAAATGATCAAGGACAGGTCTAATCCTCAAAAGACGGTCAGAATCAGGGTGATCTTGTGGCAAGGCTAAAGCATTCTCTACAAAATGCAACATCGGAATCTAATACCGGTTACAACTCATGATTACAGGAAATATAGCAGTTGCCAATATGAAGACAGTAATGGCTTCCTTATCAGCCCCATCAAAAAAGTTAAACCCAAGCATTTTTTCAACTCTTCCAGATTTGTGGGAATCCTCCAGCTAGCTCTAGAGTGTGGCCTAAGTCTGGCAGCGTTGTCCCTCAACTACTGCTCTGCATACAAATTAGTCTGCTCAGCAATCTCTTCCAAAAATATATCATCCATAAACAACTCAAAGAAGTTGACAGGCACAACATTTTTCGTATTAACTCGACAACCTGGGAAACCAGTAAAGGCAGGCAACTGTGGCTGCTCCATGTTTGGTGCAACCCACGTTTCAGGTCTTCCAATGGGGAGCCTTTCAGCCGCTGGCTGCTGCACCATTGACACATCAGTGTCCTCCTCTAAAACAGGCACTTCATCAGCACTGAGAGTGGCTTCATCATCAGATGATTCCTCTCTGACAGACAATTCACTTGCAGAATCTTTCACTTCCTCCTCTGCCTCAGATGCAGAGTCAGTCTCATAATCATGGTCAAAAGCCAACTCAAAAAGCACACCGACAACCTGCTGAGCAGTCATCCAATGGCTAGCCATGATCCTTCCTACAAAAAGTAAGTGGACAAATGCACCACCAACAACCAGCACTGTGTAAGATAAGTAATAAACAAAGTGTAGCTTTATCACTAAGAGTTATAGACTCAAAAGCTATACCGCTCACTTGCCTGAAAAAGTTTGACTCACCAGCAACTACTCTGCACAGCCACAGCAATCACCAATGATATCCCACTAAAAAGAAAAAAGAAAAGCATAAGACAACACAAATATCCTTGTGCATAAATCGTAGGACAATTTCACACACAATCCTGCATTCAGTACAGCACCTACAAACATGTAATTCATGCATGGCAACAATACTCCTTTGGAGTAAATTTATATACTAACCTAAAACATGCAACTACACAAACTGCAGGACAACCACTTCCAAAACTGCAACAAGCCAAAGCAAAGGAAGAAAAAGCTTTGAACTAGAACAAAAAGGAAAAATAAACTGTTATAATCACAAATGCAAATACTTTGGCCGTTGACAAACATTTATACATTTTTCCTGGTGTCTAGTGATCTCTGCTTAGGGGCAGATGGGCCTTAAAAAAATATGCCAATCTTCCTCCAAGGGGGGCATAAATGGCATAGAATAATTGCAAATGGCTTCCAGCGCGTCTTGCACCCACTAATGGGGTCAGCACGAGATTGCGCGATGATGTTATTGGGGGTGTGCTCGGGTGTGGAAGGGGAAGCAATTTCCCTTCCAACCCTGACCTGGGGAAGCATGGGGGGTGGCCCTCAAGGGGAGCGCAAGGGCATCTACCAGGATGTAAAGGTTATGTCTATGGCACCTCAGTGCCGCAACCACGGATGTAACCATTACGTCCACACAAGAGAATCAAGACTTTTGCATGTTATTTACTACACGTTGGGTCAACGCTTCTCACCTTACATTTTCATGCATTACAAACATCAACGCCCGCAAAGATGACCACGGTGAGTACTGCCGCCTAGCACACAAGGGATGGGGGGAGGAAAAAGAGAGTGACACACAGACACAACACTCAACAACCCCAACATCATACACACAGACAGATGCAATAACATCAAATATCTGCCACGTACCCCTCAGGAATTATGCAAGGAAAAAAGGAATTGATTAAAGTGAGTGTAATGAGATAAATAAGTAAAAATATGTGCTTCAAAATCAAAACAGGATATACATATATACAAATGGAGGGCCACTGCCCAGTCCTCTATGTCCGTGGGCCACAGAGCCACATCACATAGGACCTCAGTCCTGCAACAACACGTAAAGAACACTGCAGGGGCATCAGGTCAAAAATACACAGGCACCTAAGGGGGACAGGGAATGGAGAGCACCTCATCCGGAAGATGGTACAATGCCACTGGTCCTGGAGGGGGCTACATCCCCTATGCACTGTCCTGGGGAGTGCAAGGCCACAGTCTCTCAAGTGGGTGGGTTGCCCACTGCTTGGTCAAGGGGAGAGCAAAGCCACAATCTCTCAAGTGGGTGGTTTGCCCACTGCTTGGTCTTGGGGAGTGCAAGGCCACAGTCTCTCTAGTTGGTGGTTTGCCCACTGCTTGGTCCTGGGGAGTGCAAAGCCACAGTCTCTCTAGTGGCTGGTTTGCCCACTGCTTGACCCTGGGGAATGCAAGGCCATAGTCTCTCTAGCGGATGGTTTGCCCACTGCTTGGTCCTGGGAGTGCAAAGCCGCAGTCTCTCTAGAGGATGGGGTAAGTGTATGGTTTCTTCCACTGGTTCTGGAGGGGGCGTTGTGCCCAGTGAGCTTCACCCTGTTGAGGATGGAGTGAGTGTATGGCTTCTTCAACTGGGTCTGGAGGGGGTATTGTGCCCAGTATGCTTCATCCTGGCAAGGAGGGGTGAGTTTTAGGCTTCTCTACTGGTTCTGGAGGGGGCGTTGTGCCCAGTGTGCTTCATCCTGGCAAAGAGGTGGTGAGTGGATGGCTTCTCCACTGGTTCTGGAGGGGGCCTTGTGCCCAGTGTGCTTCATCCTGGAAAGGAGGGGGTGAGTGGATGACTTCTTCCACTGATTCTGGAGGGGACCTTGTGCCCAGTGTGCTTCATCCTGGCAAGGAGGGGGTGAGTGGATGGCTTCTTCCACTGGTTCTGGAGGGGGCATTGTGCCCAGTGAGCTTCATCCTGTGGAGGATGGGGTGAGTGTATGGTTTCTTCCACTGGCTCTGGAGGGGGGATTGTGCCAATGAGCTTCACCCTGTTGAGGATGGAGTGAGTGTATGGCTTCTTCAACTGGGTCTAGAGGGGGTATTGTGCCCAGTGTGCTTCATCCTGGCAAGGAGGGGGTGAGTTTTAGGCTTCTCTACTGGTTCTGGAGGGGGCGCTGTGCCCAGTGTGCTTCATCCTGGCAAAGAGGGGGTGAGGAGTGGATGGCTTCTCCACTGGTTCTGGAGGGGGCATTGTGCCCAGTGTGCTTCACCCTGGCAAGGAGGGGGTGAGTGGATGGCTTCTCCACTGGTTCTGGAGGGGGCCTCGTGATGCAGCACTTGGGGAGTACAAGGTCACGGTCTCTCACCTGGGTGTCACACCTACAGGATTTGCAGGGTCCAGGATGCACTACAGCCTATGGAGGCAGGACGGCTGCTCAGTGGTGGCAGTGGTGGGGCTGGTGGCAGGGCTGGCAGTGGTGGGCGGAGGCTTCTGCCCTTCCCCAGCAACCTCGGACGGTTGTCCACTGGGGCTGCTGCTGCTGGAAGTGGTGCTTGTGGCGTTGCTGGTAGTGGTGGGAGGAGGCTCCAGCCCTTCCCCTGCAACCTCGGACGGTTGCCCACTGGGGCTGCTGGCAGTGGTGCTTGTGGAGTTGCTGGTAGTGGTGGGAGGAGGCTCCAGCCCTTCCCCTGCAGCCTCAGATGTCTGCCCACTGGGGCTTCTACTGCTGGCAGTGGTGCTAGTGGCGGTGCTGGCAGTGGTGGGGGAGGCTACAGCCCTTCCCTTGCAGCCTCAGACGGCTGAACCGCCATGGTTGGTGGTGAGGGCTCAGAATCAGTCCTAGCACCAGGCTGCCTGTCTTTCCTGCCTGCAGGTGCAGGCCCCTTGCCCTTCCCTTTCGCAGCTGGTGGTGCCTCCCTGCCCTTCTCCTTGGCAGCTGGTGGTGCCTCCTTGACCTTCTCCTAGGCAGCTTGTGGCGCCTCCTAGCACTTCCCCTTTGGCAGCTGGTCGTGCCTCTTTGCCCTTCCCCTTGGCAGCTGGGGGTGCCTCCTTGTCCTTTCCTTTGGTAGCTGGTGCAGGCACATTTTCAGTGCTGATGCCTAGTTCCCTGGACCCTCTCCCACCTGCAGTAGCTGTCTATACTACTGTGGCCATGGAGTGGGTGGCTGAGGTGCTCGTCTGGGTTCTGACCACCCTGGCCTGATGTGAAGGAACGGGGGGGTAGGGAAGAGGTCTACGGTGGAGAGGAAATGCTTCTTAGGGACACTGGGGCAGGAAAAGTGAGAAGGTTTGGGAATGGAGGAAGAGAGAGTGGTTGTAGGAGGTGTCTGTCTGCTGTGTTTGGGTGCAGGTGCATGGGCTGGATGCTGTTGTGAGGTGGATGGCTGTTGGGTGTCTGAGTGCTTGCGTTTGTGTACTTTGGGAGGAGGGGGAACAGACACAGTGGGAGAGGACACAGGGGACGTGTGCATGGATGTGGGAGTGGTGACTGCCAGTGAGGGGTGTGCAGTGATAGGCATGATGGTGATGGAGGAGGTAGAAGAGGATGTGGTGCATTCAGGTGTGAGTGGAGACACTACTGGGAGGGTGGTGGATGACGACGAGGCAGGGGCCTCAGTGGAGGCAGTGGATGTTGGTATGTTTGCATCTGGATCATGTTTGTGTGAGGGCCTGTGGGATGATGTGTGGTGCTTGTATTTGCCTGAGCCACTCCTGTGTGTTGTCTTGGGTGCATGCTGGTCTGAATGTTTGCTTGGGATAGGTTGGGGTTGAGGGGAATGGGCAGGGTAGAAGAAGATGGAGGGGGAGGCTAGAAACAGGGACAATGGCTGCCATCAGGGAGGAGGCCAGGGCCAGGATTGATCACTGTTGGGTCGCCATGCCACAGTGAATGCCCTCCAGGAATGCATTTGTTTGTTGCAAATGGGCTGCCAGCCCTGGATGGCATTGACTATGGTTGACTGCCCAACAGAGATGGATCGCAGGAGGTCAATAGGCTCCTCACTCAGGGCAGCAGGGCTAACTGGGGGAGGGCCTGAGGTGCCTGGGGCGAAGGAGATGCCCACCCTCCTGGCTGAGCGGGTACTAGAAACACACTGAGTGGCTGCTGGGAGGGCGGTGCTGGTATGGGGGTGGCGTCTGTACCTGTAGTTGGGGTGGGCACAGAGGTATCCCCAACCATCAGGGAGCTTCCATCGGAGGAGGTATCACTGTCAGAACTGTCCCCCCCAATGTCTCCGCCGTGGTGCTCCCCTTGCCCTCCATCCCACTGGTGCCCTCACTGTCGGTGGATTCGGTGTCCTGGGCCCTGTGGGATGCAGCTCCCTCCATCACCGTGCCTCTGCTCCTCTGCCAGATGATGCTAATGCACATAGGGACAGGGTGACCAAACAAAAAGCGGGGGAGACAAAGGATACACTTGGTCAATGGCTGCAACAACACCACCATTGTCATACACGACACACACACACATGCACATGGAACAGCCCTACGCACTAGGCAAAGCACTACCAGTCACAGTGCTAGTCACCAGGCCATGGACAGGTTACCTAACAACAATAGCAGCATACCTAAGACCCACATACCCCTGCCCAGTAATGGATGCCTACTAGATTGGTAAGAGGTGGTGTTCATCAGCCTCTGCTTAACATGAGACCTACCCTGCAATGTCCGGCCTGGCCTAGGGGCATCTGCAGGCCCACATCCCCCAGCCGGAGACCACCCCACCACAAGCAAGTACTATATTGTGGCTGCTGTGATGCACTCAAGCACCCATCTAGCTCTGGACAGGCCACCACAAGCATGCAGGCCATCAGGGGGGTCAGGGTTCAATGGGCACCCCTTCCTCGTTGGGAGGCCATTCCCAGCTGGGCCTCCGCCGTCTTCCTTGCCCAGCGTCTCAGGTCCTCCCACCGTTTGCGACAGTGGGTGCTCCGCCTGTTGCACCTTCTTGGCAATGGCACGCCCTATACCATTTTTCTGATGGGCGCTGACCTGCAGAAAAAGGAACATAGAAAAAAGTATCAGTCATACCATCTGGCCTCTTACACTCATGGCCCACCATTGCCCTCACATCCCCTTATGCACAGACAGTGCCCAGCTTACATGCAACACCCTGCTCAGAACCCTTCCACCAACTCCCCCTACACCAGGGCCTCACACACAGCACTCCATGCATTCATTCCCCATGCATCATGCTAACAGTTTACTCACCTGTTGGTCTGGAGGCCCATACAACATTCGGTACTGGGGTAGGATGCCCGTCACCAGTCTCTCCAACTCCGCAGCGGTGAAGGCAGGGGCCCTTTCCACATTGACACCAGCCATGGTTGGTTTCAGACACAGGTCCCAGCAGCACTGGCAGTGTAGGTCCTGTCCTGTTGAAGGTCAGGTAACAAGTGAGTGAACAGATAGGAAATGGCAGTCACATCCGCAGCAGTGCCTACTCTCACAATTGGCATACATCACTATTGGCCACTGTAACATATGGCCCAATGGTAACCAATGAGGAGTTGCACGGCGGTTCTCGACCAGCTCCCGCAACGGCGCACAACTTCAGTGGCATTACCACATTTCCCCATGTCCATCCACACAGGACAGGCAGACGCCATTTCAGGGGGGTGCAGGCCATGGCACCTAACTGCGTCACAGTACACCTAGGCACCATTTGGGCCTATCCAACAACATACTATTATGGTCACATCATGCAATGCAGTGTAGTTGCAGTGTAGCTGCTCCCCTCCCCCCCCTACATTACAATCGCTGCAAATGAATAGGAGATGGAGACATCCTCCCTTATACAGAACTCAGATGGACTTGGCAACAATGAAGGACAGGCACATTATCCTCACCAATAGACTGGACAGGGCCACAATCATAGCCGTGTGCCCAATTGGAGCCTGACCTGATATCTGCTATCCATCACCCGACTGGGATCCCCCTCTTGTGCAAGTCCTAACTGTGCTCCATTTCTTGGCAACTAGCTCCTTCCAAGTGACAGTGGGCTTGGCAGCAGGAATGTCTCAGCCAATGTTCTCAATAGTGCTGACTAGAGTGTTGTCTGCCCAGATTAAACACAAGCGCAGCTACATTGTTTTTCCCCAGGTTGAGGATTTGGCCACAGTGAAAGCTGACTTCTATGCAATGGGACATATCCCCAACATTATTGGGGCTACTGATGGTACACATATTGCATTTGTCCCCCACCGGAGAAATAAACAGGTGTTCAGAAATCGAAAGAGCTTTCACTCAATGAATGTGCCGATAGTGTGCCTGGAGGACCAGTACATCTCCATTGTCATGGCTAAGCTAAGTCTGTGCATGATGCCTATATCCTGAGGAATAGCAGCATCCCATGTGGGATGGCTCAACTCCAGAGGCACCGTGTGTGGCTAATAGGTGAGCCCAGGGTTCCCACCCAGTAGATGTTGGTGCATGGGTATGGTGTTAGCCATAAGGGTTAGTGTTTGGCTAACAGGTATCCCTCAATATTTGCAGTTGACTCTGGTTGCCCCAATCTCTCATGGCTACTGACCCCTGTGAGGAATCCCAGGACAAGGGCAGAGGAATGTTACAATGAGGCACATGGGCGAACAAGAAGGCCAGGTTTTGTTGCCTCCAACTAACTGATGGATCCCTGACCTACTCACCCAAGAAGGTTTGCCAGATAATCGTGGCATGCTGCATGTTGCATAAGCTTGCCTTGAGACTCCAGGTGCCTTTTCCAGGTGGGCGTGTGGCAGCACAGGACCCTGTGGACAGTGAAGATGAAGAGGCAGAGGATGAGGACAACAGAACAGCTATTATAGGACAGTACTTCAAGTGACACACAGGTAAGACACTGTAATTTAACTTTTCATTGACAGTTTTGTATTTGACATCGTACATGGCAAGTAGATTCTTGGTATCTCTACTTTCAGATTTGTGTGCCCCACTCTGGAACCTGGGGCCGATGGCAATAAAGGATTTTGCGAATCAGAAATTGCGAGTCGTGCGACTCGCATTTTACGATTCACAAAATCATATGCAGAAAGGTGTCTCAGACACCTTCGGCGAATCGCAAGGGGGTCGCAAAGACCCACCTCATTAATATTAATGAGGTGGGTTGCAATTTGTGACCCCCTTGTGATTCCCTGCACTCACAGGGATGGTGGCCTGCTGGAGACAGCAGACCTTCGTGTCTGTGACTGCTTTTTCAATAAAGCAGTTTTTTTTGGTATTGCAGCCCATGTTCCTTAAAGGAAAACGAGCTGCATTACAAAATAAAAAATTAAACCATTTGGTTTCACTTTTTCAGAGCATTGGACCACTGCCTGCTCTGAATTTTTTTTTTTTTGCGACATTCACAAAGGGGAAGGGGTCCAATGGTGACCCCTTCCCTTTTGCGAATGAGTTAGCATCCACTTCACGTGGGTGCTAACTGCGAATAGCTTTGAGACCGCGTTCGCGGTCACAAAACAACTCGGCATCGCAGTGCGAATCACAAATAGAAGGGAACACCGACTCGCAAAATGGGAATGTGCATCACAATGGGCGTTTTGCATCGCACAAACTGTGAAGTTCGCAGTTTGCACCATGCTAAACGGTTTGTACATCTGGCCCCTGGTGTGTTGACTGCAGCCAACCACAGGTCACTCCAATGTATACATTACTGTACAGTTGTATTGCCGTGTTTAAACCTTGTTAAACGAATACATAAATCATTTGACATACTCCATACTTTTCAAAGGGTGTTTATTTAAGTGCTAATAGGTAGAGGGGGATGTGCAATCGGCTGGGGTGATGCTGGAGAAAAGACCAGGATAGAGTCCAGTTTATTTGTATCACAGGTGCATTGTCTAAGGGGGCATAGGAAGAGGAGCAATGGCAGTTCAAGGTGGACAGGGTAACAGAGTGGGACACAAGGGTGACAATCAGGAGAGTCTAATTTCCTGGCGGGGATCTTGGCAATAGTCTCTGACTTCTGGGTGGATCGCAGGGACCATTTGCGGGGTAGTTCTCCTTCTGCAAGGGGAGGGGTGCTGGTGGCCTGTTGTTTCTGTGGCCAGGCCTCCTTTCCACCAGAAGCAGCAGAGGTGGAGGGCTGTTCATCAGTGTGGCTAGTGTCAGGGGCCCGGTGGTGTGCCACTGCCTCCCTCATGGTGTTGGCCATGTCTGCCAGCACCCCTGCAATGGTGACCAGGGTGGTGTGGATGTCGTTCAGGTCCTCCCAGGATCCCCTGGTACTGTCCCTCCTGCAGCCGATGGGTACCCTGCAACTTGTCCAGTATCTGGCCCATCGTCTCCTGGGAATGGTGGTATGCTCCCAGGATGTTGGTGAGTGCCTCCTGGAGAGTCGGTTCCCTGGGCCTGTCATCCCCCTGTCACACAGCAGTCCTCCCAGATTCCCTGTTGTCCTGTTCCTCTGTCCCCTGAACGTTATGCTCACTGCCACCGACCCCAGGTCCCTGATCGTCCTGTGTTTGTGGGGTCGCCTGGGGTCCCTGTAGTGGTGGACACACTGCTGATTGACGTGTCCTGGGGACAGAGGTATGGGCCCACTGTGTGGGTGCTGGTATTTACTGAGGGGGGTGGCTCTGTGCTGGTATGTGACTGAGCCTGGGTAACCGACTGTCCAGAGATCCCTGATGGGCAAGATTGGTCATCCTGATCCATGCGTCCAGGGCTGCTATCATAACTGTGGGCCTTTTCTGTAGGGGGACTGGATGTTGCTGGCACCTCCTCTCCAGTGGGGGAACTGGGGGAATGTACATGCAGTGTTATTGTTTCTGTGTGTGACACCTTGTGCATAGGTGGGTTGCCCTGTATGGTTGTGATTGCCCAGTCAGCTTTGCCTTGTGTGAGTAGTGATTTTGTGAGCTAGGAGATTCTCTCTAATGTGCATGCTTTAGTGATGGGTGTCCATGTAGGGCTGTGAGTGATGTCCATGCATTGGTGGTACATGGAGGGCTTGGTATTGGGATGGGTGGGTTGTGATGGTGGGGTGTATGTGAGATGGTGGGGTGGTGGAGTTGAGGGTAGGGGTGGGGGTATGTGATGGCATGCAGGTAGGGGGGTGAAAGTAGCAAAGAGTTGATTTACCAGAGTCCAGTCCTCCTGCTACTCCTGCCAGGCCCACAGGATGCAGTATTGCAAAGATTTGATCCTCCCATGTTGTTAGTTGTGGGGAGGAGCTGGGGGTCCACCGCCAGTCCTCTGCACAGCTATCTGGTGTCTTGCTACCACAGAACGCACCTTCCCCCGTAGATCGTACCATCTCTTCCTGATGTAATCCCTTGTTCTGGGGTGCTGTTCCACGGCATTGATCCTGTCCATGATCCTCCGCCATAGCTCCATCTTCCTAGCAATGGATGTCTGCTCCACCTGTGATACGAATATTTGTGGCTCTACCCATATGATTTCCTCCACCGTGACCCTTAGCTCCTCCTCAGAGAACCTGGGGTGTCTTTGTGGTGCGATGGGTGTAGTGTGTGTGGTGTGTGTGAGGCTGTGTGGAGTGATGTGTTTGGGTGTGTGCTGTACGGTGCTTGGATGGTGTACGGGTGATGGTGTTCTGTGGCACTGGTTCTGTGGGTGCTCTTGATGTCTCTCTCTCTTTCTTGTCAATTATTTTGAGTAGTAAAGGGTTGTAGGTAGTGTTTGTGTGTTTTATAGTGGTGTGGGTATGTGGGTGTTGTATATGTATGTGTGTCAGGTGTGTGTAGTTTCAATTGTCTAATGTAGTCTTGGTTTGTTAGGTTGTGTGTATTTTGAGTGCAGAGGTATGTACCGCTAATGTTTTACCGATGTTGAATGTCTGCCACGGTGATTCGTGGGTCATAATGCTGTGGGCGTAGTTCTGTTGGCGTAACGGTGTGGGTTTTGCTACCACCAGTTTATCATTATGGGATGGCGAACTTGTGTGTGTGAATGTATAGTGACAGATTGCTATGTGTGTCATAATATGGGTAGCGGTAAACTGCCGCCGCTGCGGTATGCTGGCGGCAGACGGCATGGCGGTAAGCGGGACTTACCGCCAATGTCATAATGACGGCCTAAGTGCTTAATCAGTAGAAACATAAGTGCCCTCTTCTGAAGGACACTGCTGCTTACTCCACCCACTCCCCCTGCCAGCACTGACAGTGACAGTATCAACACAATTTATAACCCTCATACTTTTACCAGGGTTACAATTATGTAAATTGTGGGTGCAATAACCACAAAAAGGTATTGTATTTTATATTATACAACTACAAATCACACAAATAGCAACCATACAACCAACCACTAGGTGTCCAAGCAGTCCCAGCTGTAGTGTGAAATCCCCAGCCTGGAAAATGATTTTATAATATATGGTAAGTTCTCCTGAGTTTATGATTTCAATGACCCAAGAGACATACAGTTTATTTCTAGGATTGCTAGGGGGCAGCTGAACTTCCTGCAGCTCCCATTAACATTACAAAACTGTGATGATGTTTTAGTCCCTGCTACAGAGATCACCAAAAACATTATATATATAAATATTACCCTCAGGGCATTTTAGGGCACTCCATGAAGGAGCAGTGAATGATGAATGAGATCTTGTGGCTGCTCTTTTATGCTTCACTTTTTGTTTTTAATTTATTTTCTTGATCCATTTGGAACACCCACTGTTTTTTTAATCTTGTATAATGGCTGCTGGGGAAGCCCAAGGGCCCCACTGACCCTACTGATTCCCTCTAAGTGGCCCTGTAGAGCTGCGCAGGAGCTGGTGTTTTTTATTTTTATTTAAAGGGTGCCCCAGTACGCACTCAGGGCACCCCAGGACATGATTCTTTTTGGGAGCCACTGGGGTAGTCCCAGTCTTCCCACCGCCCTGCCAGCTCCCTGTAAGCAGCCCAATCTCATGGGGCAGTGCTGGAGAGCTGGCATTTTTTTAAATTACAGGTGCCTTGGAACCCAACTGTTCACATCATTATAGATCAGAGGGGCTGCAGGGGGAGCTCCAGGACCCCTGCAACCCCACGGGCTACCTGCTCCTGCAAGAGCTGGCATGTTTACTTTTTAAATAGTGTGCACTGGTGATCACTTAGGGGACCCACAGAGAATCTACCATCAAGGGTAGTGGGGAGAGGGCCCGCCATGCCACCATCTCCCCTGCTTTCACCCAAATTGAGTGCAGCAGAAGCAGGCATTGCTCCAACCCCACGGGATCAGCTTTCTCCCACTCCTCTGGGATAGAAGCAATTCAATGCATTTCCCACTTGAGAGCGTGAGCAGGGAAACATTTTGTTCTCTCATCAGACAAAAGCAGCTTTGTGCTACCACCCATTGGGAGAAGAGTTGCAATTTCTCTGCCTGCAACCATAGGCATGGAAATAGATCTTGTCCCATGGGTTTAGGACTCCAGGACACCATCACTGAGCTGGTCCCAGGAAATTGGGTACCCCACACCCAGGGCCACTGCATGGCTCATAGAGTGGGGCTGCACACCATCCATTGTTTTGCAACCCTGTGGATGGGGATCTCGGTTCTCTTCTGGCTCAGGGACAGGGGCCATACACCCCCTACCCTTTATTTATATTTTTGGCGCGGTGTTGGTATTCTCAGGGCCTCATAGATGCATGGGGGAAGGGTGCAACACCCCCATTTCCCAAAAATATACAACACACTTCCCCTTGCACCCTGGCCCACCCTGCATTTTGTTTTGTATAAACAGCCTAGACAGATCAAGATATCCCTAACTTGGCCTCTTTTGTTTTTTCTTTTTTTTGCATTTTCTTTAGGGCTCAGGACTGAGTCCCAAGTGCTAAGATGGCTGCCACCACTGCTTGGTTTATTTGGTGGCAGCCAATCAGATCTGGAGATGAGATCTGTCGACTCCATAGATCCTCCACGGTGTGATATATACAATTATTTTGAACCTACATTTTCCAAAACTACTGACCAGATTTACACCAGATCGAAAAAGCACTCTCTTTGGACCAAGATCTAGCTTTCTGACAAATTTAGTGTATATCCTTTCCTTGGTTTGGGCTGTAGCTGTGTCTAAGGATCACCCTGAAACTTTCCATGCACAAACTAGTCAAAAAGTAGCACCTTATTTGACTGTTTCCTGGAGATATGTCAAACGGAGCTAAAGTTAATAACAACACAAAAAGGCATTTCCTATGGAAACATGATCCTAACTACTAAATGCCCAGTGGTGAAGCCACTCTGTAGTGATAGTTAGGTTGACCAGAGATAGGGATTTTTTGGATTTTCGTCCGGTAATAATCTTGCACCCATTTTATGATTATCAGCAGAACTCTGCAGACTTCAATCAATCAATCAATCAATCATAGTATTTATAAAGCGCGCTATGTACCCGTTAGGGTTTCGAGGCGCTGAGGTGGGGGGGGGGTGGAGAGGCTGTTTAGCGGTCGAAGAGCCAGGTCTTGAGGAGCCTTCTGAATGTGAGGAGGTCCTGGGTCTGGCGTAGCGGAGTGGGGAGAGAGTTCCAGGTTTTGGCGGCGAGGAAAGAGAAGGATCTGCCGCCGGAGGTCTTGCGCTGGATTCGGGGTACGATGGCTAGGGCGAGGTTGGCGGATCGGAGTTGGCGTGTTGGGGTGTAGAAGTTGAGTCTGGTGTTGAGGTAGGAGGGTCCGGTGTTGTGAAGCGCCTTGTGAGCGTGGGTAAGGAGTTTAAAAGTGATCCTCTTGTCTACTGGGAGCCAGTGGAGTTCCCTCAGGTGTGGGGAGATGTGGCATCGGCGGGGTATGTCGAGGATCAGTCGGGCGGAGGCATTTTGGATCCGTTGGAGTCGTTTGATGTCTTTGGTAGGGATGCCTGTGTAGAGTGCGTTGCCGTAGTCAAGTCTGCTGCTGACGAGGGCCTGGGTCACCGTCTTTCTGGTTTCTGTTGGAATCCACTTGAAGATTCTGCGGAGCATACGAAGGGTGTTGAAGCAGGAGGAGGAGACGGCGCTGACCTGTTTGGACATGGTGAGGGCGGAGTCCAGGATGAAGCCGAGGTTTCTTGCGTGGTTGGCAGGGGTGGGCGGGGGACCAAGGGCGGAGGGCCACCAAGAGTCGTTCCAAGCCGAGGGAGTGCGCCCGAGGATGAGGACTTCCGTCTTGTCGGAGTTGAGCTTCAGGCGGCTGATGTTCATCCAGTTGGCGATGGATTTAAGTCCCTCGTGGAGGTTGGTTTTGGCGGTGAGCGGGTCATTGGTCAGGGAGAGGACGAGCTGGGTGTCGTCGGCGTAGGAGATGATGTTGAGATGATGTTGGCGGGCCAGTTTGGCGAGGGGGGCCATGTAGACGTTGAACAACGTAGGGCTGAGGGAGGATCCTTGGGGGACGCCGCAGATGGGGTTGGAGGCTTTGGAGCGGAACGGGGAGAGGCGGACTCTCTGAGTTCTGTCGGAGAGGAAGGATGAGATCCAGTGGAGGGCTTTGTCTTGGATCCCAGCTTCCTGGAGGCGGGTCAGTAGGGTGCGGTGGCAGACTGTGTCAAAGGCGGCGGATAGGTCGAGGAGGATGAGGGCTGAGGTTTCGCCCTTGTCCATTTGAAGTCTGATGTCATCTGTGGCGGCGAGGAGAGCAGTCTTGCTGTTCTTGTTTCATTATTTAAAGAAAATGAGGTACACCCTTAACCCTAGAACCTGGTAGTTAAATGAGCAAAATAAACAATGGCCCTATAGGTCCTTGTTTCATTGCCAAAATACAGAAATTTTTGTCGTGTTTGGTCAAGGCGATGCAAAGAAAATAGGTGGATCCCAAAAAAGGGTTAAAATCCAAGCATTTTACATAAACTTTTGTAGTTCGTGTAGCGTGAACACGACCAGTCTGATTTTGCGGAACGTTTTCAGCATTAGATATTAGGGTGCACAGATGATTCTTTTGGGTACTGCAGGCAAGCGTAGTGAGCATTTCTTAAGTGATATCTTGTAGCACAATAATACTAAAAGTAGCAAGGAAGACCCAGAATTAAACGAGACTACATATCTAAAGTTTCAGATTTACTACATGAACAACGGAAAGACCCATTTATGGTCACATGTTAATGGAGACTGTAGGAAGGTAGCCTGTTTCTAGCTTGGTTACCCCCACTAATGGCCTGTTTGTCAGTGTGATTGACTGTGTCTACTGGGATCCTGCTAACCAAGACCCCAGTAGTTATGCTCTATTCCTTAAATGTGGTTGTTGGTTACTATTAACACAGTATTTCACCCGTAATTGGCATAATGGTGCCCCCTTATGAGTCCCTAGCATATGGTACCTAGGAACCCAGAGCATTGAGGTTCCAGAGGATCATTATGGGCTGCAGCATAAATCTAGCCACCCATAGGGAGCCCATGCAAAGGCTTCTGCAGGACTGCTATTGCAGTCTGTGGGAAAAGGTGCAAACACACTTTCACTGCC
Organism: Pleurodeles waltl; assembly: GCF_031143425.1. Lineage (NCBI taxonomy): Eukaryota > Metazoa > Chordata > Amphibia > Caudata > Salamandridae > Pleurodeles > Pleurodeles waltl. The sequence continues at coordinate 1,446,468,198 of NC_090444.1, read as the reverse complement.
ATTTTCACTGCACCAGGTCACTTATAAGTCACCCTTATAGCAGGCCCTCAGCCCTGAGGGAAGGGTACAAAGTACTTGAGTGGGGGGGCACTACTGCACTAGCAGAGGTGCCCCCACGAACTCCAGCCCATTTTCCCAGACTTCGTTAGTGTACAGGGGTCCCATTTTACAAGTGTACTGGACATTGGTCACTACCTATATCCATCTACATAATGGTAACTCTGAGCATAGGCATGTTTGTTATGAAACATGTTGGAATCATACCCCAAGGCTTTAGCAAGCATTGGTTGTATGATTCCATGCAATCGGGGGGCTCCTTAGAGGACCCCCAGTAGTGCCATTTCAGCCTTCTGAGGTTTTCCAGGCAGCCCCAGCTGCCGCCACCTCACAGACAGGTTTCTGCCCTCCTGTTGCTTGAAAAGCTTGAGCCCAAGAAGGCAGAACAAAGGATTTCCTTTGGAAGAGGGGTGTTACACTCTTCCTTTGGAAATAGGTGTTACAGGTGAGAGAGCGTAGCATTTATACTCGATATTAACATGAAATGTTTATGAACTAATGCATAATAATGGCGCATAGAAAATGTATTAATGTATTTTTGCTAAACGTTCGCTTGAAATGTGCCCACAGGGAGTGGCCACCAAAGTATACAATGTCTAATGAAACTGACTAATAATAATGAAAATGAAATCTTTAATGTATGATTTTACAATAATATTAAGAATTATATGTTAAGGTTTTGGTAATAAATCATTAGGCTTTAGTTAGCATGAGTCGAGGCCTAGCTGCCCAGGTTTTTCATATTAAATGTGTTTTTCTAACGTGCAGTGTGCTGACTTGCTGAAGGACATGTACTTGTATTTTTCCAAAGCTAAAGGATGAATGTAACCGTAGTAGATCCGTTCTCATGAAATTCGACTTGCTAGGAGAAATATTTTTGCAAAATGCAACACTGTAGACCAGTATAGACAATGGACCTACTGACTGAAGATGCGAGAGGACCACGAGAGTATGAAATCATACCGGACATTCTGCCCCCTGGAGACGTCAATCATAAGAACCAATAAACTACGTGAGAACTGTTATGGGGTGATAATTTTGGTGAAATCATTGCAAACCTATTGGATGGAGATAATAGGGTACCAACCCTGACCAATGAAGAATTAGGGGACTGTACAACAAAAAAGGGATAAAAACCTTTGACACGAGGAACCAGGGAGAGAGATGCCATTGCGAACTTGTTATGACCCAGACACTTTGTCACTCTACATAGAGACTTTGCTGTTTGGTTATTCAAACCATCCTTGCCTTGCCTTGCCCGTTATATAGTTTTCCTCCTTATGAGGGAAGTGTCCTTTTTACCCGTTTTGCTTTGTTTCCCTGACTGATGGCGAATCAACTATTGTCCTGAGGACAAAGACAGAATCTGTATGCCGACCCATTACGGAGGGTAACTATATGATGATGAAATTGTAATTGTCTGATTGCCTTTCCTTTCTAGGTACCAACTGCTTCTTTTGACAGGGACCATAGTTAGATGTTTTCCCAAATTCGTGTCATCAAATTGTTTTGCATGAAGCCCAACATGCCAATGCTAATTCGAGGTTAGTTAAGGGGTTCACTAAATGGACGCAAACAGACAAATGACTGGTTTAATGTTTTCTTGAATGATGCGCTAATGTTACTCTGCTAAGTTTAACCTATGTGGACGTCGTGCTATGTACTAATGTTTATGATCTTTGCTTTGATGAAATCTTATTTGAGTTGCCATATTATGACAATGCTAATGTGCTTTATGGTTCTGAGACTAATAAACTTGCTATTAGAATTGTAATCAATAGGGAATAAACTTCATATAATCATACTAAACTGGTGTGGTTATTCATGACTGCAAGGTCATGGTGGTTCTTGAGTCTTACTGATGACGTTATTGACATATTGATTGACATGTTGATCAGTTATCTCGTCCTAAGATGTCTTCAATCAGGGTCAAAAGATTCATTGGCCTAAAACGAGTCCCAGAGTGAATAAAATAATCAGAAAGGGACGCGTTAGCAGTTTTGGTAACAGAGGATGGTTCTGGCCCTTTGGGGCCCTAGGACGAGGGACCATTGTTTAAAAAGTGTTTTTCAAAATAATGCAAATTGGAGGTATGATGTGTCTCTAAATTCCCCATGACTTTCCCGGAATCTCTGAGCTTGCCTAAGTGAGTTGGGTATGTTCTCGGCGTTTTAGTATGCATGGTGTAGAAGTTGCACTAGCTCAGCTTATGCATATTGCAGGTGAGTTGTGAAATTTGCGTGGGTTTAGGCCAGGTAATGTTGTTTTAGTAGGAGTGGGTGTACTCCGCAGTATGAGAGTAGGGAAGTCGGTGAACTTCATGTGAGTGTGGGGCTTTGGGCTCAAAATTATCCACACAGTTGAAGGTGATGCACGGACCCTGTGTGGTCCAAGACTCCGGAGTATATTGAGAAGTGTACGAGAATTTGTGCGGTTTAATAGGTCAATTGGGCGTGGTTGACAAGTCGAGTTTGAGTCAAATTGTGTGATTGAAACCTTCGATGGAGATTTGGCAAGTTCTAAAGTGCACTAGGACAAACCATTGACAAGTCGAGAGTAGGATTTGCGGCTCGAATTCTGCTTGCGAGTGCGGGAACTGAGAAGGAGATAGTAGCGGCCGAGGCTTCAAGTGAAATCTCTGTAAAGTTCTGAAGCAAATGTGTTACCCTTCCTGTAGTAAACCGGCAAATTTGGGTTTTTGTTGTTAAAAGTGCTTGCAATATTTTGCATTAGTTTTGTGTGAGGAGGACACGCCGCAAGACTTTGTCAGCCGCAGAGTGTGTGAGTGCGACGTCATTTGAGCCGCGCGGGGATAGGTCAGTTGCTGAGAAGGGTCGCGCACGGATTGGCAGCCGTCCGTGAGAGGCAATTGGTTGAGAAGGTAGGCGAAGAGTGTTCTGGGAATAAAGTCACTTCCAGATTAGATTTAAAACAAAATAAAAGACGCAAAAACAAAGTTTTTCAAGGCTCTAAAGAGTGCTTTGAGGGGAGATACATACATTACTGCGAGTGTGGGGGAGCCTACACCGCCTGAGGGTACTCCAGCTTATATCGTAATGGAGGAGAAGGGAGTCGCGTCATGTCTTTGGTTAAAGCAGTGGTGCAAACTGACAGAGAAGGAGGGATGTTTAGTGTTTCCAGAATACGGAACGTTTAATGTGAGAATTTTGGAAAATTTGCGGTTGATGTTAAGTGTGCAAAAACTGCCCCCGGGACCAGCTCAGTATGAGGCATTATCAATCTGGGATTTGATGGCCATACGACTGAGACAGCAGAAATTTGAAAGGAGAATGAAAAAAGCAGAAAAGACTTTAGCGGAGGCTAGATCGGAAAATGAGACCAAGATGTGGATAAATGATAATGTAGCAAGCACTTGTGTGGGTTCTGAAGACCCGGCACAAAATAAGGGAATCCCGAGTACAGTGCAGACAAGTGATACAGTTTTGATACAGAATGGTGTCAGTGTACCCACTGCGCCAGACACACAGATACAGTTGCAGCCACCACAGATTCAGAGGCTTTATCCTGATGTTCCCGTATTAGAAACAACTACGAGTCTGATGGTGCCGCCTGATCCAGTATATACGAGATCAAAGTTAGTGTAGATTGAGCCAACTCTGCAATTGCTGCCCCAGCCGCAGCAACAGGTGGTTCCGAATTACACTTCTGTTGCGGGACCGCAGTCAGTAGCTACAGCACCCATGATGAATCAAGCTATGGGAGTTAATGCAACAATTGAACAACTGATTAGATAAGCTCAACACTCCGCAGACTACTACAGTGACCACAGAGAAGTCAGAAAGGGAAGAATATCTGAATTTTGTGAGGCTTGGTGTAGAAGCCACGGAACAAGTGGAAGGAACAATGGGGGTGAACAGATTAGAATCATACATGGAAGCAGAATTGAGGTATCTGTGCCCCAAAATAACCAAAGAAGTGAGCAAGGTGCATTAGAGGTTGGCAAACCTGGCAGACAAATACGGTATAGACATAGAGAGTACTAAGCATTTGAAAAGGAGCTATAGGCTAGACTTCGAACCTAAAGATTTTGATCACATGAGTTCTACTGGGATGAAGGCACACCTCAAAGAGATACTGCAGAGTGCTCAAATCTGGGGAGCATTAGAGAAATGGGAAGGCAGATGGGCAAAGAAGAGAAATAAAGAGAAAGGTGATGGCCCGGAACCAAAGCAGGCAAAAGCTGCACCTGACACGGGGACAATAAAAATGTTACAGATGAGAGAGACAGCTGGAGGGGTTCTAGACCAAGTACTGTGGTCTAGGAGTTACTTCTTGTCATTCACAAATGATTATCCTAGGTTGAGGGAGAAGCCGATAGAATGGTACCAGCAGACGGACAGGTTTGTGAAACTTGACGAAATGCCTTTGGGAAGACTTGAATAACCTGTTTGAGATAATAGTTCCAGCTGACTTATGGCTTGAGTGCAAGAGGGGTGTGGATTGGCCGACAGAGGAACCAGCAAGGGACAAGGTTACTGGAGCACCGTCTTCTGAGGTGATGAGGTATTATTACAAAGTGATTGAGTTTTTGAAGCAGAAGTGTCGTCGAAAGTGACTGATTGGCAGAAAATTGATTGAACATCACAGGAGGGCAAAGAGTCGATACATGCTTACTATGAGAGGTTGTTGAAGGAATTCAAACATTACAGTGGCACAGAGGTCATAGAGCCGAAAGACATGAATCACCGTGTGTTCAGGTTTGTCGAAGGGCTGAGACCAGGAGATTAGCCAGACGATTAAGAATGATTTGATATGTTGGCAAGCGAAGCCGATTGATGAGGTGTTGCAGTATGCAAAATGCTGTAGTGACGAGATTGAATTCAAGCAGAGAAAGTTGAAGGAGAAAGTGATGGCGATGCAAATTAAGGCAGCGCAAGCAGGGATGCAGGGAAATGGGATACAGCAAATGGTACAGCAGCAACCACAGGGAATTGGAGTGTTTCAGGCACAACCAAGAGGTCGAGGAGGTTTTGTGAACCGTGGTCCAGATATTAATACCATTGTGGTTCAAAATGATGTGCAGGGGATGAAAAAGGTGTCACCATGTCACGCGTGCGGGGCGTGGGGCACTGGAAGCGGGAATGCCCAATGATGGTGCAGGATGGTGTTGTTCAACAAAGCAATGATACTAGTACATTTCAAAATGTGAGGGGTCCAAATCCGAATTTCCAGAATAACATGGTGCAGATGCAGGGTCTCCAACCCATGCAACAAATGCAAATGCCACGTGTTCAACCAGCACAAATGCAGCAGGTACAACAGCAGATTCCCATGGTACCTAGACAGCAAATGCAAATACCATTAGCTCCAATGGGACAGCAACAGGTGATGCTTCCTCAACAATTCACAGTTCAAACAGTGAGTCAAAATAACACAGTACAACAGTTCCCACTGCGTGGTGAGGATGGAATAAACACTGAATGGTCGGATGATTGTTCAGATAGTGAGGAGTGTAGGCTTGCAGCGTCCCTAGAAGTAGATCAGAGGGGACCTTATGTAGAAGGAAAGGGGATGGGTCATAAGGTTTCATTCCTAGTTGATACAGGAGCTACACGCTCTACAGTCAGAAGTGCAGAGGTTCCAAAATTGCCACTTTCGGGTCGTACCATAAGGGTGGTAGGAGTAGCAAATCAGTACCTTCCAGGGATTACATAGATTTGTAGTCTGTGACTCGAGTCCTGTATCCCTACTGGGAAGAGACTTGCTGTGTAAAACAAGGTGTTCAATTACCTGTTCCAATGAAGGGATTGAGGTGCAGACAAACAGTGGTGATGAAGGGGACAATGGTCAGTTCTCAGAGTTAAAGACGGAGACCGCAAATGAAGAATACCCTTTGATAACCCTATTCCCGATGTTCACAGTGATTAATTTACCAGTCAAATTACAGGGAACAGTGACAGAAAAGGTGTGGGACCTGACAGGAAAAGAAGTGGGACTAATACAAGGAGTAGAACGAGTCTACACCAGTTAAGGGACCCCAGTCCCCTGCTTTGGCTTGAAACCAGACAAAGGAAAGGGGAGTGACCACTACCCTGTACATCACCACCCCAGGGGTGGTGCTCAGAACTCCTCCAGATGGTCCCTGGGATTTGTTATCTTGGTTTCAAGGTTAGCAGGGATCTCTAGGAGCATCTGAGTGGCCAGTGCCAGCAGCTGATATCAGAGCCCTCCCCTGATAGGTGCTTACCTGGTTAAGTGACCAATCCCCCTCTCAGGGCTATTTAGAGTCTCACCTTTGGGTGGTTCCTCAGATTCAGATTGCAAGACTCCAGCAGGAATCCTCTGCACTCTCCACTTCGACTTCTCACTGAGGAAACCCTCCAGGAACTCTACAAGCTGCAACAAAGAAGCAAGACGCCTTCTGCAACATTGTATCTCCAGCTCCTACAGCAACTACAACAGTTTCCTGGTTGTGCATCCTCTGAGGACAGCCCATCTTCAGCCTGCACCAGAAGAGCAAAGGAATCTCCCGTGGGGTGAAGGTGTCACTCCCCTGCTTCTTCAAGCACCAACTGCAACAATGACTGGCTGTGTGGATCCCCTCTCCTGGTAAGCTGTGTGGATCCTGCATCATAGGTGGTGGACTAAAGTGGTCTTGATGGTCCTCTCTTCTAGCTGTTCCACTTGGGTGGAGGCAAGACCTTGCCTCCCCACGCAAGACAGTCCCTGTGCACCACATCTTTTGCAGCTGCCAAGGCTTTTTTACATCCTTTCTCCAAGTCCTTCATGCATCTTGTAGCTCTGGCCCACAGCACCTTATTCTGTGACTTTCTTGTCCCTGTCCTGTGGGACTCCTGGGTATGCTGCCTGGTCTTCTGTGGGCTCTCTGTGTGGCTGAAGGCCCCCTCTGAGTCCCCCTCCTGGTAGAGTCCACCTGGTCCTTCCTGGTTCCCGGCAATGCCCTTTTCCGCTAACCGCGAGCTTTGCCTGTACCAAGGATTGTTAGCAGACTCCGACAATTCAAACTTCATCCTCCAGGAGCCCGACTTTGTCTTCTTGGGTGCAGTGCTGACTTTTCTTCTTCATCTGTGGTTCACCTTTTGCACCTTCATCTGGGTTAGCAGGGGCTCCTGCTCTTCCTCGTCTCTTCTGTGCTTCTTGGACTTGGTCTCCATCTTCCACAGGTCCTCTTGTGCAAGAATCCACTGTTGTTGTCTTGCAGTCTCTTCTGGGTTTTGCATAATTCTTCTTCTCATTTCTGTGTGTGTACTGAGAAACTTACTGTGATTTACTCTGTTTTCCTGGGCACTGGAGTGGGCTGTGGTACTTACCTTTGTGTGTGTCTAGTACTCCTAGATCCCTCTGCACACTGCACTTGCCTAGGTTCAGGACTAACTTTCGCTTTTCTAACTATTGTGATTTTCACTAATTGCACTGTTTTCTAACTGTTTTATGCCTATTTCTGATTACTAGTGTATATAATTTGTATATTAATTACCCCCTAAGGCAATATAGTCTGTATGGTATTTTTGATATTTGTGTCACCAAAATAAACTACCATTATTTTTGTAACACTGAGTATTGTCTTTCATGTATGTGAGTACTGTGTGACTACAGTGGTATTGCATGAGCTTTGCATGTCTCCTAGATAAGCTTTGGCTGCTCTTTCACAACTACCTCTAGAGAGCCTGGCTTCTAGACTCTGCCTACACTACACAAATAATTGATAACTGGACCTGGTACAAGGTGTGAGTACCATAGGTACCCACCACACACCAGGCCAGCCTTCTACAGAGACATAAGAAGACATGCATAACTTGTAGAATACATATTAATCCACATATGTTCTCTTTGCATGCTCTCTGGCTCACAAAATAAAACTGTCCCAACAAGCCAAACAAGAGCCATCGTTCTTATGTACCTCTATGCAACACAATTAAAGATTTACCTACCAGTGAGCCTACCATATAAACTACTATTTTGAGAACATGATCAATGGCACTAGTAAAACAAAATTCAATTTTCATACCTTTCATTCACTTTTGCTTTCATATATACATTAATCCTAGTAGCAAGGAATCCCAAATAATAAACTAGACTGCATATATAAGGTTTCAGAAAAAACTAGAATCACTAAATGAATAAGTAAAAGACACATTTATGGCCACATGATTATGAAAACCAATAAAACAAATGCTGAACAAATACAAAAGATAAAGAGAAAGAAATCACATTAAATCTGATCCCACAAATCTGATTTCCTCTGGTATTAGCTCCTTAATAGCCTACCCCTTAATAACCTACCCATTTAACAAATCACCACAAACTTTCCAGATTGCCATTTTCTACATTGTGAGATATTGCATATTTTTGCAGAGAATCCTTAAGTGAGTGCAAAGATAAAAGAGGGACCAAAAATGAATTCTTCCACCATCGACAATTGCATTTGACGTAGCATGAAAACAGCAGAATAGATTTACACTAAATTTGTCAGGATTATACAGTACGGTGTAGAAACAATGCTTTTTGGGTACTGCAATTGCGTAGGTGTTTGTTAAGGTATAAGACATTTAAACGTAGTGATATCTGTCCCCACTATGTGGATGCAGAATATCCCAACATTTTGAGAAACTGCTGTGGTACATAGCCAACTTGTAGTAAAAATATGGTTGCCATTTTATTCTCTCGAAACAGCCTATACCCATTATATAATGGCTTATCATCCCCATCTACAACATCACTCTGCAAAGTTATCATGGCATACCATGGCCCATGGCACTCAGGGTGTTGCATGGTCAATTCAATACTTATGTCAGATTTACAAAGACACGCAAGGCCACCATGTGTGGCCTGTGTTTATTGCTAAATCTGGAGAAATGCAAGGCAGGGCAATTCCCTGTTTTGCACACCATAATCTTCATATACATCTATATGCCATACTACTGAAGCCACGCCACTACTGAGCTATTTCACTCCATGCCAATCCAATCAACGCTCCTCAACTGTAAAAGACCTCACTTTACATCATTCCACTGTATGTTATTACACTACGTAACGCCACTGACCACCACTCCAGTCCACATCATTTCACTGTAAGTCACTCCACTGCATGCTATTCCATTATGTGGTGTTGCACACTACACCATTCTACTATATGCCACTCCACTCTACTCAATTTGACTGTATTCGACTACATTATTGAACTACATTATATGCCAGTCCAGAGTATGGCACTACACTCTACACAACTTGATTCTATGCTATTCGATCGCACCCAACTCCAATGTATGCCAATCCACTATATGCAATTACACTCAACTCCATGCTACTGCATGCCACTCCAGCCTACATCATTCCATTATATGCCACTCCACTGTATACTTCACTATACGCTATTGTACTCTATTCCACTCCACTGTACAACACTTCACTCTATGCCACTCCACTCTACGCCTCTTCAGTGTATACCACTCTACTGTATGCCACTCTGCAATACTCTACTCCAGTATATACTACTCCATTCTACGCCATTCCACTGTATACCATTTCACTCTATGCTACTCCACTGCATGCCTCTCAACTGTGTGCTATTCCACTCTACGCCACTCCAGTGTCTGGCACTGAACTCTACACCACTTCATTCTATTCTGTTTGACTGTATGCTACTGCACTCTGCCTCATACCACTCCAGTCTGCACCTCTCCATTATATGCCACTCCACTGTATGCTACTGCGCTATAAACTATTACACTCTATGCTAATCCAATGTACAACACTCCGCTGTTCGCCACTCTACTTTACGCTATTAAACTGTGCACAACTCAACTCAATGCCAATCCACTCTACGCTATTACACTGCATGCAACTACACTCTATGCCTCTTTAGTGTACACCACTCCACTGTATGCCACACCCCTGTACTCTACTCCACTCTCTCCAATTCCACTGTATGCTATTCCACTGTATGCTATTCCCCTGTATGCCACTCCACTGTACACCACTCCACTAGACGCTACTCTGGGACATTTTCATCCTACTCACCCTTATTTTCATCCATCAGTCCTCCTGGTCCAGCACCCCTAGTTTACCTAGTTCCCTCATTTGCCTGTTATTAATGCTTCTGATCCTAGTCAACTTGGTCCATAGAGGCCTGGTCTTAATTCTGGTATTCATTTGTCTCATCCTCATATATTGAGTCTTCTGGTGCTAGTTTGACCAGCCTTGGATTCCCTAATCCACCTAGTCTTCACCCCTTCTCCCCAATCCTACTCCTAATAGTCCTCCTGGTCTCTTGGTTTGACAATCATAGCTTGCTCTTGTCCATCTGATCACGGGACCCTTTATCATGGTTCTCCTAGTAATGGCCCTAAAGGGTCTGATCTTCCTCTTCCCTCTGACACTTGCAATTCTAGTTCCTATGTTGTATGTAGTAGGAGGCTGGCCTGGCTTATAGTCGGTACCTTGTGGTACTTACACCTTGTGCCAGGTCCAGTTATCCCTTATTAGTAGATTACAGGTGTTCTAGCAGCTTAGGCTGATAGAGATTGCTATAGCAGAGCAGCTTAGGCTGAACTAAGAGACATAAAAAGCTCCTACTATACTACTTATATCACTTAGTACTATATCATAAGAAAACACAATACTCAGAGTTACTGAAAATAAAGGTACTTTATTTTAGTGACAATATGCCAAAAGTATCTCAGAGGATATACTCCCTTAGGCGGTAAGTAATATACACAAAATATACACACACAAGCCAAATCAGGTAAGTAAACAGTTAGAAAAGTAGTGCAAACACTGTAGAACACAATAGAATGAAATAGGGAGAGCTAGACAAAGGGGCAACACAAACCATATACTCCAAAAGTGGAATGCGAACCACGACTGGACCCCAGGCCTAGTGTCGTGTGTAGAGGGTCGCTGGGAGTGTAAGAAAACACTAAGGGGCATATTTATACTCTGTTTGCGCCGGAATTGCGTCGCAAAACTAACTCCATATTTATACTTTGGCGTTAGCGCCAAAGTCCATGGAGTTTGCGTCATTTTTTTGCGTGGACACCTACTTTGCGTTAATGATATGCAAGGTAGGCGTTCCCGTCTAAAAAATTACTCCGAGGCATGTGCGCCGTATTTACACTCCCGGGCAAAATTCACACCCGGGAGTGGGCGGGTCAAAAAAAATGACGTCCAGCCGTTTTTGCGCCATTTTTTAGCGCCTGGACAAGGCAGGCGTTAAGGGACCTGTGGGCTCGGAAGGAGCCCAGAGGTGCCCTCCCATGCCCCCAGGGACACCCCCTGCCACCCTTGCCCACCCCAGGAGGACACCCAAGGATGGAGAGACCCATCCCAGGGACATTAAGGTAAGTTCAGGTAAGTATTTTTTATTTATTTTTTTGTGGCATAGGGGGGCCTAATTTGTGCCCCCATACATGCCACTATGCCCAATGACCATGCCCAGGGGACAGAAGTCACCTGGGCATGGCCATTGGGCAAGGGGGCATGACTCCTGTCTTTGCTAAGACAGGAGTCATTTCAATGTGGGTCGAAAAAAATGGCGCAAATTGGGTTGAGGCGAAAAATTTGCCTCAGCCTGACTTGCCCCATTTTTTGGAGCCCAAGCTCCATATTCCCCTACGCCGGCGCTGCCTGGTGTACGTCATTTTTTTTCACGCACACCAGACAGCGCCGGCGGTTAACGCCGGCTAACGTCATTGAATAAATACGGCGCCCGCATGCCGCTTCAGAATGGCGTTAGCCGGCGCTATTTTTTTTCGACGCAAAACTGCGTTAGCGCAGTTTTGCGTCAAAAAGTATAAATATGGCCCTAGGGGTGTCCAAGATACCCTACCCCAAGACCCTGAAAAGTAGGAGTAAAGTTACCTTACTACCCCAGAAAGACAGTAAAGTCGAGATAGGGGAACCTGCAAGGACAACAACTGACTGGAAAGCACTGAAGATGGATTCCTGGCCCTGAGGACCTGTAAAGGAAGGGGACCAAGTCCAAGAGTAACGCAAGTGTCCGGGGGGGGGGCAGGAACCCAATAAAACCCGGATGAAGGTACAAAAGGGCTGTCTCCGGGTGGAAGAAGCTGAAGATTCTGCAACAATGGAAGGTGCCAGGAACTTCTACTTTGTTCAGAAGATGTAAACAGCGTGCTGGAGGATGCAGAGTTGTTTCCACGCAGAAAGACCACAAACAAGCCTTGCTAGCTTTAAGAGTCGCCGTTAAAGGTTTCGAGTGGTGCCAGGGCCCAGGAAGGACCAGGAGGTTGCCCCTTGGAGGAGGAGACAGAGGGGGCACTCGGCAACACGGAGAGAAAACACAGAAGCAGGCAGCATCCGCAGAAGCACCTGAACATGCGCTCAGAAAATCTGCGGATGGCGGTCGACTCAGTACAACAAAAGGGATTCCAACGAAGTCAGAGTCCAACTCAGCGAGCTGGGAAATGCAGGATGGAGTGCTGGGTACCTGGGCTACGCTGTGCACGAAGGAACTCTTGCAAGAGTGCACAGAAGCCCTAGCAGTACACTGGATTACTGTCTGGCGTGGGGAAGCAAGGACTTACCTCCACCAAATTTGGACAGATGGGCCACTGGACTGTCGAAGACATTTGGACCCAGCTCCTGTGATCCAGGGACCACGCTTGTCAGGATGAGAGGGGACCCAGAGGGCCGGGGATGCAGCAGTTTTGTGCCTGCGTTGGCAGAGGGAAGATTCCGTCGACCCACGGGAGATTTATTCTTGCCTTCCAGTGCAGGATGAAGGCAGACAGCCCTCAGAGCATGCACCACCAGGAAACAGTTGAGAAATCCGGCAGGATGAGACACTACAATGTTGCTGGTAGTCTTCTTGCTACTTTGTTGCGGTTTGGCAGGCGTCCTGGAGCAGTCAGTGGTCGATCCTTGGCAGAAGTCGAAGAGGGAAGTGCAGAGGATTTCTGGTGAGCTCTTGCATTCGTTATCTGCTGAGATACCCACAGGAGAGACCCTAAATAGCCCACAGAGGAGGATTGGCTACAGAGAAAGGTAAGCACCTGTCAGGAAGGGTCTCTGACGTCACTTTCTGGCACTGGAAACTCAGAGCTGTCCATTGTGACCTCACACCTCTGCATCCAGATGGCAGAGGTCAGGGACACACTGGAGGAGCTCTGGGCACCTCCCCTGGGAGGTGCTGGTCAGTGGAGTGGTCACTCCCCTTTTCTTTGTCCAGTTTCGTGCCAGAGCAGGGCTGGGGGGATCCCTGAACCGGTGTAGACTGGCTTATGCAAGGAGGGCACCATCTGTGCCCTTCAAAGCATTTCCAGAGGCCAGGAGAGACTACTCCTCCCAGGCCCTTCACATCTATTTCCAAAGGGAGAGGGTGTAACACCCTCTCTCAGAGGAAATCCTTTGTTCTACCTTCCTGGGACTGGGCTGCCCAGGCCCCAGGGGGTCAGAAACCTGTCTGAGGGTTGGCAGCAGTGGTAGCTGCTGTGAAAACCCCAGAAAGTTCGTTTGGCAGTACCCGGGCTCTATTCTGGAGAACCAGGGATGCATGGAATTGTGACCCCAATACCAGAATGGTATTGGGGTGACAATTCCATGATCCTAGACATGTTACATGGCCATATTCGGAGATACCATTGTGACACTACATATAGGTGTTGACCTATATGTAGTGCACGTGTGTTATGGTGTCCCCGCACTCACAAAGTCTGCGGAATTTGCCCTGAACAGTGTGGAGGCACCCTGGCTAGTGCTAGGTTGCCCACACACTAAGTAAATTTGCACCTAACCTTCACCAAGTGAGGGTTTGACATATTGGTGACTTATAAGTTACTTAAGTGCAGTGAAAAATGGCTGTGAATTAACGTGGACGCTATTTCACTCATTCTGCAGTGGCAGTCCTGTGTAAGAATTGTCTGAGCTCCCTATGGGTGGCAAAAGAAATGCTGCAGCCCATAGGGATCTCCTGGAACCCCAATACCCTGGGTACCTAGGTACCATAGACTAGGGAATTATAAGGGCGTTCCAGTGTGCCAATGAGAATTGGTGAAATTAGTGACTAGCCTGCAGTAACAATTGTAAAAGCAGAGAGAGCATAAACACTGAGGTTCTGATTAGCAGAGCCTCAGTGATATAGTTAGGCACCACACAGGGAACACATACAGGGCATACTGTATGAGCACTGGGGTCCTGGCTAGCAGGATCCCAGTGACACAGGCAAAAACAAACATACATACAGTAAAAATGGGGGCAACATGCCAGGTAAGATGGTACTTTCCTATATATGTCACCTTGAATCATGTAGTTCTTGAAATCCTTGTTTAAGGTCCCCCTGAGTCTCACTCTCCTGGAACTTCTGATCCTGGTTTCACTGGGCCAAGACTTTCTTATCCTTTGTAGCCCACTGACAATTCTAATCTTGAGGCTTCATGTCCTGCTAGTCCTGGTCCTTTCTGGTGAACTACGTGGTCCTTTTGCTTCTGCCCCGTTATGCTCCTCTGTCTGATAGATGTGTCTTGGCACTCCTGTGTCTGGTCCTTCTCATAGTTTGTCTCTGGTACTAGTCCTCTTTGGTCTGTCTACTTGGGTCTACTACTCCTGACACCGGTTATCCTTTTCCCCCTGAACCAGGTCAGTGCCTAAAGACAATCATAGCCCTCTTTGTCATTATGTTCTAGGGCTCTCTGTTCTCTCTCCTTCAGAACCTTCTGTTCCTTCAGGTCCTCTTTCACTAAGTCCATATTCCCCTCTCCCACATATTCCTGGTCCTCCTGACCCTTCTCACCATGGTCCCTGTACCACTAGTGCTGTTTTTCATTGTCCTATTCTCCATCATCTCTTTGTTCCTTGTCTAGTCTGGCATTGGTAACTCAGCATCCTTATAGATTAGGTCTTCCTGGGCCTCATTCTAATTGTCCCATCCTCCTGGTCCTGATCATCCTAGCCTCCTAGTGATCTACCTCTTGCACCTTATTTTCCTACTTTTCATCCTCCTCCCACTGCTTTCTTTTCCAGCAACCCCTCAACAAAGATGTTCATCAAATAGTACCTCCAAGCCCGTCACACAGATGCTTTTTTTCTTTTGCTTTTAGATTTCTTTTGCTGAGATAGCACTATCAAGTACAGAAATATGGGCCCAGCAGAGACAGGATCTTGTCACATATTAACATTTAAAAAATCAAAACAACCATTCCCAAGATGCATTGTTCAGGTGACTAAAATGCCAGTGTGGCTGAAGGGGACACTTTGAATATGGGACTAATTTACATCAGTGCCCTAAACCTACTCTTGTGGGTGAATTGTCTGAAAAAGTGTGTTTATTCACAGGCAGCAGAGCGCCTCCTGTTAATTATAGAAGTGTGACTTACCTAGCTCCTGCTTTCACGTCTTTACCCCACAGAAGCACCATTGTTTCACTCAATTTACCTCCTGCAAGTTCCCCAAAGCATTATGGGGGTTATTATGACCCCGGCCGTCGGCGATAATGTGGCGGTGGTACCGCCAACAGGTTTGCGGTACTTACAGCCACATTATGACATTGGCGGGTTGTACCACTCCGACCGCCATGGCGGTAGCAGCCACCGGGTTGGAGATAACATTCTCCAGTCTGCTGGGCTGGATCCAAATGCCTAGTGATGGATCTTGAAGAGTCGGTCTTTCCTATGATAAATTACACATCAGTTGGATAACTAATATCTTATAACCCATGCATACTCTATTGTTAAACTATGATGTGCAAGCTAGATGTCCCTGTTGGGGTCCCCTTTCCTGCTTTTGATGGCCCTCCCTCTCTCTGGGAATTTTCAGAAATTATGTGAAATACCTGTAATTAGATAAGACCCTTTCTAGGAATCTTCGGAAACAATGTGGATTGCCTGTCTTTAGATAAGAGCCTTAAACCTCCTATGCTGTCTATAACTACTCCCACTGTGATACCAGATTAGGCCCTCATCGCCTCAATTAAGCCTACCTAGATAGTCATTGATGTTCCATGGATATCTTGATGTTTCACCTTGATGAGTTTTCTCAAGATGCTGACTCACTTGACTCATAGACATTTACATAGGCAACAATAATAAGAACAAACTCTCAGGGAATTAGATTCTCCAGATATTCATGGGTTAATAATTGTACTGTGCTAGTTCTGCAAGGAACACAATTCAATGTTTAAATCACACTGAAAATATTGGGTTAACATCAAGGATTATGGCTCATGTTGTGTTACTATGAAAACATAGGGTTAATCAATAGCGTTCAACTTCATAAGCAACTGGCTTATCACTGTTAACCTACAGTATAATTTTGAGCATTGTAAAGAAAAGCTACAACTTTGTTGAAGCGCCAAATACAGACTGTTCCCCATCACTAGCAGCAATTTGAAAATTGCAAACGCCACTTTGAACTCAACGATAATAGCCATTGTTAGACCTGACAGCCTTAGGGTGGTCACCCCGAAATTCGTGCCTGCCTCCCTCCACTTTTTGGACACTGTTTTTGCTGATTGTTAGAATCTGTGCACTTTACCACTGCTAACCAGTGCTAAAGTGCTTATGCTCTCTCCCTTTAAACATGGTAACATTGGATCATACCCAATTGGACTATTTAATTTACTTCTAAGTCCCTAGTAGAAGGCACTATGGGGGTCATTCTGACCTCGGCGGTAAAAGGCACTTACTGCCGGTCAGAAGACTGCCATAACACCGCCGCGGTCGCAGTAAACCGCTACGGTCATTCTGACCCGCAACTGGCAAACCGCCAAAAACCCGACATCAACAAAAGTCCGCCACAGCAACGGCCAGCGAAAAACTGGCGATGACCAAACCTCCACCGTCACACCAACAGAAATACGCCATGCCATTCCGACCCACAAATCCCCGCAGCAGTCGTTCAACCGCGGTATTCCATTGGCGGTACACACCGCCACGGTCAAAATACACACACCTTTACAAAACACTACCACATTGGACAATTCAAAATACACACACCTGAGACACATACACACACCACTCCCACACACCCAATACAATATAAAACACACACCCACATCACCCACAAACCCTTACGACCACAATTGCGACTGAAGGACATAGAGAGACAGCACAGCATAGAGTAGACCATCACACAGAGGCAAATCACAACATCACCCACACAATATCCACGCACAAAACACCATACACCACCACACTCACCACACTCTACAACACATACACTACCCCTCACCTCATCCACACCACCCCATGGCATCCCAAAGACACCCCAGGTTCTCTGACGCAGAACTCAGGGTCATGGTGGAGGAAATAGTTCGGGTAGAGCCCCAGCTCTTCGGGACACAGGTGCAGCACACCACCATTGCCAGGAAGATGGAGCTATGGCAAAGAATAGTGGACAGGGTCAACGCTGTGGGACAGCATCCACGAAATCGGGACGACATCAGGAAGCGGTGGAACGACCTACAGGGGAAGGTGCGTTCCATGGTATCAAGGCACAACATCGCGGTACAGCGGACTGGCGGCGGACCCCCACCTACTCCCCCAGAATTCACAGCATGGGAGGAGGAAGTCTTGCACATCCTGCATCCTGAGGGCCTCGCAGGAGTAGGCGGAGGAATGGACTCTGGTAAGTCAAATCTTCACTACTTAATTCCCCCCACCCCACCTGCATGCCAAATCATACCCCCACCCTCACCCCCACCCCCATCACACCAACTCCTTGCAAATGGCTCACCATCACAACCCACCCATCCCAAAACCTAGCCCTGCATGCGTCCCCAAAGCATGGACACCCATCACCAAAGCATGCCCACTGCACATACCCATCTCCCCCACAAGCCACCGTCACAAAAGCCCCCACAAGGGAATGCCAGCACTGGGGTACACGGCCACCCACCCATTACACGAAATGGCACACACAGAAGCAATAACCATACTCTTATACCCCTGCAGGACCCGAACGCCACCACACCGCCCAGGAGGGTCCAGAGATGTCCATCCCACCCCCAGAAGAAGCCCCCAGTGATGACAGCAGCTCTGTCTCCCTGGACCCAGATGACCAGCCCGGCCCATCGGGGACCTCGGGACAGTCGGTTCCCCACAGACAGCCACAGGCTACAGCAGACCTAACCCCCTCTGGGAACACCGGCACAGCTCCCACCCAGCGGGCCCATGCCTTTGTCTCCAGGACACGTCAATCAGCAGTGTGTCCCCCACTACAGGGCACCCAGGTTGACCCACCACCCCAACAACAACAGGGACCTGGGGGCAGTGGTAGTGGGCACACGGTCCAGGGGACAGAGGCCCAGGGAAACAGGGGAACTGGGAGGGCTGCTGTGCAACAGGGGGGGGGACAGGCCCAGGGAACCGACTCCCCAAGAGGCCCTTTCCTCCATCATGGGAGCATACCACCGCTCCCAGGAGACGATGGCTACGGTACTGGCCAGGTTCCAGGAGATCCAGGTACTGCAGGAGGAACAGTACATGGGGTTCAGAGAGGAACTGAGAAACATTAGTTCCGCAATGGGGACCATCGTCGTGGCCCTTAACCAGATAGTCACCACATTGCGGGACCATGTGGCACCACAAAGGGCCCCTGTCACTAGCATGGACCCAGACCAGGCTACCACCTCCGCCGGCGATAGTGGACAGGAGGCCCCCACACAACGACAGGCCACCAGAACCCCACCTCCTGCAGAAGAAGAACCACACCGCAAGCGGTACCTGAGATCTCACAAGAAGACAGAGTAGGTTGCCAAGACCCCCGATAGCAAACGATACCCCCTGATGTCATCCCACTGTCCCACATTGTCACCCTGTCCAAACTTAAACTGCCCCTGCTCCATCCTTCCACAGGCATATGGACAATGCACCTGTGAGACTGAAAACTGGACTCTGCCATGGACATTACTCCACCATCACCCATCACCGTTTTACAATCATGTCCCTAAATTTAGCACTTTAATAAAATCACTTTTTGCACTTAAACAATCTGGAGTCTGCTTGTATTTTGAACAAATGTATTAGACATAACGGTGCCAAAATGTTCAGTTACATTGTGATGACAACATACCACTGTCACACAGCTGTAGTCCATGGCCAAACAAAGCAGAGGTCACGCAGTGGGGCCCACAGCTCTGAAAACGGAAGGGAAAGTCACAACTCAGTTAACAGGAACTGGGGGGAAACACAGACAGTAGAGAAGCAGGAGACTTTAAGTAAATGTAAAATGGCGGGGTTGATTCGTACCTGTGTGCTACTGAAAATACTGTTGTATCACTGTGTCCCTGTTGTCTGTGTCGGCCCGTCGTCTTCCTCCTCTTCATTCTCCACAGGCTCCACAGCTGCTACAACACCACCATCTGGACCATCCTCCTGCAGGAAAGGCACCTGGCGTCGCAAAGCCAGGTTGTGAAGCATACAGCAGGCCACGATGATATGGCACACCTTCTTTGGTGAGTACATTAGGGATCCACCTGTCATATGCAGGCACCTAAACCCCGGCCTTCAGGAGGCCGTAGGTCCGCTCGATCACCCTCCTAGTATGCCCATGGGCCTCATTGTACCGTTCCTCTGCCCTTGTCCTGGGATTCCTCACTGGGGTCAGTAGCCATGACAGGTTGGGGTAACCAGAGTCACCAATTAGCCACACACGTTGTCTCTGTAGCTGTTCCATCACATAAGGGATGCTGCTATTTCGCATGATGTACGCGTCATGCACTGACCCAGGGAACTTGGCATTTATATGGGAGATGTACTGGTCAGCCAAACAGACCACATGGACATTCATCAATAGTTAACTTTTTCTGTTCCTGTACACCTGCTCACTTTCACTGGGGGGAACCAAAGCCACATGGGTCCCATCAATGGCACCAATGATGTTGGGGATATGGCCAAGGGCATAGAAATCACCCTTCACTGTAGCCAAATCACCCACCTCAGGGAAAACAATGTAGCTCCGCATGTATTTCATCAGGGCAGACAACACTCTGGACAAAACCTTAGAAAACATAGGCTGAGACATCCCTGATGATATGGCCAACATGGAGCACAGAGTCAAGCAACCCACAGGTACGTAACCACAGCTTGCACAGAACACGATTCACTATGCATTGAATGACTTGTATGAGTGGCAATGCAACGCCTAGGGCTGTGTGACGCAGTAGAAATTAAGCCATGTGGGCCCTTGAAATGGCGGCTGCCTGACCTGTGAAGTGTGACAATGGGATGTGAGGTCAATGCGCTGGCGTGGCACACCGTGGCGGTAGGCGGTCGAAGACCGCGGCGCAAAGCAGCATTGGTTAACATTGAACCCTATGGGTCTCAGGAGCCAATGACGATGTGCGCCGGCGGTCGCGGTACGCACCGCCGCGGGCGTGACCGCCATCTTCTATCTGCTTAATCACTCGAGACCTAATCATCCACAGGAGAGGACCTATACTGCAAGTGCTGCTGTGACCTCGGTCTGGAAGATACAATGGCTGCTGCGACTGGGGAAAGGGCCCCTGCCTTCACATCTGAGGAATTGGAGAAACTTGTTGATGGGGTCCTCCCCCAGTATGCGCTACTCTACGGTCCTCCAGACCAACAGGTAATTACACTGGGACCATGCTTTGTGGGCAATGCCTGTGTTGAGTGGGGTGGATGAAAGATGGTGGGGAGGGGAGCGAATGAGGCATGCATCGCACGACAGATGAGAGCATGTGCCATATGGCAAGGTTGGGGAGGGGGGGCCACTCACATCGACCATGCAGAAAATGATGATATTTATTTTCCCACCCTGTCCATGTCACATAGGTCAGCGCCCATCAGAAGATCGACATTTGGCGTGCCAAGGACGTCCGGACCCTCGGTGTCCACAACAAACGGGGCACCCACTGCCGCAAGAGGTGGGAGGACATCCGTCGCGGGAGCAGGAAGACCGCGGAGGCTCTGCTGGGGATGGCCCCCCAACGTAGGAGGGGTGGCTCCCGTCAATTGACCCCCCTGATGTCCCGGATCCTGGCGGTGGCCTTCCCCGATTTGGATGGGCACGTGAGGACATCACAGCAGACACAAGGGGGTGAGTACCAGCACATTCTGCTATGTTAGCGCACAGTGGAGGTGTCTGGGTGGGGGAGGAGGGCTGTGGGTATCTCTAGGCCAGGGTGATTTCTATAGGCTGGGCCCCTCCGTAAAGCATGGCCCTGTGCCCCCGCCCCCCACCTCTGTAGGGTGCTAAGTACAGCTATCCATGGCCCTGGGTCACCTATGTGTGCAGTTGTCGTCCATAGGCTTGTAGGCCAAGTCACAATAATTGAGTAGTGTACACCGAGTGCGCAGTGTAGTGCAGGGGGCTTCTGTGTCTGTCCTCTCCGCCAACGGTGTCGCCAATGCATGCACTCAACATGTAATTTTTTCTCCCCCCCCCTTTTTTTTGGTCTTCCTGTTCATGTGTGCATTAGCATCATCAGGCGGAGGAGAAGTGGCATCGGAGCACGAGGGAGCTGCATCTCACATGGCCCCGGAGGGCCATGCAACCGACTCCGAGTTCACCAGTGAGACGGAGGGCGAGGGGAGCTCCACAATGGGGACCCGTGGAGACGTCAGCGACACAGACACGTCCTCGGAAGGGAGCTCCCTTGTGGTGGCGGCAACATCCGTGCCCACCGCTACAACAGGTACAGCCGCCACCCAGCGCACCAGCTCCGCCCTCCAAGCAGCCCCTCAGCGTTCGCCCCGTGCCCGTTCGGCCAGGAAGGCGGGCATCTCCTTCAGCCCAGGCACCTCAGGCCCTGCCCCAGTTACCCCTGCTGCCCTCAGTGAGGAGATCATTGACCTCCTCCAGACGCTCATTGTTGGGCAGTCTACCCTTTTGAATGCCATCCAGGGTGTAGAAAGGGAGGTGCACATTAGCAATGCATACCTGGAGGGCATTCATTCGGGTCAGGCTGCCCATCAGTGATCGTTCAACGCTCTGGCCTCAGCACTGACGGCAGCCATTGTCCCTGTCTCCTGCCTCCCCCTCCAATTTCCTCATCCCAGTCCCACTCCCCTGTTCCTCTGCCTATCCCAGCCACACCTACAGACCAGCCTGCACACACATCAACACCCAAGGGCAGCTCATCCAGACACAAGCACCACTGATCACACAAGCATTCACACATGCAACATCCACATGCAGACATGCCAACAGCCACTGCCTCCTCTGTGTCCCCCTCCTCCTTGTCTCCCACCTCCCTCCCTGTGACGTCTCCACTCACACCTGCATGCACACCACCATCAGCCAGTACGTCCATCACCAGCACACCCACTAGAACACTCCGCACACGTGCAGTCACCACCCCCACTGCCATTTACACGTCCCCTGTGTCCTCTCCCAGTGTGTCTGTCACCCCCTCTTCCAAACGACACAAATGCAGGCAGCCACGCACCCAACAGCCATCCACCTCACGACAGCCTCCGTCACAAGCACCTGCACCCAAAGACAGCACACTTGACTCTCCTACAACCACATCCTCTTCCTCCACTCCCACTCCCACTGCACCTACCCTTCCCACTGCTCCTAAAAAGTTTTTCCTCTCCAAAATTAACCTCTTTGCATCACCTGACCCACCCCCTCCATCTCATAAGAGTCCAAACAGCACCTCAGCCACCACAAGTCCTGCACCTACAAGGACCATAGTCCAGGGCTATTGGAGTCCACCAGCTTCTAGGGCAGCAACATCGGCCAGCAGCAAGGGGACAGCCAGCCCACCCCCTGGGAAAAAAACTAAAAAAGGGAAGGGCCGGTGTGAGAGGCCAGAGACGGCATCCCCCAAAGGCACTACCCTGGCACCGTCACCTGGCACATCCACAAAGGGAGGCAAGGGCCCCAGAGAATCGGCGAAGGAGGGCAAGGGCAGCAGGACGGACATTTCCGGCAGCAGGCGAGCTGCCCAGGAGGGCCCCACCAGCCCCATTTTGGGTGTGAAGGAGGACACCCACGGGCCCAGGACTCCAGCACAGGAGGGCCCCGCAAGCGAAAGGTCAGATGGCGACTGAGCGGAAAATATTGGCCCGATCTGGCACCGCTGAACAGGGCCCCGCCGTGACAAGCACCGCTGAACAGGGCCCCAGCGTGACAAGCACCGCTGAACAGGGCACCGCCGCGACAAGCACCTTAAACACGGCCCTTCAAGACAAGCAACTGGGCCCCGTCGCAACAAGCACAGCTGAACAGGGCCCCGCCATGACAAGCACCGCCGAACTGGGCCCTTCAAGACAAGCACTGCTGAACAGGGCCACGCCGTGACAAGCACCGCTGAACTGGGCCCTTCAAGACAAGCACCGCTGAACAGGGCTCCGCCGTGACAAGCACCGCTGAACAGGGCCCCGCCGTGACAAGCACCGCAGAACTGGGCCCTTCAAGACAAGCACCGCTGAACAGGGCCCCGCCGTGACAAGCACCACCGAACTGGGCCCTTCACGACAAGCACTGCTGAACAGGGCCCTTCCTGTCAAGCACCGCTCCGCTGGGCCCTTCCTGTCAAGCACCGCTCTGCTGGGCCCTTCCTGTCATGCACCGCTGCGCTGGGCCCTTCCTGTCAAGCACCGCTCCGCTGGGCCATTCATCTCAAGCACCGCTCCGCTGGGCCCTTCCTGTCAAGCACCGCTCCGCTGGGCACCGCCGTCTCTGAACTGCTCCGCTGGGCCCTTCCTGTCAAGCACCGCTCCGCTGGGCCCTTCCTGTCAAGCACCGCTCCGCTGGGCCCTTCATCTCAAGCACCGCTCCGCTGGGCCCTTCCTGTCAAGCACTGCTCCGCTGGGCACCGCCGTCTCTGAACTGCTCCGCTGGGCCCTTCCTGTCAAGCACCACTCCGCTGGGCCCTTCCTGTCAAGCACCGCTCCGCTGGGCACCGCCGTCTCTGAACTGCTCCGCTGGGCCCTTCCTGTCAAGCACCGCTCCGCTGGGCCCTTCCTGTCAAGCACCGCTCCGCTGGGCCCTTCCTGTCAAGCACCGCTCCGCTGGGCCCTTCATCTCAAGCACCGCTCCGCTGGGCCCTTCATCTCAAGCACCGCTGGCCCATTGGCAGGGCCGGATCTGTGTCGGCCAGGGCTTCACGAAGCACTCTGGGCACCATGCCTCCTCCAGAACCAGTCTGTAATCCACTTGATGGACTGTGGCTTTGCACTCCCCAGGATGGATCAGTGGGCAAGCCACCCACTGTAGAGACTTGAGAGACTGTGGCTTTGCACTCCCCAGGATGGTACAGTGGGCAACCCACCCACTGTAGAGACTTGTGAGACTGTGGCTTTGCACTCCCCAGGATGGTACAGTGGGCATGGAGGCCCCTCGTGGATCTGGCGTCGTGGACTCAACTGGCTGAGGTGCCCCCCCTTCCCTTCCCCCTGAGGTGCCTGTAGTTTTACTATCTGATGCCCCTGCAGTGTTCTCTCCAATGGAATCGGGTCTCGTATGTGGGCTTTGCCCATGTGTTTAGGCCCATTGGCCCACGAACAATGGATGATAGCCAATATGGGCCGGACTTTTGACCTATGTATATATTGTTCATGATGTAATATATTTTATTTATATATTTCATATTTCACTTAACTTCAATTATGCTATAATATACTTCATTTTTAATGATCATTTTATTTTGTCTTTGCATTCTTCCGGGGGGGTTGGGGGGTGACACTCTGACTTGTTGCTCTGCATTGATGTGTGTGTTGTAGTGGGTGAGGGTGGGGGTGGGTGTGTGGCGTGTGTGTGTCCCTGTAATTTTTTGCCTCCCCTGTGTCGTAGGTGCAGTACTCACTGTTGTCTTCTGCTCCGGCGTTCGTGCTCCTGGTAGAGGAGCAGGTAGACAATAGCTGGTAGGATGTGTAGTTCGGGTTCCATGCTGTCCAGATTCCTCATGAAGTGTGTACAGGTGAGCGTTTTCCCGTTCGTAGTCTGTTTCCGCCGTGTTTTTATCGGCGGGGCTCCCGCCCCGGAAAAGGTGGCGGATTGGTGAGTTGTGATAGGGTGGGCGGTACATTGTCTGCCGCCTGTCTGTTGGCGGTGACCGCCGCGCTGCTTGTCTGTACCGCCGTGGTGGTCGGACTGTTAAAGTGGCGGGCTGTGTTGGCGGTTCCCGCCAGGGTCGGAATTCCATTTTTTGGGCCGCCTGCCTGTTTGCGGGTTGGCCGCCGCTTTTACACCGACGGCCAGGGTTGGAATGACCCCCTATATGTGCCCAGGGCTTGTAAATTAAATGCTACTAGTGGGCCGGCAGCACTGATTGTGCCACCCACTTAAGTAGTCCCTTAACCTTGTCTCAGGCCTGCCATTGCAAGGCCTGTGCGTGCAGTTTCACTGCCAATTCGACTTGGCATTTAAAAGTATTTGCCAAGCCTAAAAACCCCTTTTTCTACATATAAGTCACCCCTAAGGTGTGCCCTAGGTAACCCCTAGGGCAAGGGGCTGTGTGTAAAATGCAGGACATGTACCTGTGTAGTTTACATGTCCTGGCAGTATAAAACTCCTAAATTTGTTTTTACACTACTGTGAGGTCTGCTCCCTTCATAGGCTAACATTGGGGCAGCCCTCATACATTGTTGGAGTGGTAGCTGCTGATCTGAAAGGAGTAGGAAGGTCATATTTAGTATGGCCAGAATGGTGATACAAAATCCTGCTGACTGGTGAAGTTGGATTTAATATTACTATTTTAGAAATGCCACTTTTAGAAAGTGATCTTTTCTCTGCACTTAAATCTTTCTGTGCCTTACAATCCACGTCTGGCTGGGTTTAGTTGACAACTCCTTATGCATTCACTCAGACACACCCCAAACACAGGATACTCAGCCTCACTTGCATACATCTGCATTTTGAATGGGTCTTCCTGGGTTGGGAGGGTGGAGGGCCTGCTCTCACACAAAGGACTGCCACATCCCCTACTGGGACCCTGGCAGACAGGATTGAACTGAAAGGGGACCTGATGCACTTCTATGCCACTCTTTGAAGTCTCCCCCACTTCAAAGGCACATTTGGGTATAAAAACAGGGCCTCTGCCCGACCACCACAGACACTTCCTGGAGAAGAAACTTGTAACCAGAACCTGCATCCTGTCAAGAAGAACTGCCAAAGGACTCACCTGACTGCTTTCTGTGAAGGACTGCTGCCTTGCTGTTGCCATGCTGCCTTGCTGCTCCCTGGCTGTGGTGAAGAAGTGTTCTCCAAGGGCTTGGATAGAGCTTGCCTACTGTTCCCTGAAGTCTCAGGACCAAAATGACTTCTCTCTTGCAACTGGACTCCTTGTGCAGCGAACATTCGATGCACAGCTTGCTAAAACCTAGCCCTGCTGGAGACATACACTGTCAAACAGCTGAAAGGATTCTGCAGGGATAAGGGAGTACCCACACAAGGTGCCTCCAGAAAGGAATTTCAAAAGGCGCTGAGGTTCTGGGCAGATGCCCATTCAGAGGAGGGTGCTGAGGAGGAGGAACCAGAAGATGGCTCCCCAGAGGATTTTTTGCCATCAGTGGATGCTACCACTGCAACTGTGCCCCCTGCAAAACCAGGGAGCAATGTCTCTGATCAAAGCCTGACCGCAGAGGAAAGAAGAGAGGAGAGATAGTTTCAGTTGCAAATGGCCAGGCAAAAAATTAAGGCTCAACAAGAGGAAAGGAGGGCAGAGAGAGAAGCCAAGCAAGCTGAGGCTAAAAGAGCAGCCAAACGGATTGAAGCTGAAAGAGCTGAAGCTGCAGCTGAGAAAGCCTTGGCTGAGAAGAAACTATTGTTGGCTCATTAACTGAGTCTCAAGGAGCTGGAGATCAAGGCGAGACAGTCTGAGTCCAGCATTAATGGTGGCAGTATAAAAGCAGGCCCAGCTGGAGAAAAGAAGGTTTGCATACCCAAAAATGTGGTGCCCACCATTGTGGTGGGAGATGACATAGATAAATGGCTAGCTGCTTATGAAGTTGAACTAAGGGCTCATGAAGTTCCTGAAGGGCAATGGGGTACTGCTATGTGGAGTTATGTGCCATCACTGGGGAGGGGCACACTTCTCACACTGGATCCAAAGGATCAAAACACATACTCACTTCAGAAAGCCATTTTACTTGGCAAGTTTGGGCTGACCCCTGAGAAATACCATCAGAGGTTAAGGGACAGCACCAAACAGTCCACACAAACATGGGTAGATTTCTTTGACTTTTCCAGTAAGGCACTGAATGGATGGGTGCGGGCAGCAAAGTAGATGATTATAAAGGGTTATATGTCTTGATTCTGAGAGAGCAGATACTCAATACTTCTTTTACTGAGTTGCACCAGCACTTGGTAGATAGTAAGCTGACTGACCCCAGGAAGCTTGCTGAGGAGGCGGACATCTGGGTGAGCACCAGAGTGTCCAAAAAGGCATCTGTCTGGGGGGACTCCCACAAAGGTGGTCAGGGTTCCCAACAGAAGAAAGAGGGGGGAGAAAAGCTTAAAGCAAAGTTCTCAAAAGGCCCCCAGAATAATTTCGGGGGGGGATGGATACCATTCCTCTTCTAGGTTTGCAAAGAAGCCATGGTATTTTGATAAAACATAAGGGAAGTTCATCCACAAATGCTTAGAGTGCTACCAGTATGGACAACTCTAACGGCGCCTCCCAGTGCCTCAAGAGGGCACAGTCCACTACTGGACAGACACCTGCGTTGGCTAGTGTGGCGCTCGGGGGGGAGACAGTCCAAGTTAGCTTTGGGGAGCAGAAAGAGGTTTCCCTAGTGTCCCTGGGAGAAAGAGAGATGGTGCCTAAAGCCTACATGCCAGAAAATACTTCAAAGTATAGGCAGTGGGTCAACATTGATGGACAAAGGGTGGGGGCTCTGCGTGACACAGGAGCCAGTATGACTACCGTCAAGAGTCAGCTGGTGTCATCAGAGCAGACAGTCCCCAATACATTCCACCAGGTCATAGTCAATGAAAATCGTGAGAGTCACCTACCGGTGGCTCTGGTTCCCTTTGAGTGTGGGGGGGCTCTGGTACTCTTAAAGTAGCTGTGAGTCCTGCCATGCCTGTAGATTGTCTGCTAGGCAATGATCTCAAGCATACTGCCTGGAACGAGGTAGGGCTCAGATCCCACCTGGAGATGTTAGGTTTGACTGAGTGGGTCTGCATGACCACACGGTCCATGGCTGCCCGGGAAGGGAGTCAAGGGTGTGGTGTCTGGACAGCTGCAAAGAGGAAGGGTAAGAGAAGCGTGAAACCCGCCTCAAGTGTTCCCTTGGTGGTGGACGGGGCCTACTGAGGAGGAGGAGGCCCCTGAGCCAACTGGGGAGGACATAGCTGACCTGGGTAACCTATCTGAACTTGCTGGCTGGCAAGTAGAGGGTGGGCCAACCAGGGCAGAACTCTGCAAGGCGCAGAAGGAATGCCCAACCCTTGAGGGTCTGAGGCAACAGGCCACAGCCCAAGCAGCAGGTGACGCTTCTGGCACTCACCATATTTACTGGGAGAATGATCTCCTTTACAGTGAGCCTAAGGTTCCAGATCCTGGGGCAGCACGTGTGCTGGTGGTCCCCCAGTGTTACCGGACCTTCCTACTGTGTCTGGCTCACGACATCCCCCTGGCAGGACACTTGGGCCAAGACACGACCTTTAACAGGATTGTCACCCACTTCCATTGGCCCAGAATGAGGTTAGCCTCAGATAATTTCTGCAGAGCTTGCCCCACCTGCTAGGCTAGTGGGAAGACAGGGAAAAAGCTTAAGGCTCCCCTGCTCCCACTCCCCGTCATTGGCACCCCCTTTGAGAGGGTGGGCATCAACATTGTTGGTCCCTTGGACCCCAACAATTCCTTGGGCAACAGGTTTATCCTGGTTTTGTTGGACCATGCCACCCGCTATCCAAAGGCAATCCCTCTGAGAACAGTGACTGCACCGGTGGTGACCAGAGTCCTGTTGGGAATATTTACCTGTGTGGGATTCCCTAAGGAGGTTGTGTCTGACAGGGGCACAAACTTCATGTCTGCATCTATGAAGCACATGTGGGATGAGTGTGGGGTGACCTACTGGTTTACCACCCCTTATCATCCTCAATCCAATGGGCTTGTTGAGAGATTCTGACTGAAGCCATGAGGTGCAAGTCCGATGTCCTTTTACCATGCCTGTTGTTTGCTTACAGAGAGGTACCCCAGAAAGGGGTGGGGGTTCAGCCCCTTTGAGATTCTCTATGGTCACCCTGTCAGGGACCTGTCAGGGACCTCTAAGCATTGTTAAAGAGGGCTGGGAGAAAGCTCCCAAGACATCTCCCCAGGATGTGGTCAGCTACATGCTGGCCCGCCGCAACCAAACCCAACACTTCTGGAAGCAGGCCAAGAGTAACCTCGAGGCCGGTCAAGAGGTGATGAAGGAGTGGTATGACCGGGAGACCACTCTGGTTGAGTTCTCACCTGGAGACAAAGTTCTCTGACTCCCTGACTATAACCCAGACAGGAGACTGCTATGAGCTGTTAGAGCAGTTCTCCCCCTTGTTCTCCCTTACTCCTGGACTGACCCACCTCTGTGTTCATGACATTGACACAGGGGACAGTCCCCCTGTGAAGAATTTTTTTTACAGGTTGTCGGATAAGGTGAAGGCCAGCATCAAGGAGGAGGTCTCCAAGATGTTGACTTTAGGGGTTATTGAGAAATCCAGTAGTCCCTGGGGCAGCCCAGTGATATTGGTTCCTTAGGCTACTGCCCCAGGTGCGCAGCCAGAACTCCAGTTCTGTGTGGACTACCGGGGTCTCAACTCAGTCACCCGGATTGATGCTCACCCCATCCCCCGAGCTGATGAGCTCGTTGACAGACTTGGTGCTGCCAAGTTCCTGAGTACATTCGATCTTACTTCAGGGTACTGGCAGATCGGCCTGACTGAGGGGGCTAAAGAAAGATCAGCATTTTCCACTCCTGATGGCATTACCAATTCCGGGTGATGCCATTTGGACTGAAAATGCCCCCGCTACCTTCCAACGGTTGGTTAACGGGGTCCTAGCTGGTAAAGATGCCTACTGTGCAGCTTACCTGGACAGCATAGCTGTCTACAGTTCCAGCTGGGAGGAGCACCTGCTCCACCTCAAGGAGGTGCTTCAGGCTCTTCAACAGGCAGGCCTGACTATCAAGGCTAGTAAGTGCCAGATTGGGCAGGGTTCCGTGGTGTACTTGGGACACCTAGTAGGTGGTGGCAAGGTGCAGCCACTCCAGGCCAAGATTGAAACTATCAAGGCCTGGCAACCACCTAGAACACAGACTGAGGTGAGAACCTTTTTGGGCCTCACTGGATACTACTGCAGAATCGTCAAGGGCTATGGTACCATTGTGTCCCCCTTGACAGAACTCACTTCCAAGAAACAACCTAGGTTGGTGAATTGGACAGAGGCTTGTCAGAAAGCCATTGATTCTCTAAAAGAAGCCATATGCACGGCCCCGTGCTCAACACCCCTGACTACTCCCAGGAATTTATTGTGCAGACAGACGCTTCAGAGCATGACATAGGGGCTGTTCTAGCACAGCTAAATGAGGAGGGCTCAGACCAACCAGTAGTCTTTATTAACAGAAGACTATTACCATGGGAACAAAGGTGGAGTGCTATTGAGAAAGAAGCATTTGCTGTGGTCTGGGAACTGAAGAAGCTAAGACCCTACCTGTTTGGGACTCACTTCCGGGTTCAGACAGACCAGAGGCTCCTCAGATGGCTCATCCAGACGAGGGGTGAGAATCCAAAACTCTTGAGGTGGTCCATTTCCCTACAGGGGATGGACTTTACGGTGGAGCATCGCCCAGGGGTTGACCATGCCAATGCTGATGGTCTCTCCAGATACTTCCGCCTTAGCGATGAGAGCTCCCAGGAGGTCGGGTAGCTCTCCCCACTTTCAGCTGGGGGGGACACATGTTAGACCTGACAGCCTGAGGGTGGTCACCCCTAACTTCTTGCCTGCCTCCCGCCACTTTTTGGACACTGTTTGTGCTGTTTTTTAGACTCTGCACACTTTACCACTGCTAACCAGTGCTAAAGTGCATATGCTCTCTCCCTTTAAACATGGTAACATTGGATCATACCCAATTTGGACTATTTAATTTACTTATAAGTACCTAGTAGAAGGCACTATGGGGCTTATTACAACTTTGGAGGAGGTGTTAATCCGTCCCAAATGTGACGGATATACCACCAGCCGTATTACGAGTTCCATAGGATATAATGGACTCGTGATACGGCTGGTGGTATATCCGTCACTTTACCGTCACTTTTGGGACAGATTAACACCTTCTCCAAAGTTGTAATAACCCCGTATATGTGCCCAGGGCTTGTAGATTAAATGCTACTAGTAGGCCTGCAGCACTGATTGTGCCACCCACTTAAGTAGCCCCTTAACCTTGTCTCAGGCCTGCCATTGCAAGTTCTGTGTGTGCGGCCCACCGGAATGACGCAGAGCTTGTCACAAGCCCAGGATTCCACACACAGACCCCGGGGTGTCTGAAAACCTCAAAGAGGATCCACGACTGAGCACCGGAAATCGAAGCACAGCCGTCCCTGCGTGGAAACTAAACGACGCATCGACTGTGTGCGGCCCGAGAAATTGACACCCACCCCATTGCTTCCATGCTTCTCCTCCTCTGCGGCTCTTCACAGAGATTTTCCACGCGAACCAGGTACTTTGTGCTTGAAGGAGACTTTGGGCCTCATTCCGACCCTGGCGTGGAGGCCGGAGGTAGCACCGCCAACAGGCTGGCGGTGCTACATGGGCAATTCTGACCGCGGCGGTAAAGCCGCGGTCAGAAAAGGGCAACCGGCGGTTTCCTGACGGTTTGCCCCTGCCCAAGGGAATCCTCCATGGCGGAGCGGTTTTCCGACGGGGTTACTTTGGCGGGCGGCCTCCGCCGCCCGCCAAAGTCGGAATGACCCCCTTTGTTTGCTTTTAAAAGACTTAAGACACTTTGGGGGTCATTCTTACCCTGGCGGTCCGAGACCGCCAGGGCTAAAATGACGGAAGCACCGCCAACAGGCTGGCGGTGCTTCCCTGCCCATTCTGACCGTGGCGGTAAAGCCGCGGTCAGAAAACCGGGTCCGGCGGTTTCCCGCCGTATTTCCCCCGGCTGGGCGAATCCGCCATGGCGGCGCTGCAAGCAGCTCCGCCATGGGGATTCTGACCCCCTTACCGCCAGGAAGAGGCTGGCGGTAACGGGTGTCTAGGGGCCCCAGGGGGGCCGCTGCACTGCCCATGCCACTGGCATGGGCAGTGCAGGGGCCCCCTAACAGGGCCCCAGCCTGCTTTTCACTGTCTGCCTAGCAGACAGTGAAAAGCGCGACGGGTGCAACTGCACCCGTCGCACACCTGCAACACCGCCGGCTCCATTCGGAGCCGGCTTCAGTGTTGCAGGCCCCCTTCCCGCAGGGCCGGCGGGCGCTAACAATGTTAGCGCCCGCCGGCCCAGCGGGAAGGTTGGAATGGCTGAAGCGTTCTTTTGACCGCGGAGCGGCCAAATGGCGGTTCCCGCCAGGCGGGCGGCGACCGCCGCCCGCCAGGGTCAGAATGACCACCTTTATATCACTTTTCAGTGATATCTCTACATTTACTGATTGCATCTTTGATTGTTTTGACCTGCAAATATCCAGATAAATATTATATATTTTTCTAAACACTGTGTCGTGTACTTTTGTGGTGCTACATAGTGTTATTGTAAGATTTATTGCACACATATTTTACACATTGCCTTCTAAGTTAAGCCTGACTGCTCAGTGTCAAGATACCAGAGGGTGGGCACAGGATAATTTGGATTGTGTGCGACTTATCCTGACTAGAGTGAGGGTCCTTGCTTGGACAGGGGGTAACCTGACTGTCAACCAAAGACCCCATTTCTAACAGGTGGGAATTGGCAGAGTTGGACCTGTCCCTAACTGGCTGGACCCTAGTAACCTGGCCTTTAGTAGTGAAAGGTGCCCTACTAGTGTGTGACCCCCTCCCACTACCAGTGTCACTAGGTGGCCTGTTAGCTGGGAGGTCCTTGGAAGAACCCTCCCCAGCAACCTAAGAAGACTCCTCTGAGTCTGACTGGGTACCCCCCTTCTCTACCTCCTGATCGTGGGATGGGCCAGACTGGTTCTGTTCACTTTCTAGGCAAAGGCTGAGGAGAAGATCTTTTGTAGGATTCTTTCCAATTGCTAAACCTCTTTCAATGCAGAGACTCCTCAAACTTTTAAAGTTTAGATTCCCATATGTTGCCTGGACAACTGTGGGAGTAAGTTCTACTGCAGACACTGCAGAAAAGGTTTAGGACAGAGTGAGAAAAAAAAATGTTTGGGAACTTTTGAAAGAACAAAGAAAAACGTTTTCAAACCTTTGAAAACACCTAAACATTTTCAGAAACTTTTCAAAAACGTTTTAGAAAGTTTTAGAGAAGGAAAGTTAAACTGTTTAGGTCAATGCATAGATTTTGAAGTATTTGGAATAAGTTTTTCCTATGAAAAGCACCAATGATAATGTGGTAAAGCAGTTACAAGTACTTATCCCACCGCTGCACCACCAGTGTAGGAGGCTAGCCTGGCTTATAGTGGATACCTTGTGGTACTTACACCTTGTGCCAGGTCCAGTTATCCCTTATGAGTAGATTAGAGGTGTTCTAGCAATTTAGGATGATAGAGGTAGATATAGCAGAGCAGCTTAGGCTGAACTAGGAGACATGCAAAGCTCCTACTATACCACTTATATCACTTAGTTCTATATCATAAGAAAACACAATACTCAGAGGTACTAAAAATAAGGGTACTTTATTTTAGTGACAATATGCCAAAAGGGTACTGACGCTACTGGGTCCGTCACGAGCAGGATGAAGCACTCTGGGCACAAAGCCTCCTCCAGAACCAGTGGAGAAAAACATCCACTACCTCTGTCCTTGGCAGGATGAAGTACTTTGGGCACAAAGCCCCCTCCAGAAACAGTGGAGACTGTTATCAACTTGAGAGACTGTGGCTGTGCATTCCCCAGGATGGAACAGTGGGCAACCCACCCACCGTAGAGACTTGAGAGACTGTGGTTTTGCACTCCCCAGGATGGAACAGTGGGCAACCCACCCACTGTAGAGACGTGAGAGACTGTGGTTTTGCACTCCCCAGGATGGAACAGTGGGCAACCCACCCACTGTAGAGACTTGAGATACTGTGGCTGTGCATTCCCCAGGATGGAACAGTGGGCAACCCACCCACTGTAGAGACTTTAGAGACTGTGGCTTTGCACTCCCCAGGATGGAACAGTGGGCAACCCACCCACTGTAGAGACTTGAGAGACTGTGGCGTTGTACTCCCCAGGATGGAACAGTGGGCATGTGGCCCCCTCGTGGATTTGGCGTCGTGCACTCAACCGGCTGAGGTGCCCCCCCTTTCCCTTCCCCCTGAGGTGCCTGTTTTATTGCTATCTGATGCCCCTGCAGTGTTCTCTCCGTCATTTCGGGGATTGAGTGAGGGCCTCGCCCATACCGTGTGGACCCAGTGTTCCACGGACTTCAATGGAGCACTACCTGGACTACTAATCTTGGTGTATATTTTGTTTATAGTGTATACATACATTTTTGCGTACTGGAGTTTAATATATTACAGTGGTTTCACTCATTTCCTTTTGTCCTTGAATTCTTCCCGGGGGGGGGTTGGGGGTGTAACTGTAATGTATCATGCTGTATTAGTGTGTGTGTTGTCGCGGGTGAGGGTAGGGGTGGGGGTGTTGCGTGTTGCATGTGTGTGTCCCTGTTTTTTCCCTCCCCCTCCCCTGTATCGTAGGTGCAGTACTCACCGTGGTCTTCGCCGCCGGCATTTGTGCTCCTGGTAGAGGAGCAAGCAGATAAGGGCTGGCAGGATGTGGAGTTCGGGTCCCATGGCTTCCGGATTCCTCGTGGGGTGTGTAGAGGTGAGCGTTTTCCCTTCGAAGTCCTGTTTCCTCTATGTTTTTGTCCGCGGTGAATCTGCCCCGGAAAAGGTGGTGGATTCGTAGGTTGTGATACTGTTGGCGGTACATTGTCCTCTGCCTGTCTGTTGGCGGTGACCACCAAGCTGTTTGTTTGTACCGCCGTGGCGGTCGGAGTGTTAAAGTGGCTGTCTATGTTGCCGGTTTCCGCCACGGTCGTAATTCAATTTTTTTTACCGCCGGCCTGTTGGCAGTCTTACCGCCTCTTTAACACCGACCGCCAGGGTTGTAATGACCACCATAGTGCACTCTACTAGGGTCTTACAAGTAAATCAAATAGCCAATCATGGATAAACCAATCAACAGTACAATTTACACAGAGAGCATATGCACTTTAGCACTGGTTAGCAGTGGTAAAGTGCCCAGAGTTCAAAAGCCAACAACAGGTCAGGAAAAATAGGAGGAAGGAGGCAAAAAGTTTGGGGATGACCCTTTAAAAAGGGACAGGTCCAACACCACCTGTCTTCTGTATCTCACAATTCCCAAGCCTCCCACCCTGAGGATAACTTTATGGAAAGGGAACTCAGAAAGCTGAGGTTGGAGGAGGCCAGGCTGAAGCTTAAACAGCAGCAGCTGGCCTTAGACAGGGAATCTCTGGATGTGGAAAGGGAAAGGCAGAGATTGGGGTTAGTTCCCCGTGGTGGCAGCAGCAGTGTTTTTGACAGCAGTCCTGTTAAAGAGCAAGATTCCTGAAACCTGCAAAAGATATTCCCCCCTTACAAGGAGGGGGGTGACATTAACAAGTGGTTTGCTGCACTTGAGAGGACCTGTATGGTACAGTTGGTCCCTCAAAGGCAGTGGGCTGCTATCTTGTGGCTATCTTTCCCTGGTAAGGGTAGGGATAGGGCCCTTACTGTCAGAGAAAGTGATGCTAATAAGTTTTGAAGGATGCACTCTTGGATGGATTTGGCTTAACCACTGAACAATACAGGATTAAGTTTAGAGACACCAGAAAAGAGTCCTTTCAAGACTGGACAGACTTTGTAGACTGTTCAGTGAAGGCCTTGGAGGGTTGGTTACATGGCAGTAAGGTGACTGACTATAAAAGCCTGTATAATCTAATCCTGGGAGAGCATAGTTTGAACAATTGTGTGTGTGATTTGTTGCACCAGTACTTGGTAGACTCAGATCTGACCTCTCCCCAAGAACTGGGAAAAAAGGCAGACAAATGGGTCAGAACAAGAGTGAACAGAAAAGTTCATACAGGGGGTGACAAGGATAGCAAGAAGAAGGATGGTAAGTCTTCTGACAAGTGTGGGGACAAAGATAAAAAACATTCTGAGTCTTCATCAGGTCCACAAAAATCCTCTGGGGGTGGTGGGTCCAAATCCTCTTCTCACAATCAGAAAAAGCCTTGGTGTTATTATGTAGAGTAAAAGGCCATTGGGCAAGTGATGCCACTTGTCCAAAGAAAAACACCAAACCTCCGATCACCGCAACCCCAAATGCAACCTCTAGTGCCCCTAGTAATAGCAGTGGTGGTGGGAAATGTACTACAAATAGCCAATCCAAGGGTGTAGCTGGGCTCACTATTTGCAGTGTAGTTGGGGTTGGTCTTGTTAGGGAGACCACAGAGGCTGTTTTAGTCTCTGATGGTGGCATTGACTTTGCCACCTTGGTTGGTTGTCCCCTTAATATGGATAAGTACAAGCAACTACCCCTAATTAACGGTGTTGAGGTTGAGGCCTACAGGGACACAGGAGCCAGTGTAACTATGGTTATCGAAAAACTGGTCCACCCTGATCAACACCTACTTGGTCAGCAGTATCAAGTGACTGATGCTTACAACAACACAGTTAGCAACCCCATGGCTGTTGTGAATCTCTACTGGGGGGGTTACTGGTCCAAAGAAAGTTGTGGTAGCCACTGAATTACCTGTAGATTGCTTACTAGGCAATTATTTGGAGACATCAGCTTGGGCTGAAGTGGAGTTGGAGGCTCATGCAGCAATGCTTACCCACTATCCCTCCCTCACCAGAAGATTCCCGTTTTGATGGAGAGGAATCCCCTCCCTTTGCAGAACTTACACCAGAGGATCTGGCAGCAGGCACTGCTGAGCTTTTGGTTGCAGGGGTGCCTGCTAGGGAAGAGCTTAGTATGGCACAGCAGACCTGTCCCACACTAGAGGGTTTGAGACAGCAAGCTGTCAAGCAGCAGAATGGGGATGTCAGTGATATCCATAAGGTGTATTGGGAAGTCAACCTCCTGTATACTGAGTCAAAGGACCCTAAACCTGGAGCTGCCAGGAGATTGGTAATTCCCCTGCAATACAGAGAGTCTCTTCTTACCTTGGCACATGACATTCCCGTGGCTGGGCATTTAGGCCAAAGTAAAACTTGGGACAGACTTGTTCCCCTGTTTCACTGGCCTCATATGTCAGAGGACACCAAAGAGCTTTGTCGCTCTTGGGTGACCTGCCAAGCACTCCAAAGGCCCCCTTAATTCCACTCCCAGTGGTTGGGGTGCCCTTTGAAAGGGTAGGGGTTGACATAGTTGGCTCCCTTGACCCTCCAACAGCTTCAGGCAATAGGTTTATCCTTGTGGTAGTGGACCATGCCACTAGGTACTCTGAAGCTATCCCCTTAAGGACCACTACAGATCCTGCAGTGGCAAAGGCCCGCCTGGTAATCTTTTCCAAAGAGGGCTTCCCTATGAAGTGGTGTCAGACAAAGGTAGCAACTTCATGTCTGCATATCTCAAATAAATGTGGAAGGAGTGTGGTGTAACTTAAAAGTTCACTACTCCTTATCATCCACAAACAAATGGTCTGGTTGAGAGGTTTAATAAAACTCTCAAAGGTATGATAATGGGACTCCCTGAAAAACTCAGAAGGAGATGGGATGTCCTGTTACCTTTCCTCTTTTTTGCTTACAGGGAGGTACCCCAAAACGGAGTGGGCTTTAGCCCCTTTGAACTCCTTCTTTGGGCACCCTGTGAGAGGTCCCCTTGCTCTTGTTAAGGAGGGTTGGGAACAACCTTTAAAAGCTCCTAAACATGACATTGTGGATTATGTACTTGGCCTAAGATCAAGAATGTCTGAGTACATGAAAAATGCCAGTAAAAACCTTCAGGTCAACCAGGAGCTGCAAAAGCAATGGCATGACCAGAAGGCTGTACTGACCCAGTACCACCCAGAACAGAAGGTGTGGTGTGGGTATTGGAGCCTGTGGCCCCAAGAGCACTCCAGGACAAGTGGAGTGGACCCCATCTAATTGTTGAGAAAAAGGGTGAGGTTACCTACTTGGTAGACCTGGGCACTGCCAGGACTCCTCTTAGGGTACTCCATGTCAACCGCCTAAAACCCTACTATGACAGGGCTGATCTCACCCTGCTCATGGCAACTGATGAGGGACAGGAAGAAGAGAGTGACCCTCTCCCTGATCTCCTCTCCACCACTGAAGCTGATGGCTTAGTGAAGGGAGTAGTACTGGCAGATTGTCTTACTGCTGAGCAGAAAGATAACTGTGTAAATCTTTTAAGTCAGTTTTCTGAACTCTTCTCACTGATACCAGGTATCACTACTTGGTGTGAGCATACAATAAACACTGGAGACAGTTTGCCTGTCAAAAGTGAGATTTATAGGGACCATGTCAGAGACTGCATTAAACAAGAGGTTCAGAAAATGTTAGACTTAGGAGTGACTGAGCCTTCAGAAAGCCCAAGGGCTAGCCTAGTGGTGCTTGTTCCTAAACCTCACAGTAAGGATGGAAAAAGATAAATTAGGTTTTGTGTTGACTATAGAGGGCTCAACCAAGTAACCAAGACAGATGCTCACCCTATACCCAGGGAAGATGAGCTGATTGATACACTGGCTTCTGCCAAGTATCTAAGCACTTTTGACTTAACTGCAGGGTATTGGCAGATTAAGTTATCAGAAGGGGCAAAACCTAAAACTGCATTCTCAACCATTGGAGGGCACTATCAATTCACTGTGATGCCCTTTGGTCTGAAGAATGCACCTGCCACTTTTCAAAGGTTGGTGAACACAGTCCTGCAAGGGTTGGTAGCCTTTAGTGCAGCATATCTGGATGATATAGCTGTCTTTAGCTCCACCTGGGATGATCACCTGGTCCACCTGTAGAAAGTTGTGGAGGCCCTGCAAAAGGCAGGCTTCACTATCAAGGCCTCAAAGTGCCAGATAGTGCAGGGGAAAGTGTTTTATTGGTGCCACCTGGTAGGTGAGGAACAGATTGCACCACTGCAGGATAAGATCCAGACCATTATGGAATGGGCTACCCCTACAACTCAAACCCAGGTGAGAGCCTTTTTAGGCCTCAGAGGGTACTATAGGAGGTTTATTAAGAATTATGGTTCCATTGCAGCTCCTCTTAATTACCTCACTAGTAAAAAGATGCCTAAAAGGATATTGCGGACAGCTAGCTGTCAAAAATCTTTTGATGATCTCAAACAGTCCATGTGCTCTGCACCTGTCCTAAAAAAAACTTGCTACTCCAAAAAGGTCACAGTCCAGACTGATGCTTCTGAATTGGGAGTTGGTGCAGTGATATCACAGCTTAATACTGAGGGCCAGGATCAAACTATTGCTTTTATCAGCAGTAGATTGACCCCTAGAGAAAAGCATTGGTCTGCCATAGAGAGGGAGGTCTTTGCTGTGGTCTGGGCACTGAAAAGGTTCAGACCATACCTGTTTGGTACTCACTTTATTGTTCAGACAGACCACAAACCTCTACTTTGGCTAAAACAAATGAAAGGTGAGAACCCTAAATTGTTGAGGTGATCCATATCCCTACAAGGAATGGACTATACAGTGGAACATAGATCTAGGAGTACCCACTCCAATGCAGATGGACTCTCCAGATATTTCCACTTAGACAATGAAGACTTATCTGGGCAAGGTTAGCCTTATTGTCCCTCATTTGGGGGGGGTTGTGTAGGAAAGTACCATCTTGCCTGGCATGTTACCCCCATTTGTACTGAATATATGTTTGTTATTGCCTGTGTCACTGGGATCATGCTAGCCAGGACCCCAGTGCTCATAAAGTGTGCCCTGTATGAGTTCCCTGTGTGGTGCCTAACTGTATCACTGAGGCTCTGCTAACCAGAACCTCAGTGTTTATGCTCTCTTTGCTTTTAAAATTGTCACTGCAGGCTAGTGACTAATTTTACCAATTCTGATTGGCACACTGGAACACCCTTATAATTCCCAAGTATATGGTACCTAGGTGCCCAGGGTATTGGGGTTCCAGGAGATCCCTATGGGCTGCAGCATTTCTTTTGCCACCCATAGGGAGCTCAGACAGTTCTTACACAGGACTGGCACTGCAGCCTGAGTGAAATAACATCCACATTATTTCACTGCCATTTTACACTGCACTTAAGTAACTTATTAGTCACGTATATGTCTAACCCTCACTTCGTGAAGGTTAGGTGCAAAGTTACTTAGTGTGAGGGCACCCTGGCACTAGCCAAGGTGCCCCCACATTCTTCAGGGCAATTTCCCCGGACTTTGTGCGTGTGGGGACACCATTACATGTGTGCACTGCATATAGGTCAATACCTATATGTAGCGTCACCATGAGAACTCCAAACATGGCCATGTAACATGTCTAGGTTCATGGAATTGTCCCCCCAATACCATTCTGGTATTGGGGGGGGCAATTCCATGCATCCCCGGGTCTCCATCATAGAGCCCGGGTACAGCGAAACTAACTTTCTGGGGTTTTCTCTGCAGCTACCTCTGCTGCCAACCCCTCAGACAGGTTTCTGCCCCCCTGGGGCCTGGGCAGCCCAGTCCCAGGAAGGCAAAACAAAG
Source organism: Pleurodeles waltl (assembly GCF_031143425.1). Lineage (NCBI taxonomy): Eukaryota > Metazoa > Chordata > Amphibia > Caudata > Salamandridae > Pleurodeles > Pleurodeles waltl. The sequence goes on along the minus strand of NC_090444.1, from coordinate 1,446,427,516 downwards.
GATTTCCTCTGAGAGAGGGTGTTACACCCTTTCCCTTTTTAAATAGGTGTGAAGGGCCTGAGAGGAGTAGCCTCTCCTGTCCTCTGGAAATACTTTGAAGGGCACAGATGGTGCCCTCCTTGCATAAGCCAGTCTACACCAGTTCAGGGATCCCCCCAGTCCTGCTCAGGTGTGAAACTGGACAAAGGAAAGGGGTATGACCACTCCCCTGACCAGCACCTCCAAGGGGAGGTGCCCAGAGCTCCTCCAGTGTGTCCCAGACCTCTGACATCTTGGATGCAGAGGTGTGAGGGCACAATGGACAGCTCTGAGTGGCCAATGCCAGCAGGTGATGTCAGAGACCCCTCCTAATAGGTGCTTACATTTCTCTGTAGCCAATCCTCCTCTGAGGGCTATTTAGGGTCTCTCCTGTGGGCATCTCACCAGATAACGAATGCAAGAGCTCACCAGAGTTCCTCTGCACTTCCCTCTTCGACTTCTGCCAACGATTGACCACTGACTGCTCCAGGACACCTGTAAAACCGCAACAAAGTAGCAAGAAGACTACCAGCAACATTGTAGCGCCTCATCCTGCCGGCTTTCTCAACTTTTTCCTGGTGGTGCACGCTCTGAGGGCTGTCTGCCTTCACCCTGCACTGGAAGCCAAGAAATCTCCTGTGGGTCGACCAAATCTTCCCCCTGCCAATGCAGGTACCAAACTTCTGCATCACATGTCCTCTGGGTCCCCTCTCATCTTGACAAGCGTGGTCCCTGGAACACAGGAGCTAGATCCAAGTGTCCCCGACAGTCCAGTGGCCCTTCTGTCCAAATTTGGTGGAGGTACGTCCTTGCCTCCCCACGCCAGACAGTAATCCTGTGTACTGTGTGAACTTCAGCTCGGGCTTCTGTGCACTTTTGCAAGACTTCCTTTGTGCACAGCCTAGCCCAGGTCCCCAGCAATCTGTCCTGCATTGCCCAACTTGCTGAGTTGGACTCCGACTTCGTGGGACCCTCTTTTGTTGTGCTGAGTCAACTGTCATGCTCAGATCTTCTGAACGCCTGTTCAGGTACTTCTGCGGGTGCTGCCTGCTCCATGTTGCTGAGTGCTCCCTCTGTCTCCTCCTCCAGGGAGCGACCTCCTGGTCCTTCCTGGGCTCTGGCACCACCCAAAACCTTCAACTGCGACTCTTGCAGCTAGCAAGTCTTGTTTGGGTTCTTTCTGTGTGGAAACAACTCTGCATCCTCCAGCACGCCATGGGACATCTTCTGACCAAAGGAGAAGTTCCTGGCACCTTCCGTTGTTGCAGAATCTTTGGCTTCTTCCATTCGGAGGCAGCCCTTTTGCACCTTCATCCGGGGTTTTGTGGGCTCCTGCCCCCCCCGGACACTTGTGTGACTCTTGGACTTGGTCCCCTTCCTTTACAGGTCATCAGGTCCAGGAATCCATCTTCAGTGCTTTGCAGTCAGTTGTTGTCTTTGCAGAATCCCCTATCTCGACTTTACTGTCTTTCTGGGTTAGTGGGGCAACTTTACTTCAGGGTCCTGGGGTGGCGTATCTTGGACACCCTTAGTGTTTTCTTACACTCCCAGCGACCCTCTACATACTACACTAGGCCTGGGGTCCATTTGAGGTTCCCATTCCACTTTTGGAGTATATGGTTTGTGTTGCCCCTAGGCCTATTTTTCCCTATTGCATTATATTGTGTTCTACAGTGTTTGCACTACTTTTCTAACTATTCACTTACCTGATTTTGGTTGTGTGTGTATCTTCTGTGTATACTACTTACCTCCTCAGGGAGTATATCCTCTGAGATACTTTTGGCATATTGTCACTAAAATAAAGTACCTTTATTTTTAGTAATTCTGAGTATTGTGTTTTTAATGATATAGTACTAAGTTATATAAGTGGTATAGTAGGAGCTTTGCATGTCTCCTAGTTCAGCCTAAGCTCTGCTACATCTACCTCTATCAGCCTAAGCTGCTAGAACACCTCTAATCTACTAATACGGGACAACTGGACCTGGCACAAGGTGTAAGTACCACATGGAACCCACTATAAGCCTGGCCAGCCTTCTACACACAAGCACTCAGACACTCAACAGCCATCCACCTCAGAACAGCATCCAGCCCATGCACCTGCACCCAAACACAGCAAACTGACACCTCCTACAACCACTCCCTCTTCCTCCACTCCCAAACCATCTCCCTCTTCCTGCCTCAATGTCCCTAAGAAGCTTTTCCTCTCCACCTTTGACTTCTTCCCTACCCCTCCCCCCATTCTCACTTCAGGCCAGGGTGGTCAAAAGCCAGGCAAGCACCTCAGCCACTCAGTCCACAGGCACAGTAGTATCCCTTGCAACTCCAGGTCGGAAAGGATCCCGGCCACCAGCCAGCCATACGGAAAGGGTGCCTGCCCCAAGTGCTTCATTGAAGGGCAAGGAGCCAGCCCCAGCTGCAGGAAGGAAGGGCAAGGAGCCAGCACCAGCTGCTGGCAGGAAGGGCAAGGGGCCTGGTGCTGGGACTCAGTCAGAACCTCCACCACCAACCATGGTGGTGCAGCTGTCCGAGGCTGCAGGGGATTGGCTGGAGCCTCCCCCCCATCACCAGCAGCACCGCCACCAGCACCACTACCAGCAGCAGCAGTCCCAGTGGGCAGCCACCCGTGGCTGCAGGGGATGGACTGGAGCCTTTCTCCACCACCACCAGCAGCAGGAATCCCAGTGGGCAGCCATCTGAGGCTGCAGGGGAAAGGCTGAAGCCCCCCCCACTGCCAGCAGCACCGCCACCAGCACCACCACCAGCAGTCCCAGTGGGCAGCCGTCCGAGGCTGCAGGTGATGGGCCAGAGAATACCCCCACCACCAGCAGCAGCAGCACCACCACTGCCACCAGTGATCAGCCGTCACCGCCGGCAGACAATGTGTAGTTCTGCGTCCATGGGCTATTGTGTGGCCTGGCTCTTGAAAATCCTTTGGGTCTGACACCCAACTGAGAGACTGTGACCTTGCACCCTCCAAGATCTACATCACAGGGCATGATGCCCCCTCCAGAACCAGTGGAGATGCCATCCACTCACCCCATCCTCCCCAGAATGAAGCTCACTGGGCATGATGCCCCCTCCAGAACCAGTGGGGAAGACATCCACTTGAGAGACTGTGGCCTTGAACTCCCCATGACCAAGTAATGGGCATGTTGCCCCTCCAGAACCAGTGGGCAAGTCACCCACTTGAGAGACTGTGGCCTTGCACTCCCCAGGACCAAGTAATGTGCATGTTGCCCCCTTCAGAGCCAGTAAGCAAGTCACCCACTTGAGAGACTGTGGCCTTGCACTCCCCAGGACAAAGTTATGGGCATGTTGTCCCTTCCATAGCTAGTGGGCAAGTCACCCACTTGAGAGACTGTGGCCTTGCACTCCCCAGGACAGAGTAATAGGCATGTTACCCCCTCCAGGACCAGTGGCGTTGTACCATCTTCCGGCTGAGGTGCCCCACTGTTCCCCATCCCCCTGAGGTGCCTGGCTATTTTTGACCTGATGCCTCTGCAGTGTTCTCTCTGTGTGGTTGTAGGAGTGAGGTGGGGCCTTGGACTTTTTAATGTGACCCTGTGGCCCATGAACATTGAGGACTGGGCTGTGTCCCTTGATTTGTAAATATGTATATACTTTTTGTTTTGGATGAACATATTCCTACTATATTTATCTTATTACACACACTTTAATCTATTTAATTTATTGTAGTTGTCCTTGTATTATTCCTGAGGGGTAGGAGGTCAATATGTTATGTTACTGTATTTGCTTGTGTGTATGGTTTTGGGGTGGGGGTGTTGCGTGTTGACTGTGTGTGTCACTCTCTTCCTGCCCCCTCCCCTGTGTGCTAGGTGGCTGTACTCACTGTGGTTGTCTTCCCCGCCGTTGGTGTTCGTAGTGGAGCAGCACATAAAAGAGCATGGGGAAGACATGAATCTCGGACTCCATGGCGGTGTGGTTCTTCCCTGAGTCTCCACAGGTAAGTCGTTTCCCTTCTGTGCAGTGTTTCTTCATTGGTACCACCTCGGAAAAGGCAGTGGATTGGTGTGTCATTATACAGTGGGCTGAACATTGTCTTCCGCCTGGCTGTAGGCGGTTACCACTGCGGTGTATGTTGTTTCTGCCCTGGCGGTCTGTGTGTTAAAGTGGCTGTCTGTCTGAGCTGTTTCCACCGCTGTCATAATTTGGCGTTACTTACCGCCGGCCTGTTGGTGGTATTACCGCCACTTTATCACCGACCGCCAGGGTTGTAATGAGGGCCTGAGTGTTTTCTTTCATGTGTGTAAGTACTAAGTGTGACTACAGTGGTATTGCATAAGCTTTGCATGTCTCCTAGATAAACCTTGGCTGCTTGTCCACAGCTACCTCTAGAGAACCTGACTTCTAGACACTGACAACACTACACTAATAAGGGATACCTGGACCTAGTATAAGGTGTAAGTACCTTAGATACTCACCACATACCAGGCCAGCCTCGTGCAGAATCCTACCTAACCCCTAACTCCAAATCGAGAGCATAGCGGTGATAGCATAATCTGTCCACATTTAGGCCCATATTTATACCTTTAGCGCTGCATTTGCATCACTTTTTGACACAAAGGCGGTGCAAACTTGCTCTGCTTTTGCGTCAAAAAGCGGCGCAAATAGGGTGCTAAAAAAGTAACAATATGGGCCTTAGTTCATGAGAGGAGCACCCACTCACGTTACCTGTAAAACAGGGGTCTTTCCACCATCCGCTTGTCTGATTGTAGAGGCAGATCTGAGGTCAGCCATGAAATGGCATGCAGTGTGGATGGATATCCTTGCCAGAAGGACCTCCCTGTTTTCCCTTGACTTGTTGTGAGAGTAGGCCTCTTTTTGCATGGTTAGCCCCCACTTTTTGCCTGATGTTGATGTGCTCTAGAAGTTGGTAGTGTCCAGGGCCCCTTGCTAAACAGGTTCCATGGGCCAGAGCTCTTTCCCTAAAAACTGTTGTGATGTTTGGCACAATTGGTTATACTTTTAAATACTCCTTTTAGTCCGTAGTATATGGGTACCCCCAGTACCCAGGGTAAGATATATTAATAGTAGGCCCCTGGTGGCAGCAGCACTGATTGTGCTACCCCCAAGGGCCCTGCAACCAAATGCACCCAGTATAGCCATTGCAGGCTGAGTGTACTGGGGCAACCCTAAAAGGATAAACTTGACATGACACACTCCCTGTGTGCCCTGTCTACCATACACTGCATATGTTATGTATAAGTCACCCCTCTAGCAGGCCTTTCAGTCCTAAGGCAGGTTTCACCATACTATATGTGAGGGCATAGCTGAATGAGCAATATGCCCCCACTGTGTCCTTACTAAACCTAGGGCATAGTGAGTGAACAGAGCAGCCATTTTATTGTATGTACTGGGCACTGGTCATACACGAGTTCCCCAGCTACATAACGGCTACTCTGCACCCTGAGTTGTTTGGTGTCAAACAACTCAGAATATTAAATACAAACTGATACTAGTATTGGATTTAACCTTAAATGTACCAAGGGGCCACCTTAGAGGTGCCCCCTGCAAAAGCTAACCCTAACTGGCAGAGTTGCTGGCTGGCTCCATCTAGCTACCACTCCAGACAGCCAATATACAAACCTAGGCAAGAGTCCTGGCTCTCTGGTGTGTAAGACAATGCCCTTCCTGGGTGGAGGAGCTAACTACCCCTCCCTCAGGACTGTGCAACACCCTGGCGGTGAGCTTCAAAGCGTTACTGCTCCTGAAACTTGATTCCTGTCCTGCTGCTAGCAGCAGAGGGTTCCCCCTTTGCAAACCCACACTTTTGGCGGGAGCAAAGGTGGGAAACTAGACAAAGGGTAGGAGGAGTGGTCTCACTGAGCACGCACCACCCCTAAGGGCTTGCATGCGAAGTGGACTCTCCGATTCACATTTCTCCATCTTGGAATGGAGAAAAACAGCCAATTAGCTTAAGGGAAGTGATCCTTCCCACAGAAAGTGGTCACTATAGTGGATGTAGCCACCCAAGGGTAAGTGCCCATTAGGCACTACCAGGTTCTCCCTAAAACGCTCAATAAGTTCATAATTTAGTGAGCTCCCCTAGACCAAGTTTTTAGATTTGAAAAGGATTCAAAAAGGACTCCAAGAAGACAAGAAAACCAGCACCAGAGAAACCGCCAGGATGAGAAATGAGGACCTGTTGCACCAGACGAGGAGCCAAGACCACTACTTGCTGCACCAGAGTCCTGACAATCGTGACAGCGGAGGAGCTGAACACTGGACTGACCCCTAGAAACCCAGGGGACCTCCAGGCTTCAAGGATCACCCAAGATCTCCCTCCTGAGTGGAGGCACCACTCAAGAAAAGCAAGAAAAGTGCAAAAGACCAAGAAACCAATCAAGGGCACTTCACTGAATCGCCGATATCTCTGTGACCGGAAGACACTGCTGAACCCAATGACACACAGACAACAGACCAGAATTGCCCCCCAACTATACCAAGTGTGGTGGTGCTGAGACCCCTAGTGGCTGAGATAGAGCAATACCCTGGGTCTTGGTGAGCTGACTTCAGACCAGGAGAAAACTAGCTTCCCGAGTGCTGAAAAAGGATCAGGAGGAAGCCTCAGTTGAGGGACTTCAGAAACATCCTGGACCTGTGACAAGAGTGCCACCGTTGTCCTGCAAGCACCCCCCAAAGAGACTTACCTCCAGTGGACTCTGTTGCGCACAGCATCCAAGACCCCCAAAACGCCCTGCACCTGGCTGCCCTGGGCCTTGCATCGTGGAATCTTCTATGTTTCCCAGGTCCCCACCCCTTGTGACCTCGACAGCCAAAGGGGACCCACCAGGCACCACTTTGAGTTTGCAAACCAGCTCCTTTTCCAAGTGGCCTATCCAGGTGGCCCTGTGCCTGTGCAAAGAACGTTTCCAATACTGCTCCCGCCGGAACCGGGAGCTGCCCGAAGCTCTCCAGCTGGCACACAGTGCCCACCGGCCACTGTGAGTTCTCTGCAAAAGAAGAGACTGGTAACTTAACTGTACGGTTTTTAATGCATTTTTTAATGTGACTGCCCATTGATTCCAATGGTACGTAATTACGCGCAGAAAGATAAACTTTGCTCAAATGTAAAAAGTTATAACAAGAAAAGTACTTCACCTATTCTAAAGATTTTGGTCTTAAAAATTATATAAAAGTCTGATGTATGTTTAGAAATTCTGGTCTGGAGTTATTTGTTGAGTGTGTGTGGTGCATGATTGGATTTGTGAGTACAGCAAATACGTTGCACATCTGCTGGATTAGCCTAAATGCTCTATCAGATACCTTAAAACTTAAAGTATTAGGTGGTCTGATTTTTACCCCTGAAAACTAACATGTAGTTGTTTGGACCCTCTGCATAATGTACTTGGTTTTTGTAGACTGCATAGAGGGCCAGCCTCCAACACCTGTACAATGTTTTTTATAAGAAATATAATTCTGTTATAAAATAGGTGTGACATGGCCATGTGCTATGTGTTGGACTGTTTATGTACTCTTGTGGCGCCAGTGCTATCTGGATTATCATTTATTGTCGTCCTTGGACAGAGGTACATGGTGAAATGTGCACAGAAATAATAACGCGTTTGCTGATTAGGAAAAATAAATACATCCCATCTAAAAAGCAGGCTCAAAAAATGAATAGAATGAATAAATGAAATCAGATCAGATATATAGGTAAAAGGTCACAGTCTGCAGACTTAGATTAAGCTAAAATATGTGTGCCCAGGTAAAGTGTAAACTGAACCAACGAAAATCTGAGGTCGATACTTCAAAAGCATCAGCATTGCACAAAGAAATGGGGTTAATACAATACAATACAATCTGACACTGTTAGATCACAAACGCTTAGTGACTCTCAATTAAATGCAGGCTGGAATTGGGGGTGTGGTTTATCAAAATAAACTAATGGTAATAAGGCAATTTTGCTCCTGGCTACAGGTTTGCTACGGTGCTCAAAAGCTAAATCTACATCAAAATGGGGATCTAAAATGAACAGTAACACAATCATTACATCTGTTCACTGGCACTGACCCTATCCAACCAACCCTGCAAGTCAATAGAATGTTACTTGCAGAAAAGAAGGAGAAATCCTTGTACTACACAAGCTGTGTATGAGAAAACTGGGCTTGTTGCAGAAGTCCTTTCACTTTTGATATTAGTGTTTCTGACTTTCTGGTTGATTATTTCCCGGACCCAGCTAACCAGACCCAGGGCCTGCACTCTGATTAGAAATGAATATGTAAAGTAGGCATAATTATAGTTGGTTCTGACAACCTACCTGTACGTCCCTAGTAAATAGTAGGGCAAGTACGTTTAGGGACCCTAGTGAAGCTAGGGCACCCCTATGTGTACTGCTGTGGTGTCTGGTGCCATTTTGAAAGCAGGCCTGCCTTGCTGACTGTTTTTAAAATAAAATTAACCCCAATCTGACTTTGAATATAAAAGTACTTCCAAAGTCTTAAACTACCTTCTTTTTACATTCACCTCTAATCTCTGACCTAGGTACTCCAAGGGTTGGGCACAGTGTAAATATAAGCAGGAACATTGTAAACACTGTTTTGTAAGCCTTAGTGAGGGAAAAAAACTACAATTTTGTTTTCCCAATTGTAGTACATTAGCTTCATAGGCTAACTTTGGGATGTTTCATTAAACGATAACAAAGTCTCATTTCCGCTAGGAAAGAGCTGAATGTGTCATGTGTGATATCACACTATTAATTAGAATAAATGCAACAACTTGCCAATGTTAGATTTATTATAGCTATTACAGGGAAAACGTTTTAGAACTCTTTCTGTAAGTTACCAAAATCAGCCCTGTTGTGCCCTCTCCTAATTGGTCAGCCTTTGGCAGTATGAGCCAAGCTACCTTAATGAGATGCGAAGTGGCCTGGGCTGAAACACAGGATGCATCTGATGGGTGGATGACTTCTGTAGCAGTTGGCAGAGAGGAAAACGGTAGGGGGCCAAACTGGTCTTCAAGGAGGGAAAGCTACTTGGGTCTGAAACCAGACCTCCCCCATTTCTTGATCCCCCAGGCAGATGGGAGACCATGTAATTAGATTAGGAGGGGGACTGGAGGGGGTATGTAATCTTAGCCACATCAGTGGTTGGGCTCAGACAGATTTAACCTCCTAGGAGAGACTTATCTTAAATTTTTGAAAAAAGTTGTTTTCTGGGGTTGATTTTTGCCATGATTCACAGGAAGTGGTCACCCCAGAAGGTGCCAGCCTGCACCTCATAGGTCAGGGTGTACCCTTGCTTGCCAATGTAGGAGCAAGGATAAATATGGAAATGCTGCCCAGAAACTCAGATCCCTGCTGGAAGAAAGACCTTAAGAAGAAGGACTACCCTGCTTAACTCCTGCTCTGCACCTGAAGGACTGCACCAGCTGCATACTCTGGGCTTCACAATAAAAAGGACTTTTCCCTTCTTTCCGAAGAGCCAGGAGTGGAATTCTTTTAAGCAACAGGTACTAAGGAGCTACCAAGAATCCCCAGTATCAATACCTGCAAGAAGAGCCCAGCTGACCAAAATCCAGTGGTCTTTTGAGGATCCTGACTAGGTGCATTTTGGAATTGTAGTCTCAAATACCAATGAGCTACTCAGGGCTTCTGGGTCCTAGGACCAATTTTGTGGACACTGCATCACCCCAAAAAGAGCTTCTGGAACAAGATCCAGACGTTTAGAGAAGTGTGGACCATCTTTGTAAAAAAGCCTCATAAGATGACCAACCCGTTGACGAGAGTCAAGACATCAAATGAAGCTGAAGCTCCGGAGCTTTTCCCTGTCAATGAGACACTTAGGAGACGACTGGGACCTGACGGTGAGCTAAGCCGATGACGTCATATCTTAAGCCAGCCTGAAGAGAAGCCCTACTTGACAACAAGAGAAAAAGCTCCAGTAAAGAAACTGAGGCACAGATTTGTACTCTGTTTGCGCTGAATTAACGTAAAATATTTTATGCTAATTCAGTGCAAACCTAACTCCATATTTATATTTTGACACTAGACTAGTATAGCGTCAAAATATTGGAGTTAAAGTCATGTTATGCTAGTGGGAAACTACCTTGCATCAATGAACGCCCTAGTGCCTTATTTACCCTCCCCTTGCAGAAATGTTGCATGGGAGGGAGGCGGGCCTAAATAATGGCGCTAAGCTTTCTTGGCACCATTATTAATGCCTGGGTCAGGGCAGATGTTAGGGGACATGCGGGCCTATTTCAGTGTTGCAACACCATGGAATAAGCTCACAGTGCCATCCCCAAGCCCCAGGGACACCCCGAACCACACCAGAGAGACAGCAGAGGATGGGGACCCTGTCCCAGGTAAGTATAGGTAAGTACAGGTAAGTATTTGGTTTAATTAGTAAAAGTGCCATTGCAGGCCCTGAAATGGGCCCTCTACATGGCAGCGGGTGTAATGGTCATGCCCAGGGAACCCTTGTAACCGTACTAAAAACTTTCTCATGAGACTCGACTTGCTCAAGGAGACATTCTTGCTGAATACAACAGTGTAATTTGCAACAGGTACAAGGTCATTTAGACAAGGGAAAACAATGGGACTACTGACGTGAGTAACAAATGTCACTTATTCATCACCTGATATTCTACCCGTTAAAGACGTTAATTACAGGAGCCAATAAACTACGTGAGAACTGTTATGGGGTGACAATCGTAATGAGGTGACCGATGGACTATTGGATGGAGATGATGCTGTGCCAAAACTTGCCCAATTGAAATTTGGGGGACTGTACAACAAGATTGATATACAATTCTTGGACACGAGGAGAAATTAGGATTATCAGCCATTACAGGCCATTCCGAAGCATTATATGCCACTGCGTGCCTTTTGCTATTGCCCAGCCACTTTGTTACTCTGCCCAGAGACTTTGCTGCTTGAACTTTGCAATCCATCTTCACTTACTTTGCCTTGCCCGATTCATACCTTCCCTCCATATGAGGGAGGTATTCCCTTTTGCTCCGTCTTGCTGAACCTTGCTGTGTTTCCTGGCTGACGGCGAACCAACTGATGTCCTTAGGACAAAGACTGATTCTGCATGCTGACCCATTACGGAGGGTAACTATATGATGATGAAATTGTAATTGTCTATTTCCCTTTTCTTTCTAGGTACCAACTGCTTCTTTGATAGAGACCATAGACAGATGTTTTCTAAATTAATGTTGCTAAATTGTTTTGCATGAAGCCCAACATGCCAATGCTAATTCGAGGTTAGTTAAGGAGTTCACTAAATGGACGCAAACAGACAAATGCTTTGTTGAATAAATATGCTAATGACACTCTGCTAAAGTTAACCCATGTTGACGTCATGCTATATTCTAATATTCATGATCTTTGCTTAGATGAAATCTTATTCGAGTTGCCATATTATGACAATGTTGATGTATTTCTTGGTTTTGAGACTAATAAACTTGCTAGTAGAGTGCAATTAACAGGGAATAAATATCATAAATCTTACCAAATCCTGGTGTGGTAATTCATGACTGAAAGGTCATAGTGTGTTTCAAGCTTATTGATGTTTCTGATTACTTTGCTTGATTTGCTATGGTGAATATTGGTGAGGTTATGGATTATTGATTGACATGCTGACTAGTTATCTCGTCTTAAGGAGACTTCAATCAGTGTCAAAAGATTCATCGGCCTAAAACAAGTCACAGAGTGAATAAATTATCTAGATTGGGACTCGTTATCACGCCCCATAGCTTAACATCAAGTTAATTGGGAAGCCTCTCTTGCCAATGTGGCGTTGTTGTGGGATTTTTCTGACTGGAGACACTGTCTTCCATTAAACTAGCATGATGTGGGACCAGAAACCTTTCAATCAAAAGTACCAGATGGAACTGCCTTGACTCTGCTTTAAGAGAGAGACTTGAACAATTGGACAAAGGTAACTTAGGAGTTTTATTTACACCAGGGAGATACTGCCCAGAAGAGGGGTAATGAAGGCATGAAAGAGTTATGTCAATATTAAGACATCCACTGTGCAAATCAGAAGGATTTATATCATTTTACAAGAATGAGGCCCTTATATGCCCAGAGTGCCTTTACAATGTGACTAAGACATGTGCCTTTGTTGTTGAAGAATACATGGTAACTCAAGCCCATCCAGAGTTCCCTGAGATTATCTCAGTGTTATAAATTCTTGAGGAGCAAAAGGAAACTGGGCCACTATCCACTGTCTACCCACAAGCCAAGCCAAAATGCAGAAGGAGAGCTGCATCAGCAGGGAAGCCAACATTTGGACCTATGTTCTCACTAGGGATGGCCATCTAGCTGTTTGGTTGATGAGTGTGTGTCTGGGCCAGGACAAGAATCCCAAACAGCAAGTTTTATTGACGACTGAGCATTATGACTTTATTTTCACCTCTGTAGCTGGTACTGCTCCCACTCACCTGAAGAACTGCCCTGGCACTATTAATGCTGAGCACACATTACTTGGCGATGTAAAAACTAGGGGGGTCATTCTGACCCTGGCGGTCATGGACCGCCAGGGCCAACGACCGCGGGAGTACCGCCAACAGGCTGGCGGTGCTCCCATGGGCATTCTGACCGCGGCGGTACAGCCGCGGTCAGAAACGGAAAACCGGTGGTGTCCCGCCGGTTTCCCGCTGCCCTGGGGAATCCTCCATGGCGGCGCTGCAGGCAGCGCCGCCATGGGGATTCCGACCCCCTTACCGCCAGCCTGGCTCTGGCGGTTTTGACTGCCAGAACCTGGCTGGCGGTAACGGGTGTCGCGGGGCCCCTGGGGGCCCCTGCAGTGCCCATGCCACTGGGGCCCCTGCAGTGCCCATGCCACTGGCATGGGCACTGCAGGGGCCCCCTAACAGGACCCTACCAAGATTTTCAGTGTCTGCCAAGCAGACACTGAAAATCGCGACGGGTGCAACTGCACCCGTCGCACCCCTTCCACTCCGCCGGCTCCATTCGGAGCCGGCATCCTCATGGAAGGGGGTTTCCCGCTGGGCTGACGGGCGGCCTTCTGGCGGTCACCCGGCAGCCCAGCGGGAAACTCAGAATAACTGCGGCGGTCTTTTGACCGCGCAGCGGTATTCTGGTGGTTCCCGCTTGGCGGGCGGCTCCCGCCGCCCGTCAAGCTCAGAATGACCCCCTAGGTGTCTGTTTGTTTTGCTTTGACAACTGCAGTGACACTCTACAGGCAGCATGGATTGGCTGTGACACTTGAATTCTACATACACTGGCACAGGTTTACATTCCAGCCAGGCCACTTAGATCCTCCTCAGCTAATCTGGCCATAATTCCAACAACGAGGAAAGCCAGATGGGGAGGAAGATCGCTAGCATACCAAGGCGCTTTGCTTTGGAATAATCTCCCTCTCAAGATGAGAGTAAACCCTCAAGATTTGTCGTTTAGGAAGGAACTGAAGACTTGGCTATTTAAAATTTAAATCTCTTGTATAAACATAAACAGTATGTCACTGCAATGGCAGTATAAGCGCTACGAGGCCGTTGGGCAGTTATGCGCTATATAAACCATTATAACATAACATAACATACATGGCTTATGCCACAAACTGGCTTACAACCATAGAAACTTTTCAAACCAATGGAGGTACACAACATCAATGTTGTGTCAAAAATATAATCTGACACTAATATCATGAAACACAGGTGTTGACAAGAATATCATAGCACAGAATATTGAAAGGCAGGAATATTGTGGCTTAAGTGTTTTTTATCATGTTTTAAATATAGTTTATTATAATATCAATCTTTAATTACTTTGTATTGTTTTGTGATGTGTAGTTTAAGGTACTAGTATATTTTTACTGCATGAATTTTTATTGTTTTGGTACATTTTTTTATAGTTTATAATATTTTTTTAAGTCTTGGCAGGTTGTTGGGTTCAAAGCGGAATATGATGGGAAGACGTTTTGTGATTTATTTTAGTTTTTGTATATATTTTGCAATGTAATTGTTTATTTATAAAATTATTTTATAGCTACGTTATTTAACAGATGTTTTTGAAAAATGTTATGTAATTCTTTTTTATTTCAGTTGGTTAAATAGATTATTAGTTATGCAATATATTTGAGTGACAAATTATTTAATGATTTTCTTAACTTCTTAATCATTTAAATTTTAATGGAATCACTACATTTTTTGTTTGTATGTTGTTTAATTGTTTGAATTCATTGTTTTTCATTATATTCATGTAGTTTTAGATTAAGGTTTTTGAGGGTGTTTGGCATTGTACTGTAGGTGGTGGGAAGTGTTTTAATATAACTTTAATTTTGGGTTTTAATTGGTAAATGTTTAAATTATTTTGTTTTTGAATAAGTATATTCATTTCCTGTGCAATTGGTCTTTATTTTTTGTTATTTTCTTATGATCTATTAATTTATATTTTATTTTATTTTATAGTCAAATTTTACGATGTGATTTTTTTAAATAATATGTATATATTTTACAGCACTTTCCCCTACTTAATTTTAGTGAGAATATTAAATCTTTCCTCCCCAAATTACAAAGTGTTCCAGACCGTTGCTTAGGTTGGTGTGGGAATTTACATCCTCCCAAAGTGCAACACCTTCCCCACTATTACTTAAATTGAATTGGTAGTAGTATATTTTATTCATCCAAAAAGTTACGGGAGCCCCCAAGCAAAACAATAACAATACATTTTCTGTTGACAAGTCCAAGGGAACAGTGGCACATGAAAACCTAGCGTCAAAAGAAATCCCCCTTCACCAAAAAAAACAATTACACTGTCACTAAGATATTCACTTAATTCATTCCTTTTATTATTGAATGTCTTAATAATTTGATTTGTTATAAATATCATCAGTTGTCAGAATTTGCTCATAAAATACAATTACAGCATTATCAGTTAGTTTTCCTTTAAGGCCAGTTGATTTGTAACTCGCACAGACCAAACATTTCAAAACTACCACTTTTTCAAAGAAACGTGTTTTTTTCAACATCACTGAGCAGACAACTCATTATAAGCAGATATGCAGTTGGTGAATATTTGATTACAGTGTGTGGCATGAAATGTTATCATCACAACACTGCTGTTGATAATAACACTTATGTCACTACTGGGAATTCAAAAAAGTGCACTCTTCCAGAGAGGGATTTGTCCCATTCTTCAGGAGCAACACATGTAAGGCAATATCTAAATTTAAACAACATCTTTTTTACATCTTGTCCACATTTATTTATTTTCCAAAGAATATTTCTTAATTTTTAGCAATTGTAATATTACATAGTAAGACAAGATTTCAAAAACATATTTATCTTGTGAACCTACTTTATTCTCGCCATATGGACCTGTTCTTCCATCGTGTCTAGTTACTATAAAGCGAACATTTACAACAATGGGCCTTGTGAATGTGGTGGTCTAAGGACCGCCACACTCATGGTGACAGTCGGATTCCAGCACTCCAGACGGGGCCCAACCACCCAATTACAACCCTGGCAGATGGAACCTCCAGGGGACCGCTGTCCCAGGCGGGAACATGGTTCCCGATGGCATGACATAGTCAGTGTTGTACTAAGTCAGGGCAGCACTGAACTCAGCGATGCCTGGCTGATAACAAATCCCCACACTACCTTTCCATGGTGGCGAGGGTGTGTTGGGGGCATCAGGGGAGGCCCTGCACTGCCCATGGCATGGGCAGTTCAGAGGCCCCACTGGACAGCACCATTGGAATAAACACTGTCTGAATTGCTTTAACCCCTACGGTGCCCTGGACGAGGTGATCTCGTCCAGGGCTCCTGTTCCTGGGTGCCTTGGACGAGATCACCTCGTTCTGCACCCGGGAACTGGGGAGAGCGCTAGCGCTCCCCCCATTTGCTCCCCACCCACCGCCCCCAAGGAATGCAAAGCATTTCTCTTTCGATCACGTGGGGGAGGCACAGAGAGGCTTCAAAGGGAAGGAAAGGAATTTCCTTCCCTTTGAAGTCTTTCTGAGCGTTTCAAAATCCGGATTGCTTGCAATCCGGCTTTTGAAACGCCCACTAGATACCAGGGATTTTCTTTTTTTTATGAAACTGACATAAGGGAGCGACCCCTTGGGCAAGGGTCGCTCCCGGGGGGAGCATTTTTATGGAAGGCCTTTTCTGCCCCCCCTGGGGGCAGATCGGCCAATTATTAGCCTGATCTGCCCCCAGGGGGGGCAGAAACCTCTAGGCACCAGGGATAAAAAAAAAAAATCTTTTTGTTTTATTTTGGTTTTTTTGGAGGTGGGGAGCGACCCCTTAAGCAAGGGTCGCTCCCCTAGGGACAAATTATATGTAGGCCATTTCTGCCCCCAAGGGGGACAGAAACCACTAGACACCAGGGAGTTTTTTTTTTTTTTTTTACGTGAATTTCACGCAAGGGGAGTGACCCCTTAGGCAAGGGTTGCTCCCCTGGGGGGGAAATTTATTTTAGGCCATATCTGTCCCCCCTGGGGGGCAGATCAGCCTATTTTGATTAGCCCGATCTGCCCCCAAGGGGGGCAGAAACCACTAAGCACCAGGGATTTTATTTTTTTATTTTACAGATGGGAAGCGACCCCTTGGACAAGGGTTGCTACCCTGGAGGGGAAAATAGTATTTAGGCCATTTCTGCCCCCTTTGGGGGCAGATTGGCCGATTTTTGCTACGCCAATCTGCCCCAAGGGGGGCAGAAACCACTAGGCACCGGGGATTTGTTTTTTTTGGGTGCCAATGTCACGCAGGGGGAGCAACCCCATAGCCAAGGGTCGCAACCCCGTAGGCAAGGGTCGCTCCCATGGGGAGGGTTTGGGGGGTAGGGCAGCAAATTTATTTTAGGCCATTTCTGCCCCCCCTGGGGGCAGATCGGGAAACCTCTAGGCGCCAGGACAAGTTTTATTTTTGTGCTTTTTTGTTTGTTTGTTTGTTTTTTTAGAGATGGGAGCGACCCATTAGGCAAGGGTTGCTCCCCTGGGGGGCAAATTGTATTTAGACCTTGTCTGCCCCCATTGGGGGCAGATTGGCCAATTTTAGGTCAATCTGCCCCCAAGCGGGCAGAAACCACTAGGCACCGGGGATTTTCTTTTTTTGGTGCCAATGTAATGCGGGGGAACGACCCCGTAGGCAAGGGTCGCTCCCGGGGGGTGTTTGGGGGGCAAATTTATTTTAGGCCATTTCTGCCCCCCTGGGGGC
This sequence comes from Pleurodeles waltl, assembly GCF_031143425.1. NCBI lineage: Eukaryota > Metazoa > Chordata > Amphibia > Caudata > Salamandridae > Pleurodeles > Pleurodeles waltl. Next base: position 1,446,410,347 of record NC_090444.1, on the reverse strand, counting down.
AGATCGGCCTATTGTTATGAGGCCGATCTGCCCCCGGGGGGGCAGAAACATCTAGGCGCCAGGGCAAATTTTTATTTGTGTTTTTTTTTGTTTGTTTGTTTTTTTACAGATGGGGAGCAACCCATTAGGCAAGGGTCGCTCCCCTGGGAGGCAAATTGTATTTAGACCATTTCTGACCCCCTTGGGGGCAGATTGGCCAATTTTAGGTCAATCTGCCCCCAAGCGGGCAGAAACCACTAGGCACCGGGGATTTTTTTTTTGGCGCAAATGTCATGCAGGGGGAGCGACCCCGTAGGCAAGGGTCGCTCCCGGGGGGTGTTTGGGGGGTGGGGGGCAAATTTATTTTAGGCCATTTCTGCCCCCCCAGGGGGGCAGAAACCTCTAGGCGCCAGGGCAATTTTTTGTTTTGTGTTTTCTTTTTTGTTTGTTTGTTTTTTTACAGATGGGGAGCGACCCATCAGGCAAGGGTCGCTCGCCTGAGGGGCAAATTGTATTTAGACCATTTCTGCCTCCTTGGGGCAGATTGGCCTATTTTTTAAGTCAATCTACCCCCAAGGGGGCAGAAACCACTAGGCACCAGGGATTTTTTTGTTTTTGCGCCAATGTCACGCAAGGGGAGCGAACCCGCAGGCAAGGGTTGCTCCCGGGGAGGGGTTGGGGGGACAAATTTATTTTAGGCCATCTCTGCCCCCCCCCGGGCCGGCTGAGCTAGAGGCCAAAATCCACAGGTAGGCACTTTGCAAAAAGCACCTCTGTTTTCTGTGAAAAAATGTGGTGTGTCCACGTTGTGTTTTGGGCCATTTCCTTTCGTGGGCGCTAGGCCTACCCACACAAGTGAGGTACCATTTTGTATCGGGAGACTTGGGGAAACGCTGGGTGGAAGGAACTTTGTGGATCCTCTCAGATTCCAGAACTTTCTGTCACCGAAATGAGAGGAAAATGTGTTTTTTTGGCCAAATGTTGGTGTTTGCAAAGGATTCTGGGTAACAGAGCCTGGTCAGAGCCCCACAAGTCACCCCAGCTTGGATTCCCCTGAGTTTCTAGTTTTCAAAAAGGTTCTGGTTTGCTAGGTTTCACCAGGTGCCGGCAGAGCTAGAGGCCAAAATCCACAGGTAGGCACTATTTTCTATGAAAAAATGTGATGTGTCCACGTTGTGTTTTGGGGCATTTCCTTTTGTGGGCGCTAGGCCTACCCACACAAGTGAGGTATCATTTTTATCGGGAGACGTGGGAGAACGCTCGTTGGAAGGAAATTTGTGGCTCCTCTCAGATTCCAGAACTTTCTGTCACCAAAATATGAGGAAAATGTGTTTTTTAGCCAAATTTTGAGGTTTGCAAAGGATTCTGGGTACCAGAACCTGGTCAGAGTCCCACAAGTCACCCCAGCTTGGATTCCCCTAGGTCTCTAGTTTTCAAAAATGCACAGGTTTGGTAGGGTTCCCTAAGTGCCGGCTGAGCTAGAGGCCAAAATCTACAGGTAGGTACTTTGCAAAAAACACCTCTGTTTTCTTTCAAAAAATGTGATGTGTCCACGTTGTGTTTTGGGGCATTTCCTGTTGCGGGTGCTAGGCCTACCCACACAAGTGAGGTATCATTTTTATCGGGAGACTTGGGGGAACATAGAATAGCAAAACAAGTGTTATTGCTCCTTGTCTTTCCCTACATTTTTTCCTTCCAAATATAAGAGAGTGTGTAAAAAAGACGTCTATTTGAGAAATGTCCTGTAATTCACATGCTAGTATGGTCACCCCGGAATTCAGAGGTGTGCAAATAACCACTGCTCCTCAACACCTTATCTTGTGCCCATTTTGGAAAGACAAAGGTTTTCCTGATAGCTGTTTTTCACTCTTTACATTTCAGCACATAATTTGCTGTATACCCGGTATAGAATGAAAACGAACTGCAGGGTGCAGCTCATTTATTGGCTCTGGGTACCTAGGGTTCTTAATGAACCTACAAGCCCTATATATCCCCACAACCAGAAGAGTCCAGCAGACGTAACGGTATATTGCTTTAAAAAATCTGACATTGCAGGAAAAAGTTACAGAGTAAATCGTAGAGAAAAATTGCTGTTTTTTTCACCTCAATTTCAATATTTTTCTTTTTCAGTTGTTATTTTCTGTATGAAACCCTTGTAGAATCTACACAAATGACCCCTTGCTGAATTCAGAATTTTATCTACGTTTCAGAAATGTTTAGGTTTCTGGGATCCAGCACTGGTTTCACACCCATTTCTGTCACTGACTGGAAAGAGGCTGAAAGCACAATAAAATGTAAAAATGGGGTATGTCCCAGTAAAATGCCAAATTTGTGTTGAAAAATTGGATTTTCTGATTCAAGTCTGCCTGTTCCTGAAAGCTGGGAAGCTGGTGGTTTAGCACCGCAAACCCTTTGTTGATGCCATTTTCAGGGAAAAACCACAAGCCTTCTTCTGCAGCCACTTTTTCCCATTTTTTTGAAAAAAACAAAATTTACACTGTATTTTGGCTAATTTCTTGTCCTCCTTCATGGGAACCCACAAAGTCTGGGTACCTCTAGAATCCCTAGGATGTTGGAAAAAAAGGACGCAAATTCGGCTTGGCTATCTTATGTGGACAAAAAGTTATGAGGGCCTAAGCTCGAAGTGCCCCAAACAGCGAAAAAAAAGGCCTGGCACAGGAGGGGGAAAAGGCCTGGCAGCGAAGGGGTTAAGGGAGCTGAGTGCTATCCTGTAACACTGTTCCTACTGGTGTGACCAGCAGGAATGCTCTATTGCAATGTTCCTACCAGTCAGACTGGCCGGATCATTGTAATAGGGCAGGGGAGGACACCACCGCTATGGCAGTGGCGTCCTCCCCATGAGTTTGGCTGTCCCGCAGTGGGACCACCAAACTCTTAATGCGGCCCTATGTTTGTGTAGTTATAGCTGGAAAATAGTCACCCCTAAGTAAGTAAAGCACTGTACCAGACTACATATCCTTAATTTGCTTCAAATTTAGAATGTATGTTCTTTATGCATTTCCTGTAAACTCTTCTTTGTCTCACTAATACACATTATAATGTAGAAATTTCTATCTTGACAGCTGTACATGTGCAATCAACTCATATATTCCTTCAAATTACATTGTTTTTCACTTTTATTGTTGATATTGGAATATATTTAGTGGAAATTCATTGTGTGACTTCAGTAATATGAGTAATATGAATTTTATGAAGATGTTTTAAATCTCAATAATGTAATGATTATTTTACATCATTCTTATTTGTCTTCATCTTTTTCATTATGGATGCTTATATGTTGTGTTTTAGTTATTATTAGCATTTGCAATTTAAAGAAAATTATATTTCTATATTGTTTCTCATTTACGTATTTTTTATTTTTATTTTATTTTAAGCTTTACAATTATTAGCAAAAGGACCTGCATGTTGAGATTTTTTAGAATAGATATGTATGTGTCATAATGCTTTTGTTTAGTCAGTTATTTAAAAAATATTTTTTAATTTAAAATACATGTTAAAGATATAAATTTACCTGTGCCATCTCATTATTTATGACCACAATATTCTAAATTATTATATTTTTGTAGTTTACTTTGTAAATATGTAAATATGTAAACTTGAGAAGCAGGACAGAATACATTTGGTGCAATATTGTTTGTATTCTGATGTTTCTGGTTTCAATATTATGTCATATAAGCCTATGGCTTGCCAGGTTGAGGGAGTAAAGTCCTTATTGCCAGAAAGGGAAGGGAAGTAAACATGTACAAACATGTACCCTGACATAGCTGATTGCTCTCTTCATGTTCCCTAGACCTCTTACATAGAACCAACGGGAGCCTGGGACAATTCACAGACTATGGCCCAAGAACCACAAAAAAAGAAGTAAATGAGAGAGTAGGCTAGAAATGGGACTGATACATGTGAAGGCTTAGTTACATGAAGAATGAGGGAACTAATCATGGTACAACACAGACAATAACCAGATCAATGTGCGTCATGAACGTGAAATGGGGGTGAGGCACATGTATGATGATACACGGGACCAATGCAACCCATAGGAGAAAGAGGGCCTCAAAGCTAAAAGAAAAAATGAGAAATTGAGCCAAGAAAGACTATGATAAATACTGATGAATAAGGCCTTTGACAAATGATGTGAGATCAAGAATCAGAGTGAATGATAAGTGAACAATAGTATTCAAATAAATTGTGTTCCAGTTAAATTACAGAGGGAATAATTTAGACTATGACGGACAGTCTACTTGCCTGGTAGAGGCAGATGCTTTAGCCTTCAGAACCATGGCTTTGGAAGATATCCCTAGTTAAAACCCCCATCTCTCCATTCTTGGTAAAAAAAAAATATGTCTGATAAGGAGGGAGTTATCTTCCTATGCATCAGCACCATTCTTCATTTGACCATTCTACATATGCCTCCATAAGTTGGTGTAAATATTTGTCAGAATTCTGCTATCCTGTATTCAACAAGCACTCCGGAAGACCCTAAGTGGTCCTGCCTTTAGAAAAGTTCATATCAGAACATTCTCCCACACAAAGCATCCCTTCCTCATAACACCATATTAATTCATCTTGGTGCTTGTAGTTCCTTCTGTTACCTAACCTTACGTAAATCATGCCATGAGTGAAGCTTTTTTCAGAATCTTGGTTCCTACATCCTATCACTATTCTGACCCTGCATGAATGCACTCTGGATTTTCAAACTCTCAGCTCTAATCCACACTACATTCCTGGTTTTCCTTTTTTCTCTTGTGACTTCTAACATTTCTCGTCTGACCCTTTCCGAGTGTCAGGTAAACCTTCACCCCACTAGTGGTTTCTTGAGTCCTAGCAATGTGGTTAATTAATCAGACCTCATTTTAGCTATTTACCTGTGCTTCTACTAAGAGTTTCTAACCCTTGAGCTCAGTGTGCTGAGACTCTGATTGAACTGACACTTTGGTGTTTTTCTGATTCCGAGATTCCCCCTTGATTCGATGTGCCATGATTTCCTTATTACTTATTTTCTATTTCATGTTTTGCTATTTTTTGTTTTTCTGCTTTTGTTCCTTGTTGTTGCCTCTCTGTCCCTTTCATATGCCAGTGTGTCAAGATCTCTCTGCCCGTTTCCTCGTTTGCTATCCTTGTCTTGTTTTCTAGTGTTCCTAGTACTGCCTGTACACTTCTATCCTGCCCTTGATTGTGCACACAATTCCTAATCTTGCATTTCAGTGTTCCTGGTTTGTGTGAATGGTCCCAGTCATGTTCATTTTCTTATAACCAAATCCTGTTTTTCCCTGAGCCCATTTTCATTTTGTGCAGGACCACCATGGTCGATGTATTGGCATTTTAGATAAATAAACAACACATATTCAGCATGATTTCCTAAACATCCTATCAAGAGCAACAAAGACCACACACTTTGATGTATTCCATATCATGTGCTCCATATGAACATATGATTTCCTTATTCCCCCTGATTTATTTCTAGAATAAACATTGGGTCGATACCTATTTAGTGCCTACATTTTAATCAGAGGGAATACTTTAGTGTGTATTAATGTATACCGGGACACTTATGTTCACCTTTGTATAACTGGGTTTGTCACAGTCGTTAGATGTTAAGGATCAATACCTGGGTCCACCTAGTGACCAAATGTTTATCTGTAAGAGCAATGATCAATGGAAACTTACTCATTATAGACGTTCTAGACAGGAAGCACATTTTTAGTTTGTTGTCAGGGATGTGCAAGCAGGATAAGGTAAAAGCCAAGAACAACATTATGTTTTGGGTATGCTCAGTCAAAAATAGGTTTTTGATAGTTTTCACAATGATTTGGATGCTTCTTTCTAAAGTCAAAATGATACTAGGGGCAACACAGTGTGACAAAGGATATTAGTAGGGAGCCAAAATAGTATGCCATTACAGAAGATACTCAAATTGCACAACTATGAATGATTCTGTATATCTCTGTTTGGAAGACCTAAAGTGTTTAAAATATTGACATAGACTGGGGTACAAAATCATTTTTAAACTTAATGGCAGGCAGTAGTTCAGTGGAGTATTGCACTGGACTGGTATGCGGAAATCCAGGCTCTGTGACGGCCAACTGAACTTTGTTGCAGGTTTCAAGCTGCATGACAGGCACTCAGGAAGAGCGTTAGCGAATTGAGCATTGGGATAGGTAATCAAGTCATATCTTACATAGGAGTGGTTGAAAATGTCAGAACGAGCCCACAACTGGCCACCAATAATGCCCTGGCTCCTTTTTTATATCATATAGTATTCTACCCATAAACTGTACAAGGCTATCAATCACAGGAGAGAATTGAATAGAGTAGGTTACACTGAATACAATAATTTGCGATCATAGGCAGGACAAACTGAGAAGTTCCTGGACAGCAATGCAAGTCCAAGAAGGATTTCAAGTGCTTTTCTGCAATCGTTTTATCCATCCCATGGCTGAACAGATGTGCCTGGATATGCTGCACTTTGACTGGCCCCAAGCAGTCAGCCTTTTGACAAATACACTATCAGACCTGACATCTTTGGAGTGATACCCTCCCATATAATTTGACTTCACTCCTCCTGTTTAGCTGAATTTGCTTTGCAATTTACTGCTTCAAACAAGTGCTAAAATACTTATGCTCTCTCCTTCAAACATGGTTAAACTAGACTACACCTATTTGGCACAATAAATTTGCTTGTAACTCCCCAGTAAATGGTACCATCTGTCCCCAGGGCCTGTAAAGTAAATGCTACTAGTTAGCCTGCAACACTGATTGTGCCACTCTCGATAGTAGCAGTTTGTAGTGCAGATTGAATCGCCAGTTCGACCCAGTTTGACCCAGCAAAATAAATGTATTTTCAGATCTAAACCTTTCTTTTAAATGGTTATAACTTACTCATACGGTAGGCACTAAGACTCACAGGGCAGGGTGCACTGTGTTTAAAACGTAAGACAGGTGTGCTTAAGTTTTACAAGTGAAAAACTGCCAAAGTAATTTTTCAATGTTGTAAGTCCTACCTCTCCAATCGATTAACAGTGGGTGGCCTGAATACATTTATTAATTGAAAAGTAGGTATATGCTGTTTACACTCAAATGAAGTGTAATTTAACATTCTTTTTAATGATAAAGTTAGATATTCTGTCAAAATTCTAAAAATGACACATTCAGAAAGTAGGTATTTTCCTGTCTTAACCCTTTGTGCCTTTTGCCAGGGTCCTGGGTCACATGACTGAATGGCTCTGCTATTGGGGTTCATGTATTGCTTCTGGGCAGTAACACAAATGGGGCTTAGGTGTGGACAGGGTGGACCATCCTGGCAGGATGACTGAGTGGGATTACAGTCCCACTTATACTTCAAATGGCTTTGCCTTCTGCACACCAAACATATCTGATGCCAGGCCTTCCGTGCCTTTTGTCACCTAAGGCAGCGTAGAACCTTGAGAGGGGAATCATTTTCCAAAACTAGATGTGGGGATAGGACAGGGAATCCCCCTACTGAAAGGCTAGCAAGTTTACATTCTGGTCCAGATCCACTCTTCAGAACACTCCTGGATGTCTGGAAGATACAGAAAAATGCATGCCCTGATTCCAAAGGACTACCATGCTTCTTGAGGTACTGCTTTGCTTTCTGAGAAGGAAGGCTGGACCTGACTGTCTTCATCTCAGGCTAACCAAAGTGACTCAAAGGTACAGTTGGCTGACCTCCTGTGTAAGCTACAGGGACACCACCATCTTCAGAGGCCTACCTGCACCTGCACAGCTGCCCAGCTGCACCTGGATGTGCCTGGACCTGTAACTGGACCTATCTGACCTCTGCTGGCTGGACCTATGATCCCTGATCCCCACAAGATGTCTTTTCTGGTCCTGGATCCTTGGCTGTCCTCAGAGTGTACTCTTCCTTAAGAAAAGGTGCAAATCTCTAAGTTTGAGATCCTCAAGATTCTTCTGTTACTGTGAACGTGAAGCTCCATTGACACTTGTTCTTTGAGCTGCAGTGACAGTCAGTGATGACTGGCAACGTGAGAGCTACACTTTGCACTACAACAATAGAGTCCCGCAGTGACCATCACATGAAACTACATGTTGGACCTGGCCCTTTTTGCAGGGTCATCCTCAAACTGTTTGCCTTCCTCCTCCTATTTTTTATGACCTTTTGTTGTTGGCTCTGGGATTCTGAGCACTTTATCACTGCTGATGAGTGCTAAAGTGCAGGTGCTCTCCCTTTTGGCACATTTAATTCACCTGCAAGTCCCTTGTACAGTGGTGTCCCTATACCCAGGGCCTGTAAATTAAATTCTAATGGTGGGTCTGCAGCTCTGCTTGTGCCACCGACAGAAGAAGTCTTTGAAACCTGTCTCAGGCCTGCTAGTGCAGGGCCTGCATCTGCTGTTTACTGCCACAGGGACCTGGCATCTAAAGTTATTTTCCAGGTCTGGAACTCCCCTTTTACTACATATAAGTCACCCCTAAGGTAGGCCTCACTAGCCCTATGGGCAGGATGCTAGGTCTGTAGAAGGCAGGACATGTGCCAGGTTGTGTGGCCTGACCTGGTAGTGACAAACAGCCTATTTGGTTTCTCACTGCTGTGAGTGCTGCCATCCTCATAGGATTGCATTGGAAATGCCCTGCCTTATGACTAGTAGGTATGCTCTGATCTGTGAGGGGTAGCGTAGGCATGTTTGGTATGGCCGTAATGGTAGTGAGAATTGTTGCTTACTGGTGTAGGTGGATTTTTTATTACCATTATAGAAATGCCACTTCTAAAAAGTGAGCATTTCTCTGTGCTTATGTTTCTGGTGTTTTGCAACTTGACTCCAATTTATGTCTGGGGCAGAGTGACAGCTGTGCTTTGTGCATACTTTTCAGACAGCCTGTACACAGGGAATGTGGAGGTGTCACAGAGGTGCATCTGCATATTTAATGGTCTTCCTGGACTGAGAGAAGGAGAGGCGGGGCACACCTGCATTTGTAAAGGCTGTGCCCTGGCCTCACACAAAGGGCTTGTTTACCCCCAAATGATCTCTGGAGCCTGTGAAGGAGGAGAGAGGGGACACTCCGAGGACCAGTTGAAACTGGTTGGAACCTGTTCTCCCCCTCTTTGGGAAAGCTTGTGCAAAACTAAGTATCAGTACAGGGAATGCTCCCCATGTTGGGAGAGACATTCTTGAACAACTGAACTGGACACAGAATGCTGGTGGAGGGACTCACCAGGAACCGCCTTGGACTGCTGCTGTTGTGCTTACCTGTGACCTGCTGGGTCACCAGGAGGAACTGCCACTGACTGCAACCCCTTGCACTGGCCTGTTTATTGGGCCCTACTGCCCTGTGCTCACTTTGAATTGCTCCAGGGGATGGGTGATGAGGCTCCTGTTCCAGTGCACCTTTTTTCCTGCACTGAATTGGTGTAGGAAGAGCGCTTTGTCTGTGGAGCAGAAGTGTGTCTTTAGCGATGCACTCTTAGTGGAGCTCCGGTGTTAGAGCTTCGCACAGGAGGTGCACTTTCCTTGATTTGTTTAAGTACAGTTGGAGTGCTTTCTGACGTCTCTCTGAGGGATTAATCATCGCTGCAACCCAGGTGGGCTACAAGGAGCTAGTGTGTACAGATGCACTTTGCAACATGCCCCCATGGCACGGGCAACCGAAGGATGAAGCGACCGTGCTCAACCTGGTGCCCCAGCTGTGCAAGGAGTGCTGAGAGAAGGACGGGTGCGAGAGTGCCTGGCCGAGTGGAGGTGTGGCTTCCAGATGTAGGGAAACCTCATCGGAGGTCCCTCACTCCCGCCGGGCCTCCTCCTCATTCTTGCAGCTCACAGACAGGAAACCTCATCGGAGGTCCCCCATTCATACTGGGCCCCCCTCATTGTCTTGTGCCTTGCGGGTGGGATGACAATCTTGCTGAATGTACCCCATTCCCGCTGGGCCACCACTAATTGCTGGTGACACATAAGCAGGCCGGGGTTTTGACTCTCAACAGAGGTCCCTGGTCCTGCCAACGGTAATCCTGCAGGCGCAGGAACCACAGCTCAGGAGCTCCGAGATTGGGACCCAGACATCCGAGTTTTGCCTCATCATTGCTGGTCGTGGTGCCTAGTGTGGATGGCTGATTGCACTCGCCGAACCTCGTGAAAACATTGTAAAACGAAATTTGCATTTCTTTATAATGCCTGACACATACCAGATGGTAATAGTTAATGGGATGTGCCTTTATGATACTGTCTTGGCCTCTGATGATGTGTCTATTGTGCCATGAGCATTTATGTTGATATGTTTTCATGACTTGCCATGTGTTCTCTGATGTTCGTTTTATGGGCATTTTTTGATGGTATGTTTATTATGACGTGCATTGTTTTATTAATGTTTACTTGACTACTACTTATGTTGCAGGCTAATCAGTAACATATGTGTTGTATTTTTCTTTTTGCTTTTGCAGAGTAATATTACCGTGTGATGTTCTGACAACTGCTCAGATAGCAGGGTATTACTGATATGTTGTGTTCGGTCTAATGATGTTTTGTACAATACAGTTTCTGTTTATATAACCTGGTGCTGTGTTTCCTTTGTGGTAGGGATAGTGTGTCAAGTATGTTGTGTGTGTTGTGCTATCACTTTACACATTGCCTCAAGGAAAGGCCTAACTGCTCATGCCAAGCTACCAACGGGGTGAACAGGGGTTATCTTGGGTGTGTAACTCCCTCGCTCTGACTAGAGTGGGTGGGTTCTGCCTGGCTTAGGTGTATTCCCTAGCCAACCAGAAGCCCCATTTCTAACTGTACAGCAATGAAACTCCACAAATCCTAAGCAGCTTTCATGCTGGAGCAATGACAGCCCACAACAATCAGTCTGCTCTTTGGGCAACAAGCAACAACGACTCTCTCCCTGCTCCTCATGGCCCCCTCCAAGGTGAACAGAGCCCTTTGTGCTGTACTTACAAGGTAACAGCTTAACTGGTCCCTGTACCTGTCCTCCATCATTGTTAGCTAGAACCTTACCCCGGTTTAGTGTGACCAAATAACTGTGTGAGGGGCTTTGTGTTTTTAGGACCTATTTTAAATCAAAAGTTTAAAATGGTATTTCCACTTTATTGCTGTTTGTGTGCTGCATAACTACTTTACACTTTGCCCCTAAGTTAAGTCTGACAATTGTGTGCCAAGCTGCCAGAGAGTTAAGCACAGGTTGTCATTTGTGGTTCACCCCGACAAGGCTTGCAGTTGTTGCCTGAGTGGAGCTTCCACCCCTCTCAACCAGAAACCCAATTTCTCACAAGCAGTATCTATCTTGCTGGTTTGGTTTGCATTCAAAGAAGGTGTGGTGGTGCCCCATCAAGGTTGATGTGCTCACTCTTTTATTGATAGCCAATAGACTTACTTTCTTGACTGCATTAGTTGATTTAATGCTTAATGTTGACAATTAGTAGGAAGAACAGCACAGTGAAACATGTGTAAATTGCTTTTGAGGGGTTCCTTCAGGTGTGGCTGATCTGGTACAAACTACTTTTGATGAAGCGTCTATGCAGATTTAGTACTAATGTAAACCTTTGTCTGTAGAGGAAAAAGATCAAAGAAGAAGAAATGGTTTGGAATCTGTTGTGGAAAAGCAAGAAGTGTTTGAGGAATTGCCTTCAGACAGAGAGAAACGAGAAACACATGACCTATAAGAAGGAGATCATGGTTGAGTGGTTCCACTTTTCAAGAGTTTGCTGAAAATGGAGCACAATGAACAACTGGGCATTAATGGATTTAGTAGCAGCTGGCTGCTGGCTTTTTCATGGATTATCAAGTGCTCATCTACTTGATATTCCCACAAGAAGAAAAGAAGTCTCTGAACCAAGTGAAGGTATTTAAAGCATACCATTCAGATATATGTGAAGAGACTTTGAAACTTGTAAGTGCCACTGATCAAGGACATTGTGACAGTATTTGAATTAATCTCCTTAATGCCCTCAATTCTGATATTATTTTGGGTACCTCTTGGTTAAGACAACACAATCCAGCAGCTAATTATATTTTTTTCTGAAGTACAGTCCACATCAGATTATTGCAAAGGACATTGTTTTCTCAAAGATTTGAATTCCTCTTGAGATCCCTTATTGGATTTAATTCTTAATTACAAATTTCATGATTGTGCACTGTCAGATAAATTCTCTAACCATTAATGAAGATAAACATTTAAATTAATATATGGAGGAAAAATGTTGTGAAAGGCTTAATTAGGCTTTCCGCATTCTTTTCTGAGTCTCTGATGTTTATCGTCTGGAAATCCAGTGGAAAGCTGCGACCATACTTGGACTAATGAGTGAAGGATTGATGCCCTATGGCAGTGACTCTAGTTTTACTGGGGCAAGCGCAGACTGCCTATTCTTTTGTTAAACTAGAACAACAGCTTATATATTAGATTCATTCTCTTTAAATGTTTGCCCATGCCTGTTGTTTTTATCAATTCTCCTCTTCATTTTCTACATTTATTGAATTACTTTTTCAGAGATATTTTTGACGCTAATGTTAATATTTATTTAGACAACATTCTCTTTTCCCCAAGATCTGAGAGCTGAGAGTCCATCAAGAATACGTGTGAGAAGTGTTGAGGTGTCAAGGATCGCATTACTTATATGCCAGACTAGATAAATGCATCTTCAAAGTTCTATCAGTACATGTTTGAGGATTCAGCCTATCAGATAAAGGTATCAATATAGGCCCTATAAAAAGTGGCTGCAGCGCAGAATGACCTAAACCCCACAATGTGAAGAAGATACAGACGTTTTTCATGTTTATACATTTTTATCAGTACTTCATCAAATTGTTCTCTACATTGGAGGGCCCTATTGCACCACTGACTGACCAGAAAAATACTTCAGTGTGGCAGCCCAGCATGGAGTGCTTGATCAATTAAAATCCATCTTTACTACATCTCCCATCCTAAGGCATGCTGATCAAAACCTACACATTTTATAGGAAACTGATGCTTCTTCTTTTACCTTGGGAGCTATAGAGTCACCAAAGAGATCCTATCACCAAAATCTGTGCATCCAATAGCTTTAATGTCAAGAACATTAATGGCAGTAGAGCAGAACTATGCAATATATTACAAGAACTTATTGGTCCTGTACCCTATATGCCTTTTTATTTTTACATGGTAATCCTCTGAAAAGTGTACATTTAAGGGCTATATTGCTTTATACAGAAGGATATAAATATGTAGCAGCCATATACAGCTCTAGAAGAGGGGCCATGTTCTGGTTTTGCTGAAACTGGGATGTCTGCAGCGCATAGATTATTACAAAAAATCATCAAGTGAGTGTGTGAGCTACAGAGCAGCTCAGATAGCCATTGCTCTGTGTTTCTGATTATGTGCTGTAAATAGCACAATTTGAGGAAAACAGATGCATGGATTAGTTCAGAGCCTTCATACAGATGTGCATGATACAGCGTCAGATCACCAAGTTTAGTTTTTATTTCTGCTGCCTCCATATGCAAACAAAGTTAGAGCCTATGCTGCGAAACAATGCCTAATGCTTGAGAAAATCACCTGTACAGCTACAAAGATGTGATTAATATGATGATATTAAATTGTGCTTGTTCTTTTCCTAAAGATGAAAAGTGCACTATAAGAGTGAATGCTGCACAGATTACAAAGTCCCTAGTGCAATTCAAGTGGCTGGAAGGGGCACAGTTCTTGCACTGCTTTCAAATGTTCAAATGCCCACATGCTAAGTAAAAATGAATTATAACCATCTCTGTGCTGACTTTCAAATAAACACAAAATCCCATTAGCATTGAAAAAAAAAAGCAAAATACATGTTATTCATGGTGTCAACAGCACAGGCGAACAACCCAAAGCCTCCTGCAGGTCATGATGCTTCTTGCTACCTCAGGTGCTTCTTCATACAGCAGCAGACTTTCCTAACCCAAATACCCTGTAACTGACATTTGTTGGCCCAGTCTTTTATTGGTATGTTTAGATAAAGCACAGGGCATTGTGAAAGTGGCATTCATGTTGAAATTGATAAAAATGATATCAATGTACGCCATGATATGTGTGTGCATAGTAACAAACTTGTATCATTGTTGTCGATTCAACATGATGTGAACCCTTCATCAACTCTGAATCAGAAATACATGGTCAGGCAAGCCCTGCGACCTAGACTGAAGCAAATGATTGACAGCTCACAGGTGGTGTTGACGCTTAGCCTGTAGACAAATGTGTGAACAGGAAAAACTCAGATGGATCCCTCAGATAGGCAGCAACAACAAAATAGAAGTAGGAGATTGGCCCCCAATAAGACATATTTGGCAGGAGGGGTACACATTACCAAAACACCATAAAAGTTTGACGCTACATTAAATTAGGATCACTCAGAACACAACATATACACAACATGCAGTGATCACACCATTCCCATGGACATGTTACCTACTGGGTCACATTATGTTCACGCAAGGTTGAGACTCACCTGCGCACTTTATCAGATGGTCAGATTTATGACTCTGTGATTGGGCCTGGATTATTTTCTCCAAAGAAAGCATAGAATTGTTTTCTTACCTTTCGAGAATTGTATATAATGGCGCACAGAACTCTGTAACATTCAGAAACAGCCATCAGACCGCAACTCTGTACTGATCTCCCAGCTACGGAATTTAATTAAACTAACTGTTCTTGTTTGACCAAACTCCTCTTGTCTTTAATTTTTTTAAGGTAAATTTGCATTCAAGAAACATTCAATAACAGAGCACCAACCACCTCACAAATATAAATCACATGTGACAAGTAGAAAATCTTCATACGGTTGGTCTTTGAAGAATGGCATAGCAGGAATGTGTGTGTAATGCGCACCTTTAACCCTTCATCTGCTGAAATTAAATCTGAACAATCTTAAGCATACCCCCATTAATGAGTATAATCTATATGGGTTGATCTGGACTGGTGGAGTAAAGTTTCTTTGAAGAGCAGATTCAAAGAAAAAGTACAGAAATGGAACTTTGGAGCAAGACATAAGGAAGAATTTGCAATACTGAACAAAGCAAAAAGTACAAACCAAATTCTTTAGGCACACTGGGAAAACACTGTCCCCATGATTTTTTTAAGGCACAAAGAGAGTAAACACTAACAACCACAGATTTTTACATCTTTTGAAAACATTGGAACCTCTCCCCTCACAGTTCACAACAAATAGATACTGAAAACAGGGAATCCTAACCATAGTAAATGGGCTATTCTTTAAAACAATATACTGTTTGTGCCTACATCTGAAGTGCAAGAAATTCAATAAATGATGTTCTGGTGTCATGACTCTCACTATGCAGGACAGACTGTAGAGAGGAAGACTTACATTTAGCTGCTAGACATTTTTGTTGACTCTGTCGGATGTGAGAAAGTTTGTCAAATAATGATCTGTTGGTGCACAGACAAAGCCTTCCAGTCAGAAATTTGAGAAACTTTTAGCTTCCAGGTCCACTCCAAATAACCCTGGAAGAAGATTTATATACATTATATCACAGATCTCCCCCTTTAAAGAAAAACACCAGGGTACAAGTTGTGCTTGACACTTTTAATGAATAGGCTAATGTCAATCCTTTGCACAAATTAACAATGGCGCCACCGCTAGGTATGATATTTTGAAAGGAAAGAAGGTGCCTTCATGGGCTACCTTCAGAGATAATTGCAAATAGAGGTGCTCAGCAGGGAATGAGTAAAATGCATGTAAGTTGCTTTTGCGTCATTGACAAAAAGTATGCATACATAAGTAAAATAAAAATCCTTCGTTTTTATGCTATATGTTAATGTGCTACAAAAGTGCAAACTAGCAAAACCACCACAAAAACACTTACATTTTGTTGTTCCCGTAGTAAAAAGTTACATTTGTGGTGCATTTTTACTTTGATTGGGGTATAAACACTAAAAGTAGTGTTATGTCGTAATTTAGAGAATCACTTAACAAACATAACATGAAATTCCCAAAACTATGCAAATTTGAGCAGTGTAATTCAAATGTTACCCAAGTCCAGATCAATATATATTTTCAGATTTTGGAATATATTACTTCATTGTCTGGAAACTATCAGTTACAAATCTACGAGTCGTGAGCCCCAGACAGTTTGGCAGGGATTAATCAGCTCCTTGAGTAATTCCTCAGGTGGTTTAGTATGAATCAACAAGAACATTGGATTTTTTGGCTACCAGTAGCAGAAGTGCTTTAAAAAATTCACTGTACTCATCTTTGGGCCATTCTCCTTTTTTTCCCTCCTTTAGCTGTCATTTCCAATTCTTCTAAAAAATCACAAAGGTCACCCGAGTCCCCTCAACTACTGGTCTCCTTTCTAGCATCCCTTCTATACAGGCTAATACCCTACTTCATTTGCAGCAAGCCCAGGCTCACTATAAGCAATTTCCTTATGATCAGTGAAGAAAGAATTCCAACTAAGCTAGGCTAAAGTCTGGCTGTCAACCTACTTCTTGACTTTTTTCATTTGTACCATAGATGTGTTGGACATTTTTTAGTTTCTCAGTTGGGACAAAACAGGGTGGCATTAGACTTTCCTCATGGTTGCTGAATATACCCAGTCTCCCATTATCCAAAGTTAAACCTGTCACATGTAAAACAACTAATACCCCTCCTGAAATCGATGATAGATTTTTTGAGTTTTATGTTGAGACTATAATTGATTCTAGGAGGGCTAATGGCCGGTTGCAATATCTGGTGGCCTGGAAGGGTTATGGACCAGTGAAACACTCCTGGGAAACTTCCACTTTTGCTCACACCTCTAGGATATTAGCCTCCTTTCACTAAAACTTCCCATCACAAATTAGCACAAAAAGGGAGGAACCCATGTAGAGAGGTTACTATCAGAGATGAGGCAGCTACCTAGAAACTTTAAAATACAGGCCTCTTCTTCCTGTTGCACAAGCATGTTCTTTTTAGAGCCTCTAATATTTATAGATATCAATGGAGAATCTTGAATTGTTCACTTCATATTAACACTTTGCATTTTTACTCATTGTTCTGCACAATTTCAGCTAAATAACAAATGTCAGATGTAATATTCTAACCAGAATAATGTTGAGTATTTTTTCAAGAAAAAGCGCATTGCAAGAGTCCAAACATAATAAAAGACTCATTTAGGAAGCATGTGACTAAAATATGGATTTTCTATAGATGATTAGGACTGAATATTCAACTTAATCTTAGATGTCTGAAGGACTGCACATACTTGTCTATGTTGATGTGTTTATGTGTAACCAATTTGGATAGTAGGTAATCATTCTGTCAGGGAGACAAACAGCTGTCTGACTGGCATGTCTGACACTATAATGATTAAGCATGCTTGAAGGGGCCATTCAGCATGTATTACAGACAATCAGACTGTTTTGCACTTTCAAAAGATCATTGCAATGAGTCATGTGTACTTTATATTGCTGTCAGTGGTTTGAGCTCTATGGCTGGTATTGTATGAGCCAGGCACTCAGAGTATTTTATAATATTTGCGTTTGTCTTGTCTCTCCATGGTAATCACTGGTGCATTATGGTTGATACTTGTTTGCAGTAGAATATCTTCTGGCTCTCGATGGACTTGCAAGGTCTATGCGTATTTTCACCTCAACTTTTGTACATGTGTGCAGATGGCTGCTTGTGTGCTTTATGTGGTTTTGTGTGTGTGTGTGAGTGTATGTGTGTGTTTGCAGTGACGCTTGGCTTTTCATGCAGTGCTGAGTTGTAGGACTGTCAATATTGGATAGGCATGGGATTATAATTAGGAAGCACACACTGGCCAATTTATTTACTACTGTGTAGAGTGAATACAATTGTAAACTATATTGATACCTGGACTGTTTTCTAATTTCTGTCCACAGCTCTGGTTCTAGAACAGTGTTCTGTGGATTTGGACCTTGGGCAGAAAAGCAACATTATTTTTTACCTTCTTTCAATTAATCATTTGTAATGGCAATATGTAAGGTTATGTCACACTTTAGCCATTTGGTTCCATCATCACTTGATAAACAATAGGGGTATTGTGAAGGGTGTATCCTATGCCTCAATGAATGCAGCAAACAATCAATAATCAAATGAATAGCCTTATAATCATGTAATCATCTATAAGTGATTGAACATAAGCTCAATACGTGAAAAACGGTTAATGTAAAAGTATTCAACTAGCACATCTTCCTGACAATTACATACATGGGTTTCCATGTACATCTGTTAATAATAAAAAACAGTGCTTGGTCCTGAATATAGCTAGTAGGCACCAGGAATTATATCAAATTAATGTGAGAAAAGGGAAGGAAAATAAAAAGAAACATAGGCCCTCATTACAACCCTGGCCATCGTTGTTAAAGCAGAAGGGGTTGACAGAAGGGGTGACTCTGGTCCCTCAGCCGGAGCCTCTGTGCCCTGTCCTGACCTGCTCTTCGGCTTGTGTCCCTTCCCCATCTTTGATGTCTCTGCTGGAGCCTTGCTGCTGTCCCCTTTCGGCTTGGAGGAGCCCTTGCTTTCTGGTAGGTGTGACTTCTCCCTCTGGCATGTGGACACCTTTTTCACCTTGGCAGGTGGCGGAATGGCCTGCTCCTTGGCCTCGCTAGGTGGCACGCTGGCAGCCCTGATGGGTGCCGCCCGCGATGTGACAGGACTTGCTGAGACCACTGTGCTGGAGGATTTGGTGGCTGAGGTGCTGGGCTGGGACCTGGACAGCCTGGCACTAGGAGAAGGATGGGGGGGAGGTGTCGTGAAGATGTCAAAGTTTGCGAGGAAGAGTTTCTTAGACACACTGGGACGGGAAGATGGAGGGGGTTAGGGAGTGGAGGAAGAGGTAGTGGTTGTAGGAGGTGTACGTCTGCTGAATTTGGGTGAAGGTGCATGGGACGGAGGCTGTTGTGAGGTGGATGCCTGTTGGCTGGGTGTGTGCCTGATTTGTGTACTTTGGACAGATGGCTCACAGACACACTGGGAGAGGACACAGGGGATGTGTGAATGGTAGTGGGGGTGGTGATTGCATGTGAGCGGTTTGTGGTGATGGGTGTGCTGGTGATGGAGATAGTGGATGAAGATGTAGTGCATGCAGGTGTGAGTGGAGATGAGACAGGGACGGAGGAGGAGGATGTGGAGGAGGGGGACACAGTGGAGGCAGTGGATGTTGGTGTGTCTGTATGGGCTTGTGTGAGTGCTTGTGGGATGTGTGGTGCTTATGTTTGCCATGTCCACTCTTGTGCGTTGATAAGTTTGGATGCTGGTCTGATGGTGTGCTTGGGATAGGCTGAGGTACAGGGGATCAGGTCTGGGTAGAGGACGTTGGAGGGGGAGGCTTCTCACGGGGACAATGGCTGCCATCAGTGCTGAGGCCAGAACCTGAAATGCTCTCTGTTGGACCGCCACGCCAGAATGAATGCCCTCCAGGTGTGCATTTGTTTGCTGCAAATGCCTCTCAGCACCCTGGATGGCATTCAAATTGGTTGATTGCCCAACAGTGAGGGATCTCAGGAGGTCAATAGCCTCCTCACTGAGGGCAGCAGGGCTGACCTCGGCAGGGGCTGAGGTGCCTGGGGCGAGGGAGATGCCCACCCTCCTCGGTGAGCGGGCACGGGAAACTCGATGAGGGGCTGATGGGAGGGCAGTACTGCTACAGGGGTGGCGGCTGTACCTGTTGATGCGGTGGGCACAGAGGTGCCCGCCACCGCAAGGGAGCTCCCATCAGAGGAGGAGTCGCTGTCACTGGTGTCTGCTCCTGTCCCCGTCATGGAGCTCCCCATTGCCCTCTGTCCCACTGGTGCCTTCGGACTCCGTTACTTCATCCTCCAGGGCCATGTGGGATGCAGCTCCCTTCTGCTCCGGTGCCACTGCTCCTCTGCCAGATGATGCTAATGCACACAAGGACAGGGTGACAAAACAAAAAGTAGGGGAAGACAGAAGAGACACATGGTCAATGCATGCAACACCACTACCGTTGTCGGACACAACACACAGGGAGCAGCCCTATGCACTAAGCCATGCACTGACAAGGCAGGGGAAAAGCACATGCCCATAGAGGACTCTGTTGAGAACCATTTTATGCACAGCTGGAAGCCATAGGATCCTGACTAGGTGTAGAGGGCAAATACCACCTTTGGGAATGAGGCTGCAAATCAATGGATCTACCTTTGCGCCTCTGGCCTGGCCTAGGGGAACCCACAGTCCACCTCCCTCACCCAAACACCTTGTAAAGTGCACAAAGTCAGCTGAATGAGAGTGTACTCCCCCCCTTATGGCTGCTGTGATGCCCTCAAGCACCCATCCAGTTCCGGATATGCCACCGCCAGGATCCGGTGCATCGGGGGGTCATGGTGTGACGGGCACCCCTTCCGCGTTGGGAGGCCATCCCCAGCTGGGCCTCCACCATCTTCTTGGTCCAGCAGCGCAGGTCCTCCCATCTTTTCCGGCAGTGGGTGCTCCATCTATGGTAGACCCCCAGGGTCCGCACTTCCTTGGCGATGGCACACCAAATTCCCTTCTTCTGGTGGGTGCTGACCTAGAGGAAAAGTGAAGTAAAAATGGATGTTACCCCCGTACATTTCTTCTCACACATTGGCCACAAACCTCCCACTCTGGCCCTGAAATACATACACACACCATCCTCACATGCTGGCCTGTCACCCACTCCTGTCTCTCCCATCCACGACACTCCATACAATCATGTGCCATCCACCAAGCACATAGTTTACTTACCTGTTTGTCTGCAGGACTGTACAGTTGCGTGTACTGGGGGAGGACCCCATCCACTAGTCCGTCCAACTCCTCCGAAGTGAAGGCAGAAGCCCTACCCCCAAGCACTATAGCCATTGTCACTTCCAGACACATGTCACAGCAGCACTTGCAGTGTAGGTCCTCTCCTGTTGAAGGTCAGGTATCAAGTGAGGAAACAGAAAATGGCGTTCACGTCCGTGGCGGTGTGTACAGTCACCGCTGCGTACATCGTCATTGGCTCCTGGAACCCACAGGGCCCAATGATAACCAATGCTGAATTACGCTGTGGTCTTCGACCGCCTACCGCGACAGTGTACAAGGCCAGTGAAGTTACCTCATTTCCCCTTGTCCCACCTTACAGGTCAGGCAGCCACCATTTCTGGGGGCCACATGGCAGGCCAAATAACTGTGTCACAAATATTTAGGTCAGGAATACGAACAGACAAAGGCACATAGAGAAAACTTAACATTTGTGCTAAACAGCCTTGTGAAACCTATTTGTTGTATGACCTTCTGCTCACTGTTCTCCTCCATAGGGCATGTCGCCTGGGGCATGTGATGAGATGGCGGCCTCCTCCAGTGTACAGACCCCTGCTGGACCTGTCGACAATGGAAGACAGACACATAATTATCACTTACAGACTTGATGCAAAAATCCAGTAACCGTGTGCCCAGTTGGAGCCTCACCTGGTGTCAGCTATCCACCATGCCACAGGAATACCCCCTCTAGTGCAGGTCCTGTCAGTACTCCATTTCCTGGCCAGTGAGTCTTTTCAAACAACAGTAGCCATGGCACCAGGGAGGTCCCAGCCAATGTTCTCTAACGTGTTGTCCAGAGTGTTATCTGCCCTGCTGAAACACATGCGCAGCTACATCGTTTTCCCTCAGGTGGAGGATCTGCCCACAGTGAAAGGTGACTTTTATGCCCTGGGACATATCCCCAACATCATTGGTGCCATTGATGGTACACATGGGGCATGTGTACAGAAACCGCAAAAGCTACCATTCTATGAATATGCAGATGGTGTGTTTGGCAGACCTGTACATCTCCCATGTGAATGCCAAGTATCCTGGTTCAGTGCATGATGCTTACATTTTGAGGAATAGCAGCATCCCTTATGTGATGGGGCAACTCCAGAGGCACCATGTTTGGCTAATAGGTGAGCCTAAAGTCCCCACACAGTTTCATTTGCTGTCTGGGTATTGGAGATTCCCTAATGTTTAGAGGATGTCTAACAGTTGTCCCTCGATATTTGCAGGTGACTCTGGTTACCCCAACCTGTCATGGCTACTGACCCCAGTGAGGAATCCCAGGACAAGGGCAGAGGAATGCTACAATGAGGCACATGGGCCAACTAGGAGGATAGTAGAGCGCACCTTCGGCCTCCTGAAGGCCAGATTCCGGTGCCTCCATCTGACAGGTGGATCCCTATACTACTCATTGAAGAAGGTGTGCCAGATCATCGTGGCCTGCTGTGTGTTGCACAACCTGGTTTTGCGATGCCATCGCCTTTTCTACAGGAGGATGGGCCTGATGGTGGTCTTGTGGCAGCTGTGGAGCCTGTGGACAGTGAAGAAGAGGAGGCAGGAGAAGAAGATGTAGACAGCCGAAACAACATCATCATGCAATACTTCCAGTGAGACACAGGTAAGAGGATGGAACTGCTTCCCACATCTCATACTATTGTTGGACCTAGCATAAACCTGCATGTTTACCTCTGTGTATGGACCCTGACTTGTCACTTTGACTTTCCATTCCACAGATCTGGGTCCCACTTTGTGCCCTCTGCTATGTTTACTGCTGGCCTACAGCTGTGTAACATTGGTATGTGAACAAGTACATTGACATTGCTATATTTCAGAGATGTTGCAATTACACATTTGAGAAAGCACAGACTGACTCCAGATTGTTTATTTCTGTGCTAATAAGTGGAGGGGGGGTGCAATGGGATGGGGTGATGGTGGAGGAATGTCCATGACAGAGTCCAGTCTCTTGGTCTCACAGGTGCACCTGTTCTCTTGTTCCTGGATCTCAGGGACTGTTTGCTGGTTGGTTCTCCTTCTGCAGGGGGTGGGGTGCTGGTGGCCTGTTGGTCCTGTGGGGGTGCCTCCTGTCCACTAGTGGCGGAGGGCTGTTCATCGTCCAGGCTAGTGTCAGGGGCCTGTTTGTGTCCCACTGTGTCCCTCATGGTGTTGATAAGGTCTGCCAGCACCCCTGCTATGGTGACCAGGGTGTTGTTGATGGACTTCAAGTCTTCCCTGATCCCAAGGTAGTGTTCTCCTGCAGCCGCTGAGTATCCTGAAACCTGGCCAGTACTGTGCCCATTGTCTCCTGAGAATGGTGGTATGCTCCCATGATGTTGGAGAGTGCCTCATGGAGAGTGGGTTCCCTGGGCCTGTCCTCCCCTTGTCGCACAGCAGTCCTCCCAGCTTCCCTGTTATCCTGTGCCTCTGTCCCCCGAACCTTGTGCCCACTGCCACTGACCCCAGGTCCCTGATTTCCTTGGGTTGATGGGTTTGCCTGGGTTCCCTATAGTGGTGGACACACTGCTGATTGACGTGTTCTGGGGACAGAGGGATGGGTCCACTGTTTGGGTGCTGTGGAGATGTTTCCTGAGGGTGGAGGGTATGTGGTGGCTTGTGACAGTGGCAGGGGAACCGAATGTCCCAAGGTCCCTGATGGGCTGGGCTGGTCATCTTGATCCAGGCGTGGAGAGCTGCTGTCATCACTGTGGGCCTCTTCTGTGGGGGGACTGGATATGTCTGGCACGTCCTGTCCGGTGACGTTGGGTATGGGTATTGTTGGGGTGTAAATGCATAGTTTTAGTATCTGTGTGTGCCATCTTGTGCATTGGGCAAGGTACCCTCTACTCCTGTGCTTGCAGAATTGTGTTTGCCCTTTTGTGATAGTTGGTTTGGGGTCTGTATGGGTATTTCTACTGGACATGCTTTGGTGACGGTGGTCCTTGCATAGGTGTTGCATGCAGGTCCTTGGGATTGGGATGAGTGGGTGTGTGTTAGTGGGACATATGTGAGATGATGGAGTGATGGGAGTGAGGGTAAGGGTAGGGGTAGGTGATGGCATGCAGGTGGGGTGGGGGATATAGTAGTAAAGATATGACTTACCAGAGTCCAGTCCTCCTGCTACTCCTGCGAGGCCCTCAGGATGCAGTATTGCCAAGACTTGCTCCTCCCATGTTGTTAGTTGTGGGGATGAGGTTTGGGTCCACCACCAGTCCTCTGTACAGCAATCTGGTGTCTTGATACCACGGAACACACCTTCCCCCGTAGGTCGTTCCACCTCTTCCTGATGTCATCCCGTGTTCTTGGATGCTGTCCCACTGCGTTAACCCTGTCGACAATTCTGCGCCATAGCCCCATCTTCCTTGCAATGGATGTCTGCTGCACCTGTGATCCGAATAGCTGTGGCTCTACCCGGACGATTTCCTCCACCATGACCCTGAGCTCCTCCTCAGAGAAGCTGGGGTGTCTTTGAGGTGCCATGATGTGGTGTGGGTGATGTGTGAGGTGCTGTCTGTTGTAATGTGTGGGCGTGGATGTGTTGGTGTGTGTTGTTTGAGGTGTGTGGATGTTGTGTGAGTGTTGATGTTGTGTGCCTGTGGATGCTGGTGCTGTGTTTGATAATCTCTCTCTCTGGGCTTCTTCCAAAATTGTTCGTTGTAAGGGACTGTGGGTAATGTGGGTGGGTGTTTTATAGTGTTGTGGGTGTGGTGTGTGTATGTGTGTCAGGTGTGTGTATTTTGAATTGTCCAATGTGGTTGTGTTTTGTAAATGTGTGTGTATTTTGAGCGCAGCGGTGTGTACCGCCAATGAATTACCGTGTTGATTCGTGGTTCGTGATAGTGTGGGTATATTCTTGTTGGCATGACTGTGTAGGTTTTGGTATCACCAGTTTATCACTGACCTTTGGTGTGGCGGACGTGTGTGGGTGTCTGTATTGTGGCGGATTCCGAGATGTGGGTCGTAATACCTGTAGCGGAATTCCGCAGTTGCAACGGTATGTTGGTGGTCTTCAGCACGGCGGAAAGCGGGATTTACTGCCAGGGTTGTAATGAGGGTCATAGTGTGGGGGAACACTCCCTTATGTGCAGTAGTTAGATTTGGCTACATGATCTCACTGTCTGGATCCCCGTGTTCTAAGCACTGCACGTTCTGGGTCTCAAACTGACAGCAGGGCACAGAGTCCAAGGCCGGGCTTACCTCTCTCCCAGCAGCAGTCTCTGCTATGGGCAGTGCTGGGATCCTTACTTGGCATTCTAGGTGAGCTGCTCCATCTTGAAATGATAAATAACCCAATCCACATCTCTGTTCTGTGCTCCTATTAGGTTTTCCCACTCCAAGATGCTGGGTACTAATTTTCTCTGGTTTGCATCCTGTTCCATGTTACTTGGCAATATGTAAAGGCTACCTTAATCAGTAGTGTGTCACAAAAATTCTGTTCTGTATACACACTCCTAGTTAGTTCATTGAGTACTTAACTAGTTTTCCCTGTTTTTGTGCCTTGTTTCAGGTTGGTCCTCTCTCTTGATTCCAGAATTCTGGATAACTTTTGTTTTTTGGAGGTTTTTGTGCTTCTTGCTTTTCCTCTACCAGAAATGATGGTTCATTTTTCTGGGTATCCAATGACTTGGGATACTCTCCCTGTTGGCAGTATGGCTTTAGAAAGGGATTGCATATCTTTTAGGGAAAGGTCTCATGGACCATCATTGCCAGTGATCAACACGTTACAGTGCCAAAAAAAGTCAGTCCAGTCCTCCTTATGGATCCAATAAAAAAATTACTGGAAGCCATCCTACAGTAGAATATCCAACTTGATGATTAAGAAATGAAAAGGCTGCTGTATCACAGACCTTGGTGGCCTGTAATGCTATAGATCTTTCCTCTATGAACTATGCACTTTGATAGCTGTGCAGATAAGGCTTGTGAAGTTTTTAAAGCATGACTGTTCATTTAATATGTGTCCATAAATGAGACAATCCTCTATAAATTCAACTGTGATGTTCTTTATTCTTCTTGAAAGGTCTTGTATCCAAAATCGCTCTTGACACTGTCCCTTTAAATACCGTCCCAGTCAGATGGCTCACTTCCCTGCCTTAGCCAAGTTACCTAGTGCCAAGAAATCGCCTAGTGTTTTCTTCGGCATATCTATAGCCCCACAGATTTCCAGAGGTAATTATCTCTGATCATGGTCTGCAAATTGTTTCATGTTTCTGGAAGACATTTTGTACAACATCAAAATAGCCAGAGATGTGTTCTCTAGTTTTCTCCCCAGACAAATAGACTCACAGAGAGGACCAACCAACTCCTGTGAAGGCCATTCTTGCCAAGAAATATGAGTTGATCCCTGCGAGATATAGATATAAGTGAAGGTCATGTGTAGCCACAAGCCTCCTACACAGACCTAGTGGATTTTCTAAACTACTCCAGCAAGTCTCTGAAGGGCTGGGCGAGGGGCAGCAAAGTGCATGATTTCATTGGGCTGTACAATCTCATTCTGAAGAAGCATGTTTGATATCTATTTTCCAGAGCTGCACCAGAACCTTGTTGATAGCAAGCTGACTTACCTCAAGAAGCTTGCTAAAGATGCAGACCTCAAGATCAGAACAAGAATTTCCAAGTAGGCTCAGAGGGACTCCCAAAAGGGTGGTCTGTGTACCAGAAGAAGGAGAAGGGACATACAAAGAAGTATTTTTCTTCAGACCCCCAAAACAACTTTCAAGGGAAAGGGCCCCATTCCCAATCTGGCACCAAAAAAATAACTTCCCTGTCAAGAGTCAGACCAAGATTTCCAAGTGCTATGAGTGCTATGAGTACAGGTATTACAAGGGGGATGACAAGTCCCCTTAGAAAGGCACAGCCTCCCACTGGGGGAAGGACACCAGGGGTAGTGAGTGTAGTGCTTGGGGAGGACTTTGCCCAGTCAGTGGGGGGAGTTAAGGAGGTTATCCTAATGTCCCTGGGTGATGTGGAGATGGTACCTAAAACCCATGTGCCGTCTAATACTGCAAAGTATAGGCAGTGGGTCACCATAAAAGGGAAAGGTGTCGAGCCTCTGAGGGCCACAGAAGCCAGCATGACTATGGTAAGCAGTCCACTGGGGGCCACAGAGCAGATTTTACCAATTACGTTCCACTAGGGTTTTGTATCTGACAACTGTGATAGCCTCTGTCCAGGGATCCTTGTTCCATTTGAGTGGGGGAGGGTCTCAGGTCTTCTGGAATTTGCTGTGAGCCCTGCTATGCCTGTGGACTGTTTGCTAGGAAATTATCTGGAGCACACTACCCAGAAGGAAGTGGACCATGAATCGCACCTGGAAATGTTGGGGTTATATGAGTGGATGTGCAACCACCAAGTCCATAGCTACCCTTGAAGGGTGTCAAGGCAGTCTGGAGCCATGAAAAAAAACAAATCAGACAACCGCCAAGAGAAGGAAGGGCAAGGGGCATGGGAAACTATCCCCTGAATTTCCCTCAGGTGAGGTAAGTGGGGCACCAGAGGAGGTCACCCCACAGCCCATTGAGGAGGGTATTGTCTCCGTTGATGACCTGCCTGAACTTGCCAGATACCAAGAAGGGGGACCCACCAGGGAAGAGTTCTTTAGGGCATAAAAAGTGTGCCCAAACCTGGAGGGCATAAGGCAACAGGACAAAGCCCCAGCAGCTGGTGATGCCTCAGGGAATCATCACATTTATTGGAAGGATGGCCTCCTATTCAGTGTATTCAGTGAGCCTAAAGTACCTGTGGTAACAGCCAGGCGGAAGACAATGTACCACCCACAGCATTACAACACACCTATCCGCCACCTTTTCCGGGGTAGTAGCAATGCCATCAAAAGCACAGCGGAAACAGAATACCGAAGGGAAACGACTCACCTCTTGACACTCAAAGAAGAACCACAACGCCATGGTGCCCGAACTGCACTTTTTTTCCAATGCTGGTGTACCTTCTCATACACCAGGAAAATGAACGCCAGAGAAGACAACCACGGTGAGTACTGCACCTAGCACACAAGGGAGGGAGGGAGGAAAATGAGAGTGGCACACACACGCAACATCCAACACCCCCACAAGACCATACACACAAACAGATGAAACAACATTACATATTCAACCCCATAACTCTCAGGAATAATGCAATGGGGGGCACCTCAGCCGGAAGATGGTACAATGCCATTGGTCTGGAGGCGGTTCCATGCCCACTGCTTGGACCTGGGGAGTGCAAAGCCACAGTCTCTCAAGTGGGTGGTCTGCCCACCTCTTGGTCCTGGGGAGTGCAAAGCCACGGTCTCTCTAGGGGTGGTCTGCCCACTGCTTGGTCCTGGGGAGTGCAAAGCCACAGTCTCTCAAGTAAATGGTTTGCCCACTGCTTGGTCCTGGGGAGTGCAAAGCCACAGTCTCTCTAGTGGATGGCTTCTCCACTGGTTCTGGAAGGGGCTTGGTGCCCTTTTTGCATAATCCTGCCAAGGAGGGGGTGAGTGGATGCCTTCTTCCACTGGTTCTGGAGGGGGCTTTGGGCCCTGTGTGCTTCCACCTGCCAAGGAGGGGGTGAGTGGATGCCGTCTTCCACTGGTTCTGGAGGGGGCTTTGGGCCCTGTGTGGTTCATCCGGGATGGTTCAAGGTCACAGTCTCTCACCTGGGTGTCACACCAACAGGTGTTACAGAGGACAGGACGCACTGCAGCCCATGTAGTCACTACTACACACTGCTCGCTGGTGGTGACGGCTGCTCAGTGGATGGTAGTTGCACTGCAGGTAGTGGTGCTGTCAGTGGCGGTGGTAGGCCTCAGCCCTTCACCTGCAGCCATGGACGGCTGCCCACTGGGGCTGCTGCTGCTGGCAGTGGTGCTGCTGGTGGCGGGGCAGGTGGTGGTGCTGGCGGCGGTGCTGTCCACGGTGCAGGTAGCGGTGCTGGCCACGGGGGTGATAGGCTCCAGCCCTTCACCTGCAGCCTCAGACAGCTGCCCATTGGGGCTGCTGCTGCTGGTAGTGGTGCTGCTGCGGAGGGGCAGATGGTGGTGCTGGTCACAGTGCAGTTGGCGGTGCTGGCCGCAGTGCAGGTGGAGGTGCAGGTAGCGGCGCTGGTCGCGGCAGTGGTAGGCTTCAGCCCTTCACCGGCAGCCTCAGACAGCTGCCCTCTGGGGCTGCTGCTGCTGGCAAAGTTGCTGCTGGAGGCGGTGCAGGTGGCGATGTTGTCGGCCGTGCAGGTGGAGGTGCAGGTAGCGGTGCTGGCCGCGGGGGTGGTAGGCTCCCGCCCTTCACCTGCAGCCTCGGATGTCTGAAGTACCATGGCTGGTGTTGTGTGCCCCTTTCTGCCCTTGGCAGATGGTGGTGTCTCCTTGCTTCTGCCAGCTGGTGTTTTTTTTCTTGCCCTTGCTGGCTGGTGGTGTCACCTTCCCCTTGTTGCCTGGTGTCCCCTTCTTGGCCTTGCTAGGTGGCAAACCCTTCTTGGCCTTAGCAGGAGTAGCTAGCACACTGGCTGTGCTGATGGGTGCCTCCTTGGAGCCTCCCACACCTGCAGTAGCTGCAGAAACCACAGTGGCCGTGGACTGGGGGGCTGAGGTGCTGGGCTGGGTTCTGGCCACCCTGACCCGAAGTGAAGGACAGGCGGGGTGGGGGTGTGGAATAGGTCAATGGTGGTGAGGAAATGCTTCTTAGGGACACTGGGGCGGGACGAGGGTGAAGGTTTGGGAGTGGAGGAAGAGGGAGTGGTTATAGGAGGTGTCAGTCTGCTGTGTTTGGGTGCAGGTGCATGGGCTGGATGCTGTTGTGAGGTGGATGGCTGTTGTGTGTCTGTGTGCTTGCGTTTGTGTACTTTGGGAGGAGGGGGCACAAACACAGTGGGAGAGGACACAGGGGACGTGTGCATGGATGTGGGGTGGTGACTGCCAGTGAAGGGCGTGTAGTGATAGACGTGCTGGCAGTGGAAGTGGTGGATGAGGATGTAGTGCATGCAGGTGTGAGGAGGAGGAGGGGGACACAGTGGAGGCAGTGGATCTTGGTGTGTCTGCATGTGGATGGTGCTTGTGTGAGTGCCTTTGAGTGAAGTGTGGTGCTTGTGTTTGCCTGAGCCACTTCTGTGTGTTGATTTAGGTGATTGCTGGTCTGAAGGTTTGCTTGGGATAGGCTGGGGTTGAGGGGATTGGGACTGGGTAGAAGAATTTGGAGGGGGGAGGCTGGACCCAGGGACAATGGCTATCATCAGGGAGTTACCCAGAGCCTGGAATGCTCTCTGTTGGGCCACCACGCCAGAGTGAATGCCTTCCTGGTATGCACTTGTTTGTTGTAAATGCCCTCTAGACCCTTGATGGAATTCAGTATGGCTGACTGCCCAACAGAGAGGCATCTCAGGAGGACAATAGCCTCCTCACTGAGGGTAGCAGGGCTGACTGGGGCAGGGCCTGATATGCCTGAGGCGAAGGAGATGCCTACCCTCCTGGGTGAGCAGGCACGGGAAACACGCTGAGGGGCTGCTGGGAGGGCGGTGCTGGTACGGGGGTGGTGGCTGTACCTGTAGTTGGGATGGGCACAGAGGAGTCTGCCACCGCCAGAGAGATTCCATTGGAGGAGGAGTCTCTGTCGGTACTGTCCCCTCCTATCTCCGTCGTGGTGCTCCCCTCGCCCTCTGTCCCACTGGTGCCCTCACCGTCGATGGATTCGGCCTCCAGTCCCATGTGGGATGCAGCTCCCTCCGTTGCCGGTGCCTCTGCTCGTCCGCAAGATGATGCTAATACACATAAGAACAGGGTGACAAAACAAAAAGGGGGCGAGAGACAGAGGATACACTTGGTCAATGCCAGCAACAACACTACCGTTGCCATAGACAACTCACAGGGAACAGCCCTGTGCACTAGGCCATGCACTACCTGTTACAATGCTAGTCAATAGGCCATGGGGTACAATGCCTAACGCCGTTAGTTGCACACCTAAAACCCACAGGATCCCTGCCCAGTAGTAGATGCCCACCAAAATTATGGTGGTTGGAGTGCATCTGAGGTTGCCCATCATGGAACCTACCCTGCCATGTTTGCCCTGGCCTGGGGCACCCACAGACCACATCCTCCACCCAGGTAACACCTTAACATGTGCAAAGCCAAGAATCTGAATCTGTACTCACCCACTTGTGGCTGCTGTGATGCCTTCAAGCACACATCCAACTCCAGATATACGACTGCCAGGATGAGGAACATCAGGGGGTCAGGGTACCACTTCCTCGTTGGGAGGCCACACCCAGCTGAGCCTCCACTGTCTTCCTTGCTCAGAGGCACAGGTCCTCCCACCGTTTGCGTTAGTGGGTGCTCCGCCTGTCAAAGACCCCCAGGGTCTGCACCTCCTTGGCGATGGCACGCCAAATACCCTTTTTCTGATGGGCGCTGACCTGCAGGACAAATACAGCTGAAAATGTATTAGTCATACCATCCGGACTGTTATACTCATGGCCCATCATATCCCTCCAATCCCCTTATGCACATACATTGTCCACCATACATGCAGACTCTGCCCAGGAACCCTCATCCCCCCCACATGAGGCTTACACACACAGCACTCCATACATTCATGCCCCACACATCATGCTCACAGTGTACTCACCTGTTGTTCTGGAGGAAATTATAGTAAAGGGTACTGGGGTAGGACGCCATCCACCAGTCTCTCCAACTCCCCTGAGGTGAAGTCAGGGGCCCTTTTCCCAGGCACTCGAGCCATGGTTGCTTCCAGACACAGGTCACAGCAGCACTTGCAGTTTAGGTCCTCTCCTGTTGAAGGTCAGGTAGCAAGTGAGTGAACAGATAGAAAATGGCTGTCACGTCCACGGCTGTGTGTACCGTCACCACCGGCCTACACCGCCATTGGCTCCTGGAACCCGTAGGCCCCAATGTTAACCAATGTGGTGTTGCACAGCGGTAATCGACCACCGACCACAACGGTGCACAACACCAGCGGAATTACCTAATTTCCACTTGTCTCTCCTCACAGGTCAGTTATCCGCCATTTCAGGGGGGCACAGGCCATGGCACCTAACTGCATCACAGCAGACATAGGCACATCAACTGACTTATGAGTTCACATAATGTTTCTGTAAAACAAAAATTGCATATAAATCGGAGCACATGTTTGATTATGACATTCTGCTCACAGTTTTTCACTCTAGAGTTCAACCACTGAGGAAGAATAGAAGATGGAGACATGCCCGTGTACAGACCCCTGGTGGACCT
Organism: Pleurodeles waltl; assembly: GCF_031143425.1. Lineage (NCBI taxonomy): Eukaryota > Metazoa > Chordata > Amphibia > Caudata > Salamandridae > Pleurodeles > Pleurodeles waltl. The sequence continues at coordinate 1,446,378,431 of NC_090444.1, read as the reverse complement.
GGCGACAATGGAGGACAGGCACATTATCCTAGCCTGCAGACTTGATAGGGCCACAATCTAAGAGCTGTGTGCCCAATTGGAGCCAGAACTGATTTCAGCTATCCACCACCCCACAGGTATCCCCCCCTCTAGTGCAGGTCCTGTCAGTGCTCCATTTCTTGGCAAGTGGTTCCTTCCAAGTGACTGTGGCCATGGCATCAGGGATGTGACAGCCTATGTTCTCAAACATGTTGACCAGAGTGTTGTCTTCCCTGCTGAAACACATGCAAAGCTACATCGTATTCCCCCAGGTCGAGGATTTGGCCACAGTGAAGGCTGGCTTCTATGCACTGGGACATATCCCCAACATCATTGGTGCTGTTGATGGTACACATTTTACCTTTGTCCTTCCCTGGAGAAATGAACAGGTGTTCAGAAATGGAAAGAGCTTTCACTTTCTGAATATGCAGATGGTGTGTTTGATCGACCAGTACATCTCCCATGTCAATGCTAAGTATCCTGGCTCTGTGCATGATGCCTTTATCTTGAGGAATAGCAGCATCCCGTATGTGATGTCTCAACTCCAGAGGCACCGGGTGTGGCTAATAGGTGAGCCCATGGTCCCCACCCAGTTAATGTAGGTATATGGGTGTGTGGTTGTCCCTAAGGGTGAGTGTATGGCTAACAGGTATCCCTAGATATTTACAGGTGACTCTGGTTACCCCAACTTCTTATGGCTACTGACCCAAGTGAGGAATGCCAGGACAAGGGCAGAGAAACGTTACAATGAGGCAAATGGGCGAACAAGGAGGATCATTCAGTGCACCTTTGGCCTCCTGAAGGCCAGATTCCCGTTCCTCCATCTGACAGGTGTATCTTAATAATACTCACGGAAGAAGGTGTGCCAGATCATCGTTGCATATTGCATGTGGAACAACCTGGCCTTGAGATGCCAGGTGCCTTTTCTGCAGGAGGATGAGCCTGGGGATGGTCGTGTGGCAGCGGTGGAGCCTGTGGACAGTGACAAAGAGGAGGCAGAGCATGTGGACAACTGAACTATAATAATCCAATAGTACTTCCAGTGACTCACAGGTAAGACACTGTAACTTCACCTTCCATTGCAGTTTTGTGTTGGACATTGTACATGGCAGCCTGATTTCCCTGTTTCTATGGCCACTTACTGTACCCTTTGGCATCTCTATTTTCAGATAGCTGTGCCCCACCCTGGCTCCTGGTGTGTTTACTGCTGCTCATTACAGGTCATACCTATGTAAATATAACTATACATTTGAATTGCAATGTTTACAGCTTGTTTAAGCAATACATATTTAAATCAATTGACAGACTCCATACTTGTATTTGTTCCAATGATGTTTATTTCTGTGACAATATGTGTAGGGGGTATTGCAATGGGCTGGGTTGATAGTGGAGAAATGTCCAGGATAGAGTCCAGTCTATTGGTATCGTAGGTGCATTGTCCAAGCGGGCATAGGAAGTGGAGAAATGTCAGTTCAAGGTGGACAGGGTGACAGAGTAGGACAGAAGGGTGACAGTCAGGTGAGTCCTATTTCCTGGCGGGGGTCTTGGCAATGTTCTCTGACTTCTGCCTGGATTGCAGGGACCTTTTGCGTGGTGGCTTTCCTTCTGCAGGGGGTGGGGTGCTGGTGGCCTCCTGTCCAATAGCATCAGCGGAGGTGGAGGGCTTGTCTTCGGTGTGGCTAGTGTCAGGGACCCGTTGGTGTGCCACTGCCTCCCTCATAGTGTTGGCCATGTCTGGCAGCACCCCTGCTATGTTGACCAGGGTGGTGTGGATGTCTCTCAGGTCCTTTCTGATACCCAGCTACGGTCCCTCCTGCAGCCGCTGGGTCTCCTGCAACTTGGCCAGTATATGGCCCATGGTCTCCTGGGAATGATGGTATGCTCCCAGGATGCTTGTGAGTGCCTCGTGGAGAGTCCGTTCCCTTGGCCTGTCCTTCCCCTGTTGCACAGCAGTCCTCCCAGCTTTCCTGTTGTCCTGTGCCTCTGTCCCCTGAACAGTGTGCCCTCTGCCACTGACCCCAGGTCCCTGATCGTACTGTGTTTTAGGGGTTTCCCTTGGGTCCCTGTAGTGGTGGACACATTCCTGACTGACGTGTCCTGGGGACAGAGGGATGGGCCCACTGGGAGGGTGATGTGGTGGTGTTTCCTGTGGGGGGAGGCTCTGTGATGGTTTGGGACTGTGGCTGGGTACCCGACTGTCCAGGAGTCCCTGATGGGCCATTTGGTCAACCTGATCCAGGTGTGCAGAGCTGCTGTCATCACTGTGGGCCTCTTCTGGGGGGGACTGGATGTTCCTGGCACCTCCTCTCCAGTGACGTTGTGTGGGGGTCCTGTGGGGATGTAAATGCAGTGTTATTGTTTCTGCATGTGCCATCTTGTACATGGGTACGTTTCCCTCCATGGTTGTTATTAGAAAGGCAGCTTTGGCTTGTGTGAGCTGTGATTTGGTTGGCTAAGTGATTGTCACTACTGTGCATGCTGTGGTGATGGTTGTCCATGCAGGTCTGTGATGGGGGTCCGTGCATTGGTGTTGCATGCAGGGCTTGGTATTGTGATGGGTGGGTTGTGATGGTGCGGTGTATGTGAGGTGGTGGAGTGATGGGATGAGGCTAGGACTTTGTGATGGTATGCAGGTAGGGGGTGAAAGTAGTGAAGATTTGACTTACCAGAGTCCAGTCCTACTGCTACTCCTGCCAGGCCCTCAGGATGCATGATCACCAAGACTTGCTCCTCCCATGTTGTTAGTTGTGGGGTAGGATGTGGGGGTCCACCGCCAGTCCTTTGTATGGCTACCTGGTGTCTTGCAAACACAGAATGCACCTTTCCACGTAGGTCGTTCCACCTCTTCCTGATGTCATCCCTTGTTCTTGGGTGCTGTCCTGTGGCGTTGACCCTGTCCACGACTCTCCGCCATAGCTCCATCTTCCTAGCAATGGACGACTGCTGCACATTTGATCCGAATATCTGTGGCCCTACCCGGATGATTTCCTCCATCATGACCCTCAGCTCCTCCTCAGAGAATCTGGGGTGTCATTGTGGTGCCATGGGTGTAGTGTGAGTGGTGTGTCTGTGGGTGTGTGGGGTGATATGTTGGGGTGTGTGCTGTGAGGTGTGTGGATGGTGTATGGGTGATGGTGTTTTGTGGCTCAGATTCAGTGGGTGCTCCTGGCTTGTCTCTCTCTCAGTTGTCAATATTATTTTTTGTTGTTGTAAGGGGTTGTGGATGTGTGTTTTATAGTGGTGTGGTTGTTGGTGTGTGGGGGCGGTGTGTGGATGTGTGTCAGGTGTGTGTAGTTTGAATTGTCCAATGTGGTGGTGTTTCGTAAGTGTTTGTGTATTTTGAGCACGGCGGTCTGTACCGCCACTGGTTTACCGCAGTTGAATGTCCGCCACGGTGATTCGTGGGTCATGATGCTGTGAGCGTATTTCTGTTGTCGTAACAGTGTGGGTTTTGGTACCGCCAGTTTATCACTGACCTTTGGGCTGGTGGACTTATGAGTGTGTCTGCATAGTGGCAAATTTCTATGTGTGGGTCATAATACCCATAGAGGTATACCGCCGTGTTGCGGTATGTTGGCGGTAGTCAGCATGGTGGTAAGCAGAACTTACCGCCATTATCATAATGAGGGCCAAAGTTTGATCTGCCTACCTACTCCCAATTGGAAGTTAGCACTTATTATCAAATGTATTAAGGAAACCCAAAGTTCTCCTATGGGAGAGGTAGGCCTTGCAGTAGTGAAAAACAAGTCTAAAAGTTTTTCTCCAGCAGAACTTGTAAAACTTAAACATGCATGTCCTAAATTTTAAATATACTGCAGCTTGTCCTATGGCCTATCCTGGGCCTACCCTAGGGGTGACTTGTGTGTACTGAAAAGGAAGATTTGGGTTCAGTAATAGGTTTATTTTTCCAGGTGAAAATGGCAGTTTAAAACTGCACATACAGGCTGCAATTGCATGCCTGAGACATGTTTTACAGGACTACTTGAGTAGATGGCACTATCAGTACTATTGGCACAGTAACATCATTGAATGTACAGGCCATGGGTATGTGGGGTACCACTTTATTAGAAACGTACAAGTAAATTAGATATACCATTTGGGTACAAGCCAATTCTACTATGTTCAGGGGAGAGAGCATACACACTTCACCACTAGTTAGCAGTGATAAAGTCCTACTGCCAACTAAAACCAGATCAGGAGTGGTGAATGCAAAGAGTTTGGAGGAAGATCAACCTAAGCCTGACAGATCTAACGTGGCATCTAAAAATGTAAGGTCATACAAATTAGGAGTGAAGACAGTATATAGTGCCCCTTTTACACAGAGGCATAGAGTAAAAGACGGGATTGCCTGAGGATATGTTAGTTAATGATTATGGGATGAATACTTGCATGCAGATCCAAAGATATGAAATGTTAAAATGTGATTTGTTTATTGTGCATGCTAATAAAAAGAAATCTAAAATCATTGTATACTTTTGACAGATGCCACTTTCACTTTCCTTCTGCTTTACCTACCTCATTTAGAGTTAATGTAAAAACAAAGAGTTGTAACTGTCTCTGTCAGTGGGAAAGCTGTGCTTGAGGAGTGACTGCTACAGGACCACTAGATTTACTGTACCCAATGGTTGTGCTATTCAGGACGGATCCCTGGACACTGCATGGTTCTGCCTAAGATCACCATGCAAGGTATGCCATTCCCTAGGAGGAAAAAACCCAACAATGTGCCCAGTGCATTGAGAGAAAAGTTTCAGTTTATCAGAAGGTTCTTTAAGAAAAACATACCTCTTGTTTTGGGGTTTTGTTTAAAAAAAGTTGGCTGAGCTACTCAGGCATGGATGACAGTTCATCATTACATTGTCTTCAAAGAAGATATCTGTTGACTCTGGGAAAGATCTTTCCCTACCAACACTACAGAGAGTTCACCATCTATGTGGCAGGTTACTATGGGGATGGAAGAGATAGGGCCTTGACTGTTCCAGCAGTTTAGAGGTCAATCTGCTGAATGATAAATGACAAACACCCTGTGAAATTGTACAATTTGTTCCAAAGACATCACTCATACTTAATCTAGCTTATGATGTTACCTAAACTACTTCTCATAGTATTGTTGCTTGTTTTCAAAGGTGTCCATTTCCCTAAGAATGTAAATGCCAGTATCCTCCTATTTATATCTTCCATTATAAGACTAGCAAGAAACACATTTTCCTCACTCAATCTTATTTTTTTCTGTTTATCTAGAGCAGTGTATTTTTCCATCACAAAACAAAAGACTACAGACATTTTCAATATATGCACCCTAAATCTGGTATAACATCCCTGTATCCATCAGAATAACCACAACAAAACTCCAATCTAAGAAAAAGTTGAAGACTCACCTCTTTAAAGAACAACACTTCATAGCACATTATGTGTCCACAAACAGGCTTCCACTCTGATCAGTTGCTGACTTTATGCTTGTCTGTGACATGTACAGCACTGTGCTACTTCTTGGCTAGGGTTGTGTTGTATCCTGTATATACATACATCTTTTCCGGGTTCAATAATATTGTTGATAAAATTAATCAATAGATTCAAATAGGAATGCATTTGCACCATTTTCAGGTGTTTTACATCAAGTCGATCCAGAACCACAGTTGTCTGATGTGTTTATATTAAACTGTTTTTTTGACCTGAGCTAGTGGGATAAAGTGCCATTAAAGGCCTTGTCCAGCACTATAGACCAGAGGTAAAATTTTATAACAAGGGCACAGGACAACAATGGCCAGTTCAGCCAGTTCAGCCAGTGCACAGATTATATTGTTATTAGAACTTCCCGTTCCATGAGGCTGGAATGTCCCAAGGTGGAAAAAACACCTCCCAGGAGTTAGAGGGGGTTTCAGACCCCATACATCTTCAAATCATCTAAGCCTTTCACAGCTTCTGCTGCAGTTGATTGACTTGCACATGTTAATAGCAGTAAACTTTCAACCATGGGCAATAGGACCTATGAAAGTCAACAGCAGTCAGCCTGTGATTTTTTTCAGTCCTGACAAATTGATTTTCTTTGGTAGAGCAGAGGTACAGGTAGGGAAATAATGGCTTGCTGTATGCTTCTGGGCACAGCATCAGTCTCACTTTCTCCTGCAATCCATATATCTTGCAGAAGCAGGGGAGCGGGAGTGAGGAGCTGAAGAATAAGACATTGGAAAGTTGACAGCAATGGGCCTATACCACTGTCTATTGTCTGAAGTGGAACTCTCAGCATTTCAAAGCTCTACTTTATGTTACTTCCTAAGACTAAACACAATAAAATAGTCGAACAATATAATATGTATGTCAGTCTGTATGTTATGATGCAATAAAAGTGAACCACTGAACGTTTATTGACATAAATCAGAATATATTCCAGTTTAATACATGCTTGTGTTATTGTTTTTTTTTCATGTGAAAATAATGCTATGGCACTTCCAAGTATCATTAAGAGATACCTAAAGCATGACCCTTTAAAAGTCTGTTATAAATTTGCAATTCAACTCCCATCATTTATGTTGCATGTCAAACAATAGTGCATAATTTCCTTCCTGTTCAAATGAATAAAGCAAGGCCCCCTCCTCATTCCTGCTGTTTAGTTTGTTTGGAAGACGCTATCCTGCTGTGTTTGCTCTTAGTGTGCAACAAGAGGAACGGCTCAACTCAGTAATATGGAACCAGTTGTCAAGGCTTGAATGTATGCCTTAGAGCTATTTTCAGTAGTTACCACAGAATCACTTTCACTTCCAAGCAGCAATGGAAAAAACTCACTTGCAAGGCTTTTTTTTCTTAAATTGAAACAGATTCCTCAAAAAGAGGATGTGTGTAAATTCTGAGAAATATTGCCATTATTTTGCGAGAGAATTTCAGTGGTGTACTTTATAGTCCAAATTAAATTTTCTGCTGATAAGTGAACGTGTAGCTATTTTTTTTGTTACTTAATTTTCAGGACAATTGTGCTGTAAGTGTTTCTATATAACCTAAATTACTTTCCTAAATTTAGGACTGTTGGAGGCTAGTTATTAGTAGAGGTAGTTATGCACCTACCACTAGTAATTACATCCCCCAGGAAGTGTTAGGCTCAGTCAAGGTGTCAAAACATCAGCACCTGGCTCAACCCCTTGTACCTTGGCAATGAGCAGGCAGGATCAACTTAGGAGACAAGTACGTAAAGCATTTAAATTTAAAAACACCATAACAGTAAATAAGAAAGACACAACACACAATAAAAATCCCACACGGAATTTATAAAAATAGGAAATATTTTTATCTTTAAAATGACACAAAAATTACAGAAATATGAACTTTTAAAGATTAAAAGTAAAAAGTAAAACTAGCACTTGGAAACAAATAGAGCTCAAACGTAAGGTTGCACTAGACCGGGACACATTCAAGAGTTCCCGTCATGCACAATGTAACACTTTTACACTTGCTTCCAGAAGTGTTTCTTAATGTGGGAAAGTGGACCACAACCCCAATTCAAGGTTCGAGAATCTCTGAGTTGCTCCATGGGACATTACGATGACACTTCCCACAATGCACCTGGCCGTGGAAATGAGAAATTATCTGTCAAAATTTTGGAAATAGCCATGGTTCCTTGCTACCTGTTATGAAAAATGTATGCAGCACTCTAATCCTAAAAGGGTATTGTCTTGTTACATCAGTTTTAGCATGTTTAGTCATGTCACTGATAAAAACACTCATGACATCTGAAACTACATAATTTATGAGAAGAGTGTGCATGGCCGAGGGAAGATTTATAGTTAATATTATGTGGCTGGCAGTTGACAAGACTCTGTACAGAGCTGTACAAGTTATAGTAATTTTAGAGTGAGCCTAAATTACGATTTTAGGCTATAATTACAAAGATAGATCTATAATGTTTTAATTTTTTAGGTTTGTGTAGTTTAAGTAGTTGTTCTAAAGAAATATTCAAAGAAGTTTCCCTCATTAGAACTAAACTTTAACTTTTGTGTTTTTGGTTCAATAACTGTCAATTACTTTTTAAGTTAAACCTATCATGTTGTCTTTTATGACACTGTTATTTTAATAATTTCTTTATAGGTAGCTGTACTTTTGCGTTAAATTGAAATTCATTGTGAATATCAGCATCATCTGTGTGATAATTTTGCTTTAACTTGCAGTTCTGCGAAAGTACCACAGTACCACTCTATATTTTTGAAATTATATTTACACCTAATTTTTATATTTTATATAAATTATAGATTTAGAATTTTATGGCTAGTTATGTTTTTAAGTCACATATGTGTTAAAATTGAAACTGTATGTTGTGTTTTTTAACTACACTGGTAACGCAATAGCATCAAGATACTACTCTAGTTACTACTGTGGTACTTTTGCTTTTGTTAAACAGCATTTCAATGTCCTAGAAAAATGTTCATTGTAGGGGAGTTATTTACAAGAGACCTGCGGTGCTGGAGCGTAACTTTTTTAGATGCTCCGTTGGTGCAGGCCTCTCAATTATATCTGTGAGGTGATGCAAAGCCACCCTGCATGGCTTTGCATGGCCTCATAGCTATGGAGTAAGGCAAGGCAGACAAAGTGCTGTATTGCTTTATTCTGCATTAAGAAGGCATTTCATGGGCATTACAGTAGGTAGTCACATGAAACACCAGTGGATTTTGACATAAATATGGGGAATAAACCAAGGGAAACACCTCCTTGGATTGCTTTTGTGGAGGAAGGTGACCCCTCCTGCCTAAAAATAATCCTTCCAACAATCCTGTACTAAGTGGCCTATCTATTCCGGATATATATGATACAGTGGCATTAATAACAATCACAGACTATGAAGAGCATCCGACAACAATTTCTACTGTTTTACAGGACTTGAACTTACCATCAAATATACATATTACTAGTGGTTTGAAACAAAGATCAACCTGGATGCCGAGATTTACAATAGACATCAATATAGAAACGTTTTATAAAATGGTGTGGGAAGACCTCAACAGAGCAGAAACAAAGAGGATACAATTAAGAAAACCAAATCTGAAGAGTAAGGAATATGCTACATTGAAATCTCTTAGACTGGATGACGATGTGATTATTAAGAGAGCAGACAAGGGTGGCAATATAGTGATTATGATTCGTAAGGACTATGAGCAGGAGATATTCACACAACTCAATGATAAGAATTGTTATGAGAAGTTATCTTCTAATCCAATTAACACTTTGACCAGAGAGATTAATAACCTACTGAAGAACTGGAGGGAGAGGGAGCTGTTGGATGAGGATGAATATTTATATCTTCAGGTGTATCACCCTAGATTTCCTTGTATATATACGCTGCCCAAGATTCATAAGCAGTTAGCATTCCCACCCGGTAGACCTATTGTCTCGGGTGTGGGTGGTCCTACTGAAAGATTGTCAGAATTCGTAGATACATTTCTACAACCATTTGTCTGTAATCTGCCCTCTTATATTAAAGATACGAAACATATATTAAGTGTACTTTCAGACATACAATGGGATACAGGGATGATCATGGTTACCTTAGATGTGGTGGCACTGTATACTAGTATACAACATGAATTTGGGATCAAAGCGATAGAACATGTCCCGTACAAGAGGTCAGTCAGTTTGATGGAACATACACGGGTGATTATCACTATGATTGATTTCATAATTAATAACAACTACTTTCTATTTAAAAATGATTGGTACAAACAAAAAGAGGGTGTAGCAATGGGCTCTAAATTTTCCCCCTCATACGCGAACTTGTTTATGGGGTGGTTCGAAGAAACTTGGATTTGGGGCCCGGGTGCAGCGAAATGGCATACTCACATCCTATATTGGGGACGATACATCGATGATTGTTTTATGTTATGGACAGGAGATGTCAGTACACTAGATGAATTTTGTAAATATCTTAATGAAAATGATGTAAACATCAAATTCACACATAAATATAGTGAGATTCGGTTAGAATTTCTTGATGTGGAACTGTTTGTCGAGGATCACAAAATAGAGAGTAGACTATACCGTAAACCGACTTCATGCAATAATATACTGCATGCTACGAGCGCTCATCCACAGCATCAGATAGAGGCAATACCACTCGGAGAAATGATTAGAGCAAGGAGAAATTGCAGTAAAAATTGTGATTTTTGTGAGGAAATTGACAACATGGGACGGAGATTTCTAGCCAGGGGATATTCTGATACCACTATTAAGAAATCACTACGGAAAGCGAGAAACTTATCACGTAGGCAGATATTAGGTTTGGATACATGTAAGGGTGATATATTGTATAAAAACAAGGATCAGAAGATTATAATTATTTTGGACTATACGGAAAAGTCTAAAATACTCATTAGGAGCATGAAAAAACACTGGTCCATATTAACTCAGGACGATACACTTAGAAAATATATTGGTAACAGACTGAGGTTGTATTTAGAAGGGGCAATACCCTTAGCAATATACTCAGTCCCAGCTATCCATTGGAGAGGAATAAGTTAGACTTGCTTAGTAAACGTAGCCTGGGTTTTTTCAAATGTGGTTCGTGTGCAGTATGCAAATGGGCATGGCAGCCTAAGAAGGAATTCAATGACAGTAGTGGTAACAAAGTGTCTATAAAATCACATATAGACTGCAATACTAAGTTTGTGGTGTATATGATCATATGTAAATGTGATAAGATCTATGTTGGTAGCACGATACGCCTGTTAAAGGTTAGAATCTCTGAACACTGGAGGGCAATCAATCAAGAAGATGAACGTTATCCTATAGCATCTCACATGAAGACATGCAATGCACAGGCTGTTTATAAGATATTTACATTTTTTGGTTTTGATCACTGTGAAGTCAACCCCCGTGGTGGAAACAGGGAATTAGCCCTAAGGAGAAAGGAATCGCAATGGATTTTGAGATTGGGAGCTGTAGAACGAGGTCTCAATACGGACTACGAAATGGAGTATTTCTTAGGAGATAAATAATTAATATCCAGGGATCAAGTCTATAAATTGACAGGAGGGCAATATTCTACATATTTTGTGCACTTGATAGTTTGTCAGTGTAAATTAGGGGTGTAGGTATACGTAGGGTTTTATAGGTAGTACTATAAGTATGGGCAGGATTTGAGAGTTTGTAGTTATAATAAGGGTTAATAGACAATGCCTCTCTATGAACACAATTAGGTATACCTGGGAAGCTCCCTGATGTGATCTCTGATGTTTACACTCATCAGAGATGTCTGTTAGAACACGGTAAAAGGGCAGAGCTTAAACTGTATTCCAGGGCTTCTAGCCTAAGGGGCGACGTGGAGCCTCGGCGACAAAAGTAAATATCTTGGACTAATATTGTGCGTTTTCTATTTTTGCTACAAGGAGCATACGGACGATAATAAGTATAGTCCTTCTTTACTTTCAATCACGGGATAGCTGTATAAAGCGTCACAAGCCGAGGAGTTTCGGCTTTGACACTCGGGAAGCGTACTCGCAGAGCGTGGTTTACTATAGTAATCGATGGGTGAGTAGAAAGCGAGGGTATGAACCTTGGATATCTAATGTTTAAATATACGCTCTAATTCAAGATTCTTACTTCCTTACATAGATGGGCTAATTGGATATGTTTGTGTTCACCACAGGAGATAGTGAATACGGAAAATCTATTTCTATAATAATTCTGAGATACGGAGTAGTGGTAAGTTATAGCATGGCAACGATTGAGACACATTACACAATACTATAGTGGGGAGCTTGATAATTGAATATTTAACTTTACTTTAGCAGAAGTCCTTTCAAAGGTTGTGTAAATACAAGGAAAATATCACTAATATAAACAATTGGAGACTTCTTGTAAGGTAGGGTTTGTTGCATGGATTTAATCTTATACTTAGGTTTTTAAGGGGACTGTTTAGTAGACGGTGTGGAATCATCACTAATATGGTGGTTTTGGAATATGCTTGCTTATTAATTTGATATTTTTAACACACACTAGTTCTTGCTCACCTGGACCATGATTGAGATGTATTATTAGATGAGTAGCATTTAATTGTTATATAAATAATGTAATCAGATTTGGTTTCCATTGCGTACATAATCTGATATAGAATATTGTGAAAATTAAAATAAGATGAAAATATAGGATATAGTGTAACAGTGTCTATGATAATATTATTGTAGGAGGTCCTGATGAAATCCAGGGGCACTCCCCGGATGAAACACGTGTTGACAGGACGGACATATCAATAGTGGACAGTTTTAAATTGGACTGGATCGTGTTTGGATATTTGGAATAATTTTGGATGAAGATGTTAAGACTTTAATTCTGGAATTTGGACTATTGAACACTCAACTTCATTAACAGAATAACCATAATAGGATATCTGTAATTTTGATTCTATGCACATTTCAGACTATTTTGTTGTATATAATGGTTATTTTTTAGAAATAATAACATTTGAACTAATTTACCCATATCATGTTCAATTTGATTTGACTTCTACATGTGTGCTAATACCTTGTCTTATGTCATAGGTAACGTTGAGTTACTCTGTTGGGGATATTGGAGGGTGTAACCCCAGTATTTGGCACCGTGTACTATAAGATGATTAAGAATTAATATTATGAGGGTAGGAGCGCCTTTCACTCGTTAATCATAACCACCCCCCCCTTGAATATAGCATTACAGTAGGTAGTCACATGAAACACCAGTGGATTTTGACACTGCACCAAATTCACAAAGTCTATAAATATGGGGAATAAACCAAGGGAAACACCTCCTTGGATTGCTTTTGTGACTAGAAAATTGAGGTCACCGTTTTATTTCACGGAGCACAGTCCCCTGGGGTGAAAATCCTCATTGAAAGTGCATAACCACTCAGCGTGAAGGTACCCTGATCCTAGGGGTGTGACATAGGTGTGCTTTTGAGGCACATTATGGGTTTAAAATAATCTTGCAAAACCATGCGTGATATTCATGAGAATTCACAATTTTTCGCAAAATATTCACAAAATATTAACAAATCTGATTTCTTTTTAAAAAAAACACTGACTCATTCATACACCAATTCACTCACTCCTACAGGCACTCAGAGACTCATGTGCCCCCTCACACACCCATTCAGGTACTCATGCACCCACTCAGACCCACTCATAGACTCACACATATACTTTAAAACCCACTCAGACACTCATGCACCCACTGACAAATACACTGACAGAGACAGGCTCTGTGGACAACCTAAGCAGCGCTTGGCCAATTGCCATACGTGGCGCTGGTTTGGTGGTTATAAGGGATTGGTTGCAAGGCCTAGTTGCAAAATGACCATTGGCCATGCATGCTGGGGGTTGGAATAAGGTTTAGCAATTAAAATTACATTACATTATATAAACATTGAAATTCACTCAACAGGAAACAAAGGTTGCTACTAGGTATTTATAGCTAGGACCTAGTTTCTATAGAAAGATCATTTTTGCCAGTAACTTTGGCATCGCTTGATGAATATTCACGAAATTATCAAAACTTATACTTTTATAAGTTCAGCTTTTTTCTTGATAGTTTGAGGGTGATCTGTGAAGCAGGGGCCAAGAAAAAGGGGGAGTCCTTAAATGCATTTCCCCATTCATTTTTCCATAGGACTTTAGAGACACTTAGAGCCTGAACCACTGAACAGAATTATGCCAAAGTTGGCATAAAAGCTAGATTCTGTTACACGAGACGTGCTTTTTGTGATTTCATGTGAATCCATTCAGTAGTTTCAGAGAAATCTAAGACCAAGAAATATAGATATATAGGGATGCAGATCCTCCCTGGATCCAACTGTCCCTCTGCTGATATCTGATTGACTGGCAACACTTCATCTAGAAAGTGTTGGCAGACATCTTAGGACTCAGCTTCAGCTGAGTACCAGAATAAAAGACACAAAAAAAGAAAAGGGGCCAGGATAGAATCACTCTGACCCCTTAGCCAGGGCTAAAAACTATTTACAAAAAAGAAATCAGAAAATTCTGCAGATGGATACACATATTTTCCCAAGATTTTTTTTTAAGAAAAGAGGTATTTTGCACTTTTTTAAAATGTTCCCCTGGCTGGGCCAGGTCCTGGGGGCATCACAAAGGAGGGGGACCCAAGTACCACCACCTCTCCGGGATGGATGTGCAAAAGAGAGTGGAGCCAAGACCCCCAGGGCAAAAGTGTTTTAAAATATTTATATATTTATTTGTGGGGGCCATGTGGCCCCCCACTGCTGCCCCCCTGTGCTGCCCCCGGGGACCACCAACCCCAGGACAAATCTTAAACAAAAGAAAAGGGGTCCATATGGGATCCCCAAGCCTCAGGAACCACCACCACTGGGGCAATTCTCATTGGAGGGGGGCACAGGGCCAGCTCCTGCTATGTCCCAGGGGTGCCTAGCCACAGTAAACACTCTGCTGGTTGACAGTGGGACCTTTAAAGCTGAGCTTTCATCTCTGTCCCTTGCATGCTTTCAGGGGACTGAGATTCAATGCTTCAGTGAGCAGAGAGTTGCTGTCAAAGCAGCTCCATGCTTGCTGAAGCAATGGTCTTGAGGCTTCCCCTACAGTGCCAGGTGGCCTGTAAAGGTCATTTCATTTTTTTTAAATGTATATATATATATGGAGGGTCCGCGGATCCAAGATAGCCTGTAAAGGTATTCTATTTTTAAAAGTAAAAATAAAATAAAATAAATAAATATGTAGGGACCACGGTGGAGCCCTTAAGGGCTCCCTCTCAGTCCCAGATAGGCCATAAAGGGCTAAAAAACAAAAGAAAAAGAAAAACCATAGCTCATTGTGAAGGTCGCAGACCTTTACACAGAGCATTAGGGGTAAAGCATTAGGGCTTCGAGTCCAGCTGGACACTGGACTCTCTTTAAAAAATATATATATATATTATTATTTTTTAAATAAGAAATATATGTGTGTTTTGAAATTGTACACAAATATGTCATTGTAAGTGTAGCAGGCATCAAGCCCTAAAAAAAACTCCATCTCTTTTCATCACTTTCTTTCTCTCTTTTTGTCTCTCTTTCAGTCTGTTTCTCCCACTCACACACACACACACACTCACACTTACGCAACCACTCACAGACCCAATCACACTCCTGCCCCAACTCAGACACTCACACACCCACTTAAGACCCACTCCGACCCTCATGCACTCACTTCCAGCCCCAGTCAGACCCTCATGCACACACTCACAGACACAGACCGTTACGCACCCACTCACACACCCACTTAGTCTGTCACACATCCACTCACAGATTCTCAGGTCATCAATCGATCAGCAACATATCAGGCTCTCAGTCAGGGATTATGAGCCCAATGACAGAATTTCAAATCTCTTCTAAAGTCTCTTCTTCTCTCCAAATCTTTATAAATCTAATCTGAATCTTTCTCCTCTGCTGCGTTGTTATATCAAAGTCACCCAAACGATCCCCTAATTTCCAATTGGTCAATTATTCGTACGTTATTACTCTGTCCAGTAATTTTCTTGTACCAAATCTATGAATTCTAATATTTCACACTTCACACGTTGTTGATTGGTCTGCTTTATGATGTTATCATCATCCAGCTCGTCATGTATCAAATTAGTTGCATCTTCTTCTCCAGTCAGTGTCTTCATTATTTGCGTCCTGGGAAAGTACATCTAGCACACATTACACACATTTTGATGCATTACTAGAGACCTACACTCCTGTCCGTCGGTTCCCATAGAAAGCTTCTGCTAAGCATTTTATTAAACAATGAGCATTTCACAGTTAGTGAACTCTGTCAGCATTTTTCATTAACTGCTAAGAAATACAGCTACTGCATGAGGCCTGGCAACTAGGCCAAGACATTTGCTAAGTTAAGGCCTACATTTAATAAGCTAAAGCATAATTCATAACCGTTATTATGACATATTACTACATTAATCTAATACATTTTCAATATTTCATACATATTAATCATCAATTAGTACATTTTGTTAACACAGGTGGCCATTCTCCGAGGTCACAATTTCAAACGAGCGCATTATTTTTCTCTTCGTTATTCATTTTCTACAGAATTAATTATTCAAAATACATAAACACTCGTTAATAATTTCTAATTGAGAAGTCTGCTTCAGCAATCCCTCCTCTGATGACCGAGGCCCTCAATTTGAACATTGGCGGCTGAGACCGCCATACCGGTGTCGGCGGTAATGAACACCACCGGCATGGCGGTCTCAGCCGCCAAATAATGAAGGCTTTGGGAACCATCACAGACAGCCTTCCACCACCCCCAACAGGCATCCTGACGATGGCGGAAATCATTATCCAACAGGGCAGCGCTGCAAACAGCACTGCCCTCCGGATAGTGATCCTTTTTCCTCCAGCCTTTCCCTGGTGGGTTCCTCTGCCAGTAAAAGGCTGGCAGAAGGGGTTCTCCGGGGCCCCCGTGCAGTGCCTTGTCACGCAGGTCACTGCCCGATTTACGGGTAGTGATTTGCACGATGGGTGCTGCCGCTCCCGCTACACAGCGGCATTGACGGCAACTCCAAGTGGAGCCGCCGGCAATGTCCCAGCACTGCATTCTGCTGGGCCCACCGGCCCAGCAGAATGTTGTTTATGCAGCCGGCGGAGTCTCGAGGGGGCTGGGTGTCAGTGAAATGACCACCCGCATGAACACATTGACCCCCTAAATGTGTCATGACACCAAATTTACCACCCACAATTTTACAATTCTATCTCTTCGACATTTTGTCTTCCCCTAGAATTTTCCCTATAGATTCTTTCCCTTTTTCTTTCTTCCCTCCTCTGATTATTTTTAAACCTTTTCAATTTAATTCTGTTACATAATTTGCATAACCCCCATATTCCTAATAGACAACCTATAATAAACTTTATGATAATATACATTCCCTGTATAATTTTCATCAGCACCCCAGTCCAAATACCACTAAGCCAATTTCCCACCAAAACAAACCCCTTACCAACCTTTTCCCAAACACCTGGTTCTTTTAACTCCTTCAAATCACTACTTGCGTTATTCAGATTAGTAAGTAGGGTCCATATGTACAAACACATTTTCACATAGACACAGAATGGGTAAAACCATTTGCTACGTCTGGCCCTAAGTCTCTTATCTCTTTACCGGTATTAGGTATGTGAGAGCAGCAATGCCGAGAGTTAATCATTATACAGACTCCACCATCCTTCGCTAAAAGAATGTCTAAAGCAAGATGATTTTGAAGAGTTATAGCCCTATCTACAGCTAATTCAGTATCTATCAGGAGAATAGCCCCTGAAAAATGTGTCAGCACTTTATCCACAATAGCAGACAACTTTCGAATCTTGATTGAATTCAGGATGACTCCCACTGAAGGAATCAATGCACCAAATATATCTCCCACTATCGCAGAAGAGGACTCCCTCCTCGGTCTCTTATGCTGTAATACTGTCACTTTCGGAAACTTGTTCAAATCCTATATCTATTATATCTTTGGGAATACTATCCCCAAATAACATGTCCCATATCATCCTCTTGGAAAATGGTAATAAGCATTAAGTACACAAATATAATAGATTCCCGGAATTACAGGGTCCTGTCCATTCAACATAAATGTCCATTTACTCTGAAACAAAAACACATGCCTACATTCACTCGTACCAACAAATAAAGTGTCAGTGCATGATTTTGGCCTATATATACAAAGCTTCCCTACGTTTATGCATCTAAAGCTAATTTCCCTCACGTCGTAATTGCTGTGTAAGCATAATCATTTTTGTAAGTATTTTTCTCTAATTTCTCTTTCAGCGCCTTTCTCCTGTCATCAGTATGATCTAAGAAGCTCTTTTCTAAGGGTTTAAGCAAGCATGTTAGGTTATTCTTGTGAGCATAAGCTGTCCCAAACGTTAGTGTAGGGTCAAAGAATCCTTGAACTAATACTATGTCATTACCCTTAGCTACTCTACTCAAGTACCTAATAATAGGAACAAACGAAAACACAATGTCATGGTTAGAATAGAAATATTGAATGTACTCTTGGTTATAAAACCTTGTTAGTAATTAACCACAACTTATTCTATACGGTAATGGAAGACTATGATACCTGACTCCTTCCTCAACTGATGAAGGAATCTGCGTACACACAAGACAATGCTTTGCATCCATCGTTTCAACATACTCACTCAACAAACGATAGAAAACATTAGAGGAAAGTTCTCCTTGAGCATTAGTATAATCATGCAAATATTTCTCATCTAACTTAAATCTCTCTAAAGCGGTTAGTGTAGTAGTCTCAAAAGCAGAAGTATGGTTGGCTCCTTTTGCATCAAGAACCAAAATACCTACAATCAACGCTGTTAGACCTGGCAGTTTTTTGGCATGTCTCCCCTGTCTTTTTGCCTTCTGACCTTATGGTTTTGGACTCTGTTTTTGCTGGTTTATTGTCTCTGCGCACTTTAGCACTGCTAATCAGTGCTAAAGTGCAAGTGCTCCCCATATAAATTGTACTGTGGATTGGTTTATCCATAATTGGCATATTTGATTTACTAATAAGTCCCTAGTAACATGCCCTAGAGGTGCCCAGGGCCTGTGAATCAAATGCTACTAGTGGACCTGCAGCACTGGTTGTGCCACCCACATTAGTAGCTCTGTAAACATGACACAGACCTGCCATTGCAGTGTCTGTGTGTGCAGTTTTAAACTGTCAATTCGACTTTACAAGTGTACCCACTTGCCAGGCCTCAACCTTCCCTTTTACTACATGTAAGGCACCCCTAAGTTAGGCCCTAGGTAGCCCCAGGGCAGGGTGCAGTGTATGTTTAAAGTAGGCCATATACTAGTGTGTTTTATATGTGAAATACTGCCAAATTCGGTTTTCACTGTGCAAGGCCTATCTCTCTCATAGGTTAACATGGGGGCTGCCTTTAAATATTCTTAAAGCACAGTTTCTCTTTGAGAGCAGATAAAAATGTGGAGTTGAGGGCCTCTGAGCTCACAATTTAAAAATACATGTTTTAGTGAAGTTGGTTTTTAGATTGTTAGTTTGAAAATGCCACTTTTGGAAAGTAGGCATTTTCTTGCTTAATCCATTCAGTGACTCTGCCTGTTTGTGGATTCCCTGTCTGGGTCAGTTTGACAGTTGGGCTGTTCACACCTCTCCTCTAGACAGTGACACAAAGGGGGCTGGGGTTTAGCATGCATATCTTGATTAGCCATCTGTGCTGGAGGGGAGGGGAGGAGTGGTCACTCACACCTGAAAGGACTGTGCCTGCCCTCTCACGATGCTGTCTCTGACCCCCTGGTGAGTGTCTGGGGCTTGGCCTGGACAAGGAAGGATCTTGCAAACACTTGAGACTTTGCTTTGAAGTTTGCCATCCTGCCTGCACCGTGGTCTGTGGACACCGCTCGTGATGGTCACGAAGCACCGTCCCGCACCGCTGGCTTGGGCCTACCGACGACAGTGCTTTAGCAATGATGCCGCCGCTGCCTGCACTGTGACCTGTGGACAGCGCACGTTGCACCGCCCCGCTTCACACCGCATCCCTGGTCTCACTGATGCCGCTGGACGCCTGCACCGTGACCTGTGGGCACCGCACATCGCATCATCCCACTTCGCACCGCAGCCCCGACGCCATCTACCCTGGCGCACCTCACTTCATCAGCTTGGAGTTCAATCTGCAACACGTGTGACCTCAAGGGCCCGACGACTCCTGCACCAACTCCGGACCCGACACCGTGACGTCAGTGACGCCGCCCTCCGGAGCTCACCGCAAGGATCACGACGCCCTGCAAATCCAAGGTACTGTTTGCGGGTCTTCCCGACACCATAGCTGGCCTGCAACGCCGCGGCTGGCCTGAACTGTTGGTTTTGCTGATCACGACGCTGTGATAGCCGCAGGGTGAGCTATCGACTTCAAGGAACTGTAGTTCTGAGTAAATCTTGCATAATTCATATTTTTCTTACTGTATGTTGGATTCTTGTTCTTGTTTTATATAGATAAAGATTGGCTATTTTTCTAAAACTGTTGTGGTGTCCTTTTGTAGTGCTTTCACTTATTACTGTGTGTTATGTGCAAAATGCTTTACACATTGCTTCTGAGATAAGCCTGGCTGCTTGTGCCAAGCTACCAAGGGGGTGAGCAGGCAGTTATCTGAGCGGGTATCTCCCTTATCCTGACTAGAGTGAGGGTCCCTATTTGGACAGGGTACAAACCAACTGCAATCTAGAGACCCTATTTCTAACAAACGCTATAAATAAAATCCCACACATAATTGCCAAACCAATGCTCACATATTTACAGCGCCTAGCATCCCTAACCTGCTCATAAACATCAGCCATGATCTGTGAAGAATCAGAAAGCAGAAGGCAGAAGTAACTGAGAAAACGTGCAGCAAAAAAATTAAAAATAGACAATTATTCTTCCAGTAGTTTAGTTTCACTTCCAGGAACCCTTCTCCTTTGTCAAAAATCAGTTAGCAGGTTGTCAAATCAGGTTTCAAAAAGTCAAACCAGGTTATCATTGTCTTTTCTGGTTACCTTCAACAGTCTGTTTCTCAAAAATATTTCTCAGATTGTTTAAACAGTTCAGTTCATCAATCTTCTTCAGGTTACCTCAAAATATTGACTCAGAACTTCCCTATTAAAACAAAAAGATGTAAACTCATGCTGCCATTTGTTTGTAGTTACATATGTCCATTCAGGACCTGCCTATCTTCAACTTGTTATTCTCTTTCTTTTCAACTTTCGATCACCATTCAACTCTCCTTCACTTAGCCCTTCTTTTCTTGTAGTATCTACTTCTTCTTCTATTGTTTGATCGACAATCACCTCTTTACAATTCTCCACTGGCGAATTCGGCCACTTATCCCATTTTGACAGAAGGTCAATATTCTCTTCAAAACTGAGCTTGAATCCTTGTCTTTCTCTTTGGTGTTTTCTCTTGACGGACCTGCAACAGGTTCAGGAGAAGTCGGATCACCTTGACTTTGATCCAGCTCAACTCCTTCCCCTTCATGGTCTGGCACTTTCTCTGTTTGTCTCTCTGAATTGTCTGTTTCTGGGAGAGCTCCCTCTGTACTAGGCTTTCCTGCTGGTTAAATTGAGATAGATTCCCAACCACCTTCCTGGAAATCTTCACCTTCCTCTATCACAGGGGTAATGGAACCGTCCTCAACGAGTCCAGGTTCAGCTTCAGCTCCTCCTTGCTCCTTTTCCTGTTCAGGTGCTGTAATTTGTCTCACAGTTGTTGGTACTCTCAACAATGCTTCTTCATAATCCAGTGGACCTGCCACTTTCTTGACTTGCGTGAATCCAGAGCAGGATCCCAGCACACTTCACAGCTGTCATAGTCATTAGAACCATTTGATATGGACCCTTTCAACGAGGCTCCAAACATGTCTTGTTCACATGTTTTCAGACAACAACCCAGTCACCAGCTCTCAGGCTGTGCCCTGGATCGTGGATCGGTGGCAGTGTGGTGGCCTCCACCTGCTGAGAGAAAGAGCGGACTACATCAGCCAGACCTTTGCAGTAATCAAACACCATTTCATCTGTAATGTTGATAAGTGCATTGGCTGGAACTGCTTGCAACCTCAGTGCTCTGCCCATGAGAATCTCATGGGTTGACAAGCCTGTCCGGTGTGTTTCTCATTGACATCAACACCAAAGGCATTGCATCAGGCCATTTCAGATTCATAGCTGCACACATTTTTGCAATTCTTGACTTCAGAGTACTATTCATCTGCTCCACTAGTCCTGATGGTTCAGGGTGGTAACTACAATGCAACTTCTGCTCAATGTTCAATGCTGCACACAATAGTTTAATCACCTCATTACTGAAGTGTGCTCTCCTATCTGATTCTAAAGAGATCAGAAACCCGACAAACTGCATCAGTTCCCTAAACACCAATTTTGTGACAGTGAGACTATCATTTCTTCGTGTAGGGGATGCTTCAATCCAATGACTAAAGATACACACAATCACCAACACATATCTCAACCCTCCACACGCAGGCATCTCAATGAAATCCAATTGCATTCTGATGAATGGACCTCCTGCTCTTCCAGTGTGGGTCAAATTAATCACTGTCCTTTTTCCTGCATTCAATTGCTGACAAATGACACAGCAATGACATATTGCTTCAGCTGCTTGTCTAAATTTGGGGTTGAACCAATCAATTTTGAACAAACAAACCATGGCATCCCTCCCAATGTGTGCCTGACCTTGATAGTACCTCGCCATCAGAGACAACAGACTATTTGGCAGAACCATCTAAACCTTCTCAGATACAAACAACTCATCCTGTCGTTGAACATATTTCATTTTGCTCCATGACTGTTTCTCTTTTGTCGACATTACTCTGCAGAGTTTTTAACTCTTCTAATGTGTTGATCACTTTTAATGCAAAACTCGTACATGTAGTGTCTTCTTCGGGTAACAATTCCCACTTGTCTTTGAACGATATACAGTTCAGTGTACAAAACCTTGCGACTTGATCTGCATATCCATTCCCCAGTGACACGTAGTCCTGTGACTTTCGATGTGCACTGCATTTCACAACGGCAATTTCTTCAGGCAGTTGGATTGCATATAACAACTCATTTATTCTCTCACCATTTCTCACTGGTGATCCCGTAGAGGTCAGAAAACCTATCTGCAACCACAATTGACCAAAATCATGAACTATTCCAAATCCCTATTGGCTATTTGTATAGATAGTGACTTTCAATCAAGCAGAAACATGGCATGCTCTAGTAAGACCGACCAATTCCACTACCTGAGCAGAATACACTCCTCAAAGCCAGGAAGCTTCCAAGGTTCCTGTAATCGTGCACACAGCATATCCTGCTCTCAGTGGTCCTGTGCTATCCCTTAGACAAGAACCATCAACTAAAACAATTTGGTCATTTTCTTCCAATCAGGAATCTCTAATATCAGGTCTCGGTTTTGTGCACAACTCGGTTACTTCGAGACAATCATGTTCAACATCCTCCTCTTTCTCAATTTCAGTAGTATCATTTGGAAGAAAGCTGCCAGGTTCAGCACTATACATCTTTTCAGTGTTACATTTGCAGCACCCAAAATACTTGTCTCATATCTAGTCAACCTAGCACCAGTCAAGTATTGGGTTTTCATCCTTGTCAGCAAAATCTTAATTGAGTGAGAGACCATTACAGTCAGGGGATGTCTCATCACTACGTCTTCACACTGTGAAAGACTCTGACCAACTGTGTCAACTGCATGCAAACAACCTGGTAAGGCTGCTGCAACTGGGTCCAAGGTAGCTGAAAAATATGCTACTAGGCGATGAGTACCTCCATGGAACCTGAGTCAAGACAGACAATGAACATGCATCACGCTCATAACAAAACAATATGAATGGCTTTGTGTAGTCAGGCATACCCAACGCTGGAGCTCTGCACAAACTCTCTCTCAAATCAGTGAACACTTTCATTTGATCCTGATCTAACACTATGGGAGCGGTGACATCCTTATGAGTCAGCTTCTGCAAAGGTTTTGAAATTTCTGAACAATTCTGAATCCATTGGTGACAATAGCTCACCATTCCCAGGAACACCCTGACATCGCTCTGTGAAGTCAGGGGACTTATCTGCACTATCATTTTAATTCTTTTCTGGATATTTTCCTTGACCCTTTCTCAGTCTGGTGACCCAAGTACCTCACTAGCTTCTGACAGTACTGCAATTTCAGTGGACACACTTTATGACCAAACGTTCCCAAATGATTCAACAGGGCAATTGAGTCATACTTACACTCGTCCCTCGACTTGGATGCAATCAGTAAATCATCAATGTGCTGCACCAGAGTCGATTGGAAAGGCAATTCTAACGACTCCAAATTCTTCTTCAAGATCTGGTTGAACAAGGAAGGTGACTCTGTGTACCCTTGAGGAAGTCTACACCAGCAGTAGACTCGATCTAATAATTTGAAACTAAAATGAAATTGACTATCCTTATGAAGAGGCACTGAAAAAAATGCCTGTGACAAATCAACCACTGTGAACCATTCTGCATCACATGGAATCTGGAACATTATTACAGCTGGGTTGGGCACTACAGAACAACATTTGACCACAATGTCATTTATTTTTTTCAAATCTTGAACAATTCGGACCTTCCCACGTGGTCCCTTCAAACCCATTATCGGTGAATTATATGGGCTGCTCAACACCTCCTTTAAAACTCCCTTATTCACAAAATCTACAATTATCTGAGCCACTTTCATCAGAACATCTCGCAGCATATTATACTGTGGAAGCTGTGAAAAAACTGCATTCAGCTTCAAAGTAACTTTAATCGGCTCCACTCCTTTGATCAAACCCTTTCTTTCCCTGTCAAGTGCAATATATTTTCTTGCACTGTTCCCTGCAAATCAGAATGATGCTCTATCACTGTGAAATTGGGAAAAACTCAATCAAGTGTTACTCCTCATTTGTAGTTTCACACTCAGTTTCTGGGGCTGGATCTTCCTCATCATCACTGTTTGTATGGATCTCAATTCCATCATTTGAACAAGTAATCAAACATTTTGTTTTACACAACAAGTCCCTTACCAGTAGAGATACCGGACTCAAATCACAGACTACAAACTTATGCAGTCCCTAAAAATTGCCAATCTCAACTTGACACTTGGGCCCATATTTATACTTTTATAGCGCCGCATTTGCGCCGCTTTTTGGCTCAAAAGCGGAACAAACTTACAAAATGCAACTGTATTTTGTGTAAGTTTGCGCTGCTTTTACATCAAAAGCGGCGCAAAAACAGAGCTAAAAAAGTATAAATATGGGCCCTGATCTGTAATCGGGTTCATCAAATACTGATTTGCCACCCACACGACCTGAACTGTCCTTCCTGAAAGGGGCAAGTTTGGAACTTCTGCACCTCTCACAGTAGAGCGTGTAGCTCCCGTATACACCAAAAATGAGACCCATTACCTTTCCTCTGACATAGGGTCCCCTCTGATCTACTTCTAAGGAACTTGCAAGCATACATGGCTCCTTATCAGAACTGTCACTCATCTATTCACCATTTATATCATTCTCACTGTGTGACGGGAATTGGTGCACTGCGTTACTTCTTCTGTCTTGTCTCTGACCTGTGACCTGTTGAGAAAGCATCATCTGTTGCTGCTCCATCGGGGCTTGAGGTATCTGCATTTGCTGTCTAGGCACCATGGGAACCTGCTGCTGCATTGGTTGCAACTGTGACACTCGTGCTCGGGGCAAGTGCACCTGCTGCACGGGCCTGAAAATTCTGCATTTGATTCACATTATTCTGGAAATTTGGATTTGGACCTCTCATTCTTGGTGCTCTTACATTTTGAAATGTGTTGACTTTGTTACTTTGCTGAACAACACCTTCCTGCACCATCATCTGACACTCCCGCTTCCAGTGTCCCATGGCTCCGCAAATGTGACATGGTAATAGCTTCTTCATCCCCTGCACATCATTCAGAATCACTACAGTATTCAAATCCGGACCCCGATTCACATTGCCTCCACGACCTCTACCTCTCATCGGAGGTTGAAACATGACAATTTCCTGCTGCTGTGGCATCTGCTGCACAAAAGTCCCTTGCACACCTTTTTGAGCTCCCTTAATCTGCACTATGATCGCCTTCTTTTTCAACTTTTACTGCTTCAACTCAATTTAATCACTACAGTATTTTGCATACTGCAACACCTCATCGATCGGCTTTGCTTGCCAGCAAATCAAATGACTCTTAATCATCTGACCTATCTCAAGTCTCAATCCTTCCACAAACCTAAACACAAAATGCAACATGTCTTTTGGCTCAATTGCTTCTTTGCCACTGTACTCCTTGAACGCTTTTAACAGTCTCCCATAGTACGCATGTATTGATTCCTTTACTTCCTGCACTGTACTGTCAATTCTCTGCCAATCAATATTCTTGGGCGAAATCCTCGTCTTCAGGAACTCAATCACCTTATAATAATTTTTCATTACCTGAGGAGATGGTGCACCTGTATTTTTATCTCTCTCCGGTTCACTTGTTGGCCAATTTACAGCTCTCTTGCACTCAACTCATAAGTCAGCTGGAACCACTATCTCCAGGAAGGTGTTCTAGTCTTCCCACAAACACTTTGCAAGCTTCACAAACCTGTCTGTCTGCTGGTACTACTCTACTGGTCTTTCTCTCAATTTTGGATAATCATTTGTGAACAACAGAATATCACTACGACTCCAAGGAACATGAACAAAATGTCCCCCTGGGATTTCCCTCATTGGTAAAATCTTTACCGGGTCCTTGTCCTGTTGTACAATTTCGGTCACTTCTAATGAATCTCGTTTCTTTTTGTCTTTTTTCTTTATCCATCTGCCTTCTCATTTCTCTGATGCTCCCCAAACCTGAGCACTCTGCAGTAGTTCTTTAAGGTGCACCTTCATTCCAGCTGACCTCATGTATTCAAAATCATTTGCCTCGAAATCTAATCTGGTACTTTGTCACGTATGCTCTCATTATTCTAATGAGACGCCTGGATTTCGAGCGGCAGAATCACCTGCAGTGTGGGAGACTGAATCTGACCCACTACGGGTGACACCTGTCACTCCAATCTGGGTTTCGCTCTGGCTAACAAGCAGTGCCTCATCTCCACCCAGGGGCAGCGATGATTGAGCAGCCGAGCGCATGACATAATTGATTTCTCAGGGAAACCGTGGTCACTCAGGTCTCAGCCGTTTCTCTTAGTTACATTATTCTCACATACACAATAACAAACAGAAGCAGTATATGTTTCAATAATGTTTTAATGAAGTGACTGCATCTTAGATAGCAAAGCATGGGCTGCAATAACCAGGATGATACAGCATGACAAGATTAAAATTGTGACAAGGAGAGTAAAGCATAAGAATAACACTACCATGTCGTCACTAGAGTCAATTGACTAATTCCTACCTAGGCTATAATATTGCACAGAGTTTTACGCTCTAAATCTGCCCTTCAGGTTCCCCTGGGAAGATATCATCCCCCATACCTGAGCAAAGGCCTGAAGTCTGCATAAGCAGCTGCAGTGAAGCATTCAGCAGTCAGCATACGGTTGTGGTTCTCTGGCTGGAAATCCCTCTAACGTATAAGGGACAGGGTAGTGTTTTTATAATAAAACAGCTGATGTTCTGGGAAAATGTCCCTACGCAGCGATGTGTGTTTTCTTTGAATGTCAGAGACAAAACAGTATACTACGTAAAACAGTTAGATAGAAAAAATAAAACAAGACCACGAAAGTGGATATTGTTAAAATAATAAATGAAGCTGAATAAAATATATCTAGGTTAAAGTGCACAGTGGCAGGCCTAGTATGCTACAATAACGTGGATGGAGCGATAACTAAAATGGCTACACAACAACTTCTCTTCAAATGCTTTGTTTTCTCAATTTCTATGCCATGCTTTTCTGACAAATCTATCAATGTCTGGTCTACTTTGCCCACCTCCCTTGTGATCCTCGGGCGTAAGTATATCAACTCTGCTTCTGTGTAGAATTCTAATCTGTTTATCCCCATTGTTCCCTAAACTAGTTCACCTGCTTCCATGCTCAATCTGACACAATTGATCTGCTCCTCGCCCTTGGAATCATTCTGTAGGGTATTCAGCTTGTCTAACCATTCAGTTAACTGCTGAGCTGTCAGTCCTTGTAACGATATGTTACTCACATTCACTGGTGGAACCTGTTGTACCACTGCATTCGATGTCTGTGGTGTCAGTAACTTCAAGCTCTGTCCTGCACTAGGTCCCCTCACGATATCTGGAAGTGCAACAAGTGGACTGAGATCTAACAGCGACCATGATCCATCAAAGGTATGACCCAAGGAAGAGACTACCGGCACTTGCTCATTTGATCCCCTCCTCACTGAACTCTGAGACACCTCTCCCTGTTCATTCACGCTTGGTTTCTTCTGCGCAAATAATGGTACCGCTGGACCAACAGTAATTGGCATCGATATTGCATCTGGGGCTGCTCTGGCGCCTCACACTGTGGAAGAGTAACTCACATGCTCTGATTCATAACTGGTGTCAAATCTGACTGTGTCCCTTTCATTGGCATAAATCTCGGTATCCCCTGTGGCTGCTTTTGGGGGAACAAAATCAGAGTCGGCTCAGTCTGAACCAGCAGTGATCTTAGAACCACTTGCTCTGTAGGAATGACTAAATTCAAAGTCATCTCCAAAATAGGAACATCAGGATAGATTATCTGTATCGGTGGTGGATGCATCTGTGCCTGAACTACTGGAGTAGGCAATACATTAGGTCCCTGCATCACACCCTGTGTCTGGTTAGTATCAACTTGTACCAGACTCACTATCCCCATTGCCTGTGCCGGAGCTGTTGGATCAGTACTAGTACCCAGACCACTTTCATGCACCGCATACGGTGGTGGCCAGTCTCTCAGTATTTGTGTAAGAAGATCTTCAGCATCTGATTCCTCCCTTACTATGGAAGACTTGCTTGCTTCCTTATTTTCAGACTGACTCTTATTATTCTTTTTAGTCACTTTCCTTCCTTCCGTCTCATCGTCCTGCATAATTGTTGGAAACAATTTAACATCCTGCATACTCACTGATGTCCACTTCTTTTGTTCCCAATCCCATCTCGCCTCTGCTAAAGACTTCTATACTTTTCTTACTCTCCTCTTAAATTGTCAGGCTGTTGCTGCCTAGCTACCAGCTCCCAAACTGCTAATGCCGCAAACTGTGCTGATCTCAGAAGGGGCTTTGATTCATATAACGTCATCCGTAATTGCTCCAAAACTCTCAAATTAAACGTCCCATTTTGAGGAAACACTCAGCTCCCACTTTTCTCTGTCAACTTGCACCATTGCTTTAGCCATAGACATGGCGCAACACCTCGCTCCTCCATCACAATGTAGGCTGGCGTATTCTCTGGCGATGTCGGCTCTCCTACATTCGCCCTAATGTACGCATCTCCTTTTAGGGCACTCTTCAATGCCTTGAAAAACGTCATCTTTTCTACTTTTTGTTTATTCAAAATCAAAATCAGATCAGGAAATTACTTTTACTCCCAAAATTAATTTCACCCACGTTCTCAACTAATTGCCTCTCAGGGACGGCTGCCAATCCGTGCGCAACCCTGCTCACTACTCCACTTATCCCAGCGCGGCTCCAATGACATCACACTCACACGTACTGCAGATGGCAAAGACTTGCGCCTCATCCTCCGAGACTCCTTTTCACACAAAACTAATGCAAATTATTGCAAGCACTAATCAAAACTAAAAAACAAAAACAAATCTGCAGGTTTACTACAGGAAAGGAAACACAATCGCTTCAGAATTCTTATGGGTTTTCACTGATGGCCCTTTAGCTCATGCTGCTATTCCTCTTTCTCAGTCTCCCAGATTTGCAAACAAAATTTGACTCGTAAATTTTACTCCCAACTGATCAGTGGGTCTGTCCTAGTGCACATAGGACTCGCCAAATCACAGGAGAAATTTTTCATCGCCCACTTTACCTCACACACTGACTCGTTGACCACGCCCGATCAACCTATTAAACCAGACAGATTACAACATATAAAGTTTCTCATACTTTTCAATATACTCCGGAGTTATCGATCACGCAGGGTCCGTACATCAACAACCACGTGGACAACATTTTTGAGCACGAAGCACCACACACATGTGAAGTTCGATGACTTCCCTGCTCTCATAGTGCGGAGTACGCACACTCGTATTAAAACTTCATCTGGAGTACACAGACTTCCTAAATTCCCTCACATACATCATGATTCACCTGCGATTTGCATAAGCTGTGCAAGCGCAACCTATCTCTCTCCCTTTATTACTAGAACACCAGGAATATTCCCAACACTACTAGCAGGATCCAGGATCTGGGAAATTCATTTCTGGGCTTAAGGGAACATCATTTTCTCTACAAATGCCATTTTGAAAACGAAATCCAAATCTCAATAAAATCCGGACACCTATGACAAACTCTCGAAGAGACTAACCATGGGTCTCCCCACCGTAACTATTAACACCTGTCACTCTGTACCAAACACCTATGGCAAGCCCTTAAAGAGACAAACCATCCTCTGCTACCATAACTGTTAGCACGTCGGTCCTTAATAAGTAAACTTACATGGGGACACATATAGGGCGATGAACCTTTCGACTCATTTAAGGTGTTCAACTCCAGTATAAATCATTAACCAATACACAATAATCATTAATTGTTAGTCAAATCAATAATCAATAATCAATGGAGTCAGTAAATGTCACGCACCATGACTTTTCAGTCATGAATAACCACACCTTTAGTAAAGTTCAGCAATGTTATTTCCTTATATTAACAATACCAAAGTCATGTAGATTAATCACAATGTAAAATTAAAATGCATGAAGGAACAAGATTTATTAACCAAAAAGATGCCCGTGACACAACCTAATCAAAGCTTGAATCACAATGCATTCCAAAGCATCAGGTCAAATCATTAGCAAGGTTAACTTCAATAAAGTTACGAAGTCCATATGATTCAACAAAGTAGTCCGTCAACCCTTTGTCTCTGTAATTTGTCAGTAGTCATGTAGACAACCCTCAACTAGTCCAAATTAGCATCAGCATGTGGGGTTTCATGCAAAACGATTTAGAACACAAATTTAGAAAACATCTACCTAAGGTAAACTAATAAGACAGGGTTGTTGGTACCTAGAAAGAAAAGGTACAAAAATACAATTCAGTCATATTGTCTTACCTGCCTATCCACAGTATAGGTCAGCAAACAGAATCAGTCTTCGTGTTCAGGTCATCAATCGATCAGCAACACATCAGGCTCTCAGTCAGAGACTATGAGCCCAATGACAGAATCTCAAATCTCTTCTAAAGTCTCTTCTCTCCAAATCTGCATAAATCTAATCTGAATCTTTCTCCTCTGACTCATTGTTATATCAAGATCACCCAAACTATCCCCTAATTTCCAATTGGTAAATTAATTATACGTTATTACTCTGTCCAGTAATTTTCTTGTATGAAATCTATGAATTCTAATATTTCGCACTTCACAAGTTGTTCATTGGTCTGCTTTACAATGTTCTCATCATCCTGCTCGTCAGGTATCAAATTTGTTGCATCTTCCTGTGAAAGTACATCTAGCACACATTACAAACGTTTTGATACGTTAATAGAGAACTCATATCCTATCCGTCGGTTCCCATAGAAAGCTTCTGCTAAGCATTTTATTAAACAATGAGCATTTCACAGTTAGTCCACTCTGTCAGCATTTTTCATTAACAGCTAAGAAATACAGCTTCTGCATGAGGCCTGGCAACTAGGCCAAGACATAAGCTAAAGCATAATTCATAACCCTTATTATGACATATTACTACGTTAGTCTAATACATTTTCCATATTTCATACATATTAATCATCAATTAGTACATTTCGTGAATACTGGTGGCCATTCTCTCAGGTCACAATTTCAAACGTGCACATTATTTTTCTCTTCATTATTCATTTTCTACAGAATTCCTTATTCAAAATACATAAACACTGATTAATTATTTCTAATTAAGAATTCTGCTTCAGCAGGTGGGACCACTACATGCACCCCAAGGCCTTGGCTAGGCATTTGGAGTGGGCTGGGAATATAGATCATGGCTGCAAAGTAGCCCTTTCTCTCAGCAATTTTACTGGCAGGATTTTCCAGACAGTAAAATCGGGCCCATTGTTCCTGGAAAATCCAGGTGCAGTAGCACTGGACTTCTTACCGTGTAAGCACACCACATTGAAACCCGGTTTGCTTTGCCCAGATAGTTAAGGAAAACAAATGTATGGCAAATGTGGGCGTATTTTGGTTGGCATTATTATTTATATGACTATCATAGCATCGAAGTTTTACTGCAGCATTAGTTTGTGAATGTCTGGCAAGTTAACAATAATGCCAAGCTTGTTTTAATATTTGCGTATAACTACTTCATGGTCATGTATGCTAAATATCCGATTTACATTGTAAATATAATACTCTACTGGGAACTGTGATTCAGTATTATAAAATAACAGTTCCTGATCATGCCAGGAATGTCATTGATCAGCAGTATCGCACGGTACAGTAGGTACTGTCCAAGCATTTTCTTCATTTGCAGGCATTACTCAGCAGAAAAAAGTATGTTGATACTGATGAAAAATGACACAAGGTGATAGAGTATGTATTTAGGAAAAAAATGACCAGATTAAATAATTTTAGAAATAAAACTTACAAAAAAGGGCATCGTTAAGAAACCAAACCTGTTGCCAGTAGTTTGGCACAAAAACAAAGCAAACAAGAAAATTAAGGAAAAGTAAAGAAAAGAAAAAGAAAAGTAGGTGTGGGTTTGATGATGTTTGTTACAATGGCTTAACGAAACTGGAAAGTCTCCCATGCACATAACATGCCCAGGGCCTTCCTCCGGACTCACACAGTCCAGGTGCTGTGCTAAGGGGGCCCCCTGGAGCTCGCCCCTTCCCTCCCAGCCACCCCAGGGATCACGCGGCCAGCGGGGGCCTTTTTTACGTCCCTGGTTTATTATTCATAGCTCAATTTACTCTCTAGGTAGTCGTTTCGCTACCCGCCCCGTTCTACACAAAAGTGTCTTCTCCCAGAATACTTTTAGATTTTGGTTGTTCGACATAACCTCCCCACCAACTCCATAACATTTCCAGAGTGCTTACAACAATATCTTCTTTCACATCACCAACACCAAAACAATATTTACCGCTGATGCTTGCACCAACGTTTAACCCATGTGCATGCTCTATAATATCAGGACTGCCAATGCCGGCTGCTGGGCCTTTGCCTCACCTTTCACAGACTATCATCATCTAGATCTTCTTCAGATTACTAACTCATGGCTCATATCAGCACACACTCTCAAGCACTTAGAGAGTCATTAGTACCCCATGGTCACAATTAATTAACTGAAACTAAAAACTCACAACCATCATACGTTTGAATGCTTAACACTTTTTTTTATCAAAACCAGTCAGTAACATTTAAGTTTAGGCCAAAAGTCTAAAGTCAGACCAAAAGCTACATTTTACTCATACTAAAATTAGACTTTTGGTCTAAGGTTAGATTTTTGGTCTAAACGTAGACCAAAAGTCTAAGGCCCATATTTATACTCTGCGCTGGATTTGCGTCATTTTTTTTAATGCAAATTCGGCGCAAACTTAACTCCATACTTATACTTTGGAGCTAGACCCCTCTAGTGCCAAAGTTATGGAGTTTGAGTCATTTTTTTGTACGTGAAAACCTATCTTGCGCTAATGACATGCAAGGTAGGCGTTCCCGTGCAAAACAATGACTCTAAGGCATGTGCGCCTTATTTATCCTCCAGTGTCAAAATGACGCACAGGAGGAGGCGGGCCTTAAAACATGGCGCCCAGCCAGATTTGTGCTGTTTTTTAACGCCTGGGTAAGGGCAGGCGTTATGGGACCTGTAGGCTCATTTCTGTGGAGGGAGACCAGGGAAGCAGTCCACAGTTGCCCTTCCCTGCACCCAGGGACACCCCCTGCCACCCTCTCCCACCCCTGGAGGACACAGCAGGTAAGTATATATATTTTCTTTTCTTTTTTAGCGGCATAGGGGGGCCTAACTTGGGCCCCCTTACATGCCACTGTGCCCAATGGCCATGCCCAGGGGACAGAAGTCCCCTGGGCATGGCCATTGGGCAGGGGGGCATTACTCCTGTCTTTGCTAAGACAGGCGTCATTTCCATGGGGGTTGTGCATCACAAAATGGTGCTAGTCAGGTTAGAGCCAATATTTTTGACTCTGACCTGACTTGCACCATTCTTTGGCACATAACCCTCAGTCTTCCCTTCGCCTCCGCGGCCCGATTAGAGTCATTTATTTTGATGCTTTCCAGGCCACAGCGCCGGCTAACTTAATTCCTTAAATAAGGCGCTTGGCTGGCACGTTGGAATGGCGTTAGCCGGCGGTAAACTTTTGACGCAAATCTGCCCAAGCGCTGATTTGCATCAAAAAAGTATAAATATGGGCCTGAGTTTACTAGTAGCAAAGTTAGAGTTTGGGTCTAAGTTTAGACATTTGGTCTAAATATATATGTTTGGTCTAAATTTACCTTTGTGAATCGGCGCTCAGCGTTTCCACTAAAATGAAAAATCCTGAGTCACTCTTAGATCTCAGAACAAGAAACCCTAACAGAGTGAACAATAAACAGAAATTACTGGCATAAAATCAACTGTGACATTCACCAATGAGCAAATGACTTAACAAGCATTGGCAACTCCAAAAGGACTCTCTAAATAAGATTCATTAGTTTTCTTAATGTATGTAAACATGTTGTATAGTAGTGTGGCCACTTTTCAACATGGCTGACAGTAAATGAAGGAAAAAGTGCTGTGATGCAGCCATCATGCCTTAGCAATTTTATTTTCATTCAACTATTTTACACGGCGGCCATGCTGCTGTGCAACATGGATAAACACATATTAACAAACCAAAAAGCTTTTGTACATGTTAGAGCTATTTGGTTTTGTCAGTTTTCTTTGTGGTGGGACAAGAGAAATGAAGGAACAATGCAGCAGGGCAATGCAGGAGGGCAACGGACACCGTTTTGAGAAAAAACATTACATACATGAAAGAGCAGAGGTCTGGTTACAGTGGGAGCTGTCCATTTCAGGATTTAATGAACGATCTGCATGAAAAATTGTTAGACCTGTCAGTCTAAGGGTGGTCTTCCCACAAATATTTTATATGTTTGACTCACATTTGTGCTGTATCTTTTTGTTGGCCTTAGGACTCTGCACACATTACCACTGCTGACCTAAAGTGCATGTTCTTCACCTCTAAACATGACAAAATTGGTGTATCCACATTTGGCATATTTAATTTACTTGTAAGTCCCTTGTAAAGTGGTATACCTTAAACTCAGGCCTACAAATTAAATAGTACCAGTGGGCCTGCAGCACTGATTGTGCCACCCACACAAGAAGCTTTCCAAACCTGTCTCAGGCCTGCATTGCAGAGCCTATGTGTGTAGTTTCAATGCCACTTTGACTTGGCATTTAAAACTTTGTGCAAAGACTTGACCTCCCCTTTTATTACATATACCTCACCCCTCAGGGAGACACTAGGTAGCCCATAGGGCTGGGTGCTATGTAAGCAAAAGGCAGGACATGTACGTTCAAGTTTTGCATGTCCTGATAGTGAAAAACTCCCAAAGTTCTTTTTCACTACTGTGAGCATTGGGAATTCCCTAATATACTTTAAAACTGTAATTCCTGATCAGAAAGGAGTAGGGGAATCATATTTATATCATTGTAATAGTAATGATAACTCCTCTTTAATAGTAAAGTTGATTTTAGCATTACTATTTCAGAAATGCCACTTTTAGAAAGTGGGCATTTCTCTTCCTTTACTGTTCGATATGCCTTGCAACCTGTTTATAATACATGTCTGGGGTAGGTGTCAGCTACACTTTGTGCTTTCCTGCTAGACAGAGGCAAATACAGGAAGTATAGGTGTGTCTGAACAATCACCTGAATTTATCTGAATTCTGATGGGCCTTCCTTAACAGGAAGGGTGGAGGGGAGCTGATAATTTCACTTGAAAAGGGAAGTATGTGTCCCCACATAAAAGGCTGTGTTAGAAATTGGGTCTCTAGTTGGTAGAAGTATGCACCCTGTTGAAGTAGGGACTACAATCATTGTCAGGGTAAGTTACAATACAACCTAAATTATTCTGTGCTCACTCTCTGGTAGCTTGGGACAGAACCGGCAGGGTTAACTTAGAAGGCATTGTGTAAAGTACTTGTGCATTTACTCATACAGTAACACAGTAAAAACACCACAAAAAGTACCCTACACCAGTTTAGGGAGATATATAATTTTCATCTGAATAAAATAAGATGTAAATGACATGAATCCAAAGGGCACTAATCAATATATCACTTTTTAGAAGCTTAGGTAAGTCTTAATCCATAGGAATCAATTAATGTATGTTTTTAGCGCAAAGTACCTGGGACGCATCAAAATTAACAACGCAGAGGGCCACAAAAGAGGTGATGCATTGGAAAGTAAAGTGAAGCATCAGTTTGTCTGCCGCAGCCAAGGTGATGTGTCAGTTCTTTTCTCGTGGGCAAGGTGATGTATCAGTTTCCGGGTGCAGAGCCTTGGCTCCCTACTGCGGTGTGGGGATACTTTGACACCCAGTGATGATGCATGGAAAATCTAAAACACACTGCGAGGATGAAACAATCCAGTAGGCGCCTGGGCAAGACAGGTGATGTGTCGATTTTTTCAGGTGTTAAGTCAATTTTCTGATGCAGTGGATTTTCTGCCTCTGGTGAAGACTTTGATGACTCTAACACTTCTTAACAGGAGGCAAGCTCAGTCTAAGCCCTTGGAGATCACTTGTGGGGGAAGGCGGTGTCCTTCCAGCAGAGTCAGGGAACAGCAGAGCAACAAACAGGAGAGAAGTCTTTCCAGAAAAGCAGTCCTGATTAGTCCTCTAGGCAGCACTGCAGTCCTTCTGACAGAGCCTAGTTGTAGGTCCAGAAGTGTCTGATTTCAGTTGGTCACAGTCCCGGTATATATAGTCCAAATGAGCCTTTGACGTGGAGGAGATTCTAAGGGTGGTTTTTAAGTGTACAGGTTCCTTTTTTAACCCAGTCATGTCTGCCAGGAGATCTGTGGAGGGTTAACAGTTGTGTAAGTGAGAACCCCTCCACCCTCCCTGCCCAAGAAAACTAATCAGTATGCAGATGAATGCAGATACAGCTGAGTGTCTTGTATGTATGGTTGTCTGGATCGAATGTATAAGGGTAGCTGTCAACCAGCACAGATTAGACGTGAGCTTGAGACATGCTGTAAGTCACAGAGGCAGTAAATGGAGAGAAATGTCTACTTTCTAAAAGTGGCATTTCTAAAATAGCAATGTTAAATCCAACTTCACCAGTAAGCAGGTTTTCTCACTACCATTCCAACCATACTAAACATGACAATGGCACTCCTTTCAGTTCAGACATTATCACTCAAAAGTATATAAGAGAATTTCCAATGCTGACCTATGAGAGAAGCAGGCTTCACAATAGTGAAAAACGATGTTGAATGTTCTTCACTACCAGGGCATGTAAATCTTACAAGTACATGTCCTGCCTTTTACTTACATAGCACCCTACCCTGTGGGCTACCTGGGGCCTACCGTAAGGGTGACTTGTATGTAATGAAAGGGGAGTTTAAGGATTAGCAATTAGTTTTAAATTACAAATCAAAGTGGCTGTGAAACTGCATACATAGGCCTTGCAAAGGCAGGCCTGAGATATGATTAAGGGACTAATAATGCGGGTGGGACAACCATTGCTTTAGTACCACTAGCAGCATTTAAGTTACAGGCCTTGGGCACATCTAGTGCACTTGACAAGGGACTTATAGGTAAATTAAATATGCCAATTGGGTATGACAGGCTGATTACCCTAATGGTTGTCTGGAGCCAGGGATAGGAAGAAAAGATCCCTGTGCACTTCAAAAACCCTTGTTACCCCCACTTCAAAGGCACATGTGAATATAAGAACTGGGTTTCTGACCACACCGAATTAGTATACTACTGGACTTGGGAAGAACCCTGCCTGGAGTAAGGACTGCTGTGCTAAAAGGAGTGCCACACTGTAGGACTGCATTCCATTAGGGATTGCTCACTACCTTGATGAGCTACCACTCTGCCTGATGATCTTTGTTCAGCAGAGTGGTAGCTCATCTCAGCCATAGTGACTCCAAGGGATTGCTGGCTTTCCCATTCTTCTCCTGCAGTCTCAAAGACATCAAAGACTGCCTGCAACTCTGCTCTTGCTGCTGGACTCTGCCCTGTGTGAGTCCTACCCTTGTCTGAGGTGCCAATCCAGTCCTGGACTTTGGAAGTGGGTTTGCAGCTGCTTTTGTGTGCAAAAATCAGTGCATCTGAACCTTTGTGCTGCTCAAAGCCGGCGCAGCCCCTCCGATGCATTGCTGATTTGATGAAGATACGGGACCTAACTCTGAGGTTTGACAGCAATGCATTGCATTCATCTTAACGTAGTTCAACCTTAATGCAGGACCTAACAGCGAGACTCGACACCAACCCTTCGACCCGACTGCGTGGATGAGAACTAACACACCGCCTCTGCACTGTCGATGCTTGCTCCATCCAAAGTACTCTTTCAGCCGGCTCTTTGTGAGTCCTGTAGCTGGCCTACCCTCCATCATGGTCAGCCTGAACTGTGGATTTACCCTGGTGTAGCACAAATACTAAATTTAGAGCTATTGAATTCTAAGCACAATTTTTTGTTTATTCTTTAAAAAAATTCATGTCTTGATTTCATTTGATTGGATTTTTTTCATTTTGTTCTCATTTTACTCAAATAAATATTCTTTAATTTCTTTAAACCCGTTCAGAGTCCTTTTGTGTGTTACTGTATGTTGCACAAATACTTTACACATTGCCTCTTTAGATAAGCCTGACTGCTCTGTGCCAAGCTACCAGAGGGTAAGCACAGGTTATCTCTAAATGTGTATCTAACTTACCCTGACTAGAAGTTGTGGTCCCTACTTGCACAGGGTGCATACTCTGACAACCAGAACCCCCAACTCTAACACATTTTATGTGTGTAAATGTTGCAAAAAACCTCATGCAGTCCCAAACTCTGACTGTAAATCTCAATGGCTTAATTAGTCTGCATTTGGATAGCAGCTGAGATGGTTGAAATAAACAGGGAGCAACAACATGAGTGCTTTCGGTTGCTATTACAGAAAGCCGACAGCCAGGTAGTTCGGTACTGTGTTGACTGCTTGAACACTGCAAACAGTGATGTATTTTGCATTTGCATTGGGTAAACTGTGCATGTCTCATGATGGTCTAAATCCATGTGGCCTCTATAAAACAGAAAACATGCATCATAGGACAGCTCTGATGTTTGTTAGCAGAAATCAAGTATGTAGAAAGACCGCTAAAGAGATCACTGAGGGAACAAGTAAGTGAATATAGAACTTAAGCACAACGGTAATAACAAAAAAGATAAATCCCAAATAACAGATTATTATTATTTTTTGTTCAGGATTAATAATTATTTTGAGCCAGCCTTGCTCTGGTGTCACCTCCTATGAGATGGAAGAATCTTTACTGAGTGGAATCAGATGCCCTCATTTAGAAGAGTTTGTGCAGGGCAGCGCTGTAAGGAAAATTGCTATGCTGCTGTGTTTTAAAAGGAAAGGGCAGGAATGCACCATGTCTATGAGACATGGCACATTCCTGTCCTTTCCCCCTCTTCTCGTGCACTATGGGCTGCCATGCGCCAACACAGGCACCCTTGCACACCAGTGCAAGGGTGTCTGCATTGTACAGATGATTGGGTTTCACAAAACCAATCAATGGAGGCTTTTTTCCTCTTTTTGTGTGTTCTGCAACATGTTTCACTCATAAAAAGAGCAGAAAACAAGGAGAAATAATGTTATATCACCCTGTTTTGCCTCTCCTGGTGACAAACAATCTTTTGATGCACTCCCAAGTTTACAAAATCTTGTAAGTCTGGGAATGTGTCAAATACCATCGGTGTTACATGGAACACTCACCACAACACACATTGCATGCCTCTCTTTTGTAGAATAAGGCAACGCAGTGACTTGGCTGTGTTGTCGCACTCCATATCTACGAAGACATGAAAAGCCATGCACGGTGGCTTTATGTGGCCTTATAGATATTCATCTGAAGTGTGCAACATCAGACCCTCATAAAAGTGATTTTCCAGCAGCGCACAAGGGCTTGTAAATAAGCTCCAGAAGGCGGAGGCTGTTCGGGCAGTGACTTCTGCAACTTTGAGAACTTTGTTATTGAACCTTCTCCTCTCTCTTCAGAATCCATCATTAACTTGAACAAAAATGTTCTTGGCATCAAACAGTGGTTTGGTTTTTCGATCTTTGCACTTGCAGCATGAAAAAATGCTAGTTTTTTAATGGTGAAGGAGCAAGCGCTCATGGGAGACAGGCAAGCATGGATGGGCAAGGGGCTAGGATTACAGACAAACAATGATGAAGGGGTAAGGAACTGGGGCAGCAACACAGAGAAAGGGTGGGTGGGAGGGGTAAAAAGGAACAAATGAAAAGAGAAATAGTACCTCAATCACAGCATGAGTAGCATATGGACTGCATACCTAGTCTTTTTTGCCTTTATTTGATACTCCTGCACCACACCACATATTGACAAACTGTTACACAGACATTTCCAGGGGCAGGAATTTACTATATGATTCTCTTATCCCTAGTGGTGTGTAATAGAGACATAAATAGATCAGGGACCAATTCCTCAAACAGTTAACACAGCAGCGAAGGCATGGGTTGTACCTTGTGTGAAGCTTCAGTGCAGCGTCATTTTGAAGGGGCCTCAGTCATCCAAGTGCACACTTCAGCCATTCTTCAGAGTCTGATTGCAAGCTATGCAGCCCTTTAGAACTCTTCTATTAACCCCTAATGTTCATCAGTTGACCATTGAGAGCCTCTTTAATGGCACTCAGGCGCTTCCAGATGGCTCTTTACAAGCACCTCCGCTTAGAATCAAGGGCCACATTTGTCTTTCACAGGAATTAGGCCAGACTTCACTGACTCTCATTTGACTTTAATGCTAACCATTTCTTAGTCATTATTTACTCTAACTTCTGCCATTCCTGAGCCACACTCAACGATGTCTCAGAGAGTTCTAAGTGACAAACATTGACTATCAAAAAGCTTCAGCTGCCACGCAGACCACCACTGTTGCTC
This sequence comes from Pleurodeles waltl, assembly GCF_031143425.1. NCBI lineage: Eukaryota > Metazoa > Chordata > Amphibia > Caudata > Salamandridae > Pleurodeles > Pleurodeles waltl. The sequence continues at coordinate 1,446,337,668 of NC_090444.1, read as the reverse complement.
AATCGAACCTCTGAAACACTGCAATGTGTAGATCCATATGATATGCTGTACTGGGCGGATTGTGATAAGTTGTATTAGGTTCTGGAATACTCCAGACGAGAATGCTATTCTTTGAACTGAGTGTGACCTGAAACTGGGAGCTGCTCACTAATAGATGGGGTCTAATGTACTGGACGTAATAACTTAAATGAAAGGAAGAAGATAATCCAATGCATGTTGAAATTCCAACTTTCCACAATCAGTTACTCTGGTACTCGAAGTCTGCCAAAGTCCCTTAACTTGCTTTCATCCTTCTCAATACCCCTTAGATACCATTATTTTCATTAAGTCATGACACAGACAATCGCTTGGCTCTAATATTTCTTTATGAAGCTCTTACAGACTCTCATATTCACTGTGTTTGCTCCCTAGTGTGCTACAAAATATTTCTGCTGGCTCGTCTAATAATATACAGATTCATAAAGAAAATACCCCAGACAGCCCTCAGAACTTCTCTGTAGACCCAGCCATCCCCAAAGTACATGGTCCACCTCCCAATCATTTCACTAAAACCTCAAGCTCCTTAGGTTCAAATCCTAGTAAGATAACTCAGTACGTTTATGTGATTGTTAGCAAGATCTTTTTATAACCTAACCCATTGGTCATGTTTCATGACAGCCCAAATGCTACAAATATCTGAAAGCAATTTGCTTGCCATATGCTTGAATCTTTGCACAGAAAAATCTAATGTAATTTCCCTGGATGCTGATAAAGTAATGCAATTGATTTGGATTCTAATATTGAATATATAAAACATTCAGGGACATATTTATACTTTTTGACGCACAACTGCGCCAACGCAGTTGTGCGTCAAAAATGTTAACGCCGGCTAACGCCATTCCAAAGTGCCATGCGGGCGCCTTATTTATTGAATGACGTTAGTCGGCGGAGCTGACTGGTGTGCGTCAAAAAAAATGACCCACACCAGTCAGCGCCGGCGTAGGGGAAAATGGAGCTTGGGCGTCAAAAAATGGGGCAAGTCGGTCTGAGGCAAAAAATCTGCCTCAACCCGATTTGCGTCATTTTTTTTTACTCCCACCCTCCATTGACATGACTCCTGTCTTAGCAAAGACAGGAGTCATGCCCCCTTGCCCAATGGCCATGCCCAGGGGACTTCTGTCCCCTGGGCATGGTCATTGGGCATAGTGGCATGTAGGGGGCCACAAATCAGGCCCCCCTATGCCACAAAAAAATAAATAAAAAAATACTTACCTGAACTTACCTTAAGTTCCCTGGGATGGGTCCCTCCATCCTTGGGTGTCCTCCTGGGGTGGGCAAGGGTGGCAGGGGGTGTCCCTGGGGGCATGAAAAGGCACCTCTGGGCTCCTTCCGAGCCCACAGGTCCCTTAACGCCTGCCCTGACCAGGCACTAAAAAATGACGCAAAAGCGGCTGGATGTCATTTTTTTGACCCGCCCACTCCCGTGCGCCATTTTTGCACGGGAGTTTAAATAAGGCGCACATGCCTTGGAGTCATTTTTTAGACGGGAACGCCTACCTTGCATATCATCAAGATCTTTGGCGCTAGACGGGTCTAACGGCAAAGTATAAATATGGAGTTAGCTTTGCGTCGGATTTGCGTAAAAAAAAACGACCCAATTCCGGCGCAAACAGAGTATAAATATGCCCCTCACAGTGCATTGTGAGCTATACCTATTAGGGCATATTTACAGAGAGTTCTCGCAATGCAAATAGCAAAGTTGTCGCACTGCATCATGTGAATGTGAAAGAGCCAAATTGTGCCATATCTACTTAGAAGCATACTTTTGTGCACAAAATGTCCCGTCCCTGCACAGAATCTATGCTTTAAAGCATTTTTCTCTTTTTATGTGTGCTGCATTGTGCAGCACACATGAAAAAGGAAATACAAGGAGAATTGAAAACATTTTCTATGGCATGACAACCTTCATCCCTGCTTCAGAGAGGCACACGATTTTACAAAAACACCTGTGTACAACTGAATGCAGATAAGGAGTAGCATCAAAACGTGTGGTTTCATAGGAATGCACATGCACCACCCATGGAACACCCCCTTGATGTAAAGTAACCCAGTAGAATTCATTGCACATCCATTAATTTGTGTTCAGGGGCGTAGCTTAAAGGGGGAAGGGGGCATTTGCGGATGTTACAAACCAATGCAAATCAGGTTTGCTTTTGTTTGTAAATGCCAGCAGAAGATTTTGCGGAGGGTTGCTTTAAAATGTAATGCAAAGCCAATGAAAGCTTTTTGTATATCTAGATCATAGTCACTATAAGCTCATTTATTCATAAATAAATATAAGAATACAAGATACCCTCACTATTATTGAATGGAAACTATAATTTTCATAAAATGAAAACAGGATGTAGGACATGTGCTCTCCTTTCTTCGCACTTACATTTCATCTACTTTTCTTGTAAGCGGTTTCTGAATTTTAAACTACATAGGTTTGTCTACTCACAAAATTGAAAAATGAAGGGTCATAATTTATCTTTGCTTTTCCTGATTCTAAGTCTGGTGGCCAGGTGTGAGTGCACTTGCAACCTGGCACTTGTTGCAAAATGTATCTGTGTAAAAAATTCATTAATATATTTCAATCAAAGATCAAGAGGGGAAACGACCTTATTTGTTTCATTAATCTCAGGTGTTTTACAAGAGAAAGCAGATTTAATAACACCATAGAGCTGATTGTCAGTCAGCCAGAAAATGTTATTGTTTGTGCGATTAAAATGATTACATTGATTACACCAATCACTCCAAATTCTCAGTTTTGAAAATGGAGAAAAAAGAATGTGGTATTAAATAGGGGTATGTGAAGTTGATTTAGTTTGCTTTGGCGTATTTAAGCAAATTTGGGAACATTTCCAAAAATAATGCTAAATACTAATCCATCATTTTGCACTATATTTTAGCATTGACTGCGTCCTTGGGATGCGTGCACGGATTATAGACTAAAAAGAAATAGTGCAAAGAGCAATCTGCTATTAGAAACTCGCTTTCCTGTTCAGATAGCTGGCCGGACACCACTACCTCCAGATTCTCGATTTCTAATTTTAATTCATTAGTAGACTTTGAAAAGGTCATGTCTTTCGGTTGGTACAAAATGTGGTTATATAATAAAGGTCAACACTTCCACATTCATATGGTATTACTCAAATTCACAATCGAGTTATTTTCTGAGTTAATTTCCTTGTTAGACCCTCTCTCTCTTCAGAGTCATAATTGGAGTATTGTTCTTCCCAGATCATGCACATTCTTGACCTAAGAGCACGTGTTCCCTTCTTTGAGGAGCATCAAAAGATAATGTGGTTGTTGGTATAGTTTGGGATTTTTATATAGATCACTTCTTGTTCCCGAGTACGCTTCATCATTCAGCATTTACCACGTACCAACATTTACAGTTCTGAGGAGTAGATCTCCACAGTATGTGGACCAACTTGTAGTCTTAAGTGAAGATACCAATTAGCTCTATAGAAAGTAGAGAGGAATTTATTTCCACTAGTGGTGGGAACCAGCACAGAAAATGTACCCTGCGGTTTTGGAAACAACGCACCAATCATGCGCTACTGCTCTTTCGCTTTTACAGTGTCAACAGAGATTTGTCTGGAGTTGTGTACTCATCATATGACCTGTTAAAGTAATATCCCATGCCCCTAACCTCAGGTGCTGCATACCACAAGGTACAGAACTATGGCTGATTCTGCTCAATGGGCCTTTGTTGCAATTTGCAGAGCAGTGCTGCATACATGTCACATCCTACAGTACTTTCTTTGAAACATGTAACTATGTCCATGAAGAAAAGCTCGACAGATTTGTGGTATGGTTGCTTGGTCGTCGTGAGCTCATGCCAACCACCCCACCCCCACTTTAGCAGCCAGCGCTGGGAAGGGTTGTTAATCGGACTCTTATACGTTCAACTCCACAGACAAAAAATCATCATTCATGCTGGAATACATTGCTAATAAAAGAGCAAGCAGGAGCAAGGGAAAACAACAGCTAGGTAAATAGAGCAAGGAAAGAAGGAATATTGCAAGGAAAGGTGAGAAGAAGGAAGTATGGAGGAAAAAGTTGGTGGATGAACGAATATGTAGAAAACAGTGGGAGAAAGGATGAGGGAATAATATGTGGATGGACTGGTAAAAGGATGTAAAAGTAAAGGGATTGGTAGATCGATGAGTGAATGAATGGTTAGGTAGTTGGACATGTGTAAGGATGGCAGATTAAAAGGATGGATAGACGAATGGACAAGAGAGTAGATAGGTGGCTGAACAGCTGAAAGGATGTTAAAGTAAATAAAAAATATGTATGGATGAACAGGTGAAAGGGTGGCAGAGTAAATCAGTGGTTGGGCATGTGAAATGATGTTAGGTTACAGGAATGGATGGATGAATGGATGCATGGATGACAGAGCAAAAAGATGGAATGATAAGTGGATGATGAAAAGTTGAAAGAATCACAGATTAAAGGTGAGTGAGTGGATGGCAGTGAGAATGGATGATGGAAAGATGGCAGTGTGGAAGGATAACAGAGTGAATTGATGGGTGGCAGAGCGCATGGATGGATGACTGAATGGGTAGCAGAGTGAACTAATGGAAGGTTGAATGGCTGAGTGGATTGATGCATGACAGAGTGGGTGAATGGATGGATAGATAGATGGGTGAATGGATGGCAGAGTGGATGGATTGATGATTGAATGACAGAGTGGATGGATGGCAGAGTAGATAGGTGGATGGATTACAGTGTTGGTGGAAGGATGGGTGAACGGATGGATGGATGGATGGGCGCATGGATGTACGGCTGGATGGATGGAAGAGGGTTGAAACTTAGATAAACGAATGAATGGATGATAGATTGTAAAAGCAAAACAGTGGATATCAGCAGGTGGATGGAAGGTTGAAAGAACGATTGGATAGATGTACTGATGGAAGATACAAGAAACCTGTTCTGGGGAGGTTTCAGCTCACTTGCGTTGTTTGCTGGGTGGCATCAGCGCTTTAGTTCAACGTAGGAGCTATCTTAATTTTGCTGGCTACTCCCTTGAATAGGGGTGACAGTGTGATAGCATGAGTGTTCTAACATAGTTGTGTGAAAATCTAGGTTCTATTTAACTAATAACAAAATACTTCTTAGACAGTTGCACCATATTCTGGGCTAAGAAGTGCTGATGACAAGCTCCAATAATTAACTGTCTGGATTAGGCCTGACCAAACTATTGAGCATGCCTGCGGCAACAGCATAACATACATTTTAAGTTAATTGTGCTTCTGCTTCTTTGCCAGGAACAGGGTGTTTGCTATATGTGTTCAATGCATTAATGTGAGAAAATGGTAATGCATGTTGGCAATGTTTGGCTGTTCGGTGCCATTTCCCCCACACAGGGACCGATGGTCTATTATGTTTACATATTATTTTAGGATTAGACGAACTCAATTTGTGTTTTGTACACCTTTTTAATGACTAAAGTAGGTTCTACTGTTGCTTGGTCACGACAGTGGGCCTTATATGAAGGTGTTTTAACATTTGCAACCCCTCTGAATCAATAAATCAAAGAGTTTGTGGGCAACAAAATTCAGTAAAGTGTTTCAGAATTGCTAAATTTGTTTAAAAATGGAAACAGGGTGCTAGTTATCAATGTTTTGTGATTGAAATCCAGTTACAAAACATTTAAATGTTACGAACACCACATAGGAGGTAGTAGCTCATTCGTAAAAGAAATGGTGACCTGTTTAGACCCTCCCCTTTTGTGAATGTTAAAAAAAATATTTGCTGGAGAGTAGAAAGTGATCCATGAGACCACTGCCATCACTCAACCAAACATAATAAAAAATATAAACGTTAATTTTTAAACAGAGGCCTGTTTCCTTTAAAGAAAATTGGCTGGTTGTGCAAAAAGTTTGCTTTATTTAAAGTGATCACAGTCGTGATCTGTAAACCGCAGAAGCCCACCTTCCTGTGATTGCCTCCAATTGGAATGAATGACATATGTGTGACTAAATGTATACAAATTTATGAAGTAGATTTGATTGTGACCCACCCCGATTCCTTATTTTGTGAATCGACCTATTTCGCACACATTTGAATCTCAAAATACTTATAAAAAGGCAGTACACAAACTGTGACCACTTTTTATGAGTATGTTAATAGTAAATGATACCCTAAATGCATTAGCAGGTGGAAAGAGGATGCAGGATTCGTTACCCTTTTGGGAAAATCCACATTTTAGTCTTAACTGGAGGCTATTCACTTTTCTGCTGAAAGAATACAGAACGGGCAAAACTAGCTGATGAGACTACAGTTCTACGTTTTCTCACACCTCTCTCATTCTCTCCCTCTATCTTCCTCTCTCTCTCAATCTCTGGATTGTCTTTTCTATCTCCTTTTTTCTTTTACTCGGTTTGCTTTGTCATGTATTTCTGGAAGCATTTGTCGTCATTATCATCAAGTACGTTTGTTGTCACCTTGTCTAAGGGGTGGTTTAAACTATTAAGTCTTTAAATTACAATAGTTTGATTTCTTGCTGCTGTCACCAGGGATGCTACTTCAGTAATGAGTTACCAAGTGCCATAGCCTACTGCCTCTCAAGTTAGTAATTATTCTATTTTTAAACAGTTTTTTATTGTTTTCCTTCAACAGACACAAAGCATATTTTATAATAGGATTACATACACATATGCAGCATAGAAGATATGTTAACTAGGCCTGGACGGATTTCACAGAGTTCTGCTACACAGAACTCCACAAAGTGCAGAAAAAACTCAGCTGCGCTACGCGGAATTCCACAAGTGGCGGAGTGTGGTATGTTGCTCTGCTTGTCCTGATTTTTAACACTGGGAGTTTGTCCCACGCTGTGAAATCAGCGCAAGCTGCACAATGCATGGCACAGGAGGGCACTGCTTCTTTTTGACGCTCGAGGAGATGTTCTACTTGAACAGCAGCTTCCTCAACATGAGCAGCAGATTTCTCAATGCGAATGGTAGTGACCTGCTGTGAGTGCTTACGTTGAGAAATCTTGCTGAGAGGTGGTTTATTATTGTTGATAGTTGGTGGTCTCTGATTATGTCAGTCATGTCCTTGCTGTGGTGCCACCTCCTTTTTCAGTTGTTTACAGTCATGTTTACCAGTTCACATGCCTTCAGTGTACCAACTAGCCTACTTGGTGGACCTTCTGTGGGTGTTGTTGTCAATAGGAGGGACACTGTTGGCACAGTCACTGATACAATTATCTAAGTTTCTGATGTTCTGATCTAGATTGTTGAAGGAGATTGGGTCGGTGGTGTTCAAGGCATTGATGCAAGTGTCCTTTAAGGCTTTGCTTCAGCTGTGGTAGGGAGCATTGGGCAGTCTGGGGGCAGAGGTCCATGATCTGGTGATGCTGAAGTGCACAATGGATGGATCAGTCCAAGCAATTTCCTAAATTTAGCGGTGCCTGATGCATTTGCTGGAGGTGAAGATGGTGTCTAACATGTGGCCTGCAGAGTGCATGGGGTTATGGATAATTTAGGTGAGTACAATGTTGTTCATGCTGTTGAGGAGATTGGTAGTTTCGATGTCATTCTGGTCATCAAGATGGAAGTTGAGGTCACTAAGGAAAAATGTATTCCCTGACGAGGGGGACAATGAAGTTGCTGATGAAGTTTGAAAAGGCTGGACGGAGCTCAGGAGGACTATAGATGAGGGTGCCCATGATGGTGGTTTCTGTAAAAAACACACAGGACAAAGAGTCAAAATTCAGGACAAAAATTCAGGACAAAGGGTCAAAATTAAGGAAATAAAATTCAAGAACAAGCGTCAGTTTTACAGACACACCCAAGAGAGGCCATGCCTCACTAAGTTGTCACTGCATTTATTTACTCTTTTGAACATAGCACTATTTATTCACTCTGGTCTTTTTGTGATTGCCTCCTGGTATGCTACATTCAGGTGTCACATTACCTCCTTGTTCAGTAGTAAATGAATGCCCTTCAGCACTGTGTCAAGGCCAGCACCTCTACCCAAATCTACCCAATCTTTCTTAAATAGAAAATAACAGCAACATTTTGATTATGTTTCTGAACATTTTAAAACCCCTGGCAAACAGTTTGGGAAACATTAAGGTAATTAACCTTATGCTAGTTTAAACAAATTGAACAAAAACATCTGGCTTATTCCAACCGCCCATTGGCTTTCAACCTATTTTTTTTTAAAGAGGCAGGGCCGATGGTGTGGTCAACAGCCTCACACCTAATGTCAGGATGTGAGGTACCCACAACTTGTCTGTAGTCTCACAGCACTAGAATGTATGTCTGAGACTCTACAATTATCTCAGCAATGGGAGCCCAGACTACCAATCAAAGATAATAAAAGAGGAGGATGAAATGGAGATTAAATGGGAGATCCGCGGCAAGTGATTCAAAGGTTTGTTGCTTAGAACTGGATAAATAAGGAAGAAAAGAACACGGTAGGGCAATTCCTAAAATCAGACAAGATGGGTTGGAAGGTATTGGGTACCTGGGGAGTTGTTTCTGCACACAGGAGAGAAACAGAAGAGGCACTGTCAAGTGGTTGAACAAGCAACACCCATCCACCTTGGCAAACACTCTGGTACAATGATCCTCTGTTCCTGCTTGTGAAGGGTGAGCAGGGGCCAGACCCTTTGCAAGGTTGTGCAAGGCAATGCCCGCTTTTATCCATGCCTTTAAATGGTTTTGAAATGAGCAAAAGCCATACTGGTGATCTGGGATATCCCTAAGTGTCAAGTACACATAGAATATTCAAAATATTTGGGATGTAAATTGCACAAACAAACTGTAAATATTATAAAATGTAATAAGTGTTTCTTTAATATATTACACTGTTTCCCCTTTATATACAATTAGATCTCAGATTGAACTGGGAACCGGTTGCCTTTCGATACCTAGTGAATAATATTTACCATTCTCCCACTGATTTGCAGGATGGAAATCTCGGCAGAGTGTCACGGTCCCTCCAAGCCCAGTTTGCTTTTTGGTCTTCTCTTCTGCTTTCTGTAGTGGGCCATGTGGCACTATGAAGATGGTGTGCTACCCCAGTGATAGTATTATTTTGCAAACCTTCCCCTGCTTGTCCTTCATTCGTTCCTCAGACATGCCACACATCTGATTTGGTCACTGCAGCGCCATCGGGTAGCTTTTTCCACCCTAAAGCTACCTATGACTGTGGGTGGATTAGGCTTTCCGGACTTAGAATGCTATTATTCAGCTGCACAGGTCCAATGGGTGGCTCGCTGGCTTTCTGCCTACCTCCCTGCATGAGATGGGGTTTATCAGTAAAGACTTTTAGGAAGGCTTAATGCACTGCTCATTGTTTCTAACTGACCATTCTACAGATCACCATCCGGGGTTATCATGCACAGCTTTTTCTTATCTTGCTAGAACCTGTAAACTCACTGACACAAAGAAACCCTGTGCTCCTGTACTACCTTTGCTAAGCCTTTCCACTCGCACAGGAGGGCTGTGCTCAGAGCAACTCCGTCAGTGGCGTGCTGCAGGTGTCTCAAAATTGGGGGATTTGTTTCTGGATGGCAAGCTACTAAATTTCCAAACCCTTGTGGCAGACTACCATCTTCACCGAGGTCAACTCCTTACTTAAAACCACCTTAAATAATCATTAAGGCCCTCATTACAATCCTGGCGGTAAATCCTGCTTACCGCCATGCCGACGGCCGCCAACATACTGTATCTGTGGTGGAAATCCGCAACGGGTATTGTGACCCACACTGAGAAATCCACCACTGTTCAGACACCCACACAAGTCCGCCAGACTAAAGGTCAGTGATAAACTGGAGATAGCCAAACCCACACCGTCACACCAACAGGAATATGCCCACAGTATCACCACCCACAAATCAACACAGCGGTCTTTCAACTGCGGTAAACAATTGGCGGTACACACCACTGCGCTCAAAATACACACACTTTTACAAAACTACACCACATTGGACAATTCAAACTACACACACCTGACACACATACACACACCACACCCACACACCCAATCCAATATAAAACACACACCCACATTACCCACAACCCCTACAGCAAAAAAATGGAAGAAGCAGAGAGAGAGAGAAAAGCAGAGACCACATCAGCATCCAGAGGCACACAACACCTTCACTCATATATCATCCACGCACACCACACACCCCAACACATCACCCCACACATCACATCAACCATCACCTCACACATCACTCACACCACATCATGACACCTCAAAGACACCCCATGTTTTCTAAAGAGGAGCTCAGGGTCATGGTGGAGGAAATCATCGGGTAGAGCCACAGCTATTCGGATCACAGGTACAGCAGACCACTATTGCAAGGAACTGTCAACAGGGTCAACACAGTGGGACAGCATCCAAGAACAAGGGATGACATCAGGAAGAGGTGGAACGACCTACGGGGGAAGGTGTGTTCCCTGGTATCCAGACACCAGGTAGCCTTACAGAGGACTGGCGGAGGACCCCCACAACTAACAACATGGAAGGAGCAAGTCTTGGTGATCATGCACCCTGAGGGCCTCGCAGGAGTAGCAGGAGGACTGGACTCTGGTAAGTCATATCTATACTCAAATATCCCCCCCTACCTGCATGCCATCACATACTCCCACCCTCACCCTCACTCCCATGACTCCACCATCTCCCACACACCTCACCATCATGACCCACCACTCCCACAACCAAGCCCTGCATACAACAACAATGCATGGACACCCACCACAGACATGCATGGACACCCATCACCAAAGCATGTCCAGTGAGACTCACCCAGGGGACACTATCACCAGTCACACAAGGGCCAAGGCGATAGTGCAATCACAGTAACAGGGGGCAACACACCCATTGCACAAGATGGCACACACAGATAAAATAACAATGCATTTACACACCAACAGGACCCCTACCCAACGCCATTGGACAGGAGGTGCCAGCCATTCCAGTCCCCCCACAGAAGAGGCCCACAGTGACAACATCATCTCTGCACATCTGGATCAAGATGACTAGCCTGGCACATCTGGGACCTCTGGACACTCGGTTCCCCTGCCACAGTCCCATCCCACCGCAGAAACTCCCCCCTCAGGAAACACCACCACAGCACCCACCCAGCAGGCCAATGCCACTGTCCCCAGGACACGTCAATTAGCAGTGTGTCCACCACTACAGGGACCCCAGGCAAACCCACTAACCCAGGACGATCAGGGACCTGGGGTCACTGGCAGTGGGCACACACTTCAGGGGGCAGAGGCACAGGAAAACAGGGAAGCTGGGAGGACTGCTGTGCAACAGGGGGAGGACAGACCCAGGGAACTGACCCTCCACGAGGCACTAGGAAACATCATGGGAGCATACAACCATTCCCAGGAGACCATTGGCATGGGACTGGCCAAATTTCAGGAGACCCAGTGGCTGCAGGAGGGACAATACATGGGGATCAGGCAGGACCTCACCAACATCTACACCATCCTGGTCACCATAGCAGGGTGCTGGCTGACATAGTCAAGACCATGAGGTCAGCAGAGGCACAACAAAGGGCTGCTGACACTAGCCAAATCGAGCGACAGCCCTCCACCTCCACCAGCGCTAGTGGACAGGAGGCCCCACCACAGGAACAACAGGCCACCAGCACCCCACCCCCTGAAGAAGGAGAACCACCCCGCAGACAGAGAACATTGCCAAGACCCCCACCAGGAAATAGGACCCTCCTGATTGTCATCCTTCTGTCCCACTCAGTTACCCTGTCCACCTTGAACTGCCATTACTCTCCTTCCTATGCCCCATTGGACAATGCACCTGTGATACCAAGAGACTGGACTCTACTATGGACCTTCCTCCACCATCACCCTAGCCCCTTGCACGTACCCCTATACTCATTAGTTCCTAAATAAACACCCTTTAATCACAAACCAATCTGGAGTCATTCCGATCTTTCCCAAATGTATTATTACAACATCAGCAATAAATAGCAATGTAAATGTTCATTTGCTCATACCAATGTATGACAGTTGTTGGGCAGCAGTACATATAGCAGAAGGCAGAATGAGGTACCCAGATCTTAAAAATTTAAATCCAAAGTGTCCATAGACAGAGGTTAAGAAGCAGACTTATACAATGTCCTACAGTATTCAGAAATGCGAGGAGCAGTTACAGTCTCTTACCTGTGTGTCACTGGAAGTACTACATGATGATGTTCGTTCGGTTGTCAATATCTTCTTCCTCTGCCTCTTCTTCCTCACTGTCCACAGGCTCCACCGCTGCCACAAGACCATCACCAGTATCCTCCTCCTGCAGAAAAGGCACCTGGCGTCTGTAGGAAAGTACTATCTTGCCTGGCATGTTACCCTCATATTTCACTGCATATATGTTGTTTTAGTATATGTGTCACTGGGACCGTGCCAGGCAGGGCCCCAGTGCTCATAAATATGTGCCCTGTATGTGTTTCCTGTGTGATGCCTAACTGTCTCACTGAGGCTCTGCTAACCAGAATCTCAGTGGTTATGCTCTCTCTGGTTTCCAAAGTTGTCACTAACAGGCTAGTGACTAAATTTACCAATCACATTGGCATACTGGTACACCCATATAATTCCCTAGTATATGGTACTGAGGTACCCAGGATATTGGGGTTCCAGGAGATCCCTATGAGCTGCAGCATTTCTTTTGCCACCCATAGGGAGCTCTGACAATTCTTACACAGGCCTAACATGTCTAAGATCATGGAATTGTCACCCCAATGCCATTCTGGCATTGGGGGGACAATGCCATGATCCCCTGGGTCTCTAGCATGGTACCCGGGTACCTGCCTTTCCGGGGTCTCCACTGCAGCTGCTGCTGCTGCCAACCCCTCAGACATGTTTCTGCCCTCCTGGGGTCCAGGCAGCCCTGGCCCAGGAAGGCAGAACAAAGGATTTCTTCTCAGAGAGGGTGTAACACCCTCTCCCTTTGGAAATAGGTGTGAAGGCTGGGGAGGAGTAGCCTCCCCCAGCCTCTGGAAATGCTTTGATGGGCACAGATGGTGCCCATCTCTGCATAAGCTAGTCTACACCGGTTTAGGGATCCCCCAGCCCTACTCTGGCGTGAAACTGTACAAAGGAAAGGGGAGTGACCAGTCCCCTGACATGCACCTCCCAGGGGAGGTGCCCAGAGCTCCTCCATTGTGTCCCAGACCTCTGCCCTCTTGGAAACAGAGGTGTCTGTGGCACACTGGACTGCTCTGAGTGGCCAGTGTCAGCAGGTGAAGTCAGAGGCTCCTTCTGATATGCTCTTACCTCTCTTGGTAGCCAATCCTCCTTCCTAGGTAGCCAAACCTCCTTTTCTGGCTATTTAGGGTCTCTGCTTTGGGGATCTCACCAGATAACGAATGCAAGAGCTCATCAGAGATTCTCTGCATCTCCCTCTTCACCTTGTGCCAAAGGATCGACCGCTGACTGCTCAGGACGCCTGCAAAACCGCAACAAAGTAGCAAGACGACTACTAGCAACCTTGTATCTCTTCATCCTGCTGGATTTCTCGACTGTTTCCAGGTGGTGCATGCTCTGGGGGTTGCCTGCCTCCTCTCTGCACCAGGAGCTCTCAAGAAATCTCCTGTGGGTCGACGGAATCTTCCCCCTGCAACCGCAGGCACCAAAAGACTGCATCACTGGTCCTCTGGGTCCCCTCTCAGCACGACAAGTATGGTCCCTGGAACTCAGCAAGTCTGTCCAAGTGACTCCAACAGTCCAGTGACTCTTCAGTCCAAGTTTGGTGGAGGTAAGTCCTTGCTTCCGCACGCTAGACTGCATTGCTGGGTACCGCGTGATTTGCAGCTGCTCCGGCTCTTGTGCACTCTTCCAGGATTTCCTTCGTGCACAGCCAAGCCTGGGTCCCGACACTCTAACTTGCAGTGCACAACCTTCTGAGTTGTCCTCCGGCGTCGTGGGACTCCCTTTTGTTACTTCGCGAGGAGGCCGGTTCACTCTTCTTCCAAGTGCCTGTTCAGGTACTTCTGTGGGTGCTGCCTGCTTCTGTGAGGACTCCCTGAGTTGCTGTGTGCCCCCTCTGTCTCCTCCTCCAAGTGGCGACATTCTGGTCCCTCCTGGGCCACAGCAGCACCCAAAAACCTCTACCACGACCCTTGCAGCTTGCAAGGCTTGATTGCGGTCTTTCTGCGTGGGAACACCTCTGCAATCTTTACCGCGACGTGGGACATCCATCCTCCAAAGGAGAAGTTCCTAGTCCTCTTTTTTCTTTCAGAACTCCAAGCTTCTTTCAACAGGTGGCAGCTTCCTTGCACTCTCAGCTGGCATTTCCTGGGCTCCTGCCCACTGTCGCGACTATTGGACTTGGTCCCCTTGTCTTACAGGTACTCAGGTCCAGAAATCCACTATTGTTGCATTGCTGGTGTTTGTTCTTCCTGCAGAATCCCCCTATCACGACTTCTGTTCTCTCTGGGGGTAGTAGGTGCACTTTACATCTACCTTTCAGGGTCTTCTAACCCTCACTGTTTTCTTACAGTCCCAGCGACCCTCTACAAGCTCACGTAGGTTTGGGGTCCATTCGTGGTTCGCATTCCACTTTTGGAGTATATGGTTTGTGTTGCCCCTATATCTATGTGCTCCTATTGCAATCTATTGTAATTCTACACTGTTTGCATTACTTTTCTTGCTATTACTTACCTAAGTTTGGTTTGTGTACATATATCTTGTATATATAGCTTATCCTCATACTTAGGGTACTCACTGAAATACTTTTGGCATATTGTCATAAAAATAAAGTACCTTTATTTTTAGTACTTTTGTGTATTGTGTTTTCTTGTGATATTGTGCATATGACACCAGTGGTATAGAAGGAGCTTTACATGTCTCCTAGTTCAGCCTAAGCTGCTTTGCTATAGCTACCTTCTATCAGCCTAAGCTGCTAGAAACACCTCTTCTAAACTAATAAGGGATAACTGGACCTGACACAAGGTGTAAGTACCTCTGGTACTCACTACAAGCCAGGCCAGCCTCCTACAGCGTCGCAATGCCAGGTTGTGCAACATGCAGCATGCCACGATTATCTGGCACACCTTCTTCGGTGAGTAGTATAGGGAGCCACCTGTTAGATGGAGGCAGTGAAATCTGGCCTTCAGGAGGCCGAACGTCCTCTCAAAAATATGGCTAGTTCACCCATGTGCCTCATTGTAGTGGTCCTCTGCCCTTGTCCTGGGATTCCTCACTGGGGTCAGTAGCCATGACAGGTTGGGGTAACCAGAGTCACTTGCAAATGTCGAGGGATAACTGTTAGACACACACTAACCGCTTAGGGACTGCCCCATACCCAGACACCTACTCATACTGTGTGGAGACCTTGGGCTCACCTATTAGCCGCACACGGTGCCTCTGAAGTTGGCCCATCACATAAGGGATACTGCTATTCCTCAAAATGTAGGCGTCATGCACAGAATCAGGATACTTGGCATTCACATGGGAGATGTACTGGTCAGCCAAACACACCATCTGCACATTCATCGAATGGTAGCTTTTTCTATTTCTGTACACTTGTTCATTTCTGCAGGGGGGGGACAAATGCCACATGTGTGCCATCAATGGCACCAATGATGTTGGGGACATGTCCCAGAGCATAAAGATCAGCCTTCACTGTGGCAAATCCTCCACCTGGGGGAACATGATACAGCTGCGCATGTTTTTCAGCAGGGCAGACAACTCTCTGGTCAACACGTTAGAAAACATTGGCTGAGACATCCCTGATGCCATGGCCACTGTTGTTTGAAATGAGCCACTTGCCAGGAAATGGAGCACTGACAGGATTCATGTGGGATGGCAGATAGCTGACAGCAGGTCTGGCTCCAATTGGGCACACAGGTCTTGGGTTGTGGGACGGTCAAGTCTGTTGGTGATAATGATGTGTCTGTCTTCCATTGTCGACAGGTCCACCAGGGGTCTGAACACCGGAGGATGACGCCATCTCATCATCTGTCCCAGCGGATGTGGCCTATGGAGGAGAACGGTGAGCAGATGGTCATGTACCACATAGGTTGCACAAGTGTGTTTGCAGTAATGTGAGTAAATCTGTGTGTGGCATAGTTAGTCCGTATAGCTGCCAAATTGTGCTGTGATGCAGTTAGGTGTCATGCCATGCGCCCCCTGAAATGGCAGCTGCTGACATGTGAGGAGGAAAAAGGGGAAATGAGGTAACTGCCCTGGCGTTGTGCAGCGTCGCGGTAGGCAGTCAAAGACCGCCACAAAATTCAGCTTTGGTTATCATTAGGCCCAATGGGTTCCAGGAGCCAATGGCGATGTACGCCGGCGGTGAAGGTACGCACCGCTCCGGATGTGACCGCCATTTTCTCTCTGTTCACTCACTTAATACCTAACCTTCAACAAGAGAGGACCTACACTGCAAGTGCTGTTGTGACCACAGTCTGGAAGCAACAATGGCTTGAGTGTCTGGGGAAAGGGCCACTGCCTTCGCCGCAGAGGAGCTGGACAAATTGGTGGATGGGGTCCTCCCAGAGTACACGCTACTCTACGGTTCTCCAGACAAACAGGTGAGTATACTGTGAGCATGATGCGAGGGCAATGCCTGTTTGGAGTGGTGCGGATGAAAGATACATGTGGGGGGGCCTTTGGGTTGCATGTGAGGATGGTGAGTGAATGTGCATCAGAGCATGGGTGGGAACTTGTTGGAAATGAGTATGACGGTCCGGACGGGTGAGTAATGTCTTTTCATCTTGAACCTTTCCTCTAGGTCAGCGCCCACCAGAAGAAGGGTATTCGCCAAGGAAATGCGGACCCTTGGATCTATCATAGACAGAGCACCCACTGCCGCAAGAGATGGGAGGACCTGCGCTGCTGGAACAAGAAGATGGTGGAGGCCTACCTGGGGATGGCCTCCCAATGTGGAAGGCATGCCCGTCGCACCATGACCCTCCTAATGTTCCGGGTCCTGCCAGTGGCCCATCCGGAGTTGGATGGGTGCTTGAGGCCATCACAGCAGCCACAAGGGGGTGAGTACAGTGTCAGTAAGCTGACTCTGCGTGCTTTATAAAGTGTCTGGGCGGGGGATGTGGGCTGTGGGTTAACCTAGGACAGGGTGAACATGGCAGGGTAGTTCCCTTGTTGGGCAGGCTCTGAGGCACTCCAACCCCAATATTTTTTGTGGGCATTTACAACTGGCCAGGCTCCTGTGGGTTCCAGGTATGCACCAAATGGTGTTAGGCATTGTACCCCATGGCCTGGTGAATTTCCTACTAACTGCTAGTGCATGGCCTAGTGCATAGGGCTGCTCCCTGTGTGTTGTGTCCACCAATGGTAGTGGTGTTGCTGGCATTGACCATGTGTGTTCTCTGTCTTTCCCCCCTTCTTGTTTTGTCACCCTGTCCTTGTATGCATTAGTATCATCTGGCGGAGGAGCAGAGGCACCGGTGACGGAGGGAGCTGCATCCCACATCGACCTGGAGGGTGAATCCTCGGAGGGTGAAGACATCAGTGGGACAGAGGGTGAGGGGAGCTCCACGACGGGGACAGGAGGGGCTACCAGTGACAGTGACTCCTCCTCTGATGGAAGCCACCCTCACAACCAGCACCGCGCTCCCAGCAGCCCCTCAGCGTGTTTCCTGTGCCCGCTCACCCAAGAGGGTGGGCATCTCCTTTGCCCCAGGCACCTCAGGCCCTGCCCCAGTCGGCCCTGCTGCCCTCAGTGAGGAGGCTATTGACCTCCTGAGATCCCTCACTGTTGGGCAGTCAACCATTCTGAATGCCATCCAGGGTGTCGAGAGGCATTTGCAGCATACAAATGCATACCTGGAGGACATTCATTCTGGTGTGGCGGCCCAACAGAGAACATTTCAGGCTCTGGCCTCAGCACTGATGGCAGCCATTGTCCCTGTGTCCAGCCTCCCCCCTCCACCTTCGACTACCCAGACCCAATTCCCTCTACCTCAGCCTATCCCAAGCACACCATCAGACCAGCAAGCACACACATCAACACATAAAAGTGGCTCAGGAAAACATAAACCCCACAGATCCCACAGGCATTCATACAAGCACCATACCCATGAACACATACCAACATCCACTTCCTCCACTGTGTCCTCCTCCTCCACGTCCTCCACCTCCCTCCCAGTCTCATCTCCACTCACACATGCATGCACTACATCATCAGCCACTGCCTCCATCACCAGCACGCCCATCACTACACACCGCTCACGTGCAATCACCACCCCTACTACCATTCACACACCCACTGTGTACCTCTCCCAGTGTATCTGTGAGCCCTCCTCCCAAAGTACACAAATGCAGGAACACACCCACTCAACAGCCATCCACCTCACAAAAACCTCCAGGCCATGCACCTTCACCCGAACTCAGCACACCTACACCTCCTACAACCACTACCTCTTCCTCCACTTCCACACCCCCTCCATCTTCCCATCCCAGTGTGTCTAAAAAACTTTTTCTAGCTTACATTAACCTCTTCCCTACACCTTCCCCCATCCTTCCCCTAGGGCCAGGATGTCTAGATCCCAGCTCAGCACCTCAGCCACCAAATCTGCATCCGCTGTGGTCCCTGTTAGTCTAGTACGATCTGAGTGGGCACCCTTCAGAGCTGCCAGTATGCCACCAACAGAAAAGAAGGACCACCCAATTCCACCACCTGCAAAGACCAAAAAGGGGCCGGCTTCCAGCAGGGGACAGTCACACCACCCACCCAGCAAGGCCTTGCCCAAATACCGAGTGGACAGTGCCAAGGTCCCTGTCAAGATGGGAAAGGGCCACAAGCCTAAGGGCACATCACCTCAGGGCATGATGTCTTCTGGTGAGGGTCTGGTGACCACCATATTATCAGGGATGGCATCCATATGCTCCCCAGTCACCACCGCCGCTCCGACCACCACCTCCGCTCCGACCACCATCTGCACCGCCACCTGCACCGCAGCTGCCACAATGTCGGTCTGCAGTATCCTCCCCAAGGATCAGCCATCCGAGGCTGCCGGAGAGGGTATGGGGTCTCCATCCACCACAACAGTCACTTGCACCATGGACAGTACTGGCAGCATCTCCACTGCATACACCGCCACCTGCACCACCATCAGCACCACCACGTGCACAGCCAATGCCACTCTGTCGGACGTCAGCCCCATCCCCAGTGTGCAGCCGTCTAAGTCTGCAGGTGATGTCCTGGACCCTGGACATGCCACTTGAGACACCACCGCCAGCACTGACACGAACCAGCAATTGGCAGCCTAAGTCACAGCAGGATGGTGTGTGGCTCTGCCTCCATGGAGTATCATGCTACCTGTTCCAGATACATCGCGTGGCAAAGACACCCAGGTGAGAGGATGTCAATTGCCACACCCCAGGTGCAGCATCACAGGGCACAAAGCCCCCTCCAGAACCAGTGGAGAAATGCATCCACTCACACAGTCCTTGGCAGGATGAAGCACACTGGGCACAAAGCCCCCTCCAGAGCATGTGGGGAAACCTCCCACTTGAGAGACTGTGGGGGTCATTCCAGCATTGGCGGGCGGAGGGAGCCGCCCGCCAAGCGGGAACCGCCAGAAGACCGTACCGCGGTCAAAAGACCGCGGCGGTCATTCTGGGTTTCCCACTGGGCTGGCGGGCGACCGCCAAAAGGCCGCCCGCCAGCCCAGTGGGAAACACCCTTCCACGATGAAGCCGGCTCCGAATGGAGCCGGCGGAGTGGAAGGGGTGCGACGGGTGCAGTAGCACCCGTCGCGAATTTCAGTGTCTGCTAAGCAGACACTGAAATTCAAAGTGGGGCCCTCTTACGGGGGCCCCTGCAGTGCCCATGCCATTGGCA
Organism: Pleurodeles waltl; assembly: GCF_031143425.1. Taxonomy (NCBI): domain Eukaryota; kingdom Metazoa; phylum Chordata; class Amphibia; order Caudata; family Salamandridae; genus Pleurodeles; species Pleurodeles waltl. The sequence continues at coordinate 1,446,317,838 of NC_090444.1, read as the reverse complement.
TGGGCACTGCAGGGGCCCCCAGGGGCCCCACGACACCCATACCGCCATCCTGTTCCTGGCGGCCGAAACCGCCAGGAACAGGATGGCGGTATGGGGGTCGGAATCCCCAAGGCGGCGCAGCAAGCTGCGCCGCCATGGAGGATTCCCATGGGCAGCGGAAAGTCGGCGGTACACCGCCGACTTTCCGTTTCTGGCCGCGGCTGTACCGCCGCGGTCAGAATGCCCAAAGGAGCACTGCCAGCCTGTTGGCGGTGCTCCCGCGGACCCCGGCCCTGGCGGTTTTTACCGCCAGGGTCGGAATCACCCCCTGTGTCTTTGCATTCCCGAGAATCAAGCAGTGGGCAAATCATCCACTTGAGAGACTGTGGCTTTGCACTCCCCAGGACCAAGCAGTGGGCAAACTGTGGCTTTGCACTCCCCAGGACCAAGCAGTGGGCAAACCACCCACTGAAGAAACTGTGGCTTTGCACTCCCCAGGACCAAGCAGTGGGCAGTGAACACACTTGAGAGACTTGAGAGACTGTGGCTTTGCACTCCCCAGGACCAAACAGTGTGCATGGAGCCCACTCGAGGAGCAGTGGCATCGTACCATCATCCGGCTGAGGTGCCCCCCAGCCCTTCCCCTGAGGTGCCTGTGTTTTTATTTACCTGATACCTCTGCAGAGTTCTCTTCGTTTTGAGGCAGGTGTCATGTGTGGGCTTCGCCCGTGCTTTTTGGGACCACTGGTCCACGGACATTTCATGGGACAGTGTACGGACTTGTGTACTTGCTGTAAATATTTGTGTATGCTGCTTATTTGCTGTTCTCTTGATCTATCTGATTGTTTGAATATTACACTAGTTTAACTCATTTCGTTTGGTTCTTGTGTTCTTCCGGGGGTGATGGGGTGTATCTGTGATGTTATTGGAAATGTGTGTGTGTATGTTGTTGTGGCTGGGGGCTGTGGGTGTTGCGTACCGTGTGTGTGTGTCACTCTCTTTTCCCTCCTCCCTCCCCTGGGTCCTAGGTGCAGTACTCACCATTGTCGTTGCCGCCGCCTTCTTTCCACTTCGTGGTGTATTAATAGATACAGTAACATGGGTAGGATCTGCAATTCGGGCTCCAGTGCGTCCTAGTCCTTCCTTGATTGTCGAGAGGTGAGTGGTTTCCCTTCTGTGTACTGTTTCCACAGTGCTTTTGATGGCGATGGTACTGCCCCGGAAAAGCTGGCAGATTGGTGCCTTATAATAGTGTGGGTGGTACATTGTCCTCCGCCTGTCTGTTGACAGTTACCGCCACAGTGTTAAAGTGGCTGTCTGTGTTGGCGGTTTCCGCCATTGTCATGATCCCATTTCTTTTACCGCTGGCCTGTTGGCGGTATTACTGCCACCTTGCCACCGAGCGCCAGGGTTGTAATGAGGGCCTAGATGCCCTATATCATGTCTGCAACCTAGCACTAACCCTTAAAAAGGTGTGCCAGATGCTCTACACCATAGGAACTGGTGGCAAACTGATAGAATGGGTGTACAGACCTTTCCTGCAACATGGAAACCACTCCAGGACGTCTCGTCATACTACCTGGGTGATTGATTTGGCCAAACCTATGCAAGATATGGACTAGACTAAAATACTGGACTTTCTCCACAAAGTATCCCTCGGCTGTCACTTTAGGGACATTGATAGTGCCTCCTTTGGAATGCATTCCGCCAGTTGCTTGCCATTTGCCTTGTGGTTTGTAATTCACATTTTGTTGCTTTCAATTTGCTGGCTTTATTTGTTTTAGGCTATGCAGCTTGAGTTTGTTCCTTTATTTGCCCAAACCATATATATAGGGGGTCATTCACCGCGGATGCACCGCCAACAGGCTGGCGGTGCATCCATGCCAATTCTGACCGCGGCGGTAAAGCCGCGGTCAGAAAAGGGAAACCGGCGGTTTCCCAACGGTTTTCCCCTGGCCTGAGGAATCCTCCATGGCGGCGCTGCAGGCAGCGCCGCCATGGGGATTCCGACCCCCTTCCCGCCAGCCTGGTTCTGGCGGTTTTGACTGCCAGAACCTTGCTGGCGGGAACGGGTGTCGTGGGGCCCCTGGGGGCCCCTGCAGTGCCCATGCCAATGGCATGGGCACTGCAGGGGCCCCCTAACAGGGCCCCACAAAGATTTTCTGTGTCTGCATAGCAGACACTGAAAATCGCGACGGGTGCAACTGCACCCGTCGCACCCTTTCCACTCCGCCGGCTCCATTCGGAGCCGGCATCCTCGTGGAAGGGGGTTTCCCGCTGGGCGGGCGGGCGGCCTTCTGGCGGTCGCCCGCCGGCCCAGCGGGAAACTCAGAATTACCGCAGCGGTCTTTTGACCCGCTGCCGAAGTCAGAATGACCCCCATAGTATCCTTCTGAGTGCTCCTTTCTGTAAACAGGCCTATAAATCTTGTTCCTATCTCATCACATGTGCTGTGCATTCAAAGAACAAGGTCAAATGTCAGGCTCTGTCTTTGGTGGGAACTTAGGCCCTCATTAGAACCCTGGCGGTCGGTGATAAAGCGGCGGTAATACCACCAACAGGCCTGTGGTAAAAAAAATTAGATCACGACCATAACGGAAACCGCTATCATAGACAGCCACTTTAACACTCCGACCACCACGGCGGTAGAAACAAACAGCGTGGTGGTAACTGCCAACAGACAGGTGGAAGACAAGGTTTCACCCACTCTATTACAAGAAGCCTATCCGCCACCTTTTCCGGGGCGGAACCAAGGACATCAAAAGCATGGCGGAAACAGTCTGTGGAACAGAAACCACTCACCTTTCAACACCCAACGAGGACTCAGGACGCCATGGAGCCCAAGTTACAGGCCCTGCCCATGTTGCTTTACCTCCTCTTGTATCAGGAGCAGCAAAGACGCCGGCGACGACCACGGTAAGTACTGCACCTAGCACACAGAGGATGGGGGAGGGAAAGGATAGTGACACACACACAAAACATGTAATAACCCCACCCTCACCCACAACACCATACACACAAATACATGCAGCAACATTACATATACACCCTTTCACCCCCTGGAAGAACGCAAGGACCAAATCAAACTGATTGTAACAAGTGTGATCATTAAAAATACAGATAGGCCAAATTAAAATAAAAGTATATACAAATATGTACACCAACTACACAAGTCCGGATATGAATGACATCATTGTCCATGGATCTGTGTCCCAAAATGCATGGGCGAAGCCCACACAAGATACCTGACTCGAAACAGGGAGAACACTGCAGGGGCATCAGATGCAAAACAAATAGGCACCCCAGGGGGAGGGGAAGGGGGGCACCTCAGCCGGATGAATGGACGATGCCACTGCTTCACGAGGAGGCTCCATGCCCACAGTTTGGTCCTGGGGAGTGCAAAGCCACAGTCCCTCAAGTCTCTCCAGTGGGTGGTTTGCCACTGCTGTATCCTGGGGAGTGCAAAGCAACAGTCTCTCAAGTCTCTCCAGTGGGTGGTTTGCCCACTGCTGTATCCTGGGGAGTGCAAAGCCACAGTCTCTCAAGTCTCTCCAGTGGGTGGTTTGCCCACTGCTGCACCCTGGGGAGTGCAAAGTCACAGTCTCTAAAGTCTTTCCAGTGGGTGGTTTGCTCACTGCTGTGTCCTGGGGAATGCAAAGCCACAGTCTCTCAAGTCTCTCCAGTGGGTGGTTTGCCCACTGCTTTATCCTGGTGAGTGCAAAACCAGAGTCTCTCAAGTCTCTCCAGTGGATGGTTTGCCCACTGCTTTATCCTGGGGAGTGCAAAGCCACAGTCTCTCAAGTCTCTCCAGTGGGTGGTTTGCCCACTGCTTTATCCTGGGGAGTGCAAAGCCACAGTCTCTCAAGTGGATGTGATTCTCCACTGGTTCTGGAGGGGGCATTGTGCCCAGAGTGCTTCATCCTGTCAAGGATTATAAGAGTGGATGTGAATCTTCACTGGTTCTGGAGGGTGCATTGTGCCCAGAGTGCTTCATCCTGCCAAGGATTAGGTGAGTGGATGTGATTATCCACTGGTTCTGGAGGGGGCATTGTTCCCAGAGTCATTCATTTTGCCAAGAACAGAGGTAGTGGATGTGATTCTCCACTGGTTCTGGAGGGGGCACTGTGCCCAGAGTGCTTCATCCTGCCAAGGATTAGGTGAGTAGATGTGATTCTCCACTGGTTCTGGAGGGGACATTGTGCCCAGAGTGCTTCATCCTGCCAAGGACAGAGGTAGCGGATGTGATTCTCCACTGGTTCTGAAGGGAGCATTGTGCCCAGAGCGCTTCATCCTTCCAAGGATTAGGTGAGTGGATGTGATTCTCCACTGGTTCTGGAGGGGGCATTGTGCCCAGAGTGCTTCATCCTGCCAAGGACAGAGGTAGTGGATGTGATTCTCCACTGGATCTGGAGGGGTCATTGTGCCCAGAGTGCTTCATCCTGCCAAGGATTAGGTGAGTGGATGTGATTCTCCACTGGTTCTGGAGGGGGCATTGTGCCCAGAGTGCTTCATCCTGCCAAGGACAGAGGTAGTGAATGTGATTCTCCACTGGTTCTGGAGGGGCCATTGTCCCCAGAGTGTTTCATCCTGCCAAGGACAGAGGTAGTGGACATGATTCTCCACTGGTTCTGGAGGGGTCATGGTGCCCAGAGTGCTTCACATGCAGTGTGGCCGGTCCCATTCCCTCACCTGGGCGGGTGTGCCACGAGATTGCCTGGGAACAGGTAGCATGATACTCCATGGAGGCAGAGACACACTCCACCCTGCTGCGACTTCACCTGCCACATGCAGGTACAAACAGTGATGGGTGTCGTGCCTCATGTACCCTGTGCAGGGTCCAGGACGTCTCCTGCAGCCTTGGATGGCCGCCCAATGGGGATGATAGCCATGTCAGCTGTGATGGCACTGTCTGAGCACGTCGCGGGCTGGTGGCGGTGGTTGCGGCGGTGTCTGTGGCAGAGGTTCTGGCGGTGGTGCATGTGTCAGCACCTGTGGAGGGACACAGCAGAATGTCTCCAGCAGCCTTGGATGGCTGCCCACTGGGAATGATGCTGGGGACTGTTGCTGAGGCAGCAGACATGCAGATGGTGGTGTCCAACGCCGTACAGGTTGATGTTCTGGTTGACAGAAGGGGTGACTCTGGTCGGAGCCTCCGTGACCTGTCCTGACTTGTTCTTCACCTTGTATCTTTCCCCACCTTTGATGTCGCTGCTGGTCCCTTGGCACTGTCCCCTTTTGGCTTGGAGGAGCCCCTGCTTGGTGGTTTGTGCAGCTTCTCTCTCCGGCATGTGGGCACCTTCTTCACCTCGGTAGGTTGCAGATTGGCCTGCTCCTTGGCCCCGCTAGTGGCACACTGGCAGCCCTGATGGGTACTGCCTGCGATGTGACCGGACTTGCTGAGACCATTGTGCTGGATGATTTGATGGCTGAGGTGCTGGGCTGGGACCTGGATAGCCTGGCCCTAGGGGAAGGACGGGGTTGGGGAGGTGTAGGGAAGAGGTCAATGTTAGCCAGGAAGAGTTTCTTAGACATACTGGGACGGGAAGATGGAGGGGGTTTGGGAGAGGAGGAAGAGGTAGTGGTTGTAGGAGGTGTACGTCTGCTGAATTTGGGTGACGGTGCATGAGACGGAGGCTGTTGTGAGGTGGACGGCTGTTGGGTGGGTGTGTGCCTGTGTTTGTGTACTTTGGGAGGAAGGCTCACAGACACACTGGGAGAGGACACAGGGGATGTGTGCATGGTAGTGGGGGTGGTGACTGCACGTGAGCAGTGTGTGGTGATGGGCGTGCTGGTGATGGAGGTAGTGGATGAAGATGTAGTGCATGCAGATGTGAGTGTAGAAGAGACAGGAAGGGATGAGGAGGACATGGAGGAGGGGGACACATTGGAGGCAGGGGATGTTGGTGTGTCTGCATGGGGATGGTGCTTCTGTGAGTGCCTGTGGGATGTGTGGTGCTTATGTTTGCCATGTCCACTCTTGTGTGTTGATGAGCATGCATGCTGGTCTGATGGTGTGCTTGGGATAGGCTGAGGTACAGGGGATTGGGTCTGGGTAGAGGAAGTTGGAGGGAGGATGCTGGACACAGGGACAATGGCTGCCATCAGTGCTGAGGCCAGGGCCTGAAATGCTCTCTGTTGGGCTGCCACGCCAGAATGAATACCCTTCAGGTATGTAATTGTTTGCTGCAAATGCCTCTCAGCACCCTGGATGGCATTCAAAATGGTAGATTGCCCAACAGTGAGGGATCTCAGGAGGTCAATAGCCTCATCACTGAGGGCAGCAGGGCTGACTGGGGCAGGGCCTGAGGTGTCTGGGGCGAAGGAGATGCCCACCCTCCTGGGTGAGCGGGCATGGGAAACTCGATGAGGGGCTGCTGGGAGGGCGGTGCTGGTAGGGGGGTGGCGGCTGTACCTTTTGATGCGGTGGGCACAGAGGTGCCCGCCACCGCAAGGGAGCTCCCATCAGAGGAAGAGTCGCTGTCGCTGGTGTCACCTCCTGTCGTGGGACTCCCCTTACCCTCTGTCCAACTGGTGCCTTCGGACTCCGTTACTTCACCCTCCAGGGCCATGTGGGATGCAGCTCCCTCCTGCTCTGGTGCCACTGCTCCTCCGCCAGATGATGCTAATGCACACAAGGACCGGGTGACAAAACAAAAAGGGGGTGAAAGACAGAGGAGACACATGGTCAATGCCTGCAACACTACTACCGTTAGCGGACACAAGAACAGGGAGCAGCACTGTGCACTAAGCCATGCACTTATATGGCAGGGGAAAAAGCACATGCCCATGGGGTACTCTGTCTAGACCCATTTCATGCACAGCTGGAACCCATAGTAGCCTGACTAGGTGTAGAGGGCAAATACCACTTTGGGGTTGGAGTGGGACAGAGCCTGCAAATCAATGGATCTTCCTTTGCGCATCTGCCCTGGTCTAGGGGAACCCACAGCCCATCTCCCCCACCCAGACACCTCATCAATCGCTCAGATTAAGCTGAATGAGAGTGTGGTCACCCCCTTGTGACTGCTGTGATGCTCTCAAACGTCCATCCAACTCAGGATATGCCACCGCCAGGGTCCGGTACATCAGGGGGTCATGGTGCGAAGGGCACCCCTTCCACATTGGGAGGCCAACCCCAGCTGGGCCTCCACCATCTTCTTGCTCCAGCAGCGCAGGACCTCCCATCTTTTCTGGCAGTGGGTGCTCTGTCTATGGTAGACCCCCAGGGTCCGCACTTCCTTAGCGATGGCACGCCAAATACCCTTCTTCGGGGGGGCGCTGATCTAGAGGAATAGTGAAGTAAAAATGGATGTTACTCCCCGTACAGTTCTTCTCACACATTTCCCACAACCCTTCCACCCTGGCCCAGAAAAACATACACACTCCATCCTCACATGCTGGCCTGTCCCCCCGTCTCTTCCATTCACAACACTCCATACAATCATGTGCCATCCACCAGGCACACAGTTTACTCACCTGTTTGTCTGGAGGGCTGTAGAGTTGTGTGTACTGGGGAAGACTCCATCCACTAGCTTCTCTAACTCCTTTGCAGTGAAGGCAGGGGTCCTTTCCCCAGACACTGTAGCCATTGTCGCTTCCAGACGCAGGTCACAGCAGCACTTGCAGTGTAGGTCCTCTCCTGTTGAAGGTCAGGTATCAAGGGAGTGAACAGATAGAAAATGGCAGTCACGTCCGCGGCGGTGCATACCGTCACCGCCGTCGTACATCGTCATTGGCTCCTGGAGCCCATAGGGCCCAATGATAACCAATGCTGAATTGCCAGTGGTCTTTGACCGCCTACCGCAATGCTGCACAAGGCCAGCGCAGTTCTCTCATTTCTCCTTGTCCCACCTTACAGCCAGGCAGCTGCCATTTCAGGGGGCCACATGGCAGACCAACTAACTGTGTCACACCTATTTAGGTCAGGAATACAGACAGACAAAGGCGCATAGAAATAATGATTGTGCTAAACAGCCTTGTGAAACCAATTTGGTGTCTGACCTTCTGCTCACCGTTCTCCTCCATAGGGCATGTCCGCTGGGGTAGGTGATGAGATGGCGGCATCCTCCAGTGTACAGACCCCTGGTGGACCTGTCGACAATGGAAGACAGACCCATCATTATCACTTACAGACTTGATTGTGCAACAATCTAGGAACTGTGTGCCCCGTTGGAGCCAGACCTGATGTCAGCTATCCGCCATCCTACAGGAATCCCCCCTCTAGTGCAGGTCATGTCAGTGCTCCATTTCCTTTCAAGTGGGACTTTTCAAACAACAGTAGCCATGGCATCAGGCATGTCATAGCCAATGTTCTTTCATGTGTTGTCCAGAGTGTTATCTGACCTGCTGAAACACAGGTGCAGCTGCATCGTTTTCCATCTGGTGGAGGATCTGCCCACAGTGAAATCTGACTTTTATGCCCTGGGACATATCCCCAACATCATTGGTGCCATTGATGGTACACATGTGGCATTTGTCCCCCCCCGCAGGAATGAACAGGTGTACAGAAACTGGAAAAGTTACCATTCAATGAATGTGCAGATGGTGTTTTTTGCAGACCAGTACATCTCCCATGTGAATGCCAAGTATCCGGGCTCTGTGCATAATGCTTACATTTTGAGGAATAGCAGCATCCCTTATGTGATGGGGCAACTTCAGAGGCACTGTGTGTGGCTAATATGTGAGCCCAAGGTCCCCACAGAGTTTAATTTGGTGTCTGGGTATGGGAGATTCCCTAATGTTTGGAGGATGTCTAACAGTTGTCCCTCGGTATTTGCAGGTGACCCTGGTTACCCCAGCCTGTCATGGCTACTGACCCCAGAGAGGAATCCCAGGACAAGGGCTGAGGACCGCTACAATGAGGCACATGGGCGAACTAGGAGGCTAATAGAGCGCATCTTCAGCCTCTTGAAGGCCAGATGCCGGTGCCTCCATCTGACAGGTGGAACCCTATACTACTCACCGAAGATCATCGTGGCCTGCTGTATGTTGCACAGCCTGGCTTTGTGACGCCAGGTGCCTTTTCTGCAGGAGGATGGGCCTGATGGTGGTCTTGTGGCAGCTGTGGAGCCTGTGGACGGTGAAGAAGAGGAGGCAGAAGAAGAAGATGTAGACAACCTTAACACCATCATCATGCAATACTTCCAGTGAGACACAGGTAAGAGGATGGCACTGCTTCCCACATCTCACACTATTTTAGGACCTAGCATAAATCTGCCTTTTTACCTCTGTGTATGGACCCTGACTTGTCACTTTGGCTTTCCATTTCACAGATCTGGGTCCCAATATGTGCCCTCTGCTATGTTTACTGCTGGCCAACAACTGTGTAACATTGGTATGTGAGCAAGTGCATTGGCATTTCTGTATTTCAGAGCGGTTGCAATTACACATTTGTGAAAGCACAGACTGACTCCAGATTGATTTGTGATTCAAGGATGTTTATTTCTGTGCTAATAAGTGGAGGGGGGTGTGTAATGGGGTGGCGTGATGGTGGAGGAATGTCCAGGGTTTAATCCAGTCTCTTGGTCTCACAGGTGCATTGTCCAATGGGGCATAGGAAGGGGAGCAATGGCGGTTTAAGGTGGACAGGGTGACAAAGTAAGACAAAAGGGTGACCTTCTGGGGGGTCTTATTTCCTGGTGGCGGTCTTGGCAACGTTCTCTGTCTTTTTCCTGGATCTCAGGGAGTGTTTGCGGGGAGGGGTGCTGGTGACCTGTTGTTCATGTGGCGATGCCTCCTGTCCACTAGCGCTGGCGGAGGTGGAGGGCTGTTCATCGTCCAGGCTAGTGTCAGGCGCCCGTTTGTGTCCCACTGTGTCCCTCATGGTGTTGACAAGGTCTGCCAGCACCCCTGTATGGTGAACAGGGTGGTGTTAATCGACTTCAAGTCCTCCCTGATCCCAAGGTAGTGTTCCTCCTGCACCTGCTGAGTCTCCTGAAACTTGGCCAGTACCGTGCCCATGGTCTCCTGGGAATGGTGGTATGCTCCCATGATGTTGGAGAGTGCGTCGTGGAGGGTTGGTTCCCTGGGCCTGTCCCCTCCCATTGCACAGCAGCCGTCCCATCTTCCCTGTATCCTGTGCCTCTGTCCCCTGAACCATGTGCCCACTGCCACTGACCTCAGGTCCCTGATTGTCTTGGGTTGGTGGGTTTGCCTGGAGTCCCTGTAGTGGTAGACACACTACTGATTGACGTGTCCTGGAAACAGAGGGATGGGCCCGCTGGGTGGGTGCTGTGGTGGTGTTTCCTGAGGGGGTAGGGTCTGTGGTGGCTTGTGACAGTGGCAGGGGAACCGACTGTCCAGAGGTCCTTGATGGGCCGGGCTGGTCATCTTGATCCAGGCGTGCAGAGCTGCTGTCATCACTGAGGTACTGGGTTTTTCAGAACCGGTACTGATCCGGTAACCCAGCGGTGCCAGGGTACACCCAAAGACCTCGGGTACTTTCCTGATTCAGACCACAGAAACTCAGAGTCTTCTAGGTGAAGTCAAAGATCGAATTTATTGGCTGCAGCCAAGTAACAAGCGTCCTAGAAGTACAACAGCACGGTTTGTATGTTCTCAGGAGACTGTGTTTCAATGCAAAGTCAGGTTTCCTTATATACAGTTTTTTAAGCTTCAGGCAAACATTCTTGACATTTTGGTTGGTCATTCACATGTTTTCACTACAAAGGAAAAAACAGTGTCATGATGAAACCTCATATTTCATGTCATCCAACCCATAATAAATTACCCGGCAAGGCCTAGTATTTTACATCAGATAAGTGTGGACCCCCAATAAAAACGGGCACCTCCCCCTCGTAAAGTAAGAAGAAGAAAAGAGCAGGTGCAGGTGTGAGCAAGATTAGGCAGGGTGTGTGAGCGATAATAAGGGTTTTATGGCATGGTGTGCCTTGATGCTATCTGATTCGGCCACTGGGAGAGGGACTGACCAAACAGGTTTGGCCTGAGGCAATGGTTCCAGCTTGCCCAGGTCAGAGAAAAGTCAATCAAGGTGTACGTGTCCTTGGAATCAAATCTGACTGTATTATAAGCCTATGTGAGGGCAACTTTTAAAAATGGCTGCCGTGTATAAAATGGGAGCCACGAGTGCAGGACGAAAATGGCGATTTCGAGGTGAAAACGCTGCTGGAATTGAGCGAAAATGCTCATGCTTAGTGTACTAGTCATTATCGGTCTTTTGATACTAAAATCGTACTGCTGTGGCAAAGTAAATTACATGGGTCCAGAATTTTTAGAACCACAAACCCTCCTTTTGCCCTTACATAGGCAATAAACCTATTCTCATGCTAATCTGAGTCCAGGTCTATGTTTATAAGGCCATGGAGATGTTGCTGGAGCAAAATTCTAGTACTTGGTAATTCTCTCTGGACAGGTCTCCTCGAACATGAAGTAGCACAAAAGGACACATATGGCAGGACAAAATAAGGAATACCTCTATCTGCAGTAGGTGGCATAAGATCACACACCCAAAAATGTGTGATGTTCACTACTAACTAGTGTTGATGCAGAAGCTGTACAAAAGAATTGCTTACGAATTCTGATCTTCTAACCTGCTCATGTTCAGGAAAAGGGTGAAAAGAGTGCAAAGAAACAATAGTAGGAAAAGACATAGGTTGGGAAGTGGGTGCAGAAGTCAATTGAGTAGAGAAAAACAATCCCACCCATAAATGACAACGTCATGTTTAAAAGACACTAGAAAACACGTTATTAAGAACATATAGACAACGGGAGAAAGTAGTGACCACTATTACAAATGAAATAATAATTTTTCACAACCCTAACCATAAAGCAAATCCTAAAATTATCTAGTAACATTTTAGGGCTCCTCTGCATTTCAGTAATTTTGGTATGTTCAGGTGGAACAGTGGTGACTCTCATCAATGCTCTAAGGTGAAAAGTGGGTACTCTTTCCACAGAAAATGGACTTTATTCTGCTTTTACTAAACAGAATAGTACTTTAAAACAATGCCAGCAAAACAATCAGTCTCCTAACACCTAGTCTATACAATCACACGGAAACCTCTTGTGAAACCAACTATGCCCAGAGTCCGTTCAAAAAGCCTCTCTGGCAGGCTTCTATTGTCCATCAAATTTTCTTTTGTTGTTTTCTTTCGCATGGGCCTCTCAATTCAGGCCTCTTCGTGAGAAAAGTACTACTTAGTTGGAGTGCCCTCCTGGCAAACACCCACAGCTCACTCGAAAGTCTCAATGTCTTAAAGCAATGCACCAGTGTCTCTCCTCTGTGGCAGACACTACAAACAATGTGCTCTTCATTGATCAAGGGCACAAATCATCTCGTGCAGACCCAAGCACCATTAATTGGGAAATAGCTCAAGCTCAGCAGCACTTTCAGACTCCAACACTCATTATTTAGTGTCAGAGGACGCTCAAGCTGCTCTTTCATGGGCACCACAATATAGTGCCTTTTTCCAAACTTGAAATCTCCGGTGCACTGCCCTTCTTCCGTTGGAGCAAAGAAAAGGGGGTGTGTGGCCAAAACTCAGGCCAAGGGGCTCAAGGGATTGCACACTGTCAGAGGTTACCAGCACATGACAGGTAGAGAAATGAAACCTCAAAACAGCTCTGCCATCAACAACAGGAATCCTTCTCTTTAGCTCCTTTACACTGAAACTTTGGCTCTGCGATGTCCAACGCCGTCTGATGGAGCAAGTACGATACCATGCGCTGGCGATCGCTGTCCAGCTTTGCTACTTTCTGGGTGCTGAGACTGTAGGGCCAAGACGTCCGTCTTTCATCTGTAGCTGTCACTGATGGGAATTAGGCTTAAATCAATGTCCTGCAGGTTATTATGACTTGATACCCGCAGAATCTAGTGACGTAGGAAATGTGCCACAGTTGTTAGTTCCCTTCAATTTAGTACAAAAACAGTTCATGGTTTTTAACAAGGGGACTGCAAGCAGGTGGTCTGCAATCTTCAAAGGAGTAGCCATACACCATGGGCATAAAATACAAAGACAAAGGCAGAAGGGCAAAACAGGGTCTCTAGCATATTTAATTGGGTTCTCTCCATTATTCTCTGCCATCTATAGCTACATGAGAATTCTATCTGAATGGATTTCCTCACACAGTGGCATTGTCTAATGGGGTAAACACATATTTTCCTCAATGATTAAGTCTAGGTGTTCCTCCTTACCTTAGAACATCTCAATAGAGAAATCACATGATACCGATGACGATAACGTGACTAACTGCAGGTGACACACTTTGATCCTGTATATCTCTTTTTATTTTCCTTCAATACCATTATAGCCAAATAGACATGCACTGGTGAAGTGTTGTCTCTTATGTTCACAGCATGACATATCATTATCTGTGGAATTTAGTAACCAGAACAAGTTCAACCAACTGTTGCGTAGCGATGGGCATCGTCATGACCATCCCCTCACAACACAGGGGAGCTTGTAATAGTATCAAAAGCAGCAATAAACATGCAAAAAAAACAAATAAAAAATAATAAAAACGCACAAAACGTCAAGCTATCAGATATACTTGCTGTGTATCAAACACAAAAAGCATAGACAAAACAATAGCATGTGTGAATAAGCGGTGACACACAACACCATGTCATGTGCTTTATGCACTGTAAACCTGCAGCCCAAAACCCAATATTTGGGCCTGTTTAATTTGTCAGGTTTAAAATCCTTACCCTCCTTTTGACAGTAGATCACCAGGCAATGGAAATCTGCTGTCAAATATAACTTTACTGTTTCTCTTCTAACATACAGGACCAGCAAGAACAATTCATGATAGGACCAAATACACAAATATAAATTTCCATTACTTAACTGTTACCCTCTTGTCAGTTACTTCGCAACATCAAGCCACCTTAGTTTTACCTTTCTAAAAGTAAAAATTGTTACACTGACACTCCATATTAATTCGGCACCTACAATTTCCACTGTGAAAAAATAAGTCTTAATTGGTAAATCGTTCTCATTAAGGCATGTAGCCTTCAACATTTTAGAAAAGGGCTGCATCTTATTTTCTGTCTAAGACTTAATGCAACACTTCGTTTTCTGTCAAATAAAAGCAACTAGCAGGCATCATTTTATTTTTTTAGAGCGGAGACACAAATGTATCAGTTCTGCAGAGCATTTAACATGATGTTGGGACTTTCGAAGAAACCCCTTTTTTATATTTTCCCTTTGGAATTAAGTTCTTTAATTGTATTGATGTTCTTCTGGAGAAACCAGAAATCCCACTTTTAGAGGCTTGTAGGGTCATTCTGCATTTCACAGAGACAAGGCCCTAATTTAAAAGGTCACAAGTGTCAACTTGACAGCCTCCTCCATTGTTTATGGGAAAACTAAAGATAGCATCTCAGCAGCGTGACTTGAGCCAGCCTCTGTAGCTCTCCTAGCTTCTGCCACTCTGAATCTGTCAAAGACAGTAGGCCTTCCTGTTTTCCTTCTAACCTGCAATAATTCACTCTATTTAAAAAACATTTTTTTTTCCTTTTTAGGCGCTAAAAAAATTTATCTCTATTTCCAGATTATTAAACTACATTTACTGTGAATAATTCACAAACCTTAATAACACACATACCAGTTGTTAGAATAAATGCTTGTTGCAATCCCATGCAATGGTACATATTTCATCAACCTCGAATGAATGAACGTCTCAGTAGGCCCAGCTGAAGTTAGAACCTTCAACCTCGATATTAAAACAAGCCTTTGTACTGGCACATTGACTCATTGAATCATAAGAAGGCACAACCTGCAAATATATATCAAACCTAAATGTATGCATTTACTGAAGCCTGAGACACTTTAAAAAGTACTCTGAATGAAAGAAAATGCAGTTTAAACAGTGCTTTTGCCCAAAATCGACTTTGATATTTTAGGCATTAAAAATCAATATCCTACAATTTTCTTGCATAATATGCATTACCAGAATGTCTATTACACAATCCATGAGTCAGCCATTGAAAATATTAACTTTATAGAAATGAGTCTGTTTGCTCCTGCGCCAAGGGAAAATTGCACATACAAATGTCATTTTAGCGGTGCAACATAACTTAAATTAAATTTTAATGCTAGGAGGTCATAGTATAGGTATTAAGCTTTATAAATATTAAAAAACGATTTTGAAAGGCACTTATTTTTTAATAATTTTTCCATAATTAATCATTTTCTTTTTTTATTTTATTTTTTAAAACAATTATTCTCTTTTTTGGTGATAATTCCACATATAAAAGCAAGCTGCACCCCTTGCCTATTATTTGGGATACATTAACTCACAAGCCTAAGCGCATAAGCCTAACTTGAAATGCGTCACATTTTTGCGCCACTTTCATTTAAAAGGAAGGTTATGCAAAATTCCACCCGTGTTTAACTGGGAAAGTGCTGGCTGAATTGAACATTCCTATCAAATATACTGCAGCTGAAAAGTTTGCCTGTGAACATCTAATACAATGCATTTAAGAAAAATGCTGTAAATGTATTTATTTTTTTGCAAAAATAGATAATTTCGTTTTTTTTTTTGGGGCCCTATTTATATCTATTGAATGTGTTTTCTAATTTATTAAGCATTTAACGGCAGTTTTGTATATGTGCACAAATGCTCATTCTATAAATTAAAGAGCAACATATAGCTATGTTAGCACATCACATGGTTCATTTCTGGATTTTTTCTAAGTTTCTACTTAATATTAATTAACCAACATTTTACTTAACAAACTGAAAACATCAAGAAGACCCACAAACACACATTGAGCTCATTTCAGATATAAACAGAAAACACTCAGGACACACAATACAGCGCGCTTTAGCCATTTTTCATAAATAGCGCCGTCGCAATTTACTTACAGAACCGTTTGCAGATCCTAGTTGTAAGTCATATTTACAAGAGAAAAGAAAACTTTTCTCAATAGTGTTCCAAAAAACTGCAAAAACAGCCTCACAGACATTTATTTCCAAGAATAGCGGACCCATACTTTATTAAACGTGATGGGGCCCACTCTGTGCTTCACATATAGTTCATAGGTTGGAGTTCCAATCGGAGGAACCGGACATGAGTCCTCCAACCGGGAGTCCCTTTTACAACCAAGACAAAACAAATTTCCAAGTCTGCTAAGACCAGGCATCTTCGCTCACTAGTCTAGCTTCAAACTTCAAAGGATTATCGTTTACGATAGTCTCGTGAATACACGAGTCCTTCGGCTTTGGTACTTGCAAGTTCCAAATCAAAGTGATCCCGAAGGGATACCAAACCAAATGTCCAACTAAGGACCAAACCAAGTGTCCAACTAAGGACTGGGAGACGCTCCACTTATACTTAACTGAAAATATCGATGACGTCACCAGAAGACTCGTCTTATCGTTTCGCTCTACCAAACATCAAGGGTCCAAATCAGGGCGATAGCCAGGGCAGCAGTCCTTCGTAGCCGTCGGGAAGCGGGGAACCTCGCAGCAAAGACTTTCGGACCACGTCGACATGCAGGGGTCGATGAAGTGGCGGCCTTCCTCCAGAATTTTCACACGAAGCTCCCCACGGACCTCAGGCTTGGACCGGTACCTCTGGTATCACCCCACGTTGGACGCCAACTGAGGTACTGGGTTTTTCAGAACCGGTACTGATCCGGTAACCCAGCGGTGCCAGGGTACACCCAAAGACCTCGGGTACTTTCCTGATTCAGACCACAGAAACTCAGAGTCTTCTAGGTGAAGTCAAAGATTGAATTTATTGGCTGCAGCCAAGTAACAAGCGTCCTAGAAGTACAACAGCACGGTTTGAATGTTCTCAGGAGACTGTGTTTCAATGCAAAGTCAGGTTTCCTTATATACAGTTTTTTAAGCTTCAGGCAAACATTCTTGACATTTTGGTTGGTCATTCACATGTTTTCACTACAAAGGAAAAAACAGTGTCATGATGAAACCTCATATTTCATGTCATTCAACCCATAATAAATTACCCGGCAAGGCCTAGTATTTTACATCAGATAAGTGTGGACCCCCAATAAAAACGGGCACCTCCCCCTCGTAAAGTAAGAAGAAGAAAAGAGCAGGTGCAGGTGTGAGCAAGATTAGGCAGGGTGTGTGAGCGATAATAAGGGTTTTATGGCATGGTGTGCCTTGATGCTATCTGATTCGGCCACTGGGAGAGGGACTGACCAAACAGGTTTGGCCTGAGGCAATGGTTCCAGCTTGCCCAGGTCAGAGAAAAGTCAATCAAGGTGTACGTGTCCTTGGAATCAAATCTGACTGTATTATAAGCCTATGTGAGGGCAACTTTTAAAAATGGCTGCCGTGTATAAAATGGGAGCCACGAGTGCAGGACGAAAATGGCGATTTCGAGGTGAAAACGCTGCTGGAATTGAGCGAAAATGCTCATGCTTAGTGTACTAGTCATTATCGGTCTTTTGATACTAAAATCGTACTGCTGTGGCAAAGTAAATTACATGGGTCCAGAATTTTTAGAACCACATCACTGTGGGCCTCTTCTGCGAGGGGACTGGATATGTCTGGCACCTCCTATCCGGTGATGTTGGGTATGGGTCCTGTTGGGGTGTAAATGCATAGTTTTAGTATCTGTGTGTGCCATCTTGTGCATTGGGTGAGGTAACCTCTACTCCTTTGCTTGCATTATTGTGTTTGCCCTTTTGTAATAGTTGTTTTGGGGTCAGTGTGGGTATCTGTACTGGACATGCTTTGGTGATGGGGGTCCAATCATAGGTGTTGCATGCAGGGCCTTGGTATTGGGATGTATGGGTTGTGATAGTGGGGCACATGTGAGGTGTTGGAGTGATGGGGGTGAGGGTGAGGGTGGGGGTATGTGATGGCATGCAGGTGGGGTGGGGGATATGGTAAATAAGATATGACATACCAGAGTCCAGTCATCCTGCTACTCCTGCGAGACCCTCAGGATGCAGTATTGCCAAGACTTGCTCCTCCCTTGTTGTTAGTTGTGGGGTAGGAGGTGGGGGTCCACCACCAGTCCTCTGTACAGCTATCTGGTGTCTGGATACCACAGATCGCTCCTTCCCCCATAGGTCGTTCCACCTCTTCCTGATGTCATCCCGTGTTCTTGGATGCTGTCCCACTGCGTTGACCCTGTTGACGATTCTCCGCCATAGCTCCATCTTCCTAGCAATGGAGGTGTGCTGCACCTGTGATCTGAAAAGCTGTTGCTCTACCCGGATGATTTCCTCCACCATGATACTAAGCTCCTCCTCAGAAAACCTGGGGTGTCTTTGAGGTGCCATGATGTTGTGTGGGTGATGTGTGAGGTGCTGTTTATTGTGCTGTGTAATGTGTTGTTTTGGTGTGTGTTCTTTGAGGTGCGTGGATGTTGTAAGAGTGATGGTGTTGTGTGCCTGTGGATGCTGGTGTTGTGTTTCCTATTCTCTCTCTCTCAGCTTTTTCAAACAAATGTCGTTGTAAGGGTTTGAGGGTAATGTGGGTGTGTGTTTTATGGTGGTGTGAGTGTGTGGGTGTGGTGTCTGTATGTGTATCAGGTGTGTGTATTTAGAATTGTCCAATGTGGTTGTGTTTTGTACCTGTGTGTGTATTTTGAGTGTGGCGGTGTGTACCGCCAATGGATTACCGCGGTTGAATGTCCGCTGCGTTGATTCATGGGTCGTGATAGTGTGGGCGTATTCTTGTTGGCATGACGGTGTAGGTTTTGTTATCGCCAGTTTATCACTGACCTCTAGTGTGGCGGACTTGTGTGGGTGTCTGTATTGTGGCGGATTCCGAGATGTGGATCGTAATACCTGTAGCGGAATTCCACCACCGCTACGGTATGTTGGTGGCCTTCAGTACAGCGGAAAGCGGGATTTACCGCCAGGGTTGTAATGAGGGCCTTAGTGTTTACTTTTCTTTCTCTGACTTCAAAGTGAGAGGGTTTATGCAACAATCTTGCTGGATACTGGGGTTAGGAAAGAGTTTTTTTCTATCACATGGCAACATTTAAATAAGCTTCAGAATATATCAGAATCAGGAGTACAAATGAAGCCCATTTTTGTTCATTCTAAACTGTGCTGGAAACAAATACTTTATAAGATTAAAACAAATCTCTGCATTAGGTGATGCAATTTCCACATATCTTTGTGCACAGTATAGTTTGATTTGAAAAACTGCCTCTTTGCAAGTTAATGGTCATTTCAATCAAAAATGTTTCGTCTGTAATGGCAGTGTATTACCACACAATGCACACTCCACTTTGATCTGTACCACTCCACACCACTGCACCCTACTCTGCCTCACTCCACTTTACACCACTCCATGCCACTGTACTGTGGGCCACTGCACTCTTCTCTGCTCTGAACCACTCCACTCTATGCCATTGCACTCTATGCTACTTCAGACTATGCCTCTCTACTCTACTCTGTACCACTCTACTCTATGCTAATGCACTTTATGCCTCTCTACACTACTTCACTCTGCGCCTCTGCACACTATAACACTCCAGTCTAAGTAACAACAATCTAGTCCACACAACTCCTCTCTATGGCACTGTACAACACTGCACTGCATGCCACTGCACTCTAAGTTAAAACACTCTACGCTAGTGCACTTTATTCTGTAACACTCAACTCTATGCCCCTGTACTACACATCAATATACTGTACGTCACTCTAATCTATTCCATGCCAAGGCACTCTACATCACTTTACTCTATGCCATTATACTCTATGCCACTCTATGCAACTCTGTTATAACTCCACTCTAAGCCACTTCACTCTACTGTGAAACAATCTACTTTACGCCACTTCACTCTGTGGTGCTGCATTCAATGCCACTGCACTCTACCCTACACCTCTCCACTCTATGCCACTGCACTCTACTCTGAAACAATCTATTCTATGCCACTGCACTCTACGCCACTCTGACCACTGCACTCTAGTTCAATGCAGTCTACACCACTGCACGTTGACACTCTACTCTGCAACACTGCGCTGGCCATCACTATACTCTGCACCACTCTACTCTGTACTACTCCATTCTGCTCCAATACACTCTATTCAATTGCATTGTATGTCACTCTACTCTCCCCCATGCCACTCTATGCCACTGCACTTTACGCCAATGCACTGTAAACAACTGCACTGTTTACTCTGCACCTCTGTACTCTATGCCACTGCTCTCTGTGCCACTTTACTCCAGTCTACATCACTGCACTGATACTATGGCTGCAACATTGCACTCTCCGCCACTGTACTACACATCAATCTACTCTGTACTACTGCATTTTACGCCACTTCACTCTATGCCACTGCACTTTATGCCACTCTACTCTGCATCACTCCACTCTACGCAACTGCACTAGTCAGCACTATACTCTACTCTGTACTACTCTACACTATGTCACTGCACTCTCTGCCACGCAAGTCTACTCTGCACTCTATGCCACTGTACCACTCTGTACTACTGCACTCTCCACCACTATATTGTATGCCACTCTACTCCACTGCACTCTATGCCACTCTACTCTGTTCCACGCCACTCCATGCCACTGCACTCTAAACAACTTAACTGTACCCCACTGCACTGTACTCTGCACCACTGGGCTCTGCGCCACTGCTCCTATTCCACTTCACTCCACTCCACACCACTCAGCCACTAACCTTTAGCCAAGCCAAACAGCAGCCTCTCTGGTGTATTACATGGCAAAAAAACATTGCTAAAACCAATAACTCTAACATGGACGAGACCTATTGGCTTTGCCAATGTTTGTTAGTACTATAAGGTACCGAGGTCCATGAAAGAACTGTGAATCTGGAAGTCCTTATTTTAAGCATGCATTCAACGCCTCATGAGGGGTAGTAAGTGCTATATAAATACAAATACATCATAATATAGGCCTCAACAAAATGCGCAAATGCATTTCGGTTAAATAAATAAAAGTGCTTCTCAAATACAGATTTGAATAACATACAGTTTATACCTAGTACTAACATTTTATAACACTCCATTAAAACCACACACTTCACAGCTCACCCTGGAACACCCTTACAGTACCTCTCGAAAAGAAAATATCTTTGCTGTCAGAAAGCTTTAATTGACTCCTTTTATTAAAATCAATTAAGGTTTTCAAACCCCTTTGCATTTGCAGATTTACCAGTTGCACACATTTGCATTTCTTTAGGGAAGGAGACACCCTGGCAAGAAGGAGGGCGGGCACAGGGGACTCCCAGCCTTTCAATCCTGCTGGGGAATTTGATCTTCCTGTAATTTCGCCCTGCCTTCGTTGTCCTTTTGGTGAAAGGCTAAAATTACAGTCAAATGCATCCGTTAAGCATTTCATCATGGACAACGGACAGAATGGTGAAATTACGGGCACTTCATGAAATTTACGGACGGGTGGTCACCCTACTTCAGGAACACATACCTGACTGGAGCCTCCATGGAACCTGAACTGGACGTCCTCACATTGCTCCGGCTCACACAACGACTCTGGAACCAGCAACGGTGACAAAGACAACAACTGTGAGTACACATGGCAGGTGACACACAGACGTAACCACACACGTGTACATACACACACACACCAACATACACACACGCACACCTATACAACACACATGCACACCCGTACTACACACATCACAGCCAACACACATGTGCCATACACGCACCAACCTGCAGACACAGCAATGCCACTGTCTCACACAACCATCCTCACAACCACAGCACAACCACAACTACACAGATGCTACACCAAGCCATAACATTGCACACCACCATATGACAACACATACTGACAACACCACATAATAACACCAGACAACCAATAAACTCATTGACTCTGCCGCACAAGGCAGATGTCACAACACACTAACACAAACACAACACATATGACATAGCCATCATCACACACCTGGACGCACACAGTACAACCACAAGAGGGCACACAACACCACGATTATACATCTCTACACAAACAATACACACATTTGTTACATCAGTGGTTCCCAACCTGTGGTCCAGGGACACCTGGGGGTCCGCGAAGCCTCTTCAGGGGGTCCGCGACAGCTTAGAAAATAAAATAATATTAACAGATTAGGTCTCCAGCTTTCAGTAATGACTCAGTAGGTGGTCCCCGGATTTTAATAATGATTCAGTGGTGGTCCCCGGGTTTCAGCAATGATAATGTGGGGGTCCACAGAAGTGAAAAGGTCGGGATCCACTGTGTTACATACATGCATGGAACAACACAATCATATCTTACAGACATTACACAGCAATGACAGTGGGACAAATTGCAGGGCCACACCCACACATGCAGCCCAGGCACAACAGCTGGCACAACCAACACACACGTCACACGTGCACAAAACAAAGTCTACAAACACCAAACTACCATGTAGAAAGAAAGGCAGGGCAAGTATGTAAATATCAAATCCAACATCTTTGTCCTGATGTATTAAAAAATAATAATATAATAAAGAAAAGTATATACAAATAAAAAGTGCCAAAGGCAAAAATGGCACCTTGTACAGCCCCAACTTCACTCCTAACTATAAAATGACCTCCATGTGGTAGCAGCATCAAGAGGGCAGGCACCTTAGTGATTGGGGGAATTGAGGGGTGTTAGACTTGGGTTTGGGGGGTCCTTCGGCTTGGGTTTGGAGGAAGGTCCTTGGGCTTGGGTTTGGGAGGGAGGTCCTTGGGCCTGAGCTTGGGATGGGAACACTTCTTGGCAGGAGAGTGGCATGGGCACTAGCAGGGGGGCGGGGGGAACTTGGAGGAGGATGTGCTGGACTTGGGAAGGGAGGAAGAATGCTTGGGGGTATCACAGGGTGGGAGAGGAGTAGGAACAAGGAAAACTCAGAGAGGAAATATTTGTTGACACACAGGGGCAGTCATGGCAAAAGGGTTTGGGAGTGGAGGGGGCTTGAGTGGTAGTAAGATTGTCATTTTGAATGTTTTGGGTACAAGTGCATGCGTGGAATGCTTGTGGGTGCTAGGTGTCTATTGGGTGGGTGAGTGTGGGCTTCAGGTGTCTTGGGAGTAGGGGGGAGGTGTAGGGGGATTCAATTGCTGGATGGGTGACTGTTGTGGTGATGTCTGCAGGTAAGGTACATGTGCTGCATGTGGGGGTGTCAGTGGGTGTGGTGGGTGCAGATGTTGTGACTGGGGTGGATGTCTTATATTGTCGTGACTGTGGGTAAGATATGCGTTGTGGCTTAATCCGCAAATGGTATGGTGGTTGCAGATATGTCAGGTGTAGTGTCTGTGAAGAATGGAGTGGTGGGGGAGTCAGTGTAGGGAGTGGATGTTGTTGTGTTTGCAGGTGGGTGTTGTTTATATGCATGCCAATGCTGGGTCTTGTAGTTCTTGTGCTTGTCAGTGCTAACCTTGTCTGTTGAGGTGGATGCATGCCTGTGTGTATGTGTGCTTTGGATGGGTTTGGGGAGAGGGGTTTGGGATTGGGAAGAGGTAGGTGGAGGGATGATGGTAGACAAAGGGACACTGGCTACCGTCAATGAGGAGGCCAGAGCCTGAAAGGATCTCTGGAGGCCAGCCAGGGCACCGTGAATGCATTACAGGAAGACATTGCTCTGCTGGACTTCACCTGCCAATCCCTTGATGGCATTCATGATGGCTGACTGACCCACAGAGATGGACCACAGGAGGTCAATAGCCTCCTCACTGAAGGCAGCAGGGCTGACTGGGACAGAGGCAGAGGTGCCTGCAGTGAAGGAGATGGCCACTATCATGGGTGAGGCACGGGAAACTGGGTGGTGATCTACAGGTATGGAAGTTCTAGTAAGGAGGTGGAGGACAATGATGTTGCTGCTGTGGTCCCAGATGGGTTTGCCACCACCAGGGAGTGTCCACTGGAGGAGTATTCCGAAGAGGAGGTGGTAGATCTGGTTTCCCCAGTGGCATTCCCCATGCCCTTCTGTCCCACTTGGTCCCTCAGCCTCGCTGGTTCCGGCTTCCTAGGTCCCAATGGCTGCTGCTTTCCCACTCGCCTGTGCCCCTTCTCCCGCACGTGACAATGCTGATACACATAAATTGAGAGAGAGCGGGAGGAAGCAACAGGGAGAGAGACAGGGCAAAAATGGGTTAAGATATAGCTCTCATACACACTGGTTAACAAGCACATCTGTGACAATACTTATCCTGGCTAGGCCATCGCAGGTGCCATTATACATTACCTACATAATCTTGCAACATGTCCCTACTACCCACACTGGTATTGCAACCCTCACTCCTACATAAATACACAAGAAGGACAGCATAACAAAAGTCATTCACATGAAGGCTATCAAAGCCACTTCCACTAGCACAGCATGCCCTGGATACTGTATAATACACATCATACCTCTCCATGCTCCTCTTAGCCATTGGATATCAAGCTGACTGAACAAAACACTAATGGCCACTACTGCAACAACACATGATCAGACCATGCCCTCTATACCAGATCCATAACACTGAAGACACCTCCACTCACAGTCCACACTGCACATGCCTGTCACATAACATGCCAGACCAAACACAGTACAGTGAGACCAATATGGAAAATATCACTGATTTGGCCATTACAAGTCACACTCCCAAACTGGTGACATCTGATGTGTAAAATGAGAGTCTGTGGTATAGCCATTAAAATAGTTTGACCCAATCATAGAGCCAACTTAAAAGACACCAAACACATATATCTCACAAATGACCATACTGCTAAGTGCATCTAAAAATTCCCATGTAGCACCTATGACACATCCATACACAATCACAGTTGCAGTGATACAACATATGTACTTCAGGAACACAGATATTACATCATGGTCCACTTACAATGCAACCACACATGCAGTCACACCTGTCAGTCTGCACAACAGGACAACTCCACCCTCAAATACCAATCCAGTAATGACAATACCTGCCTCAGGGCTTAGACAACAAACATCTCAGTCAGTAAAGGTCAGGATGTACTAGGCACACATTGACCAACACCACTGCCTGTACACCATTTACACATCCCACTACTACATGAGCCAGCCGGGGAAGACTAAAAGCCATATTGGAATTGCATCTACTTGCCATGTGACATGCAATAGGCCAGCCTCTCCTAATCAACCACTTCAGCCTGCCAAGGCAACCTGAAAAGTCTCACCCCATCACCCCTAGGCAATTGTCATACATCCTGTATACATACCATGCTGACATATATAATACCAGTCAAGGCACCTACCACCTCTAGCACCATTCAATAGGTTTAAAGGTAAAATCTCCACAAGTATTGCACCTAAAAATGCATAATGTCTGCTACCATACCTCATCAATTGTGCATGTAACAGTTTCCCGGTTACCTTCACATACCCTACAGTCAGCAAATCACCTAGATATGTCAATACAGCTATCAAATCGATGATCCAGTCCCATGAAGGCCATATCGGTAGTGTACCTTTGATGGCAGTCCACATTCAGTCAAACAATTACCAGTACATAATGTATTCAGTCCCAAAGGTTAAACTAGAGTCAGACAGTAGCATATACAGGTATGATATACAGATGGGAGTCGACTGACACCCCAGAGCCACTAATGCAGATGGATGGAGCTGGTGATACTCAATGCTTAGGGTGATACTAATACAGACATCCTTTGCATAGGCAGGATTGTCCCACACATGTGGCAGTGTCATATGAGCAACTCCACATTCCAGACATGGAGAGGTATTTCAATGGGAGATGTATATCCACTTACAGTAAAGCACATCTACTATCTCTGCTCAACCAGGGTGCATAATACACATTTCCAATAGACTATACACAGGATGTCAATACAACAATGTCACTTTGCCTGCATTGAGGCACAATATCCCTATTTAGGCCAGCAAAGTGCCAGGATCTAGTCTGTATTACCCCCCTTGTGGCTGCTGTGCGGCCGTCAAATGCCCATCCCCCTCAGGTTAGGCCACCACCAAAATGATGGCCATTAGTGTTGTCAGGGTCCCACGGGCACCCCTCCCTCATTGGGAGGACATCCCCAGCTGGGCCTCCACGGTATTCCAGGCCCAACATCTTAGGTCCTCCTACCGCTTTCTGCAGTGGGTGCTCTGCCATCTGTGGACTCCCAGGGTCCGCAATTGATTGGCGATGGCACACCAGATTCCTTTCTTCTGATAGGCATTCACCTGCATGGATGACACAGACAGAAGGAGAAAATCAGGTACACATGCCCCATACCAACAGCAGTGGACAATACTCATCTGACTCAACAAGTGCCAACACATACCCTTCCTCTCGGCTCACACACCTCTACTCCATGCTCCCTGCATTCATGTACTCCCTCCCCAATACACTTACCCTTTACACCATCACACACCCCTCTCACACAAGACTATGGAATTGGGCTCACCTGTTCCACTGGTGCCCCATACAGCTGTCCATACACGGCTAAGACCACATCCACAAGCTTTTCCAGCTCTTATGGGGTGAAGGCTGGGTCCCTATCAACTGCAGGATGTGGAATAATAGCTCTCAGAGACAATACACATGAGCTCAGCTCATGGAGGTCTTGCTTGCACGAGTGTCAGAAATAAAGTGAGCAAGGCAGCAGAAAATGGTGGTCATGGCTGCCGCGTACAGGACCGTCATGGCCATTGGTCTAAATCCCCCATAGGCAGCAATGTTATCCAATGAGAAATTGCACAGCGGTTGCGCCCGCCTGCCACCATGTTGACATACGCTGGCGGACTTAGGTCACTTCCAAATGTCCTGTGCAAGAGGCTAGGCGGATGCCATTTTGAGCACATATCATGACTTGCAGTCCCCAAATAAGTGTGTCATACACATTTATTTGCAAAGAGTAGGCCTGTGTTGTGCCATCACAGTTAAGCCAATACATGTTACTTGCATGCCACTGTGATGCTGCAGCTTGCCCATAATGGTATGTGTCAGCAGTGCAACACAAGTCTACAGTGTTCGGTGTGTGCAATGATAACATGTACTGCTTACATGTATGAAGTATTCATCACTCTGTACATCTTCTACTCTCTTTCCTAGATACCCTGCCATGGTGAGATTTAGACATGCACCAGTGTACTGACCACTAGTTGACCTTGCTACCATGGAGGACAGGCATATCATCCTGACCTATTATTGAACCCTCCTTCCTTCAGAGCAGGAACAAAACGAGAGACCAGCCAGTCTTAGGGTAAAAAGAAAGACAATTTAATACATGTACGGGAACTGATGGCTTGAGAGGCCAAGTCCAAGCAGTCCGAATTACGGAACTCCAATACAATATTTTATGCAAGACCAAAAAAATTTAACAATACATTATTCAATCAGAACAACATAGAGGTAATCTCTTCATCAAGTACATGGTGTGATGTTGATCAGGTGATGCATGATGTTACACATCTATATGAGGAATCTATCCAATCATAGTAGAACAACATTTCATGATGGCAGCATGATACAAGATGACCACAGGCATGACCTGCACATTTCTCAGATGGTTGGGACTTTCCAAGGCATCACCAAACCAATTTCTTCATCACCTTTCTTCAGACCGATGTGTTCATTCAGATGTCTGTTTGTTGCTGGGTGAATGAAGCAATGCATGTTGCGTGAGGTGTTTCTTTGAAGCAATTCTTGTTTTACAAGCTGTCTGTCAAGGTTAATTTAGTAAATGTCATCCAAACTTTTGCATATGTTTTTCAGGCCTGTTTAGCATTGAGTATCAAAGGATGAAGTCAGGCCTGGAGAAATAATAAAATGGATTCATTAGCCAGTTTCCACATAGTCTCCTTTGATAATCAATGACAAAATGGTGTTTCCAATCATCTTGGAACTGTCACGTACCTATCAATGTTTAGGTTTAGAGATTGTGTCTGGTATGCATGCTGTTGCTATCTTGGGAATCATTACTATTGCTGCCTTGCGTCATACTTCGTATCTATTGTTCAAAATTCAGCGGATTCCAGATATAGCACTATATGTGGTTTTTGTGTAGGCAATGCTGCACATGGGACATTAACATTAGTTATTATCTGATGAGTGTGTGTGTGTGTGTGTGTGTTTGTAATTAGGAACACGTATTTGCTTCCCCTACTTGGAACCTGGGAAGCAAAGTCAGGGCAACTACTTACTAATCTAATCTGAATCTAACAACAACCCATTCCTCCTATTATGATCCCTATGTACTTTATATTATGCATTATAATCAATAACAACTCTTATTTAACAGGACATGGAATGTTGATACTATTCTATGTCTTTCAATGCTATAGTTGGAAAAGGAGATGTACAATACTACTCTGTATTTGTTATTCACTAAACTCTGCTGGAGCAGGTGTGCGCAAACATCAAATGACATAATGGCCCTCATTATGACATTGGCGGTAAATGCCACTTACCGCCACAGTGATGGCTGCCAACTTACTGTAGCAGAGGCAAACATCTGTTCACCAAATTATGACACACACACACTAAACTGACAGAATACTGCCACAAACGGAAATCCTCCAGATCAAAGGTAAGTGGTAAAGTGTTGGTACGAACGCCCATGCTGTCAAGCCAATCAAACAATGCCCTCCACATTATGACCCATCAATCAACACGGCGGACATTCAACGGAGGTGATACATTGGCGGTACACATCGGCGCAGTCAGAATGGCCACCCAAAAACAATACAACACAACATTGACCAATACCATAAAAACCTGACACTAATACACACACCACACACACCCAACCACAGCACTATAAAACACTATAAACCCATAATCCTTTACGAATGTGAAAAATAGCCAAGAGACAGACACGCTGTTCACAGACACAACTACACACACCACTAACACCCAGCCATCGGTCAAGCACCTCACTCCCCAACACATCATTCAACACCCACTGCACAACACACACCACACAACACCCATGTCTCCACAAAGAAACCCCTGTTTCATTGATGAGGAGTTGTGAGTCATCGTGGAGGAAATAGTCAGGGTAGGGGAACAGCCATTTGGAGCACAGGGAGAGCAAATGTTAGAAATGGGGGTTTTTGGTTGGCAGTCAGGTTACCCTCTGTCAAAGCATTAAGCCTCTCTCTAGTCAGGGTAAGTCACACACAATCTAAATTATCCTGTGCCCACCCTCTGGTAGCTTGGCACGAGCAGTCAGGCTTAACTTAGAAGGCAATGTGTAAAGTATTTGTGCAATAAATCATACAATAACACCATATAGCACCACAGAAATACACCACACAGTGTTTGGAAAAATATAGAATATTTATCTGGATAATTGTAGGTCAAAACGAATGAAGATGCAATGGGAAATTGTAGAGATATTACTGAAAAGTGATATTAAGGGGGTCATTATAACATTGGCAGTAAAAGCCGCTTACCGCTGTGCAGAAGACCGCCAACACACCGCTGCGGCCGCGGAATTCCGCCACAGCTATTATGACCCACATCTCGGAATCCGACAAAATCCAGACCCCCACACAAGTCAGCCACACCAAAGGTCAGTGATAAACTGGCGAAAACAAAACCTCCACCGTCACGCCAACAGAAATACGCCCACAATATCACGACACACGAATCCACGTGGCGGTCTTTCAACCGCCGTATTCCATTGGCGGTACACACTGCTGCGCTCAAAATACACACACACTTACAAAACACAGCCACATTGGACAATTCAAAATACACACACCTGAGATACATACACACACCACTCCCACACACCCATTACAATATAAAACACACACCCACATCACCCACAAACCCCCTATGACCACAATTACTGAGAGAAGGCCAGAGAGAGACACCAGCATCCACAAACTACCATCCACAGGCACTCAACACCATCACCCACACAACGTCCACGCACAAAACACCACACACCAATACATATCACCACACTTATCACCACACACACCACCCCACACATCACCTACACCACCCCATGGCACGGCAAAGACACCCCAGGTTCTCGGAGGAGGAGCTCAGGGTCATGGTGGAGGAAATCATCCGGGTAGAGCCACAGCTATTTGGAGCACAGGTGCAGCACACCTCAATTGCAAGGAAGATGGAGCTATGATGAAGAATAGTCGGCAGGGTCAACTCAGTGGGACAGCATCCAAGAAATCGGGATGACATCAGGAAGAGGTGGAACGACCTACGGGGGAAGGTGCGTTCCGTGGTCTCAAGACACCACCTGGCGGTACAGCAGACTGGCGGCGGATCCTCACACCCTCCCCCACAACAAACAACATCAGAGGAGCAGGTCTTGGCGAATCTGCATCCTGAGGGCCTCGCAGGAGTCGGTGGAGGAATGGACTCTGGTAAGTCAAACCTCTAACTACCATATCCCCCACCCTACCTGCATGCTATCACAGACCCCCACCTCGCCCCCTCCCCTATCACTCCAACTCCTCACAAATGTATTAATATCACAAACCACACATCCCAACACCAAGCCCTGCATGCAACACCAACGCATGGACACCCATCACTAAACCATGCACACTGCACATACCCATACATCTCCCTAAACCATTATCACACAAGCCCCCACACAGGAATGCCAGCATTGGGGTACACGCTAACCCACCCATTGCACACCATGACAAACACAGATGCAATAATCATACTTTTCCACCCCTGCAGGACCACTACCCAACGTCAGGGTCCAGACATCTCCACCCCACCCACAGAAGAGGCCCACAGTGATGACAGCAGCTCTGTCCAACTGGATCCAGATGACCAGCCCGGAACTTTGTGGGCTTCGGGACAGTCGGTTCCTCTCACACAGGCACAGGCCACCACAGACCTTCCACCCTCTGGTAACACCAGCACAGCACCCACCCAGCGGGCCCATACCTCCGTCCCCAGGACACGTCAATCAGCTGTGTGTCCACCACTACAGGGAACCCAGGATAACCCACCACCCCAACATTAACAGGGACCTGGGGGCAGTGGCACTGGGTACACGGTCCAGGGGACGGAGGCACAGGAACACAGGGGAACTGGGAGGGCTGCTGTGCGAATGGGGGCGGACAGGCCAAGGGAACCACTCTCCACGAGGCCCTCTCCTCCATCATGGGAGCATACCACCACTCCCAGGAGACGATGGCAACGGTCCTGGCCAAGTTTCAGGAGACCCAGCGCATGCAGGAGGAACAGTATTTGGGGTTCAGGGAGGAACTCAGAACCATCAGCTCCGCCCTGGGCACCATCGTAGGGGTTCTGAAGGAAATACTCAATACCAGGAGGGACACTGTGGCACTCCAAGGGGCCCCTGACACTAGCATGGACGATGAACTGCCCACCACCTCCGCCGGCGCTAGTGCACAGGGGGCACCACCATAGGACCACCACACCAGCACCCCACCCCCTGCAGATGGAGAACCACCCTGCAAGCGGTCCCTGAGATCCAGGAAC
Organism: Pleurodeles waltl; assembly: GCF_031143425.1. Classification (NCBI taxonomy): domain Eukaryota; kingdom Metazoa; phylum Chordata; class Amphibia; order Caudata; family Salamandridae; genus Pleurodeles; species Pleurodeles waltl. The sequence continues at coordinate 1,446,286,495 of NC_090444.1, read as the reverse complement.
AAGACAGAGCATGATGCCAAGACCCTGCCAAGAAATGAGACCACCCTGATTGTCAACCCACTGTCCCACTTTGTCACCCTGTCCATATTGGAAATGCCCCAGCTCCACTTCCTATACCCATATGGGCAATGCACCTATGAGACAAATAGACTGAACTCTGCCATGGACACTCCTCCGCCATCACCCCTCACCATTTAACTCCCCCCACCAATATTTTGTATGTAAATAAACACACCTAAAGCACAAAATGATCTGGAGTCTGTCTGTGATTTAGAAATAGTGTATTTGCAATTACAGTGACAAAATTTCAAGGAAATAGTAATGTCAACATACCATTGTCACACAGCTCTAGTCCATGAGGAATCTAAGCAGATGACACACGTTGGAAACCACACCTGTGAAACGGTAAGGGAAAGTGACAACTCAGTGACCATACACTGGGTGAAATCGACAGACAGGATAGAGGTAGAAGTGTAAAAGTACTTGTAGTAGGCAGGAATGTATTCTCACCTGTGTCTCACTGGAAATATTGCTGGATGACTGAGTCCCTGTTGTCAATGTCTTCTTTCTCTGCTTCCTCCTCATCACTGTCCACAGGCTCCACAGCTGCCACAACACCGCCATCTGGACCATCCTCCTGCAGAAAAGGCACCTGGTGTCGCAAAGCCAAGTTGTGAAGCATACAGCAGGCCACGATGATCTGACACACCTTCTTTGGTGAGTAGAATAGGGATCCACCTGCCATATGGAGGCACCTAAACCTGTCCTTCAGGAGGCCGAAAGTGCGTTCGAACACCCTCCTAGTCCGTCCATAGACCTCATTGTAGCGTTCCTCTGCCCTGGTCCTGGGATTCCTCACTGGGGTCAGTAGCCATGACAGGTTGGGGTAACCAGAGTCCCCTAATAGCCACACCCGGTGCCTCTGGAGTTGACTCATCACATAAGGCGTCATGCACTGAGCCAGGGAACATGGCATTCACATGGGAGATGTACTGGTCTGCCAAACATTCCATCTGTACATTCATAGAATGATAACTCTTCCGGTTCCTGTACACCTGTTCACTCCTGTGGGGGGGGGATCAAAGCTACATGGGTCCCATCAATGGCACCTATGATGTTGGGGATATGTCCCTGGGCATAGAAGTCACCTTTCACTGTAGGCAGTCCTCCACCTGAGGGAAAACGATGTAGCTCCGCATTTGTTTCAGAAGGGCAGACAACACTCTGGACAACACATTGGAAAACATAGGCTGGGACATCCCTGATGCAATGGCCACAGTTGTTTGAAATTACCCACTTGCTAGGAAATGGAGCACTGATTGCACCTACACTTGAGTGGGGATTCCAGTGGGATGGCGGATTGCTGACATCAGGTCAGGCTCCAACTGTGTACACAGTTCCTGGATTGTGGCACGGTCAAACCTGTAGATGATTATCAAATGTTTTTCCTCCATTGTTGACAGGTCCACCAGCGGTCGGTACACCGGAGGATTCCGCCATCTCCTCACATGTCCAAGCGGACGGTGCCTAGGAAGGACAACAGCGAGCACAGAGTCAAACAACTCAGAGGTATGTACCCACTGTCTACACAGAACACCATTCATACACAAAATCTGGCCTGTATGTGTTTTGTGAGACTAGGCCTAGGTATGTGTGATACAGTTGGTAATTAGGCCATGTGGGCCGCTGAAATTGCGGCTGCCTGACCTTTAAAGGGGGACAATGGGATGTGAGGTAACTGCGCTGGCATTGTACACCGTTGCGGTAGGCGGTCGAAGACCGCGGCGCAAAGCTGCATTGGTTAAAATTGGACCATATGGGTCCAAGGAGCCAATGACTTTGTACGCCGGCGGTGATGGTACCCACCGCCACGGACTTGACCGACGCGGACGTGACCGCCATTTTCTATCTGTTTTATCACTCGGTACCTAATCTTCGACAGGAGAGGACCTACACTGCAAGTGCTGCTGTGACCTCGGTCTGGAAGTGACAATTGCTCGTGCGTCTGGGGAAAGGGCCCCTGCCTTCACTGCAGAGGAGTTGGAGAAGCTCGTCGATGGGGTCCTCCCCCAGTACACGCTACTCTACGGTCCTCCAGACCAACAGGTAAGTACACACAGAGCATGTTGCATGGGCTATGCCTGTGTGGAGAGGGCTGGTTGTAAGAAGGAAGGGGGCACAGTTCTGCGTGCATGAAAGACTGTGAATGCATGTCCCACATGGCAAGGGTAGGGAGGTGGGCCACTCACTTTGAAGGTGCAGTTGGTAATGACTTCTCTTCTTCCCCTGTACATTTCATGTAGGTCAGCGCCCACCAGAAGAAGGATATTTGGCGTGCCATCGCCAAGGACGTCCGGACCCTGGGGGTCCACCACAGACGGAGCACCCACTACCGGAAAAGATGGGAGGACATTCGCTGCTGGAGCAAGAAGACAGCGGAGGCTCAGCTGGGGATGGCCTCCCAACGTGGGAGGTGTGCCTGTCAAACCATGACCCCCCTGATGTTCCGGATCCTGGTGGTGGCCTACCCGGGGAGGAGGGCTGTGGGTTCTCCTAGGCCAGGGCGAGTTCCGTAGGCTAAGCCCATTCGTAAGGCATGGCCCTGTGGCCCCCCAGCCCACCTCTGTAGAGTGCCAAGTACAGCTAGTCATGCTCCGGTGTCATCTATGTGTGCAGATGTCGTCCATAGCCTTGTAGGCCATTTCCCAGGAATTGCACTGTAGAGCCCAACAGCGCGACGTAGTGCAGGGGGCTGCTGTGTTTGTATTGTCCGCCAACGGTAGCGGTAAGCCATGCACTCAGCCTGTCTTTCTTCTGTCGTCCCACCCCCTTTTGTGGTCTCCCTGTTCTTGTGTGCATTAGCATCATCAGGCGGAGGTACAGTGGCACCGGAGCACGAGGGAGCTGCATCCCATATGGGCATGGAGGCCCACACTATGGACTCAGAATACACCAGTGGAACGGAGGACGAGGGGAGCACCACGGCGGTCACAGGATCTGTAACCAGCGACACAGACTCATCCTCCGATGGGAGCTCCCTTGTGGTGGTGGCAACATCTGTGTCCCCCACTTCTACAGGTACAGCTGCCACCCCCCCACCAGCACCGCCCTCCCAGCAGCCCCTCTGCCTTCGCCCCGTGCCCGCTCACCCTGGAGGGTGGGCATCACTTTCACCCCAGGCACCTCAGCCCCTGCCCCTGTCACCTCTGCTGCCCTCCGTGAGGAGGCCATTGACCTCCTCAGGCCACTCACTGTTGGGCATTCTATCATTTTGAATGCCATCCAGGGTGTGAAAAAGGGAGTTGCAACACACAAATGCATTCCTGGAGGGCATTAATTTTGGTCAGGCTGCCCTGCAACGAACCGTTCAGACTCTGGCCTCAGCGCTGATGGCAGCCATTGTCCCTGTGTCTAGCCTCCCCCCTCCAACTTCCTTCACTCAGACCCAACCCTCTGTACCTCTGCCTATCCCAAGCACACCATCAGACCAGCCTGCACACGCCTCACCACACAAGGGAAGCTCAGGCAAACATAAGCACCACACATCCCACAGGCACTCACGCAAGCATCACACACATACAAACACACACACATCCACTGCCTCCACTGTGTCCCCCTCCTCCTCATTTCCCTCCTCCCTCCCAGTCTCGTCTACACTCACACCTGCATGCACTACCACTATAGCCACTACGTCCCGCACCAGCACACCCACAACCACACCCCACTCACCTGCAGTCACCACCCCCACTACCATTTACACGTCCCCTGTGTCCTCTCCCAGTGTGTCTCTGACGCCCCCTCCAAAGATACACAAACGCAGGCACACACCCACCCAACAGCCATCCACCTCACGACAGCCTCCAGCCCATGAACCTGCACCCAAATCCACAAAAGTTACACTTCCTACAACCACCATCTCTTCCTCCACTCCCAAACCCCCTCCAGCTACCCGTCCCAGTGTGTCCTAACAACTTTTCCTGTCCACCCTTAACCTATTTCCCACCACTCCCCCCGTCCAACTCATAGGTCCCGTACTAGCACCTCAGCCAAAAAATCTCCGGGACCAGTGGTGCCTGTTGTTACAGGTATGTGGAGTGCACCGGCCGGCCACCAGGGCAGATAGTGTGGCACGGAGCCACAGCACAGCCAGTACTCCCCCTGTGAAGCACCAGAAGTTGGACAGTGCCCGGTGGGAGAGGGGGAAGACTCCAGCCAGCCAAGCCGCTCACAGGGGTCCCGGAGGGAGTGTGGACTCAGCTGTGACTCCTCCCAATGTGGGGAGGGGGCAGAAGAAATCTCCAAAGTCTGGGAGGAGCAGCACGGCGGAGAAGACCGCCATCATCCCCGCTGCCCAGGAGGCCACCGCCAGCCCCATCGTCACTGCCCAGAAGACCACCGCTAGCCCCATCGTCACTGCCCAGGAGGCCACCGCCAGCCCCATCGTGACTGCCCAGGAGGCCACCGCCAGCCCCATCCTCACTGCCCGGGAGGGCCCCGCAAGCCACAGCCTATCTGGCCAGTAGGGCCCCGCAAGCCACAGCCCACCTGACCCATGAAGGACCGCCAGCCACAGCCCAGCTGGGCAATGACGGACCGCCATGGCAAGGATCGCTGAACAGGTCAGAAACTGGCAACTCAAGCCCCGCTGAACAGACCAAGGACCGCTGAACAGGGCAAAGACCGCCATGGCAAGGACCACTAAACAGGTCAGAAACTGGCAACTCAAGCACCGCTGAACAGGCCAAGGACCGCTGAACAGGGCAAAGACCACCATGGCAAGGACCGCTGAGCAGGTCAGAAACTGGCAACTCAAGCACCGCTGAACAGGCCAAGGACTGCTGAACAGGGTAAAGACCGCCATGGCAAGCACTGCTGAACAGGTCAGACACTAGCAACTCAAGCACTGCTGTAAAGGGCAAAGACCACCATGGCAAGCACCGCTGAACAGGTCAGACACTGGCAACTCAAGCACCGCTGAACAGGGCAAAGACCGCCATGGCAAGCACCTCTGAACAGGTCAGACACTGGCAACTGAAGCACCGCTGAACAGGGCAAAGACCGCCATGGCAAGCACCACTGAACAGGGCAAAGACCGCCATGGAAAGCACCGCTAGCCCATTTGCGGCAGGGGTAGTGACGCAACTGGGACCGTCACGGGGTGAGTGCTGCACTCTGAGCACCAGTCCCCCTCCAGAACCAGTGGAGACCTGCTTCCACTCCGTCTGTCCTGCACAGGATGAAGCACTCTGGGCACCAGTCCCCCTCTAGAACCAGTGGAGACCTGCATCCACTTCGTCTGTCCTGCACAGGATGAAGCACTCTGGGCACCAGTCCCCCTCCAGAACCAGTGGAGACCTGCATCCACTCTGTCTGTCCTGCACAGGATGAAGCACTCTGGGCACCAGTCCCCCTCCAGAACCAGTGGAGACATGCATCCACTCCGTCTGTCCTGCATAGGATGAAGCACTCTGGGCATCAGTCCCCCTCCAGAACCAGTGGAGACATGCATCCACTTGTGAGACTGTGGCTTTGCACTCCCCAGGATAGTACAGTGGGCAAACCACCCCCTGTAGAGACTTGAGAGACTGTGGCTTTGCACTCCCCAGGATGGTACAGTGGGCAAACCACCCACTGTAGAGACTTGAGAGACTGTGGCTTTGCACTCCCCATGATGGTACAGTGGGCAAACCACCCACTGTAGAGACTTGTGAGACTGTGGCTTTGCACTCCCCAGGATGGTACAGTGGGCAAACCACCCACTGTAGAGACTTGAGAGACTGTGGCTTTGCACTCCCCAGGATACATCAATGGGCATGGAGGCCCCTTGTGGATCTGGCATGGTGCACTCATCCGGGTGAGGTGCCCCCCTTCCCTTCCCCTGAGGTGCCTGTTGTATTTCTATCTGATGTCCCTGCAGTGTTCTCTCATGCATTTTGGGCCCAGTGATCCACGGACTATGAATGGTGCAAAACCTGCACTACTAATCGTGGTGCATATTTTGTTTATTGTGTATATATATATATGTATATATTTGCTTACTGTATTTTGATATATTACAATGGTCACACTCATTTCCTTTTGTCTTTGCATACTTCCGGGGGGGGGGTGGGGGTGTTTCTGTCATGTATAGATAAGCATTGGTGTGTGTGTTGTAGTGGGTGAGGGTCGGGGTGGGGGTTGGGGTGTTGCATGTGTGTGTCCCTGTTTTTTTGCTCCCCCCTCCCCTATGTTGTAGGTTCAGTACTCACCGTGGTCTTCGCCACTGGCGCTAATGCTCCTCATAAAAGAGCAGGAAGACTAGCGCAGGAAGAATATGGAGTTCCGGCTCCATGGTGTCCTTCTTCCTCGTGGAGTGTGTAGAGGTGAGCGTTTTCCCTTCGAAATGGCTGTTTCCGCCGTGTTTTTATCCGCGGGGAATCCGCCCCGGAAAAGGTGGTGGATTGGCCTGTCATAATAGTGTGGGCGGTACATTGTCTCCCGCCTGTCTGTTGGCGGTGACCTCCGCAGTGTTTGTTTGTACCGCCGTGGCGCACGGCGTGTTAAAGTGGCTGTCTTTGTAGGCGGTTCCCGCCACGGTCGTAATTGCAACATTTTTACAGCCGGCCTGTTGGCGGTTTTACCGCCGCTTTAACACCGTCCAACAGGGTTGTAATGGCCACCTAAGTGTCTTAAGTCTTTAAAAAACAAACAAAGTCTCTTTCAAGCACAAAGTACCTGGTTTACAGTGGAAAATCTCTGCAAAGGGCTGCAGAAGAAGAGATACGTGGAAAAATGGTGTGTGCGTCGATTTCTCCCCTGCACACATGGACTTGCGTCGTTATTTTTCACACGGGGAAGTTGTGCGTTGTTTTCCGGCGCGTGGACAGTCTCTTTCTGTGGTTCGCGGGATTACCAGATGTCCCGGGGTCTGTGCGTGGATTCTTCGGCTTGTTTTCCGGCTGCGCGTCGTTTCGGGAGACTGTGCATGGAAATTTCGTTCTCACAGCAGGTGTTGCGTCGATTTCCCCTCTGGAATTCGGGTGGCGTTGTCCTTGCGAGGCCGTGCGTCGAAGTTCCGGTCGCCCCGGAGGCGTGGAGTCGATCAGCGTTGGTGTGCACCGATTTTCTCGCCGCGGAGCAAGCTGTGTGTCGAAATTTTTGGCGCACGAAGAATCCAAATGAAAAAGAGAAGTATTTTTGGTCCTGAGACTTCAGGGATCAGGAGGCAAGCCCTATCCAAGCCCTTGGAGAGCACTTTTACAGCCAGACAAGAGTTCAGCAAGGCAGCAGGCCAACAGCAAATTAGCAGTCCTTTGTAGAATGCAGACAGGTGAGTCCTTTGAGCAGGCAGGCAGTTCTTCTTGGCAGGATGCAGGTTCTGGTTCAGGTTTCTTCTCCAGCAAGTGCCTGAGGTGGTAGGGTAGAGGCCCTGTTTTATACCCAAATGTGCCTTTGAAGTGGGGGAGACTTCAAAGAGTGGCTTAGAAATACACCAGGTCCCCTTTCAGTTCAATCCTGTCTGCCAGGGTCCCAGTAGGGGGTGTGGCAGTCCTTTGTGTAAGAGCAGGCCCTCCAACCTCCAAGCCCAGGAAGACCCATTCAAAAGGCAGATGTATGCAAGTGAGGCTGAGTACCCTGTGTTTGGGGTGTGTCTGAGTGAATGCACAAGGAGCTGTCAACTAAACCTAGCCAGACGTGGAATGTGAGGCACAGAAAGATTTAAGTGCAGAGAAATACTCACTTTCTAAAAGTGGCATTTCTAAAATAGTAGTATTAAATCCAACTTCACCAGTCAACAGGATTTTTTATTACCATTCTGGACATACTAAATATAACCTTCCTACTCCCTTCAGATCAGCAGTTGCCACTTCACCAATGTATGAGGGCAGCCCCAATGTTAGCCTATGAAGGGAGCAGGCCTTTCAGTAGTGTAAAAACGAATTTAGGAGTTTTACACTACCAGGACATGTAAACTACACAGGTACATGTCCTGCCTTTTACCCACACAACACCGTGCTCTAGGGGTCACCTAGGGCACACATTAGAGGTGACTTATGTGTAGAAAAAGGAGAGCTTTAGGCTTGGCAAGTACTTTTAAATGCCAAGTCAAAGTGGCAGTGAAACTGCACACACAGGACTTGCCATGGCAGGCCTGGGACAAGGTACGGGGCTACTTCAGTGGGTGGCACAACCAGTGCTGCAGGCCCTCTAGTAGCATTTAATGTACAGGCCCTAAGCACATACAGTGCCCATTACTAGGGACTTATAAGTATATTAAATAGTCCAATTGGGTATGATCCAAAGTGACCATGTTTAAAGGGAGAGAGCATATGCACTTTAACACTGGTTAGCAGTGGTAAAGTGTGCAGAGTCTAAAAGCCAGCAAAAACAGAGTCCAAAAAGTGGAGGGAGGAAGGCAAAAGGTTAGGGGTGACCACCCTAAGGCATGTCAGGTCTAACAGTGGATGAAATAGTCAGGGTAGGGGAACAGCTCTTTGGAGCACAGGTAGAGCAAATATCTATAGCAAGGAAGATGGAGCTATGGCAGAGAATTGTGGACCAGGTGAACACTGTGGGACAACATCCAAAAACAAGGGACAACATCAGGAAGAGATGGAACGACCTAAGGGGGAGGGTATGTTCCATGGCATCAAGTTACCAGCTTGCCATCCAGAGGACTGGCGGTGGACCCCCACCTCCTCTCCCACAGCTGACAGCATGGGAGGAGCAAGTCTTGGCAACCCTGCATCCTGAGGGACTCACTGCACTAGCCGGAGTACTGGACACTGGTGAGTCAATAATAACGACCAATCACCCTCCCATACCTGCATGCCATCTCACCCCCTCACCCTGACTCCCAATACTCCATCCCACACAATGCACCTAAACATATGAGTAACTCCAATGCCAAGCCCTGCATGCCATACCCACTGCATGTACAGCCCTGCCAGTCCTGCATGTACACCCACCACCTATGCATGCACAGCATGGAGAACTAACAATCCCACAATCCATCATCATACACAAACAAAGGGGGGTCAGGGCAACAGCAAGAACATAGGGGAAGCTAGAGATGTAGAATATGTCACAGACATGATGTATAATACATTACTTACATCCCTGCAGGTGCCCCAGCCAATCCCAGCGGCGATGAGGTGCCTGGGCTACTCAGTCCCCCAACAGAAGATGCCCCCGGTGATGACAGTAACTCTGGGCATCAGGATCTGGAAGAACTTCCTGGCCCATCAGGGACCACTGATCAGTTGGACATCCCATCTCACTCCCATTCCACCAATGAGCCTCCCCCTTTAGTATCCTACACCACAGCACCCACCCAACATCCCCACACCTCTGTTCCCAGGACATGTCAATCAGCAGTGTGCCCACCTGTACACAGACCACAGTCCACACCTCACATCCAAGACAATCAGGGTCCTGGGGTCAGTGGGTGTGGCAGTGGGCACACCATTCAGGGGACACAGGCACAAGGGGACTGGGACACTCGGAGAACAGCTGTGCACCAGGGGAGGACAGGCTCAGGGAACCAACTGTCCTGAAGGCACTCACTAATGTCCTTGGGCCTACCAACAATCCCAGGACGAAATGGGTCAGATTCTTGACCTCATGCAGGAGAACCAGCAGCTGCAGGAGGTACACCATCAAGAGATCAGGAAAGATTTGCAGGCACGCAACACCACCATGGTCTCCATAACAGGGGTGCTGGCTCATATGGCCAACATCATGAGGGAATATACAGCAAACCAGTGGGCCCCTTCCACTAGCCAGTCAACTGATCAGCCCACCACATCTACTGCAGCTAGTGTACAGGAGGTCCTGCCACGGGACCCACAGGCCACCAGCACCCCTCCCCCTGCAGAAGGTGAACCACCCCGCAATCAGTCCCTGTGACCCAGACAGAGACGCTTGCAAAGACCAAGACCACCACCAGGAAATGAGACTCCCGGAATGTCCCCCTTGCATCCCACCCTGTCACCTTGTCCACTTTGAACTGCTTTTGCTCCCCTTCCCATGGTCCCTTGGACACTGGACATGTGCGGCAAACAGACTGGACCAATACCCTGGACTTACCTCTACCATCACTACATTCCATTGCACTATTCCGCTATAAATTTCACTACAACAAACACCCTTGAACACAACTTGAGTGATAGTGCTTTATGTGATGAAAATGTGCAATTATGGTAACAGTTACATCTCGTGCAAATGACATGAACACTGTGATAGCATAGAAATAATGAGCTGTCCGTAGTCATCCGTAGTCATTGCATAAGTACACAGTTGTTAGAACACCAACATCTGCAAAATGAGAAGGCGTAGGTGACAGTCATTTGAGAAGCAAAGGAAGTGAATACCATCATGATACAGCCACACTGAAAACATAAATAATCAGAGTAATGGTCAGTTCCACTGTCTCCCATGTGTGTCATTGGAAGTACTGACGTATAACTGAAGTTCTGTTGTTCACATCCTCATCCCCTCTGAGCTCAGGGTCCACTGTTGCCACAGGGGCATTTCCAATCTCCTCCTCCTGCAGATAAGGAACATTTTGTCTGAGGGCCAGGTTGTGCAACATGCAGCATGCTACAACTATCTGGCATACCTTCTCAGAGGTGTAGCAGAGGGATCCTCCTGTGAGATGGAGGCATCTGAACCTGGCCTTCAGAAGGCCAAAGGTACGTTCTATGATCCACCTGGTTCGCCCATGTGCATCATTATACCGATTCTCAGTCACTGTCCTGGCATTCCTCACAGGGGTCAGGAGCCACAATAGGTTTGGGTAGCCAGAGTCACCTGTAAGTATTGAGGGACAAACATTAGCCTTACACAATGGTATGGGGGATAACTCCTGAAGGTATACACTAACATACATTGGGTGGGGACTCCGACTCACCTATTAGCCACACCCTGTGCTTCTGTAGTTGTGCCATCACATTTGGGATGCTGCTATTCCTCAGGACGAAGGTGTCATGCACCGACCCAGGATACCTGGCAGTGACGTGGGAGATGTACTGGTCCGTCAGCACACCATTTACACATTGAGTGAGTAGAAACTTTTCTGATTCCTAAATACCTGTTCATTGTGCTCGGGGGGTACAAACTCAATATGTGTTCCGTCAATCGCCCCAATAATTTTTTTAATATGTCCCAATGCATAGAATCCTGCCTTCACAGTGGCCAAAACTTCAACTTATGTGAAAGCAATGCAGCTGCACATGTGTTTGACCAAGGCAGACAAAACCCTTGCCAGCACGATTGAGAACATTGGCTGTGACAGTCCTGCTCCCAAGTCCACTGTCACTTGGAAAGAATCAGTTACCAGGAAATGGAGCACTAATAGAACTTGAACAAGTGGGGGGATCCCAGTGGGATGATGGATAGCTGACATCAGATCAGGCTCTAATTGTGCACACAGCTCTGATTGTAGGTGAGTATATTGTGCCAGTCCTCAAGTGTAGCCAAGTCCACCAGGGGTCTGTATACAGGATCTTGTACCGTCCTACTATTCCTCCGCGGTGGTAGGTATCTAAGGGACACAAGAGCAGGTAGGGTGTTACAAATTGAACAGTGGAACCACCACCTTAGTGTACATAGAATATTTATGTAATTGGACAATGTGAATGCCCATGTATGTGCAATTTACAGCAATGACGCAGTTTCTCATTTCTGAATGTTGTCCACCACCATAAAATAGCGACTGCCTGTCCTGTAAGTATGGACAGGTGGAAGTGAGGTGACTCCACCGGCGTTGGGCGTCATGGCGGAAGGCAGTCTTGCGCCACTGTGTTATTCCTCATTGGCTAAAATGGGGCTGTATGGAGTACAGTGTCCAATGGGGGATCACTGGCGGCGGTGATGGTGTTCACCGCCGCGGACGTGACCGTCATTTTCTGTCTAAATGCTCACTTGATTCCTGACTTTCCACTTGACAACACCTCCACTTCATCTGCGCTGAGGCCCTGTGTCTGGATCCTGCCACTTTCCGTGTGACTGGGGAAAGGGCCCCTGCCTTCCCTTCAGATGAGTTAGAGTGCTTGGTGGATGGGGTCCTGCCCCTGTAAGGACAGCTGTAAAGGCCTCCAGACCAACAGGTGAGTACACCATGGGCACGATGCATGTGAAAAATGTGCATGGAGATGTGTGTGCTAGCAGCGTGTCATCCGGGTGTGGGGTATGTCTGGTGGTAGTGTACATTGTGGGTGCCAGGTGATGTGTGTGCCATTTGAGGGGAACTTGTATTTGTGGGCTATATGTGTGACAGGCTGGATTGTATGGTTAATGGTGTCCTCCTGTCTGTATTACCTCTGCAGGTTAGCACCCATCAGAAGAAGGGATTGTGACATGCCATCGGCAATGATGTGTGGACCCTGGGGGTCTATAGCAGGCGGAACACCCACTGTAGGGAAAGGTGGGAAGACCTGAGAAGCTGGGTCTGGAAGACCGAGGAGGCCCAGCCGGGGATGGCCTCCCAACCAGGGTATGGTGCCCTTCGGAACCTGACCCCTCCTGATGGCCCGCATACTGGTGGTGGCCTACCCAGAGCTGCACAGGTGCTTGAGGGCAGCACAGCAGCCACAAGGGGGTGAGTACAGTCAGCATGATAATAATTCATCTTGGGTGGCATGGGATCCTGGTGGTGGATTTCAGTTAGTGGGTACCCCTTAATGCCAGCTCAGACATTGCTGTGTGATCCAGCTCAAGGTAAATGGGTGTATAGCAAAATTGAGTAACCTAGCTAGGTTGCATTCCATGTCAGATAGGGCTTAGTGAGTCCCAGGAGGGGTGCAGTTGGAGGTGGTTGGCTCTCATCTTGATGTGGCACCTAGGCAATGGATTGCCAGTGCGATGCATGGTGCACAATCGTGATCCCTATGTGTGATGGTAATGTGTATGCCAACTGTGGTGCTGGTGCTATAATTGCCCCAGTGCTCCCTTTCTCTCCCCCCCATTTTCTTCTGTCATCTTATCCAAGTCTACTTTAGCATCACCTGGAGGAGGAGTAGGGGCACCGGTGATTGAGGTTGCTGCAGCCCACAGGACGAAGGAGACAGAGTCCGCCGAGGGGACCAGTGGGATGAAGGGCGAGGGAAGCTCCACAGCGGAGACAGGAGGTGACAACACTGACTCTGATTCCTCCTCTGATGGAAGCTCCATGGTGGTGGAAGACACCTCTGGAACCACCCCAGCTACAGGTACAGCCGCCACCACCTGTACCAGCACCGCCCTCCCAGTAGCCCCCAGCGAGTTGCCCGTGCCTGCTCACTCAGAAGGGTGGGCATCTCCTTCTTCCCAGGCACCTAAGGCCCTGCCCCAGTGAGCCCTGCTGCCCTCATTGAGGAGGCTAATAACCTCCTGAAATTCATCTCTGTAGGGCAGTCTACCATTGTGAATGCCATCCAGGCGCTGGCATCCCAGACGCAGCAATGCAATGCATACCTGGAGGGCATCCACAGTGGGTTGGTGGCCCTACAGAGATCGTTTCAGGCTCTGGCCTCCTCTCTGATGGCAGCCAGTATCCCTGTTCCTACCGTCCCCTTTCCAACTACCACTTCCCAGTTCCATTCTCCTCAACCCCAATCCATCCCAGGCACAGATACAGACAAGCATGCAAACAAAACATCACACAAGACTAGCACAGTCAAACACCAGCAGCACACTTCAAGCCACAAGCACTCACACAAACAACAGACAGTTGCACACACAACCACATCCACTGCCTCTGCTGTCTCCCCTCCTCCTCCCTCACAGTCACATCAGCACTTACACCTGCATGCACTGCATCAACAGCCCCTACCACCATCACCACTTCAAGCAGCACACACAACTCACTTGCAGACACCTCCACAACAGCCATCCACGTGTCCCCTTTGTCCTCTCTCACCCTGTCTCCAAAGGGACACTAACGCACACACTGAGACACCCAACAGCCATCCACTTCACACATGCACACTGTCCATGCACCTGCACCCAAGTCCAGCAGACGTACGCCTCTGAAAACCACTCCCTCTACCTCCACTCCCATCCCTCCTTCCACATCCTGCCCCAAAGTCCTTAAGAAGCTTTTCCTTGCCCAATTTGATCTCTTCCATCCTCTCCACCCTCGTCCTGCCCATAAGAGCAGGGCCCTATCGACCCGGTACATCGCCTCATCCAAACAATCTGCCACTGCATCCATCAAATCATCAGCTGCTGCCACAAAGGGGTCCCAGAGTGTGCCGCCAGCCACTCCTACTGAGAGCATACCTCTGGCTCAGAAAGGGAGGACTATGGTGGTGAAAGCAAAGGACAGGAGACGGGAACAGTGGAGGCAACTTCTAGTCCTGGAGGTAAGGACACAAGTGGCATGTCAAAGGCCAAGTGGACTCATCACAATAAGGCACACATGGATCCCTCTCCACCACCAAAGATTGCCAAAGACCCCCCTCCACTGCAGTGAAAGGGAGGTTCCCACTCAACCACCAATGAAAGGCAAGAGGCCCACTCCACCAGCAGAGGGCAAGGAGCCCCACCTCCAGCACAAGCACAAAAGCCCCCACCTCCAGCTGAGGCACAGGAGCCCTCACCTCCAGCACAGGCACAGCGGCCCTCAACTGCAGCAGAGGGCATGTAGGCCACCCTCCAGCACCAGTGTGCAAGTTCCCCACTTCAGAGACTGTGGCCTTGCACTCCCCAACAATGACAAACGGGTATGGAGCTCCCTCCAGAACCAGTGGGCAAGTTCCCCACTTCAGAGATTGTGGCCTTGCATGCCCCACCAAGACAGATGGGCATGGAACCCCCTCCAGAGCCAGTAGGCAAGTTCCCCACTTCAGCTGAGCTGCCTGCCCATTTCCAACATGATGCCCCTGAACATCAAATTATATTGTTTGTTGATAATCATTGTGGTCTTTGTTTAATTTTTACGTGTGTCCTGTGACATTAGTTTAACTCTGCATCTGGTTCTGGGTATGATGTGTGTGAATGGTGTACGTTATGCGTGTGTGTGTCACTCTCCTTTTCCTCCCTCTCTCCCTTGTGTGCTAGGTGGCTGTACTCACCATTGTCATCTTCATCTGTGTTGGTGTCCCAGGACGGTCATGGCATAGAAGAGCATTGGGAAGACTTGAAGTTCCAGTTCCATGGCGGGGTACTTGTTGGTGAGTCTTTCGATTTTCTGTTATGTTTCCTAAGGCTTTTGATGGCATTAGTGCCGCCCAGGATATCCTGTTGGTTTGCTGTGTCATAATATGGTGGGCGGTACCTTGTCTTCCGCTTGGCTGTTGATGACTACCGCCACGGTCAGTGCTGTTAACGCCCTGGAGGTTGGTGTGGTACATTGGCTGTCTATGGGAGGGATTACCGCCATGGTCCTAATTTGGCAGTATCACCCCCACTTTAACAGTCACCACCAATGTCATAATGACCACCAACATATGTAGCTTTGCTTCATTCTTCACTTTCAAGTTCACATTCTTCTTTGTCCCACAAAGCATGTTTGCTCATGTCTGTGGTATTTACTTATATAGATAATTTGGGAAAGAAGTTCAAAGTCTAAAAATTCAAAGTCTAAATGTCATTTAATGTTCCTATTCTGAAGTAAGGGTGATCCATAGGAAATGACACCATGAGAAGTAGAACAAATAAAACCACTGGTACCCATAACCATTTCCTTGGGAGCCTTGAAGAGGCATTCAACATCGTTGCCTTATTGGATTTCAAAAGAGAACGTTAAAATGATTAATTTACTGTACCTTATATTCTGCCCCAGAGGTCATCCGTACTTGAGTCAAAAAGGTATTGTAGAATGGAGGCCAGGTTCTTTAGTACTGAAGTTTTAGTGAGGTCTATCAACCAGAACTGCAGGAGAGGCAGGTTGTGAAGTTGAAGTTAACAGTTGGTGAAGTTGACGGTGCCCCTGCTCCTCACAGTTGTACCCTTTGGAGGAGACGAAGAGATCCTTAAGTGTTGCAGTTGTAGAGGGGCCCTCTTTTCTGAACCAACAGCCTGCGCTCACAGTACCGTGGAATGGCAATCAGTTGTGGCCATAGTCAGTGGTACCCCTTCAGTGTGACATCAAAGGATAACCAGCACTCAATGCTCAATTGGGTACTTTGTATAAGAACCAAACAGGGCCTGAATACACCCTCCCACTTCACAGGGGACCTAGGCCCAATCTCCCTGTTTGAGGTCATGTCTAGGTGGTGTGGTCTAGCTAGGAAGGGGCTGCAGCACCTGACGTTGAATGCCATGCAACATTTCTGTCAAAATGACTTATCAGATACTGACGGCTCAACACCAGTCAAACAGTATTTCAGTTGGCGCTCAGTTTGGCCACTTTGTCAAGTATGCTTCTCCTGACCAATGAAGCAAGTCGTAGTGCATCAATCCAGAACACGTCCGCAGATGCAAAAAACCTCATAAAGGGACATATCGCACTGGGGTAACTGAATTAAATCAATCATTTCACCCCCTGCTCTTTGTGCACATCTAATCCCACAGTCTATTGTACTACCTGTCAGATAATATCAAAAGCTCGATCATTATAGTACATGTAACATACATTACTGTCAGAAGCACCATTCCTTACAACTAATGTAGGCAGGACAGTAATATTCACATATCAAAAGCACAATCATTGTTATTGTAAATCATACATATGCTGTATTGGAAACCTGTAACTCAACTAGGTGAGGCAAAGTGCAGCTAAGGGTAATATGCATCTAAAAATATTTTTTCCTTATTATCTTTTTTTTTCCTAATTTTAAATTTTTAAATCAGGAAAGGAAAATCCAGTTGAGATATTTGGGGGAAAAGGCTCTCCACTCTGTGTACAACCACATCCTTCAGAAAGAAGAAAGGCATATTGAAACATGACATAAATCTGTATGCAGAAATAACATTTCTCTCCCTCTCGTCACTGCCCCTTACTTGCAACATAAACTTCCCTAATTATACTTGAAAAATAATATGCAATTATTAATTTGGAAAACAGACGTTAATGGTAATAGCCAACCATCATTGTATAGTCAAGTGTATAATCAATGCATCAATTCCTTCTCTTCTAGTGTGAGTGTAACACAGGACATACATTCATAAATTACATTGTAGATCTACTGATAACATTAAATTAATATTTTGTTACTGTCCCTGTATTTGAGTCCCATCACTGAGGCATTTAATAAGTATGAACAAATACTTGCTATTAAATAGCTCTTCTAATCACATCTACTAGTACCATCTTAAAGAAAAATCAACACTCAAAAAATAAATAACAATGACACTCAGTAACAGTGGAATATTCACACAAACTATATTACAAAACAAATGGTAAACCAAAGGTTAGGAATAAACAAATGTTACACCCGTATACAGCCAGTTTCTTTTGAAAACAGCATTGTATCCTATTATTCTCCCTCAACACACAGAATATTGTATTGAGGCTGGAGGGGTTGGGACCTTGCAGGCATCACCGCTGTCAGAAGTCATCTCCCATTTCTCGTACAAGTGTGATGTGAAATTAAGATGTTCCTTTATGATAAATTACAGGCAGGGGACACACACAAGTCTCTACTCTGTACACACCATCTGCAATTGTCATGTGGCTATAGTCTTGCATAGTGCAAAAACACAAAACAGGATGCAATTCATATTTGGCACCCTTATCATCAGAAGTGTATTACGAATAGCTGTACTGCAGTACGATGTTGCACATCTTAAGGCAGGAATAACTCTGTTCTAATATATGTATGTTCAATACCTAAAACCAGTATAGAAAGTATATATTCGCAATCTACAAATGCTTGAAGGCAATCCATGTCACTGTACATTATATATTGAGATGTACCCCAAAAAACTCCCATAAATTATGAAAACATAAAACAGAACATAGACAGGTGGATACAGAAAACAAACCTAGGAAAAAACATGGATAGAAAAATACTCCTCCTGCAACCATTTATATTATTCATTGATAAACACAAATAGAGATACACATGTATATATATATATATATATATATATATATATATATATATATATACACATATATACGCAGATACATACATCCCGTGTCCAGGGAGTATGAGAAAATCATACAAACCTTAAAATTAACAGTATCCAAATAATTATTAGGCATCAACATTCAGCTGAACATTTATTAGTTAAATCCACCACATTATCCCATCATCATGTACACCACACTTCTACTCTGTCATGGTGGGGTGTATGTGGGATATTGCAATAATCTGTGGCTTTATACTTGGAGCTGTGCCCAGAGTCTGTGGTGAGCATAAATGGAATATTGGTGCCCAGAGCTGATCAGTGAATGCCAAAGATAAAATTACAATTGTCGTGAAATGATCGTTCTTTGTACTGAAATTCATTCATGTGGAAAAACAGTAGAAACATTGTATCAATATCATCCAGGCACTGTTATTGTATACAGTTGGTATAAAAAAAAAAATCACTCTTCCTTTACCTGTGGAGGAGACATCACCTGTAACACTACATGATCTGACCCAGTTAGTGCAATTCTCCCTTTTTTTTATTTTCCAATCAATCAATGCATTTCCTTTCACATTCATTTTTTGTTTGTCAACTATGAGTGCACTAGGTAAGCACATTATGGTATCTGGGGAAATGGTACTTCCTTTTATGAATTACCTACAGTTTTGTATGTATATCTTCTCGCATTTGTATGATATGAAAACATACATTAAGCCCAGGAAAAGTTTTCAGAATTCACCCTGTGTAGCTTATACTATATGTGTAACCAGAATGTTTAACCCAAAACATATTCCTTTTACTTAAGACATTGTACAAAGTACAATGCACATTAATTAGGTGGATCCATTAAAGAATCCATTATTATTTACATGAAATCTACTGTTCTGATACAATATAAGCAGCTTTGCCATTACTGCTATAAAATAAAATACACTTTTGACAAACGTGTTGCATTTTGTTTTGCTATTTGACATTATTCAGGATGAGGTGAAAATACCCATTGCCCATTTTATACTTTAGTTGCACTCACACGACGTCAACATACTGCAGGGTTTAGACATCAACTTGGGCTATTGTCTTTGAGCTGCTTATTAAGTGAAAGAAACAATTTTACTTACACGCCACGTATCATTATTATTATTGCACTAATATATGTTTAGTATGAATATCAATACACCGTAATAGAATTATGTTATCATAGAACTAACTCATCCAACATCCCAAAAAAAAAAAAACTAATGTATTTCCTGATATGATTTAAATTTCAGCACATGGTAAATATTCTTGTAATGTCTAGATGTTTTTCATAATTTAACATCACTAAGACCCTTCTGGGTGAGTGGGCACAGGCAACTCGGTGGGGAGCAAATGGGAGGATGGTGATGGTATGGGGGTGGCGGGTGATGACACAGAATGGGTGGGCCCACTAGGGTCTGCACTGCCAGGGAGCTCCCATCAGAGGAGGCATCAGAGTCACTACCTCCAGTGGTAGTTTCCTCCCCTGTGGTACTCCACTCGCCTTCCAACCCCCTGGTCCCCTTGGCGTCACTCAACTCTGCCTCTTTGGAACCGTGGCCACTGCATCCCCACTCGCTGGTGCCTCAGCTCCCTCGCCAGATGATGCTGATGTACACAGACAACACAAGAGAACAGGGATGGGAAGACAAAACATGAGAGGCACTTGTAAATAGCTGAATGGAGGTACGTAACTGGTTCACACATACACCTACCCTGCAAATATTCCACCATGCAGCACCTACCACTATACACATGGCTGTGCCCCTGACTAGTGGCCACAACCCTGCTCTATACCCATTCCCCAAATCACTGAAGGACCTGAAGTACTGCAGACCTGACCCTTGCAACCCAACTCCCCATGGGTCCATTATGTAAAAGGACATCAGTCAGAGCCCCTGCCACTAGACAGCACACATACCACAGCACACTCACACATCTATCAAGGAGGCATATGATGGTTTCTGTACTCACCCCCCTGTGTCTGCTGTGCATCCTTTAAGCACCCATCCAGGTCCGGATACCCCACCGCCAGAATGTGGCACATTAGGGGGATCAGTGCTCGATGGGCATCCCTTCCTCGTTGGGAGGACTTCCCCAGCTGGGCCTCGCAGGACTTCCTCACCCAGCTCTGCAGGTCCTCCCACCGCTTCCTGCAGTAGGTGCTCCGCCGGTTGTAAAACCCCAGGGTCTGCATCTCCCTGGCAATGGCATGCCAGAGTTGCCTCTTCTGATGGGCGCTGACCTATATGGTACACACAGAAAACAGAACACAGAGGTCACACTATGCCCAAAACATACAGCTGGCTCTTGGCCCCCCCATGGGATGGACACTCACAAAAGCATAACAGGACCTCACACACGCAGCATGTCTTGAATCCAACAACTGTACAGTGTCAAATGTGCACACATGTTTACAGCCATCTACCACCATTACACACATCCATGCCCCCCAATCCACCTACTCACCTGTACCTCTGGTTGACTGTAGAGCTTGGCATACAGGGGCAGGACCCCGTCCACAAGCTTGTCCAGTTCCTCGATGGTGAAGGCCGGGGCCCTTTCCCCTGCCACTCGTGCCATTTCCACGACCAGAAGAAGGACACAGCAGCACACTCAGTGGAGTACCTGCATGCATGTAATACGGGAGTCAACTGAAGTTTGGGTGGCGAGATGCCGTACGCTCCACGGCGGTGTGCACTGTCACTGCCGGCGGTGATCATGATACTCTAGAAATCCCCATTGACAACCATGTTAACCAATGAATGATCTTAAGGCGGTGAAAACCGCCTTATGCTATTACGACAACCGTTAGCAGTATGAGGGCACTTCCACTACAACATTTCTGGATTACAGGGGGCAGACATTTCGGCCATTACTACACAGTTATTAATTCCTCATTTGCCCCATGCAGGCCATATTTTCCCCAACCCCCATAGGCATGTACAAATATACATTTAGTCACCACAACAGTCCTGATGTATCATTGAGGACATGTCACTCCAGTTAAACCTCCTACTATGCATATGTGTCGTCGACTTGTATGCCAGCAGTGCTGAATATTTAACATTGTGGGCAGAGGTATGTATGTTCCTCACATGTGTTCACAACTCCTACTACGTACAGGCCCATGTGGCGAGGGAGGGCCCCATTGGTGTACAGACCACTTGTTGATTTGGGGACCATGGTGGAGTGTCACATCATTATCAATTACAGACTCAACCGTGCTACAATTCATGAACTTTGTGCATTACTGGATCCAGCACTGAGCCCAGCTAATCAAAATCAACATGCCATCCCTACTGAAGTGCAGGTGCTCTCTTCACTCCATTTCCTGGCCAGGGGATCATTTCAAGTGACAGTGGGCATGGGTGCAGGTTTTTCACAGCCAATGTTTAGCATTATACTGCCCAGATTCCTAAATGCATTTGTACGACACCTGCAGTCCTATGTGAGGTTTCCCCAAAAGTGCTGAACTCCCTGCCATCAAGTCAGACGTCTATGCCTATGCCAACATTCCCCATGTGATAGGTGCCATTGATGGAACCCACGTACCTCTCATCCCCCAAGAGTAAGTGAACAGGTGTACAAAAACTGGAAGAACTTTCACTCCATGAACATTCAATTGGTGTGTACTGCAGACCAGTACATCTCACATGTGAATGCCATGTTTCCTGGATCAGTCCATGATTCCTTTGTGCTGAGGAACAGCAGTGTGCAGAGGATGGATCATAGATAAGTGTTTCTGACACTTTTTGGCACATAGCAGACAGCCAGGCTGTCTGCAACTGAGGTTTGTCAGTGACCGTCCTATTTTGCCCCCTTTTTCAGGTGATTCTGGCTACCCCAACGAGCGTTGGCTCCTGACACCAGTGAGGAATCCTAGGACAGATGCAGAGAGGAATTACAATGAGGCCCATTGACATACTAGGAGGGTGATAGAACGCACAATGGGTCTCCTGATTGCTAGATTCAGTTGCCTCCATATCTCTGGGGGATCCCCGGCCTATGAGCCTGAAAAGGTGTGTAGAATAGTGGTGGCCTGCTGCATGCTGCACAACGTGGCTGTGAGGAAATCTATGCCACTCTTGGAGGAGGAGGGGGCTATATAGCCAGACCAGCTTCCTCAGAGAGGGGTTGAGAGTGATGGCGATGATGAGGAGGAGGAAGATGTACACTCCAGGAACCAACTGATCCAACTGAACTTCCAGTAACTAAGTGTTACTAGTTGATGCTGTTATTGTCTGTGCAGCATACTGTCAGTATGCCTTATCCTCTATGGGGTTGTTGGGTCTATAGACATCAGGTTTGCATGGGACATGTGACATGTGACATCATGGACAACTTGTTTGACAATTCTGTTGTCACATCCACATGTTATGCGTGGGGTGCCATTCCTGCTATTAAGATATGAATAAATGAGTTCAAAGACAATTGCATACACACTTCAATTTGATTCAATATAATGACAGGGGACATTTACATTGGTAAACAGGTGTTTTATTTGGTGTCAGGGATGCCATGGTGCTCTTTACAGTGATGGTAGTGGGCTACTGGCGGATGTCCATATTGGGTACGTGGTCTCAGCGATTGTTGGCAGTGGTTAGATGTCCATCTGGTATTTACAGTTTTCGGGGTTGTTATTGCACAGTGTGGATGGTGGTTCAGTGGCACACTTGGAGGACAGTTCTTGTCAGACTCACTTCTTAGAGGGTTCCAGTGCCATGTCTGGGCCTGAGGGACCATTTGGGTGCCTGGTGTTGTCCTGTACCGGTTGAGGTGCAGGTCTCTTGTGTGTCCTGAGATGGTGGCCCAAGTCCAGGTGCTGCTGCTGCTGTTGTTGGTTGGTCTGTATCTTGGACTGTAGTATGGGCTTCCTGATCTGTGGGGGTCTCAGGCTGGGTTGGTACGAGGTGTAGCAGCGCACCTGCTATGGTGGCCATGGTGGCATTGTGCAGTTTCCACTGCTCCGTGGTCTCTTGGTGTTGGGCTCTCTGCAGCCTTGGACTCTGCTCCAGGGTGGCAAACATCTGGGCCAATCTGTCCTGGGTATGGTGGTATGCTCCCATTACCTCTGAAATCATATCCTGGGCTGCAGCATCCATCCTGTGGCATCCTCCTTGGGCCACTGATGCCCTCCCACTGGGCCTAGCCCCCTGTGCCTGTGTCCCCTGCACAGGTCTGGCAGTACCACTTGTACTGGGGCCATAGTCTTCCTGCCTGTTGGTAGGTGGTAACTGTGGCCTCTGTCCTTGTATTCCACCAGTCTGTGGCCTGTATACACAGGTGTGGGGCCGGTTTCCCTTGCCTGATGTTGGTGGCTGGGTGGTAGGGGTGTCAGTGGTGTCCTGGGTGGGACTGCTGGACGGTGACAGTTCAGGACTGTGTGAGGGGCCAGGGTATTTCTCACTGTCCAGGGTTTCCTCTCCAGTGTCCTGGGTGGTGCCTCTGTCTCCATGTGGGGCACTGCCACTCCTTGTCTGTTCCGTCAGGGTGGCATGGGTGGTGGTTCCTTTTGGGGCGAATGGACATATCTGTTACAGTGACATAATCGGATGGGGGGCACAGGGCTGGGCTGTTTTTTGCTGTTTTTCCACTTTTGGGCCATGCAGGTTGCCTTTGTGAGATTGCCATTGCATTTTGATTAGGATGTGGAGGTGCATTGTGGGTGGTGTAGTGCCTTTGTGATTCCTTGCAGGGGTGGGTGGCTATGCACAGGGGGAGGTATGTAGGCCTGTTGGTGGAATTGTGGGCATGCAGGGTGACTGGATGTAGTGATTGTGGCCTGGGTGGGGTAGTGGTCCTGGTGGATGTTGGAGGGGTGGGGTGTTGCATGCATTATAATGGTGGTGGATAAGGGGTAGTTGTAGATGACTTACCTGAGTCCATTCCTCCTGTCTAAATTTGTTCACTGTAACTATATTGGCAACCTTTGGTCAAAATATTTTTCAATGTAATTCCCACGTAAGAAAATTCTTATTTGTTGAACACTATCCACAGCTGCACAGCTGCACAGCTGACAAGTAATGAAGTATCTTATCATGTGTGATGACTTAACACTTGAACTTAAATTCTCTACAGTGTATAAGCATGTTACAGCCATCTCTTGTCTACTTGCAAACCTTTCCCATACTTAGTCTAGTGCCAAATGTTAGTGTAGTAAGTGCAATAGTGGTCGCATATTTCAGGCTAGTGTATCACTTTCTTACAATCCTCACACAAATCTCTTGGTACAATAATGCTAAACAATGTATCCAGATCCTTCCAAAGCAGCCCTCTCATGGCTATTACTCTGTTTAGCTCAGCACATTTTTTTGTCTGCCGAGAGACTGTCTCTCATGATCTCCAGCTGTGTGTTTGTATTGCTGAGCACCTCCTCCCATCTCTTCATGTAATGGATCATGTGATGTGCATACGTGGACATATCCCATATTGAAATGTGCAATCCCTCATACCCCTTGCCTCCTCAGTCATCATAGGAACTCGGCTGCCACTGTAGCAATTGGCACAGATAAACCCTTTTATTTAATTTCATGTCTGTTCGGACTTCTGTTCATGTTTTCTGATGGCTTGAGCTACTTCCTATTTTATTTTGGCTAAGGAATACTGTCTAATTCTTTTATCAGGTATATTACTTTTGTTCCCTCACTTCCTCTTCCATGAAAAGCCACGCTAGGGTGTGGCTTCTGCGTTCCTTTTCTGCCTGCTGCTATGCAGCCAGCTCAGAGTGTTTGGTCCCTGTTTTCGTGCCCTCGGGCTGTAGTTTATTTTCCATCCTGCCTATCAAAATGATCTCAAGGAAAATCTATGTGTTTGTTACTGTGAAGGCGCACTCGCCACAGGAAGAGAGCTTGGAAAGCACCTATTATCTCTAATTGTTTCATCCTCCAATCTTCCCTGCCCTTGTCTTCCCCCATGCTCTGGAGGATATCGTTCTTCAATTCTTGCAGTTCTTTGTGTATCTTATCCTCCATATACAGGACAGCACCTCATTCAGGTGATAGCTCATATGCAACTAGCTTGTCGGCAGCATTTTAGAGCACAACACACATCCACGATGTCACAGTAACAATACTGTCAGTTTTCTTACAATGTCGAAGAGTCTCTTACCAGGATTGAACAGACATTAAAAACTGAACAGTATGGGAAACAATACAATGCTACAATGTGATAAATGGCAACATGCAATAGACAGGATCTATGAAAAAATCTAAGTACCACTCCTTCTAGCCATCTCTTGTTCCCAGGGCCAAAAAATCCTCTGGCGACAATCCGGAGGCCCCCACTGCCACCTTATTAATATCATAGGTGCCAATCTTGGGGAACTGTGAGTCTGGTCTTTTGGTCGTCAACCTATGCCACTTGTCAAGGAACAGTAATGGTTGTAATCCTTGTTCAACAGTGACCAGGTGCACCAGAAGAATCCTAGACGGTCAAGGCTTACTGATATCCACATCCCCCTTTGCTAAGAGAGTTGCACATAATGGATCAGCAATATTCCCTTGTTTTGCTACGCAGACAATTCAACTGTACTTAGCCTGGAGAAACAAAAGCTGTTGGCAGGCTATCCCTGCTGCTCATTCCCAAGAAGACATGATGGAGCAGACAGTTGATACTTCAAGCAATCCGAAAATCACCTGCCATCAGCATATGTCATCAGTGATGAAGAGAGCCACTTCAATTTTAACACATTGCACTTCATTCTTTTTCAATGTAAGCATGCACAAGTTGGAAAGAGGTAGAGTCCAAAAGTGCTGTTTTACCGGCATCCTCACGCAGCCAGAAGGAGAGATGAGAGAAAAGTAAGGAAAGAAGTTCAAAATTGCACACCCTTGCGATCCTGCACAAGAGCAGTTTATGACTGTATGCGGGTACAATCATACAAACGTAACACAAAGCGGGGAGTTGTCCCTGAACCATGCCAGTGCACCCTACCCTTTGCACTGGGGGTTCCTAACAGTTAAGTGACCTAAACAAAAGCCATAATGTGAGGGAGATAGTAAAGCAATTTACTATTATAATTCAATATATGAAAAAATTTATCTAATTTCATGTCAGCCTTTTCTTCAGCAATGTCGACAGATGTCAGTGTTGTAAACATCAAATGTGGACCCGGTAGGATAGCAGTCTAGAGCTGTTATGCTCTGTGGTATGTCAATATACCATACTTATTTTTAGTCCTCACGTTGACCAGGAGCCCATCTAGATTCAAACCTCAGGTATACATTTTATGCCATCCATTCCATTTAACAAAGGCTCAATAATTAACACAGACCAATGGCACCAATAGAGTTTACAACACAGTATCACATACCATCAGGTGTACACTCACACGCCATTCAAAATAATGCACAATCCACCGGTGGTATGCAAAGAAACACATCTGTATACAGCAAACAATAATCACAGAATCACAATACAATAGAGAAGATAGCAGTCATCAGACAGTTGGGCACCTCCTGCCCATTCCACTGTGAATGGACAACCACCACTCATCAAACAGCTGGACACCTCTTGCCCACTCCACTGGGGTAGGCAACCACCACCCCTTCTGGCCAGATAACTCCTCCCCTCCCCAGCCCCTGTGGCTGGGGACACCAGTGGCACAGTTCCTCCAGCTGTGACCCAAGACATCGCCTCCAGCTGCCTACAACATGAAGCCCTACCGGCTTGTGTTAACCACAAAGGACTTCTGTACCAAACAGGCAAAAATGCCGAAAGGAAACTATACTCTGAAAATGAAAGGGGATAGGACACGCTCCATTTAGAAGGAAACAATAATTATAATACAAAATCCCAGGATCCGATAAGTGGCGGGCGGACACCAACGGAAAGTCCGGAGAAACCACTGGAGTGGGAGGAGAGCTATTGGCTTCCCAATGAAGGCAAAAAAGAAACATAGGTAGAAAGAAGAGCAGGCTCAGAGGAACAGAAACCGTCAATATCAAAAGAACCCCAAATTCCATAAAGAAATGTATACGGTGTTCCACCTCCACCCCTTTGAAGGCACTATACACAAAACCAAGAAATGTGCTCCAGAGAAAGGCAAAATGAGAGGGTACGAAGAAGTGACAGATACTCAGCACATCCCTGGCTCTCCTTCAAGGAGGGGCCTACACAGGCATTGCAGGAAAACCACAGGTGCAGCCGTCCCCCAAATAGCTGGGAGCCAAGCAGAAGAGAATGTCAATCGAAACACCGCATTCTTCCACCAAGATGTTGAAGCCTCCTTCAGAACAGGAACAAAACCAGAGACCAGCCAGCCTTAGGGTATAAAGAAAGACAATTTAAGATGTGCACGGGAACTGATGGCTTGAGAGGCCAAGTCCAAGCAGTCCGAATTGCGGAACTCCAATATAATCTTTTATGCACGAAGACCAAAAAAATTTGAAAATACATTATCCAATCAGAACAACAGAGAGTTATTATGATGTACATTTTGTGATGTTGCTCAGGTGGTGCATGGTGTTAAACATATACTAGGCATCTATCCAATCACAGTAGAACAATATTTCATGATGTTAGTGTGATACAAGATGACCACAAGTGTGATCTGCACATTCCTCAGATGCTTGGGACTTTCCAAGGCATCAACAAACCAGTTTCTTCATAACCTTTCCTCAGACCTATGTGGACATTCAGATGTCTGTCTGTTGCTGAGTGAATGAAGCAATGCATGTTGCGTGAGATGTCTCTTTGAAGTAAGCTGTGCATTACAAGCAGTCTGTCAGGGTTAATTTAGTAAAGGTCATCGAACCTTTTGCACATGTTTTTCAGGACTGTTTAGCATTGAGTAACACAGGATGAAGTCAGGCCTGGTGAAATTATAAAATGGATTCTTTAGCCAGTTTCCACATTGCCTACTCTGATAATCAATGAGTTTCCACACTATCCTCTGAAGAGTCAGACCATCATGGATCTATATGGAGAGCTGGAGCCTGATCTCTTACCTGCCATACGCAATCCCTATGCCATCCCTCCCACAGTAAAAGTCCTGTCAGTGCTACACTTTCTTGCCATTGTATAATTTCAGAATACAGTGGGCTTGACAGCTGGGATGTCACAACCCGTGTTCCTTCTTGTGTTGAAGGATACACTGTGCGCTTTATTGAAACACCTGGACAGCTACATAAGGTTCCCCTAACGTGCAGATTTGACCTCTGTGAAGGCAGACTTATTTGATGTGGGACCATAGATGCCACCCATATAGCCTCCCAGTACCAACGAGCAGGTGTACAGGAACAGGAAGAACTACCACTTGATCAATGTCCAGGTGGTGTGTCTGGCGGACACACAGGTGACAGCCAAGTTTCCAGGATCTGTGCATGACTCCAACATTCTGCAGTGTCCCACATATGGTAGCATGACTACACAGAGAGACGACTTGGCTTATTGGTATGTATCCCTTTGGATGTGTGTCTCTATTATGGCACTTGCCATCACATTATTCCCTGTGGCTGTGCCTGCATTGTAACAGGTCTTACCTTTATGCACACAGGTGACTCTGGTTATCCTAACATTCCCTGGCTGTTGACACCAGGGAGGTACCCTGCCACGGAAGGGGAACTCCGTTTCAATGAGGCCCACGGCTGGATGAGGCGTTTAATTGAAAGGGCATTTGGCCTTCTGAAAGCCAGGTTCAGGTGCCTGTCAGGGGGTGCCCTCCTCTACACCCACAAATAGGTGGGCCAGATCATAGTTACCTGGGGAATGCTCCACAATCTTGCCCTGAGACGTCAGATGCTATTGCTAGCCGATGATGAGGAGGCAGATAGACCAGTGGCTGGTGATGCAGATATGGACAGTGATGAGGAGGCAAATGAGGATGGTGCAGCTGACTGTAGGACTGATCTCATCAATCAGTACTTCCAGTGACCTACAGGTATGCAGACTGTGTATTTGCAAGTGTTGTGTATCCACATTGTTTGCTGACAATGGTCCTCCTGATTAGTTTCATCATTGGTGTTGGAATCTGTTCCTTTCCCTATGTGTGTGTTGTTGGAGGTGAGTGCTTGAATTTAAGTTGTTGAGCTTACATGTGTCTTATCTGACATGTGTATTCACTGCAGGTTGTGAGATTCACCTCTCCTATGGTCAGATCTGTGTTGAGCTATGTGCCATGCAGTCTCCTGTCCTCTTGTTATTCAACCCACTGACTGTCCTGTAAATCAATGCCTCTGCTACCTATGGATTGAGGCATTCGTGCTCAATAGCCATTGGTAACTGTATACAAAATAGAGTTTTGCACATAACAGATGGCAGTTACTGGGTATTGTCATGTATTTCCAGTGATTGGGATTGTAGAAGTAATATCTGCTGTGTCCTGCTTCCGTGGCAATCTACACTGGGCTGGACAACTGTGTACTGCATATGTGCTTTGTGTGGTACAATGCCTTCTATCCTGATATAACTTTGTGTCATGGTCTCTTTTGCAGGTTGGATGAGTGAACACTGTAGTGTGTGCCTTGACTAGTGACTTTCTTACATCGGGGACTTATCGCTTGCACTGTATCTGTAGAGGATGTCTCCTTCTGCTGGCCATTACACTGCCTGTTGGTTTAGGGGGGCATGCCCACATTAAGGGGGTCATTCTGACCCTGGCGGCCGGTGGCCGCCAGGGCCACCGACCACGGGAGCACCGCCAACAGGCTGGCGGTGCTCCCACGAGCATTCTGACCGCGGCGGTTCAGCCGCGGTCAGAAGCGGCAAGTCGGCGGGCTCCCGCCGACTTACCGCTGCTCGGGGGAATCCTTCATGGCGGCGGAGCGTGCTCTGCCGCCATGAGGATTCTGACCCCCCCTACCGCCATCCTGTTCATGGCTGGAAAGCCGCCATGAACAGGATGGCGGTAGGGGGGGGTCGCGGGGCCCCTGGGGGCCCCTGCCGTGCCCATGCCAATGGCATGGGCACGGCAGGGGCCCCCATAAGAGGGCCCCGCAAAGTATTTCAGTGTCTGCCTTGCAGACACTGAAATACGCGACGGGTGCCACTGCACCCATCGCACCTTCCCACTCCGCAGGCTCGATTACGAGCCGGCATCCTCGTGGGAAGGGGGTTTTTCCCTGGGCTGGCGGGCGGTCTTTTGGAGACCGCCCGCCAGCCCAGGGAAAAACTCATAATACCCTCCGCGGTCTTCTGACCGCGGAGCGGTATAATGGGGGCGGAATTCTGGCGGGCGGCCTCCGCCGCCCGACAGAATCAGAATCACCCCCTAAATGTTGCTGATGAAACATTTGTAAATGTTCAACTAAAGACATATATGCAGTTGCTGTGATCAATAGTGTTTATTGGGCATACAGGGGGTATGTGAACAAACAATCTATGGTGCATATAGTGACAAGTGGGGTCATGATAATTGTAATCAACAGAGTAAGTGGAACATCTGTAGGTAGCACAGGTCCAGTGTCCAAGGGTCATGGGAAATTGGAATAATGTCATTGAAGAGTGGAAAGGGTATCTCAATGGTACACAAGGGAGAGAAATCAGGGGGCATATTTACACTCTCTTTGCGCCGAATGTGCATCAAACTTTTTGACGCACAATCGGCGCAAACACTGCCCCATATTTATACTTTGACGTCCGACCCCGCGGGCGTCAAAGTTCCACCATGTGCGTCATTTTTTAGAAGGGGGAACCAGCCTTGCGTTAATTATATGAAAGGTAGGCGTTCCCTTCCAAAAAATGACTTTAAGGCCTGTGCGCCTTATTTATACTGTGATGTCATTTTATGGCACAGGAGGGGGCAGGCCTTAAAAACGGCGCCGTTTTTTAACGCCTGGGTCAGGGCAGGCGTTAAGGGACCTGTGGGCTCAGAAGGAGCCCAGAGGTCCCCTCCCATGCCCCCAGGGACATCCCCTGCCACCCTTGCCCGCCCGAGGAGGACACCCAAGGATGGAGGGACCCATCCCAGGGAAGGAATGGTAAGTTGAGGTGAGTATTTTTTTCATAATTTTTTGTGGCATAGGGGGGCCTGATTTGTGCCCCCCTACATGCCACTATGCCCAATGACCATGCCCAGGGGACATAAGTCCCCTGGGCATGGCCATTGGGCAAGGAGGCATGACTCCTGTCTTTGCTAAGACAGGAGTAATTTCAATGGGGTTTGGGCGTAAAAAAAATGGCGCAAATCGGGTTGAGGCCAAAATTTTGCCTCAGACCTGACTTGCCCCATTTTTTGACGCCCAAGCTCCATTTTCCCCTACGCCGGCCCTGCCTGGTGTGAGTCATTTTTTTTTACGCACACCAGTCAGCTGCGCCGGCTAACGTCATTCAATAAATAAGGCGCCCGCATGGCGCTTTGGAATGGCGTTAGCCGGCGTTAAAATGTTTGGCGCACAACTGCGTTGGCGCAGTTGTGCGTCAAAAAGTATAAATATGGGCCCAGGAGTCTTCACTTCCTGGCAGTGGTTTTGTCTTGGCATCTGCTCCAGCTGGAAGTCTGGGTGGACGGAGGGGGCCATCAGCTACAGAGGGAGGGGTGCCAGAGGCATGTTGTTCCCCTGGCAGGGCCTCCATTCCACTAGCTGCGGCAGATGCGAATGGCTCAGTTGTAATATGGCTAGTGGAAGGGGCCTGCTGGTTGGTGGAGGAAGCGCGCAGGAGGGTGGTGAGGTCCCTGAGCACTCCTGCAATGAGAGCCATGGTGGCATTTTGAGCCAGCCACTGCTGCATGACCTCCGGGTGGTATTCCATCTGCAGCCTTTGCTTTTCCCCCAACATCGTAAAGATATGCTCCATCCTGTTTTGGAATTGTATGCTCCCAGGACGTGGGAGATGATTTCCGGGTCAGTTGAGTCCAATGGGGACCCCTTCTTCTGGCCCAGAGGTTCCCTCCCACACCCCCTGCGCCCTGTGCTTGTACCCCTGGCACAGTGTCCACTCCCAGTGCCACCAGGACTTTCGTTGTCCTGGGTGTGAGATGTTGACTCTGGTCCCTGTACTGTGGGGCACACTATTGATTGAACTGTCCTTGGGACACAGGTTTGGGGATGAAGGGGTTGGGCTGTGCTGTTATTCCCACAGGGTGGGAGGGTTTGATGTGGGCAGGGTGAGGCAGGGAGTGGTGGAATGATCAGATGTCCCAGATGGGCCAGGTAAGTCATCAATGTTCTGACATCCAGAGGTGTTGTCCTAACTGGGTCCTTCATCCTGAGGAGGACTGTCTGTCTCTGGCAACCTCTTCACGGTGGCTGTGACAAGGGAGAGAGCTGCATGGTTGAAGTGTGATTAGTTGTCTCTTTGTCTGTTGCATACAGTGGTTTGGCATGATTCCCAGCACTGGCAATGACAGATGCAGCACTGCAAACATTGTTTGTGATTAGTGGATTGTAATTTGTGTACCATGCTCCATTGTGGATTGGTATCAATCTAGGTAGGTAACTTTTGGTGGTTTTGTGGGGTCATGTCCTGGGTGTGCATTTGGTGCATGGGGTTTACCTTCTTGCTCTCTAGCCCATGCTAAGTCCATTTCAGAGTTGAAGATTTGGATAGGTGGCCTTTTGTATGGTGCAGTGCTGTGGTTGTGTTTGGCCTTGTTTGGCATTGTACGGTGCCACTGCAATGCTGTCATTGCCATGTAGTGGTCCCCAGTTGAAGCATCCAGTTAGTGTATCTAGTGCAATATTCATACAAGCAAGAGTTGTGCTGTGAAGTCGACCTAGCAGCTTTTGATGTAGCTGGGCTAGTGCATTGTGGGAGTTGTAGTGATTTTTTATTGGCACTGCTATCCGTGCACTTGCGAGGGACTTTGTGGACATTGGGCTAGATGGTGGTGTGGCATGCAGGAGAGGGGAATTAGGTGATTAGGTGGGAGGTGCAGTGGGATATAGTGAATTGGGGAGTGTTTGGGTGATGAAGAACCATGCTGGACTGGAATAAATTGTGCCAGGGGACTGGTAGTTATTTACCAGATTCCAGTCCTCTGGGTATTCCCGTCAGGCCCTCAGGATGCAGGATGTCCAAGACCTTCTACTCCCATGATGTGAACTCTGTGGAGGGAAGCGGGTGCCCTCCGACAGTCTCCTACACAGCAATTTGGTGTATTGATGTCATGGAACACACTTTCCCCCATAGGTCGTTCCACCTTTTCCTGATGTCCTCCCTTGTGTGTGAGTGGTTTCCTACTGAGTTGACACTGTCGACAATTCTCTGCCATAACTCCATTTTCCTGGCAATGGATGTTTGCTGGATATGTGCTCCAAACAGTTGTGGCTCTACCCTGATGATTTAATCAACCATGACCCTCAACTCATCTTCTGTGAAGCCTGGGCGCTTTTGATGGGACATGGTGGTGGTTGTGTTGTGGGTGGGGGTGGGGGTTGTTTGTGTAAGGGTGCAGTGTATGGTGCTTGGTGAGGTGGAGGGTGCTTGGTTGTGTGTGATGGTTGTTTGTAGTGTTTGTGTGTAGTTGTGATGTGTGTATTATGTTGTTGGTGCAGTTGTGTGGTGTGTGCTGAGTGTGAAGTGTATATGTGCCTATGGTGAACAAGTGCAAAATCATTGACTCCTCGGTGTCAGTGAAGGCTGTTTGAGTAGAAAAGTAGTGTGGATTGTGTGGGGGTATGTTATATAATGCAGAGAGTAGGTGTGTGTTGTGTGTATTTGTGTCAAGTGTGGGGTATTCGAACTGCCCAATGTGGTAAGTTTTTGGACGTGACGGTTTGCTTCGCCAATGTTTTTTTGCCATGAAAAGACCACTTTGGTGATTTGTGACTCGTAATGTGGTGGGTGGTAAGATGTTGGGCCTTCGGTTCTGGTGGTGAAACCGCCTCTTTCCCACAATCCTGTGTCCGGTCAATGTCGGAATTTTAGCTTGATTTCAGCAGTCTGCACTATGTTACTCAATACGGCGGTCGGATGGCCGTCAACATGGTGGTCTTTTGGCGGCTGCCACCACAACAGTCTTGCAATAAGACCGCCAAACTCGTACTGAGGCCCATAGTGTCACACTACTGCCATTCACATGATAACCCAAAGATACATGCTGCAGAGTGCCCCAAGGATCAACACTCAGCCCAATTCTTTTCAACATCTACATGGCCCTGCTAGCCAAGATCATAAAACAACAAGGGCTAAACATCATCTCCTATGCCGACTATACCAAACTGCTCCTCTACCTGCCTGATGACCCTGCAAAGGCCAAGAGAATGGGATGAGAACAGTCACCACCTGGATGGAAGCCAGCTGCCTACACCTCAACTCGAACAGAGATCCTTGTAATCAGCTTCACCCCTTCCTCTTGAATGACTGCTGACGGCCTACTGCACTGGGTAAAGCCTCCGCTCCCACAGACCATGCACGCAATCTGGGAATCATCCTCTCTATCCATGACCCACCAAGTCAACGTCATCTCATTGTCCTGCTTCCACACCCTCCGACTCCTTCAAAAGATCTTCAAGTGGATCCCTTCCGACATGAGGAAGACTGTCACCCACGCACTTGTCTCTAGCAAACTGGACTACGACAACGCACTCTATGCCAGCATCACAGAAAACTGCAACCAAGACTACAAAGAATCCAGAATACAGCAGCCAGACTTATCCTGGGCATCTCCTGACACAGCCACATCTCCTCACACCTCAGAGTCCTACACTGGCTATGAGTCAACAAGTGCATCAAATAAACTCCTGATCCACACCTACAAGGCAATACACAACATAGGACCAGAATACCTCAATCACCAACTTGCCTTCAACGTACCCAACAGACAACTCTGCACTTAACATCTTGCCCTTGCAGCTGTTCCCAAGATCTCAAAAAGCACAGCAGGAGGAAGATCCTTCTCCTAACATGTAGCCCAGACATGGAACACGCTACCTCTCAAACTCAGACAGACAACATCGCTGAAGTAGTCGAGGAAGGACCTCAACACCTGGCTTTTCGATTGAGCAACATGCCTGCAAACAAAGCCTTGAGTCCCTACAGAGGATTTCTGATTGACTGTATTACATAATGGGCGGTGCATGCATCGACAAACCCTTCTGTAATAACTTAGTATCCAGAAATGTAAAACTCAGATGCATTCAACTGTTGCACCACCAGGGTACTTTCTCTAATAAGGCCCCTGATTCACAGTATTAAGAATGTTTTCTACCACATCAATCAGTAAAACAGTTCTGTGACTAGTCCGAAACCCAGATTGATGTCTATACACTGTAGTCTTTTAGAAGTGATTAAAGCTGTTTAGTGAAAGCTTGCTCATATATTTTGCTGATGATAGAGAGCCCTTTAATTTGTCTAAAGATATTGGATCTGTGAGATCTAGGGTAAGGATCTCATTAAAATGTTGTTGGAGTTTTGTACTCATATACCCAGGGGGTGGAATCAATGATACTGGCTAGTACCCATGCATCCACTTCTGGCCATTGACATGTTCCCCTAAATGGGGAATAACTGCTGAGACTGGAAGTTTTCCGGGTTACAGGTCGGTTTTTCTCAATCTCAGCAAAATAAAACTAGCATGTTGTACATGCATTGAGAAGGCAGACGGCGTAATTAGCACTGCTGGTGAAATTTGGGGAGTGATTTCATGTGGAGGGAGAGCGGCAGGACACACGTGGGGCTTTCTGAACAAAGCAATGGCTGCTACCCCTGACTACTGCACGAATGGGCGCAATCCAGACTATGCTGCTGCCCCTGCCCTGCAGCAAGTAGGGAAATATCAGGATTGTACTTTTTTAACCCTGTAATCTGCGCTCGCTAGCATTTGAAGTTATGGCTCAGGGTGAAATTCACCAAATTGTAAAGGGGGACTATCTGTTTTCATCAAGTGTTTTATTGAGTCTTGTTAAAACACACTAATATGAAATGGATTTAGAATAATAATAAGGGATTTAAAACTATTGTAAATATATAACTTTCATATTTTGTTTTCAAACGTGAATTTCCTTCAGGTGTACACATCAGTTCAAAATGTGAGCTCTGAAAACATCTTTTGATGACCAAGCTATCCAGAATATTATTGCACATTAAATATGCACTAGGCGGAGGTGTAAGTGGTAACGCGTCCTTTTATGTTAATTTATACACATTAGGACTCGTTTTAGGCCAATGAATCTTGTGACCCAGTGGTGAGACACCGTAGGACGAGATAACTAATCAATATGTCAAGCAATATATCAATAATGTCATCAATGTTCACCACCACAATGCACTTTACTTTGGTTAAAGACATTAATCAAATTGTCGACGCAACCATGACCTTTCAGCCATGAATAACCACACCTTTTGATAGAATTTCATGAATTTTATTCCCTATTGATTACAATGTACGAGCAGAAGAGTCAATCTCACAATCAAGAAGCATAAGAGCATAGTCACAATATGGCAACTGTGATAAGATTTCATTAATGCAAGAATCACAAACATAAGAACATAGCACAGCGTGAACATAGATCAGAACACAATGAATATCACGTAAATCTCAGTTCAGCATAGCGTAACGTCAGTCTTTATTTATTTGCGTCAGTCAAAGTGATCACCTATCCTAACCACTAATTAGCATCAGCATGTTGGGCTTCATGCAAAACAATTTAGAACACCAATTTAGAAAACATCTAGCTATGTTCCTTATCAAAAAAGAGCAGTTGGTACCTAGAAAGGAAAAGCAATCAGACAAATTACAAATTGCTTTGTCATAATTACCCTCCAAGGATTAGGTCAGCATACAGGATCAGTCTTCGTCTTCAGGACATCAGTCGAATCGCCATTAGTCTAACCTCGTCTAAAGGACAGGGGACACTTCCCTCATAAGGAGGAGAAGCGTAAAGGGCAGTCTATGGGTGAGGATGATTTATTAAGTCTAAAAGTCACCAAACAAGAGAGAGTTTCTGGATGAAATCAATAGCATTCCCTACCTAGTTCTGACGACCTTTCTGTGACATGGGTTTTTATCCCTTTTTCGTAATACCTTCCCCCAAAATTCTATTGGACATTTACTATACCCCACTATCTTTAGCCTATCAAATTAAACATTAGGTAATTCCAATTGTCACCCCATGATAATCCATAACATTTTGATTGGTCTTCGTAATTGACGCCTTCGGAAGTGGCACATCCGGAATTTGCTTCACCATTTGGCATGTCTTCTTGGGTCATGAGTTTCCTTTGTCCATGGTTAAACGTCCTTGTACATTACATTAATCTACTTTTGTTTCAATTTTGTACGTAACTTATACTAAAGCAGCAAGCATGCGGGTGAGAACAGAATCTAGGTTGATACATGAAATGAAGAAAAGGAACAAATGCAGGGTCATGGCCCTTTGCGAATCAGCACACTGGAAAACAGAGAAAATGCTTTGATATGAGAGCTAGGCAGCTAAATCTACAACTCACACTAACTTAAGGCCTATGAGATTTTTAATACAAACACAATATCGTAAATGTTAATACAAATCATAGCATGAACAGTTTTACTCATTATTGTTAGTTCACGTATATATTTGTGACCACACCCATTATAGTCGTAATTCAGATGTGTGTTAAGCAAAACACTAATTATTGTCATTTTCTATGCAACATCATTAAGCATTGATATAAACATTTTACTTTTAGTATATGTAATATTTAAACTACGCTCTCTCATAAGCATAAAAATATTGGACTTTAAAAAAACATGCACGTTTCGGGTATTTCTGAACTCTGACGGCTTTACAAAGTGATCCTGTGGCATGAACACACATAAACTGGAAAGCCAAACATTTCAATAACCAAGAAGCAACTATTAAGTCTTCTCTATTTGAAATACATTTAAATAGACAAAGGTTGTGTTTTTCTGCTGATAACCATCCAGTTCATGATCCGGGGCTTACAAACTTCAGTTGTCAACAGACAGTTAACTTTTACAAAGTATGTTTCAATGCACTGCACTCTGACCAGCATTTTAGTTAAACCTGCCACATTTGACTAAGGAAATTATTTTGGGGAATGTGAAAATTAGGCAGCGGAGGGTGGCTTAAGTGGCAAGTATGAAAGGAATAACAATGCTAAACTGATTAAATTCGGCCGCCCTGGCTATGATTATGTTAAGAAATCATTTCCTAATGCTTCAATTTTACTGTGAAGAAAAACTGTGTATCTTCTATGCTCCATGTCTCCATTTATTGTGGGGAGATTTTCAGGGAGTATGCAGTGGGCAAGTGTAGACCTGAAAGGTAACTAAAAGAGGGGACATGCTTGAATCCTAAAACAGCACTGGGCATTACTTAGGGCCTGATTTAGACATTGGTGGACAGGTTACGCCTTCATAGCGATGACAGATATTCAGTCTACCAAAATTTAAATCCCATAGGAAATAATGGGTTATAGATTTCAGCAGATGTGACATACATCACCATTGTGACGGAGTAATCCATCCCCCAGTATCTAAATCAGCAACTTAATTGGTTAGCGCTCTTTATGCTGATCTCTAACCATGCACAATTACATACCAGCTAGAGAACTGCACCTACCAACAGATTGACAGAGTTATTTGTACTCATGAGTTGAGACCAATTCTAATCTGGGTGAAAATATTGGTGGTTTGGTGAATGTAATACGCACTTTCTAAAATTTCTCACAGTAGGTTTTAGGACCAAATCCTACTGAACGTTAGCATGAAATTATTCAAGACAGTGAAGACATTACTTTTCTTCAAACGTTACAGTTATAAGAAACACAATTATAGCTTGAGACACAGAAAAAACAGTTCCATAAAAAGGGGTTGAGTAAGCACTCCATTGAGCTTATTAAAAGTTGAAAGAACAGTCGGATATCATCAGAGTTATAAACTGATGGTCACATTCACATCTCCTAAATATAAATAGATTCTTGACTTTTCAGATGTCGCAGGATATCACTGATCCTTTATTATGCACAGTGCAACACACTGCCTCTCATCACATAGTAAATAAAATAGAACTGTTTCTATACATTGAATCATTCATGTCACCTACCTGTTTTAGTCTTTGTAGAGATGCTCAAATCTCAAGCATGTTAAATTGAACAAAATTAACAAACACAATATTAAATAGTAAAATATTTAAGTTGTGGGATTGCTACATTTTTGGAACAATCTGAGATTCAATTACAAGTCAGAACATTTGAGAACACTAGGCAATAGTTTGTCAATTACAAGGACACCACTTCATCTCAGTAAATGAACTACAGAAGTACTTGATATCATCCAAAATTCTTCAATCTTTCTAAAAAGAGCTTAAATCCGAACAACTTCTGCAAATGTTCTATTTCAGCTAAGCACTTGTGACCTGTCTTAGTCTTCATTCTCCGAGCTCTCCATACTAACAGCAGATGACAATTTGCACAATCTTCTTGGTAAACATGTTTCCAAACTCTTACATATTAGTTATCTAAACGTTTTAATAGGTCTATAGTCTTGACTACCACCAGAGTTAATATCCAAAACAATGTAAAAACACCTACTATAGGCTCTTTATTTTGAAAAAGTGAAGGGACTGCATCACAAAGGTAAACTTACAATTTTCTGTAAGTTTTTTTTTTTTTTTGGTATTCACAAGCTACAAGTTTACAACTGTGGAGACTCCGCATTTGGGGCGGAGAACAGCGCACATAAAAAGATAGACTTGTCCTAACTTTTTATGTGCATCGTTCCCTTTTGACAGTGGAGTCATGTTTACCTCTGTGAATCATGCACAGGTTCCCAAATGCATTTTTCAAAACTAAAAAATTGCTTGTCCTGAACTGATAAAGAAATCCACTCATCAATATTCTACTTTCAATTAATATTTTTGAAGGTGAACATACATATTTGGAAAAGCATTGATTTGAAATTCACTTCATAGAAAAATGCATTACTCAACAAGCATACTGATGATTTTTTCAGTAAATGCATTATATTTCAAGGTAATGAAAAATATTTTATATAGTACATACAAAAAATGTTGCATACAAGTTTTGTGAGGTATATTCTATTAATGAGCCAAGGTCTTGTAACAGCCTCGTTTGTGAATTGTAGGATCTTGTAAAATGACTAGGAAATGAAATTGGGTTCAGATATATTTTGGATATGTAAAAGATGATTGTAGAATTTGTATAAAGAGCAGAAAATCACACTGAGAACATTACTGTCTTCTGAAATTGTCAAAAAGCAAGTAAATCACCATATAAATTATGGGCGCCTGCTGCCCATTTTGACATATAGGCTGTGAAAGTGCAATGTAGTATGTTACAGGTAGATTGCTTGCCTATTAGACCAAGAAATGATGACAAAACACTATGGCCCTCATTCTGACCCTGGCGGTCTTTGACCGCCAGGGCGGAGGACCGCGGGAGCACCGCCGACAAGCCGGCGGTGCTTCAATGGGGATTCCGACCGCGGCGGTAAAGCCGCGGTCGGACCGGCACCACTGGCGGGGTCCCGCCAGTGTACCGCGGCCCCATTGAATCCTCCGCGGCGGCGCAGCTTGCTGCACCGCCGCGGGGATTCTGACCCCCCCTACCGCCATCCAGATCCCGGCGGTCGGACCGCCGAGATCCGGATGGCGGTAGGGGGGGTCGCGGGGCCCCTGGGGGCCCCTGCAGTGCCCATGCCACTGGCATGGGCATTGCAGGGGCCCCCGTAAGAGGGCCCCTAAATGTATTTCACTGTCTGCTGCGCAGACAGTGAAATACGCGACGGGTGCAACTGCACCCGTCGCACAGCTTCCACTCCGCCGGCTCGATTCCGAGCCGGCTTCATCGTGGAAGCCTCTTTCCCGCTGGGCTGGCTGGCGGTCTGAAGGAGACCGCCCGCCAGCCCAGCGGGAAAGTCAGAATTACCGCCGCGGTCTTTCGACCGCGGAACGGTAACCTGACGGCGGGACTTTGGCGGGCGGCCTCCGCCGCCCGCCAAGGTCAGAATGAGGGCCTATGTCTTGTCTTCCAGATTGTTATTTATTAAAAGATATCAACTCATTTTAAAATAATTTGGATTGTCAAAGGTATAATTCTAACCACTTAACTTAAACAAGAAAGCGTATCAGCTGTTAAATTGAAAGCAAAACACACGGTCTCAGCCATGTTTAACTTGATCATTTTGGAACACATGACATTCAGTCACGAAGACAATTGGTTCTTTGTGTTCTGTATTTCACACTTAAGAATTAAAGTAACACAGTGACAGTGTTAGGTACAAGAACTTCCAATTGCAAGAACATTTTCATATGCTTCTCCATGAATTATTAATTAGTTATCTATTATGACATTGTTTGAATGAAGGACAAGCTATATGTAGGCCAGAAGGCATACAAATATAAAACAAAGGTTTATGTCATTCCAATTAAATGTTTCCTTCCCTGAAGAGAAAAGTCTTATGCAGATGTTTCTGTCACATCCATATGCATTTTCAGTGTCATAGAGCCTCTCTGCTGGATTCAAGTTGTAACCACTCATATTCCATTTTACAGGTGCTTGAAATACCCACAATTCTTCTAAACTGAAATATGCACAAATATAAGTGTGTTCTACAAAGCATTAAGCAATTGCTTATACCATGTTAATATGCCATATGTCAACATTAATCAACAAATGCAAGATACTACTCAAGGTGGAAAGTGATATCAACATAATTGGTTTAAAAATCTAAAAAGTCTAAGGCCCTGATTTTTTAGAAATTGAGCTGAATCCAGTGCAGCACCACTTTTCTTGCTCCCCTTAGTGCCCTCCACACCACTATGTGTGCACCGTATCTAAGATACGAGACACAATGGCAGTAGTTAGGGGGAACTAGCTTCAACATTTTTTATGGTAGTTTGGAGATTTGTAGGACTAGCTTAAAAAATGTTGACGCTAATCCTGCAAAGCCCATTGAAAACAATAGCATGCCTCCTTTTATCGCCTGCTCTGAGCAGGTGTTCAAAGTGCCAAAATAAATGACACAAATAAATCTTTTAGATTTCTTTGCACCACTTTTTCAGCCCCCCCAAATGGGGGAAGCCCTGTTTTTTGCATACATTATGCCTGGTGCAGGCATTGCGTCACTTTTTAAATTTGGCGTGGAGATTGTGGCCTCGTGCGGCCACATTAGCATGAAAAAATGATGCTGAGGGGCTCTTAAATCAACCCCTTAAAGTCTTAAAAGACTTCATTCTAACAGTCAACTTATTTAACTAAATTTAATCTATGGCTGCCTGTGATCTGATTCCAATACATTAAACACACATTTAAGATATCATATAGCCTGGAAGGTCATAATCTGTACAATATTGGCATTCACAATTGTGCACTCATTTCCAATAAAATTATGGAAATTCAGCCTACGAAAATAAATCAAAGCATTTTCATGCAGACTATTCTTCCAAGGTTATTGCACATATCAACCAGATTATCTACAGCAAGAAATACAGGCCACCATCTATGTTTTACCCCTTAAGTTGCTGAGTTGATAACTAAAAAGTAGTTCCACCTCTACCTGGCATAAACTAAACTTGCATTTAACTTCAAACTGGTGATCAGAGCTCCTACATATAACAGCAACTTTAAAAGTTTTACCTTCACACATGTGAACGTTACTTAAAATACCTGCCACTGGATGTTTGTAACATTATCTTACAAATTGATTTACATGGTCATCGATTTTTTTGGCAGATGCTGCAGCCACGAACAGCAGTCCACACAATAAAATACCCAGCACATAGCTCGTCCTGTAACTAATAAAAGATCTGATTTTGATTACCTTGGCACTCTTATCTAATTGATGCATTTGTTAATTGTTCTATCTAACGCAGTGCAATATTCAAAGTTATACAAAACATTTCAAATGGGCATTTTTTTAACTTATCCCTCAGCTTTGAAGTTAAACTTTATGTGGTCAAGAGGCAGGGGATGACATAATGTTATTTGGAGATTAAATCAGAATTAGTTGTGTTGTTGACATTGTCAAATTTGTTTACATTATTATGTGACACACCTTAAAGAAGAAGAGCTTTGTGTTAAAGGGAACACTTACCTAAGCCTATCAAGATTATGGCCCTCATTATGACACTGGCTGTTAATCCCGCTTACCACCATGCTGACGGCTGCCAACTTACCACCGCAGTGGCAGATATTCGTTCAACATATTATGACACACACACACCAATTCGACAGAATTCAGCCACATGCACAAATCTGCCAGACCAAAGGTCATTGCAAAAGTGACGGTCCCAAAACCCATACCACTATCCAGTCAACTGAACAGCCCTCCATTTCCGCTGCCGCCAGTGGCCAGGAGGCACCGCCACAGGACCCACAGGCCACTAACACCCTTCCCCTGCAGAAGATGAACCACCCTGCAAATGTTCCCTGCGACCCTGTCAGAAGCCAAAGACACTTGCCATGACCACTGCCAGGAAATGAGACTCTCCTGATTATTCTCCTTGTGTCCCACTCAGTCACCTTGTCCACCTTGAATTGCCATTGCTCCCCTTCCTATGTCCACTTGGACATTGGTCCTGTGCTGCAAACAGACTGGAATAATACCCTGGACTTTCCTCAATCATCACCCCATTCCATTGCACTTTCCCCTCTATTTCTTAGCACTATAATAAACACCCTTGGACAAAACTCGACAACTAGTATTTTATGTATTGCAAATTCGTATTGATTGAAACAGCTACATCCATTGCAAATGAACTGGATATAGTGAGAGCATATAATGAGTGACCTGTTGCTGGCTGTTGTGATCACATTACGACATTGTTGTCATATCACCAACATCTGTAAAATGATAATCAATAGGTGACAGTAAGTGGAAGAATCAAGTGTGTAATACCAGCAGGCCAATGGCACACAGAATACACCAATAATCATAGAAATGTGGAGTTGCACTGTCTCACCTGTGTGCCATTGGAAGTACTGACGGATTACTAATGTTCTGTTGTCCACATCCTCATCCTCTGCCTCCTCATCCTCACTGTCCTCAGGGTCCACTGCTGCCACAGGGGCATTTCCAGGCCCCTCCTCCTGCAGAAAAAGTACATGTCATCTGAGGGACAGGTTGTGCAACATGCAGCATGCCACTACTATCTGGCAGACCTTCTCGGTGAGTAGCACAGGGATCCATCTGTCAGATGGAGGCACCTGAACCTGGCCTTCAGGAGGCCGAAGGTTCTCTCTATTATCCTTCTGGTTCACTCAGGTGCCTCATTATAATGTTCTTCAGCCCTTGTCCTGACCTTCTGCACAGGGGTCAGCAGCCACAACAGGTTTGGGTAGCCAGAGTCATCTGCAAGTATTGAGGGACAACATTTAGCCACACACTATCCTAT
Organism: Pleurodeles waltl; assembly: GCF_031143425.1. Taxonomy (NCBI): domain Eukaryota; kingdom Metazoa; phylum Chordata; class Amphibia; order Caudata; family Salamandridae; genus Pleurodeles; species Pleurodeles waltl. Next base: position 1,446,242,258 of record NC_090444.1, on the reverse strand, counting down.
TTGGCTATCAGCTGAGGCATACACCAACATATACTGCGTGGCGACCAAGGCTCACCTATAAGCCATACTCTGTGCCTCTGTAGTTGGGCCATCACATATGGCATGCTGCTATTCCTCAGGACAAAGGCATCATGCACCGATGCAGGATATTTAGCCTTGACGTGGGAGAAGTACTGGTCCGCCAGGCACGCCATCTGCACATTCATGGAGTGGAAACTCTTACGATTCCTGTACACCTGTTCATTCTGCTGGGGTGGACAAACGCAATATGTGTACCGTCAATCGCCCCAATAATATTGGGGATATGTCCCATTGCATAAAATCTGGCCTTCACAGTGGCAAAAGGTTCCACCTGGGGGAAAGCAATGTAGCTGCACATGTGTTTTAAAAGAGCAGACAACACTCTTGCCAGCACGATTGAGTACATTGGCTGTGACATTCCTGCTGCCAAGCCCACTGTCTCTTGGAAAGAACCAGTTGCCAGGAAATGGAGCCCTGATAGAACCAGCAGAAGAGGGGGGATCCCAGTGGGATGACAGATAGCTGAGAGCAGGTCAGGCTCCAACTGGGCACTCAGCTTTTCGATTGTGGCCCTTTCCAGTCTATAGGTGAGTATTATGTACCTGTCCTCCAGTGTAGCTAAGTCCACCAGGGGTCTGTACACGGGGGTATGTCTCCATCTCTTATTCGTCCATAGCAGAAGGTATCTAAGGGACACAAGAGTGAGTAGGCTGTCACAATTTGAACAACTATACCACAACAGCAGTCCACATCTTGCAATCATGTTTTGCAAGAGTATTATTTAAAAGTATGTGTATATTCATCCTGTAATGCAGCAATTATCGATAGGCCTGTCCTCCCCTGAAATGGTGACCACCTGTCCTGTGTGGAGGGACAGGTGGAAGTGAGGTAATTCCGCTGACGTTGTGCACCGTGGCGGTAGGTGGTCGTGAACCGCTGCGCAATTCCTCATTGGATTATATTGGGCTCTATGGGGTACAGTAGCCAATGGTGATCTACGCCAGTGGCGACGGTATACAGCGCCGCGGATGTAACCACCATTTTCTATCTCAATCCGCACTCCTTTCCTGACATTCCACAGAAGAAGACCTACACTGCATGTGCTGTTGCAACCTGTGTCTTGAACCAACCATGGCCCGTGTGAGTGTGGAAATGGCCCCAGCCTTCACTTTGGATGAGGTGGAGTGACTGGTGGATGGGGTCCTACCCCAGTACGGACTGCTGTATGGGCCTCCAGACGAACAGGTGAGTACACTGTGGGCACGATGCATGTAGCATGAATGCCTGGAGATGTGTGTGAAGGCATTGTGTAAAGGTGGGTGGGGTGTGGGGGGTTGTCTGTTTTCGGTGAACATATTGTGAGCTGGCCTATGTGTGTTGCAATGGTGTCGCAATGGTGATGGGATAGGATATAGTGGGCCATGTGTGTGACAGGTTGGACTGTTTGTTTAATGGAGTTCTCCTATATGTATTACCTATGCAGGTCAGCACCTATCAAAAGAAGGGATTATGGTGTGCCATCGCCAAGGATGTGGGGACCCTGGGGGTCTATGGAAGGGGGAGCACCCACTGTCGGAAATGGTGGGAGGACCTGAGACACAGGGAAGATTGGGGAGGCCTAGCTGGGGATGGCCTCCCAACGAGAAAGGGGTGCCTGTCGGACCCTCACCCCCCGATGGCCCACATACTGGCAGTGGTGTACCCTGAGCTGGATGGGCGCTTGAGGGAATCACAGCAGCCACAAGGGGGTGAGTACAGTGGGTATCATTACAACTTACGGCTGGTGGGGTGGTATCCGGGTGGTGGTTGTGTGTTAGTGGGTGCACCTAAGGCCAGGCCAGACATAGCAGCGTAGGTCCTCTGAAGAGTAATGGCTGCATGGCAAATACAGGTAACCTAGCTTGTTAGGATTCACTTCTAGGCAGGACTGTGTGGGTCCCAGGTGTGCTGCATTTGGTGGTGTGTGCTCCTACTCATGCCTTGATGACTAGCCATTTCACTGGTAGTGCAATGCATAGTGAGTAGGCCTGTTCCCTATGTTTGAGGGTGCTGTGCACACCAACAGTGGTGTTGGTGCAGTCATTGACCCACTGTATCCTTTGTGTCTCGCCCCCTTTCTTGTTTTGTCATCCTGTCCTTGTGTGCATTAGCATATTTTGGTGGAGAAGCAGAGGCACCGGCAGAGAGGGAGCTGCATTCCACAGGACCCAGGAGGCAGAATCCACTGATGCCGAGGGAAACAGTGGGACGGAGGGCGAGGGGAGCACCATGGCGGAGACTGGAGGGGACAACACAGACTCAGAGCTCCCTGTTGGTGGCGGACACCTCTCTGACCACTCCAGCTGCAGGTACAGCCTCCACTCCCATACCAGCACCACCGTCCCAGTAGCCCCTCAGCGAGCTGCCAGTGCCTGCTCACCCAGGAGGGTGGGCATCTCCTTCACCTCTGGCACCTTAGGCCCTGCCCCAGTGAGCCTTGCTGCTCTGAGTGAGGAGGCTATTGACATCATGAGATCCATACCTGTAGGGCAGTCAACCATTGTGAATGCCATCCAGGGGCTGGCATCCCGGATGCTCAATGCAATGCATTCCTTGAGGGCATTCACAATGGTTTGGCAACCATTGTCCCTTTTTTTTACCGTCCCCCCTCCAACTACCACTTCCCAGTCCCATTCTCTTCGACCCCAACCCATCCCAAGCACACATATAGATGAGACAACACCCAAGAATGGCACAGGCAAACACAAGCACCACACTTCATCCCACAGGCACTCAAACAAACAACATACCAACATCCACAGCCTCCACTGTCTCCCCCTCCTTCTCCTTCTCCATCTTCCTCCCAGTTACGTCCATACTCACAGCTGCATGCACTACATCTACATCCACTATCAGCATCACCAAGCAGAACACACACCTCACTGGCAGACACCTCCACAACATCCAAGCACACATCCCCTGTGTCCTCTCCCAACATGTCTGTCCTCCCCTCCTAAAGGACACAAACACAAGCCTTCAGACACCCAACAGCCATCCACCTCACATCATGTTTTTTTTTTAAGGTCAATTTCACGCAAGGGGAGCGACCCATTAGGCATGGGTTGCTCCCCACGTAAGAAAATGTATTTTAGGTAATTTCTGCCCCCCTTTGGGGAAGATCCGCCTATTTTAATCAGGACGATCTGCTCCCAAGGGGGCAGAAACCACTAAACACCAGGGATTTATTTATTTTTTGTGACAACTTTACGCAAGGGGAATGACCCCTTAGGCAAGGGTAGCTCCCCTGGGTTGTAAATATATTTTAGGCCATTTCTGCCTTCCCTTGGTGGCAGATCAGCCTATTTTTCTTAGGCGGATCTGGCACCAAGGGGGGCAGAAACCACTAGGCACCAGGGATTTTGTATTTTTAATTTTTTTTTACAGAGGGGACGCGACCCCTAATGTAACGATCACTCCCCTGGGGGCAAATTTATTTTAGGCCATTTCTGCCCCTCTTGGGGGCAGATCGGCCTATTTCTAATAGGCACCAAGGATTGGTATGTGTGTGTATGTGTGTGTTTTGTTAGGGAAGGCAGCCCCTTGGGCAAGGGTCACTCCCCATGGAGTCACATTATAGTTTGTAATATCTGCCCCCCTTGGGGGCTGATCGGCCTATTTTTGGAAGGCCCATCTGTCCCCAAAAGGGGAAGAAAGCCCACCATAGACCATGTAAGATTTCTTTTTTCAAAAAAAGGGGGTGGGGGTATGACCATACCCCTACCCCAAAAAAATGGGGCCAAAGTTCCTCTGCCCACTGGTGGGCAGATGGGGCAATTACCCCAGATTTACTACCTGAGGGGCAGAAAACCTATTAGATGCCAGGGAATTAAAAAAAAATAGTGTGGTGGTGGCTACTAACCAGTATGAGCATGGTTATGCCCCCACACCAACTGAAGGCGGTAACAGTTTTTTAGCTCTCCCCCCACCGCACACTACCACATCTTATCCTACGGCAAGCAAGAGGACATTTGATTATTTTGGGTTCTGGTTTTACATTTGGGCCATGAGAGCTTGTCTAACTCTCAAAATCGTTCAACCTGGAATGGTGAGGGCTGCACTTTTTGGAATTTGGGACGTTGCCAGGTAGAAAAATCCACAAAACCCAGAAACATCTGAAAACTAAACATCTGGGTGAGTCCAGGATGGTGTGCTTCACATGCACTCTGCACCAATCCACAAAATTCCAACCACCCAGCATTGTCTCATCTATACCGATAACAATTCTGCCCCATATGTCAGCCTGAAAATGTTTGTTTTTTTCAAACTGCCCTTTTGGATCCGTTGTGGTTCCTCCTCAATTTCAACATGGTTTTGGCTCTTCCCTGTCACAGGCACTTGGCCCACCAACACAAGTGAGGTATCATTTTTACCAGGAGACTGAGGGGAACGTTGGGTGGTAGGAAATTTGTCCTGTTGTGGTGATCCCACGCTGAGGATTCTGGGTAAGAAAACACTGGGGGATCCACGCAAGTCACACCTCCTGGACTCCCTCGGGTATCTATTTTTCAGAAATGTCTGGGTTTGGTAGGTTTCCCTATATGGCTGCTGAGACCAGGACCAAAAACGCAGGTGCCCCAGCCAAAACAGGTAGTTTTGCATTTGATACTTTTGATGTGTCCATATAGTGTTTTGGGGCATTTTCTTTTGCTGGCACTAAGCCTACCCACCCAAGTGAGGTACCATTTTTATTGGGAGGCTTGGGGGAATGCTGCGAGAAAGGAAATTTGTGGCTTTTCTCAAATTCCGGAACTTTCTGTCACCGAAATTGAGGAAAAAGTATTTTTTAGGCCAAATGTTGAGGTTTGCAAAGGATTCTGGGTAACAGAACCTAGTGAGAGCCCCACAAGTCACCCCACCTTGGATTCCCCTAAGTGTCTAGTTTTAAAATATGCACAGGTTTGTTAGGTTTCCTTAAGTGCCGCCTGAGCTATAGGCCAAAATCCACAGATAGGCACTTTCCAAAAAACAGCTGGTTTCTTTGCGAAAATGTGATGTTTCCACGTTGTGTTTTGGGGCACTTCCTGTCGTGGGCGCTAGGCCTACCCACACAAGTGAGGTACCATTTTTATTGGGAGACTTAGGGAAATGCTGGGTGGAAGGAAATTTGTGGCTCCTCTCAGATTCCAGAACTTTCTGTCACCAAAATGTGAGGAAAAAGTATTTTTGGGGCCACATTTTGAGGTTTGCAAATGAGTCTGGGTAACAGAACCCGGTGAGAGCCCCACAAGTCACCCAATCTTGGATTCCCCTCGGCTTCTAGTTTTAAAAAATGCACAGGTTTAGTAGGTTTTCTTGGGTGCCAGCTGAGCTAGAGGCCAAAATCCTCAGCTAGGCACTTTCCAAAAAACAACTCTGTTTTCTTTAGAAAAATGTGATGTGTCCACATTGTGTTTTGGGGCATTTTCTGTCATGGGCGCTAGGACTAGCCACACAAGTGAGGTACCATTTTTATCATGAGAGTTGTGGGAAAGCTGAGTGGAAGGAAATGTTTGGCTCCTCAAAGATGCCAGAACTTTCTGTCACCAAAATGTGAGGAAACAGTGTTTTTCTGACAAATTTTGAGGTTTGCAAAGGATTCTGGGTAACAGAACCTGGTGAGAGCCCCACAAGTCTCTCCATCTTAGATTCTCCTTGGTGTCTAGTTTTGAAAAATGCACAGGTTTGTTAGATGCCCCTAGGTGCCAGCTGAGCTAGAGGCCAAAATCTACAGCTATGCACATTGCAAACAACACGTCAGATTTAAATGTAAAAATGTGATGTGTCCATGTTGCGTTTCCTCTTGTTTGTTTTAGGCCTACCCACGTAAGTGAGGTACCATTTTTATCAGGAGACATTGGGGAACACAGAATAGCAAAACAAGTGTTATTGCCCCTTGTCTTTCTCTACATTTGTTCCTTCCAAATGTAAGACAGTGTCTGAAAAATACATCTATTTGAAAAATGTCATGTAGTTCACATGCTAGTATGGGCACCCCAGAATTCAGAGATGTGCAAATAACCACTGCTTCTCAACACCTTATCTTGAGCCCATTTTGGAAACACAAATGTTTTCTTGATACCTATTTTTCACTCTTTATCTTTCAGCAAATGAATTGCTGTATACCTGGTATAGAATGAAAACCTATTGCAAGGTGCAGCTCATTTATTGGCTCTGGGTACCTAGGGTTCTTGATGAACCTATAAGCCCTATATATCCCCGCACCCAGCAGACGTAACGGTATATTGCTCTAAAAAATCTGACATTGCAGAAAAAAGTTACAGAATAAAACGTGGAGAAAAATTGCTGTTTTATTCATCTCAATTTCAAATTTTTTTTTTATTTCAGCTGTTATTTTCTGCAATAAAACCTTGTAGGATCTACACAACCTGCCCCTTGCTGAATTCAAAATTTTGTGTACTGTTCGGAAATGTCTAGCTATCTGGGATCCAGCATTGGTTTCATACCCATTTCTGTCACTAAGTGGAAGGTGGCCAAAAGCTCACAAAATAGGAAAAATTGGGTATTGTCCCAGTAAAATGCCAAAATTGTGTTGAACTACCCAAAATAGCAAAAAAAGGCCTGCCACCTGAGGGAGAAAAGGCCTGGCAGCGAAGGAGTTAAACATTTGGCTTGAGCAATCAGATTTACTCTCTAGTATATCATTCATCCTACATCACAGTACCAAAAAACAAAAGATGTTTTTCAGCACTATAAACTCATACAGACAAACTCTTCCCTGATCTTCTTGCACCTCGGCAGGGTGTCCAAAGACTGAAGAGAAGAGGAGGATTTTCAGATGATGACCTATTGTCCTACCCACAGGGTGGTATTTTAGTGCTCTGATCAGTAGGCAGTGGCTCTCTGCTGAAATCACTTGTATGTAGCAGAAGAGGGACTCAAGTATTTGAATGGAGCAGCAACTGTCATCACAGCACAGGCTCTATGCTCTTTCAATGAGCATTGTTTTATGTAGGCTGAGTGATATCATGGAGTGTGGTAAGGAAATCGCAATATGCCATTTATTGTTTTATCTTTGGAGGGCATGTTACTGCAGAGCGTAGTCAGGGAGGTTGGTAACGTATTAGTTTTTTATTTTTATTTGGGAGAGTGTACTGCTGAAGGAAGTGGCAGGGGACAGAAGAATGACTTGTACTACTTTTGGACATCTTTACAACTATAGGTTGAAATAGACCCAGGTGGATGGACTACTCTCAGTCAGTGTGGTGGCAGACTTAATGGTAGTCCTTTCTATTTAACAATGTCCCCAGGACCCACTGTCATCTCTCTATGTTGATTTTCCCTGGGTGTGGGAGTTCTTATTTTTTTCTCTTCCTCACAGGCATGGTTTCCTGGCACTGATCGATGGAAAATATACATAAGATATCTACTCTAAATAGAGTGGGTGGTATGATGGCTTCGCTCCAACAGCCCCTTCTCCATTGGGCTGTTGGAGGTTGGTTTCCGTCAACAGAGCCAAAAGGGGCTTGACTGATAGAAAGCTGATCTGTCCACACATCTGAAAATGACGTGAACTGAGAGTTTGGGGAACAGGATAGTCCATCATGTTTGCAACAAAGTACCCTCTCCTCCAAATTTCAAATTATCCCCTATAAGTTATATACCATTCTAGGAGGGGTGGCCAATCAGGCCAATGTGGTGGACACACTTTGAATGCGCTTCACATTGTGGCCCCATTATCCAAATAAAATCTCACATAAAGGGGACCCATCAAGCCCTGAAACTGGCACTGTTGCCCTCACCCCGGTGAAGGAGTGCAACACGCCACTTGGAACAGCGCGATTCCACCTTTGGGGAGTGTGGCAGAACACAAGGAACTGGATGTGGCCTGCACTGCATGCAGGAAGTGCAGACTCCATCTGCAGCTGTGGCCTGCAACACTCCAGACATTGAGGCAGATGTGCAAGAAACTCCTCTTAGTTCTGCAGCTGCAGAGTGGAACCGGCAGCCATAGCCCTCTTCTAGGGCGGAGTCACAATTGACACTGCACTAAGAGGCAGGATCAGCCCTGTCAGGGGCTAGTGCCTGGAGGAGGGCCTGCAGTAAATGACCTGTGGAGAAAGATGGCAGCAGAGGCGAATGGCCCGAGGGAGCTCTCCAGTGACAGCCTGGAGAGCCGCTGGGATCCGGCTGGCAGCCACGGAGCACATGTGAGCGTGGGCCCTACCATAAACAAAGAGGGCTGCAAAATGTCCACTCCAACACAAGTCTCCTACCATATTCATGGCCGCTGTGCACTGTCATTGGCCTTAAGTATACAGAAAGTGAACACTGGGATTATGGGTACCACCTGGCCAAATGTGGGAACATAGACTGATTTGGACTGCGGGACCTTGGGCATGCAGAGGAGGGGTTTGCAGACTTTCTTGGCTGTGACTCATCTGCTTTTACCATCTGCCCTGTCAGTAACTGAATGCCTACCAAGAGCCCTGCCATCAGTCATAAGAGTTCTGGCAGGGAAATACAGCTTCTGGAGGTGACTTCCTAACACTGTGACACCAGGAATCACTTCAGACACTCACACAGTGGATATTGTGCAGGATCTTGGCCTGCCTGACTGCCACAGGAGTGATCCCAGAATTGGAATTGCACACCAGACTGCTGGTGATATTGACTTCGTAGCCCTTTGAATTCTGAAGGGTGTGTCTGTCCTAGAGCACTGGCAGGCGCCGAACATCACAAGTCATCAAGTGTGGCGTGCCACATACCCCACAGTCAGTGCTGTCCAGCCCTTTGCAGATTGCACAAGAAAGGTACTCATTTTGATCAATGCGGGCCTGTTTGGGACCAGTATGATTGTTGAAAACAAGACTGCACATCGAGGCCCTAGGGAGTGACATCAGTTATGGTCCGACTGAGCAACAACATGCAGGGAACTGTGACACAGCATGTGGCGGCCACTACAGGTACCGGAGTATGAGCCACCCAGGTGACATGTTCACCCCAGACGCTATCCATAGGAACTAAACTGGACACAGTGCTGGAGGTAACATAACAATCCAGAGTGTCGCTAGAAAATAAAATTTACATTGTGGCCTCTGACTTGATGTTACTGCATGCAGATCATCCCAAACTAATAGAAAGAGTTGTGCTAAGAGAACAAACGCTCAAAGATATTCAACCACAAATCAGCAATGTAGTTGCAGCTCTACGGTCATTGCAAGACCAAGTCAAAATACTCGAATGGAGGCGTGAAGACGCAGCAGGGAGTTTGCAGTAAAATGATATCCACACGGTTGGCTTACCAGTGGGAGTGAAAGGAAGAGAACTGACACAATACGTGGAACATTGGCTGAAAGAGCTCCTCCCCTCGCAGGCGCTATCCCAATACTTTACTGTTGAACAAGTTCACCGAGTTCCAACTGGGAGGCTCCCACCTTGTACTAGCCCCCTTCCAATGGTACTATGTATACCTCACTTCCGGGACAGAGACTTGTTCATATGTGAAACCAGGAAACTCATAGACATCAGAGGGAACAATACATATATAATTTTGATCAGACTACTCAATAGGAGTACAGAAACAACAAAGGGCCAGATGTATCAAATGTTTTTGCATTTGCAAACAGTGTGAATCTCAGAAATCAGCCGTTTGCAAATTCAATAACTGTTTTTGCGATGTATGAAAGGCATTCGCATGCCAAAAATAAGGAATCGCAAAAATTGTGATTTTAGAGAAATGACATGGTTTTGCGTGTCGCAATCTGCGTATCCCAATTTGCAACATGAAAAACCGAATCGCTATTTGCATATCGCAAATTGCAAGCTCGAATAGCGACTCACAAATACAGAGTCGGTATTTCTTGTCTCAAATTGTGATACGCAGATTGCGACACGCAAAACCATGGCACTATGTGATGCATCAAAATATCGCAAATTGTGAATATTCGCAGAATGCCCTTTTGCACATGCAATTTACCACGATTGAAACCAGATGGTAACCAGGTGCAACCTATATAAAGAGGCCCAGAATGCCTCAGCCTCTTTTTCACAATGGCGGCACTCTACGTCATGGCGAGGAGAATGAGGATCTTGGCAGGTTTGAGGAGAGGAAGGAGGAGACAGGGGCGCATTTTCAGAGTGCACATTACCCTTTTTGACCAGACAGAGGAGGAAAGTTGAGCTCAGCCATGATACTTTACCTGATAGCTGAGCTACAACCCATACTGCAGCGCACAACACACAGGACCAATAGCAAATCCACCCATCTGCAGGTATTATGCTCCCTGCACCCACTAGCCTCAGGGAGCTATCAAGGGGTCATAGCAGCAGCTGGAGGGGTATCACAGAGTGCCCTCTCATGATTTTTCAATGCATTTCTAAATGCCATGCTGAGCAGGATACACCAGTACATCAGATTCTCCCACACCCCAAAAATTGATTTCTACCAGATAGCACAGGTCCCCCATGTCCTAGGCGCCATAGATGGGACACATGTTTCAATCTGTCCACCATCAACCACAGTGTATGTGTACCGCAACTGTAAAAACCAACATTCAATGAACATACAGGTGATATGCAATGCCTCATACATCATAACTGATCTTGTGGCCAGATACCCAGGGAGCACACATGATTCGTACATCTTTTGCCACAGCGGGATTCACACAAGACTGCTAGCTGGGGAATTTGGTGGAGGATATCTACTAGGTAATTTCCAACTTTACAATGTTGCATTGATGGCAGTGTGACATCAGATGGCACAGATACTCATTATACCCTCTGTTCCTTCCAGGAGACAGTGCCTACGCAGTGTGCACCTACATGATGACGCCCTACCTAAATCCTGCAACACCAGCAGAGCGGAGATACAATTCAGCAATGTGGTGGAGCGTACCTTTGGCCTGCTGAAGAGTAGCTTCCGGTTCATCCACAACAGTGGAGGGGCACTAAAGTACAGCCTGGACACGACCTGTAGAATAGTAGCCACATGTGCGATCTTGCACAATATAGCTACCACCAGGGGCATACCTGTGGAAATATCGGAGACAGACTCACATGAGGATGATGATCCCATACCACCCCTACAGCCAGCAGACAGGTCCAGTGCAGCAGAGGGCAGGCAAAGGCGTGCTGACATCACCCACAACCATTTCAGATGTAAGTAATGACAACACCGCCTCTCTGAAATGTATTCCGGTAGTTAGCACCTTTATTACCTTGACTTCAGGTAACATATGTGTCACTAGGACAAAGCAATGTACAATAGGCAGACATGAGCCATTAACAGTGTCACACTATTATCATCATAGTTTTACTTCATTGCTACATGTGAAGGTAGTCCCCTGTAGCCCTCAATGTCACTTTTTACGACCCCACATTCTACTTGAGTGCGCAGTGGCCTCGCCGGCACCTCTTGTATCAGGCTCACAGGCAGTACTGTGCCTGGCACTGCGACTCCTAGGATCCATCACGGGGACTGCAAGACTGCTGAGGCTAGATGACTACGGAGTATCCCCAACACCTAGTTCGCTGGGTGTAGCAATGCGTGCTGTCAGCATAGCATCCAGAATGTTGGTTATTTGCACCAATCCCTGTGCAACTTCCCTACTTCTATGTACTGCCTTCACCTGTGCGGCCACAGCATGCCGTGGTATCAGGGCAGTTGATGTAGCAAGATGATTTACGGATCTGCAAAAGCCATTGAACAGTCCCATGAATTGCCGTTCGCGCCTGCTGTGGCTCACACGCTCATGCCTGATCTCAGTACAGAGTTCCTTGATGGCATTTGTCAGTTCCTTGGTGTTATCTGCAGCTGTTTGCTGTCCCTCATGCAGCTTGCAGATGTTTGCATTCAGAGACTCCAACTGCTTGTGCAGTCCTCCCATATTGGCACTGTGTGACTGCAACTGCCTGTGCATTGCCCTCGTGTTTTTGCATTGCAGGCGATGCACTTTGAGCATGGATGCTTCAAGGCCACCAAAGATTGATGGGCCCTTGCCTTCATCTGTGTGCTGTGTACCTGCATCTTGAGGCCTCCTGCGGGGAGTTGGGTGATGCTGGGGCAGGGACTGCTGCCTTCCTGTGGATCTAGCTTCTGGGGGTGGTGTGTGCCCTTCATCCGGCATTTCATCGGAGTCCAGGTTCAACTCGTGGAGAGGTAACACCCTTGCCCTGCGTCTGATTGGTGCTATATACAATGACTCACTGGTGTTAGAGTCGAACAGTGGCTGTGTTTCTGCATCCCCCACATTGGCACATTCTGCTGCTGCTGGGCCTGAGCCATCTGCAACAACAAAGTGCAGCATGTCATTTATGAATGTATCACCAAATGTTGCACAATGGTAATAAATGTACACTTACATTGTATCACTGTGACTTGTGTGTGTTGTTCTTCGGTGTGTCTGTATACTTAATTGCTATCTATGTGCTATTTTCAGCTCAGGGACTACCACTCCCATGAGGCATTGGTGTGCCACATGTAAGATGTGGAATGGACTACTTATCACAATGCTTTGCACTAATTGCTATTTGTTAAGGGGCATTTGTACATGCACATATGGGGATAGACATCATTATTGGACTTACCTTTGCTAGTGCTGGGTGTGCCGGAAGTGTCAATGTCAGTGACCACACTGACAGCTTCTGGAAGCAGTGTGGATTCCACCAGGTCTTCCATGGGGGTGGAGGGTGTCTGGGTGGATGGTCCGCCTCCTGTGCTCCTTGCCTCCTTTAGCCTGCTGGTAACCCTCTCCTTGGCACGGGAACGCAGGTCGTACTACCTCTTGCGTATCTCTTCCACTGAGCGCTGCGCAACCCCAACTGCGCAGATTTTGGTCTGGATGTCAGCCCAAAGATTCTGCTTCTCACTTTCAGGTACCTGGAGTGAGCTCTTCCTAAAGTGCCGGTCATAGCTCCTGACCACCTCCTCAGTGAGCACCTCCAGTTCTTGCTCACTGAATTTCAGCTTCCTCTTCTTCTCTCCCTTCTCCTTCCCATTGCCAGCATTGGCCATGTTGGTGTTAGGTCCTGGCTTGCTCACACACTTGCTCTCTGGGGCTGGTCTGTGACTCTCTGACTGCTCCTGTGGGTGTGGTACCTGGAAACACCATGGGCTGACTCACTTCCTGCTTGTGATGTCATCAGGCTGTGCTGGGTAACCGTTTTCGCAATTTGCGTTTTTCAAATACCGAATCACAATTTAATTTGCGATTCGGTATTTGGACCTCACAAATCGCATTAGCGAATTTTAAGAAATCGCTATTTCCGATTCGCAATTTTGTTACATCACATTTTGCGTACCGGAAATAGCAATTTCTTAAAATTCGCTATTTGAGACTCGCAAAGCAAAATCTTGATACATCAGGCCCACAGTTCTTTTATGGCAGTGAAAAGGAGACTCCATGAACTGAACTTAAAGTACTCCCTCGTGATCCCTGCATGGCTTTGCATGGTTGAAGGGGCCACATTGCACTTCTTTAACTCAGCAGAAGATGCCTGACAATTTGTAGATGTGCATGGCCCCCGTGCTGGTGGGCTTACTGCAACGGGCATGCCAATAGTTAGGTGACAAGCTGGGAACCAGTGCTATACTGGTGGAAGTCGGTCAATAGCACCTAAATCAGCCCCTAATCTAGAGGAAATCATAATGGAACAAAGACAGGCACTGCAACATGCAGCAACCATCACTGAGGAAGGCCAAACAATGAACCCGGAAGATGATTCAATACTTTTCTCCAGCGACAACTGTTCTGTGTTGAGCCAAATTGGGGCAACTTCCTGAAGTTACCCCACAAACAGCCGGCAACATCATATCCCCCTCCTGGTGTCATATAATGCCAGCAAAATGCCCGCACGCTGCCAGGCAGGAGCACCAATGGAATAGACTCGACCCAGCAAAGACTATGCCCCTCATTATGACATTGGCGGTGAGTCCCGCTTTCCATCATGCTGACTGCCGCCAACATACCGCTACCGCAGCAATATACCGCTATCCATATTATGACACACACATAGCAATCCGTCACTGTACAGACACACAGACAGGTCCGCCAGCCCAAAGGTCAGTGATAAACTGGCGGTACCAAAACCCACACCGTTAAGCCAACAGAACTACGCCCACAGTATTATGACCACTAATCAAAGTGGTGGACATTCAATGGCGCTAAACCATTGGCGGTACATAACGCTGCGCTCAAAATACACACACACACTAAAAAAAACAACACTGCATTGGTCAATTCAAACTACACACACCTGACACACATACACACACCACACCCACACTCCCCACCACTATAAAACACACACCCACATTACCCATAACCCTTTACGACGAACAAACATTGCCACTTGAGAGAGAGATACAGCTAGAGCACCCACACAACCAGAGCCAAAGAACACCATCACCCATACACCATCCATGCACCTCACAGCACACACCCCTACACATCACCCCACACACCCTCACACACACCACTCACACTACACCTATGGCACTACAAAAAAAACCCAGGTTCTCAGAGGAGGAGCTAAGGGTCATGGTGGAGGAAATTATCAGGATAGAGCCACAGCTATTGGGATCACAGGTGCAGTAGACATCCATCACTAGGAAGATGGAGCTATGGTGGAGAATCATGGACAGGGTGAACGCCGTGGGACAGCACCCAAGAACAAGGGATGACATCAGGAAGAGGTGAAACGACCTACGGGGGAAGGTGCGTTCTGTGGTAGCAAGACACCAGATAGCAGTACAGAGGACTGACAGTGGACCCCCACCTCTTCCCCCACAACTAACAACATGGGAGGATCAAGTCTTGGCAATCATTCATCCTGACGGCCTGGCAGGAGTAGCAGGGGGATTTGACTCTGGTAAGTACATTTTTTACTACTTTCATCCCCCTACCTGTATGCCATCATATACCCCCACTCGTACCCTCACCCCCATCACCCCACCACCTCACATAAACCCCACCATCACAACCCACCCATCCCAGTACCCAGCACTGCATGTACCACCAATGCATGGACACCACTCACAACCCTGCATGGACACCTATCACAACAGCATGCACACTTAAGAGAATCACCTAGCCCACAAAATAACAATTCACACAAGGCAAAGCTAACAGGGTACTCACAACCATAGAGGCCAACACACCCATGCACAAGATGTCACATGCAGAAACATTAACACTGCATTTACATCTCCACAGGTACCCCACACAACGTCACCGGAGAGGAGGTGCCAGCAAAATCCAGTCCCTCCCCCCAGAAGAGGCCCACAGTGATGATAGCAGCTCTGCTCGCCTGTATGAGGATTACCAACCTGGCTCATCAGGACCTCCATGCAGTCGGTTACCCAGGCCCAGGTCCCATACTACCACAGAGCCTCCCCCCTCAGGAAACACCAGCTCAGCACCCACCCAGCGGGCCCATACCTCTGTCCCCAGGACACGTCAATCAGCAGTGTGTCCACCACTACAGGGACCCCAGGCCATCCCACAAACACAGGATGATCAGTGACCTGGGGGTCAGTGGCAGTGGGCACACGGTTCAGGGGACAAAGGCACAGGACAACAGGGAAACTGGGAGGACTGCTGTGCGACAGGGGGAGGACAGGCTCAGGGAACCGACTCTCTACGAGTCACTCACCAACATCCTGGGAGCATACCACCATTCCCAGTAGACGATGGACCAGATACTGGACAAGTTGCAGGAGTCCCAGCTGCTGCAGGAGGGACAACACCTGGGGATCAGGGATGAACTGAGGGACATCCACACCACCCTGGTCACCATTGCAGGGGTGCTGGCAGACATGGCCAACACCATGAGGGATGTAGTGGCACACCAATGGGCCCCTGACACTAGCCAAGCAGATGAACAGCCTCCACCTCCGCTGACGCTAGTGGACAGGAGGCCCAGCCACAGGAACAACAGGCCACCAGCACCCCACCCCCTGCAGAAGGAGAACCACCACGCAAACGGTCCCTGCGATCCAGGCAGAAGCCAGAGAACATTGCCAAGACCCCCTACCAGAAAATAAGACTCTCCTGATTGTCACCCTTGTGTCCCACTCCGTCACCCTGTTCACCTTGGACTGTGATTGCTCCAACTCCTATTCCCCCTTGGACAATGTGATACAAATAGACTGGACTCTCCTCCTCCAACACCCAGCCTATAGCAATACCCCATCCACTTATTAGCACATGAATAAACATCCTTGTAAAAAATACATTTATTAAGTCTGTCAAGTGATTGAACTATGCATTTGTTTCACAATCTGTATACATTTCAATTCAACTGTACAGTAATGTATATTTAGGTATGACCTGCAGTTTGCTGCAGTCAATACACCAGGACCCAGAGTGGGGCACACATATCTGTAAATAGACATGTCAAATGACATAGTAAGTGGCCATAGTAGTGGGAATATCAGCCTGCCAGTTCAAATTTACAACACAAAACTGCAATGGTAGGTGAAGTTACAGTGTCTTACCTGTGTGTCACTGGAAGTACTGTGGAATGATCGCTGTTTTGTTATCCATAGCCTCATCCTCTGCCTCATCGTCATCAGTGTCCACAGGCTCCACCGCTGCCACATAACCATCTCCAGCCTCATCATCCTGCAGAAAAGCCACCTGGCGACGTAAGGCAAGTTTGTGCAACATGCAACACTTCACGATGATCTGGCACACCTTCTTGGGTGAGTAGCACAGGGATCCACCTGTTAGATGGAGGCACTGAAACCTGGCCTTCAGGAGGCCAAAGGTTCGCTCTATAATTCTTCTTGTTCGCCCATGTGTCTTATTGTAACGTTCCTCTGCCCTTGTCCTGGCATTCCTCACTGGGGTCAGTAGCCATAAGAGGTTGGGGTAACCAGAGTAACCTGTAGATACCGAGGGATGCCTGTTAGCCAGAAACTAACCCTTAGGGCCAACCCCATACCCATACACCAACATCCAATGGGTAGGGAACATGAGCTCACCTATTTGCCACAGCCAGTGCCTCTGGAGTTGAGCCATCACATATGGGATGCTGCCTTTCCTCAGGATAAAGTCATCATGCACAGACCCAGGATACTTTGCCTTCACATGGGAAATGTCCGCCAGGCACACTATCTGCACATTCATAGAATGAAAGCTCTTTCGATTTCTGAAAACCTGTTCATTTCTCGGGGTGGGGCAAAGGTAATATGTGTACTATCTATTTCCCCAATACAGTTGGGGATATGTCCCATTGCATAGAAATCAGCTTTCACTGTGGCCAAATCCTCCACGTGGGGGAAAATGATGTAGCTGCGCATGTGTTTCATCAGGGCTGACAAGACTCTGGTCAACACGTTGGAGAAGATTCCTGGGACATTCCTACTGCCAAGCCCACTGTCACTTGGAAAGAGCCAGTTGCCAAGAAATGGAGCACAGATAGGACTTGCACAAGAGGGGGTGTCCCAGTGGGGTGACAGATAGCAGAGGTCATGTCTGGCTCCAATTGGGTATCAACAAAAAGGGGACTGGGAGGATGGTGGTCCAGTGTATAGTCTCCCTAATAACTAGATATGCAAAAACAAGTGTACACTGTTCCAAAGACAAAGAAAACTAGGGGGACCCTAATGTTCAGGAGCAAGAACCCTCACATATCCGAGAGGAAGTCATGCTTCATCATTGGGTAGCTCCTTGTCAGACCGGCGCTGCAATGTCTGACGGGCTCCCCATAAAGGGGGCTCTTTGCCGGAGATCTTTATAGGTGGCTGCCGTAGTGGAGGACACTAGTATCACGGTCAGGCACTATTCCTAGCAGGAGAGTAACTCATAAAATTAGTTCCCAGTCCTAATAGAGTAAATACATTTAATAAATTGAAAGATAAGACTGGAACCAAGATTAAAAAACATAAGGAAAGTGTAATGTGAGAAATAATGCTCAACCACTTTCTACCTAGTGTTGGAGCTGAGAGAATTATCGCAGGTCTCCTAAAACATGGTCAACATGTTTCGCGTACAGTGGTCTAACAAGATCCTATTACGCTTCTTCAGGACCAATTAATAACAAAACTTCTCCTGTCTATATGTTACAAAAAGTTTGCGTAATTTAATTCGTCAAACGAGAACATACAGTCACTTACATTGAAGTTCGCTGTTTGTCGAAAACATTTTTTGTCGGTCGCCCGAGAAAACAAATCATTTTATCAATATACACGGAAAAATTAGAGGGAACACCCGTGATACAACAGAGTGTAGTCGTGTGGAATAACAAGCCAGTATGCTTACCATCCCTTGTTATTTGGGGAGCCCCTTGGGAAGTAGCATGCCGAAAGCGGTCACTACTAATAGGGAAAATAAACACAATAAATTTGACACAGACAATAGAATCAAACACAGTCAAGCTCACTACTAAAGTACAGGTGATCAGAATGAATGTCAAATGTATATTAATCTGTGTGACTCAGTTATTCAGAAATGCTCCAATTGGGCACACAGCTCTTTGATTGTGGCCCTACCAAGTCGGTAGGTGAGGATAATATGCCTGTCCTCTATTGTAGCCAAGTCCACCAGATGCCTGTCTGCAGGGGGATGTCGCCATCTCCTATTTATCCTCAGCGGTTGTAATCTAGGGGGAAAAATGATAAGCATCTGGTCAGTTTTTAACATTTTTTTAATTTACAGTCATTGCATGTTGTGACAGAAACAGTTTGTTGATGTTTAGTACCAAATTGTTCCTATGTGTGCTGTGATGCAGTTAGGTGCCATGCCTGCCACCCCCTGAAATAGCAGCCGCCTGTCCTGTGTGGATGGACAGGTGGAAGTGAGGTAATACAGCTGATGTTGTGCACCGTTGCGGGAGGCAGTCGAGTACGTCCATGCAACTCCTCATTGGTTAACATTGGGCCCTACAGGTCACAGTAGCCAATGGTGATGTACGCCAGTGGTGATGGTAAGCACTGCCATGGACATGACCGACATTTTTTATCTGTTCACTCATTTGCTACCTGACCTTCAACAGGAGAGGACCTACACTGCAAGTGCTGGGGAAAGGGCCCCTGCCTTCACCACTGCAGAGTCGGAGAGACTGGTGGATGGGGTGCTACCGCAGTACGGAATGCTGTATGGACCTCCAGACCAACAGGTGAGTACACTGTGAGCACGATGCATGGGGCATGAATGCATGGAGTGCTGTATGTGAGGGCCTGTGTAAGGGGGGTGGTTGAGGGGTGCTGCGCTGCATGCTGCATGTATAGTGGGCAATGTATGTGCGTAAGGGGATGGGAGGGATATGGTGGGCCATTAGTTTAACAGGCCGGACGGAATGACTGACACCCTTTTTCCATGTGTATTTCCTCTGCAGGTCAGCGCCCACCAAAGAAAGGGTATACGGCGTGCCATCGCCAAGGACATGCAGGCCCTGGGGGTCTGCAGCAGGCAGAGCACCCACTGTCACAAACGGTGGAAGGACCTGAGACGCTGGGCAAGGAAGATGGCAGAGGCCCAGCTGGGGATAGCCTCCCAATGAGGAAGGGGTGCCCATCACACCCTGACCCCCATGATGTTCTGCATACTGGGGGTGGCCTATCCGGAGTTGGATAGGCACTTGAGGGCATCACAGCAGCCACAAGGGGGTGAGTACAATTCCCAATATACTACTTGCATGTGGTGGGGTGGTCTCTGGTTGGAGGATGTGCACCTGTTGTTGCCCCTAGGCCAGGCTGGACATTGCAGGGAAGGTTCCATGTTGGGCACTCCACCTCCAAACAAGCTAGTGGACATCCACTACTGGGCAGGACTCTGTGGGTCTCAGGTATGCTGCAACTGTTGTTTGGTATTACTGTCCATAACCTGGAGATTAGCATTGTGACTGGTAGTGCATTGCCTAGTGCGTAGGGCTGTTCCCTGTGTGTTGTATTCACCAATGGTGGTGTTGTGGCTGCTATTGACCAAATGTATCCTCTGTCTCTTCCCCCCCATTTTTGTTTTGTCATCCTGTCCTTCTGTGCATTAGCCTCATCTGGCGGAGGAGCAGAGGCACCGGCGACGGAGAGAGCTGCATCCCACAGGGCCCATGAGGCCGAATTCACCAACGGTGTGGGCACCAGTGGAACGGAGGGTGAGGGGAACACCACAGTGGAGACAGGAGGGGACAGTTCTGAAAGTGATACCTCTTCCGATCGAAGTTCCCTAGTGGTGGCGGACACCTCTGTGGCCACCCCAACTACAGATACAGCTGCCACCCCCGTATCAGCACCGCCCTCCTAGCAGCCCATCAGCTAGTTTCCCATGCCTGCTCACCCAGGAGGGTGGGAATCTCCTTCGCCCCAGGCACCTCAGGCCCTGCCCCAGATAGTCTTGCTGCCCTGAGTGAGGAGGCTATTGACCTCCTACGATCCATCTCTGTTGGGCAGTCAGCCATAGTGAATGCCATCCAGGGCTTGGCAGGGCCTTTGCAACATACAAATACATTCCTGGAGGGCATTCACTCTGGTGTGGTGGCCCAACAGAGATCATTTCAGGCTCTGGCCTCCTCCCTGATGGCAGTCATTGTTCCTGTCTCTAGCCTCACCCCTCCAAATTCCTCTGCCCAGTCCCATGCCCCTGAACCACAACCTCTCACATTCAGACCAGCATGCACCAAAGACAACACTCAGGAGTGGCTCAGGCAAACACAAGCACGGCACATCATCTCACAGGCACTCACACAAACACTATCCAGATGCTGACATAAAAACATCCACTACCTCCACTGTGTCCCACTACTCCTCATCATCCACCTCCCTCCCAGTAGCATCTCCACTCATACCTGCATGCACTACATCCACACCCACTGCCTCCATCACCATCACACCTATCAATACAAGCCCCTCACTGGCAGTCACCACCCCCACATCCATGCACACGTCCCCTGTGTCCTCTCCCACTGCACCTTCCTCCCAAAGTACACAAACACAAGCACTCAAACACCCAACAGCAACCCACCTCACAACAGCATCTAGCCCATGCACCTGCACCCAAACACAGCAGTCATATATCACATACAACCAAACCCTCTTCCTCCACTCCTAAACCTTCTCCCTCTTTCTACCCAGTGTCCCTAAGAAGCTTTTCCTTTCTGCTGTTGAACTCTTCCCTAACCCCTCGCCCCCTGTCCTTCACATCGGGCCAGGGTGGGCAGAAACCAGGCAAGCACCTCCACCACCTAGTCCACAGCCACTGTAGTTTTGGCAGCTACTGCAGGTGTGAGAGGCTCCAAAGAGACATCCATCAGCACTGGTAATGTGCCTGTGCCAGCTGCCAATGGGAAGGGCAAGGATGTACCACCAGCTGTCAATGGCAAGGAGGCATCACTAGCTTACAAAGGCATGGGCAAGGAGGCACCACCAGCTTCCAAGGGCAAGGAGGCACCACCAGCTTACAAGGGCAAGGGAGGTACCACCCGACAGCAAGGGAAGGGGCAAGGAGGCACCACCAGACTGCAAAGGGCAAGGATGCACCACCAGACAGCAAGGGCAAGGGCAAGGAGGCACCACCAGGAGAGACAGGCGGCCTGGTGCTGTGAAAGAATCTGAGCCCCCAACACCAACCATGGCGCTTCAGCCATCTGAGGCTGCAGGGCAGGGGCTGGAGCCTCCCCCCACCACTGCCAGCACCTCCACCTGCACCACCATCAGCACCGCCAATTGCACCTCCACCAGCACCACTGCCAGCAGCAGCAGCAGCCCCGGTGTGCAGCCGTCCGAGGCTGCAGGGGAAGGGCTGGAGTCTCCCTCCACCACTGCCAGCACCAACGCATGCACTGTCATCACTGAGCAGCCACAGACGCCGGCGGTCAGTGTGTAGTCCTGCCTCCATGGAGTGTAATGCATTCTGCCCACTGTAAATCCTGTGGGTATGACACCCAGGTGGGAGACTGTGACCTTGCATTCCCAAAGATCTGCATCACTGGGAACAAAGCCCCCTCCAGAACCATTGGAAGAAGGCATCCACTCACCCTCTCCTTGCCAGGATGAAGCACACTGGGCACAAAGCCCCCTCCAGAACCAGTGGAAGAAGGCATCCACTCAGCCCCTCCTTGCCAGGATCAGGCACACTGGGCACAATGCCCCCTCTAGAACCAGTGGAAGTAGCCACCCACTTAAGAGACTGTGGCGTTGCACTCCCCAGGACCAAGCAGTGGGCAAACCACCCAATTGAGAGACTGTGGCCTTGCACTCCCCAGGACCAAGCAGTGGGCAAACCACCCACTAGAGAGACTGTGTCCTTGCACTCCCCCGGACCAGGCAGTGGGCAAACCACCCACTAGAGAGCCTGTAGCCTTGCACTCCCCAGGACCAAGCAGTGGGCAAACTACCCACTAGAGAGACTGTGGCCTTGCACTCCCCAGGAGCAAGCAGTGGGCAAACTACCCACTAGAGAGACTGTGGCCTTGCCCTCCCCAGGACCAAGCAGTGGGCAAACCACTCACTAGAGATACTGTGGCCTTGCACTCTCCAGGACCAAGCAGTGGGCAGACCACCCACTGGAGATTGTGGCCTTGCACTCCCCAAGACATCGCACAGGGCATGTAGCCCCCTTCAGGACAAGTGGTGTGGTACCATCTTCCGGCTGAGGTGCCCCCAATTCCCTGTCCCCCTGAGGTGTCTGTGTATTTTTGACCTGATGCCAGGCAGTGTTCTCTCTGTGTTGATGCAGGAGTAAGGTGGGGCCTTGTCCTTTGTGACGTGGCCCTGTGGCCCACGGACATTATGGATTGGGCAGTGTCCCTCCATCTGTAAATACTGTTTCGATTTTTAAGGACGTATTTCTAGAATGTTATCTTATTACACTCACTTCAATCAATTCCTTTTGTCCTTGCATTATTCCTGGGGGTATGGGGTGGATGTGTAATGTTGTTGCATGTGTTTGTGTGTATGATGTTGGGGGTGTAGCGTGTTGCATTTGTGTGTCACTCTCTTTTTCCTCCCCCTCACATGTGTGTTGGGCGGCAGTACTCACCGTGGTCGTCATCACCGACGTTGGTATTCCTGGCGTAGGAGGAAGTAGACCAGCATGGGGAACACCTGCAGTTCTGGCTCCATGGCGACGTGGTTCTTCCCTGAGTCTCCAGAGGTGAGACCTTTGACCTCTGAGATCTGTTTCTGCCATGCTTTTGTTGTCATTGGTACTGCCCTGGAAAAGGTGGCAGATATGCCTCTTGTAATACAGTGGGCGGAACCTTGTCTTCCGCCTGGCTGTTGGCATGTACCGTTGCGGTGCTTGTTGATACCGCCATGGTGGTCGGTGTGTTAAAGTGGCTGTCTGTGTTGGCGGTTTACGCCGTGGTAATAATTCCATTTTTGTTACCACTGGCTTGTTGGCGGTATTACCGCCACTTTATCACCGACCGCCAGGTTTGCAATGAGGGCCTAAGTGTTTTGAGATACGGCCTGTGCACCTGGCACATCGCAGTCATTATGGAAAGGAAAAACAGGACACAGAAGTAGCTCACACCCTGGTGATAATCTCGATTGGTCCGTTGATGTGCACTTGTGACAAGTAACTGGGAGCTCTCAAAACAAGCAACTGTTGTCTCCCCCCAGATATAGACAGTAGTTGAGGGAGTTTAATCCACCTTTGATGCTCATTGGTTGGGATGAGGCACTCGATTGGTGCACTGCTTCTGTTGTAGTATTTGTTTTTTTATTTGATATCAGATTGTTGTAGACATGGTTGCTCATGCATTATTCAAACTTACTGCCATCCCTTGTACTTTCCCTATCATACAGTCATCAGATACCGCCTCGAAGTATTTAGTATGCCACAAGGAGGCTCCCCACAACCACCACTATCACTGCCATAACAAAAATCAAGGCCTTGAAATGGAATGTCAGAGGGATCATACCCCCAAACATAGGTATGCTATGTATTCATATCTCTGGCAACACTCCATAAGAATAGCCTTCCTACTAGAATCACTTGTGATCCACCAAGAAGCCAATGAACTACATAGGTGCAACCGGGCACTCCTCATATGCCCACTCGGCACTCATTTTGATAAACCCAGGAACTTCATTCACCTCTGATAACGTGGATCCAGAGGGCTGGTGTGTGTTTGACAAGCATATGTTAGACATCTGACAAATAGATCTAGGCAGAATTTATGCTTCTTATGTGGAGCTAGCACCATTCCTACACTCGCTCTCCAAAACCCTCTCATGCTGGATCGGTATACCATGGCTTATCGGAAGTGACTTTAACAGCGTGAATGCTACGACATTAGATCGTTCATTTCCCTGCTGCCCCACACTGATGCATCCAGTAACACCCGCACATTATAAGGGTGGCTCCACAACTGGGACCTAGTGGACATCTAGGGCCAGACGTATCAAGCTTCCAGTTTGCATTTCTTAAAGAGCAAACTTTAAGAAATCGCTATTTTAGAAAAAGCAAAATGGGATGTATCAAAATAGCGAGTCGGTATTTGCAATTTCTTAAAAATCGCAAATGCAATTTGCGATTAGCAAATACTGAATCACAAGCCATTCGCGATTCGGTATCTGAAAATCGCAAATTGCAAAAACAGCAACCCGGAACAGCTTGATGACATCACAACTAGGAAGTGAATCCGGCCATGCTGTTACCAGGAGCCACACCCACAGGAGCAGGCAGGGAGACACAGCCCAGCACCAGGGAGCCAGCTATATGATCCAGCCAGGACCAAATTGTAACATGGCCACTGTTGGGAAGCTGAAGGACAAGGGAGACAGAAAGCGCAAGCTCAAATTCAGTGACCAGGAATTGGAGGTGCTCACTGAGGAGGTTGTTAGGAACCATGACAAACTCTTTGGGGAGAACTCACTACAGGTCCCTGAAAGTGAGAAAAGGAAACTCTGGCTGGAAATTCAGACAAAAATCTGTGCAGTGGGTTTTGCTCAGAGGAAATTCGCAAGAGATGGTATGACCTCCATTCCCGTGCCAAAGAAAGGGTAACTACCAGGCTAAAGGAGGCAAGGAGCACCGGAGGACCACCCATCCACACACCATCCACAGCAATGGAAGACATGGTGGAGTCCACACTGCTTCCAGAAGCCGTCAGTGGTGTCACTGACATTGACACCTCAGGGACACCCAGCACTAGCAAAGGTAAGGCCAGCAGTGATGCGCATCACCATATGTGCATGTACAAAATGTCCTATAGAAATAGCTATTAGCTTGATGCAGCCTGATAAGTAGTCCATGTCACATCTTACACACAACACAACAATGGCTTATGGGAGTAATAGGCCACAAATCCTAAGGTCAAAAAACCACATTGAAAACAATTTGGTGTTAAGCACTATAGAGAAACAACACACACAAGTCACAGTGAAACAATGTCAGAGTAGAAAATGTACTATTATGCTACTTATTGTGAGATATAAATAAATAACATGCCGCACATTGTCGTAGCAGATGTCCCGGGCCCTGCTGCAGCAGAAAGTAGAAATGTGGGGGATGTTGAAACACAGCCACAGTCCGACTCCAACTCAAGTGAGTCTCTCAGTATTTCACCAACCAGACGCAGGGCAAGGGTGTTAACTCTCTTAGAGTACAACCTGGACTAAGATGAGATGCCGGATGAACTCCCCACACCACCCCCATAGGATAGATCCACAGGAACACAGCAGTCCCGGCCCCAGCGTCAGTCAACTCCCCTCAGGAGGCGTCACGATGCAGGCAGACAGTGCACAGAGGAAAGAGAGGGACCATCAGTCTTTGGCGGACTTCACTATTACTTAAATGAAACATAGTCATCATAACTTTACCCAGTAGGTATCCTTCGCAAAACTCCCCAGCTAGCAGTCTTGTATGAATCCCGATGTGGCGAAAGATGTAGGAGTCATGTGTGCTACCTGGGTATCTGGCCACAAGATCGGTGATGATGTTAGAGGCATTGCTAATCAACTCTATGTTCATGGAATTATGTTTTTTACGGTTTTGATAAACATACTTGGTGGCTGATTGTGGACAGATAGCTACATGTGTCCCATCTATGGCACCTATGACATGAGGGAATTGTGCAATCTGATAAAAATTGATTTTCGTTTGTTGTATTTCCTGTGGGGTGTTGGGGAATCTTACGTGCTCTGAAAATGTGCTCCTGTCTCCTCCCTCTCCTCAAACCTGCTAAAATCCTCATTCTCCTCGCCATGACGTAGAGTGCAGCCATTGTGGAAGAGCGGCTGAGGCATTCTAGGCCTCTTTATGTAGGTTGCACCTGGTTGCCACCTGATTTTAATTCATGGTAAATTGCATGTGCAAAAGGCCTTTCCTCAAATTTTCGCAATTTGAAATTTTTTGATTCATCCCATTGCAACATGGTTTTGCATGTCGCAATCAGTGTATCGCAAATTGCACCATGATTTTGCGGATCATTATCTGCGATTTGCTAAACTGTGTCACAATTTGTATCTTGCAAATAGCGATTCGGTATTTCATGGTGCTATTTGCGATACGCTGATTGAGACAAGCAAAACCATGTCATATTAGCAAAAAAAATTGCAATTTTTGTGATTCCGTTTTTCACACTGTGTATGCCTTTCATACATAACAGGGACCATATTTGCATTCGCAAATGGCAGATTTTTGCCAATTTGCACCGTTTGCGAATGCAAAAAAAGCTTGATACATCTGGCCCCATGTGATACCGAAATGAGACAGCTAGAACCTATTCCTACTATTCAGCGCCGCACTCACTACATGTGCGAATTGATAGTCTTGTGTGCACACACAACATTCTTCCAAACATTACTCAAATGGACTGCTTTGAACATACTCACTCTGATCATAACCCCAAATATCTACAAATAGACTGGCAGCCTTGGAAGGCCCACCATTTTGGGAATCAGTCACCACAGTGATTGCTGAATTCTTTGACCTCAAAGCTGATACAAATGTGAAGCAATCCATGGAGTGGAATGTTTTTAAGGTCACATTGAGAGGCCACTGCATAGGTCTGCAGTAGAATATAAGGCAGCTATTAGATGCAGAAGTCATAAATATAGAATGGAAATTATTGAGACAAGAAATTAGGGCTATAACCCAACCAAGTAGACGAGTTCAGGCACAGAGTGAACATCTGGCCTTGATTGAGTGACTGCGCTGTCACAATTACATGACACACTCAGTTAAAACACATGCAACAACAAATAGGTCTGGCATCCTCCTGGTGAGGTTGATCAGAGGCGAATGCATGGGCAACCTCATTGTGGCACTCCACTCCTGTATGGGGCACATGTTATATACACACCACGAAATATACCAAGAGCTAGCTAACAGGTATGCTTCAGTATCGTTAAAGCCTGACAGCCGCATTGGAGGACATTACCTCTTATCTGTCTACTGTACCCCTCTCTTCCCTCACCAGGGAACAAAGAGAGGATCTGGGCACCCTGATTGCAGTCTGAAAAATACATGAAGCAATGTGGACACCGGGAACAAGTAAGTCTCCAGGTCCTGGTGGCCTACCGGTGGAGTTCTAAAAAGCCTATGCCACACTCCTGGTGCCCAGACTACAAGCGCTATATACGGAGGCATTGGACACTGCCAGGCTTCCAGACTCCCTAAGTGAGGTTTCCTCATGCTGTTGCCAAAACCAAATATGGATCCTACTGCCTTGAACCCCTTTTGCCCACTGGTGCTCCTAAATACAGATTATGAAATCTCCGCAAAAATGCCGGTGGAATGCCTGTCCCCATCTGTAACAGGCCTGATACATTCCGGCCAAAATGGGTTTGTGCCAGCCAGGAACACATTATTCAACCTGAGGCGCTTCTTTCGGATAATGGAATATGCCTGAAGAGGTGAACAAGGGCAGGCTGCCTGGTCCTGGATGTGGAGCAGGCGTTTAATTCTTTAGAGTGGGAATTCTTATTCATGGTTGTGCCTTGATACAGGATTGAAAAGCGATTCCAGAGGCTTATGCGCCTATTGTACATGTCTCCCATGGCCAGGGTGAATGCAGGCCCACTGATCTCTGAGCCCATTATTATGGGTAGAGGCACCCGCTAGGGATGCCCGCTATTGCCACCACTGTTTTCCCTGGCGATGGAGCTGCTGGCAACCGAGCTGTGTGTGTCAGGATGCAATTGGGGTATACCCATGCTGTCTCACTTTATGCAGAAAACCTCCTGATATTCTTACAAGACACCTCTAGTGTCCCAATGAGGATAACGCACACACTGAAACGGTTCACCAAACAGTAAGGTCTTCGGATCAGATGGACCAAGTTTTTGGCAGACACTGCCCTTGTCAAGGGCAGGCAGGGTGGCACTGCTCAAAATTGTAGCCCTTCCCTGGCTCCTTTAGTATTTTACTAATGTGCTGTTGTACATTCGCACCTCCTTTTTATGATTGATGGAAAGGATTGTTAGATGCTTCATATGGAGCAACTCCAGATGTCGGGTGGCGCTCCATAAACGGTTCAAGCCTATAGATGGGGGGGTTAGCGATCCCCAACATAGAGCAATATTATTTGATGTCCCAGCTCTAATGGATAGTGAGATGACTAGCAGCATGGCAACTTACATTCCATGACACTTTGCTATCCGCCGAGATGCACAATGGCATGCTCTGGCGGTTCCACCCCATCTACCTCAACTAACATACCTACGCGTGGCATACAGATGCTTTTGGCTTGGCCTATGTATTACCAAAACAGTTGTGCCCTATACACCAGCTCTGGCACTACAGAACAGGCCACGAGGGAATCAATTTGCTACGGCGGCAGAACTGACCTTATGGGTGGTGGTGGGGTAACAATGGCAGGAGACCTTTATGAAGATGGTGTATTCTTAACTTGTGAGCCACTGACAGAAGCTACTGGTATACCTCCTGGGAAATATTTGCTGCATTTCTCCTTTATATGCACTTTATGACAGCAATGGGGCGATAAAGAAATGGGAGCAGAACCTTACCCGCCCTTGTACAGAAAAACAATGGATGAGTATTTTGCAGAGCCCCACATCTAGCCAATGAAATGTGCTGTTAATACAATTATATATTGTACATCAACAGATACTTCTGTGTCTCCAGTGCTGCATGCCAATTCTGTGAATCGACCATAGTTCATATGCTATGGGACTGCACAAACTTGCTGACATAGTAGTACTGGGTACTACGGCACCTAATACACTGCACTAACAGAACCATGTCCCATAACGGGAAAGTGTGTACCCTAGGCCTATATCAAAGAAGCAAGAAACATAAGATTATATCTTGAGTCATTGTTTGGGGCTCCTGTTAGCTAAATGGCTGAAGTCACCGGACAATCCACACTTAACATTTTGGCTTCACTCACTCACAAACTGGGCACAGGCTGAGAGTGTGGCGCTGTGACTTGAAAATGCAATGGGAATACTTAGGCAACATGTGGCCAATGGGTGGGATGTACTATTGGCAGGCCTAAGTACAGACTCCACAGAAACATAGACATACATGGCTGGCAGTAATTCCCGGCCATCACAGGGAATGAAGGGGACATGGAATGGAATTTTTCAGCATGTATCTGAGAGGCTCACTGACAGGTACTGGCGATTCCTGTATGGCCCCTTGGTGTTGTTACCATGTATTATTTAGTTGACATTCATTCATCCATAATGCACAAAAGGGAAAGGAAATGTACAATGAGACATTTGACATGCTTGATATAATTTTACTACTATCTATTCGCAGTTGGAATAGATTGTTTGTAATGTTTTGGGTATAGATAAAAATATACTGTGTGTTGTTGCTGACACTGGAGAGCACATACTTATTTCTGTCTTGACGCAACTCGCGGGAACGGTAAAATGCTCACACCCTCATTTTGCAAAGCTACCTAACGGACTAGCAAATGTATCCAGATGGGTAAGAATGCCACAAGAATTATTGGCACCCGAAATGATTAGCATGCAATTGCTAACTTATGATAAACTGCCCCCAGTTACTGATAGAAAAGATGCTGCCACCATTTTGTTTCTCTCATTGCCTGGGGTTGAGAAAAACAGTGTAAAAACATATAAGGGGTCAGGATGCAAGTATCCTGACACATATGACACATGAAGGGGTCCCTTAGGGATCCCCGATGGGCTAAAAAGTGCCAATTGTTTTAAACTGATATAAGGTTTTGAGGATCCTCCTTGGATCCTCCTAAGATCTTCATTGGATCCTGGGAAAAAGAAAGGCCCTGACTGGCTTGCCGCAACCTGACACATATATTAATGTGTGTGCTATAAAAACATAAACGTTCACTGAAAAAAGCAAGAGTTAAAGGATCATTCTTGTTAGGTTATCATTTTACCCATACAAAACCATAAAAATTAATCAGTTATAGTTCTACTTATGTTATACTTATCTGAAGAAACTATAACTTGTATTGGAAAGTGGATTACTGGTAAGGGCAGGTAAGTTCCTATACCTAGCAGTAGGCCACAAATCCTATTAAGTCCAGTCAAGGTCTCAATAAATGTATCCTAGCTCGCCCCTTGGTAGCTTGGCAACAAGCAGGTAGGCTTAACTCAGAAGACAGATGTGTAAAGCATTCAATATCAACAAAACAGTGAATAAGTAAAACACAAAACACAATGAAAATCCAACACCAATGTATCAAAATAGATTATATATATATTTTTAAATAACACTAAAATGACAAAAATCCAATGAAGGGAACCGGAGATATGATTTTTTAATATCAAAATCAAAGGCGCCACTCTGAACATCTGGTCACTTGAATGGGGAAGAGTCAAAACTTGAGGCCTACCATGATGGAGCACTGCTTGGCTACACTGAGCGGGAGGCCTCGGTTAAAGTTTTACCGTTCACACTATGTTGTTTTCTTGATCAAAAGTTAAGGCTGACCTCACTGGAGGCCTCTTTGGATACGCTGCATGGAAGGCCTCCGTCAAGTTTCCAACACTCTGACTTCGAGACTTTTCTGGAGCTTTTCTTCCCTGATGTCAGACAACCCACCTCAGCAAGCCAATTTCAATGCAACATTATCGGATTGCCTTTCCACGAACCTCGGGTCAAATCCTGGAAGTCTGACGCTCTGGACCTTTTCAGCAGGATGAACTTGCAAGTCAGCCCAGGTCACCGTCGACGTTGGCCGGCTTGACTCATGATGTCCGGTCAGTCCACTTATGGAGCTTTTTTCCAAAGTTGTTCCAAACTTCTGGATTTTCTTGCAGAATTACTTTTAAGGTCCTTTTGGTGTCACCAGCTCATCCCAAAGGTTCCAGAAGCTATGAGTTGCTCCTTGGGGGTTAGAACTCCAGGTCCAAGAATTCACTTGGGTCAAATATGGTCAGCTGATCTATTTTGCAGGGCTTGATGCAGAGGACTCTGCTCAGCTATTTTCTACCTGTAGCTTACAGGGGGCCCTTTCTTGGAGCAGTAGAAGCCAGGTAAAATAATGTTCTTCGTGAAGTTCAAAGTGTGCAGCTGGTGCACTTCTTCTAAGTGCAGAACCCAGGTACAGACCAGAGGCCCAGCAGGGGAGTCCTTCTTCTTCTTGTCTTCTTCCAGTAGGGATCTGAAGTATGCAGCAGCTCTGGCATATTTATTCTTGCTCCTGGGGTGGCAAGCAGGGGGTGCTCCTGTCCAATTATGTACAGGAAACCACCCTCTTGAGTGACTATTCCCTAGGAAGTTTGGCAAAAATCAATCCCATGAAGTAACATTCCTCCAAAATTCAAAATGGCAAAATATAAATCTTAGAGTTTAGATCTGGCTGAGTCCACCCATTGGTGTGGCTAGGTTTCCCTTAACACATCCCTTTCCAGCCCCCTCTTAATCTAATGAGGAAACACCTGACTGTCAAGGGCTGCAGGAAATGGGGGAGGTCCTGTTGATGTCTCAAATGTCCTTCCCTCCTTTGAAGTCCAATTTAGCTGTTCTTCCACAATCCTGTTCTACCATCTGTTGAGGCAGTTCTCCTCCCACCAGATGCTCCCTTTATTTCAGCCCATGCATCTTCACATCTCATCAAGGCAGCCTGGCTGAAGCTGCCAGAGGCTGACCAATCAGAGAAGGGCACTACAGGGCTGACGTTGGTAACGTTTAGCCAGAGTTCTAAAGCTATTTTCAGGTACAGGTAGTGGCAAGTTGTTGGATTTATTATAACTTTGAATTTGATACTAAACTTGCCATATCTAGCTCCTTCCTATGGAAAATAAGACATTATTATTTTAAACTAAAGTCTCTCTATGTTAGCCTATGGAGCCCTTTCACTACAATGGGGAAAATGAATTTGGCTATTTTTCCCTCACCAGGGCTTAGAAAAAGGTTTTGTAAAGTCCCTGCATATCATGCACACTTCACCTAACCATGGGGGCACTAAGGGCATACCTTAGGGATGACTTATATGTAACAATAAGGTAACTCTGGACCTTGAAAGTACTTTCAATTCCAAAGTCAATTTTGGGTTTAACTTTAACTTAAAAGCAACCAGCAAAGCAGGTCTGCTTTTAAAATGACACTGGGCACCACAGCAGTGCACCTATGGGTGTACTACATATGCTGGGACCCCTAAACCTACATGCCCTATCACATACTAGGGACTTATAGGTATGTTGGTACAGCAAAAAATAATTAACCTAATTTAATTGGAGCACAGGCCCTGGGACTGTTTAGCAGTGCCCAGAGAACCATCAGAGTCAGAACAACACCAGTATGAGTGAAAAATGGGGGCACAAAGTTAGGGGGCTTCTGCAATCAGCCCAGTTTTCCCACATTGAGTGGGAAAGGGACTTTGTGTAACAGGTTATAGCTTTTTAACATAAGTATAACTATAAATATAATTGTAACTGCTGAATTTGTAAGGTTTTGTGTGGGTAAAACATCAATCTAACAATAACGTCCATGTACCTTTCTTTTTTCAGTGAATATATATATATATATATATATATATATATATATATATAATGTATTTATATATATATATATATGTATATATATATAGTATCTTTACCACTCCTCTTCCCCTGTGCAGACAGGTACCAACACCTGCCAGAGTGCTTTGAAGGCACTCACTTCTTTATTTGTGCAGACCTTCAATGGTTTCGGCAGACTTAACTGCCTTACTCACATACTATAGGCACCATTTTGCCTGTGTACATACACTACCATGTCATCCACACACACAGAGCATTAACATAGTAAAAAAACTCTTTCTTTGGCATGACAACACTTATCCCAAAAATGATCTCTTGTGAGACATAAAACATTAGTTTTACAGCATATGCACTAATAAATTATACTTAATACGGTTCATTAGCATTATGTATTTCAATATTATTGAAATTATCAAAATCCCCTAATATTCAACATGATTTGATTATGCCGCCTCAGAATGTACCCATTATTGCAACCATCACAATTAAAAGTAAACAATGCATTGCGCTTTTGTCTAATTCGATTTCATCACTGCAAAAGACTTTGCCATCAAAACTGTACGTTTTCACCTACTAGATATGGATAATTTACTGTGGAATGTAATTTCAACCTTCTTGACTCTCCAGTTTTCACTTTTTTTAAATCAAACTACATGTCCTAGAATGCCTCATTATAGTCTGACTGTAAACTAGTATTCAATGAATATTGAAAAAGGATTCACTAGCCATGAGCAAGACTCTTCAGAGTTGAAATGCGTTGGTGTTATTTGGAGTGGATTAAACACAGTTTTCAGGAGAAATGGTGTGCAGTGGTATTTTATATATACACATATATGCATGTGCATATACATATAGATACACATATGTATATATATACATACATGTACATACACATATTATATATAATCACTGAGAAAATGAGAGGTTGCAGGGACATGACAGGAAATAGAATATCAAAAAATCATAGAAATGCACTTTAAAAACCAAAGGTTACAGAGACGTTATAGTTAGGCTCAAATTATAACCGTACAAAATCATATAAATTCATCTGTTATAGTCACAGTCATCTCAAGTAACTATAACTTGTGCCCTAAGGTGACTATAACTCATGCTGTCGCCATGCACTGTTAATTACACCACAAATTACTGCATTCATCATATCTTTAATAACATCATTGATAACATCAATACAATATTTGCTATAACATTTTTTATGAAAAAACTGTGCATGGCAGGGTCGTGATGGCCCCCCCCCCAACCAATTATAGTCCCAGGACCACATCCCCCAGGGCCCAGCCTCACACTTTACTTTGTTTTAGGGGAAGGGGGAGCTTGTTCCCCCTCTCTTGGCAGATTTTGGCACCAGGAACCCCATCCCCTGGGGCCCGGTAATCGATCCCAGGTGCCCTGGAAGGCCCCCTTAGTCGCAACTTTCTTCCTGCCTTGTGCGGGAGCTGGCATTGCTTTTGCACACAGGTATGTGCTAAAGATGCAGCTCACCATCTGCAAAAGCAATTATTTCCCGTGGGCAGGGAAACACAGGAAATCTCCACTTGCAGCAAGTGATAGCTGTTTGCTCTTAAAGCTGCTGCAAGTGAGAGCAAACAGCTATGTCCCAGCGGTGGGCACCCCAGGACACAGCAGGAGCCAGCCCTGGGGGTGGTGGTCCCCAGGGGCATTATTGGCACCCCAGGGGGGCCCGAGCACCACCCTCCAACATTCAATTTTGCCCCCAAGAGGTGGTGGTCCCCGGCGCAATTTAAGTTCAGCCCCGGGGCATATAATACTATCTTTGACCCTGGGGAGGTGGTAGTTCAGGGGTTGCGGGGGGGAACGGGCAGTCCCCACATTAATGCCATGGTGGCGGTACTACATTTTGCCCCAGGGAGCGGGGGGCACACAGCCCCCCTGCTTTCTACCAATCATGGCCCCCAGGGAGGGGACAGTCCATGGGGAAATAATATACCCAGGAGTGGGGCCCCATGTGTCCCCCTTCTTATTTTTTTTAAAATGGCGCACCCATGGGCTGTAAAAAATCAAGCGCGGGAGACTGCACTTGTATTTTGTTTTGAATTTTCACTGCAAGTTTATGTTTAACATTTTTTTTAAAGTATTGTTTTGTTCTGGCAATGTCTCTCTGGCACCCCAGCACCAGAACTAAGGAGTCAGGGTGACCCTACCCTGGCCCCTTTTCTTTTTTTTCACTATTTTAGTCCCAAGATGATAACCAATACTTCCTGGTTGAAGTGTTGGCAGCCAATCAGAGCTGTGCATTTCCCTGCGTGAGCTTGTCACAATTCGTGAAGAGTTTGTGACCCCAGATATATAAATGTATTTTTCCCTTTTAATCTCAAAGACTGCTGAACAAATTTACACCAAATAACCTAAAGCACAGTCTGTGTACTGAAAGCTAGCTTTCTGACTAATTTGGTGTAATTCCGTCCCGTGGTTCAGGCTGTAGTCGTGTTCAAAACTCCTATGAGAATTAACATGGGAAACATGTTTTTGTGACCCCCCTTTTTAGTGGCCAACGCTTGATGGACCACCCCAATACTTTCTGTGTGCAGCAAGAATCACTGGGGCACTTTTTAGGAAAATTTCATGAAGATTCCTCAAAGTGGTGCCAAAGATAGAAGCAAGTCAAAAACGATTTTACAATGGAGTATGGTCCTAACTATAACTACCTACTACATACAAGAGGACTGATTACTGCACCAGGATGGTGATGACAAAACCCTGCGCCATAATCTTCTCCAGTTTGGGATCATTTATGCATATGCATATTTGAACATATATGCTTGATCATGGGTCTGAGGATACTGGGCTTTTCCGGTGATAGCTACAGCTGCACCCGCCTCTCAATGAGGTATACTAGAAGTGCACAGAAAGGAAGAGCCCAGACTCCTCCCCAGTCTGATGCACCCTGCACTGGGCAGGCTAGGTGGCTCTGCATTGTGGCTGGGGAAACTGGTCCCCAGGTGAAAACCATGGCTTTACCCCCACTTACTAGGGATTATTGGAACTCTTTAATCTGAAGAAGTCCCAGACTCCTCTCTGGTCCAGCACAACCCTGGCCTGGCAGGCAAGGTTACATTGCCTGATGTCTGGAGAATTGACCTGTGAGGACCGGGCCTCCAGTGGAAAAAAACATGGATTCAGTCACCTCTTGCTTGGAGTTGGTGGCCGTAGAGGAACTGCAGATGCCTTCATCGTCATATAACACTGTGCCCTCAGTAGAGAAGATCACATGCTTTCAATAGCTGGCTTCTTCCAGACTAGTCATTTGGCCCTGGAGGCCTAGGGGTAAAATCCACCTTAATAAAGCTCAGTCCTTGTTCGCAGACATTAATCAGATGCCCCTAGCTCTTAAGGCCATGCCTCAAGCTACAGACCTGCTTCTTGGCACATTTATATGTGCCCAAGAGGGCCATCCGACTGTCCCAGAGATCCACAAGGAGGATACCACCAACCATACCCCCTTGAGTACAAGGCAGAAAATGGAGGTCCAGGCACTACGTGGCGTTTGAAGGCAGCTCCCTTTGGGAACCCTGCCCCATTCCTCCTGCATGCACCACCAGAGAGTCAGCAACATGTGGGTGCCCGCAGACAGAGAATAATGCATGGCTCAGCTTGTTCACCATGTCTGCTTTGAGGTTAATTGAATGGCAAATGTCTGGGGCTGTCCACCTTGGTGTAAGAATTACATGAAGAGGGGGCAGGAATCTTTCTCACATGGTGACAGTGTTTGCTTTGTAGATTGAAGGCCAGCGACTTGGCTAGCCAGAATGGAGGTAGGTGCCTGAGGTCTGCCTTGGGACACCACAGGCAGGAATACAGGGCACTCACCCAGGTGCCCCAGAGGTTTCACACACTGGGGCAGTCCAGACACTTGCATTCCATATAGAGGCCATGTGAATTAGTGGCATAGCTCTGCAGCAGGACCAGGGGATCAGATCCTGGGACAGATAGTCAGGGTCTAACCTTTGGATGGAGGCTCAGTTGTGGTCTTTGATGGCCCCAGGGAGGCTGATGTTCATGCAACCCTAAGACAGAGGTAGCCCTGGGGGAACCTGGGATCACTAAGTGCATTTGAGATGCCTATAACCAATGTGTCCTGCAATTCACACTAATTATCACAGCCAGCTGTGTTGTTCATTTACCAGAGTGTTCCACTGCCAAGAAACACAGGTAACTTTTGTGATGCCAGGCAGTCAATCAGCTCCCAAAGCAAATAAAGCAGACAGTTCCATCAGAAGCCCCCCTATACATTCAGTTGGGTCCACACGAGTCTTAAACACCAGCCCAGACACAAGGGACTGGGCAACCAGCTACCTGCCAATACAGGATGGTCACCTCAAATGTATGTCAGCTGTATGCCACTGCTGCAGCCAGTAGGAGCCAGGGCTCGACCCCTGTATGTCAAGTGTTCCCTATCTTGGTACATCCATGAGCCATGCCAGCTAGCTGGGTTCCCCCCTGTCCTTTGTAGAGGCACTTGTGGGGAAAAAGCAAGTCATCTTCTGCTGTTGAAATGATTCAAGCAACCATCACAGGGGTAGGCACATAGAAGCCTGAATGGCCAGAACCAGCTTCCCTCCTGCCCCTTGAAGTGTCAACTATACATGACCCCTAGATTCTTACCTATAGCAACTCTGGTCAGCACAGCATCTCTGCTGAGAGGAACCAGCGATTCACTCATTGCCCAGCACCTTCCCATTGTAAGCTGTTCTGTGGCCCATAGCAGACCATTACTCGGTTGCTTGAAGTCCCGATGGACCAGGATCGGGCACGAGAGGGTCCAGGCAGCAGGATCTCCCTCTCGCTCTCTCTCAGGTGTAGTCCAGGGAAGACCTACAATTTAGTTCCTAGGGATTGTGCTTAGTATGCATGCATTCAGTTTGGAAGGACTTTCTGTCATATCAGGCCCTTCCAGGGCCAACTGAGCAGTCGGTCTTCTGTCCCCAGCCCTTGCAGGTATAAGATGGGTCCTTGTTGGCAGGGAGCCGATTCTGGCCCACGTCCAGTCCTCACCCAAGCAGCCCGCACACAAGGGGGGGTATTGGGAATTATGCGTGCGTTACCTCTCGGATGTGGCTGAGGTTCAGACTGACGTCACTGATACCCCTGCTGCTGTGCTGTTAATGTTCCTTCCGCATATTCACCTACAGAAAACTTGTTATGACTTTTACTTCTTCTAGATGATCTTCATCTAGAAGTTTAATCATATTATGTGTGTTCTGTGATGGCTGTTGATGAACCCTGGAGATTCTAGCCTGATAACCTTAGTAAACCAGCCAATTGCTAGTACTAAAGGCTAGTTTGTAAGGAAGGCAGGTACTTAATCAACATGAGTGTGTGACCTGCACTTACCAGGAACTACTTGTTCATGGGAAAGGATTACAATGTAAATGTAAAATGTAAATTAGCACTTGTATAGCGCACTACTCACCCGTTAGGGTCTCAAGGCGCTGTACTCATACCGCTATGGAACCCCTCCTGGCTTTTCCCTGTGAGGCGCCCACTCCTGAGCACCCCCAGGGTGAAGCCAGGCATCCAAGCGCTGTTGGGGCCATTGTGGAGATTAAGCAAGCTATTGCCCAGAGTTGCAGATTGGGACCCATGAATTAGATTAGGCACCGAGGCAAGAATTATCTGGTCAAGGGGAATTGAGCCCAAGACCTGCTGAAGCAGGACTTGAACGCTGGTCTTGAGCCAGATCTCTGCTTAAGGGTCTGCCGCTCTAACCATTGAGCCACACTTCTCCATTCCTTACTAGGAACGGGGTTCAGTAAGTTACCTGCCACTGTCAGAGAAGGATAGACATCTACCGATCCATTCAGTGTAGCACACTTGCATCCCTAGACATCTAAGGACATTACCAACCTATATTGCTTGTTCTTGTGTGGCTAAACATCACTTGATTGTTTAAGGCGTTGAAGGCGCCTTGTTTATTTTTGGAATTAACCACCCAAACCACTCCACCAATTATGAATAAACCAGCACTACCACACACAAAATCACGAATGGGCCAACAATCTGTCAATCACTGGTCTACTTCCTTTATGGTCGGAGCTATGGTGGTATCTGATGATTTTTGAACCTCTGCCATTTTTCTTGATTAATGAAAATATTCTTAGCAAAATCTTTTGATTTGGTTTGTCATATGCCAGGCCAAGAATTTCACCTCTCATGGCACAATGCAATATCCCCAAGCCGCCTCTCTTAATTATTCCCACAGTTCTGAAAAACAATAAAAGAATCAATTTCCATTATTCTTATCTGAAGCATTCAGGTCACCTGCCTACTTTGAACATGATAATTTTTTCAAAGTAAATGCTTCGGACCCTCAGGGCACTCAATCAAGAGAATCAAGGGAGTGCAGAGGAGAGGCTGGGGCATGGGCAGGTAGTAGCTCACTTTTCAGTCGACCATCAGTTAAATTTCAAGATCCAACTACAAGCTTATTAACTGCAGCAATGTTAATATTACGCTATTGGACCAGGAATTACCATGGCTGCTGGTACTAGAACTCCCCCCAATGGATCATTGTTAAATTATCTAAAATCTACTCATTCCAATTGCAGGAATTCAGATGAGCCTTGTATTTGTCACTATCTCTCCAAGTTCGAAGTGGGAAATTATTATTCGGCTGCCTTCCTTGGATGTGGTAGCCATTTGTCAGACTTCTTCTCAGGAATTAAACCCTAATTCTCTGTTACCCACGGTCACCATGACAGGCACAGATAGCACCACAACACATTTATTAGGCAGGCATCCAAATAAATCATTGTCATTACTGGGACATGTAATAAGCCTGAGGTTATCTAGAGTCACTAGAGCAGCTAGGAGATCCTTTGATTGTTCTTTGTCTGATGACTGCACACATGCGAGGCTCAGTGTTCCAGACTCACCAACAACATGAGCCAGTAGGGACAACCCACAGAACAGTTGCTACAAGCTGCTGCAGAAGTGCATGTGGTAGGGAAAGGGCAATTATGGGGTCCACTGGTCCTGGGCCACCCAGCCACTTCAGGTCTAGCACCACCAAACTTCCATCCTTTCTTATCAGGTTACTAGTGCACAAGCTGCCAGGTGTGGCTAGGTGGGGAGGATCACTTGAGAGATGGGTTCCTCTGTAGGGCCCACACTCGAGTCAGATGGTCCTGGTAGGATGGAAGGTCTTTGTTCAAAACATCAGACAAGCCTGGCCAAGCAGTCCATCCCTTAATGAGACAAGTATGCCCAATCGATCATAGTACGGTACTAACTAGTCAATCCACAAGAAGGCTACCATGTCTGGGATATTTATTTCAGGTGTCTGCCTGCTCTCTGCGAAGGCTGGCTCCTGGACAGGCTGCTCAAGCAACGGTGGAGGGCAGACACAGGGCATGGCCTTCACAGTGGCTTGTAATGCATGCACACGGCGAAACAGAGGAGTGGCATGATATCAAACTTCCTGGAGTCCTGGCTAAGGCTTATTATTCAAAAGAGGACCCATGGGCAACCCGAGTGTGTCATTCTTCCAGGGATATGTTTCTTCTGTGATCTTGCTACTCTTTGGAAAGCCTGACCACTGGACATGATCATCAGGCATGTGCGGAAGGCAGCTGGGGTACCAGGCCTCATGAAGAATAAGTAGATGATGAACATTTCCTAAGTACCTTGTCCTTATTTATATAGAGACAGACAATTTGTGTTTTTTCATGAGATCAAAACAAATTATGACATTTAGGTGAATATATGTGACCTCTCGGAGACCTGACTAGAGTCAAAGCTTCAAATGAACGCTCATCGGGACTTGCTGGAGAGTATGGCCATCTAGTGGTATAATTCACTTGTATGGTGCATTTCACCAGATGCATGCCCCAAAGGACAGCCACATGGTTATACCCTGCCTTCAGGAAGGCATTTCTGCTTACATTGGAGGGACACCAAAGGACTCCAGGCCCAACCTCAATCCCAGCCAGTCACAGGAGAGCTCCAAGACACCCCCCAACTGGGCACCACTTAGAGCTTTTCACCCTTTTGAAGCAGAAGAGTCATCTCCAGTCCTGTGGAAGCTTGTCCTGGGTTCTCTGTGACATGGTAGCCCAGCATATTGACACCAGTTCCCAGGAGCCTTCTCCCTGGGCCTTCCCAGCTTTGACCCAGGGCCTGGGCAGTGTTTGTCACACCAGCAATGCAAGAGATCAATCCCTGGGTCTGCAGAAGCATGTCATGGAATCTATGAAACATGTCAGCCTGGCACATGGGCCTCAGTTCTCAGGGCCCTCTCCCGGGATCTGCAGGTGGTCTGTCCCAGAGCTTGGTCAGGGTTATTCATCCCGGCAAAACAGAGATGCCCTCGTTCTCAGTGAAAGCCCTTGCTGGGCATTGAGGAGCATTGCAGGCCAGTCCATGGATCCCATGTCCTTGGGGCCCTCTCCTGAGACCCACTGGGCTCAGTCAGTGCTTCATAACCTGAAGAAGCAGGGGAAACTCATCTGTGGGACACCCTCTTGAACAGGTTACATCAAGTCAGGCTAGAAAATGGATCCCAGGTCATGCCAGACCTCTGACCTGAGGTCTGGTCAGATCGACTTATCCATGACAAAAAGGAGAGACCCTCATGGGTCTAGGAGACTCAGCCTCTGTCCCCTTTGCAAAACAGACGCTGCAGATGGATTTCAGGGCCAGGGCTTGCATCCTCATGTCACCCTGAGCTTTGACCTAGGGCCTGGTCGGAGCTTGGTAACCGAGCAAAGCAATGGCACCCTTCCTGTCACTGTGTGTCCCCATCACAAACACTTTGAGACATGGTTGGCTGAAGAATGGAGAACAAGGTCAGGGTCTAGCACCACTGAGTCAGCTGCAGCTCTGAACCAGGACCAAGTCAGAGCTTCTTAATTCTGTGAAGCAAGAGAGATACTCTCCGGACTGGCAGGACAGTCCTGGGCACCTTCCAATCCAATATGTCAGTGACTGGAGCACAGGGGTGGGGATTTGCATTACAAGCCCAAATGGTGGTGGAAACCCGTGGCCCTGAGATCCATTTACTGATCTGGTCATGGCTTCTTAACCTTGCAAGGGGGAGCCCCTCTGGATCTGCGGTTGTGGGAGCCTGTCCTGGGCATTTTGCAAGGGTGAGTCAACTTCCACTATCAGGGCCAAGTTACACATCCAGTTTCTCACAGGCTCTATTTTTGCTTTTGACTCTGTATAGCAGTTTCTTGCTTTTCAACTTGCTTCCCACAATACAAATACCATATAAATACACATATATAAAGTAATGAAGATGTAATCATTAGCCTGGATGCAAGCTCTGCCCGAGCTACAACACAGTTACCACAGTCAACATAAAATAAATACTAGTTTGTGTGAGAAATGCTGAGCTTGCTGTTGGTAGCCAGTCATGAAAAGTTAGACATTCCCAAAAAATATAAATGTCATATGTGCATCACTGTACTAAAATAACAGTAAATGTGATAAATAAATAAGGTAGAACTCCCAAATCTATACAATAAATAATAGCATGATGCAGTGGATAAGAAGGCACTAAAATGGTATTAGGTGGTTAAGGTAACTAGAAGTTATGATTTGTTTTTAATTACAAAAGATCAGACATAGAATAAATGTGGAACTTAACAGCCAGTGTTGTCCTTTAGAGAATGAGAAAATGGGCTTTAGGAACACTAAATAGATGATCATCAATGGGGTGAGGTCAGGTTGAGATCGTGGACTTCAAAAGCTTTCTGGAGAACAAGTATTTGCTTTTTAGGTATCCTTTGTGGCCAACATTTAGGGGCATATTTATACTTGTTTTGCACTGAATTTGTGTCATTTTGTATTATGCAATTTCAGTGCAAAACTAACTCCATATTTATACTTTGGCACTAGCCCCGTCTAGCGCCAAAGTTATGGAGTTAAATTT
The DNA here is from genome assembly GCF_031143425.1 of Pleurodeles waltl. NCBI lineage: Eukaryota > Metazoa > Chordata > Amphibia > Caudata > Salamandridae > Pleurodeles > Pleurodeles waltl. Next base: position 1,446,199,479 of record NC_090444.1, on the reverse strand, counting down.
ATTTTTTGGCCGTGAAACCTACCTTGCATCAATGAGATGCAAGGTAGGCGTTCCTGTGCAAAAAATGACTCTATGGCCTTAGCGCCATATTTATCCCCCTGTGCTAAAATCCCGCACGGGAGAGGAGGGGTCCCTCCCTGTCACTATTTCTTACAATAAGGTGTCTGGGTTTGTCTGCGATCCTATTACATTTGAGTTGTACATCTTTTACTTAAAGCTATTATTGCATCTCTGTTGAGGCCTGAACCTACCTGATATAAGTGTTCAACTTTTCAGTCAAGTATTTACTAAAGGTAAGACAGCACTGACATGTCAGCCCATAGTATACTTAGTCCTATCATCAGTGACCCTATGTCTTGATAAATAGCTGTCCCACAGGAAGAGACCTTGAGATCTAGAAAGCTCATAGGTGCTTTCTGATCAGTGAGTCACTTTTGCAAATCTTTTCTCCAGTCAAGATAAGGTGCTTCAGAAAGACATTACGAGTTATCTGTAGGGAGACAGCTTGTAGCAAAAGTTAGTAAAATAGGTTTATGAAGGACAATAAGTTAGCAACATTTCTAGGGAGAAGTCCCATGACATTTGTAATAAAGGCCTACATTAGCCAATGATTTATATGTTCTATATTCATTAACATAATGCAAGAATTGTGATATATGTTTTCAAGTCAACCTTACAAAAGAACAACTTTTGACAATGGGCAGAATTATCAAATGATTGCTGGCAGCTTCACAGAGAAAGAGGAGCCACATGTACAACCACTTTAATGGTCTCAAACGCCTCAGACCAATAAAATGTTTCTTCTAACCTATTGATACAATTTTACGATTCAGAACATTTTTTAGGGCTCCCTCAATGGGATTTCAAATGGGTACCAATTCTTAATCTGGAATGGATAACTTGTAGGCATACCTTCCAATTATAGAATAAGCATCTTATGAATGAATGTTTTCCAGTAGCTAAACGTTGATTTTCCTTTTTTACCAAATACTCAAAGAGGTTGGGTGAGAAACTGGGTTATTAGTTCAGGTCGATAGTAACCTACCACAATTAATAAGGTAACTAATCTTGTTAGGTTCAGTAAAGGCTTGAGTAATTTGAACCTGAGTTGGATCCTAGTAATCCTGGCGCAGAGCAGACAGATTTAACTTAAGAAAATGTGTGAAGCAGTTAGAAGTACCAAAACAGCTATAAACACTAAAACACAACACAACAGAAATCTCACACCTATGTGCATAAATAAATAATATGTAAGTAACAAAATGGCACCAATCTTCCTCAAGCTTATTGGAAACAGTACTTACAGTAAGATCCATATAAAAGCCTCTGTTTACTCTGAGGCCCAAAACGATTGGCCGTCTAGCCCCATACAATTTTTTTTTAATTCATTTGCCCATACAAAGACTTTTCCTCTGCTATAGTCAGAATGCTGCACTCTTTAGGGCACACCATTACCCCTATTCCACCATCTTTACATTTCTGCATTATATGTTCCTATTTGCCTCCCAGAAGAATTTAAAACACCTTCAAAGTTCCTCTTTTGCTCTTGGAGTCATGTAACTTAGTGCCCGACCCCTTTTTATGCAACTTATATACTCAACATGGGTTTAATCTTTCTTATTTGTTTGCATTTTATTAATCAATTCTACTGTGCGGCTATCTATTTACGTTGATAAGAGCCACTAGCATAGGGGTGTGGCCAACCGGGCCAAGATGGTGGACGCACATTGAAAGTGCTCCACATTGCGGCCCCATAATCCTTGACAAACAACATATAGAGCGAGCCCATCGGACATTGAAAATGGGGCGACTGTGCTGGAACCCTTAGGCAGGTGGGGTGACCCGACTGTAGCCATAAGTGCCCACCCTCAAGCAACAAAATACGATATGTGAATCTGGAAGTGGCTGCGCTGTATATGTGGGCAGCTGAGACCTTTGCCAGCACTGACCCTGCCAGTCTGAGAAGTAGCAGTACAGCCAGATTGTTAGAACTGGCATCCTTGGTGTAGTCTCCCCCATCTCTTCTGGCTGTGCTTCCTATGTTTTGGCTGAGGGCTGGACTTTGTTTTTGCTGGGTTTGGTATTCTGGGCACTTTCCCACTGCTGATCAGTGCTAAGTTGCATGTGTAATTGGCTTTTCCCTGATAGGCATATTTGATTTACTAGTAAGCTTCTAGTAAAGGGCACTAGAGGGGCCCAGGACCTGTAAATCAAATGCTACTAGTGGACTTGCAGCACTGGTTGTGCCACCCACATAAGTAGCCCTGTAAACATGGCTCAGGCCTGCCACTGCAGTGTCTGTGTGTACAGTGTGTAAATGCCATTTCAACCCAAACCTTCCCTTTTTATACATGTAAGGTACCCCTAAGGTAGACCCAATGGGCAGGGTGCAGTGTATGTTAAAGGTGGGACTTGTACCGATGTGTTTTAAATGTCCTAACAGTGAAATACTGCCAAATTCAGATTTCACTGTTGCAAGGCCTATCTCTCACATAGATTTACATGAGGGGCTGCCATTAAATGAGTTTTAAGTGTACCTTCCCGTTGGGAGCAGACAGAGATGTGGAGCTTGGGGTCTCTGAACTCACAATTTAAAAATGCATATTTTGGTAAGGTTGGTTTTTAGATTGTCAGTTTGAAAATGACACTTTTTGAAGGTGGGCATTTTCTTGCTTATGCCATTCTGTGACTGCCTGCATGTGTATCCCCTGTGAGGGTAATACTGACAGTTGGGCTGTTGGTGAATCTCTTCTAGACAGTGACACAAAGGGAGCTAGGGTGTAGCCTGGATATCCTGATAGGAAATCAGGGCTAAAGCGAAGGGAAGAGTGGTCACTTACACCTGAAAGGGCTGTGACTGCCCTCACACAATGTAATCTCCAACTCCCTGGTGTGTGTCTGGGACCAGGCCTGGGCAAGGCAGAATCTTGTGAACAACAGAGACTTTCCTTTGAAGTTTGTCTAGTTCCATTGCAGAAAGGTTTATAAGTTGTGGACCCTAAACCCCAGATTTTCAGATTACTTCTCGAAACAAGAGGAAGAGTTGGAGGAAGAGCACTGCCCCTTTCCCTGCGACTGTGCTTTGCTGGGTTGGCATGCAGTTGCTGCTTCTGCCTGATAGTGAACAAAAAGACTTGACGTTGTAGTATATTCCTGCTTGTTAAGTGTCTCCAAGGGCTTGGACTGAGCTTGCCTCCTGTTTTGAAGTCTCTGGCCATCAAAAACTTCCCTTGCCAGCATCTGGACTCTCTGCTGAGACTCCTGCCCTGCCAAGTGGTGCCCTATCCAGTCCCTGGGCCCTTGAAAGGTGAAGCAGGTAGAACAAGGATTGAAATCCTCGCACAGGAAGTCATGCAGGGAAAATGTTGATGCACTACTTGCCTCATGGTTGGGAGATTGAGGCATCTCCTGTTTCACAGCTGGAGAAACAACACTACACCCGCTTGCGGCTGCTAAAATCAATGCAAACTCCACACAGCATTGTTTTCCATCACTGTGCGACTGGATTTCTCACACATCATCGCTCCATTGCGCATCAATGCTGCATGTCAAAATCAACACGAACCTGCATGGATCCGAGGTGCCTCATCCGGAAATCGATGCATCACTCTCTTGTAGGGGAGAAAAATGATGCAAATGATACATCGACTATCCGACTGGAGAAGAAACGATGCATGGCCTCACTTGCTAGTAAGGAATAAACGCATCTCTGACTTTTCCAACGCATGCTCGTCTGTGCTGCTTTATTTTTTATGCAAACCAGGTACTTTGTGTAACAGCATTTCAATTATTTTCTGTGGAGTGTGACTCTTTTTACGTTCAAAATTCATGACTTGACTTGTGTATGTTGGATTTTTGTTGTTTTGGTCTTGTTTGATGTAGATTAATATTGGCTAGTGTTCTCTACTGGTATGGTGTCCATTTTTAAGTGTTTTCACTGAATTAATGTATGTTTAGGTAAAAATACAGTACACATTGCCTCTAAGATAACCCTGACTGCTTGTGCCAAGCTACCAAGGGGGCGAACTGGGTTTATCCTTGGTGTGTATCTCCATTATCCTGAGAAGAGTGAGGGCCCCTGCTTGGACAGAGTGCAAACTGACCGTCAACCAGAGACCCCATTTCTAACATGGATGATCCACCCAGTCTGGAGGGTGGCTGAAGTGGAGGACTGAGTAACGCAGCCCTCGTCTGAGGTAGGGCCATGCCCTGAAAATCCCAGGCCAGCGGGCCTGTGGTAGAAAATGGTGGCGGAGGATGCCAATGGAACTCCACAATGGCGGGTGGGAGAGGCTCAGTTAACAGCGGTGAGCAGCACAAAGGTGGGCTCACACTTTGCCGGGACTAGTAGGATGATGACCCTCTGGTGGGAGAAAGGGGCCTGGGGGTATGTCGGGCCAGGGATATGGTGTCACTCCTCTGCCATGCACTTGCCTGCCCTGCACTACACTGGACGTGGCCCACACAGAAAAGGACTACTGGACTGGGGCGCTGCCTGAGATGCACCACAGTCAGCAAAGCAAGCAGGCCTCCCCAGCAAAGTTGTGTGCGCTATCACCAACTGCTCTATGACTGACCAGAAACTTGTTCAAACCTCTACGTTACAGGTGGGGGTGGAAAGAACAGAGAGAAATAACAGCGCATGGTGCACAGGCCATAGCATCACACCGTTGAGAGCCACAAAACGCAGCTGCGTAGAAAGCGACATTCAGATCACAACACGCATGACTACTACGGTGGTGGCCCTGTACTGAGCGACACATGTGGGATTTCTGACGCTGCTACAGTGCTTAACTCAGTGACTGGCACTTCCCCCCCAGGCACTCGGGCTGGAGCTGCCTTATGACTCTGGCAGATGCTGCACGTAGTTGGCAGTCTGGACCAGCTTGATTCGTGGATTGCTTTTGAGGTGCTCCCGCTGCATGTGGGTCACACCTGGCTGAAAATAGGCTAGCAGACAGAAGCTGGAATTCTTAAGTAGGCCCTGGGGCATGACGGTAGACATCCGACATCTACGCACTGCAATGGAAGGAGCTGTAGCGCAACACGCAGTGCAAGCCGCTCCCTTTGGAGCAAGTGGCGTGTAAGCAGCTGGCTCACAGCAGACGATTTTACTGGAAGCCAAACTAGATACTGTTCTGGTGGCGATTGAGCACTCCAGAACATCGCTAGAAACTAAATTCGACAGCGTGGTCTCAGACCTGATGTTGCTTCAGGCACACCACCGCAAACTGGTGGACAGAGTGCCAATAGCTGAGCAAATGCTAAAGGGCCTACAGTCACAGATCAGCAACATGACCACTGCTCTACAATCTTTGTATGACCAAGTCAGGGCACTGGACATAAGAGCTGAAGATGCAGAAGGAAGGTCGCAATGCAATAATATTCGAGTGCTAGGCATCCCTGAGGGAACGTAGGAGCAAGTCGTGATGAAAAACATGGAACATTGACTAATAGACCTACTCCCTTCACAAGCACTGACACAATATTTCACTATTGAGCGGGCGCACCGGGTTCCAACTTGTATCTACTGCCCGGTTCTGATCCCCACCCAATGATGATAAGAGTACAGCATTTCCGAGACAGGGTCACAATCCTGCACAAAACCAGGAAACTCATGGCCATACAGCAAGTGGGGAATTCTCTATGATGATTTCACTAAGAGATTGAGAATGAAGAAACCCCACTCTATCACTATATTTTGTTGTACACCTGTTCTTTACTCATTGCACGGTCGCTTTTGTGGACAGGTTTGCACTGTGTAAGTCACATACATACATAGATGCATTTGGCATTGATTGCTCCATCCACAATTAAGTTAATCTAGGGAAGGGTACCTCTACAAACAGGCATTGGTCTGAGGTGGAGTTTAAGTGCAATGTCCCTCACCATTCTCTTAAGGTTCTTATGGTGACACTGCATTCACCTATTCTAGTGCTCCAACATGGTTTGGAGCATATTGCGGGTGTAAAGGTTTCATCATCAAGTGCCCAGGGAGAGGATCTCTTCAGATCTGTAGTTTTGTTCTTGGTTGGAGAACCTGAGTTTCTCTGTCTGCTGAAAATATTGATGGTGATTGTTTTGGAGTGTCTGCTGAATGTATTGATGGTGATTTGTTTAGAGTTGTTGGCACAGTGTTGGAAAATGCTGGAGGAGGGTGCTGTAGTCTTTCTGCTGCTTGTTTTCAGTACCCTGCCTGCAAAATACGTCTCCCTGTATTTGCAGGGTTTAGAAGTCAAAATCATACTGCATGAGTATTCTGAGTTATGCCAGAGGGTGTGCTCCCGCATCCAATAAGATACAACCAAGTATGAGTGCCTTTTACAACCGTAACGTTTTTTTTTTCCCGAACGCATAGCATGTTCAGAGAAAATAACACTTGCAGTAATTGTGCATGCGTTAAAATTACATGCTATAAATTCGTTTGTCAAAATACTGATACCAGGCAATGTGACATTTACAAGAAATTACAGTTTCGCATGCGCTATTACTGCTTTGTGTCGATATTTCCTGATGCGGAATTTTCTATTGACTGGTTTATCATTTGATCTTGCTAGCAAATTTTACAAAAACTCACGATAAGCAATAAAAAATAAGGTCATTCAGTGACATAACAACAGTGTATGACGCCTGACTTATATAATTAGCAGACTACAATGAAACAACATTTTCCAAAACGCCATTCGATTTATTCCTGAGTTAAGGCTATGTAAGCCATGAAGCTTAATTGTACCATTATAAAAAGGCCTATGAAAATGTTATTGTTTGGGCTGTTTATAACTAGTAAAAATAAATTATATCTGTGACTGATGTATGAACGCAAGAGAAGTAGAAAAGAAAGCTTTTCTTTACTCAGAATGCTCGTTGGTGTGCTATTTTAATCCAAACGTGATTCTAGAAATCTTTCTAACTATTGGATTTTCATTCTTTTTAAGTGGACACATTCTAATTACTTTCTCATGAAAAATGCATGTCTGCTTCGTGTCTGCTCCTAAAAAGTCAATCTGTATGTACATATTGGTAATGAATAACATGCGAACCATATTGACTTGGTCTTCCTCGCGAAAGCTTGGAAGTCCGGATTAATGCACTGCTAAATATAGTGTAACCTATTGATCAGTCTTCATTTATTTTCTATTTGAAGTTAGGTCATCATCCTTGTTTTCTGTAATAAAAAAAAAAATCATGACACTGAGGGCCATATTTATACTTTTTGACGCAAAACTGCGCTGGTGCAGTTTTGCGTAAAAAAAACCACCGCCGGCTAACGCCATTTTGGTGCACCGTGCGGGCGTCAACTTTATACTTTGACGCACGGTGGCGCAAACCACAGGTGTGATTCATTTGTTTTGATGCAAACCACAGCGTCAAGTCGTAAAGCAAAACGACGTTAACGCGGCGGAAATGACTGTCCCCGCGAACACAGCCATTTCAGCAGAGGAGAGCCAAAATGGATCCCAGATGCCTGTACAGACCACAGGAAGATGACAACAGACCAGGAACCAGCCAGGAGGACCCACACAAGAACCAGGACACTTTTAAGAAGAAAAGAAAGTGTTGCTTCAGTGCAGAGGAACAGGAAATTCTGGTTAAAGAGGTGATGGAACACCAGCACCAACTGTTTGTCACCTAAAAGTTGCCAATCAGTAGGAGAGAGGCTGTATGGCAACAAATTGTTGACAAGATTAACAGTGTGGCCGAAGTATGCAGAACAGTCATCGAGTGCAAGAAACGCTGGCCTGACTGCAAGCGCAGGACCAAGGAAAAGATGTCCAGGAACAGGAAGGCAGCACTGCAGACTGGAGGTGGGAGTCCAGCACACCAGGAGGCCCTGGACCACATGGAGGAGATGGTCGCAGCCGTGATCCCTGAGGAGATCGTCACAGGTATTCAAGGACAGGACAGCGCAGACTACCAGGAGACAGCTCACATGCAGGGTAAGTTGCATGGGAAATTAAAATGCACTAATGTCAACTGTAAGCAGGGGGGGATACAGACCACAAAATGCATGGAAGTCATCATATACATGGAGTGGCATGGGTAAAGGGGGATGGCATGGGGGCATGGCCTGCACAGAGAGAAGCTGGGGCACACCATAACACTACACCAAAAACAGCCCCATGGGAGCATGCTGCCATGCCAACGATGGAGCAAATGTAAAGCCACGCCAGGAGGGAAGAGCACAACGTTAAACTGACATCCTGGCACACGTCATCAACTATACCCCCTACATTAACTAGGGCCCAATTAACAACCTCTAGCCATACCGACAATTGGAATGTAACATTGACAACAGTTGTCACTACCACCTCCGCTGTGTGTGCAGCTCAAGTAGCCAATGGCAGTAACTTCCCCATGGATCATACACACCTAAATTAAAGGGTTGAGGATGACAACTCCAATAATCCCCTGCAACAAGACAAAGGCCCCAGTCCTGTCAAATGTCAATGCCCATAGTTGTTGCAAACATTAGCCAATGTCTTCAAGAGTAGGAGCTACAGAGCACTAAGGAAACACCCATGCTGCATTTGTCAGGGTCCATCCTGTGCCTGGGTCACAATGTAACATCCCAAATGTCATACTGCTCAGACAACAGCATTGAGGGGGAGGGCACATGTATCTGGTCACTGAAATACACCTGCACAGTCAGAGGAGGAAATAGGACACTGCCACGACTATCAGGGCAATCCAATGCACATTCCCTAACATCAGCTGAACACATTACCAATGCCAACATCCATATCGTGCCATAACAATGCTATGCATAGGATACGCTACACTACATGTCAACTACATATAAGTGGATGTGAAAGATCAGAGACTGGGGCAGGTCCAGATTGTTAAGTGTGCTGCCAGCACCATCAGAACACCCACAGCCAGTGAAAGGGCTCACCAAGAGAATGGATGTAGACGGAGGGTTGAGTAGGACAAGAAGGTGGCAAATCACAATTTGGCCAGAACAAACACCTAGAGGAAATGATGCCGACAAGTCTAATAACTTACCACAATACATGTGACATGCAGGTGGGCCATAGGCCTGGGAGAATGCCCATCTGAAAGACTGGAGCAATGAACATGAAACAAGATCACAATGTGAATTTATCACAAGGCAGGCATGTCACATCACTAATGCCACAACACAGACCCACTAATTGTACCCCATTTAATTGCAGAGGACGATGGATCTCCTGCGGATATGCCTGTCCCAGAATACCCTGATGACATGGATGACGAGCTGACAAACATTCCCCAGCAGACCATCCTAGAAGTCCTTAGAAGCCTCCAGACCCCACCTTCCATCACAAGGAGGAGAACAGAACAAGCAGCCATCACAGAGGACCCACCCACCACCCCAATTGTAAGACCTGCCAGCTCCAATACAGCTGAGGACTCAGACGACACAGGTACCATCTTTGAGAGAACTGTAGTTGGGGTACAGCAGGAGCTGGCCAATGAGGTGCGGGTGGGGATGCAAACTATGGCAGCCAGCCTAGAGGGGGTGTGTTGGTGCATGATGTCAACTGAGGAACAGTCAGCAGCTATGCAAGGGCGAACAACTATCTTGCAGGAACTTGAAAAGAGTTTGAAGGAAATCAGCACAGCTGTAATACAGTTGACCCAACACCTACAACAGCAATCCTGTCAACGCGTGCACAAATGCAACATTGAACCCCTCAGGGCCGACCTGGCTGCCTACCATGGTGATGTGGCTGCTATTCTTAAAAATCAGCAGGTCCTCCTTGCTGCAGTACTGCCCTTAAGACATTCACAGGTAGCAGCGACTGGGATGTCTGACTACACGTCTTCTAACACTGAGGTGTGTGTTGCCCCTTCACAACAACCACCACCAAGGACAGTGGAGGACACACACATCAGAAGAAGAAGACATGGAACAGATCACATTCACACGTAAAAGAACCCAGAAGCACTAGTCCCTGTCACATGGCCAACTATTACCAATGTCCTGCGTTTTGAAACATACCAGTCTCACAACAACTCTACTCAATGACTGTTCTGCTAACCACCGTATATCTTGTCTGCCTGCCCAGTGCTTGTCTCTCTCTTACTCATTGGCAAATCCTGTCCCTCTGCACTGTCTGAAACATCACCCCAGCATGTCAAATGCATTTTCCTTTATCACTTGTGTAGGATCACAATGGAAGATGTCACTATAATGGACTCAAAATCATGGACAATGTACATATAGCACTACAGCACTTTTCAATAAATAGCACTTACACAGCAAATCTGTCTCTGTGTAATGTGACACATCAACTGTGCAGCAGATAACTGAAAAGTGCCTCCTGTCAAATAACGTAGCTTGTCAACACAACTGTCCTGGAATTATGTAGTCAGATAAATCTGCACATTGGCCAGGATTGCATCATACTCTGCACTTCCTGTAGGTAGTGGTCGTCGCTGCCGCTGTTCGTACTCCTGATGTATTAGAAGATACACCAGCATGGGGAGGACCTGCAGCATGGGCTCCATGGCGTCCTGGTTCTTCGTTGAGTGTCGGGAGGTGAGTGGTTTCCCTTCCAAGTAGTGTTTCCGCTGTGCTTTTGATGGCGTTGGTAGCCCCCCGGAAAAGCTGGCGGATGGATGGGTTGTAATGGGGTGTGCAGGACATTGTCTTCCACGTGTCTGTTGGTGGTTGCCACTACGGTGTTTGTTGCTACCACCATGGCGGTCGGAATGTTAAAGTTGCTGTATGTGTTGCCGGTTTCTGCAGTGGCCGTGATTCCATTTTCTTTACCAATGGCCTGTTGGCTGTATTACCACCGCTTTAACACCGACCGCCAGGGTTGTAATGAGGGCCTAAGTTACCGACTTACAGATCAACTCAAGTTGCCAGACACCCATTCAGATCCTTACACACCCATTCACAGACCCACTGAGACACTGACACACCCACTCTCATACCCACTGGGAAACTCTCCCACCCATTCACAGACCCACTCCCACACTCATGCACCCACTCACAGACCTATTCATACTGTCATGCACACACGGATCCACCCATACCCTCATACACCCACTCACAGACTCACTCAGAGACTCATGTACCCAGTCACAGAGCCTCTCAGACAGTCAAGCACCCACTTCCATACCCACTCAGACTCCATGCACTTACTCAGATACCCATGTATCCACTCACAGACCCACTCGAATAATCATGCACCCACTCACAGACCCGCTAATACACTGATACACACACTCACAGACCCACTCACAGACATTCTCAAAGCCTGATGCACACACAGATCCACCAGAACCTCATGCACCCACTCACAGACCCACTCAGACCCTCATGCACCCACTCACAGACCCACTCAGGCAGTCACACACCCACTCACAGACCCTCTCAGAGACTGTTGTACCCACTCACAGACCCGCTCAGACAGTCATGAACCTACTCACAGACCCACTCACACACTCATGCACCCACTCACAGACCCACTCTAAGCATCATGCACCCACTCACAGACCTACTCAGACGCTCACACACCAATCCACAGACCCAAACAGACACTTGTACACACACTCTGAGACCCACTGCCTCACTCATGGAGCCACTCACATACACAGTGACATCATACAGCCACTGAAAGACCCAGACACTCAAACACCCACTCACTCAGACACTGACACACTCACTCATATTGTCACCCAGACACTGACACCCAATCACATACCCATTTAGAGACTCATGTATCCACTTGCAGTCCCACTGAAACCCTCATGTACTCACTCACAGACCCACTTAGGTACTCACACACCAACTCAAAGAACCATTCAGTCACTCACACACCCACACACAGACACAGACACACAGTCAGGCACCCACTCCCAGACTCACTCAAACCATCAAGCACCCACTCACAGACCAACTCAGATAGTCATATGCCGTCTTACAGACTGAGGTACATACTCGTTCACACAGTGACACTTCTACAACCACTCAGAGGCCCACTGAGACCTTCATCCATCCCCTCAGAGACTCACTGAGACCCTAATGCACCCACTCATAGACTCAGTCACAGCCTCTCGCATGCACTCACAGACTCAGTGACACTCATGCACCCAGTCACAGATGCACTGAGACACTTACACAGCAACTCACAGACCCACTGAGACTCTTACACACCAACTCACAGACCCACTTATACATTGATACAGACTGTCACAGACCTTCTGACAGCTATATACTGCCTCACAGACCTAGTCAGACCCTCAAACACCCACTCAGATATCTAATGACACTCATAAATCCACTCACAGAGCCCCTCAGACAGTTACAGGTTTAGTAACAGACCAAGCCAGACATTGAAAGTCCCACTCACAGACCTAGTTAGACATGAGTGCATTCACTTACAGCCCCACTCATTTACTCACACTTGTACTCACAGACCCAGTGGAACTTACACAATCAGTCACACACCCAGTTAGGCAGAGATGCACCCAATAACGATGCACTCAAATATCTACTTTTCTACTTCTCCATTGAGTAATACATTGGGTAATAAAAGTAATTTCATTTCCTGTGAGGTATATCAAATTATATAGTGATTGAGACTAAAAATATACAAAATGTATGTTGGGCATTGCCAATTGAATTGTGCTTTTGGTTTACAACTTCACAACGGAATCAAGACTCCAATTATTTTCTTTTTTAAAAGAAGAAATCCGATTTGCTTTTAAATTTCAAATGTTTTTGAAATGTACAGTGGCTCTAAGAAGAGCCTTTGTGTTTGTTGGGTGTATATGATTAGTATATATATTAGTGAATACTCAGAAATACTCTGTTACCCTTACCTGTGAAGTGCACCTCATCTCTTCTGTATATCCTATCTATGTCAAAGTGAAAGGTTATTAATGTACACTGAGCCCGTGTTATCTCTGAGGAATGTTGAAATGGTTTTATTAACATGTTTCCTGGCTCTGTCTATTTGTGGACAGAATTCAGTTGACCACTTCCATTTCTGCTTCGGGGATATATTAGCGAACACAAAGGCAGTGTGAGGGAAAAGGTGCATTAACTGAACAAATGTATCTGTCATTAGTATTTCCAGGCCTACACCAGTCAGTGTGCCCAGTTCATTACCACCACAGTGTACAATGATGAGGTGATGGGGCTGGCTATCTCTAATGAGTTCAAACAATGGAAGCAATTGCTGCCACCTTAATCCTCTCTGGCCAACCCAAGTAATATCCACATTATGCAGACAGAGGTCCCTGTCAATACCACTGTTTCTAGCATACTCACTAGTCCAATAAACGTAGCTGTGACCCATAATTCAGAGTCTGAGCATTTTGAAGGGAAGGAGCAGTAGCACACAGGAGAAGGATGCAGGTGGATGAAGGACTTTTGAAAATTTAAGGTAGTTAAAATGGAGGGAGTTGCACATTAAAAAAAATACATGGATTTGATTGGATGTTGTAAACAAATATAGTTAAAAGTAGGTTGTGAATAACAAGTAGAACTTAGTTAATTTGTGATTGTTTTTTATTTTTTTATCACCAGTAATCTCATTCTGGATATGCTTACATTTAATAGTTGTACACTACACCTGCCACAGCATACAGTAAAGCCAGACTGCTGAGAGCAATAAATATATTGAACTTTTTAACTTCTGGTACACTAAAGTGGCCTGGAGGAGGTTTATGTGGCACCTATGGACATTCTGTGTGGGGGGGAGCAGCTCTTAAAGGAGACAAACCTTTGTCACTAAAAGAGAGATTATGGTGGAGTAGAATATTGAAATAAATGTGGGTTTTTTTCAGATAAATATTATCTGTATTTTCATAAAGTAGTGCAAAATGTACAAGAAAATGAGGGAAATGTTTTTTTTGATCTCCAAATGGAGCAGCAACTCCATCACAAAGTTACATAGGGGTCCACACAGGGGGACGCGAAGGAGTTGTGACTTCTGCAGCAAACAGTAGGAAATTGGACTTCTGACTAAGATCACATAATAGGGTTAACACACAGTAACTAATGAGAAGTAGACAAATATAAATAAAAGGTGAATCAGAGCTTGTGATTTGATAACAATGACAATATCACTGACAGCAAAGGTGAATAGTTTGCCATTACGAGTTCCTTTGAGTAAGAGTGGGTTACCTTATTCTGAGTATTTATTAAGCTAAAAAAAGAGGAGAAGTGAAGGTGTGAAATATTGTATCTATCTTCAAAAAGTATGTACAGGTATGTCAATTTTACCATTAATTTTAGTGCAAGCTCTGTCCATTAATATAAGTAAATAAAAAGCTGTACCAATAAGTAAAAATCTGTTTTAAGTAAGGTGTAGTGAGATAGATGTTGACTATTTTATAAAAATGTTTATGATATGGTAGTAGACTTTTTGGGTCAATGTTTGAAAATAGAAACTTTTAATGTGGAAAGGCTTGTGAAGACTTATACTTTTGATTTTTACTTGATATGGATTCCATTTGAAATAGGCGGTACATTAGGCATAGGAGGTAGTATGTGATTATAATAAAATACATATAGATGTACCTTTCCTTTCTGTAAGAAAACAGGGCTGATTGCAGACGCCCCCTAACCTTTTTGCCCCCGTTTTTCACTTTTTGCTGGTGTTTTCCTGACTCTGATGGTGCCCTGGGTGCTCCTAACCAGTCCTAGGGTTTGTGCTCTGTGTAAATGAGTATGCAAATTAGGCTAATTATAATTGGATATATCAACCTACCTCTATGTCCCCTGTAAATGGTAGGGCAGGTAGGGTTAGGGACCCCAGAATTGGTCGTGCACCCATTGGTGCACTGCTGAAGTGCCCAGGGTCATTTTAAAGGCAGGCCTACCTTGATGGTTGCTTTTAAACTAAAGTTATATGGATATTCGATTTTGGAATTAAAAGTAATTCCAAAGTCTCCAATTGCCTTATTTTTACATATAAGTCAACCCTAAGGTGTGCCCTATATATCCCTAGGGATGGGTGCCATGTAACTATAAGCAGAGACTTTATAAAATAGTTTTATAAGCCTTGGGAAGGTAAAATATCCAAATGTGTTTTTCCCTCACTGTAGTAAATGGCCTCCATAGGCTAAAAGTGGGTGACTTTATTTTAATTAATAAAGTCCCCCTCTAAAGTCCCCTGAGTCTCAAATTAATTGTTATAGTAAATTCCACAAGTTACAATTGTTGAATTTACTATAACTGGCTCAAGTAAAGGGTTTTAAAACTCTACTTGAAAGTTGCCAACTTCAGCTCTGTAGTGCCCTTCTCCGATTGGCCAGCCTCTGGCAGCCTGTCCAACCTGCATTGATGAGGTGTGAAGTGGCATGAGCTGAGCTCAAAAGATGTGCCTGGGGGAGGAGATTCTTCTCAGCAGATGGAGAAGCAGGAAGGGGGAGGGTGACCAAACTGGCAGGGTAGGACATTTGGAGCAGTCCAGCACCTCTCTCACATTCTGCAACCCCAGACAATTAGGTGACATCTTGATTAGATTAGGAGAGGACAGGAGAGGGTGTGTTTAAAATTGTATCAACACCACTGGGTGGACTCAGCCAGATCTAACATCCAAAAATCACTTTCAGCCATGTTGGACGTTTGAGGAATGTTGCTTCCTGGGATTGATTTTTGCCACACTTCCCAGGAAGTGGTCATCAAAGGAGGAGAAAACCTGCCTCTGATTGGACAACCAGGACCCCCCTGTTTTTCACCAAGGAGCAAGGATAAATATGGTAGAGTTGCACCCACATCTCAAATCCCTACAAGGAAGAACATCAGAAGAAGAAGAATTGCCCCGCTGGACACCTGACCTGCACCTGGGCACTGCACTCTGAAGGACTGAACCAGCTGCACACCTGGGCTTCACCACAAGTAGTACTTTGTCTGGCTTCAACTGGTTCAAAAAGGGACTGGTTATAGAGGGACTGACCTGCCGTGGTGAGTCTAGCTGGCTTGCCTCAACCGTGACCCGGCCTGACTTGCAGTTTTGTTCCACTGAAGAAAATCTCCCAAAAAATGACACAATGTAGAAACTTGACTTGGACCTCCCGTGCAGTATATCCGAAGACGGCACTTGGGATGTCAGATTAAGATTCAGGTTTGGCACGGCAAAGGGTTTTCATCTTGAAAAATCATCTAAGTCTGTAGGTAGAATTCTTCACTGAGGTCTCCTGTAATGCATATCAGAAGATGGTTCCAGGGGGGTCAGATCGGATTAGTGACTTTGTTCCGGTGTGAAAAATATTCAAGAAAAAGCCTAAGGGCCTAATTATGACCTCAGCGGATGGGATACTCCATCATAAATGTGGCAGATATCCCACCTGCCATATTATATCCTATGGGACTTGTAAAACAGCAGGCAAGATATCTGTTATGTTTGTGATGGAGTATCTCATCCTGCCAAAGTCGTAATTAAGTGCTATATCTGAAGGTAAACTTTTGACAGAGGCCTCCTATTTGCTGTAGTTGAGCAGGGCTCCATCATGGTCGACCTTAAACTTTGACTTTACCCCAGTCGAGGTGCGACCAGATGACCAGATTGGCGCTTTTCATTTCTATGCGCTAGAAAACAGTAATTCTTTAAAAATGTATATCCCTGGTTCTCCTTATCCAATTGAAATTTGTTTTGGTGTCATTTTAAAGAGAAAAATGCAATCTATTTTTATAAAATTGGTGTTGGATTTTCATTGTGTTTTGTGTTTTACTTATTTACTGTTTTGTGATTTTTAAATGCCTTACACACTTGTCTCCTAAGTTAAGCATTGTCGCTCGTTGCCAAGCTATCAAGGTTTGAGCTGGGTTTAAATTATTGAGAGCTAAGTGGAGGTTAGTGGCCTATTGCTAAGTGCAGGTATTGCCTGCCCTTACCAATAATCCACCTTCCAACACTTTCTAAGTGCAATGCTGGAAAGAAGTGTGGGTACTGATGTGTATTGCTGTCCAACTCTATTTTAACAATTACAAAAATTACAGTATCTGTAAAATTATTATGAATTTCTCTTGTTTGCAGTTGGGACAATGTACAAATTAGTGTGTAGCTTTAATGTAGATAATCTTTCATCATGTTGCATGGTTTGTTGAGCTGTGGAAATGAATATTTTTTGTGATGGAAATGAGAGTATTCTATAGGGAAGCAATTCTAATATATTTTTTATTTGCACAGATCTATTTCTTCATTGGAAGACATTTGAAAATTGTCAAAGAAAACACAGCAGAAAAAGAAAGTGCAGAAATTATATCTACTTGCTAGTCATAAAAAACAAAAACAACATGTGGGCAATGTCAGTAAAATCAAAGGAGTTGCTTAGTAAGCCAATTTCTTTTTTAAACTGTACATGGGAAACTAACATATTTGCAAGATGAAGAAAATAAACAAGTGACTTCTATATCAGTCATTCAAAGCTAAAAAAAAAAAAAGTGAAAATAGAAGGAAGAAATCAAACAAGAAAGCCAAAAGCTTAACCAGAAGACAGCAATAGTTCAAGGAAATTAGAGTGAGAATGTTTTGTGCAAGATTAATTCAGAACCTTATAAAAAATATCAAGAAATAAAGTAGGAGAACAAAAGTATTACAACAAAAAATATGTGTTGAGGATATATACTTGATAAAGTATTTGCCTTGAAGAGGAAACTTTTCACTTTGATAATCAATAGAATAAAAATCTTGGACGAAATGGTGTTGGATTAAAAAAGATATAGACAAAAGAATTGTTAATGAAAGTAATTTTCGTAAAATATTTAGTGGTGAATGGAAACATACATCCAGCACAGAAGCTTACTTTAAGCAAGAAGCTTTTTTGCAAGTGAACACATTAGTACAGGCAGTGGATTCAACTGTCAGTGGTATGAAATGAAGGAAGGGAGTCCAATTGGAAAAGAGAAG
The DNA here is from genome assembly GCF_031143425.1 of Pleurodeles waltl. Lineage (NCBI taxonomy): Eukaryota > Metazoa > Chordata > Amphibia > Caudata > Salamandridae > Pleurodeles > Pleurodeles waltl. The sequence continues at coordinate 1,446,181,624 of NC_090444.1, read as the reverse complement.
ATTGTTCCTAGAGATAAGCAATAGTTTATAGCTGAAAATGTGTAGGAAATATGGAGACAAGGGCCTGTTTACCAGTGGAGGTGTAGCAGTATTTGTACAATTCGGCAACGATCTATTGATTTATTATGGGCTTTTTTTATGTGAATTTCCAAGTAGAACCGTTAAGAGAAATATTTGAATTTTCCAGTGGTTAGATCCTTGCAAAGTAAGAAATCTAACACATTTACAAGGATATTGTTTACCATGTTCATCCAGGAAAGTGACCCAGGGCATCTTTTATCACTTTAGAGTACTAGCAGTTCACAATTCAAAAGTAAAACGTTTAGATTAGAGACTTTAGTACGTGAAGACTCCAGCGATATGTTTAGGAGCGATCGATAGAATACTTTTGCATGGCACTGTACAAGAGGTAGGAAATGTTTGTGAGGCTGTCCAGTTTTGATTCTTTGGTCCTAGAGAGGATTCTAATGGGAATAATGTACTTGTAGGTGTAGGTATTGTAGAACAGTGTTCAGGAATTGGTACTGAGAACTTCCAGAAAGAGATTACAAAATTCAATTCAGCTAGTTTCAAGAAGCCAAACTATGTTTGCATTTGCTGCAGATGTTCTCACTATAATACTGAAGAGAAACACAGGGGAAAGTGGCACAAACTTGCTCATTATTTGTTTGTAGGAGTGATTTTTGATTTGTCAGTTCAAGAAATTATTCGTAACTACGTCTATGACAACACTTATACATTTAGAACAGGAGAATTGCATCCAACAGAGTTATTGAAAGTCCTAAAAGGAAGAGTAGTGTATTTGCCATTAGACTGTCAAAAATGTTGAAACTACAATATTAAAATAAGGCAATGAAGAACCTCTTATTATTTTGGTAAATGGTGTACCTACTAAGAATGAGACAATTTGGCAAGAGTTGGTTAATGTTACTAAAGTGAAGCAAGCTACATTATACCTGGACAAAATCACGTTTATTATAAAAATGCTCATGTTCAGAATGATGTAGAAAATGCTGATTATGATGATGTGAGGTTGCCTGCAAGGGTACAAATAGAAAAAGTAGATTCATCCCTATAAGAAGAAATCTTTGAGCACAAAAACATTCATCAATTATATTCCAAAGAAGTCATTGATGAGGCTATAGGCCTTTACCAGATGAAGCAAGCAAAGGGAGCTCCCATGAGTGTGTGAGAAAAGAGTTTAGAGAATCGCTGCTTCCCAAACTTGCTTTCCACAGGAATAAGAAGTTGGTATGATGATTAGCCTATACAAATACCAGCAGCTAAATACCAATCAACAAGATTATACTCAGAGCATCCAAGATTCAGACAGTGGATTCCATACATATTTCGCCTTCTATTTGAGAGCTACTTGTCTGGACTCTCATATGCAGTGAATCATATCTTAAAAACAGGAGTTAATCTTAAATATCTGTCGGCAAGAGAGTTTGTTAGCATTACTTGGACTATAAGTTAATGAATTTAATAGCATGCTAATGCGGTACCAATGAATAATGGTTCCATTGTCATGGAGAACTGGAATTTATGCTGAGAAACCGATGACCACCAACTTGGTTTTTGCAGTGAGTAGTGAAGTGTGTGCATGGGATGATCACATTGAATTCTTGAGAGAATCATACTCTAATCTAAACGATGTAAATTTAAAGACAGCTGGCAAACTCTGCTCACTAGATGCTGCTAATGTTTGTAGATACTTCAACCACAAACTCAAAGTAAGTGCTTTCTTTTGGTGGAAAGAGTACCATGCAAGAGATGCTCCTCACATTCACATGCTACTATGGATAAAAGATGCACCCAAATTTGGAGCAGAAAGTGATGATTCTGGGCCTTAGTATGAGCCTGGTGGTCAGACCTCCACCAATAAAGTGGTCCGAGTGACCTGGTGGTCAGACCATACATCGTTCTCTGCAAGACTATTCATGGCAGTAGCACCGCCATGAAAAGGCTGGTGAGGAACAGGTGCAAAGGGCCTCAGGGTGGCCCCTGAACTGCTCACGTACTTGTCATGGGCAGTGCGGGGGCCCTCCTAACCAGCACCATCTCACTGTTCACTGTCTGCTTTTCAGACAGTGAGCATTGTGAAGGTGCTTGTGCACCCTGCAGGCTACAGCATTGCCTCTGGCTCAATTTCAAGCTGCTGACATTGCTGTAGCCTGTTTCTCAGTAAGCTGGTGGCCAGAAACTGAGATTTCCGCCCACCAGTCTAGCGGGAAACTCTTAATGGGGCTGGCGGGGAGATAGCCTATGTGGCTGCAATCTCCCAGTCGGAAGATTGGTGGATGGTAAAAACCACATGCTGAACTTGTAATGACCCTCTCTTTCTTGTCTTTTATAGTGTAGTATTTCACATGTACTATTTCAAAACAGGCTCCTGACAAAGGTCTCAGAGAACAAGTTTTACGTTTTCAAACACATAGATGTGGGAAGTGTTTTCATCATAGATACCGGTCCAAGGAAAAAATGTATGCACAATGTTGATTTCCACAACCTGTCATTTCAAAAGGAAAAGTAAACAGCTTCTTGTCTTTAGTGAGACATACACTCACATGGAAATCACCAAAGAACACAAATAACTTAAAAATAAGTGAAAATTCTAAATATTTTAATGCCTACAATCCTATGACTTTAAAAATGTGGAATGCTAACATGAATATTCAGTTTGTTGCAGATAACTTCATCGCTGTTGCTCATTATGTTACATTATACATCACAAAATCTGGAAAAACTTAAAAGAAGGACATGTGGGAGGAGATTTCTGCAGACAATACACTCAGCATTAAAGTGTATTCATTCAGCTTGAAAATGCTTTCCCATAGGTAAATGGGAAGTTACGAGGCCTGCGACAGGTTAAGTTTAGCAAGGCTGTACTCAAAATCCAAAGGAATTGCGTTAGTTAGTCTTGGTCTGTGTACAGAGTATTGAAGTATTTTCCTGAAATTCAGCACTTGGCAGAGATTGACCTAGAACAGACTTTGTAAAATCAAATATGTTGGATACATACTATCCAAAAAGAAGTCCACATCTATAGGACAAGTGTCTTTATGACATTTTTCAAAACTACAGATATAAGAGTAATGTAACTGAGAATATAGAAGAAAGAAAATAGGCAGTTCGTGGATCTGATTGATGCTTAGTGAAAAATGAAAAACACCATTTAATTAACCTTCAGAAATTGACCTGTTAAACTCATGGAGAAAAAGATTTCTTTTTATTTAGCACTTCTTCAATTGCTCAAAGCTTGGCAAAGTAAATTAGAATTACCCAGAGATTACAAGTGCTATGAAGATAGTTTTAATGCTGTCAAAGATAGTATTCAGTGTCCTATGTTCAACAACTACTTAAAAACTTTAAATAATGAGATACAACAGGAAGAAATGGTTGCTGCTGAAGTAGCTAAGAATAGCTCTCAAAGCAGCCAAAGCTCAGCACCTTCAATTAAGGATCCTCTTGGAAAACCTACTATTGAAAATGAAGTGGCAATAGCTATGAATGAAGTGGAATCTGCAATGGAATAAGCTAGACAAGAATCAGTAGATCTAGAACAGTTAGTTTGTCAATTGAAAAATCTGCAGAATGAGATTTATATTGAAGTATAAGGTAAAATAGAACATGGATTACAACATGAGAAGAAGGAATGCAGTTGTTCTTCTTTCAAGCCAATACCATTATCTATTAGTGGTCAAGCTGGCATCGGAAAAAGCTTTTTAATCAAAGTTATATATACTTATCTACAGAAGACTACTGATTCTAACTTTTCATGTGTGGTAAGAGAACCTACAGGACCAGCTGCACACAATATTACATAGACTACTAATGCTACCAGTTGAACATGATAGTAAACTGGAATACCAGAAGTTATCTGGTGAAGCTTGTCATTGGGAAGCAAGAGTTTTAAAGAGAATGAAGCTTTTGAATATTGATGAGTTAAGCATAGTTTCAAATCTAGTGCTTGCCTTTGTACACTTTTGAATGCAAGAGATTTTCTAAGCTAAATATGACATCTTGTTAAAAAGAAAGCATTCTTCGCATGAAGAGATTCATTGGGAAGTATTGTTAATGTCAACATTTGGCAATAGTTTCAATATAAAGAGCTTGTGAAAAACATGTTTCAAGCATCTGCCATGAACTAAGGAAACATTTTAAAGGACATTAGCGTAGGAGTTCTGTTAGAAGAGGGAAAACTTATGTTGCAAAGTCGACTTATTGAAAAACTATTTTCCTCTAATAATATGGAAGCAGAGCTAAAGTATAACTCTTGTAAAGTGAGTTAACAGATTGTTTCTTTGATGACTACCACTCAAGAGTGTGCTACATTTATTAAGGAATTACTAAAACTTGAGAATATAGACATTTTGGAGATTACGGCAATTGACAAATGGAACATAAAGAAGTAACTGTAGTTGTGAGTGAAAAATACAATATAAATTAGAGTCTTTGGAAAATTCTGTATCCAGGACTGCTGGACTAGAGAAACGTTTACGTGTTTGTAACAACTGCAGAGTAATTTTAAGATATAATTTAAATGTGGAAGAAGGATTGGTTAATGGTACCATAGGTAAAGATGTTGATTTGTATTCATTTTCCTAACCGTGAAAAGGTTGAGCCCTTAGCTCTAAAGCCTGATAAGGTTGATGGGGAGAAGCAAATTAGATGATGTGTTGTACACTTTTTGCTCATAAAATATTTGTATGTGGGTCGAAAACAGTTTCAAGTTTGTCTTCCATATGTTGTAACAATACACAAGTCTCCAGAGTTAAGTGTTGATGCTGTATTCATAAATATCAGAAGCATAGTTTTTCAAGAGGGATTGTCATATGTAGCATTGTAGTGAGTTTGTATGTTATCTGGTTTGTTTCTGGTTGATTTTGATTAGAACAAGCTGAAATTGACAAAACAATCACAAAAACATTATACAAAAAAAAGCACAGGTAAAGAAGAAGGTGTGAAGAAACAAAAAGTGGAATAAGATGAAGATATTGCTGGATACCTGTTGGATAATACTAGTGGTGTTAACTGATGTGCTAATGTTGTTTGCAATGTTCTTTTCCAACTATTAAATGTTGTGAATGCAATCCAAGGAATAAAACACTATTCAATTGCCTTCATCGCTTATGTAGTGACAGAATAGTAATACAATCTGCTTCAGGAATTTGAGAACTGGTAGACAAGTGTAGTGGAGCTTTTGAATTTACTCTAAGTGCTCAACAAGGTGCACAGGAGTTTATTATGATAATCCTCAAATTTGAGAAGAAGAGAATGTGAATATTGATGATATATTTAGACGCAGTTATACAAGGGACCATGAGTGGGAAGATTGCTCTTTTTCATCTACCACTGAAATCCAATCTGAGAGATTTCTGTACTTAACTCTGCCAGATTCTAAAACTGTGTGTTTTAAAAAATTTATTAAAAAGAGTTACCAAAATATGACGTGTTCAACTTTCAAATCAAATGTATTCTCTACATTGCTGATACATAGGAGTGGTAATTACATTACAACAATTTTTCAACGATACAGAGCCTGTAAAAAAAAAAATGGATACCAAGATTACCAACTTTAAAGCTGGCCAGAGTTCAATTTCTGGTAGAAAATATTGTACTTTTGCTATCATCTTCAATAAAGGAGTACATATTGCTTCCGGGTATTATTCTGTATGTTTGAAGAGTCAAAGTGGATGGACAGAATGCAATGATAGCGGTCTCAAATGTAAACAGAAACTACTTTTCAAACTTCCTAATTCATATTTATTATTTCTTCAACCAAAGGTCTAATGTGGATTAGTGGGACAGTATTGGATACAGTATTTCTTTCATCTGGATCATTACTACTACATTCATCATTTGGCATAACAAGGGTCATGTCTTCAACAACATGTGAAAAAGTGTTGTGTGCTTAAAAGATTTCCTAATACTTTTTTCAGAAAAAAACAGGTACACAACCTTCTTTGTTCATTATTGATCAATGGTTAATATATAATTTGGCCTATCAAGTGTGATGTCAAGAACAGCTGTAGAAAAATCAACTGTGGATTAAGATGTTGATACTGTTTTTATAAAAAAAATACTTTTGTACCAGGTATAATTATCAATATCTTTCTAGATTCTGTAGTTCATTTTAGTATAGAAATTGTAGGATAAGTTAATTTTATTTAGAAATGATAGTGAGTTTAAATTATAGTTATTTAAAGAAAAATATTTCAAATTGAGAATTATTATGCATAGTATTATTAATTTAAATAACGTGCTATGTGCTTATTGGTTTTTTTCAAGTCCACATGACCGTTTTCTCCCCACTGTTCAGTGATGAGCAGCTATACACACTTCTTTTATAGTTAAAAAAGTATAGCAGCTGAGAATATTGGAGAAGGAAACATAACATGTCTGTATTATGTGTGTAATTGCTGTATGAAAATGTAAAGATGCTTGTGTTTTCCTAATCATAGTATAATTTATATTGCAGGTTAGCATGTCTCTATAGATATAATAATTATAAAAATCTTTAACTATTATTTGTGTTTTTGTCTTTAATAGAGATCAAAGGGCAATTCTTTAGGACAAATAAGTGTAAGTAATTACTTGTTGCTTAATTAGTACATAAACCCTACATAAACGTATTCACCAAGTCACTCACACTTAGAGGCAGCTATCCACCCATTCACTCACCCATTCAGCTGCTCATGTACCTATCCACTCACCCATACAGCCACTCATGGATCAAGTCACTCTCCTATACATCTAATTGTAGATGTAGTAACTCACCTACACAGACACTCATGCTTGCTGTCACACACCCATACAGGCACTCATGCACTTTGTCACCCGCCTATACATCCCCGACACACCCAGTCATTCACGTCTACATCAAATCATACACCCAGTCTGTCACTAATAGCAGCATTCTTGCACCCAGATACTCACCCAATAGGACATGCTTGCACGCTGCCAGTCACTCACACATGCAGCCACTCATGCACCCAGCCACTCACCGATACAGCTATGCAAACAGTCAGTAACTCACCCATAGACTTCTCCTGGAGCCAGTCACTCACATGAACAACCACTCACATAACATGTCACTCACTCATTCATCCACTCATGAACCTACTCACTCACCCATACACCCACTTATAGATCCACAACCTTAACTATTCAGAAGTAACTCACCCATGCAGACACTCATGCACTCACTCACTGAACCATACAGCCATTCACTCACCCAGATACCCATTCAGCCACTCACACACCCATCCACTCACCCATACAGCTACTCATGGACCAAGTCACTCACCTCTACATCTACTTGCAGATGCTGTCACTCAACTATATAGACACTGATGCACATGGTCACTCAACTATGCAGGCACTCACAAACTCTTTTACTTACCTATACACCCACTCACACATCCAGTGATTCATCGGTGCATCAACTCACACACCCAGTCTCTCACTGACACCAGTAGTCATGGACCCAGATACTCACCCAATCAGACATGCAGTCACTCACCCATACAGCCACTTACACAACAAGGCACTCATCCATACAGGCATGCTCACAGTCAGTCATTGAGCCAGTCACAGACATATATGCAGCCAGTCACTCAGCTATGAACACAGCCAGTCACTCAGCTATGAACACAGCCAAACACTCACCCATAGAGCCACTCATGCAGCTAGTCACTCACATACCCAGTCACTCACCCATTCATCTACTTGTGCACCCACTGACTCACCCTTTCAGCCACTATTGCACTCAGTCACTCACACATACAGCCACTGATAGACCAAGTCACTCACCTATAAACCCACTTCCAGTCACTTCCCATACAGCTCATGCACCCAGTCACTCAGCCATACAACCATTTACCCACTCTGTCACTAACTCATACCACCTTTAGCTTCCAAACTCTGCATTGCTGCATGAGCCAACCATGTCAAATGTGTAGTACTTACATGTGTGTAAATGCTGGAGGTTCCACAAGAGTACTTGCACTCACTTTCACTGGATAAGATTTGTTTGCACAGGCTGCATGTAACTTTCCTGGCATTAACTTTTTTTTCACCTTCTGGGAACGTGAAGAATTGCCACACAATACCCTGTTTCCTTTTTGGTAACACCTTCTCTTCTTCATTCAAAAGCACAGGAGCTTCAACCTCCTGGTCCTGCTGTGTAGCTGCCATGTTGTAAGAAAAAGGAAAGCAAGCCAGAAATGCAGAAGCAGTAACTGTGGCTGAGCTAGACAAGTGTGAAATCACATAGCTGCACCCTGAATAATTTGGCATAGGTGGGACCTGTCACACTGTGAAAGATAAAAGTGATTTTAGCCAATAGAATTTCATTTTTTTGGTCACATGGGGTGCACACCGTCACTGGGTTTCTGCAGCGGTGTAAGCATGACTTCTCAAAAACCATTTCAATGTTGTTAAAATGTACATATAGTATGAAAACATTAGTTTTAAGGGCATTGTAGTGAACCCCTGTATGCAATCCAAATTTAAAAAAAGTATATATATGTGTTTAAGGTGATTTTAAAAAATACCCAATTTGCACACCCATTGGGAATCCGGAAATACGTGCACACACTTATTTAAACCGATTGAAAATTAACAGTATCAAAGTTGAAGAAAAATATTATTAATGTACCAATATAAACTGGAATTAATATATAGGCCCTCATTACAACCCTGTCGGTCGGTATTTAAGCGGCGGTAAGACCGCCAACAGGCCGGCGGTAAAAAAATGGAATCACGACAATGGCGGAAACTGCCAACATAAACAGTCACTTTAAGACTCCGATTGCCACGGTGGTAGAAACAAACGCAGCGGTGGTCGCCGCCAACAGACAGGCAGAAAACAATGTACCGCCCACACTATTATGAGAGGCCAATCCGCCACCTTTTCCAGGGCGGAACCAACACGAACAAAAACAGTGCGGAAACAGGACTTGGAAGGGAAAACACTCACCTCTACACAACCCATGAGGAACCAGGACGCCATGGAGCCAGAACTCCAAATACTCCCTGCAATAGTATTCCTGCTCCTCTACCAGGAGCACGAAAGACAGTGGCGACGACCATGGTCAGTACTACACCTACAACACAGGGGAGGAGGGAGGGAAAAGAGAGTGACATACACATGCAACATGCAACACCCCCACTCTCACCCTCACCCACAACAACATACACACAAATACATGCTACAACATTACATTACACCCCCTAACCCCCCGGAAGAACACAATGATTGTAACGATTGTAGTCAATAAAAATCCATTAGTCTGGAGGGGGCTTTGTGCCCAGAGTGCTACATCCTGCCAAGGACTGAGGTAGTGGATTTGATACTCCACTGGTTCTGGAGGGGGCTTTGTGCCCAGAGTGCTTCATCCTGCCAAGGACTGAGGTAGTGGATGTATCTCTCCACTGGTTCTGGAGGGGGCTTTGTGCCCAGAGTACTTCATCCTGCAAAGGACTGAGGTAGTGGATGTGACACTCCACTGACAGTGGTGCAACATGCAAACTGCCCAGGCTCCTGGAACTGACCACTAGCCTTGTACGACTGAACACTGGGAATGGCAGCCATGTCTGCAGTGGTGCCACTGGCTCAGGATGTTACATGGCTGCTGGCGGTGCTGGCGACGGGGTCAGTAGTGGCGGTGCTTGCGGCAGGCTCTGTGGCATCGGTGGTGGCGGCGGTCTTTGTGGTGGCGGTTCTGGTGGCGGCCTCACTGACTGCGGTGCTGGTGGCGGCCTCACTGACTGCAGTGCTGGTGGCGGTGTCAGGAGTGGCGGTGCTTGCGGCGGGCTCACTGACTGCGGTGCTGGTGAAGGGCACAGTGTCTGCGGTGCTGGTGAAGGGCTCAGTGTCTGGGGTGCTGGAGGCGGTGTCTGTGGCGGCGGTGCAGGTGGCGGTGCCGGTGGCAGTCTTGTCCGCCGTGCAGGTTGGCGTCGACATGGACCTGCCTTTGATTTTCAGGCCCTTCCCCACCTTGGATGGTGGCGCAGCTGTCTTGCCACTTTCAAATTTTGTCTTGCCTGAGACCTTGTTGGCAGGTGTTTTCGCCTTCTCCCTCCGGGATGTGGACAACTGTTTCTGTTTTGGAGGTGGGGGAATGTCCATGCACACTCCAGAATCCCGCTATTCGCTGGCACCACTGTGCCCGGTGATGTGGTGGCTGAGGTGCTGGGTTGGGACCTGGAAAGGTGGGCCCTAGGGGACGGACGGGGGGGAGGTGTAGGGAAGAGGTCAACATTTGATAGGAAAAGCTTTTTAAACACACTGGACGGATAGATGGAGGTGGTTTGGGAGTGGAGGAAGAGGTAGTGGATGTAGGAGGTGAACGTTTGCTGACTTTGGGTGAAGGTGCATGGGCTGGAGGCTGTTGTGAGATGGATGGCTGTTGGGGGGGTGTGTGACTGCGTTTGTGTACTTTGGGAGGAGGGCTCACAGACAGACTGGGAAGGACACAGGGGATGTGTGAATGGTAGTAGGGGTGGTGAGTGCACGTGAGCGATGTGTGGTGATGGGCGTGCTGGTGATGGAGGTAGTGGCTGAGGATGTAGTGCATGCAGGTGTGAGTGGAGACGTGACAGGGAGGGAGGAGGGAGCCGTGGAGGAGAGGGACACAGTGGAGGCAGTGGATGTTGGTATGTGTGCATGGGTATGATGCTTGTGTTAGTGCCTGTGGGATGTGTGGTGCTTATGTTTGCCTGAGCCACCCTTGTGTGTTGATGTGTGTGCATGCTGGTCTGAGTGGGTGCTTGGGATAGGCTGAGGTACAGGGGATTGGGTCTGGGTGGAGGAAGTTGGAGGGGGAGGCTGGACACAGGGACAATGCCTGCCATCAGTGCTGAGCCCAGAGCCTGAAATGCTCTCTGTTGGGCTGCCTGCCCAGAATGAATGCCATCCAGGTATGCATTTGTTTGTTGCAACTGCCTCTCCACACCCTGGATGGCATTCAGAATGGTAGACTGCCCAACAGTGAGGGATCTCAGGAGGTCAATGGCCTCCTCAATGAGGGCAGCAGGGCTGACTGGGGCAGGGCCTGAGGTGCCTGGGGCGAAGGAGATGCCCACCCTCCTGGGTGAGCAGCCACGGGACACACGCTGAGAAGCTGCTGGGAGGGTGGTGCTGGTAAGGGGGGTGGCGGCTGTACCTGTAGATGCGGTGGGCACAGAGGGGCCCGCCATCGCAAGGGAACTCCATCAGAGGAGGAGTCGGTGTCGCTGGTCTCTACTCCTGTCCTTGCCATGGAGCTCCCCTCGCCCTCCGTCCTACTGGTGACTTCAGGCTCCGTTGTCTCGCCCTCCAGGGCCATGTGGGATGCAGCTCCCTCCTGCTCTGGTGGCACAGCTTCTGCACCTGATGATGCTAATGCACACAAGAACAAGGAGACCACAAAAAGGGGGGGGAGGGGAAAGAAGAAAGACATGTTCAGTGCATGCAATACCGCTACTGTTGGCAGACACTACAGACACAGCAGCCCTATGTACTACGCCATGCACTTAGAGTTCCCTAATTAATCACAGGCACATGGGGTACAAGGCCTATGCCCAATTGCTGCACACATGGAAGTCACAGGAGCCTGACTAGGTGTAGATGGCTCTTACCACTGGTGGGGTTGGGGTGCCACATAGACTGCCTCACAAAGGGTCCTTGCCTACAAAGCTCGCCCTGGCCTAGGGTAACCCACTGCCCACCTCCCCCAACCAGACACCTCCTAATGTGCTCACAGTCAGATGGATGTGATGGTACTCACCCCCTTGTGGCTGCTGTGATGCCCTCAAGCGCCCATCCAACTCCGGATATGCCACGGCCAGGATCCGGAACATCATGGGGGTCATGGTGCGACGGGCACCCCTCCCACGTTGGGAGGCCATCCCCAGCTGGGCCTCTGCCGTCTTCTTGCTCCAGCAGCGAATGTCCTCCCATCTTTTATGGCAGTGGGTGCTAGGTCTGTGGTGGATCCCCAGGGTAAGGACATCCTTGGCGATGGCATGCCAAATATCCTTCTTCTGGTGGGCGCAGACCTAGAGGAATAGTACAGGAGAAAAGGAAAAACCTTAACCATCTGGACCGTCACAGTCATTGTCCCACGTTCTCATCCTTGCCCTGATGCACATACACTCACCGTCCGCTCATGCAGGCCTCAGTCCCCTCCGGTATCTTCCATCCACACCACTCCAAACAGGCATTGCCCATACAGCATGCTCACAGGGTACTCACCTGTTTGTCTGGAGGACCGTAGAGTAGCGTGTACTAGGGGAGGACCCCATCCACTAATTTCTCCAACTCCACCGAAGTTTAGGCAGGGGCCCTTTCCCCAGACACATGAGCCATCGTCGCTTCTAGAAACAGGTCACGGCAACACTTCCAATATAGGTCCTCTCCTGTCGAAGGTCAGGTATCAAGTGAGTGAACAGACAGAAAATGGCGGTCACGTCCGCGGCGGTGCGTACCGTCCCCGCCAGCGTACATCGTCATTGGCTCCTGGGACCCATAGGGCCCAATGTTAACCAATCCAGGATTGCGCTGCGCTCTTCGATCGCCTACCGCGACAGTGTACAACGCCTGCGCAGTTACCTCATAGCCCCCTGTCCCACATTACAGGTCAGGCAGCCGCCATTTCAGGGTGCCATATGGCATTATTTTTAAATGCGTCACACATATCTAGGCCTTGCATACACACAGAGACAGGCACATAGCGGATTGACAAATGTTTGCAATAATTATTTTTTTTACTACCTCAGTGTTGGCTGACTCTGTGCTCACTGTTCTAGTTCATAGGGCACGTCCGCTGGGGCAGGTGAGGAGATGGCGGCATCCTCCGGTGTACAGACCGCTGGTGGACCTGTCGACAATGGAAGAGAGACATGTAATAGTCACCTACAGACTTGGTCATGCCACAATCCAGATCTGTGTGCCCAGTTGGAGCCAGACCTGATGTCAGCTATCCGCCATCCCACAGGAATCCCCCCTCTAGTGCTGGTCCTGTCAGTACTCCATTTCCTGGCAAGTGGGTCTTTTCAAACAACAGTGGCCATTGCATCAGGGATGTCCCAGCCTATGTTCTCAAACGTGTTGTCCAGAGTGTTGTCTGCCCTGCTGAAACACATGCGCGGCTACATCGTTTTCCCTCAGGTGGAGGATTTGCCCACAGTGAAAGGTGACTTCTATCCCCTGGGACATATCCCCAACATCATATGTGCCACTGATGGGACACATGTGGCCTTGGTACCCCCTGAAGGAGTGAACAGGTGTACAGAAACCGGAAGAGCTACCATTCAATGAATGTGCAGATGGTGTGTTTGGCTGACCAGTACATCTCCCATGTGAACGCCAAGTTTCCTGGGTCAGTGCATGACGCTTACATTCTGAGGAATAGCAGCATCCCTTATGTGATGGGGAAACTCCAGAGGCACTGTATGTGGCTAATAGGTGAGGACAAGGACCCTATACAGTGTGAATAGTTGTCTGGGTCTGGGCTTGTCCCTACGGGTTAGTGTGTGTCTAACAGTTGTCCCTCGACATTTGCAGGTGACTCTGGGTACCCCAACCTGCCATGGCTACTGACCCCAGTGAGAAATCCCAGGACAAGGGCAGAGGAACGCTACAATTAGGCACATGGGCGAACTAGGAGGATTATAGAAAGAACCTTCGGCCTCCTGAAGGCCAGGTTCCGGTGCCTCCATATGACAGGTGGTTCTCTGTACTACTCACCAAAGAAGGTATGCCAGATCATCGTGGCCTGCTGTATGCTGCACAACTTGGCTTTGCGACAACAGGTGCCTTTTCTGCAGGAGGATGGTCCAGAAGGAGATCTTGTGGCAGCTGTGGAGCCTGTGGACAGTGAAGAAGAGGAGGCAGAAGAAGAGGATATAGACAACAGAACCAACGTGATCCAGCAATACTTCCAGTGAGACACAGATAGGAAGACATCACTGCCTCCTACAGCTCATACAATTGTTAGACCTATCATATGTCTGTCACTTACACCCAGTGTATGGACCCTGACCTGTCACTTTGCCTTTCCATTTCACAGATGTGGGTCCTACTGTGTGACCTCTGCTATGTTACCTCATGGACTAGAGCTGTGTAACATAGGTATGTTGACAATACAATAGACATTGCTATTTTCCTCAGTTATTGCAAATACACATTTGTGAAAGCACAGACTGACTCCAGATTGTTTTGTGATTCAAGGGTGTTTATTTAAGTGCAAATTAGTGGAGGGTGTTGTAAAATGGTCAGGGGTGATGGTGGAGGAATGTCCATGGCAGAGTCCTGTTATTTGTCTCACAGGTGCATTGTCCAAACGGGCATAGGAAGTGGAGCTAGGGCAGTTGATGGATGGACAGGGTGACGAAGTGGGACAGAAGGATGACATTCAGGGTGGTCTCATTTCTTGGCAGGGGTCTTGGCACTGTTCTCTGTCTTTGTCCTGGATCTCAGGGACCGTTTGCGGGGTGGTTCTCCATCTGCAGGGGGTGGGGTGCTGGTGTCGTGGTCCTGTGGTGGTGCCTCCTGTCCACTAGTGCCGGCAGAGGTGGTGGGCAGTTCATCATCGAGGCCAGTGTCAGGGGCCCCTTGTTGTGACACAGTGTCCCTCCTGGTGTCACAAGGTCCTTCAGCACCCCTACAATGGTGACCAGGGTGGATTAATGGACTTCAAGTCCTCCCTGATCCCCAAATACTGTTCCTCCTGCAGCCGCTGGGTCTCCTGAAACTTGGCCAGTACCGTTGCCATCGTCTCCTGGGAATGATGGTACGCTCCCATGATGTTGGAGAGGGCCTCATGGAGAGTGGGTTCCCTTGGCCTGTCCTCACCCTGTCGCACAGCAGTCCTCTCAGTTCCCCTGTTTTCCTGTTCCTCTGTCCCCCGAACCATGTGTCCACTGCCACTGCCCCCACGTCCCTGATGTTCTTGGGTTTGTGGGTTTGCCTGGGTTCACTGTAGTGGTGGACACACTGTTGCTTGACGTGTCATGGGGACAGAAGGATGGGCCCCCTGGGTGGGTGCTGTGCTGGTGTTTCCTGAGGGGGGAGGCTCTGTGATGGCATGTGCCAGTGTGTGGGGAACTGATTGTCCCGAGGTCCCAGATGGGCCGGGCTGGTCATCTAGATCCAGTTGGACAGAGCTGCTGTCATCACTGTGGGCCTCTTCTGTGGGGGGGGTGGAGATGTCTAGAACCTCTGGTCATGTGACATTGGGTAGGGGTCCTGCAGGGGTGTAAAGCCATGATTATTGCATCTGTGTGTGCCATCGTATGCAATGGGTGAGTGATCATGTACCCCAGTGCTTACATTCTTCTCTAGGACCTTGTGTGATATTTGGTTTGGGGATCTGTGTGGGTATGTGTACTGGACATGCTTTGTTGACGGGTGTCCATGCTTTGGTGTTGCATGCATGGCTTGGTGTTGGGATGGATGGTTTGTGATAGTGGGACATATGTGAGGTGTTGGAATGATGGGGGTGAGGGTGAGGGTGGGGGTATGTGATAGCATGCAGGTAGGGTGGGGGATGTAATAGTTTAGATTTGACTTACCAGAGTCCATTCCTCCAGCTACTCCTGCAAGGCCCTCAGGATGCAGTATAGCCAAGACCTGCTCCTCCCATGTTGTTAGTTGTGGAGGAGGAGGTGGGGCTCCGCCACCAGTCCTCTGAACCGCAATGTGGTGTCTTGAGAGCACAGAACGCACCTTCCCCCGTAGGTCGTTCCACCTCTTCCTGATGTCATCCCGTGTTCTTGGATGCTGTCCCACTGCGTTGACCCTGTCCACGATTCTGCGCCATAGCTCCATCTTCCTAGAAATGGAGGTATTTGGAAATAGGTGTGCAAGCTTGGGAGGGGTAGCCTCTCCAAGCCACTGGAAATGCTTTGAAGGGAACATTTGGTGCCCTCCTTGCATAAACCAGTCCACAATATTTCAGGGACCCCAAGTCCTTGCTCTGGTGCAAAACTGTACAAAGGAAAGGGGAGTGACCACTCCCCTGTCCATCACCACCCTAGGGGTGGTGCTCAGAGATCCTCCAGAGGGTCCCTGAGTTTTTACAATCTTGGATTCAAGGTTGGCAGGGACTCTGGGAGCAGCTGAGTGGCCTGTGCCAGCACGTGATGTTAGAGCCCCCTCCTGAAAGGTGGTCATCCAGCTAGATGACCAATCCCCCTCTCAGTGATATTTAGGGTCTATCGTTTGATTGGTTCCTCAGATTCAGATTGCAAGACTCCAACAGGAATCCTCTGCACCCTCCACTTTGACTTCTGACCAAAGAAACTGCATCTAGACTCTTCAGGGACGTACAAGCTGCAACAAAGATGCAGGACACCTTCTGCAACACTGTATCCACTGCTCCTTCCAGCAACTCTTCCAACTATCCAACTTTGGTAGAGGTAAGACCTTGCCTCCCTACGCAAGACAGTACCCCCTTGTACTATGTCCTTTGCAGCTGCCAAACCTTGGTGGCATCCTTCCTCCAAGATCTTAATACATCTTGAAGCTACATCCCCCAGCACTCCTTCCTGTGACGCACAGCTCCCTGAGTGGTTCTCCGGCGGCGTGGGAACCTTTCTCGTAGTGCTGCATGGGCTTCTTTTGCTACCTTCATGTCCCCATACTGTGGGACTCCTGTGTGTTCTGCATGGTTCTCTGTGTTGCTAAGGGCCCCCCTCTGACTTCCTCCGGCGGAGTCCACCTGGTCATTCCTGGTCCCCTGGTAGTAATGAAGGGCACCCTCTTGTTGCTGTTGTGATGCCCCCAAGTGCCCATCTAGCTGCAGATAGGCCACCACCAGTATGTGGGCCATCGTGGGGGTCAGGGTTCAACCGGCACCCCTCCCTCGTTGGGAGGCCATCCCCAGCTGGGTCTCCGCAGTCTTCTGTGCCCAGCATCTCAGGTCCTCCCACCGTTTCAGACAGTGGGTGCTCCACCTGTACGCCATAAACTCTTCTTTTGATGGGTGCTGACATGCAGAGGAAATACACACAGGGAAAGGTAAAAGTCAAACCGTCCTGTCTGTTACACTAGTGTTCCCATCCATATTATCACGGACATGGCCCATCCACCCCCCACATGAGGCTTGCACACACAGCACTCTAACCATTCACCCCCGTGCATCGTACTCACAGTGTACTCACCTGTCGGTCTGGAGGCCCATACAGCAGTCAGTACTGGGGTAGGACCCCATCCACTAGTCTTTCCAACTCCGCCGAGGTGAAGGCAGGTGCCCTTTCCCCAGTGACACGAGCCATGGTCGGTTCCAGACACAGGTCAAAGCAGCACATGCAGTGTAGGTCCTCTCCTGCTGAAGGTCAGTTAGCAAGTGAGTGATCACATAGAAAATGGCAGTCACGTCCGCAGCGGTGCTTACCGTCACCGCCGGAGTACATCACCTTTGGCTACTTTAAACCATAGGGCCCAATGATAACCAATGAGGAGTTGCACTGTGGTTCTCGAATGCCTCCCGCAACGGTTCACAACGTTGGCGAAATTACCTAATTTCCACCTGTCCCTCCATACAGGACAGGTGGACGCCATTTCGGGTGGGGGGGGCAGGCCATGGAGCCTAACTGCGTCACAGTACACAAATACGCATTATGGACATAACCCACCACATTAATGTAACAATCACAAAATGCATTGCTCTGTAGTGGTTAGAATGTGCAGATAATGAGCAACTACTCACTCCTTTGCCCCGTAGATTGCAACCGATGCGGCTGAATAGGAGATGGAAACATCCCCCCATGTACAGACCCCTGGTGGACTTGGCAACAATGGAGGACAGGCACATCATCCTCACCTATAGACTTGACAGGGCCACAATCACAGAGCTGTGTGCCCAATTGGAGCCTGAACTGATATCTGGTATCCGTCACCCCACTGGGATCCCACCTCTTGTGCAAGTCCTATCTGTGCTCCATTTCCTGGCAACTGGTTCTTTTCAAGTGACAGTGGGCTTGCCAGCAGGAATGTTACAGCCAGTGTTCTCAAACGAGCAGCCCAGAGTGTTGTCTGCCCTGATTAAAAACATGTGCAGCTACATTGTTTTCCCCCAGGTGGAGGACTTGGCCAAGGTGAAAGCTGACTTCAACGCAATGGGATATATCCACAACATCATTGGGGCAATAGATGGGACACATATTGCATTTGTCCCCCCCGGTGAAATGAACAAGTGTTCAGAAATCAAAAGAGTTTTCACTCCATGATTACCCAGATGGTGTGCCTGGCGGACCAGTACATCTCCCATATCAATGCTAAGTATCCTGGATCTGTGCCTGGTGCCTTTATCCTGAGGAATAGCAGCATCCCAAATGTGATGGCACAACTCCAGAGGCACCAGGTGTGGCTAATAGGTGAGCCATTGTTCCCACCCAGTGGATGTTGGTGTATGGGTATGGTGTGAGCCCTAATGGTGAGTGTGTGACTCACAGTTGTCCCTCGATATTTGCAGGTGACTCTGGTTACCCCAACCTCTCATGGCTACTGACCCCTGCGAGGAAGCCCAGGATAAGGGCAGAAGAATGTTACAATGAGGCACATGGGCAAACAAGACAGATTATAGAACGTACCTTCAGCCCTCTGAAGGCCAAGGTTTGGTGCCTCCATCTAACAGGTGGATCCCTGAGCTACTCACCGAAGCAGGTCTGACAGATCATCGTGGCATGCTGTATGTTGCACAACCTTGCCTCTGTGCCACCAGGTGCCTTTTCTGCAGGAGGAGGAGGCTGGAGATGGCCGTGTGGCAGCAGTTGAATCTGTGGACAGTGAAGATGAGGAGGCAGAGGATGAGGATGAGGACAACAGAGGTGCAGTCATTCGTCAATACTTCCAATAAAACACAGGTAAGACAGTCTAACTTCACTTTCCATTAACAGTGTATGGTTTCACATTGTCACTTGCAGGCTGTGAATTCCTACTTCTATGCCCACTCACTGTACCCTTTTGTATCTCTTTTTGCAGATGTTGGTGCCCCACTATTGCTCCTGGTGTGTTCAGTGCAGCCAGCTGCAGGTCTTTCCTATGTAAACATTACTGTACAGTTGAATTGCAATGTTTGAACCTAGTTAAACAAATACATTTTGAAATCATTAGACATACTCCACACTTCTATTTTTTCAAAGTGTGTTTATTGCAGTGCTCTGAAGAAGAGGGGGCAGTGCAATGGGCTGGGGTGATGATTCAGGAAAGTCCAGGTTAGAGTCCAGTCTATTTGTACCACAGGTGCATTGTCCAAGGGGGCATAAGAAGGAGAGCAATGGCAGTTCAAGGTGGACGGGGTGACTGAGTGGGACACAAGGGTGAAAATCAGGAGAGTCTTATTTCCTGGTGAGGGTCTTGGCAATAGTCTCTGGCTTCTGCCTGGATCGCAGGGAACATTTGCTGGGTGGTTCTCCTTCTGCAGGGGGAAGGGTGCTGGTGGCGTGATGGTCCTGTGGCGGGGCCTCTGGTCCACTACGGAGGTGGAGGGCTGTTCAGTGTTCTGGCTAGTGTCAGGGGCCTGCTGTTGTACCACTGCCTCCCTCATAGTGTTGTCCATGCCTTCCAGCAGCCCTGCAATGGAGACCAGGGTGGTGTTAACGGTCCCTCCTGCAGACGCATGTTCTCCTGCAACTTGTCCATGATCTGGCCCAGCTAATCTTGGGAATGTTGGTATGCTCCCAGGATCGTGGTGAGTGCCTCCTGGAGGGTCGGTTCTCTGGGCCTGTCCTTCCCCTGGTGCACAGCAGTCCTCCCAGCTTCCCTGTTGTCCTGTGCCTCTGTCCCCTGAACCGTGTGCCCATCCACTGACCCCCAGGTCCCTGATTGTCCTGTGTTTGTGGGGTTCCTGGGGTCACTATAGTGGTGGACCTACTGCTGATTGACGTGTCCTGGGAACAGAGGTATGGGCTCGCTGGGTGGGTGCAGTGGCGGTGTTTCCTGAGGGAGGAGGCTCTGTGGTGGTGTGTGAGTGTGCCTGGGTAACCGACTGTCCGGAGGTCCCTGATGGGCCAGGTTTGTCATCCAGATCCAGGCGACTAGAGCTGCTGTCATCACTGTGGGCCTCTTCTGGGGGGGGGAATGGATGTTGCTGGCACCTCTTCTCCGGTGACATTGTCTGGGATACCTGTGGGGATGTAAATGCAGTGTTATTGTTTCTGTATGTGACATATTGTGCATGGGTGTGTTGCCCTCTATGATTGTGATTGCCCTGGCAGCTTTGTCTTGTGTGAGTTGTTATTTGGTGGGCTAGCTGATTGTCTCTATTGTGCATGCTTTAGTGATAGGTGTCCATGCAGGTCTGTGAGTGGTGTCTATACATTGGTCTTGCATGCAGGGCTTGGTATTGGGATGAGTGGGTTGTGATGGTGGGGTGTGTGTGAGGTGGTGGAGTAATGGGAGTGAGGGTAAGGGTGGGGGTTTGTGATGGCATTCAGGTAGAGGGGTGATAGTAGTAAAGACTTAACTTACCAGAGTCCACTCCTCCTCCTACTCCGGCCAGGCCCTCAGGATGCATGATTGCCAAGACTTGCTCCTCCCACGTTGTTAGCTGTGGGGGAGGAGGCAGGGGTCCACTGCCAGTCCTCTGTACAGCGAGTTGGTGTCTTGTTGCAATGGAACGCACCTTCCTCCGTAGGTCATTCTACCTCTTTCTGATGTCATCCCTTGTGCTGGGGTGCTGTCCCACGGTGTTGACCCTGTTCATGATTCTCCGCCATAGCTTCATCTTCTTAGCAATGGATATCTGCTGCACCTGTGATCCGAATAGCTGTGGCTCTACCCGGATGATTTCTTCCACCATGACCCTTAGCTCCTCCTCAGAGAACCTGGGGCGTCGTTGTGGTGCCATGGGTGTATTGTGAGTGGTGCTGGTGAGGGTGTGTAGGGTGATATGTTGGGGTGTGTAATATAAAGTGCGTTGGTGGTGTATAGGTGATGATGGTATGTGGCTCTGGTTGTGTGAGTGGTCTTGCTGTCTCTCTCTGTTGGCAATTTTTTGTAATGGTAAGGGGTTGTGGGGTCTGTGGGTGTTTGTTTTATAGTGCGGTGTGGTGTGTGTATGTGTGTCAGGTGTTTGCAGTTTGAATTTATCAATTTGGTGTAGTTTTGTTTGAGTGTGTTTATTTTGAGCGCGAAGGTATGTATCGCCAATGGTTTACCGCCACTGAATGTCCGCAGTGGTGATTTGTGGGTCATAATGTTGTGGGTGTAGTTCTATTGGCGTAACTGTGTGGGATTTGATACCACCAGTTTATCACTGACCTTTGGTGTGGTGGACTTTTGTGTGTGTCTGAATAGTGACGGATTGGTGTGTGTCTTAATATGGGTAGCGGAAATCTGCTGCGACAGTGATATGTTGGCGGCAGTCGACATGGAGGTAAGTGAGATTTACCGCCAATGTCATAATGAGTGCCTGAGTGTTTTCTTTCATGTGTGTAAGAACTAAGTGTGACTACACTAGTATTGCATGAACTTTGAATGTCTCCTAGATAAGCCTTGGCTGCTCTTCCACAGCTACCTCTAGGGAGCCTGGCTTCTAGACACTGCCTACACTACACTAATAAGGGATAACTGGCCTGGCATAATGTTTAAATACCACAGGTTCCCACTGCACACCAGGCCAGCCTTCTACAGACGCCAATGCAGCTAAGCTAAACATTGTGACACAGATTTGTGTTTGGGAAGACCCAGAAATAGCGAGACTGCCACATTCTATAGAGTCTGTAGTTCATTAAGAAATCTGTTCTGGATGTTCATAAAAAGGGTGTTACAGTATTCTAATTTTGATACGATGAAAGCAGACACCACTGTTTTCTGCAAATCTGATGAAATGAAAGGGATAACCTTCCTGAGCAGTTTCAGGGTAAAGAAAGAGGCAGAGGTAATGTGATTAATACAGCCCCTTAAAAGGCAGTTTGCCTTCAAAGAGGACTTCAAGGTTTTTTCCCTTAGTTACTGGAATTATTTGGGCTTAAAACATTGGGAGTATCCTGCCTGAATTGTCTCTGTTGGCATGTATGCGTGTACTGCCACTGCCTCTTTGTTCTGCCCTCAATAGTCGATTATATTGCCACAGCCTCTCATGCCGGTCCTGCACAGTTGGTGTGTCACCCCTGCCCCCTTTTCCCCTGCCCTCTAAGGTCCATTAACTGCACCTGCCCCTCCTGCCTGCCCAGCGTGGTCAACTTGTTGCCTCTGCACTCTGTCTCCTCCCTGCCCTGAGTTATTAAATTCTGTGCCCCTAACCTCTGCTTACCCATAGCATTATAACAAATAACTAGATTGTTAACATTCTATATTTAATACAAATGTTTGGCAAGCCTGATGTCATATTGATATAACCAAAACTGAAACCTAAAACATTTCCTTTAATAATTATAAAAATGAGAGGGTCTTATTCCCCTAGATATTATGGTTAGTGCACTAACAAACTAAAATGAGGACATATTTTCTGAGGTCTCAAGTAGTGACAATGCACCATTAAATTATTTGCTTTCTTTATGTTTTTTTTATCCAGATGATCACTTGATTATTTGTTCCACTTAGGGGAGAGTATGTAGCATTATCTCCAGAGCTTCAGACTTTGCAACTGGGGAACCAGATTTGAGTTTTGGTGTTGGGTCAACATCCTGTGATTTTGGGCAAACCACTTGAACATCCCATGTCTAAAACCAAAATTAATGAGTCCTTGTGCAATGTAATTGATGCTTATGTAAAGCGATCCAGTAGCGTTGGGTACTCCGGGTAAAGTCTGCGCTATGTAAAACTAAAAAATAATAATAATAATAATTAAGTGTTTTACACATTTCCGTCATTGGGATATATTTGAACTACATTTTGGTGATATTTGTGCTACATTTGGGCTCTTTCTTCTCTGGTGGCCACTTTGGGTTACATATTTGTTACGATGGTCCCCAATTTCCTCATTTGCTAAAGTATACCCAGTTAAAAATGGTTTCAGTTGTCGACGTCAATTCTGTCAAGATGGCATTCAGACTTGCCACATTTTTGGCATGAATTCAGAATGTTAACACTCAAGTTGCATATTAAAACTCTTTAAAGAAGCTGCTGATCAGTAGGGAATTCATTGGTAGTCTGCTGCTGGTGTTGAAAATGCATGTTTCATTCTTTATATCAGAATGTTTTAATGAAATATAAAAGGAAGATATTTGAGAACTCACTTAAAACATGTCCAAATTTTTCTTTCCACAGCATTAACCACACTTTCTATGTCAAACTGAAACCCCTCATGTGGTTCCTTTTGTAAATGTAATATTTTAAGTTTTACTAGTTTGATTTAATCAACGTGGCTTTAGGTGTGCCACACTTTTGTCATAAGGAAGACTGTTTGTGCTCTAGTTGTTCTTTAGAACACTCTGGGAGACTGCAGTACAAAACAAGGAAATCAACTGGCAGGCTGCTCCTATTGGAAGAAAATGTTTTACTGAGAATGTCAGATTTCAGTCTCATATTGCTGAGAAAGATAGTGTGCATTTACAGAAAATAGTCTCCTATTTTTACTTTTGGAGCACCTTTCACAACCTCTATGGAAATACAATGAGAAGGAGGAAACAGTTATCTATCAAACATGATTCATGAAATCCCATCGGAAGGCTTTTTTAGATGGCAAAATCACAATAGAACACACCACAATTTCTAAAGTTAGTATGGTAATATCAACAAATAATTTATTTTGCAACAAAAAACTGTTATCACATATATAAGTTGTCCTTTTTGTGACCCTCTAAACATGCCATTCACTACAATCCATTTCAATGGTGTGCTATCATGTATATTGGTACTAGGAAACCTTCCAGAACTTCCTGGTTGAAGCGCTGACAGCCAATCAGATTTCACCATGAGATGTGTGCTCAGGCTCCACCCAGATATCTATATTTATTTTTCCATTATTAACTTCAAAACTACTGAAAGGATTTACACCAAATAACAAAAAGTGCAATCTGCACACCAAAATCTAGCTTCCTGACAAATTTGGTAACATTCAGTTCTGCAATACGGGCTCTGGTTGCTTCTCAGTACCCTATGGGAAAATGCATGGGGTAAATGTTTGTTGGCCCCCCCTTTTTTCTCTGCTTCTGCTTGCTGGATCACCCCAAAACTTTGTACAAATCCCCTGAACTGACTGTAATATCAGTTTTGAAAAGTTTGTGAAGATTTGTCAAATGGAGTCAAAAATGTTTTTCCCATGGAAACCAGGTGGTAATTATAGTTAGGGCCTTGTTTCTATAGAAAAAGTGTTTTTTGACTTGCCTATATCTTTTGCACTGTTTGATGAATCTTTGCAGAATTGTCCAAAAAAGTCACAAGTTGGGTCTTGTGCATGAAAGGTTTTGGGGTAATCCGTCTAGTAGGGACCAAGAAACAAAAAGAATCAACAAAACTGTTTTTCATATGTTAATTCCCGTAAGGATTTTAGACACAACTACAGTCCGAACTGCTGGACGGAATTACACCAAATTTGGCAGAAAGGTAGCTCTTTGTCCACATTTGTATTTCTTGAGGTGTGTACACTTTGCAAATCTTCCCTATCTCATGCAGTGATCTGATTTGCTGCCAACACTTCAACCAGGAAGTGGTGGCAGCAATTTTTATATCCGGCTTCAGCTGAGTCTCAAAAACAAACAAAAAAAACAGAAAAGGAGGCACTTTACCATAACACTCTGGTCTTGACCATGCGTCCCCCTGGGACCCTGCTAGGGCAAATAAATACATTATTTTTAAAATTCAAGCCAAACTTTACAAATGTTCGATAATTGGTGGTGGTTGGATTAATGTATAGCAGTGAAAATTACTTTACGTTTAAAGAACCATACTGTACAAATTCAGTGAAAAAAACAAGGGTTACAGGAACGTTATAGTTAGGAAATAGAATAAAAAAACATAGAAATTCACTGAAAAAAACCAAGGTTACAGGGATGTTATAGTAAGGTTCTGAATTTGCATTTAAAAAACCATAGAAATTCACCTTTTATAGTTAGTTATCTCACGTAACTATAACTCATGCCCTAAGGCAAGTATAAACCACGCGTTCACCATGCAATGCTGAATACGCCACAAATTACGGCACTCATGACACCTTTGATATCATCATTGATATTATCAATGTAACATTTGAAATAAAAGTTTTGATTAAAAAACTGTGCATGGCAGTGTGTAAAATGTGTGTGGGCAACTGGGCGGAAGAAGACCCTTTTCTTGGTAGGTTGTAACAAAACAGCCATTATAGGATAGATCGGCAGCAACAAGACCTGTTTATCACTGATCGAGGCTTGACATCGAGCCCTGGCACTTTTTGTTTCTTTTTTCGGAGAGCAGAGGAGGAATGTTACCTTTATAATTTGTAAAATATTTCTGTGAATCTAAACTCTTACTTTCAGTGTGCTAGTGTGTTTTTGTTTGATGACGTGAGTGGGCCGTATCACAGTCAGCAGATATAGACAGGTATCTTTGTAGTGTTTACTGCTCTGCTTTGAAAGGGCCATTTTGTTTCTGTGGCTGGTGTCCTGGGCATTGACAGGTATGAAAAGTTTTGTGTTGGTTGCATTGGTTCCGGAGCCAAGCTCAAAGCTCAGTACTTTGCATTTCAGTGTATCTAGTTACAGTTATTGGCTAAGGAGACCTCCCCCCTCATGCAAATGCATTTGGAGACTGGATAAAGGACACATTGTGGCTTCATCTGGACCAGGCTGTAGTGCATTATTGGCAGACATGGAAATTACAGATTATAAATATTTTAGAGATTAAGGGTGGTGTAAACACAGTGGTCAATCACAAGAAGGTTAAGCCCCGGGGAGGTAGCGGTCCCTGGGGCTAAAAAGAGACCTAGGAGGTGGGCCCCATCTGCCCGCCCATGTATGTGATAAAAATGTGGCAAAATTGTATGTAAAGGGTATAAAATGGCTAGAACGTCTTTTTTAAACCTTTAGCGAGAGCTGCAAACCCACATGTGGGCTCAGTGTGGCCACCATTTTACTCTGCAGAAGATTCACGGACCCCAATAAAAAAAAAAAAATTCAAAAAACTCACACATCCACTCATAAACCCACACAGACACTCTCGCACCCAGACAGACACTCACACACCCACTGTCATACCTGGCAGACAGTCTCACAGTGACTCACATACCCAGTCAGATACTCTCACACCCAGACAGACAATTTTACACCCACTCACACACCCATACCGACACTCTCACACACACTGTGACACCCAGGGAGACACTCCCACAGCCACTCTCATACCTGGTCAGACAATCTCACACCTACTCACACACCCATTCAGACACTCTCACACCCAGACACTCTTACACCCACTGTCACACCCACGTAGACACTGTCACACCCACACTCAAACCCACTCTCTTGCCCACTCACACACCCAGACAGCCAATCTCACACCCACTCACATTCACAGATAGACAGTCTCACATCCACTCACACTCCCATACACTTTCACATCCACTGTGACACCCAGGCAGACATCACAACCACTCAAAAACCCCGGCAGACACTCTCACACCCAATGTGACACCTAGGCAAACACTGTCACACCCACTCGCACACCCAGACAGCCACTCCCATACCCACTCACACCCAGACAGACACTCTTACACCCACTATGACATCCAGACAGACACTCACACACACACTCACACACCCATACTGTCACTCACACACTGACTCTTACACCCAGACACTCTTATACCCTCTTTCACACCCAGGCAGACACTCTTAGATCCACTTTCACACCCAGACAGCCATTTTCTCACCCACTCTCACATCCACACAGACATTCTCAAACCAACGTACACCCAGACAGCCATTCTCACACCCACTTTCAAACCCAGACGGACACTATCACACCCACTGTGATACCCAGCCAGATATTGTCACATCCACTCAGGTACCCAGTCAAACACTCTCACACCCACTCTCAAACCCCAACAGACAATGTCACAATGACAGCCACTCTCACACCCACTGGGACACCCAGGCAGACACTATAAAACCCACTCACATACCAAGTCAGACACTCCCACACACTCTCACACACCCATATAGATACTCTCACCCCTACTGTGACATCCAGGCAGACATTTGCAAACCCACTCACATACCCATACAGAAAATCACACACCTACTCTTACACCCAGACAGACACTCATACCCACTCTCACACCCAGGCAGCCAAATTCCCGCCCACTCTCACACCCAAACAGACACTCTCACACCCACTCACACACCCAGGCAGACGTTCTCACACACAGTCACACCCCCATACAGACATTCTCACACCTGCTAACACACCCAGGTAACACTCAAATCAACTCACAAACTGAAACAGTCACTCTTGCATCCACTCACACAGCCATAGACACACTCTCACATACACTCACACTCCCATACAGAGGCTCCCATAGCCAGATCACACCCATTGTCACACCCATACAGACACCCTCACACCCACTCACCCACTCATGCAGGCACTCTAAAGCCCACTCACACAGTCAGAAAGACACTCTCACACCCACTGCGACACCCAGACAGATACTCTTATGCCCACTCATACACTGAGAGACATTCTCACACCTAGACACTCCTAAAACAACTGTGACACCCAGAGAGATACTATCACACCCACCCTGACACCCAGACAGACACTCTCACACCCTGAGAGGCACTCTCATACCCACTCGCAACACCCAGACACTCTCATAACAAGTCACAGACCCAGACTTCCACTCGCTATCCCAGTCATACACTTATAAAACCACTCCACATCAGTGTTGCTGGTGTGTATTGTATGAGTGCTTTGGGTTTGTAAATCTGCAATGGATCTGTGGTTCCATGTGAGGATTCAACAAATAGGAATTGAAAAATAAATAAATATGTTTATGGTAAAGTTTTGGAGCTGAAAAGAGCTGTTGTATTTATGAAATGTAGTCTATAACAGAAAACAGGATACAGTCTTTCACCTTCTTGAGGAACACACTGTTGCCTTTGCAAGGGAACTCAATCATGTTTGTATATACACCATCTGTATCAAAGTGTAAATTACTGTGGTAGATAGAGACCATGTTGTGGTCTCTGAAAAAAGCAGAGCAGTGTTATTAACACGTTCCCTGGATTTATCTATATGTGGACAGAATTCACTTGACAACTTCTACGGCTGCCGTTGGCAAATGTTGGGAAATACAAAGGCAGAGTGTGGAAAAAGTGCCATTAATTTAGGTATCTTTCATTAGGATTTCTAATCCTACCCCATTAACTTTGCCCAGGTCATTGCCACTGATCCTACTTTATTTCTCTCTGGTTCATTGTGATTCTATTAGGCATGGGAAGAGTTCGGCCAAGTGGAACTCCGTGTAGTGACCAAAAACCCTGCTATGCTACACGGAGTTCTGCAAGCGGTGGAGTGCATTAGGACACACCAGTCCACTGATTTTTAGCCCGAGTGTTTGTTCTGCAGTAAAAAATCTGCAAGAACTGCACCACATGGAGCACAAGATGGTGCAGCTTCTCTTCTGCCACTTGAGTTGATTTCTTACTTGAGCAGCAACTTTCTCAATGGACAGAGAAGGTTTCTCAAAGCAGGTGGTAGTGGCCATCTTAGACCGCCCACGTTGAGAAATCTTGCTGGGTGGTGGTGATTTTCTGTGCATGAGCCCTCTGACTTAACATTGGTGAGCGCGAACAAGGAAAAAGCTCCGTCAACCAATTTTTTCTGAACACTTTAAGCAGAGTACAGAGTGGGAAAAGCTCTGCAAACTCCATGAGCGGAGCAGAATTCACCGCTCACTCCTAGATGCTATATGTATTTATTGACTGATTCCATATTTGACCATCAACTCCATTTTGTGTGAGTGATTCCTTTTTGTGCCCTGCTGCAGGTGCAGAGCAGAGCAAGTACAAAACTTGTTTTTCTTTTCACCATGCTTTAACTCATGATGTGGAATGTGGACTAGATAGGAGTTCACAAGGCTGAGAATGTCTTAAGAGAGAAATGTACAGTTTGCCTCAAAACAAGCATTGGGAGCCTGGACAGCTCTTTTGAGTGTCTTAGAAGCAGATGAAGTGCAGCCAGTATGTCATTTAATAACAAAGCTCTCCTTGAGCTTGTTTAAGGTAAAAAAGATGGGGAGACTTGGCGCTAAGACAGGAACTCACCTGTGGAGCCAATGCGCTGCCCAGGATCTCTTGATCAGATTTGGGGGGGTCTCCTGCCTTGTCTGTTTGAAGGTTTGTCAGTCTGTGCTGGCAAGGACATTGGATTTAACCCCCATAGTCATGCATTTCAACTTTTCATTACTTAGCTGATATATATTAATGCTCTGTTGATGCATTGCACATTTCTTTCTGTGAATGCTTAACTGCTGTGATTATTCTAATATATGCACACATTTTATTTCACTTGAAATAAATGCACATTTATGTATATACTTGTGTGCTCTTTCTTTGAGATCTGGGAAGTGCCATGATTACTCAGACTAAGAGTGCTGCATTATTTCAGTATAGTGTCCTCTTAGTTTAAGTGAGAGCAAAACAATTTGGCATCACTTTGCAGTGTAGGAAATAACATATCAAGGGGCTGATTTAAGAAAAGTGGTGCTGCACCCAGTGTACCCCTTAGCACCTCCCTAGGGCCACCATGTATGTGCCATATTTAAAATATGGCACACCATGGCGCAGGGAAGGGGGCAATAGTGTCAGAATTCCTGACGCTAATGATGTACTCTGCAGGATTAGCACCAAAATTGTAGCACTAATCCTGCAGAGTACATAGGAGCCTATTGTATTCAATGGCATGCTTCCTTTTAACGCCTGCTCTGAACAGGCATTAAAAGTGCTGAAAAAATGGTGCAAGGAAATCTCTTAAATTTCCTTGCATCATTTCCTCAGCCCTCTTGCATACATTATGCCTGGCACAGGCATAATGTGGCACAAGGGTTTACAAAGTGGTGCAATGCATGCATTGCACCACTTTGTAAGTATGACATTGCAGAAAAGCCACTTTAGCACCACCTTGGTGTCAAAAAATGATGCTATTGGCAGTGCTAAGGTGGCACTAGGGCCTCTTAAATCAAGCCCTAAAAGAGAAGAATGTTTGACAAAAAGGAGTAGCAGCTTCCCAGATACCAAGTGAAGTGCCAGGTTGGGAAACAGCCCTGTATCATATACTTGCCCACGAGTGGGCACATTAAGCAGGTGTGTGTAAGAATTAGAATGCGGGTATAGCAGAACGGAGCCAGCAAATATATTAGCTTGTTTGCAGAAAGTACCCATCGAGCGAGGTACCTTTTGAGACGTTGGGTTTGGATCCTTTTATGTGCTTATCATAAAATGCATAAAAAATGTGTTTAGTCAGAACAGGAACTTGATCATAAAAAAAAAAACAGTTTGAGGGAGCCAAAAATACTACCACAATGTTATAATGTCACAATAAATCCCTACAGGATAAAGTTGATACCAGTCTGTGGCTCTATGGGCCACTGTTCGCATAGCTCAATATAAATACAATAAAAGGCGAGGAAGAGTTAACACAAAAAAGGTTCATTTAGCCATTGCTAAAGCAGGGCTAGACTGGAATCCTGACAAATGGGATGCTAATATCTGGGATTCCTCTGAGTTTTCTGACTCTGGGACAGATTGCTGTCAAAATTGTGGTGGTCAGAGTGAGCCAGAAGAGCAGAAAGTGTTTTGTGCGCAGCCCATGCATAGACCAAAGATACAAACTGGCCTACAATAGACTCCCTAGAGGATTACACTCAGCAAGAGATTAATGATATTATAGATAGGTTTTGCCATAGACCTTGGGAAACATTGCTTACTTGGATGGTGCAATTATTTGACACAGGAGCCTCTGGAGTGATGGTAGATGTAGGAGATGCAGCAAAGTTTTGAAAACTTAGCACTGAATTCACTGTACAGGAGCAGTTTAGGGGTTATCAAGGCAAAAATCTAATTACCCTATTACAGTTCGCAGTCTAGGGGTGTAATCATAAATATTCTAAAGAGTCAGACTGGCCACAGAATGATAAGCCCTGGTATACATTGAGAGCTGCAATGCAGAGAATTGAGGAAGAGGGCATACCTGCCATTTTCCGGGGTGATGCTTGCCCTCTGTTGGATGGACCTTTAACTGTAATAGTAACAAAATCATTCTTTTAGCTCCCCCAGTCTACAAACGTGATAATGTCCTTATTAATCAATCAGAAAGGTAATCCCTTAACTGATGTACCGGAGGCTGTCAGTGATTTAGGAGAGGTGGGAAAATGGATGATACCTGAGAGACCCTCTAGGTCTGAAGGTAGCACATATAATAGCAGAGTATGTAGGAGAGATATGTTTATGGCACTGTTGAAGGATCGTGTTAAAAAGAACAGATAGATGGGATAGATGCCAAGACTATGTGGGAGATGTATTGTAAGTGAGGGCTGGACAGAAAGGAGGAGAGCAGGAAAGTGAATAAGCAGGATAACAAATGAGTAATTCAGGGCAAGTCAGAGATGCAGAAGGAAGGAGAGGAGAGGGAGAAAAATGTTTCCCCAAGGGTGCAGGAGGAGGAAGATCTGGCCACTGATTTGTTGATTGAGGAGAACAGGGAAGGAAAGGGATCTCCTCACAGGTATGAGAGCACATATCCAGATTTGACCTGGGCAAATGTCAACAGGTTTAAATCAGAATGGGAAATAGGCCAAACTCCAGTACGCTGATGGGCTTATAAGGATAACAGACCCCATGTTGTTTTAGAGTTTACTAAACTATAGAAATGTCCAGAAGGTCAGGGTCTTGGTGGGCACTGGAGCGAAGGCCTCTTTGATATGTGGAAATCTGAAAACGTTCACTGGTCTGCACTTCACCATAACAGGGTAAGGTGGAAAGAAAACCCCCACTGCGCAAACCAAGGTTCAAATTAAAATAGGGTTAAATCCAATGGCCTTGGTAAGCTTAGAGTGTGGAGGGGTTAGCAGTCCAAAGAAGGTGGTTGCATCCTCTGCCATCCCGATAGAGCGTATGTTGAGAAATGATCTCGAAACATCTGCGTTCGCAGAGGTAGAAAGGAAGGCTCATGCAGAAATTTTGGATCTTCCTAAGTGGGCCCCTGTGACAACAAGAGCACAGGCAGCATGACGGGATGTCTAGAGGGTTTGGAGCCTGAAATAATGGCCCAAGACTCTAGGTTCCAGAGAAGGGGTAAGAAGACTGCTAAAGCAGCTTGAAAGGAGTCACAGGATTGGGGGAGAGTTCTTCTTAGGGAGATGCCCTGGCTCCTGAGGTGGTAACTGTGGCTGATGGAGCCTGACCAGACCTGACAGAGGTGTTAAATGCAGGGGGACCCTCCAGAGAAGACATATTCCAAGGGCAAATGATATGACCTACTCTGGAAGGCCTTAGGTAGCAGGCTGCAAGGCAAGAGGAAGGTGATGACAGTGGCTAGCACAGGGTTTCTTGGGGAGATGGGCTCTTGCATTCTAAGGCCAAAACCCCAAACGAGGGACAGCCAGGAGAGTAGTGGTCCCCCAGGTATACTGCGAGTATGTTCTGCCTTTAGCCCATGTACTTTCCCTTGGTGGACATCTGGGACAATTGAAAACTGGAGAAAGGTTGGTTGCCCATTTTCATTGGCCCCAGGTGTCTGAGAAGGTGAAGGGGTTTTGTTGCTTCTGTCCCACCTCTCAAGCCAGTGGCAAGACAGGAGGACAACCAAAGGCTCCCTTAATTCCACTTCCAGTGGTCGGAAAACCTTTTGAGAGGGCAGGCATTGACATTGGTGGTCTCCATGACCATCCAACTGCATCTGGAAACAGATTTGTTCTAGTGGCAGTTGGCCATGCCAGCAAATACCCAGAGGCAATTTCCCTTAGGACTGCCACTGTCCCTATAGTGGCAAAGACTCTCCATAGAATCTTCACCAGGGATGGCTTCCTAAGGAGGTGGTTTCCGATAGAGAGGCAAACTTTATGCCTGTATACTTAAAAGCTATGTTGAATGAATGTGGTGTAAGTTACATGTTCACCACCTCCTATCACCCCAGACAAATGGTTTACTTAAGAGATTTAACATAATAGTAGGCTTCCCTGTAAACCTCATAGGGAGATGGGAGGTCCTATTACCTTGTCTCTAGTTTGCCTAAGGGAGGTGTCCCAGAAGCAGGCTGGCTTCAGCCCCTTTGAACTTCTGTTTAGTCATCCTTTAAGGGGGCTGCTGAGTTTGGTGAGGGACAGCCTCTCAAACAACCCAAACATGACATAGTGGAATATGTACTGGGCCTATGTTCATGCATGAAGAAAGTAAACAGGAGCCTAGATGCTATCCAAGAGCTTCTCAAGCTTTGGTATAACCAAAAGTCAGGATTGGTTGAGAACCAACCAGGTAAGATGATGTGAGTGTTGGATAGACCTGGAGGGAGTGTGCAGAGCTCTACAAAGTGGTAAAAAAACTCTGCCATGCTACACAGTGTGTCACAAGTTGGCGGAGTTCCTTGTCGTACCCGTTTGCTTTGCGTTTGCCCTCAAACGCAATGAGAAGTACGTACTCACATTGAAAATTGCATGCAAAAGAAACAACACGGTTCGCAAGAGCACAGCAATCTTATTTTTCATTCTGATTATGGTGCTGGGCCTGTATTTCCACCATCCAAATTAATCTACTCCTCCTTTTTAGTTATTTCGTAATTGTCTCTTTTTCTGAATCTGTATTTTTTATTTTGTATTATTTTTTCAGTTTTTTGTGACTTTTTTGTTTTGTTTTGTTTATTTTTCCCTTTTTTCTTCCTTCCTTCCCCTCTTGTTTTCTTTCCTTTTTCTTTACCCCATCCCACCCGACACCATAGAATAGCAAGGACACAACAGCAGCCGCCTACCTTGTGGTTAGTGGTGCCATCAAGGGGTGGAGCCGTGGGCCATCTTTAGTGAGTAGGAGGTGGCAGCACTAGATTTTTTGTGCAGCACCACCTCCCCTCCATGCTGGCAGCAGGCACAAGCCTGGGAGTGGTTACACCCCTCGGCAGCATCAACTGCTGTGGGAGAGGGTGCACCAGTGTGTTCATCGCAATAGTGGGGGCAGTGCACCCAGCAATTGTTGATGCACTGTTGGGCTGACATAATTGACTGGGAACAGAGCCTGATTGGCTTGCTGGGTGTTGAGGTGTCGGGCTTGGTGAATAATAGTTTAATGCAATTTTTTTCTAATAGCAGTGCTGTCTCTCAGAGGTAAGTTAAGGTTATATTAATTTATCATGTGATGCAGTTTGAGATAGCAAGGTGACTAAGTGCCAGTGCTCCGTAACTGTACTTGTGGGTGTGCACTCATGGTGTCGGTCTGACTGTCCCAGTAAAATCCTGGCAGTTTTAGGATCTTGGTTCCAAGCTGTCTAGAAGTGGCAGAGAGCCTAATCCGCCAGTGCATTACAACCTTGTTCTCTGCCAGCCTTTTCATGGTGGTCACACAAAGGCTAGCTGAGAACAGGTGCAGGGGCCGCCCTGCCCAACACCATCCCAATTTTCACTGTCTGCTTTACAGGACAGGAATTTGCCATGTCTTTTAGAGGTATAGCCTTTTCCTTCCTTCTCCGGTTGACGCAGGGCAATGCTGCAAGAAGGCTTACTGCACTACCCTGTGTCATAAGTCTGTAAATATGGCCCGTAGTCCGAGAAATTGTGGAGTGGGGCTTAGGTGTAGGAATTAGGAAAGTAAAAGTAATAGGTCAACTCAAGTTGAGTCCATAATACTAGGCAAACTGGTGTAGAAAAGTATAACGTTACTGTGTTTGCCGCTTCTTGTAAAAAAATATTTTTGGGGAGATTAAATGTACCACTAATCCTATATTTCCTCTTTGTTTATTTCTTACCTCAGCACTCAAGGGGAAGGAAAGACCAACATCGTTGGTGGGTCCAGGAGGAGACGAGGGTGCCAGTGCCACCACCAGTGTGGATGCTGGTAGATCTGCTTACTCCAGTAAGTGTTTCTGTTATATTATTAATATTTCCCTGATTTTATTTTTCACCTCTCCTCGTTTCAAATAATTTTTCTTTTAGTTTTACTGTGCCTTTTTTGTATCAATTTATGTTCTATGTAAGCTTGTTAAATTCTTGTTATCCTTGCATTTATCTGTTTACATGTTTCTTATGCACTTGGCTTCCTCCTGTCTATATAGCTTTCATCTGATTTGTTACTAAGCTTAGCTTCCCCTTGTCCCCTTATATATGCTGTGAAGTGGTAATTAATACTAAGAGGACAGATTTTTTGGACAAGTACTGTACCAACAAGACTGCATGCCCAAGTCAGCTTTTCTACAAATGTTTGTGAAGGATTTTCTTTGCCTTGCTCATGCCCATTGCATTTGCCAACCTAGAAATCACCATAGGTACTCCTACATTAACCAAATTATTTCACCCCTTCATTGCACTTCAGTGGCCTACCTCTGCCCCTTCATTACAAAATGTTTTTGTGGTTGCTTTGTCTAACTTGCTTTTCTAACAATCAATACAATTCCTAAAGTGAATGATAGAAGAAGATAGAACTGTAATGATCAATTGTTATTGTATTTCTTTTTGCTGTAACTAAATTTTATAATGTTTTTCCAGCTGTGCCGACAACCAGTGCTGAGGCCGGCGGCAGCACCTGTGCACCGGATGCAGCAGCAGTCGGAGGGGGAGAACCAGCAGCAGCAGAAACAGGCACTGGTGATCCTGATGCCCCCATCCCTATTGTGCAGGTATTGTTGGCATTGTGAGCTTGGGATATTTGCCTCTCAAAATATTGTGCATCCCATTTACCTTCCATTCTTTTGCAATGTGGGTGATACGTGTGGGTCCATTACAGGGATGTTTCATGGGACGGGTATTTGTCTTAAATGGCACATCCATACACACGTGTCTTCAATCTCATGATAGTCCATGGCATGTGATCATTGTGAGTTTGTTAGTTGAATGAAGTGTGATGTTGATATGGTGTGGCTATTCTGTGGCACAATGTACTATACTCTTCACTGGTCCTGGAACTGTGAGGAGCATACATGTGTTTTTGTAGAGTGTTGCAGTGCTGTGTCAGTGACCAGCCGAAAGGGAGCGTCATGTGGCTGTGAATGGGTCATTTGTTGTGTATGACTCCAACCCGGGACATAAGGACAAGTGTACTTGCTCCACATAGAGTAACATACATACCAAGTGGACGGCGATGCCTCGATCTGCTGGTGAGTTTCAGGACACAGGTAGGTGTTTTGACTTACCATCAGTTGCACCCATCTGCAGCAGCAGCAGGAGGTGTGTGATTGGCTCAATGACGGCACAGGATGTGTGACACTGACAATAGGTGAGTTCCTTCATTTATATCCTTCTCTGCCAGCTGGGACATAGTGGTTGGACTACCACAGTCACATTGGCAGAAGGCAATTTCATAATGTGCCCAGTGGAATAACTGGTTCCAATGGCCTCATTGACCTCTCTTACCATCCGCTGTGTACTGTGCTGCCTGTCAGTGCAGGTGGGACAGCGGCAACCTTTCCTCGACATGCATTGTAATACAGTGGTCCGACCACCAAGCCGAAGGTAGTCGGTCCCTCTTCGCTGCCATGGTAGTCCAAGTACTGCCAAACTGGTAATGAATCTGCACTCGTTTCAGCCATTCTTTTAAAACCAGGAAGCAGTTGCACATTATTCAGCATGGTAACAGAGTGCCAACATGTTGAAACTCAACCTATTATATGTTGCAACGTCTGTTTGAGCAGGATAAACATATGAATTAATAGGTCGTTGATCGAGGAGGGGATGTAATTGCAAAAGCTATGACCATGGTTGTAGACAAATGGGGCTTAGTCAAATGCCTGACACAGATGCTGCTCCCTCTTGAGGTTTTCACACGAGAAGTTAGCAAAGAGGACAGTCTGAAGGGCCAAGCTATTCTGTTGTATTTGGTACAGGAGCATCTAAAGAAGGTGTCTGAAAGGTTCACACTCGGAGGTGTGAACGAAAACCCAGAAGTGCATGCCTTAGTTGAGAGCCTAAACAATCACTTCAAAATGATATTATCTCATCCAAAGAGTACATCTGTGCCATCCTAATTGATCCACGCTATAAAACAATTCTTTCCTTTTTCTGAAGGGGATGTTTCAACATACAAGAAGTGGATTGTTTAGCAAGCCGGAGAACTGGAAGAAGAATGGCTGAAACTTAGAGTTCTACCCCGCAGTTCTGGGGTGCCACCTTCAACTTCCATATAGGGCAGTCTTGTCTCACAGCCGCCAACACCAGCAACAAAAACATTGGCAACAACAGCATCAGAAGAATACGGACCAAACCTCTGCATTAGCTTGGTTCAAGTGGCAGGTCTTAAGTCCAGTGCAGAGGCAAAGGCAAAAGAGATTGACATTACCAATGACATTTCAGAGGATGTTCCAGGAGTATCTGGATGGCCGAAAAGAGCTGTATGTGGATTACAGCCCATTGGTGTATTGGTATATGAAGATGCACCAATGGCCACAGCTCAGCAGGCTGGCAATAAAGTATCTGGCTAGTCCTGTAGCTAGTGTGTCTGCTGAACGTGTATTCAGGACAGCTGGTGCAGTTATAAAAGTGAAAAGGGCCAGTCTATTACCTCAGAATGTGTAAATATTAACAACAATCAACATTAACCCGCATTTTATACCACCTGTTTGCATCATTCCCAGAGGAGGAAGAGGATGATCAGTCAGAATCAAAGGTGTTTGCTGACCAACTTCTGGGTGAACCACCTGAATATGCCAGTGCCACTATAGAACTTTTTCATTATTTCTTGTTCATCTTCCTTCTTTCTTTATTTCTTCGCAAAAAAATGCTAGTGGCACATTATGTTTGTGTCTGGGTTATGCTGTCCCAGCATTTTTTAGCAACATATTATATGGCTGGATTAGAGTTGGGCCCATGTGCTAGTAAAGAAGCCCCCACCTTCTCTTTAGGATATTGGAGATGATGCCTGCCTCCCTCACATGCCATTGTCTGCCCTTGTTTTACATCATCTAGCAGGGCTACCCCAGAAAATTACTGTTTAAAAGACTGCCAATGCCAATGTCAGATTTCAATGTGTTGCTACTTACTACCAATAGAAGAGATACTATTTTATTCAACCACCATGCTTGGATTGGAAGAAGTAACTACTAACTATTACACCATTGAATGGCCATATGATATTCAGTTATTGTGAGTGCTGATTGATGCTATATGTGGGGCTGACAGTGAGAGAGTGAGCTCAACACATTTTTAAATTGTTTCTTATGAACTGCAATGTTGGGGGGCTACTGGGTTATCATTTTTTCCTGAAAGTGGTTGGTCTTTCTAACTTAGTGAAATTTATCTGCAGGGGTCATTCCTTTTTTTCTGGTTACTCTGACCAGTGACTTTACTAACCGAACACAAATCTACCCAAATACTCTTCTTCTGTTTCTCTGTTTGTTCTTCAATAGCAGTGCACATGACTACACAGGTCTATATCACTCGGTTTATGACTAGGACGGGCATATGTATGTACTGATGTACTCTCCTACTTCTGCAACTCAGTACATGGTGCAAACATCAGGACTGGCTTGCCCGAAATATGGCCACAATGTCATTAGACACCCTCCGGAATGAGTGGCAAAGAAATGGAGAGCTGTTAGGATCTGGACATAGGCTGGGATGGTGCGTGAGCGGCAGATTACTGAATTAAGATGTTGCTCCTAATCAGAAACCATCTCCAAGATGACATTAAGGGGAAAATAGAATCTGGACCTGAGGTCTTGACTGGACAGCCCAAAGAGTTTAATATTTTGCCTGAAAGTCCTTTTTGCTCTCTTCCTCCGTCTCTTACATGATCAGGGGCAACCCAACAAACAAATTCAACAACATGTTATAAGGACTGAAAGGGTTTGAGTGGCAGCTCTGAGTTTATGTCTGCAGCCAGGTTGTGATTGGCTAACAGTTTCCAGCTGCATAGGGGGATGGGAAGCACTGACACAGGTGTGTGTGTGGTATGTTTGGTAGAAAATTAGGAATCTGATGTTAGTTCATACATAAAGGGCCCAATTCACAAAGGTAAACTTAGACTTTTGATCCAAAAGTCTAAGTTTACCTCTTTTCTGTAGTCACAAAGGTAAGTTACGAGTAGTATCTTTACATCCAGACTCAGAGCAGAGTATCCACACTTGGGGCGGATTATCTGCATTTTGGGCAGGAGGAAGTAATCTTTCATACCGATACACCTGTGTTAGTGACAACCATCCTCCACCCAGCTCCAGCTGAAACACCTTAGACCAACAGTTAATCCCAGCCTTGCTGCACACATAAAAACAGAGCTGCCACTAACA
Organism: Pleurodeles waltl; assembly: GCF_031143425.1. Taxonomy (NCBI): domain Eukaryota; kingdom Metazoa; phylum Chordata; class Amphibia; order Caudata; family Salamandridae; genus Pleurodeles; species Pleurodeles waltl. The sequence goes on along the minus strand of NC_090444.1, from coordinate 1,446,142,296 downwards.
AACCCTTTCAGACCTTTCAACATGTCGCTGAATGTTTTAGTTGGTTTGCCCTTTGACATGGAACAGGATGATTTGAGGAGAATTAGGAGGAGAAGATGAGCAGAGAGGATTTAAAAAAAAAAAGGATAAAACTCGTTGGGATGTCCAGTCAAGATGTCGTAGCCAGATACCATTTTCCCCCTTGGAGATGGTTTGTGAGTTGGAGCTGGATCTTGACTCTGTGACCTACCATTCACATGCCATCCCAGCCTATTTCAAGATCCTAGCATCTCTCCATTTTTATGCTATGTGGTTGTTCCAGAGGGTCCCCGGTGACCTTGTGTGCATCTCCCAGGCAACCTAGTCCTGTTGCTCACATCGGGTACTGAGCTGCATCAATAGGAGAGCCCATCTCCACACATGAATGCCCCATATTCTGGCCAGAAGGCAAAGGGCCGCTAGGGATTTATACCTCATGTCCTGCTTCCCATGTGTGCTGGGTGCTAATGATTGCACTCATGTGGCTCTTCAGCCACCTTGCCACAATGTTTAAAGCTTCTGCAACAGACACCACTGGCACACTATCAATGTGCAGGTTATCTGTGATGCAGTGGAAGCTTTATTGATGTGAATGCAGTGTTTCAAGGCAGTACCTATGATAGCTATGTATTCTGCAGGTTACCTCTTGCACGGTGGATGGGCGTGGGAGAATTTGGTAACACGTGGCTACTGGGTATGTACAAAGCACCATACAAGTAAGATATGTATAATTGTTTTTTTATAGACACAAAACAATTTCATGCCATGTACATGCCCTCAACAGACACAACATGTACCATTTCATACATCATGTACTGTACAGATGCAAGAGGGACATCTACAAATAGTACTCCATTTCCCTTCTCGGGTGATGCTACATATGCACTCTCCCCTCATCTCCTCACAGCATACAGACATGCAACCTCTGTAGCTCAGCGGAGGTACAATAGGTCACACATATATACACAAGCCATCATTGAGTGCAGATTTGGTCTCCTGAAGTCAAAAGTCAGCTGTCTTGACAGTACCAGGTGGATGCTGCTGTACTCCCCTCAAGTTGTGTGCAAGATTATAGTAGACTATTGTGTTTTGCACAACATAGCATTAAATCATGGCTTATACATACCTCTGGACCATTATCAAGGTCTGTATCTGGGCAACCGGGTCATTGCACAAACCAGAGGGCAGGGTATGCAGGTGCAGGACCAGCTGATTTATACTTTTTTTTACTTAAGCAACCTGTTGCTTCATGGCCTTCATGTGGTTTGCAGTCGGTTGTCAATGATGATAGTTGTACCTTTAACACTATGTCCACAAATTCCATTCTGAGACTACTATGTAAGCCATACATGTCTACAAACAACAACAGTTGACAAGTTAAAAGATTGCCTTGCAATACTTTATGTGTACATGTAAGGGATTAGTGTGGACAACATCTCTAAGGGCTCTATTGACTGAGGGGATTAAATGACTGCATATGTGAGACCTCTCTAGACAGTTTCACAAGAGGGGTCATATTCACAAAGCACCTCTTCCCTCGGGATAGAGGTGCCACCTCAGAGAGCGAGTTTCTGTACACGAGGCTGACTTTTTGCAATGAGATTTTGCAGTGTAGAGATCCTGCTCCAAGTGCAGAGACTCCCGCACAACTGGGGGACCTCTGCCATGAGGGCAGAGACCCTATGTGAATCAGGCCCCTTGTATGTGTGTGTGTGTGTGCTACAAATCATGTGGCAGTGTGGCCACATGTCTGTTATATGTACACCATGGCACTAGTGGACAACTTTAAAAACATAAGTAGTCCATGCTCATAGCTGCCTTGTTTGGCAGCTGCTCATGTGATGTGCCACTCTAGGCCTGTGGTTAAATATAGTGGAAACTGGGACTTCTCTTCATGTTTCACTATAGAATGACAAAGACTACAAGTCCCAGAACTCACCTTGATCATCTGGCCTGGATCAGCATATCATGAAAATATTTGGGAACTTGGCAGGGCTGGGTGCTTAGAAACGGTCTACCTCATAAATCAGACTAAACCCTACTGACCACATTAAAAAATGGCTAAGCATTTTGTATGATGTGTAATGGAGAATGCGTCACACATGCACTTTTAATGTACCCCTATGATGACATGTCACTGTCTCATGTTAACTCAAGAGGTACCTTGCAAATTATATGACATGGAGTGGCTGCCAGTGTCTGAGCTGGCAATGTTGTACTAACACACACACCCTGCTCTAATGGCACATCTAGGCCTATTGCAGGTAAAAAGACATACTACCCTGTACCATGTAGTAAATAAACTCCATTGGCCGTATGCTACAAAGAGCCCCATGTGCGAAACATGAATGTGCACCCACTCTGTGCACCCCCAAAGCACGTCTGTAGTACAGAAAGGGCAGCAGACGCTTGTTCTGCACTTTTTGTACTACACATAGTACTGGTGTACATATAGGTCCTCCTTATGACCCTAGTGGTGAGTGATTAAGTGATGGTAATACCGCCAACAGGCTAGCGGTAACTACTGTCAAATTATGACCATGCCAGTGATAACTCCCATAGACAGCCAATGTACCACACCAACCGCCAGGGCAGAAACAACGCGCACCACAGCGGTAGCCGTTAACAGCCAGGTGGAAGACAAAGTACAGCCCACCATACTAAGACACTACAATCCTCCACATTTTCTGGGGCGGTACCTACACCATCAAAAGCCTGGCAGAAACGCATCACAGAAGAGAGAAGACTTACCATCGGAGACACAGGGAAGAACAAAACCGCCATGGAACCCGAACTGCAAGTTTTTCCGATGATCTTCTAGGTTATGCTCCACTTGGAACACCAACATTGATGACGACGGTGAATGCAGCCGCCTAGCACACAAGGGAGGGAGGAAGATGAGAGTGACACACACACACACACAACACACACCTGACACACACACCATACACACAACCAGCTGCACAAGAAAAACAATTTGCACCCAATACACAGGAGAATAATGCAATGGCAACATGAATGCACCAAGGTGAATGTATTGATATCAATAGCTAAAAAATAATCGAACTGTTAGTGAAACAAATATGTCCAAATGTACACAAAGGGACACTGCCCAGTCCAATGTTCAAAGGGCCACATGGCCACAAGGCACAGTCCAAGGCCCAACTCGAATTCTGACTTCAGCCGGATAGAACTCTGCAGGGGCATCATTTTGCAAGTGGAAAGGCACCTCAGGGAGATAGAGGTGGGGGGCACCTCAACCAAATACGGGAGCAAGCCCACTGGTTCTGGAGGGGGCTCCATGCCCATTTCTCTGTCCTGGGGAGTGCAAGGTCACAGTCTCTCAGGTAGGTGACTTTCCCACTGGTTCTGAAGGGGGTTCCATGCCCATTTCTCTGTCCTGGTGAGTGCAAGGCCCCAGTCTCTCAGGTGGGTGAATTGCCCACTGGTTCTGGAGGGGGCTCCATGCCTATTCCTCTGTCCTGAGGAGCTCAAGGCCACAGTCTCTCAGGTGGGTGACTTGCCCACTGGTTCTAGAGGGGGGCCCTTGTACGGCAGCCCCTAGAGGGTGGCCTACATGGCTTCCGCAGGTGGTGATGGCTGCACGTTGGTGCGGGATGGAGGTGCCTCGTGGACAGCCTCTGCAGGTGGTGATGGCTGCTAGTTGGTGGCAGATGGAGGTGCCCCCTGGGCAGCATCTGCTGGTGTTGATGGCTGCACATTGGTGGCAGATGGAGGTGCCTCCTGGGCAGCCTCTGCAGGTGGTGATGGTTGCACTTCCTCAGCTGGCATGGGGGCCCAGTGACCACTGGTGGTGGTGGAGGTGTCACCCTGACAGCCTTCGCTGCAGTAGAGGGCTTCTTCCTCTCCATGACATGGGGCATGGAATCATTACCTGGCAGGGGTTGATGGCTTCTTCCCCTTCATGGCACGTTGTACGTGTTCCTTAGCCTTCCGGGCAGGAGTCGAGGGCTTTTTCCCTTTCAAAGCAGTAGGTGCAGGCTCATTCCCCTTCATGGCAGGAGGTGTGGGTTCCTTCCCCTTCATGCATGGTGGTGTGGGATCCTTCCCCTTCTTGGCTGGTGGAGTGGGATCCTTCACTGACTTTCCACCACGACTAGTTGGTGCCACCACTGTCCACGTGGACTATTTGGCTGAGGTGCTGGGCTGGGTCATTGGGACCCTGCTCTTACGGGCAGGATGGGGGTAGCGGGAGCGAAGAGGCCAAGTTGGGCAAGGAAAAGCTTCTTAGGGACGGTGGGGCGGGAGGAGAGAGGAGGGATGGGAGTGGAGGTTGAGGGAGTGGTTGTAGGAGGTATATATCTGCTGGATTTGGGTGTAGGTGCATGGGCAGTATGCTGATGTGAGGTGGGTGGCTGTTGGGTGTGTGAGTGCTTCCCCTTGTGTTCTTTAGGAGGGGAGACAGACAGCATGGTAGAGGACACAGGGGACACGTGCATGGATGTTGTGGAGGTACCTGCTAGCGAGGTGTGTGTGCTTCTTGGTGTGGTGATTCTAGTGGTGGATGTTGGGCGGGAGGTGAAGGAGGAGGGGGGAAATGGAGGCTGTTGTGGTGTTTGTGTGAGTGCTTGTGGGATGAAGTGTTGTGCCTGTGTTTGCCTGTGCCACTTTTGGGTGTTGTCTTGTGTGCATGCTCATCAGTATGTGTCCATGGGATGGGTTGGGGTTGAGAAGACTGGGACTTGGAAATGGTAGTTGGAGGACAATGGCTGCCATCAGAGAGGAAGCCAGAACCTGAATCAAGGTTTGGCCACCAATCCACTGTGTTGCCCTCCAGGAATGCATTGTCATGCTGAATCTGGGATTCCAGCCCCCAGATGTCATTCACAATGGTTGATTGACCTACAGAGATGGATCTCAGGAGGTCAATAGCCTCCTCACTCAGGGCAGCAGGGTTCACTGGGGCAGGGCCTGAGGTGCCTGGGGCAAAGGAGATGCCCACCCTCCTGGGTGAGCGGGTATGGGCAACTCACTGAGGGGCTACTGGGATTGCGGTGGTGGTACGGGGATGGCAGCTGTACCTGCAGCTGAGGTGGTCACAGAGGTGTACACCACCACCAGGGAGCTCCCATCGGAGGAGGTATCTGAGTCTGTGTTTTCACCTCCTGTCTCCTCCATGGTGCTCCCTCACCCTCCGTCCCACTGGTTCCCTCAGCGTCGGTGGTCCTATGGGATGCAGCTCCCTGTGTCACCAGTGCTCCTGCTCCTCTGCCAGATGATGCTAATGCACACATGGACAGGATGACAGAACAAAAAAGGGGGGAGAGAGAAAAAGGAAACACTGGGTCAGTTACTGCACCAACACTACAGTTGGCAAACACAGCACCGTCACACACAGAGATCAGGCTTCAGCACTATGCATTGCACTGCCAGTGATTTGGCTAGATGCTAAGGCAAGATGAGGGCCACACACTGCCAACTGCACCCTGGTACCCACAAAGCCCTGTCTGAAATGGAATGCTAACAAGCTAGGTTATCTGCATTTGCCATACACCCATTACCCTAGAGTTGACCCACGCTGCAATGTCTGGCCTGGCCTTAGGGGCACCCACTAACTCACATCCACCACCCGATCCCACCCCTCCTGCCTAATTTTAGAATAATGCCCACTGTACTCACTGCCTTGGGGCTGCTGTGATTCCCTCAAGCGCTCATCCAGCTCTGGGTAGTCCACCGCCAGTATGCAGGCCGTAAGGGGAGTCAGGTTCCGACGGGCACCCCTTCATCATTGGGAGGACATCCCAGCTTGTGCCTCTACAGTCTTCCATGCCCAGCTTCTCAGATCATCCCACCGTTTCCGATAGTTGGTGCTCCGCATGCCATAGACCCCTAGGGTCCACACATCCTTGGCAATGGCACACCATAATCCCTTCTTTTGATGGGTGCTGACCTGCAGAGGCAATACAGACAGGAGAACACCAATGAACAAACAGTCCAGCCTGTCACACATATGGTCCCCCAATCCCGTTTCTATCACAACTTGCTCACACATCGCCTGTCGCACACCATGTACACCACCACAAGATATCCCCCCGCCTCCGATGACAGAATGCTTGCACACACATGTCCATGCATCCTTCACCAAATGCATCATGCCCAATGTGTACTTACCTGTTGGTCTGGAGGCCCATACAGCAGTCCATACTGGGGTAAGACCCCATCCACCAGTCGCTCCAGCTCCTCCGAAGTGAAGGCAGGGACCCTTTCCCCACTCACACGGGCCATGGTGGGTTCAAGACATAGGTCACAGCAGCACACACAGTGTAGGTATTATCCTGTTGAAGGTCAGGAAACAAGTGAGAAATCAGAGAGAAAATGGCCGCCACGACCGCGGCGGTGTACACCATTACTGCAGGCGCAGATCTCTATTGGCCACTGTGCTCCATAGAGCCCCATATTACCCAATGAGCAATTGCACGGCGGTTCAAAACTGCCTTCTGCCACGATGCCCAACATCGGTGGAATTACCTCACTTCCACCTGTCCATAGATACAGGACAGGCGGTTGCCATTTAATGGGGGGGACATCGGTCATATCGACATTAACTGCTTCACAGACTAGATTAGCACATACCTCGGAATTCCTACTGTCCCATAACATAAATGCACCATGAACACTGAAGTTGTGGTTCCATTGTTCAAATTGTGACAGCCTACTCACTTTTGTGTCCGTTCGATACCTACCGATGCAGATTAATAGGTGGCGGAGACATACCCCAGTGTACAGACCCCTGGTGGACTTGGTTACACTGGAGGACAGGCACATTTTCCTCACCTATAGACTGGACAGGGCCACAATCACAGATCTGTGTGCCCAATTGGAGCCTGATCTGATATCTGATATCCGTCATCCGACTGGGATCCCCACTCTTGTGCAAGTGCTATCAGTGACCGTGGGCTTGACAACAGGAATGTCACAGCCGATGTTCTCAATCGTCCTGGTAAGAGTCTTGTCTGCCCTGGTAAAACACGTGTGCAGCTACATTTCTTTCTCCCGGGTGGAAAATTTGGCCAGTGTGAAGGCCGGATTCTATGCAATGGGACATATCCCCAATATTATTGGGGCGATTGATGGGACACATATTATGTTTGTCCCCCTGCTAGAATATACAGGTGTTCAGGAATCATAAGATTTTCCACTCACTGAATGTGCAAATGGTGTGCCTGGCGGACCAGTACATCTCCCACGTCAATGCTAAGTATCCTGGGTCGGTGCATGATGCCTTTGTTCTGAGGAACAGCAGCATCCCAAATGTGATGGCCCAACTAAAGAGGCACAGGGTGTGGCTAATAGGTGGCCCCCAAACTTTATATGTTAGTGTATGCCTTCAGGTGTCACCCCCAAATCATTGTGTGAGGCTAGATGTGGTCCCTCAATACTCAATACAGGTGACTCTGGCTACCCAAACCGATCATCGTTGCTGACCCCTGTGAGGAATGCCAGGACAGGGGCAGAGGAACGTTATAATGAGATGTAGGAAAGTACCATCTTGCCTGGCATGTTACCCACATTTTTACTTGTGTGTATGTTTGTTTTTGCCTGTGTCACTGGGATCCTGCTAGCCAGGGCCACAGTGCTCATAACTTATGACCTGGGTGAGTTCCCTGTGTGGTGCCTAACTGTATCACTGAGGCTCTGCTAACTAGAACCTCAGTGTTTATGCTCTCTCTGCTTTTAAAATTGTCACTGCAGGCTAGTGACACATTTTACCAATTTTGATTGGCACACTGGAACACCCTTATAATTCCCTAGTGTATGGCACCTAGGTACCCAGGGTATTGGGGTTCCAGGAGATCCCTATGGGCTGCAGCATTTCTTTTGCCACCCAGAGGGAGCTCAGACAATTCTTACACAGGACTGCCACTGCAGCCTGAGTGAAATAACATCCACGTTATTTCACAGCCATTTTACAGTGCACTTAAGTAACTTATAAGTCACTTATATGTCTAACCCTCACTTAGTGAAGGTTAGATGCAAAGTTACTTAGTGTGAGGGCACCCTGGCATTAGCCAAGGTGCCCCACATTGTTCAGGGCAATTTCCCCAGAATTTGTGAGTGCAGGGACACCGTTACACACGTGAACTACATATAGGTCAATACATATGTGTAGCTTCACAATGGTAACTCTGAACCTGGCCATGTAACATGTCTAAGATCATGGGATTGTCCCCACAAGCCAGATCTGGTATTGAGGTGCCAATCCCATGCATCCTCGGGGATCCAGCATGGACCCCGGGTACTGCCAAACTAACTCCCTGGGTTTTTCTCTGCAGCCACCGCTGCTGCCAACCCTCAGACAGGTTTCTGCCAGTCCCAGGAAGGCAGAACAAAGGATTTCCTCTGAGAGAGGGTGTTACACCCTCTCCCTTTGGAAATAGGTGTTAAGGGCCTGAGAGGAGTAGCCTCTCCTGGCCTATGGGAATGCTTTAAAGGGCACAGATGGTGCCCTCCTTGCATAAATCAGTCTACACCGGTTCAGGGAGCCCCCAGCCAGTGCTCTGGCACAAAACTGGACTAAGGAAAGGGGAGTGATCCCTCCCCTGTCCATCACCACCCCAGGGGTGGTGCCCAGAGCGCCTCCAGTGTGTCCCACTACTCTGGCATCTTGAATGCAGAGGTGTGAGGCCACAATGGAGACCTCTGAGTGGCCAGTGCCAGCAGGTGACGTCAGAGTCCCCTCCTGATAGGCTCTTACCTGGTTAGGTAGCCAATCCTCCTCTGAGGGCTATTTAGGGTCTCTCCTGTGGGTTCCTCTTCAGATAACGAATGCAAGAGCTCACCAGATATCCTCTGCACTTCTCTCTTCAACTTCTGGCAAGGATCGACTTCTGACTGCTCCAGGACGCCTGTTAAACCGCAACAAAGTAGCAAGAAGACTACCAGCAACATTCTACCGCCTAATTCTGCCGGCTTTCTCGACTGTTTCCTGGTGGTGCATGCTCTGAGGACTGTCTGCCTTCACCCTGCACCAGAAGCCAAGAAGAAATGTCGAGTGGGTCGACGGAATCTTCCCCCTGCCAATGCAGGCACCAAACCTCTGCATCATTGGTCCTCTGGGTCCCCTCTCATCTTGATGAGTGTGGTCCCTGGAACACAGGAGCTGGATCCAAGTGACCCCGATAGTCCAGTGGTCCTTCTGTCCGAATCTGGTGGAGGTAAGTCTTTGCCTCCCCACGCCAGACAGTAATCCTGTGAACTGCGTGATCTGCAGCTGCTAGGGTTTCTGTGCACTTTTGCAAGACTTTCTTTGTGCACAGCACAGCCCACGTCCCCAGCATTCCGTCCTGCTTTGTCTAAATTGCTGAGTTGGCCTCCGACTTCGTGGGACCCTCTTTTGTTGTGCTCAGATAACAGCCGTGCTCAGGTTTTCTGAATGCCTGTTCAGGTGCTTCTGCGGGTGCTGCCTGGTTCTGCGTGGGCTTTCTCTGTTGCTGAGCACCCCCTCTGTCTTCTCCTCCAGGGGGCGACCTCCTGGTCCTTCCTGGGCCCTGGCAGCACCCAAAATCTTCAACCGTGACTCTTGCAGCTAGCAAGGCTTGTTTGCAGTCTTTCTGCGTGGAACAACTCTGTGTCCTCCAGCATGCCGTAGGACATCTTATGACCAAAGGAGAAGTTCCTGGCACCTTCTGTCATTGCAGAATCTTCAGCTTCTTCCACCCAGAGGCAGCCCTTTTGCACCTTTATCCGGGGATTAGTGGGCTCCTGTCCCCCCCGGACACTTGCGTGACTCTTGGACTTGGTCCCCTTCCTCAGGTCCAGGAATCCATTGTCAGTGCTTTGCAGTCAGTTGTTGTCCTTGCAGAATCCCCTATCTCAACTTTACTGTCTTTCTGTGGTTTGTAGGGCAACTTTACTCCTACTTTTCAGGGTCTTGGGGTGGGGTATAGGCTTTTCCCTGGGGGGCTACAGGGGAGAGTGTTGTTACTGGGGCTTGGTTCTGAAATGGTGCTGCAATATCAGACCCCAGTAACAAAAGCAGCAATCTATGTTTCTAGGTATAAACAGTATTACCTGACGCAAATTTGGTTAAACACTACATTCTACTTTGATGTAAGTGCTAAATGTTGACTACATGTACCATGATGCAATGGGCCAAACTGTGCTGAGATGTAAAGTAGTGTGTACCTATACACTCTTCCCTTCCAGAATTGGACATCCTGGCATTCTTTCACATGTTTTCCGAGTGTGTAATCTTCACCCTGTGTGCGGAATCTCCATCCCGTGTGTGGAGAGTACACGCGGGGTCCGGAAGCCCATATTTATAAACAGGAAGTGACAAAGATGAAATACAAGGCAGCAAGCACAAGACAGGAAATTGTAGGCAGACATTTTATGGTCATTATGAGTCATCCCCACCTCCATATAAGATACTCTGCCATGCTGCTGCTCTGTTTTTCCAATCTGCCCCCAACATGGCTTAGGGTGCTGATGAGAGGGCACCCCTCTTTAATGAAGCTGAATTAGACATCTTAGCTGGGGGGTATTTGATCGTTACCCCCAGCTTCACGGTGGTCCAGAGGACAAGCTGACCATTTGAGCACATGCCCGACTCTGGACTAACATTGAGCAGCGCTGCAGTGCAGGTGGCATGCCTCACAGGGAGAACAGGATATGCCACAAGTGCTGGGAGGACCTGAAAGGCTGGGTCTGCCTAAGGCCCAGGAATTATTGGGACAGTCTTCCCAGCCCCACGTGAACAGGCCCTGCCTTATACCACTGTACATGAGGGTCCTGAGGGTAGCCTGGCTGACATTCCATGCCCAGCTGGAGGTGTATGAGCAGCAGAGACTTGGGGCCAGATGTAGCAAAGGTTTTTACCCATTCTGTCTCTATGGGAAAATGTGTTTGTACATTTGGCCCTTGGTGAGTGCATGGCCTGCATTATGTGTCTGGTAGTATGATGTGAGTGGTGACAGAGCTGTATCATTACGTGTCTTATGTGTTTTGTATTTGTATTTTGTATTTATCATTTGTAAAGTGTGTTATACCCTGAGTCATGCACCAAAGCTCTATCTATGGAGGAAGTAACAAAATAGGGCACAAATAAGGAACATTAGCAGGATTCCTCTGCATTCCTTACTTTGACTTCTGAACAAAGAAACTGCAACTGGACTCTCCAGTACCCAACAATCTACAACAAAGACGAAGACTTTGCCTGCAGCATTGTTTCTCTGGCTCCTTCCAGCTTCTGGAAAATTTCCCCCATTGATGGATCTTCTGAGGACAGCCCATCTTCAGCCTGCACAGGAAAGAAGAAGGAATTTCCCTTGGAGTGAAGGTATCACTTCCCTGCATCTGTAGGCACAACAGCAATGACAACTGGCTGCGTGGATCCCTTCTCTTGCTGAGCTGTGTGGATCCTGCAACACGGGTGTCAGAAGTGGTCCATATGGTCCTTTCTACCAGCTATCCAACTTGGGTGGAGGTAAGCCCTTGCCTTCCCACGCAGGACAATAGCTTGTCAAGGCTTGTTGGCACTTCGTCCAAGGGGTCTTCTGACTTCGTGTAGCTCCAGTCCCCAGTACTCCTTCCTGTGATGCACAGGTCCCTGAGTGACTCTCCTGCGGCGTGGGATCCTTTTTTGTAGTGTTGTATGGGCTAAATATGCAACTTCTGTGTCCCCGTCCTGTGGGACTCCTATGTGTGCTGCCTCTGCTTCTGTTTCTGTTGGCTCTCTGCGACTCTGAGGGCCCCCTTAGACTCCTGGGTTGAGTCCTCCTGGGACTTGCTTGTCATCAGCAGCACCACTATCCGCTAACTGCGATTTTTGCCTGTGCCAAGGCTTGCTGGTGAAATCCAAACATGCAAACCCAAATGCCATCTTCCTTCCAATGTGGGACATCACCTGCATCCTCCAGGAACTCAACTCTGACTCCAAGGCTGCAGCGCTGACTTTCCTACCTCACTGTCAACCAACACCTGCTATCTTCAGCTTGGTGGGTAGGGGCTCCTGCCCCCACTGGACTCTGCTGTGTGTTCTGGACTTGGTCCCCTCCTTCCACAAGTCTTCCTCTCCAGGAATACACCGTTGGTTTCTTGCAGTCATCTCTGGGTTTTGCAATTCTCTTCTGGGTATTCTGTGGAAAACCTAGTAATTTACTTCTGCTTTCCTGGTTGCTAGGGGGTGTTGTGGTACTTACCTTTGGGCTTTCCTGCTACACCCAGTGACCCTCTATACACTCCACTTAGCTGGGTGGGGGTTACACTCTTGCATTCCATCTTCTTTAGTATGTGGTTTGTGCTCAACCTAGGTCCAATATTCTCTATTGGGTTTTCTAACTATTTCTATGCCTATTTCTGCCAACTAGTGTATTTAACTTGTGTATTACTTACCTCCTAAGGGAGTATTGTCTCTAGTATTTTTGGTGTTGTCTTACCATATTAAAGTATTTTTATAACACTGAGGGGGTCATTCTGACCCCGGCGGTCATTGACCGCCGGGGTCGGCGGGAGCACCGCCAACAGGCTGGCAGTGCCCCGCAGGGCATTCTGACCGCAGCGGTTTGGCCGCGGTCAGAACAGGAAAACCGGCGGTGTCCCGCCGGTTTTCCGCTTCCCTGAGGAATCCCCCATGGCGGCGCAGCTTGCTGCGCCGCCATGGGGGATTCCGTCACCCTCACTGCCATCCTGTTCCTGGCGGTTCCGACTGCCAGGAACAGGATGGCGGTGAGGGGTGTCGTGGGGCCCCTGGGGGCCCCTGCAGTGCCCATGCCAATGGCATGGGCACTGCAGGGGCCCCCGTAAGCGGGCCCCACTTTGAATTTCAGTGTCTGCATAGCAGACACTGAAATTCGTGACGGGTGCTACTGCACCCGTCGCACCCTTCCCACTCCGCCGGCTCCATTCGGAGCCGGCTTCCTCGTGGGAAGGGGTTTCCCGCTGCGCTGGCGGGCGGCCTTCTGGCGGTCGCCCGCCAGCCCAGCGGGAAACACAGAATGGCCGCTGCGGTCTTTTGACCGCGGTGCGGTCATTCGGCGGTTCCCGCCTGGCGGGCAGCTCCCGCCGCCCGCCGGGGTCTGAATGACCCCCTGAGTGTATTCTTTCATGTATGTAAGTGCTGTATGACTACAGTGGTATTGCATGACCTTTGCATGTATCCTAGATGAGCCTTGGCTGCTCATCCACAGCTACCTCTAGAGAGCCTGGCATCCAGACACTGCCTACATTTTACTTATACGGGATACCTGGACCTGGTATAATGTGTGAGTACCTTAGGTACCCACTAAACACAGGCCAGCTTCCTACAACAACAGATAGGACTTAAAGTTGATCCACTGTGGGATTGGAAGCCAATGAAGAGAGTGCAAACCTGTTGCAATAGAGAAGTATTTAGGTGCATTAAGGGGGTCATTCTGACCCTGGCGGTCCAAGACCGCCAGGGCCACGGATGACTGAAGCACCGCCAACAGGCTAGCGGTGCCTCATTGCCCACTCCGACTGCGGCTGTAAAGCTGCGGTCGGAAAACCGGGTCCGGCGGTTTCCCGCCGGATTTCCCCCGGTTGGGCGAATCCTCCATGGCGGCACTGCAAGCAGCGCCGCCATGGGGATTCTGACCCCCTTCCCGCCAGCCTGTTTCTGGCGGTTTTTACCGCCAGGAACAGGCTGGCAGGAACGGGTGTCCTGGGGCCCCCATGCCACTGGCATGGGCAGTGCAGGGGCCCCCTAACAGGGCCCCAGCCTGCTTTTCACTGTCTGCCTAGCAGACAGTGAAAAGCGCGACGGGTGCAACTGCACCCGTCGCACACCTGCAACACCGCCGGCTCCATTCGGAGCCGGCTTCTGTGTTGCAGGCCCCTTTCCCGCTGGGCCGGTGGGCGCTACCTTAGGTAGCGCCTGCCGGCCCAGTGGGAAAGTTAGAATGGCCCCAGCGGTCTTTTGACCGCGGGGTGGCCGAATGGCGGTTCCCTCCAGGCGGGCGGCGACCGCCACCCGCCGGGGTCAGAATGACCCCCTAAGTACCAAACGAACTGCCATATTCTGAATGATCTGCTGTTTCCTTTTTTTCTAATGTTTAAGTACAATGCATAACAGTAGTCAAGACACGATTGATCAACACTCCTAATTCCAAAAGCATATAAGGCAGGGCTTTTTTTTAGGATCTTGATTATATAAAAACAGGAGCTAATTGTCTTATTAACCTGTCTGTCAAATGAAAGAGTATTATCAAATATAATTCCTAGATGTTTTGCTGATTCGACTGGTATGGGAATGGGGCCACACATCGCTGGCCACCAATTGTCATTCCAAAACTGATTCTCCAAACACCAAGACCTAAATTTTTCAACATTTCAGTCAATTATCGTTCATCCAGATCCCAATGTTGGTCATACACTGTTTAAACCTCTCTGTTACAGCTGTCAGATCCTCTAAAATAGAAATCAGAATCTGGGTGTCATCTGCATATGGCAAAACTTGAAAGCCAGCTAAATGAATTAGGGTGACGAGAGGAGCAACATAGAGATTAAACGGTGTGATACTCAGTGAAGCCCCTTGTGGGACCCTGCATGGGAGATGATAGGGGCAGATCTATAGTTACCACAACTGGGTTCTGCCCGAGAGGAAGGAACTCAATAAAGCCACAGCCTTATCCCTAATCCCCACTGGTCTCAATGTTTGCTCCAGATGGGATGGGGTTACTGTATTGAATGTTGCAGATAAATCCAGCATCACCACTATAGCAGACCCACCCAGGTCTACTTGACGTCAGATGAAATCAGTTGCGACCATCAGGTCACGTTCAGTGCTATGCCCACTATGGAACCCATTTTGTGATGGGCCCATAAAATTCCTACCAGATATAAAATCCGCCAAAATCAAATTCATGTACTCCTCTAGTATTTTGTTTTTGGCTGGTGAAGGGAGTAATACTATAGGTCTCAAATTTGGTAAGCCACCCGGAACACTGTTATACTTCTTTTTAAGGGGTATTACAATAAACTTCTTCCAGATCTGGGGAAACACTCCTGTCCTAAATATTTGATTAAAAACATTTCCTAGAAAGATGGATAAAGTGTCTGGAGTTAGCTGGAGAATCTTCGGTGGGTAGGGATCCACAGGAGAACCAAATTACAACTCCTTCAGCAATTTCCTAATCTCTGGCTGAGACATCAGGGGCAAGGTGGACAGAGTTCTAGATCAGTGGTTCCCAACCTGTAGTCCGGGGAACCCTGGGAGTCCGCAAAGCCTCCTCAGGGGGTCCGCGGCTGCTTAGAAAATTAGATAATATTAACAGATCAGGTCCCCAGCTTTCAGTAATGACTCTGGTGGGATCCCCGCATTCCAATAAATATTCAGTGGGGGGTCCCCGGGCTCCAGTAATGATAAACTGGGGGTCCACATAAGTCAAAAGGTTGGGAACCACTGTTCTAGATGACTCCTCACTTGTACAATTGTCAAACTCTTCTGTATACTCCATCTCATCCTCAATCACATTAAATTCAGTGTATATTTGTTAAAATGTTCTACTTAAAATATCCAGCAACCTTACTGCAAAAATGCTGAGAGTTTTCCAATGCTTCCTGTACTGGGGGTGTGACAGTTGTTTAACCACCTCAAATAACTAATTGGGTCTGTAATCAGCAACCATATCTTATTTGTGTAACACATTAATTTAGCCCCTATGATCACTTGTTTGTAAGTAGCAATTTGCGCTATATACTTACTCTTGTCCTCATCTGTTAGGGTCAGCCTCCATTTCCATTCTTGCCTATGACATATTCTTCTCAGATCTTTTAACTCCTGTTAGCACCATGGCTCCGAAGCCCTGGCCCTGTTACTCTTCTTTGACCTTAAAGGAACTATATTATTAATGGCATCTAGTACCGTGGTGTTAAAACCTACTGCTGTAAGATTAGAGGAGCTGTACTTTCCCACAAGGTTTCTCTGATGCAACTGAGAACACTAAGGCCCTCATCACAACCCTGGCGATTGCTGGTAAAGCGGTGGTAAAGTGGTGGTATAGCGGCGGTAAGACCGCCAACAGGCTGGCGGAAAGAAAATGGAATCATGACCGTGACGGAAACCGCTAACACAAACAGCCACTTTAACACTCCAACCGCCACGGCGGTACAAACAAACAGCATGGCGGTCACCGCCAACAGACAGGTGGGAGACAATGTAACACCCACACTATTATGACAGGCCAACGCGTCACCTTTTCCGGGGCGGATTCAAGGCGAACAAAAATACGGCAGAAACAGTACTTGGAAGGGAATACTCTTACCTCTACACAACCCACGAGGAACCGGGACGTATGGAGCCGGAACTTCAAATCCTCCCTGCGATTGTCTTCCTGCTCCTCTACCAGGAGCACGACCGACGGCGGCAACGACCACGGTGAGTACTGCACCTACGACACAGGGGAGGGGGGAGGGAAAAGAGAGTGACACACACATGCAACATCCCCACCCCCACCCTCACCCACAACAACACACACACAAATACATGCTGAAACGTTACATTCCCACCCCCAAACCCTCCCTGGAAGAACGCAAGGACAAAAGGAAATGATTTGAATGAATGTAATCAAGAAAAATCCATTACTCAAAAATTTATATACACTATTAACAAATATGTACACCAAGAATTCAAGTCCAGGTACAGCACCTATATAGTCCGTGGACCACTGCGTCACAAAATGCATGGGCGAGGCCCACACAAGATACCCGATCCAAATGGAGAGAACACTGCAGGGGCATCTGATCGAAATAAAACAGGCACCTCAGAGGGAGGGGAAGGGGGGGCACCTCAGCCGGATGAGTGCACAACGCCAGCTCCACAAGAGGGCTCCATGCCCATTGATGTATCCTGGGGAGTGCAAAGCCACAGTTTCTCAAGTCTCTCCAGTGGGTGGGTTGCCCACTGCATTATCTTGGGAAGTGCAAAGCCACAGTCTCTCAAATCTCTCCAGTGGGTGGTTTGCCCACTGCTTTATCCTGTTGAGTGCAAAGCCACAGTCTCTCAAGTCTCTCCAGTGGGTGGGTTGCCCACTGCTTTATCCTGGGGAGTGCAAAGCCACAGTCTCTCAAGTCTCTCCAGTGGGTGGTTTGCCCACTGCTTTATCCTGGGGAGTGCAAAGCCACAGTCTCTCAAGTCTCTCCAGTGGGTGGGTTGCCCAATGCTGCATCCTGGGGAGTGCAAAGCCACAGTCTCTCAAGTCTTTTCAGTGAGTTGTTTGCCCACTGCTTTATCCTGAGGAGTGCAAAGCCACAGTCTCTCAAGTCTTTTCAGTGGGTGGTTTGCCCACTGCATTATCCTCGGGAGTGCAAAGCCACAGTCTCTCAAGTCTCTCAAGTGGGTGGTTTGCACACTGCTTTATCCTGGGGAGTGCAAAGCCACAGTCTCTCAAGTGAATAACTGTCTCCACTGGTTCTGGAGGGGGCTTGGTGCCCAGAGTGCTTCAGCCTGCCAAGGACAGAGGTAGTGGTTGCCTTTCTCCAGTGGTTCTGGAGGGGCCTTTGTGCCCAGAGTGCTTTATCCTGCCAAGGACAGAGGTAGTGGATGCCTTTCTCTACTGGTTCTGGAGGGGGATTTGTGCCCAAAGTGCTTTATCCTGCCAAGGACAGAGGTAGTGGATGTGATACTCCACTGGTCTGGAAGGGGCTTTGTGCCCTGAGTGCTTCATCCTGCCAAGGACTGAGGTAGGGGATGCCTTTCTCCACTGGTTCTGGAGGGGGCTTTGTCCCCAGAGTGCTTCATCCTGCCAAAGACAGAGGTAGTGGATGTGATACTCCACTGACAGTGGTGCAACATGGAAGCTGCCCAGGCCCCTGGAACTGACCACCAGCCTCGTATGAATGACCACTGGGGATGGCAGCCATGTCTGCGGTGGTGCCACTGGCTCAGGAGGTGGCGTGGCCTCTGGCGGTGCTGGCGGCGGGCTCAGTAGCAGCAGTGTTTGCGGCGGCGGTGTCATGAGTGGCAGTGCTAGTGGGGGGGGCTCACTGACCTCGGTGCTGGCGGTGGTGTCATGGGCGGCGGTGCTGGTGGCGGGCTCACTGACCTCTGTGCTGCTGAAGGGCACAGTGTCTGCGGAGCTGGTGAAGGTCTCAGTATCTTGGGTGCTGGCAGAGGTGGCTGTGGTGGCGGTGCATGTGGCGGTGCCGGTGGCGGTCTTGTCCGCAATGCTGGTTGGCGGGGACTTGCCTTTCTTTTTCAGGCCCTTCCCCACCTTGGATGGTGGCGCAGCTGTCTTGCCACTCCCAACTGTTGTCTTGGCTGAGCCCTTGGTGGCAGGTGTTTTGGCCTTCTCCCTCTGGGATGTGGGCAACTTTTTCTGTTTTGGAGGTGGGAGAATGTCCTTGGACTCGCTCCTTGGGGCACTGGCAGCCCTGCTGCTTGGCGCACTCCAGAAGCCGGTTACTGCTGGCACCACTGTGCCCGGTGATGTGGTGGCTGAGGTGCTGGGTTGGGACCTGGAAAGGCGGGCCCTAGGGAACAGAAGGGGTGGGGGTGGTGAAGGGAAGATGTCAAGGTTTGACAGGAATTGTTTCTTAGACACACTGGGACGGGTAGATGGAGGGGGTTAGGGAGTGGAGGAAGAGGTAGTGGTTGTAGGAGGTGTCTGTTTGGTGACTTTGGGTGAAGGTGCATGGGCTGGAGGCTGTCGTGAGGTGGATAACTGTTAGGTGGGTGTGTTACTGCGTTTGTGTACTTTGGGAGGAGGGCTCACAGACACACTGGGAGAGGACACAGGGGATGTGTGAATGGTAGTGAGGGTGGTGACTGCACCTGAGCGGTGTGTGGTGATGGGCGTGCTGGAGGTAGTGGCTGAAGATGTAGTGCATGCAGGTGTGAGTGGAGACGTGACAGGGAGGGAAGAGGGAGACGTGGAGGGGGACACAGTGGAGGTAGTGGATGTTGGTATGTGTGCATGGGTATGATGCTTGTGTGAGTACCTGTGGGATGTGTGGTGCTTATGTTTGCTAGAGCTACCCTTGTGTGTTGGGGTGTTTGCAAGCTGGTCTGATAGTGTGCTTGGGATAGGCTGAGGTACTGGGGATTGGGTCTGGGTGGAGGACATTGGAGGGGGGAGGCTGGACACAGGGGCAATGGCCGCCAACAGTGCTGAGGCCAGAGTCTGAAATGCTCGCTATTGGGCTGCCTGGCCAGAATGAATGCCCTCCAGGTATGAATCTGTCTCTTGCAACTGCCTCTCTACACCCTGGATGGCATTCAGAATGGTAGACTGCCCAACAGTGAGGGATCTGAGGAGATCAATGGCCTTCTTACTGAGGGCAGCAGGGCTGACTGGGGCAGGGCCTAAGGTGCCTGGGGCGAAGGAGATACCCACCCTCCTGGATGAGCGACCACAGGGCACACGCTGCGGAGTTGCTGGGGGGCAGTGCAGGTAGGAGGGTGGCGGCTGTACCTGTAGATGTGGGGGGCACAGAGGAGCCCGCCACCTCAAGGGAGCTCCCATCAGAGGAGGAGTCGCTGTCGCTGGTCTCCGCTCCTGTCCCTGCCGTGGAGCTCCCCTCGCCGTCCCTCCCACTGGTGAATTCTGACTCTGTTGACTCACCCTCCAGGGCCATGTGGGATGCAGCTCCCTCCTGCTCCAGTGGCACAGCTCCTCCGCCTGATGATGCTAATGCACACAAGAACAGCGAGACCACAAAAAGGGTGGGTGAAAGAAAGTAGAAAGACATGTTCAGTGCATGCAACACCGCTACTGTTGGCGGACACTACAGACACAGCAGACCTCTGCACTACTGCATGCACTCAGAGTTCCCTAATTTATCACAGGGACATGGATTACATGGCCTATGCCTGATTGTTGCACACATGGAAGTAACAGGAGCCTGACTAGGTGTAGATGGCTCTTACTACTGGTGGGGTTGGGGTGCCACTTAGCCTGCCTCACAAAGGGTCCTTGCCTACAAAGCTCGCCCTAGCCTGGGGGAATCCACTGCCCACCTCCCCCACCCAGACACCTCCAATGCGCGCAGAGTCAGATGGATGTGATGGTACCCACCTCTTTTTGGCTGCTGTGATTCTCTTAAGGGCCCATCGAACTCTGGATATGCCACAGCCAGGATCCGGAACATCAGTGGGGTCATGGTGCGACGCGCACCCCTCCCACGTTGGGAGGCCATCCCCAGCTGGGCCTCCGCCGTCTTCTTGCTCCAGCGGCGAATGTCCTCCCATCTTTTCCGGCAGTGGGTGCTCCATCTGTGGTGGACCTCCAGGGTCCGGACGTCCTTGGCAATGGCACGCCAAATATCCTTCTTCTGGTAGGTGCTGACCTACAGGGATGGTACAGGGGAAAAGGAAAAATGTTAACCGTACGGACCATCGCAGTCATTGTCCCACGTTCCCACCCTTGCCCTGACGCACATACAATCACGGTTGTATCTTAGTTTCTCCAGCTCCTCCGATGTGAAGGCAGGGGCCCTTTCCCCAGACACTTGAGCCATTGTCACTTCCAGACTGAGGTCACAGCAGCACTTGCAGTGTAGGTCCTCTCCTGTCGAAGATCAGGTATCAAGTGAGTGAACAGAGAGAAAATGGCGGTCACGTCCGCGGCGGTGCATACCGTCACCACTGGCGTACATCGTCATTGGCTCCTGGGACCCATAGGGTCCAATGTTAACCACTGCGACGGTGTGCAACACCAGAGCAGTTACCTCATATCCCCTTGTCCCACCTTACAGGTCAGGCAGCCGCCATTTCAGGGGGCCACATGGCATTAATTTTAAATGTGTCACATATATCTAGTCCTTGCATACACACTAAGACAGGCACATAGTGGATTGACAATTGTGTGCAATAAAGTTGTTTTTTGGTACCTCAGTGTTGGCTGACCCTCTGATTGCTGTTCTCATCCACAGAGCACGTCTGCTGGGGCCGGTGAGGAGATGGCGGCATCCTCCGGTGTACATACCGCTAGAGGACCTGTCGACAATGGAAGAGCGACATGTAATTGTCACCTACAGACTTGATCGTGCGACAATGGAGCCAGACCTGATGTCAGCTATTCACCATCCCACAGAAATCCCCCCTCTAGTGCAGGTCCTGTAAGTACTCCATTTCCTGGCAAGTGGGTCTTTTCAAACAACAGTGGCCATAGCATCAGGGATGTTCCAGCCTATGTTCTCAAACGTGTTGTCCAAAGTGTTGTCTGCCCTGCTCAAACACATGTGCAGTTACATTGTTTTCCCTCATGTGGACAATTTGCCTACAGTAAAAAGGTGACTTCTATGCCCTGGGACATATCCCCAACATCATAGGTGCCATTGATGGAACACATGTGGCCTTGGTACCCCCCTGCAGGAGTGAACAGGTGTACAGAAACCAGAAGAGCTACCATTCCATGAATGTGCAGATGGTGTGTTTGGCTGACCAGTACATCTCCCATGTGAACGCCAAGTTTCCTGGCTCAGTGCACGCTTACATTCTGAGGAATAGCAGCATCCCTTCTGTGATGGTGCAACTCCAGAGGCACCGTGTGTGGCTATTAGGTGAGGACAAGGACCCTATACAGTGTGAATAGTTGTCTGGGTCTGGGGTTGTGCCTAAGGGTTAGTGTGTGTCTGACAGTTGTCCCTCAACATTTGCAGGTGACTCGGGCTACCCCAACCTGTCATGGCTACTGACCCCAGTGAGGAATCCCAGGACAAGGGCAGAGGAACGCTACACGGAGGCACATGGGCAAACTAGGAGGGTTATAAAGAGGACCTTTGGCCTCCTGAAATCCAGGTTCCGGTGCCTCCATATGACAGGTGGTTCCCTTTACTACTCATAAAAGAAGGTGTGCCAGATCATCGTGGCCTGCTGTATGTTTCACAACTTGGCTTTGCGATGACAGGTGCCTTTTCTGCAGGAGGATGGTCTTGAAGGAGGTGTAGTGGCAGCTGTGGAGCCTGTGGACAGTGAAGAAGAGGAGGCAGAAGAAGAAAACATAGACAACAAAAACACTGTGATCCAAGAATACTTCCAGTGAGACACAGGTAAGACATCACTGCCTCCTACATCTGATAAAATTGTTTGACCTCTCATCTGTCTGTCACTTTCACCCAGTGTATGGACCCTAATTTGTCACTTTCCCTTTCGATTTCACAGATGTAGGTCCCACTGTGTGACCTCTGCTATGTTACCTCATGGACTAGAGCTGTGTGACATAGGTATGTTGACAATAGAATGGACATTGCTGTTTACCGCAGTTATTGCAAATACACATTTGTGAAAGCACAGACTGACTCCAGATTGTTTTGTGGTTCATGGGTGTTTATTTAAGTGCTAAATAGTGGAAGGGGTTGTAAAATGGTCAGGGGTGATGGTGGAGGAATGTCCATGGCAGAGTCCAGTCTTTTGGTCTCACAGGTGCATTGTCCAAAGGGGCATAGGAAGTGGGGCTAGATCAGTTTAAGGATGGACAGGGTGACAAAGTGGGACAGAAGGATGACATTCAGGGTGGTCTCATTTCTTGGCGAAGGTCTTGGCATTGTTCTCTGTCTTTGTCCTGGATCTCAGGGACCTCTTGTGGCGTGGTTCTCCATCTGCAGTGGGTGGGGTGCTGGTGTCATGGTCCTGTGGCAGTGCCTCCTGTCCACTAGCGCCACAGGAGGTGGTGGGAAGTTCATCATCCAGGCTAGTGTCAGGGGCCCCTTGTTGTGCCACAGTGTCCCTCCTGGTGTTAACGAGGTTCTTCAGCACCTCTACAATGTTGCCTAGGGTGGTATTGATGGATTTTAGTTCCTCCCTGAACCCCAAATACTGTTCCTCCTGCAGCCGCTGGGTCTCCTGAAACTTGGCCAGTACCATTGCCATAGGCTCCTGGGAATGATGGTACGCTCCCATGATGTTGGAGAGGGCCTCGTGGAGAGTGGGTTCCCTGGGCATGTCCTCTCCCTGTCGCACAGCAGACCTCCCAGTTTCCCAGTTTTCCTGCGCCTCTGTCCCCTGAAAAGTGTGCCCTCTGCCACTGCCCCAGGTCCCTGATGTTCTTGGGGGGGTGGGTTAGCCTGGGTTCCCTGTAATGGTGGACACACTGCTGCTTGACGTGTCCTGGGGACAGAGGTATGGGCCCGCTGGGTGGGTGCTGTGCTGGTGTTTCCAGAAGGGGGAAGGCTCTGTGGTGGCCTGTTACTGTGTGAGGGGAACGACTGTCCCAAGGTCCCAGATGGGCCGGGCTGGTCATCTAGATCCAGTTGGACAGAGCTACTGTCATCACTGTGGGCCTCTTCTGTGGGTGTGGTGGACATGTCTGGAACCTCCTGTCCGGTGACGTTGGGTAGGGGTCCTGCAGGGGTGTAAAGGCATGATTATTGCATATGTGTGTGCCATGGTGTGCAATGGGTGGGTGACCCTGTACCCCAGTGCTTACATTCTTGTGTGGGACCTTGTGTGATAATTGTTTAGGGGTCTGTGTGGGTATGTGTAGTGGACATGCATTGGTGATGGGTGTCCATGCTTTGTTGTTGCATGCAGGGCTTGGTGTTGGGATGTGTGGTTTGTGATAGTGGGACATATGTGAGGAGTTGGAGTGATGGGGGT
This sequence comes from Pleurodeles waltl, assembly GCF_031143425.1. Lineage (NCBI taxonomy): Eukaryota > Metazoa > Chordata > Amphibia > Caudata > Salamandridae > Pleurodeles > Pleurodeles waltl. The sequence continues at coordinate 1,446,118,763 of NC_090444.1, read as the reverse complement.
GAGGGTGAGGGTGTGGGTATGTGATAGCATGCAGGTAGGGTGGGGGATGAAGTAGTGAAAGATTTGACTTATCAGAGTCCATTCCTCCAGCTACTCCTGCGAGGCCGTCAGGATGCAGTATAGCCAAGACCTGCTGTTCCCATGTTGTTAGTTGTGGGGGAGGAGGTGGGGGTCTGCCGCCAGTCCTCTGAACCGCAATGTGGTGTTTTGAGACCACAGAACACACCTTTCCCCGTAAGTCGTTCCACCTCTTCCTGATGTCATCCCGTGTTCTTGGGTGCTGCCCCACTGCGTTGACCCTGTCCACGATCCTGCACCATAGCTCCATCTTCCTAGCTATGGTGGTGTGCTGCACCTGTGATCCAAGCAGCTGTGGCTCTACCCGGATGATTTCCTCCACCATGACGCTGAGCTCCTCCTCAGAAAACCTGGGGTGTCTATGCAGTGCCAAGGGGTGGTGTGGGTGATGTGTGAGGTGGTGTGTGTTGAGTGGAGTGATGTTTAGGGGTGTGTAGTGTTTTGTGCGTGAATGTTGAGTCAGTGATGGTGTTGTGTGCCTCTGTATGCTGGTGTGGTCTTTGCTTTGCTGTCTCTCTGCTTCTGCCAAATTTGTGGTTGTAAAGGTTTGTGGGTAATGTGGGTGTGTGTTTTATATTGTATTGCATGTGTGGGAGTGGTGTGTGTATGTGTATCAGGTGTGTGAATTTGGAATTTTCCAATGTGGTAGTGTTTTGTAAATGTGTGTGTATTTTGAGAGCGGCGGTGTGTACCGCCAATGGAATACCGCGGTTGAAAGACCGTTGCGTGGATTCGTGGGTCGTGATAGTGTGGGCATATTCCTGTTGGCTTGACAGTGGAGGTTTTGTTATCGCCAGTTTATCACTGACTTTTGGTGTGACGGACTTGTGTGGGTGTCTAGATTTTGGCAGATTCTGAGCTGTGGGTCGTAATAGCTGTAGCGGATTTCCGCGGCCGCAGTGGTGTGTTGGCGGTCTTCTGCACGGCGGTAAGCGGGATTTACCGCCAATGTTGTAATGAGGGCCTAAGTGTGATACTTTGTTCCAGCTCCTATAACTAGTTGTCCTGTGGATGAATAGCCTTTCTACTCTAGGAGGTATCACCAAAAAGGAGATTTTGGTGGTCATTCCGACTCTGGCGGGCGGCTGTTGACGCCCGCCAGGCGGGAACCGCCATTTGGCCGCTACGCGGTCAAAAGACCGCTGCCGGCATTCCAAGCGCCCGCAAGCCCAGCGGGAAGGAGGCCTGCAACACTGAAGCCGGCTCCTAATGGAGCCGGCGGTGTTGCGGGCGTGCGACGGGTGCAGTTGCACCCGTCGCGCTTTTCACTGTCTGCTAGGCAGACAGTGAAAAGCTGGCTGGGGCCCTGTTAGGGGGCCCCTGCACTGCCCATGCCAGTGGCATGAGCAGTGCAGGGGCCCCCAGGGGCCCCAGGACACCCGTTCCCGCCAGCCTCTTCCTGGTGGTGAAAACCGCCAGAAACAGGCTGGCGGGAAGGGGGTCAGAATCCCCAGGGCAGCGCTGCCCTGGCGGATTCGCCCAGCCGGGGGAACCGGTTTTCTGACCGTGGCGGTAGAATGGGCTAGGAAGCATCGCCAGCCTGTTGGCGGTGCTTCCGTCATTCGTGGCCCTGGCGGTCTTGGACCGCCAGGGTCAGAATGACCCCCTTTGTGCTGCAAGCCAAGTGCAGAATCTCCACCCTGAGTGCGGAAACTCCACTGAGTGCAGAAACTTCACTGAGTGGGAGAACTCCACACCAAGTGTGGACACAAAGACACTACACGTATCGTACCTTTGTGAATACCAAAAGTAGTAAACTTAGACCACTGGTCTAAGTTTACCTTTATGAATCAGGCCCCTAATGTGGAAAAATAAATTAAGACTCCATACAACACAAATCTAATTGAATTGAAATTTTCACTCCAAATAGAGGAGTGTACTATTCTTAGAAGAGAACAAAAGCAGCAGACCATCAAGCACAAAAACATACGCATTTTAATACATGTAACAAAAGTAACCCCATATCAAATAATTACCATGGCATTGAAGAACACCAATGCAGAGCTGTGCTACACACATATTTATGCAATAAGCCATGGATGCCTGCAAGTCACCAAGGGCCAGATGTATCAAGAATCCACTTTGCAGATCTCTAATAGCGAATTTTAAGAAATCGCTATTTCAGAGTTGCAAAATGGTATGTATCATATTTGCGATTCGTTAATAGAGATTTCTTAAAATTCGCAAATGCTATTACCGAATCACAAATAGGGATTCTGAGCCCATTCGCACCTATGGGCCTGTAGGCCCATATTTGCGAATTTTTAGCTTTCCCAAATTGTGAATTCCTAACTGGAATTCGCAATTTGGGGAATGCAAAATCCCTGGGTGCTGGGGGCCCAAAGCCCCCTCTGCTGCATTCCCAAAACGTATTTAAGGAAATGTAAGACGCACACATGCCAATGGGGCATGTGTGCATTACATGTTAAATTTAAAAATGCATTTTTAATGCATTTTTAAAATTTGCACATGGTTACCACCAAGTTGTACTTGGTGGTAATTGCGATTCCTTAATGCCCAATTCGCATTAAGGAAAAGCTTGATACATGTGCTTAAGAAATCGCAAATAAGGATTCCTTATTTGCAATATGTTATGTAGAGAATTGCAATTTGTGATTCTCTAAACGGGCTCTCAATTCTAAGGAATCCTTATTTTAGCAATTCCTTAAAATTGCAAAGCGAATGCCTTTCATACATATGCATACATATGCATTTGCAAACGGCCATTCGCACCGTTTGCGAATGCAAAAACGCTTGATACATTTGGCCCCAAATGATTTTCAATGCGCTTTATATGTTAGAAAGTATACAGATGATGGCTAAGCTTCAACAGTACACTGTGCAAATGTGTACAAATATGCTGAATGAAGATATACTAGACAACCAAGGAAATTGCAGAAGCCGCAAGAAATAATGTCAAGCGACAAAAAGCATAAAGCATTTACATTCTGGCCATTTCATATAGTTCAATTCTTTTTATTGAATTTGTCAAGAGGCATTACACATACGCCTACCTACAAAAAGTGCTGTAGATAGAAATATAAAAGTGCAGGTACTCACTCCATAGAGTACCTGTTCACAACCTGAGAAGGGCCATAACTCTCCCACTAAATGTACTGAAACAATGTTGTGAAGTGCAGGTATTCTCCCTTTCAATTTTAAGAAGCGCAAGAACTCAGTACTGGACAGACCGGTCTCTTTAGATCAGTGAATCCCAACCTTTTTATCGCTGCGGACCGGTAAATGTTTGATAATTTTTCCGTGGCCCGCTTGTTTTGATTTAATAATTTTAATTTAATTGTATTTAAACATGCCTTCAAGATATGAAGACCTCGGGCGGCCCAGTGCCAATTGATCCGCGGACCGGCACCGGTCCGCGGCCCGGGGGTTGGGGAACACTGCTTTAGATCACTACCTTCAGCCAACAGTCAGTAGGGACTGGCTGAAGTGAACTACGGTTTGCTAACCATATATCAATGAGAAGTAACAATTACTGCATAACCACCCCCCACCCTCCCGGAAAATGAGTGAAAAAGTATAGAAGTGATTTGTCTCTGGTGCAAAACAGTTAGCTATATTGATTATAGTGAAGATTTAACAGCACCCTTCAGTCACATTTATCTCCAATCTGAGACACCAGCTGTCATGTTTTTAGGTTTCTTAGGTATGCAAGTTCTCAGAATTCTGCTGCATAGACTTTAAGACAAGCATTGACAATACCAATAGGTCTGACTTTAGGAACATTTTATGGTAATGTGAAACATTTTAAGCAAATTTCATGGGAATAGGTATGTATTTGTGTGGAACCAAATAATTGTAGAATGATATTGATGTAGGTTAAAAGATCAGGTGACAGTTGCACTGTCAAACTAGACCTAAAAATCCACTTAGGATAATGACTGCCTTCACCCAATGTGTGCTGCTACCAGCAAAAAACAGAATAAATTACATAAGTTATATATGTTATATAAGACACTTTAATGGTATTGCCATGTCATCTGTGCCACTGAAAGTTCAAGCATAGGCAGCTGGATAAATGAACACAAATATTACAGCTGCCTGGAAGGCAAGCACTTTTTTGTGGAAACACACAACTTCTGCTCAATCAAAAGATGAACTCCTGACTCCCAGAATGTAGGCCGAGCCAAAGCGCTTCCGTAGTGATTCTCACATAATTGCCTAGTGACAGCTGTGCTGTCAAGACACACCATAAAACGGGCCCAAATTGTTTCAACTTTGTCATACACTGAGCAGATGCAGAAATCTTTTCCAAACCTAGCATTTTACACAGTTGGTGTAACCAGAAATAATGATTGGTAATTAAATCTGTACCCCAGGGAGACAAACTACTTGCTTTGCAGCACAGAAAGCCAATGATGTTTTAAACCCTTTCAAAGAAAAAGTGGTTTGAGATATCCAGTATGAGAAAGTTTGCAAATCTGGTGATTTCTGTGGTAAACATGGTATCACCATGTTTGCACTTTTTTTCAAAAGCAAGTAAGTTTAATTCAGCATCAGAACAGATACAGCAGCATCCCTGGGTTGCCACAATTCCCCCAGTACTTCTCCATTCTGCATGGACTCCACGCTTTCAGCTTGAGCGATGTTATATACCAGAAGTGTAATAGTTCATTGCTAAGAACACTTCAAATCTCCTCCCAGTCCTTTTATGTAAGTGTAATCCCTAGCTCAGATTCCACCCTTATTTGACCTGGAAATTTATATTTATTTCTAGCTGTTGGGACACAAAAGTCTCTTTATTGCTAGTGCATGTTAATCCCTGCCCTGAGTGCCCCAACTTTGGTGATATCTGGATCTTTGGTAATGATATCTAGCCATGAGCGAACATGGAATATTGATCTGCACCATGTTGTGGGCCTGTTTCAATGATTGCCGTTTGGTCAGAAAGGTAATGGTGCACAACACACTGCCCTCATAGAGGTAGAGAGCTCCCATCCCCACTGGGAGCTGAGCAGCAAGAGCACTGTGGGAGCAGCATACTGTTTTTTTGTGAGTAACCAAGTATTATGAACAGGCTTTATGGCCTGAGTCACAAGAGTAGGGCCTGTTCTCCTACTTATTGACTTTCCACTGCTGTAAAACAATAGTTTCAGGTTTATGTATAAAAAATAGAGATCACAGGGTTGGAAACAGACCTCTGCACCATGTGTAGCTCAGAAGAAGGATCTGTTTAGGGACAGAGGGTGGAGGATTGCCAAATGCAGTGAAGGAGAGATCCGTCCTGATTTCTTTAGGGATTAGCTCGAAACACTATGTGAAAGAGAAGAGGTTGTAGTAGACGAAGGGGAGAGAACCAGGCAAGGACAGCAAGAGATTAGAGGTGTGGCATCACTCCTTTCGATCTCCTTTGCACAGATCTGTCCTAGGCACACATCAAGTGTGCCACTAATGTACTTTCCAGAGTTTCTCAGCTACACTTCACACTTTAGTTTCTAGAATGCCCAAGGTATGTATACTACCTAGAAGTTCTAGGGTACGACTATCACCAATTCTATGAGCAAATCTCTAAGATTATATCAGCCTAGCAGAGATATTGAACTCATAGTGACTCTCCAAAAGCTAAAGATGATCAAGATAGAAGAGCTGGGGAGTTTGAGAGTGAGAAGAGGAGACAATCTTGCCAGGAAAAAGAGGAGAGGAAGTGTGAGAGACAGGAGGGAAATGAGGAAAGAGAAACAGAAAGAAAAGGAGGAGGGGGGAAATGCTAAGGGACACAGAGCTTAGGAGAAAAAAGAGAGCCCTTGAGAGAAAGAAGCATAGGATGGCAAATATGACAATTCCATCTGGGATAAGTGAATTTACCTCTAGAGAGGGCCTAGTGGTTGTCAAGGTTCCAAGCATACTTGTGCATGTGTTTGTGAAAGGTCTAACATCTTGTAATGATTTGTGAGGTAACTTGTAAGGCATTGGCTTTGAATGTGGTATCTAAGGCAGTTTCCTTGAAAGGGCACTTGACATTGCAAGGCACAGTCATTATTTGGTTTATGAGTGAGTGAAGGAAGACTCGATTAGAAGGTTTTGGTTGAAGAAACTCAGTACATTCAACGGTCCAAGGAATACATGAGAGCGGATGATGTTCTGATTCAGACATGGAGTATTGCAAAATTGGAATGAGTGGGTGAGCGGGATAGAGGCCAAGGAGTTTCAGTCCCTAAACAAGTTGATAGTGACAGTAAAACATGAAGAGGAGTGACCTACCCCACTCAGGCAATGCCTGTCAGATCATACAGGGTCAGATCTAGGGAAGCTTGCAGTGTTGGCTGACAAGTAATTAGCTAACCGTTGGTGCAAAGGAATGTCCTGTTGTCACAGGACCTTGACAGAGACACCCAAGCATTAGAAAAACCCATAATAGATTGGATCTCCTGTTGTGTAGAACCTGCCCTGATAGCTAAGTGTGTGGTAAGACAGGGGGAGAACAAATACACCTAACTCCTCTACCAGTTGTAGCTGTTCCATTTGAACGGTGGAAAAATAAATATTCCATGATGCAGTGTCTTGCAAGTTTTATGACAGAACCCTATGAGTTTGGACCAGACCCCGTAGCTGTGTGACATAATTTCTAGAGTTGAATGGAATGAAATTCAAGAATGTCAGAGAGTTGGTCAAACTATCAATAAGTTTGTGGAAAGACTTGAGGCAATCATCAAACAATGTAAGTTCAATTAATTTAATGAAAAACAATCGCTATGCGTCTTTGAGCTATTGATGGATGCTTATCAGATTCATGTAGATGGCGAATGCTGAGAGGAACACCATGTCTGGAGTGAGTGTTAATAGCTGCCAGAGCTGAAGACCATGCTGAGAGACAACTGCTGACATGAAGATCGAAGGTGCCCAGAGGGCATCAGTCATGAGTGTGAAAAGCAGGCCAAAACAAAAGACACAAAGTGATCTCTACACGTGAAATTGAAGGTATGTTTTAGATGTGGATTTCCATTTCCACAGGAAGGTATATGCCCGGCCATTGGACAGATATGTAAAGACATGGAAAGAGAATCATTTTGTGATGGTGTGGCAAGCCAATGAACAAGTAAGTGTGTCACGGCATTAAGACAAAATGTTTGCCAGGTGGTTCCAGAACAACACTCAACACATGTTCACAATGCCAAGTAACGATATCAGTTGAGGCTAATTGACACTAAACAAGGTTAATCACCATCTTGCATCTAAATCATCATCAGACAGTTCTTCTGCCTCAATATCAAGTGAAAATGAAGAAAATGAGTTTGCCATTTCAATGTTTACCTCAGAGAAAACATACACATGTTGGAATGGTTGACTGTGGAAAGAAAATGCCAGTCAAAGAAAGGTTGACATGCCAAAGCAACAAAATTATACAAACACTGTCCAAAGATTACGTTAAAAATAAATGGCTGTTCGATACCTTACATTATCAATGCATCGATAAACATAATGAGTGTAGAGAAATACAATGAACTATCTTCATTACTGCAGCTTATGCCACTGGAAAACCAAAATGTATTCATGGGCTGCATCAATGCCTATGAAGAGTCAAGGTTTATTTGTAGCAACAGTAAAACATAAGAAAATTAAGGAAGAAGCGCCCATCCATGTGCTTCAAGTTACAGCGCAAAGTGCCTGTCTACCTAGTTTCAGTACAGCTGTTGATATAGGATAGGTTTCTGTGAATTACAGCATGAATGCTCATCATGAAATAGTAAGTTGTTTCCCTTTGTTGTTCCATGGTTTAGGAAAGCTTAAGACTATGAATATAAAACTGCATATTAATGAGGATGTCTGTCCTATTGTTCAGAAACATTCACCCTCATTTTGAGTTTGACGAGCGGCGGAGGCAGCCCGCCAAACTCATACCGCCGGGAGACGCCATTGTGGTCTAAACACCACCCGCCCGATTATGAGTTCACCGCATTTTCTGTCCACCAGCCCTGCTGTAAAAAGGGCCTTAACATTGATGCCGGCTCGTAATCAAGCCAGCAGCAATGTGGCAGTGTGGCGGGTGCAGCAGCATCCGTCACGCATTCCTCTGCCCATAATTTGGGCAGTGGAAAGCACAACGGGGCTGTACACGGAGGCCCTGCTCTGCCCATGCCATGGGGCTACAGCCATGCAAAGGCTGGGGAAAAGGGGACTCGTAATTCCCAGGGCAGCGCTGCCATGGCAGATTGAGACCACTGGCGGGAACATGGTGGTGTCGGTGGTCCGACTGTGGCAGCTCCACCACGGTCGTAATGTGGCGTTCAGACCTCCACTATGATGGCGGTCCAAACGCCACAGTGCGTCTTGCGGTCTTAAGACCATCAGACTCGTAATGAGGGCCCTAGAAAAATTGCTTTTCATTTACAATAAGCTGTTGAAAAAACTTGAATTGCTACTTCAACATGATATTATTACACGTTCCACTGGTCCAACACTATGGGGTTCTCCTTTAATAGTAGTGCCTAAAAATGACAGAGAAGGACCTGTATACTTCTGCGTTGCCATGTGCCAGGCAAATAAGCTAATTGAATGAGAAAGACATTCAGGTCCACACATTGCTGACATGATAATGCAGTGAAGTGAAATAGTGTAAAAGACTTCTCTCCCCTTGATTTAAATAAAGGTTAGCATCAATAGAAATTTGAAGAAAATTGTAGCTACAATACAACCTTTTCTATACATTTTGGTCTGTTTTGATACAAAAGCATAGGGCCTAATTTAGATCTTGGCAGATGGGTTACTCTGTCACAACGAAGATGGATATCCCATCCACTGAAATCTAAATTCCAGATGATACAATGTGATTTGGAATTCAACGGATGGGGTAACATGTCCACTGAGTTCTAAATCAGGCCCTTAGTTTTAGCCAGGTGTGTCATTGGCTGCAGAACTTATCCAAGATGTCATTCGACTAATCATACAGCCTGTTGTGAATATGTTCAATTATTGCCAAGACATATTCGTTTTATGGAACTCCACATAAGAAGCATGATAGAGCTCTCACACAACTATGGGGGTTATTACAACTTTGGAGGAGGTGTTAATCCGTCCCAAATGTGACGGATATACCACCAGCCGTATTACGAGTTCCATAGGATATAATGGACTCGTAATACGGCTGGTGGTATATCCGTCACTTTACCGTCACTTTTGGGACGGATTAACACCTCCTCCAAAGTTGTAATAACCCCCTATATCTTATTTTCAGTGATGCAGGTTTGACTTTGATTGCAGACAAGTGTGAGTTCAGCAAGACAAAACTAAAATTCTTTGGCCATATTTTATCTGACGGGGGTATAACACTCGATTCTGCAAAAGTACAAGCTCTGTCAAATGCTGATCCCCACAAGATGTTTCATTGGTACGTTCATTGCTTGGTATGGCCAGTTACTGATCAAGGTACATTCAAGGCTTTGCCATTGTAAGTGCTCCATTACTAGAGTTGATACAGAAAAATGTTTCAGCAATCAAAAAAAATGTGCAAGAAGTTTCAAGAGAATCAAACACACGATTGAAAATGCTACTGAAATGCATATTTCAGTCCAAAAATTCATACAGAGGTTGTGATTGACTCTAGCCCTTTCGGGTTAGGCACTATCCTTGAACATCACAGTGAACGCCCAAATGTCTGAAGGCATATTGTGGCATATAGTAGTAGACATTTGTCTGAAACAGAATGTGTTTACTAGGAACCTGAGAAAGAAATATTAGCCATGGTATCATCTTGTGAGCATTTCCATGTATTTCTGTATGGAAAGCCATTTACATTTGTAACTGATCATCAAGCTTTACTGGCTATCTTTGGCAATTCAAAATCAAAGATGCCTCCTCTCACTGAATTATACAATTGTGCATCATCCAGGAAAGGATCAGAATCTTGCTGACTATCATTGTAAATTCAAATACACCAGCTTCTATCTCGTTTGCCATCACTGCCATGAGGCATGATAGTGACATGCTGAAGCTAAAAGATATAGGGGTTCATTACAACCCTGGCGGCCGGCGGTAAGGTGGCGGTAACACCGCCAACAGGCTAGCGGTGTTCCGCCAGCAATTATGACCGTGGCGCAAAAGCCACGGCCATACCGCCGGCCCCTCCACTTTACCGCCAGGTTTCCACCTGGCGGTCATAATCCCCAGCCTGTCCATGGTGGTGAACGGCTGGCTGTAAGGGGACTTGGGGTGCCCCTGGGGGCCCCTGCACTGTCCATGCACTTGGCATGGGCAGTGCAGGGGCCCCCAGGCATAGCCCTGTCGTGCATTTCTGAAATGCGCGACGGGTGCTACTGCACCCGCTGCACATCAGCATTGCCACCGGCTCTATTACAAGCCGGCAGCAATGTTGATGTGACATTTCCGCTGGGCCAGCGGACGGTAACACTGTTACCGTCCGCTGGCCCAGCAGAAATTTCATAATAGGGAGCCAGGAATACCGCCGGCAATGGCGGTATTCTGTCTCCCGCGGCCTCAGCGGTCTTCTTGCAAGACCGCCAAGGTCGTAATGACCCCCATAATTACACATCAGTCATGCAACCAGCCCACTCAATCTCTTACCAATGAGAGGGAATATCAAAAATACAAAAATGTCAAACATAAATTATCCTTTAACTACGGAAGGAGTTATACCGTGAGGGTCAAGAATCTTGAATTCAGTGAGTCTGTGACAGAAAGTATTTGAAGTAGCTCACAAAGGACACTGTGGTATTGTTGCCACAAAAGAGCTCTCCGAGACCAAGTTTGGTTTCTGTACTTAGATGAAAGAGTTGAAAAGGAACTCAAGGCATGTCACACATGCAGCTGCCTTTCTATCAATGTTTCTCAACATACTCTGATCAAGTCAGAACTCCCTAAACAGGTATTGGAGAGAATAGCCATCAACTTCTTCGGTCTGCTCGATAATGGGCATTACCTGATAGCGACTGAGGGTTAATACTCCCATTTTCATTTGGTTGAAGAGCTCTCATCCACAAATCATGAACAAGTCATGCAAAAACTAGAAGGCATCTTTGCTACGATTGGCATTCCAACCATTGTGAAGTCTGATACATGCCCGGTTTGTGACAGATAAGAATTCATAGAATTCCTGGAGCATCTGAACATAAAGCGTCGAAAGAGGACACCTTTATAGCCAATTAACTTGCTGAGCATTTCATGAGTACGTTAATGAAAGTAGTACAGTGTGCAACACTTGAGCAGCTCAGTTTGGAAATTGCAATAAATTCTACTCTAGAAGCTTATCGCTCAACACCCCTACCTGACGACAGGTGAAAGTCCTGCAAGTTTGTGAGATGTGAGGATAATGCAGGCATGTGTTAGTATACTGCAATGGTATCTGCATGAGCCTATGAGTGCTACAGTACATGGAGAAAGCAAGAGTATGTATGAGTGCACTTCACTGGTATGTGCATGAGCCTGTCAGTGAGGACAGTCCATGCAGATGTGCGTGCACCACCTTGGAACCAATGCTAAAGTGTGTGTGCCCACTCCCTTAAAACATGGATAAATTGGCTTATACCCAATTGGCATATTTTATAAGTCCCTTGTAGAGCAGTGTACCATATACCTGGGGCCTGTAAATTATATACTAATAGTGGGCCTGCAGTACTCATTGTGCCACCCACTTACCTAGCCCCTTAAACCATGTTCAAGTCCTGCCATTGCAGCGGAAGGCATATATAAACTGCCATGTCAACTTGGCAAGCCACGTGCCACGCTTTAAACTTCCCCTTTCTTACATATAAGATACCCCTAGCGTAACTTCTTACCTAGCTCATAGGATAGGGTGTATTCTAGTCTAAAGGCTAAACATGTATGTTTAGATTTTACATGTCCTGGTAGTGAAAAACACTGCTGTGAGGAATTAGGAGCTGGTAGCTATGCAACTCGTGATACCTTTGCAATTGTAATGAAAATCCCTATTTGATGGTAAAGTCAAGTTTTTTATTTCAATTTTAAAAATGCAATTTTCCTAAAGTTAGCATTGTTATGCTTGTAGTCCCTCTGTCCCTGCAGAATGTCTTGGGCAACATGACTGGTGTAACTGACAGACTTTGTGAATTCCTCTTAGGCAGTCTCACAATAGAGGGATTAGGTGTGCCTTAATCGGTCATCTGCTGGCAGAATGAGGGGGTGGATCTGAATGCAGACCCACTTGAAACTAAATAAGGAGTGTTCTGCCTTCAACCAAGAGCCTAAACCCTCCACGTTGTCACCACAGCCAGCTTGAATCCAGGGCAGGGGGGTCAGAAAATTCCATTACATTCAAAGCCACTATCTGGAAGCTTCTCTCACCTTCCAGAAGGAGGGCACCAAGGTATAAATATAGGATGTCAAACGCCAGCTCTTTAGTACATCTCTGGACTTGTAGATACTCTGCCAGGAGAAAGGACTGCTTTGCTGCCGAAAACACTGTTACTCTGCTGGACTGCTCACCAGTTACTGCTTAGCTGAATTGTTGCATTTCTGCCCTGCTGCCTTCTTGACTGGGGAACAATGACTGGGCTTACAACTTTAACTCAGGATTTCCAGAGTGACTCAAAAGAGCTAAATTACAGGCCTCCTGATCTGAGGTTCAGGGATAAAAATGTCTCCCTTGCAACTTGGACCCACACCTGAACCCAGCCTGAGTGAGTCCTGACCCTCCAAGTGGTTTCCAAACACTCCAGGTCCCTTGTTATTGGTGCTGAGGGGACCATACAGCTGAATCCAAACATGGGGACTTTTAGCTATATACTGCTCTGAGAACCAGGAGGAGACCATGACCAACATGTTCTTGTATCTGCTCAAGGTGCTACGGTGGTAGGATTGACTTTGTGGCTTCTCTCACTTCGCTGTTCTCCACATCAACAAATCCTTTACAGCGTTCTTCCGTCAAAGGGGTATCCGTCCTTGAGGAACTGTCTTCAGGTACAGCCCTCTGCCATGTCCAGCTGGAGTTTTTCGACTTCTATTTTAGAGATTAAGGCGGTCATTCTGACCGCGGCGGTCGCCGCCCGCCAAGCGGTTCCCGCCGAAAGACCGCAGCGGCCATTCCGGCTTTCCCGCTGGGCCGGCGGGCGACCGCCAGAAGACCACCGGCCGGCCCAGCGGAAAAGCCCCTTCAACAATGAAGCCGGCTCCGAATGGAGCCGGCGGAGTTGCAGGGGTGCGACGGGTGCAGTGGCACCAGTCGCGATTTTCACTGTCTGCAAAGCAGACAGTGAAAATCTTTGTGGGGCCCTGTTAGGGGGCCCCTGCACTGCCCATGCCAGTGGCATGGGCAGTGCAGGGGCCCCCAGGGGCCCCACGGCACCCGTTCCCGCCATCCTGGTTCTGGCGGTGGACACCGCCAGAAACAGGCTGGCGGGAAGGGGGTCGGAACCCCCATGGCGGTGCTGCACGCAGCGCCGCCATGGCGGATTCCCTGGGCCAGGGGAAAACCGGCGGGAAACCGCTGGTTCCCCTTTTCTGACCGCAGCTGTCAGAATAGCCCAGGAAGCACCGCCAGCCTGTTGGCGGTGCTTCCGCCGCCCTCCGCCATGGCGGTCATGGACCGCCAGGGTCAGAATGACCCCCTAAGAGCCAGATGTATCAAGCTTCCGGTTTGCATTTCTTAAATACTGAATTTTAAGAAATCGCTATTTTAGAAGTGCAAAATGGGATGTATGAAAACTGTAAGTCGGTAATAGCGATTTCTTAGATTTCTCAAACACAATTTGCAAGTTCCAAATACAGAATCACAAAAAATAGCGAATCGGTATTTGCCAATCGCAAATTGCAAAAACGTCAAACCGTAACAGCCTGATGACATCACAACCAGGAAGTGAGTCAGCCTATCCTGTTCCAGAACCAGAAGCAGGCAGAGAGACACAGCCCAGCACTAGGGAGGCAGCCTTGTGAGCCATCCAGGACCAAACAGGAACATAGCTACTGATGGGAATGTGAAGGAGAAAGGTTGACAGGAAGGGCATGCTCAAATTCAGTGAGCAGGGATTGGAGGTTCTCACTCAGGAGGTGGTCAGAAACCACGACAAACTTTTTGGGTAGAACTCACTTCAGCTGCCTGAAAATGAGAAGAGGAAATCGTGGTCAGACATCCAGACCAAAATATGCGCAGTAGGTGTTGCGCAGCGCTCAGTTGAGGAGATACAAAAGCAATGGTATGACTTGCTATCCCGTGCCATAGAGAGGGTAGCCAGCAGGCTAAAGGAGGCAAAGAGCACTGGAGGAGGACCACCCACCCAGACACCGTCCACACCAATGGAAGACATGCTGGAGTCCACACTGCTTCCTGAAGCTGTCAGTGGAGTCACTGACATTGACACCTCAGGCACACTCAGCGCCAGCAAAGGTTAGGGCAGTAATGATGTGTTTCCCCATATGTGCATGTACAAATGCCCCGTAGAAAATAGCTATTGGCACTGTGCAGTGTGATAAGTAGGCCATGCAACATCTTACATACAACACAACAATGCCTTATGGGAGTGGTAGTCCGCACCCCTAAAGTGCAAATACCACACAAATAGCAAGATACTGTTAAGCCAAATAGAGAAACAATACAAAAGTCTTAGTGATACTATGCCAGTGTACATTTAGTAGTATTATGCAACTATTTGTGTAATGATCAACAATGGCATGCTGCACATTGTTGTTGTAGAGTTTACAGGCCCTGATACAGCAGAAGGTGTAAATGTTGGAGATAGCGAAACACAGCCACAGCCCGACTCAAACACCAGTGAGTCCTTCATTAATGCACCAACTAAACACACGGCGAGAGTGCTACCTCTCCCAGACTATAACCTGGACTCTGATGTAATGCCGGATGAAGAACCCACACCACATCCATAGTCGAGAATGACAGTAAGACAGCGGCCCCTGCCCCAGCGTCAGTCCACTCCCCTCAGGAGGCGTCACAAAGCAAGCATACAGTGCACTGAGGAAGATGAGGGCCCATCACTCTTTGGCAGCTTGAAGCTTCCATGCTGAAAGTGAAGCGCCTGCAATGTAAACACATAAGGTTAATGCACAGGCAGTTGGTGTCAATAGATCATAACATGGCCGAAATGCACAGGCAGTCTGAGTCTCACAATGACAACATTGGAGTAATGCACAAGCAGTTAGAGTCTCTTAATGTAAACATGTGCATGCTGCATGAGGGACAGCAAACAGCAGCAGAAAACACAAAGGAGATGACAAATACCATTAGGGAACTCTGCACTGTGATTCAGCAGGAGCATGTCAGCCACCGTAGGCGCCATTACCAAATTGATGGGTAGGTTGGATGGGTTCTGCAAATCTGTCAATCGGCTCTCCACCTCAACTGCCTTGAAATCACGACATGCTGTAACCAAAGAAGTGGAGCTGGCACATTGCAGTCGGGACATTGCACAAGTATTGGTGCAAATAACCAATTGTTTGGAGACAATGCAGACAGCATGGAGTGCTACAAACAGTGAACTGGGTGGTGGGGCTAGTGAGGAGCTCTCTAGCCTCAGCAGTCTCACAGCCCCTGTGATGGATCCTAGGCGTCACAGTACCAGACACAGTACTGTCTTTGAATCCGCTACAAGAGGTGCCACCGACACCACTGAGCACGCAAGTGGAGTACCTGGACATAGGAAGTAATGATGAGGTGTACAGGGGACTAGCTTAACATGTAGCAAAACAGTTATACTTCGATGCTAATAGTGTGACACTGTTACTCGCACCTGTTTGTGTATAGTGCTTAGCTATGTCCTTATCACACATATATTACCTGAAGTCAAGACAATAAAGATGCTTCCTACAGCCATACATATAATAGACGTGATATTGTCATTACTTACATCAGAAATGGTTGCGGGTGATGTCAGCATGTCTTTGTCTGCCCTCTGCTGCACTGCTTCTGTCTACTGGGTGAAGGGGTGGCAAGGGATCACCATCCTCATCTGAGTCCGGCTTGGTGGGTTCCACAGGTATGCCACTCGTCATAGCAATGTTGTGCAACATAACACATGTAGCCACAATTTTGCATGTTGTTTCAGGGCTGTATTAGAGTGCACCACCACTCTTGTGTATGCATCTGAAGTGGCTCTTCAACAGGCTGAAGGTCCTCTCTACAACGCTGCAGGTTGTCCTGTGAGCAGCATTATACCTCCTTTCGGCTGGCGATGCAGGATTCAGATAGGGCGTCATTATGAATGACAGCACGGCGTAGGCATTGTCTCCTGGAATGACAGGAAAGTAAAATGAGTACTTGTTACACATGACGTCACGTTTACATCAATGCAACATTGTCAACTATTACATTATCCAATAGATGTCCTTCACCAAACTCACCAGCTAGTAGTCTTGTGTAAATCCCACTGTGCCGAAAGATGTAGGAGTCATGTGTGCTATCTGGATATCTGGCCATGTGATCGGTTATTATGTTGGAGGCATCGCTAATTACTTATATGTTCATGGAATGTACATTTTTACAGTTCCAATAAACATACTCTTTGGCAGATGGCGGATAGATAGCCACATGTGTCCCATCAATGGTGCCTATTACATGTGGGAATCGGGCAATCTGGTAGAAATCAAATTTTGTCTATAGTAATTCCTGTGGGGGTGTTGGGGAATCTTATGTGCTGTTGAATTTTGCTGAGCATGGCATTGAGAAATCCATTGAAAAATCGTGAGAGAGCACTCCAGCTGCTGCTATAACCCCTTGATAGCTCCCTGAGGCTAATAGGTGCAGGAAGCATAATACCTGCACATGGGTGGGTATACTACTGGTCCTGTGTGTGGTGTGCTGCAGTATGGGTTGTAGATCAGCTATCAGGTCAAGTATCATGGCTGAGCTTAACCTGTACTTCTCATATATCTCCTCCTCTGTCTGGTCAAAAAGGGTAATGCACACTCTAAAAATGCTCTCTAAAAATGCTCTCCTGTCTCCTTCTCCCTCTCCTCAAACCTGTCAGGATCCTCTTCCTCCTCACCATCACGTAGAGCGCAGCTATTGTGGAAAAGGGGCTGAATCATTTTGGGCTACTTTACATAGGTTGCACCTGGTTACCACCTGATTTCACTTTGTGGTAAATCGCACGTGCAAAAGACCATTCTGTGAATAATCGCTAGGTTGCACCTGGTTACCACCTGATTTCACTTTGTGGTAAATTGCATGTGCAAAAGCCCGTTCTGCAAATAATCGCTATTTGCGAGTTGCAGATTGCAATTCGCTAAATCATGTCGCTATTTGTGATACGCATAATGCGACCCGCAAATTAATGTTGCAGTTGCATGGAATCGCTATTTTAATGATTCTTTATATTTCCACTGTGAATGCCTCTCATACATTGTGAAAGGCATTTTTGCATTCACAAACGGCCTAATTTTGCAATTCACACCGTTTGTGAATGCAAAAAAGCTTGATACATCTAGCCCAATGGACCGGATTTGGATTTTGGTGGATTGGTTACTCTGTCACACTAGTGAAGGATATCCCATCTGCCAAAATATAAATCCCATAGGAAATAATGGCATTTATATTTCAACGGACGGGATACGGGTCACTGTCGCAACATTGTAACCTTCTTCCGAAATCTAAAACAGGCCCTAAGACAGAATGGAGAAACCTTCACCATGGCTTTCACTTAAGGCTATTCGATGATGACACACCCTCCTTGGGCACCTCCTTTAGCCTTGTCCTGCTAAACCTTAAGTTTTCAGAACATTTTTTCTCAGAAAGTCTTTGAAGATAAGCACTGACTGGGCCCAATCCACGTCTTGCATCAGAACTGTGCTCCATCAAGGTCGGCTGCATTTTTTTAATTTGACATAGACTCGCCTCCTTGATTTCTGTGCTTGGCACTAGTTTTTAATAAAAACTTCAAAAAATTATAACTCTAGTTATTCTATGTCTACTGCTTGTAATCTGTCGTTTTGCTGTCGACTAATTTAGTAAAATGTGCTCTATTTTTAAAATTTTGTGTGTGATTTTTCTTGTGTTTTCACTTTATAACTGTTTGTGTGCTTCACATATACTTTACACATTGCTTCTGTGTTAAGCTTGATTATTTTTTGTGCCAAGCTACGCATAGTTAAGAACAGGTTCAGTGTGACTTTTTGTGTTTCACCTTGCAAGGGACTGTAGCTGTTGATTGGGCAGGGCTCACACCCCAGTCAACCAAAAAAACAATTTCTCACAGTGATGCATACACATCAAGCACCGTGTTAAGCTGAGCAACTGGCACCCATCCCCTAATCAAAAGAAAATGTAACACAGCATATGCAGCAACACAGATAAATGGTGACAAATTCAAATTACACATTTTTCTAACTTCCTCTCCATCCCACACACACCATTTTGAAATTAAATACTTGGGCCCAGATTCTAAAATGCTTATAGTCTGATTAGTGTTTCTTTTGTAATTCTAAACTGATGATAAAGTTTTTTGGGGTTTCACAAACCAATGCAAATTGGTATTTGCATTGGTTTGTGTGGCAAAGTAATGCAAAACACTGCTTTGCATTACTTTGCGTCAAAGGGGAGTTACATAGGTGGTACATGGGCATACCTATGCTGCCACCCTTGCTTTTTGGCATTAAACCCTATTCTGAAACACCAGTAGAAAGGGTTTACCAACAAAAATGAATGTCACTGAAAATCAAGAGTTAAACAGAGGATTTTTTTTATGTCTCCATGCTTTTCCGACTTTGCATGTGTGCTACGCTTTACAGCCCACATGCAAAGTAGGAAAAGGATTTCCTCTTGTCTAGTCATAGTATTTTGTACGAAAGCTATGCTAGACTCATGCACACAAACTAGCACCATGGTGCTAAGGTATGTGCGTGGCGCCTGAAGTTAGCACCGCTGATAGAGCGGGAAAGAGAGTGCCATTTCTATGTGAATATGGCATTCTCCTGCTCTCTCCTTGTCACGCAGCACAACACAGCACTTTTTGGCTGTTGCGCTGCATTAGGCAACAGCTTTCAGAATCTGAGACATGAACTGTCATCTACCCACACAAATCAAATCCAGACCATAACATACTGTGTCAAATAATGGCTCTTTTTTTCGCTTTCTATAAGGTGCCCTTTTGAAAAGAGTTGCTAGTGAGTCAATTAGGATAATATATCTTTAGTGAGCAAATGTTGACAGGTGCACTGTTGAGGTCTTCACTTCATAATTTTTCAATACTATTTTATTTTAAGGCTTTTCTTGTTTCTTTCTTTTTTGGTGCAATTGATGTCACATAATTGAGGGCAACTTTATGAAAAATGTTTAACTACACCTACTGTTATTCACTAGCATCATCCATACGCCACATTTTTTAAATTACATACAATGGCACTAAGGAATGGTTAGCGTACAAAAAAATTATGCTAAGCATTGCGATGTGTCGTAAGAAAAAATGACGCTATGATTCAAAAGTGATGCTAGACTCTTTCGCGGCACGTATTTTTTACGCAAAATGGGTTAGGGCCATATTTAGCTGCCTTAGCGTCCAAAAAACATGCGCAAACAAGAAAAAAACAATAGGAAAGACAAGATGGAGAACGAAGGCAAGGGGAGACCCTAGGTATAACCCAATCACCCAAGTACCAGCCCTGGCGATCCAGCAAAGTCCCAGAAAAAGGAGAAGCGAAGCAGAAGTGTCACTTTAGTGAGGAGGAGCACAACATCCTGGTCAGAGAGGTGACGGAGCACCAACACCGGCTCTTCGTCACCTTCAAATCGGCAGTCGGTAGAAGAGACACCATATGTGAGGCAAAAGGCGATAAAGTCAATAGCGCAGGAAAGATGAGGAGGAGTGTAACCGATTGCAAGAAGCGCTGGCACGATTCCACACGCAGGACTAAGGAGGAACTGGCCATGAACCTAAAGGAAAAACTGCAGACTGGAGGTGGAAGTCCCAAACCACAGGAGGACCTGGATGAGCTGGAGGAGGTGGTTGCAACAGTCATCCTGGAGGAGCTGGTCACAGCACCTTGAGACCCTATGGGTGATTAGCCTCACTCTACAAATCCATGATTGATTGACTGATTGATTGGAATCGCAGGATAGTGCAAACAAACAAGAACTACCACAAATGCAGGGTAAGTTGCAGGGGTGGCTATCTGGAATCTCACAAATGGCAGAAGGGAGAGGCACATAGGACACACTCAATGCATGCTAAAGGGATGCATTGGGACACATAGGCCCTGGATCAAAACGCCCCATCACCACCCAAGCCACACTTGTACTGAAATTCTGTTTGCGCAATGCACTCCAACATATACATAACATAGACATAAGCCACTCACTATGGCTTTACTCCACCATGTAAATATACAATTAGTGTGACTGTGGCTATTCCAAGACGACACCTATTCCATATTGCCATAGGCCCTGATCCAAAATAACTTGTACATCAGAGACTGGGATTGAAGTCAATACCACCCCACGGATGGTGACAGGATGGTGTAACAGGGCACAATGATTACGTTCCTCCTTGTGTTATTGTCTTTCTTATGAGTGCTGCATCCTGCAGCACACACTGAAATGTCATCTTTCAAAAATAGCTTGTACGTGTGCAGCGAGGGACACGTTCTTCCACATAAACAATCTATCCCCTCAATGCAGGCACTCCTTTATAATGCTGCAACAATGTCTGTGTTGGTGCTGGGAGAACAAATTTGTGAAGGCACAGGGGGAATCACAGGGGTGTACTGTATTTCAGTAAACATGGCACATTCCTGTGTTTCAAAACTGGCACAGCGTTGTGCAACACATATTGCTGCTGCACTGAGTTGTGCCACTTGAGACCAAACAGGCCTAAAGTGTACAACCTGTGGAACACAAACCTCACAGGTTGAACCAACAATAATTCTCACACAACTGTATGCGCCATGTTGGAATGGCCACAAAAGTCAACTCATACAACATATGGGTTATGTCTGTGAACATAATTTGTGTAGCTGTACAAGTAGCTGCAATCTCACCATCTGACAAGATTGGGTGTATTGTGTGAATGGTTGGTGCACTGCCTAATGGTACAATCAACATGTGTAAGAACTGGCACAAGTGGCGTCAAAGGTGTACTACTGGCACAATGTCACTAACCCATAATGCAACTGAATCATCATACACATAGTAGCTCTTGTGGAACTAAGCTGTACTTTCCACTTGTGCCACATCAACAAAATCTCAAAATGCATGCACTGATCCACATTTAACATCCTTACACCAACACATCCCTGTTGCAGATATGTTGTGTGCAAGGAAATGTCCCATATTTAGGGAGGGACAATCTAATGGGGCAGGCAATCCATAACGGCTGCACTGTCCCTTCCAATTAGCACATGTGTGGGTCCTGCTACAGGCAAATGAGAACGTAACATAAACATTGTATGCAATGGACCTACCTGCTCTTTGCTGTACTAGTACCATCATTCATGGTGCCAATGCATCATAGCAACAAAAGAGTGGCAGCACACATTACACTACTGTGACAATGTCCACAATAGTGAATAGGAAGGAAAATTACATTTCACCATAGTGTCAGTGGCAGGTACAAGGTCCCTGTACCCTGCAAGGACGTAGGTGGTGTGGGATAAAAGCACAAAGGCCCAGAAGTAATAGTGATTGATGGTGCATGGCTCTGCCCAAAATTTTCCAGCGTTGTGCACTGACATTTTCAAAACACAGGTATTTACTGTATTTACTGAAATATAGGGCATCCCTGTGTTACTCCCCACACTGGCGCTAAAATAGCTGACATGCGCCAATGCAGCAACCATTGCACCATTGTGAAATCATGCCTGTGTTGAGGGGGAGATTATTTTTGTGCAAGAAGGAACATCTTCCTGCACAAAAACAATCCTAAAAGGCCATTAGCGCTTTGTATGTGTGTTGCAAAATGCAACACATATGGAAAAAGGGAAAACGGGGAGAAAAGATGGCATTTCACTTGTTGCGCCATGCTAACACCACCGCTGGGGTGACTCTATGCTTTGGCGCTGCCTCTGGTTTATGAAAACTCATAAATCTGAGGCAGCATCAAAATGCAACAATGCCTGTGTTGGAGCTGGGAGAACAAATTTGTGTAGGCATGCCCACAGCAACACCCATTGCATGCCCCTACCACGCAACGTGCTGCATGTGAAGGGGCCGTATTTACAAGGTGGCGTTAAGTCGCAAAAAGTCCTTTAGCACCAGCTTGCAAATACATTGCAGAACATTGCTCCTAAATATGTCCCAAAATACCTTGTGAGCTTTCCCATGTGTGATGCATGCTACACATAATATACAACTACATCTTTGGGTCTGTAACATGTCACTGAGCCTCCAGTAGCACATAAATGATGTGCCATGTCAACAGCCACCACAATCCAAGATTTACATTTCACTATCTCATTGCAGCGGATGATGCCTTACCTCCTGCCGACTGGCCTGTCCTGAATTTTACAAATGACATGGATGACTAACTGCTGAGCATCAATGAAGAGACTCTCCAGGATGTCCTAGGTTTCCCCTGGACACCACCACCAGTCACAGGGAGGACACACAGTGTTGCGGGGTCTCCACATGAACCACCCAACTACCAACACACAGCACCAGCAAGTCCTGACACTGCCCTGGACTCTGAGGACCCAGCCATCACCTTCCAGAGGACAGTGGTAAGAGTCCAACGGGAGCTGGCCAAACAGGTGCGAGTGGGGATGGAGACCATGGCTGGCAGCCTAGAGGGAGAACAAAGGTGCCTCTGTCCAATTAAGGGTAACTCAGCTGCCACGGGAAGCACTAACTCGCTGCTACATGGACTCAAGGTGTCCTTGGCAGACATAGCTGCTGTCATGAGGCATAGGCTTCAACAATTGTTCTCCCAACATGGCAGCAGCATGATAGACAACAGGCTAGGGGCAAAACAGAATACCCAGAAGTCTATGCAGCGCGAAGTGGCCTCCCTCAGGGAAAACATGTCTGCCTGCCACTGTGATGTTGCTGTGGTATTGAGAAATCAACAGTTCCTCCTTGCTGCAGTGATGCTTTATGTGTTCTCACAAATGGCAGCTGCCGGGACCATTGACTTCACATCTCTATCCCCTGATGCGTGTGTGGCCCCCGCAACCTCAACAACAGCACCACACATGGCACAGGAGGCACCCCACACATCATAGGATAAAGATGTGGAAGGACAACATTCACAAAGAACACCACCCGTAGCACCAGTCTGTGCCACATGGACAGTATCTCTTTTGTTCTCTGCTTAAGATCATGCCAGTGTTGTGAGAGCAAGCAATGTGTTCTCTTCACTCAACCACTGTTGACCTGTCTGCTATGGACTGACATTATCTCAAATCTTACCTATTGGCAATTTGGACACCTCCTCTCTAATACACACTTCTCCTAACCATGTCTCATGACATGTCCCTCCCTCCGGACTCTGATTGTACAACAAATTGCTCAAGATCTCTCATGGGGTCTGTGAACTTGACATTGTATAGCATTGGAAAATGCACTTGCACCTGTAAATAAAGCACTTTGTTAACATGTAACTTTTCCATGTTTACTGTGATCCATCAATGCAGCTAAATAAATGCTTTGTGTGAGGCCATGCCAATGAGTACAGAACATAATTACAGTGCATTAGTGTCAGACACAAGGCCACACACTAGGATCCTAACATGAAAAAGGTAAATGATGGTGTTGTGGACTACAACCAACTTACAGAGTCCTCAAATCACGTATTGAGCAGACATCCATGAAAGTTGACCTATGGCATGTAGGTGTCTGAACAAAGTCTATGGCAATTGACCCAGATGAGAGCACCAGTACAACTAATATGTGTGGTTTAGAAGAGGCAAATGTAATCAGTGATGGGCAGCTGCCTCTGTTGCAGGATACAGTCGGAAATGTGGGTATTATCATATGTGCCACACTTCACAACAATGATCCTGCTAGACCCCACAAATGACAGTTCCATACCTGTCAAGATAACATATACATACACAGTGTGAATGGCTGGAACTGTGAATGACAAATAGATTGACTAGCTGATGTCATTTAGCAGCCAATCTGACAGCTCATTGGTCATAGGGGATGTACATGGTAATACATGGAAATAAGGACAGAAATCATATCCTACTCCATTCCTCCTACTTGGCAGTGCACACATGAGAACATCCAGACACTCATTCAACATGGACAGAAAATAGTCTAATACTAACAGGATTCTTTACAACATAATAAAAACATCATATCTACACATAATCTAAAAACTACCCTACACTAAACTAACCTAAATTAACTTAACTTAACTTACACCTATCCCTATCTAACCTATTCTAAACTAATCTTACACATGTAATGCCACACGCTAAACATTGTCTCCCCAACCCCCTTAAGAGACCAGAGACAAGTAGGACAACATAAACTAAGGCTGCACATGTTCTAACTTAACCTATGTCCTAAACAAATATATGTATATTTTAAAATATTTTTAAAGATTTTTAAATGTTGTTTGTTTTACTTATTTTGTTTTATATATAGACACATCATAACCCCCAAAATAAAAAAATAAGGATAAAAATGACCCCCAACTGTACTTACTCTAATCTATGCCCACCCTACACTATTTGACTAACCTAACACAACCCATCTTAAACCCACTATAAATACCTAGTATCAGTAAAAGGGCGAGGGAAGGAACTGGGAGGTTGCGGCACAAACACTTCACATTTTTTTTTTTTTTTTGCAGTACTTGAGCAACTTATGATTTGTGGCAGTCTCTTTCTCCAACCTTTCCAATCTGGCCATCAGGGCGGCCATATCCCATCTCATGTCTGATTCATAGCTTGATGTTGTGGCTGGAGGTGGTGGCTGTAGGGGTGCCTGGCTTGAGACAGATGCAGCATATGTGGAGGGGGCAGGACCGCTGAGGCCCCCTGGACCTCATATTTCTTTCTCAATGTGGCTTGCTTTGATTTTGCCTGTTGCCTGTTGTTTTTGCCTGCTGTTTTTTACTGTGGAAAGCATGTTGTTCTGCTGACGGTCATATTGGCAGCTGAAACAAGAGGAGAATAAATTATTAAATACAGCATTGGGTGGAGGTAGAACAGACATGCAATGTACACAGTATCCTCAGATGATAAATGCAGCCCACCACACATTCCACAACACTGACTGACTTCAAATCTATAACAAATCCCTACCAGCCATCTACGGTATCATGTACATGTAACTAGGATAACAGCTATCCATTATTGACCATCAGGAGCCAGAGGTGAGTGGACTACTGAGTCCTCGCTTAACATTTGTGTGAAAAAACTAGTGAGGATCAGGTGGCCCAACAAGTCCAGATTTCCTGTGCCATTGTCAATATGTGGCGCTTTATATGCAATACACCACCTTGACACCCATGGTGATACATCAAGCCTTGTCCAGGCATTATGGATGCAAATAGGGGTCATCTGATAGGGGTGCAGGAAACTTTCCACCAGCAATTCTAGGGTTAGGTAAAGCTTCATTCATGTGTCCTGGGTTAGCAACTACTCTGAGCATGTCACAAGGGGGCACACCATTGCTCATGATGTGTCTACATTTACAATTATTGCAAGGTTCCCATATAGTTTGGGCAATGGCTGCATACCACATCAAAGTTGTCTACAGATTTCATAACTATCGCCCCCTACCCTGTTCTATGTTGTGTAAAATGTATAATGTGGCACACACATGGTGGCTGTATGGGTGCACTTATGGTCATAGTAAGATTGATATTGCGCTGGGTGCAGCTATAGTATTTCTGTCTATTGAACAACATGTGCACATGCATGTCAGACATCACCTAAGTACCAGGTACACACTCAGCATTCATATTATATGCACATGTGATGTGACCAAGATCACTCACAAATATCATGATGAGTAGACCAGTTTGGTAAATCTGCAGAGATCTAGCTTTCTACAATCTGTAGGCATTTCCCACAACCAACTGGAGCTGAGTTGTATTCTAATTATATACTCTACTGACTGTTGGCCAGCACAAATAAGGCTCCTTTCACAACTGTGGCCTCAATTTAAATCTGAAGAGTAGTGAGGCACCAGTGGTGCAAGTGTCTTCTAGATAACCCTCTAGAGACCTTTATACATTTAGTTCACATGTCCCGTTTCATGAGTAATTGAAAGCTACGTGTGGCACACAGTGCTGTAAAAAGTGCTGTGACAAAGATGTTGGAAATAGGCATGCTAAGCACATATACAGCAGCTCTGACACCTATCATGATTGACATCAATGTATATGTGTGCATGTTTTCCATTTCCTAACACCCACAATTTCATAGCAGCACATGTTGCCACTTGTCCAACAATCAAGCCATTCTCAATACACTGCATTGCATCCTACATAATGTCAACATCCTAACTCAGATGATTTCATAGCATTGGTCACACAACATTTTTAATAATTGCATTACACACATAAGACTGTCCCTCACAAAACCCTGAAATGATACATGTGACGCACAAGGTGACACTTACTGGCAGCATTGGGGTCTTTGAATCTGGACCTCTCCAGTGGGTTAGGGTGGAGGCCCACCTGCAATACATGAAAAGAAAACATAGCTTTGTGATATCTGGACATTTCTGTGCATGGACGACAGTTTCACAATCAACTTGTTAAGCTGAGTTAGCAAGTCAACCTGGTGGTAGATCAGAACAACTGTCAAACATCTATATTCTGTCAGTCAGACATAGGGCCAGATAATGGAGACCCTGGCACCTACAAAACATCACTTTCTATGACACTTGTGTGGTACAATTAACTGCACCATATGTACATGGAATTTTCATGCAGCTGTTTTGGTGCTTTACGCCTCTACTGTATGACCATATGGGGATGCATGACACAGTGTTCTCTATCTGAGGGGCATGCAATGGTTGTTGCAGTGGTCATCCCATTGTGACACCCATAGCTTTAAACCCTGCCTCAGATGTTGAAGTCATCAAACTCATTATCGGCGCAAAAAAACTGACAACTGCCCAGGTGTTGTTGTGAGTATTGCAAAGTGTTGAGGAATGCATTGAAACATCCTTGTTCCTTGTTTCTAATATGCATGTGTGATTACAAGACACACATACTTGAGCTATTAAGCCATGGCAGTTTACTTATGTTCATTTAGTTGTCCCTACCGCCACAGTAACTGAATAACATTATGGATGTCTTGCCAATACTGTGTGGCCAGCCATTGGGGTCATGGTATACCATTTATTCAGGAAGGGATACCAACATTAGAATATACTTTCCCTTCAACACTGACACACTTGTTCTATGGTCCAAGGATGCCTGAGTTGGTGCAGGTTTCTGACTAATGTGCTAGTGCTTGTGCAGATGCAGGCCTGCCCAATAGTGTCTGTAAGACATGTAGGCCTGTGCTACAAATTCAGCACATGTGTATGAGGTAATAGACACATTTTGGGGTGTATGGTATGGCATACACAATGTAGAGGAAGAGGAACGTGCTAGTAGTCGTGACCCAGTGCATGGACAAGCTCCTTCACATGCCGTTGGCCAATGACACATAGGGGCAGATTTAAGGAAAGGGGTGCTGCATCAAGTGCATCACTACCTTCCTTGTGGCCCTTAGTACACCCCTTTCCCCGCAAGGTGTGTGCAGTATGTTTGATACGAAACACCATGGTGAAAGTAGGGGGAAATTGCATCAATTTATATTGACACAAATGATCTACTCAGCAGGAGTAGCACCAACACATTTGCACAACTACTGCTGAATACATAGGGTCCCATCATATACAATGGTATACCCCTTTTAACACCTGGTCTGAGCAGCCGTTCAAAGTGCATGAAATATGGCGATGGGAAATATACACATTTTCCCATACCTATGTACTTTAGCCTCCATACAGGGGTAGGGCCCTCCTCCCATACATGATGCCTGGCGCAGCTCTCAAGTTGTGCTGGTCTAAACTGAGTGGTGCTGTGCATGCATTGCACCACTTTGTTATAATGGCACAAGAAATATTACACTAATGAAAACCACAATGGCATCCCTAAGGTGGCTCTGGGGCTCTTAATACAAGCCCAAAACAACCTGTCCACATCCCTTGACAAAACATACTGCATTCAACCTTATCTCTTCCTGTCATGCACATGTAAATAATGGTGTTGCTATGCAACTGGAATATTTACCAACTGCCCCACCAATCTGAATCCCCAGGTGATTCAGTAGGTTTTGCTCCCTTGAGATCAGGTCAACCCAACGGTGTTTCAGCTGGTGGTCTTTGCGTCCTCCTCCAAAAATGTGTGTTAAGTGATGGAGCACCTTGCCCCACTGCAGCTTCCGGGCCTCTGTGGGGTCTCCATGGATCATGCGGCCACCCAATACCAGCATTATTGGAAGGTAGTGGTGCTCAAGCTATATAAACCTTCCCAGTTCATCAGCTCCCATCTTGGCCATCCTCCCTTTCCCCTACATAAATTAGTTTTAGGAGACTGCAAATGTAAGTGCCCAAAAAGAAAGTAAATATAAAACTACCTAAGCTACCCCAAAAACCCAACAAACTATACTACCCCTAGACAAACAACCCACAATAGAGTGAGAGGTACAGTACAAAAACACTGCAAAAGACTGAGGAAAAGACAACAGGACACAACACAAAACTCTCCTACAACTCTAACCCACCAATAACACCAGCTCCACACAACCTCACACAGTCACAGACCATAAGACTGTGAAGTGAAAGTGAACTCACTGTACCATGTATGCAGACAGGATGTCCTGTTTCATCTCTTCTTGGGCCTGTGTGTCACGTTTTTGGATATGCTTCTTTTTTTTTAACACATGACGTAATGCATCGCTTTTGTGCATGATGAGGCCTTTGGACTTGCAATTGATGCTCAGGGGCCAGGAGTCATTTTTCTGGAAAGAAAGGTATGAGGTTTTGGGGATTGCATCTACATTTTTGATGAATGAAGGGCATGCGTAGTATTTATTCCTATACAGCCTGAAAAGGCCTGTGGCCGTGCAATGGACACATCATTTTTCTGGCCTTGCAGATTATGGAATATTGCTGTTTGCATCAAAATATTTTGACGCATGACAGCAATGTGTGGAATTTTTTTGTAAAGGCTTACAGTGCAACCAGATTCACATACCATATCACAGGGCTATGCATGTGTGTAGTCAGTATGGTACAACTAGCTGTGTGTGCATGTCCGTTCATATCTTTACAGTAAAATCGGTATGTGTTACTAATATATTTGTATATGTGTGTGATGCATGCAATGACTGATACTGTGTGCATATGTGCATGTATAGCTAGACTGTGCCCACATACATGGTAGCACATGTGTACTATGATTGTACATATGTCTTCTAACACATACTAGTGTGTCTACAATATTGTAATGTCTGAAATACAAATGTACATATACCAACAACACAGTAGATATGATGGGCTATGTCCATTCCACGGTAAAGCATGTGATATCTATGACAAATTGTACTCAAAGGATGCAGTGGACTACAGCTGGGTTGAAATCACATTACCCCGGCAATGTGGGTGCATGTGTGTCCACACTGTGGTGTGTAGTTAGGTTTAGCCTTCATGATGCTCTACTACACATGTGACATATAGGCCCTCATTACAACCCTGGCGGTCAGTGTTAAAGCGGTGGTAATACCGCAAACAGGCCAGTGGTAAAAAAAATGGGATTACGACTGTGGCGGAAACCGGCAACGTAGATAGCCACTTTAAGACTCCGACCGCCGCATCGGTAGAAACAAACACCGCAGTGGTAACTGCCAACAGACAGGCGGATGACAAAGTACCGCCCACTGTATTATGACAGGCCTATCCACCACTTTTTCCGGGGTGGAACCAATGCTATCAAAAGCACAGTGGAAACAGTGCACAGAAGGAAAACCACTCACCCCTCGACACCCAACGAGGAACCAGGACGCCATGGAGCCCGACCTTCAGGTGTCACCTATGTTGGTTTACCTCCTCTTCTACCAGGAGTACGAACGGCGGCGGCGACTACGGTGAGTACTGCACCTACAACACAGGGGAGGGGGGAGGAAAGAGAGTGACACACACACACGCAACATGCAACACCCCCACCCTCACACACAACAACATACACACAAATGCATGCAGCAACATTACATATATACCCCCAACCCCCTGGAAGAACGAAAGGACAAAAGGAAATGATTGTAACAATTGTAATCATAAAAAATCCATTAGTAAAAAATGTCAAAATTCAGTATTTACAAATATGTACACCAACTACACAAGTCCGGATAGTGTACCAATCATTGTCCTTGGACCACTGGGCCCAAAATGCATGGGCGAAGCCCACACATGAATCCTGACTCGAAACAGAGAGAACACTGCTGGGGCATCAGATCAAAAATACACAGGCTCCTCAGGGGGAAGGGGAGGGGGGGCACCTCAGCCTGATGAACGCACAACACCACTGCTGCACGAGGGGGCTCCATGCCCATTGCTGTATCCTTGGGAGTGCAAAGCCACAGTCTCTCAAGTCTTTCCAGTGGGTGGTTTGCCCACTGCTTTATCCTGGGGAGTGCAAACCCACAGTCTCTGAAGTCTCTCCAGTGGGTGGTTTGCCCACTGCTCTATCCTGGGGAGTGCAAGGCCACAGTCTCTCTAGTGGATGTATCTCTCCACTGTTTCTGGAGGGGGCATGATGCCCAGAGTGCTTCATCCTGCCGAGGACTGAGGTAGTGGATGTGATACTCCACTGGTTCTGGAGGGGACCCAGAATGAACAACCAATGGCATTTGTTTGGCAAATGCAAATGCCTCTCTATACCCTGGATGGCATACACAATGGCAGTGAGGGATCTCAGGAGGTCAATAGCCTCCTCACTGAGGGCAGCAGGGCTGACTGGGGCAGCTGCCTGGGGCAAAGAAGATGCCCACCCTCCTTGGTGAGCAGGCCTGGGACACTCGCTGAGGTGCTGCTGGGAGGGCGGTGCTAGTAGGGGGGGTGGCGGCTGTACCTGTTGATGCAGTGGGCACAGAGGAGCCCGCCACCGCATGAGCGCTCCCATCAGAGGAGGAGTAGCTGTCACTGCTGTCTGCTCCTGTCCCCACCGTGGAGCTCCCCTTGTCCTCCGTTCCACTGGTGACTTCTGACCCTCCAGGGCCAAGTGATATGCAGCTCCCTCTTGCTCCGGTTCCAATGCTCCTCCGCCTGATGACGCTATTGCACACAAGAACAGGGAGACCACAAAAAGGGGGGGGACAGAAGAAAGACATGTTCACCACTACCGTTGGCGGACACAACACACATGGAGCAGCCCTCTGCACTATGCCATGCAATGACAGTTCCTAGGAATTTCAGCTGACCATGGTGTACGAGGCCTAAGACAAATTGCTGCACACCTGGAAGTCACAGGACCCTCACTAGGTGTAGATAACTCTTACCACTGGTGGGGTTGGTGTGCCACAGAGCCTGCCTCACAAGGGACCTTGCCTACCAAGTTCTCCCTGGCCTAGGGGAACCCACTGCCCACCTCCCCCACCCAGACATCTCGTAATGCGCGCAGAGTCAGCTGAATGAGGGTGTACTCACCCCCTTGTGGCTGCTGTGATGCCCTCAAGCGCTCATCCAACTCCGGATAGGCCACCGCCAGAATCCGGAACATCAGGGGGGTCATGGTGCGACGGGCATCCCTCCCACGTTGGGAGGCCATCCCCAGCTGGGCCTTCACCGTCTTCTTGCTCCAGCGGCGCAGGTCCTAACATCTTTTACGGCAGTGGGTGCTCCGTCTGTGGTAGACCCCCAGGGTCTGGACGTCCTTGGCGATGGCATGCCAAATACCCTTCTTCTGGTGGGTGCTGACCTGGGGGGAAAAGAAATTACTTACCCGTCTGGACCATCATACTCATTGCCCACCAGTTCCCAGCCATGCCCTGACGCACATACACTCACCATCTGCATATGCAGGCCTCAGCCTCCCCCATGTATCTTCCATCCACACCACTCATAACAGACATTGCCCATGCAGCATGCTCACAGTGTACTCACCTGTTTGTCTGGAGGACCGCACAGTTGCGTGTACTGGGGGAAGACCCCATCCACTAGTTTCTCCAACTCCTCTGAAGTGAAGGCAAGGGCCCTTTCCACAGACACTGTAGCCTTGCAGGCAGGTTGCTTCCTCCTCACCACTGCTCCGGTAAGTGCTGCCATTGTTTTGGGCTTGTTTGGGCATGTCTGGGCTTGTCTGGGATTGTTTGGGCTTGTTTGGGCTTCTTGGCTTCTCCTCTCCGGGAAGGCCCCGCCCCCCTCCCTCCTCCTCAGAGCTCTTCCCGCTCCTGAATCCTGCTGCCCCCGCACTCCCATCAGAGGTTTCCCTCCCTCCTCCGAGCTGCCACTCCCTCCCACCTCCCCTCTTATGCCACCCGCAGTACAGCGGGTGCGCCGCTGGCACACCAAAGGCAAGCCCGTCTGTGCCCGTCCGCGCCAAGACTGCTCCAAGCGTCAGATCCCCTGACCAACAGGCCTCCCGCGCCACCAAACACCTTCACACTGCCAACGAACTCCACGCCCTCAATCCAGGACGCTCCTCCATCTGCTTCCGGTCCACACCAACATGCACCAAAGGACCCTTCTCCTGCAAAGCCTGCAATTTCACCTGCAACCTAACCTCCAAACTCCAAATCAAAACAGACAACTGCCTAAGATGCATCCTACTTAACACCCGCTCCGTCAACAAACATGCAATTGAACTCTGGGACCTCCTGACCACATACTTGCCCGACTTCGCATTCCTCACCAAAACCTGGATGAATTCGGCCTCAGAACCAGACGTAGCCATAGCCATACCAGAACACTACAAGATC
Organism: Pleurodeles waltl; assembly: GCF_031143425.1. Classification (NCBI taxonomy): domain Eukaryota; kingdom Metazoa; phylum Chordata; class Amphibia; order Caudata; family Salamandridae; genus Pleurodeles; species Pleurodeles waltl. The sequence continues at coordinate 1,446,085,889 of NC_090444.1, read as the reverse complement.
ACCTGAAGAGACTGAATCAACAGACCAGGAGAAGGAATCGCCATAGTCCACAAGAGTCTCCACCAACTCCCACAACACCATCAACTCCGCCGAGCAGCTCCACTTCAAAATCCACATCAACGCCAACAACACACTCAGAGGAACACTGGTCTACAGACCCCCTGGTCCCAGACCGCAGTTCTTTGACAACATCGCCGACGACATCAGCTCCCAAGCCCTCGCCTCAACAGACTACATCCTCCTTGGTGACCTAAACTTCCACCTAGAAAATAACAACTATATCAACACCACCAACCTAATCGACAACCTCGCCAACTTCGGCCTCAAGCAACTCGTCCATACACCCACCCACTCCGCAGGCCACACACTGAACCCCATCTTCTCAGCCAGCAACCACGTCTCTTTCAGCCACACCACGAACTCAGTTGGACAGACCACTGCTGCATCCACTTCTCCTACCAAAAACCAGTCACTCACCACCACCTCACACAACCCCCCTGACGCAACTGGAGCAAAATATCAACAAATCAACTGATCTCCACTCTCGCCCTGGCCCCACCCCCTGGGACCCCGGACCCCAACATAGCCACCACCAACCTGCATCGCTGGATAGAAGATTGCACCAACATCCTCACACCGCTCAAAAAGCCCCCAAACACCTCCCACAGAATCAAGGCCAGCTTGTTCACCCCAGAATTACAGGAATCCAAACGGCTATGTCGCAAAATGGAAAAAACCTGGCACCTTGACCCTATCAACTCCAACCACATCGCTTTCAAGGATACCCTACGCAAACATCACCAACTGATCCGCACCACCAAAAGGACCCACTTCAATAACCGCATCGACGCCAACGCTCACAACAGTAAAGAGGTCTTCGGCATCGTCAATGAGCTCTCCACCTCCAAGACCTGCTCCAACGAACCCCTGCCATCACAGGAGTTCTGCAACTCACTGGCAACCCACTTCCATCTAAAGATATAAGAAATCCACAATAGCTTCAAACCCCAGACCCACCAGCTGACTACAAACACCCAAGAACCCAATGCTCCAAGCAACACCCACCTCCTCCACACCTGGACCCCCGTCAACATAGAGGACACCGCCACCACCATGGCCTCCATCCACTCCGGATCACCATCGGACCCCTCCCCACAATATATCTTCAATAAGGCAAACATCACCATCGCCCCCCACCTCTGCAAAACCATCAACAGCTCCTTCGAGTCAGCCACCTTCCCAGAAAGATGGAAGCATGCAGAAATCAATGCCCTGCTAAAGACACCAAAGGCAGACCCAGACGACCCCAAGAACTACCGGCCGATCTCCCTCCTCCCCTTCCCAGCCAAGGTCATCGAAAAAATTGCAATTAGCCAACTATCCCGGTTCCTGGAAGACAGCAAGGTACTCGACACCTCCCAATCCGGATTCCGCAGAAACCACAGCACTGAGACTGCACTCATTACTGCCACAGACGACAATCGGACCATGCTCGACGAAGGAGAAACAGCAGCACTCATCCTCCTGGACCTCTCCGCAGCTTTCGACACGGTATGTCATCACACTCTCCGCACACGCCTCCACAACGCTGGAATATGCGACAAGGCACTCGACTGGATCTCGTCATTTCTCTCAGGCAGAACCCAGAGAGTCCGCCTCCCACTGTTCCTGTCAGAAGCCTCCAGAATCATCGGTGGCGTTCCCCAAGGATCTTCGCTCAGCCCCACGCTCTTCAACGTTTACATTGCCCCCCTCGCCAACATTGCACGAACCCACCACATCAGCATAGTTTCCTACGCAGACAACACTCAGCTCATCCTCTCCCTCACGAAAGACCCTTCAACTGCAAAGAACAACCTCCACAACGGACTTCACGCCATCGCCAGCAGGATGGAATCAAGCCACCTCAAGTTAAACACAGACAAGACAGAAATCCTTATCTTTGGCACCAACCCCTCAACTTGCAAAGACTCCTGGTGGCCCACTTCCCTAGAAACCGCGCCCTCACCCACCACCCACGCACGCAACCCAGGATTCATCCTGGACTCCACACTCAGCATGACTCAGCAGGTCAATACCCTCTCATCTTCCTGCAACAAAATTTTCCACATGCTCCGCAAAATCTTCAAGTGGATTCCTGTTGAAACCAGGAAAACTGTCACCCACTCCCTGTTCAGCAGCCGATTGGACTTCGGAAACACCCTATATGCAGGAATAACAACCAAACTCCTAACAAAACTGCAAAGAATCCAGAACGCATCCCCCACCTCATTCTGGACATCCCACGCCGTGACAACATTTCCCCCCACCTCAGAGACCTTCACTGGCTACCAGTATCAAAGAGGATCACCTTCAAACTCCTCATCCACGCACACAAGGCCCTCCACAACACAGGCCCAGCCTACCTCAATGACAGACTCACCTTCCACACCACCACCCACAATCTTCGCTCCGCCATCCTCGCCTCCATCCCCCGCATCCGCTGCACCACCGCCGGAGGAAGATTCTTCTCTCACCTAGCAGCCAAGACCTGGAACGCCCTACCGCTCCACCTTCGCCAGACCCAAGCCCTCTGGGCGTTCAGGAAATGTCTCAAGAGATGGCTCTACGACCAGTAGCTCCCCCCCCAGTGCCTTGAGACCCTATTGGGAGATTAGTGCCCTCTATAAATCCTTGATTGATTGATTGATTGATCGTTGCTTCCAGTCACAGGTCAAAGCAGCACTTGCAGTGTAGGTCCTCTCCTGTTGATGGTCAGATATCAAGTGAGGTAACAAACAGAAAATGGCAGTCACGTCCGCTTCGGGGCATACCGTCACCACCGGCGTACATCGTCATTGGCTCCTGGGACCCATAGGGCCCAATGTTAACCAATTTAGAATTGCTCTGCGGTCTTTGACCACCTACCGCGACAGTGTACAACACCAGCGCAGTTACCTCATATCCCCTTGTCCCACCTTACAGGTCAGGCAACTGCCATTTCAGGAGGCCATATGGGATGGCTGCTATCTGTGTCACACCTATCTAGTCCGGGAATACAGACAGATATCGGCACATTGCAGATTACTAACGTTTCTGCAAATAACATATTGTGATACCTCAGTGTTGGATGACTCTCTGCTCACTGTTCTCCTCCACAGGGCACGTCCTCTGGGGCAGGTGATGAGATGGCTGCATCCTCCGGTGTACAGACCCATAGTGGACCTGTCTACAATGGAAGAGAGACGCATCCTAGTCACATACAAACTTGATCGTGCAACAATCCTGGAACTGTGTGCCCAGCTGAATCCCCCTTCTAGTGCAGGTTCTGTCTCTACTCCATTTCCTGGCCAGTGGGTCTTTTCAAATAACAGTGGCCATGGCATCAGGGATGTCCAAGCCAATGTTCTCTAATGTGTTGTCCAGAGTGTTGTCTGCCCTGCTGAAACACATGCACAGCTACATCGCGTTCCTTCAGGTGGAGGATTTGCCCACAGTGAAAGGTGATTTCTATGCCCTGGGACATATCCCCAGCATCATTGGTGCCATTGATGGGACACATGTGGCATTAGTACCCCCCCGCAGGAATGAACAGGTGTATAGAAACCAGAAGAGCTAACATTCGATGAATGTGCAGATGGTGTGTTTGGCAGACCAGTACATCTCCCATGTCAATACCAAGTATCCTGACTCTGTGCATGACACTTCCATTTTGAGGAATAGCAGCATCCCTTATGTGATGGGGCAACTCCAGAGGCACCGTGAGTGGCTAATAGGTGAGGCCAAGGTCCCAATACAGTTGACATAGGTTTCTGGGTATGGGGTTGTCCCTAAGGGTTAATATGTGTCTAACAGTTGTCCCTAGACATTTGCAGGTGACTCTGGTTACCCCAACCTGTCATGGCTACTGACCCCAGTGAGGAATGCCAGGACAAGGGCAGAGGAACGCTACAATGAGGCACATGGGCGAACTGGGAGGGTGATCGAACACACTTTCGGCCTCATGAAGGCCAGATTCCAGTGCCTCCATCTGACAGGTGACTCACTATACTACTCACCGAAGAAGGTGTGCCAGATAATCGTGGCCTGCTGTACAACCTGGCTTTGCGACGGCAGGTGCCTTTTCTGCAGATGGATGGGCCAGATGGTGGTCTTGTGGCAGCTGTGGAGCCTGTGGACAGTGAAGGAGAGGAGACCGAAGAAGAGGATACCGACAACCAAAACTAAATCATCATGAAAAACTTCCAGCGACACACAGGTAAGAAGTTGTCACTGCTTCTCATATTTCGTACTATTGTTTGTGCTAGCATTAGTCTGTCATTTTCATTCAGTCTATTGACCCTGACTTGTCACTTTAACTATCCATTTCACAGATTTGGGTCCCACTTTGTGCCCTCTGCTATATTTACTGCTGGCCTACAGCTGTGTTACATTGGTATGTGAACAAGTACATTGACATTGCTATATTCCATAGTTATTGCAATTACACATTTGTGGAAGCACAGACTGACTCCAGATTATTTTGTGATTGAAGTGTGTTTATTCCTGTGCAAATAAGTGGATAGGGTTGTAAATGGGCTGGGGTGATGGTGGAGGAATGTCCATGGCAGAGTCCAGTCTATTTGTTTCACAGGTGTATTGTCCGAAGTGGCATAGGAAGTGGAGCAATGGCAGTTTAAGGATGGACAGGGTGACATAGTGGGACAGACAGGTGACATTCAGGGGGGTCTCATTTCTTGGCGGGGGTCTTGGCAATGTTCTCTGTCTTGTTCTTGGATCTCAGGGACTCTGGTGTCCTGTTGTTCCTGTGGCAGTGCCTCCTGTCCACTAGCGCCGGCGGAGGTGGAGGGCTGTTCATCGTCCAGGCTAATGTCAGGGGCCCCTTGTTATGCAACTGTGTCACTCCTGGTGTTGAGAAGGTCTGCCAGCACCCCTGCAATGGTGACCAGGGTGGTGTTTATGGACTTCGAGTCCTCCCTGATCCCAAGGTAGTGTTCCTCCTGCAGCCGCTGGGTCTCCTGAAACTTGGCCAGTACCGTTGCCATGGTCTCCTGGGAATGATGGTAAGCTCCCATGATGTTGGAGAGTGCCTCGTGGAGAGTGGGTTCCCTGGGCCTGTCCTCCCCCTGTCGCACAGCAGTCCTCCCAGCTTTCCTGTTATCCTGTGCCTCTATCTCCTGAACCGTGTGCCCACTGCCGCGAGGTCCCTGATCGTCCTGTGTTGGTGGGGTTGCCTGGGTTCCCTGCAGCAGTGGACACACTGCTGAGTGACGTGTCCTGGGGACAGAGGGATGGGCCCGCTGGATGGGTGCTGTGCCGGTGTTTCCTGAGGGGGGGGCTCTGTGGTGACTTGTGTCAGTGGCAGGGGAACCGACTGTCCCGAGGTCCCAGATGGGCCTGGCTGGTCATCTTGATCCAGGCGTGCAGAGCTGCTGTCATCACTGTGTGCCTTTTCTGTGGGGGGACTTGATATGTCTGGCACCTCCTGTCCGGTTAAATTGGGTAGGGGTCCTGTTGGGGTGTAAATGCATAGTTATTGTATCTGTGTGTGCCATTGTGTGCAATGGGTGAGTGACCCTCTACTCCAGTGCTTGCATTATTGGCTTGGTCCTTGTGTGATTGGTGATTTTGGGGCATGAGTGAGTCTCTGTACTGAACATGCTTGGGTGATGGGTGTCCATGCAATGGTGTTACAAGCAGGGCTTGGTTTTGGGATGTGTGGGTTGTGTTGGTGGGGTATCTGTGGGTTGTTGGGGTGATGGGTGTGAGGGTAAGGGTGAAGAGTATGTGATGGCATGCAGGTGGGGTAGGGGGGAGAAGGTAGTAAATATTTGCCTTACCAGAGTCCAGTCCTCCTATTACTCCTGTGAGGCCCTCAGGATGCAGTATTGCCAAGACCTGCTCCTCCCATGTTGTCAGTTGTGGTGGAGGAGATGAGGGTCCACCGCCAGTCCTCTGTACAGCAATCTGGTGTCTGGAGACTACAGAACGCACCTTCCCCTGTAGGTCGTTCCACCTCTTCCTGATGTCATCCCGTGTTCTTGGATGCTGTCCCACTGCATTTACCCTGTCGACAATTCTGCGTCTTAGCTCCATCTTCCTTGCAATAGATGTCTGCTGCACCTGTGATCCGAATAGCTGTGGCTCTACCAAGACGATTTCCTCCACCATGACCCCGAGCTCCTCCTCAGAGAACCTGGGGTGTCTTTGAGGTACCATGATGTGGTGTGGGTGATGTGTGAGGTGGTGTCTGTTGTGATGTGTGAGGGGATGTGTTGGTGGGTGTTGTTTGAGGTGCGTGAATGTTGTGTAGGTGATGGTGTTGTGTGTCTGTGGATGCTGGTGTTGTTTTAGGTAGTGTCTCTCTCTGGGCTGCTTTCACATTTCTGGTAGTAAGGGTTTGTGGGTAATGTGGGTGTGTGTTTTATATGGATTGGGTGTGTGGGTGTGGTGTGTGTATGTGTATCAGGTATGTATATTTTTAATTGTCCAATGTGGTTGTGTTTTGTAAATGTGTGTGTATTTTGAGCCCGGCGGTGTGTACCGCCAATGGTTTCGCGCGGTTGAAAGACCGCCGCGTTGACTCGTGGGTCGTGATAGTGTGGGCGTATTCTAGTTGGCGGACTTGTGTGGGTGTCTGTATTGTGTCGGATTCCGAACTGTGGGTCGCAATACCTGTAGCGGAATTCCGCGGCCGCATAAGTATGTTGACAGTCTTCTGCACGGCGGTAAGCAGGATTTACCGCCAAGGTTGTAATGAGGGCCATAGTTCTTAATACATCTTAGATGCAGGAGATGATGTATGCCCACTGTGTCAATGAAGGTTGGTATGTGCTGTGTGTGTGGAAAGATGTGTAGTGTCATTTCAGGAAAATATGACCATAGTGGTATGTTCATGGGGTATGAAGCCTCACATATCTATCTGCCTGCATGGACACATATTGAACTTTGTCAAATGCCTGTGTAGTCATATCAGTGCCACCTATGTTTCTGTATGTTGGAAAACATCTGAAGGTCATTTTATTCTGTCAGTGATCTAGTGATGCATCTGCACTTACGTTTGTAGAAAGTTGCCTTTTGTGCAGACTTCAATTCACATTCCCAGGTCTGTGCCATTTAGGTGGTACATGTGTGCTGAGATATCTGGCATATGTGTGCATGCCACCAACTAGGTACACACAATTAACCACATCATGTTTGGTATGACTGTCACATACAATGGCATACCACTGTGTTACAGTCTGGCAAAGATGGCAGCCTACTCATCATCACTACTGTGGGAGTTTTTATGCCCACACACACCCATCGTTGCATGTTTAGGTGCAGGTTTACCATGCTCAACACTACTCAGTCCACTGTGCACATGCACCAGATCCCTGAAAATGTCAATAGTTGATGTAGACTGAGCAGTGGTGTTAGGGGGATTTGGGCAGACATCTAGCCTTTTCATTATTACTCTTCAGCACAGCAATGCACAGTCCCCTGCAGAAAGACACATGCACAATTGTGATCAAAAGGACTCAGATTTTTATTTTTCCTCTGGTGTACTTGATGCCAGCTTCGCCCTATCATGTACTGAGGACTTGCTATTTGTATTGTAGGACATGTCTCATCATTTGGCAGGGTCTGACAGACATGATTTAATATCCTTAGTAATTTCAAAGGGCAGCTCAGTTAGGGCTTATATCTCTTTTGCAACTTGTAATTTAGGAACGAGCCAGGAGCCAGATGGTGTCATCTGTCACTGTCCCCTGTCATAATGTATGCAATGACCAACAAAGAGGTTATTATAGTGCCAAACATGAGTGTGTTATGAACTGACCTAGCTATTCTCTCTGTACATATGTTGGGTGATCACATGTTGACATTGATGGGTTGTATAGTCAGTATTGATCTATGTGTGTACAATCTCAAATTTTTACCATATATCTTGTTTGGAATAGTTTGTGTCCTACATTGCTGCCAATCATTATGCTGTTTGCACTTTGTACACATCTTCTATAGTAATATTATATCGTCATGCATATACAGGATGCAACGTGTGACTTGTGTAAATTGAAGATGTACACATCTACTACTGGCTACATAATAGTTACTGTCCCATTGCCTGGCTTTTTGAGATTACATGACTTCCACACACTCATGACAGTACACCTGCCACAGCACTTGTGTCATCTCCAAGTATCCTCCCATATTGTATCTCCAAATATCTGTGGGTATCTCTCAGCTGTCCATCCACATCCTTCGTTGTACATGAGTATGCATTAATTCCTGCATTCCACACCCTATGTCACATTTCCCATGAATGTATGATGTTAGTGTGTGAAATCATCTCAGTTCTGTTTTTTTATTAGCTGCATGCAACATATCTGTCTCCTTCTTCTCCCATACATTTTTGGGTGGGTCTGTGACATGTTTGGACATAACTGGACATACTTGCACATCCCACACCTGATTGGGATGTTACAGACCTAGACATATTATGGAATTTTGTCACTGTTGGTGACTTTCTCTTGGTCTGGCATGTGAGTGTCAATGAGTGGTGTGTATTGATATGTGCTGCGTGATGGTGTAATACAACAATTGTTGTTAATTGCAAACCATTACCTACCTAGGCCATTTACACTTACATCAGTCTTCACATGTATATCCAGATTAGCTGTAGGCATGTGTCAAGACAGCAGATTTGTGTGACAAGTCTGTATAGAAGGTACATAGGGAGTGGAACACACTCTGCCTACATTCCACCCACACATTAATTTGGTGGTGCATTGTCCCATTTTAATCTTAAATCCTGACAATAGACCATATGTTTGGAGAGTGGTTCAACACCTACTGCTGCTTCATTTGTCTGGCAACCCGTAGCACACTCCACAGCCAATATGTGTGTGCCATATTTGAGGTACAGCGTACCATGTGCAGGGTTTGGCCCAATGGCAGTGCCAGGACAGAAGCCCATTGAAATACAACGTAGGCTCTGGCTCTAACATTGGTTACTAACCCTGAACAGCAAATGAAGGGCCATAGTTACCAATGCTGTCCCCCTTGTCACACGTGCACAGTGCTAGCATAGCAGCAATCGGACTGAGATGTGACACAGTTCAGTTCCTACATTATTTACACACCATTTGATAACAGCCCCTATGTTATGTATATCCTCCTTGTATACATCCTGCCAGGCATGGGGATAATGTGAGGAAGGAGCTAGGATATTGTACATTGCCCACTTAATGCCATGTTATATTGTGCGGTGTATGGATCTAGACCTTCGAGGGCCACATGCCCGTGAGTTATGTGACACTGATGTGTGGCATGGAGGCACTAGATCCTCTTACATCACAAACTATGTTGCAACCATACTTGTAACTGTTGTGTTTCTTTCCTGCTTTATGAGGTATGAGTTACATTCCAATGGTATATGTAGTGGAGAATGAGTAGACCATGGACATTCTGGTGCTAAGTAATTTATTGGTGATATTTACAAAGCAATAATATTTGTACAGTGACTATGTGTAGAGGTTCTGTAAAATGTGTAGTCTCCTGCAAACTCCTGCAGCAGTGTTTGTAGTTCTCCCTCCAAATGTGCTGCACCATCTTCCTCTTCAGTGGGGACATCTACCTGTTCATCCCAGGGAACATTGCTCTATATACATATATTATGCAAGATTGCACAAACTAGTATCATCTTACATACCTGTGGCGGAGCATACAACAGGCTTCTTCCTATCAGGGCCAGGCACCTGGACATTGATTTCAGAAGCCCAAATGTCCTCTCCACCACATTCCATGTTCTTCTGTGCCCTTCATTATATGCATGCTCTTCCTCAGTTGTGGGATTGCTAAATGGAATCATCAGACTTGCTTTTGGTATAATGTATGTTCCTGTTTTGGGAAACAGCTTCATAGTTCTGTGTTGATGGGCATTATAATCTTGGGTTGTGGCTCAGGGACCTGTGGAATGTAAAATTCAACCCAAACTGATGGTTCACCCATTACAAATATGTGTTGTGTTGTCCATATGTGGGCCAGTGTCCTATTGTTGGTGGAACCTTCTACCTCCTTCCACCACAGTGGTGTAAAATGTAGAGACACCATGGTAACCCTACAAAGCCAAACATTGACCTCCATGTCAACATGTGGCACTACACATGCAGTGCAGCACATAGTGACCATTTGTGGCAAATGATGGTTTGGCCATTCACATTGCTGAGCTATCATTATTTGGTGTAATGTGTGTGGGATCTGTATGTTGGTGACAGCCAGTGGATACTAATAGTGGTTTGGGCCCAGCTTCTGTATGCAAAGGGGATATAGCTCCACCTGTCCTCACGTGGGTTGCCAGTCAGGTTGTGGCTGTTTTATGTACATGTGGGTGTATGTGTGTGTGATGTGCAATGATTGCAGTCTAGCTTGGCACGTGCCATATGTGTTGTTGTCTGCACATCTGTGTTCCCCTGCCCAGATGTGTTTAGTGTGGTGTATGTCTTGTTTGTCCTACAAGGTGGGTGTGTTGTCTGTGTACTGATTGGTATGGTGGCTTACCTACAATTAGGTCATTGCCGTACTGGCTATCCTGGAACCACTCATTGATGGTAGAATGCCAGAATATGTAGGCATCATGTACACTGCCGGGGTATTTGGCAAGGATGTTTGAGAAGAGCCCACAGTGGTCCACAATGGCCTTCACATTTATGGAATGGGTGTATTTCGGTTCCTGTATAGGTGCTCCGTTGCTGCAGGTGGCACCAGTTGGACATGGGTGCAGTCCATTGACCCAGCACATGCGGGAATGCAGTAATTAGATAGAAACCTTCCTTGGTCTCCTCCTGCAGTTGCTGGGTGTTGGGGAATCAGATGTGGTGGGTTGTGAGGCATATGATTGCGTCCAGAACCTTTGGAAGGAAGACTAAGAAGGATGGCTGGGAGCTACTAGCCACTTGTGCCCCCGTTGCCTGAAAAGATCCTGATGCGAGCATATGAAGGACAGGAGCTTGGTCATAGGTGGTGTGTTTGTTGGAGTTTCCACCCTTGCAGTGATGTCTGGGTCAATGTGGTACAGCAGGCATACAATTGACTCCTGGTTCAGACGGTAGTTCCTGATGACATCTTGTTCCCTGATCCCAAGGTTGTACAGTGTAGAAAGATCCTCTCCCACCTTATGCATTTCCTTTGTGGCTGCTGTGGTGGTGTTTGGGTTGCTGCGTTGGTGGTGGAGGGACCTGTTGTTGTCTATGACTTCTGCGGCATGTGCCAAGCTGGAGCAGAAACAGTTCCATGTTGTCCAGGAGGTTGCCAATGCTCCTTCTGTGAGTTTTTCTTAAGTAGTGGTTTGCGGGCCTCATTTTAACACCGGGTCTGACCAGGCATTAAAATTTGAAGCAAATCGGCCTTTACGTAATTTTTTCCTATCTGTGCATTATTTTAGCGTTGGAGGGTAAATATGGCACTGGAGGGCCAGCGTCATTTTTTTTAAGGGAGCGCCTACTTTGTGTTTCATTGTCACACTACGATGCAAGGTGAGTTGGTGCTTCCTAAAAATGACGCTAACTCTGATATTTTGACGCTAGATGAGCCTAGAGTCAAAAAAATAATATGGCGGTAGGTTTGTGCCACTTTTGAGTCAAATAAAATGATGCAAAGGTGGCACAAACTTTTCATAAATATGTGTTTTAAATCTCACAGTTGTAGTTCTCTGTATGTACCTATTCCCTGCATTCCTCAGCTGGTGTACGGACTGCTGATAGTGGATGATGTAATAGAAGTTTGGTGGGTTGTGTGAAGCGATAGCTAGGACATGTGGACAGCTGGAGGGGGGATGAAGCACTCACAGTACCTACCTGCCTTTGCTGTAACCTACAGGCCTAACTCGAAATAAAGAACTTACATCCTACATGCATGACTCCAGACTCTTGACACCAACACTCATGAAGCAAACATATTATTCCCCTATGATTTGGCTTTTCTAATTAATCTAAATATAATATCGTAATATTACTCTCTTTTTTCAATATTACTCTCTTTTATTGAAACAATTTACCAATCTCAGAAAAAAAAAAACGCATGGAGTCCAATTTATGATCTTAAATTCAGAGCATAGCTCAGTGTAAAATTCCAAAACGAATTGAGTCAATGGGTCTATCTCACTAATAATGTGTAAGGGAGACCAATAAGGTTTCTCTGTTTAATGCGTTAGGGAGGTCATGGATTTTCAAAGAAATTAGGCAATGGGTGCTCGCTCATCAGGCATCCGCACCCTTCGTTTGTATAAAATGTGAATGTGACAATTTCTGAGCTGTCCTGCAGTGATAGTAAGGGATGTGCTTTGATCTCTATTCATTGATAACGCACAAATGAATAAGAACTATTAACCAAATGGGAGGGTACAAGCGAATGACCTATTTTATTGGCTGGGAAAACCCTCATCATGGAAAGTAGTTATGAATTTGAAGCCAGTGTTTAATTTAAATGTAATAAGAAGTTACTGCCCTAATTAATCCTTTAGTATTAATTTACCCCAAACCGAGACTATGTTTATAGTGAAAGTCATTTTTGAAATAGTAGATCAAACCATAAAATATAGCAAACAATAACCTTGAAAACTACGATGTGATTTATGTTGTCATTCAATGACATTCTGTTCTCATTTGATGAATAACGTCAGTTGTCTTCCCCATGGGAAGAGAGAGGTTCGCAAATACACCCGTTCTTCAGTGTACTGTAGCAAGTAGATATTTGCATTGGAAATAAAAAAGATTCTGAAGATTAATAATGTATTCGTATATGTAGACCTCTCCAGCTGGTTAATATCAGGATAATTTGTAATTACATTATGCTAGACCAAATTATTATTATGCCATCATAAGTATTAACGATATTTATCATCCTCTTCGCTGTAAATTCTCGATTTCTAATGTGAAAAGAATCACACAATATCACATACAATAACTTTGCCCCATTGCATAGCGCGAATTTGTTTAACTATGTGAAATGTGCTAATGTTTTTCTAAACATGCCATACATATTTCGATGTAAATCATTGTATTCATAATCATTACGAAATTAGGTTTGCCTTTCTAACTGCAGAGACTTCTATATGTGTGAGAGTGTCTGCGTGTTTTGGTGTTTTTTTTCCACATCATGCACTTGTGTATTTCACAAGCAGAGGATGTTATTTTTGAGAGGAGTATGACTGATCTTTTTTTTTTTATTAGTGGGAGGCCTACATTTATTCTGATCCCCCTTACTAAAAGGCCTCCTTATATGAACGTGCATTTAGATGATGAAAGTCTCAAATAATTATTAAAGGAATACCTTTTCTAGGTAACATCAGCAACATTTAATTAGCAGCTTCTTCATGTTTAATTAGCAACCTTCAACCTCAGGTTTATGATGTCACCAGTAGTACTTGATGCAAAGTAAAAGTAGTCTCGTATAGAAAAACACATTTTCTGCCTCGCAGACTGCGGGTATCAATTATTTTAGAAATTATATCAACTGCCCTTATTGTTAGGATATGTCTTGAGTCTGTACCAATGTAATGCCACATATCTTGGTTTCATTTATATACATACAACTATCCGTCTGTAATAGCAAAACTGTAGTTATGTCAAATCAGAGTTTCCATGGAAAAAATAATTTTTCTTCTCAGATTAACTTGTGCAGCTAGTTGTCAGATCTGCATTGGGCTTTCTAAACAATGGTTCATCAAATGTAGGTTCTCCATGAAAGAAAAAAAGTGACATTTACAATTTTAACTCTGAAAGGATTCTTAGTAAAATTGAATTACACCAAAATTGCCAAGAACCCAAATGTTTAGTCTAGCAGTGACTGCTTATTTTGGTGTAAACCAGTTTAATTTTTTTGAGAAATTAACGCTACAAAATGTATTTGGTGCTCCTAAATTAAAAAAAAACAAGAGCTTACTAAACCGTTAGTCAGGGGATGGTCCAGTAGGGTTCATGGATAGTGCTTAAACCATTAAAAAAATAAAAATAAAGAAAAGTATTTGAAAAAAGTATCTATTTTCTTCGTTCATCTATTTCAGATCAGCAAACACAAAGCGAGGGCCACAGACCCAAAGGCTCTAATGGGCCATCCACAAATCTGAAAAAATATTTTGCAACTGACATTATAGGACATGGGGCTCAGTCCTAGTATACTCAAATAAGTATAAAAGAATCGTAATGAGGGGTAAGGGTTATCCTAATCCATTTGCTCAGATGATGTGCTCAATAGGATCCCCTGGTGTCAAAGTAACATAAAATAGTGCGTTGGGGATGTTAAACCCTCTCGTAGGGTCCATGAACTCCATGTTAACGGCTCTTGAACCCCTGTTCAGTCCCCTGATGAGTTTTGGTATGCAGCACCAAGTAAATTATGATGATGATGCATGTTTTGTATATATGTGTGTGTGTGTGTGAGTGCGTCTGCATGTGTGTGTGTTTGTATGTGTTTCTGTGTCAACGAATGAGTACACATGTATGCACATATCTGTCTGTGTCTTGTGAGTATGTAGGCGTTCATGATTGAGAAGTGGGTGTTGTGCCCACAGCTCTCCTTGATAAAAATTTGGCTCTGGCACAGTAGTGGTATTTATAGTCAACTTGTGGACATCCATGGAAGGATGATCAGTCTTACCTTAGTAAAATCTGACAAATGTGTGGAGTGTCCTTTGCCTACCAATTTAGAAGGCTTCTATGTGCATAATGATGGTATGTCTTGGTGCTTGTTTGTTTTAAATTGGTGCTTTACCTTACATGTAGGACTCATCCTAATCACAAAGCAATCCTCTATCAACAATAAAATAATATGAAAAAGAAGAAAAAATTATGAGTTTTCAGTTACCAATAATTAAATTATTTTGTTAATTATGTGGCTAAGCATGCTAACTTCAGGGAACTTTTTTATTAAAACAATTCCTTGCTTAGTGTTTAAGAATTGTTGCAAATTAATCATTTGGAAATGAAATATATATATATATTTATTTATATTAAGTATATTTATTTATTAGGTAATGAAAACCATAAAATCCTCTTTCACCATAAAATCGCACAAAACATTGTTAATACAATAAAATATGACATGATCAGTGCAGTGGGCAGGTTAACCCCTCCTAGCTTGAATTACAGATATAGAACATGATTAAAAGCATGTTAAAATCATAACTACATGGTTAACCACCCTACCTCCTTCCGACCTATTTCTCTCCCAGTAGTCAGTTTTCAGGCATAGTAATATGGTTCATCTCCCCCAGCATTGTTCCTATCTGTTAGTGTTTGTGGGGGGCACACCTGGCTTTATTTTGAGATTTATTTTCTTTTTTTTTTTAGGTCCGATATTTGGCTTTCATAACTTGGGATTAGGATGCAATTTGGAGAGCACAGCTTTTCACCTAACCTATTTATAGTGATCAGTTGAGTATTGAATAGTTACCTCTGAACTTTAGGATAAGTGCTACCAGATTCATTGCTTACTGAGGACCCTGAGTTTTTTGGGGGGCACTTAGAAAAGCAAAAGTTTCCAGAATTTGGACAAGCCTAATGTTCCATATGGTGTTTCTTGGGTTAAGTGCCTTAATTAGGGTTTGTCCACAGGATCTAATCCCCAGTTCAAGTAATTCTTTATTCAGCATTTGTCTTCTTTGGATGGCCAAAGCTGGACAGATGCAGACCACATGCTCTAAGTTTTCTACCGCCAGAAGATATATGCAGAATTCCTGGTTGTCTCTTTGCGACACATTCTTCCATTAAGGTCTATTGTGGGCATATCGCCAGCCTTAGCTTTAGAAATTGTTTCATTTTCAGTGAGTAGGGAGCAGCCAATGATGGTGATTCCTTGAGTGCTTTATATGAGTTAAAATACAAACAGCCGTGAGACCTTTTAGCCAGTTCCTTCCTGTCTTCTATCCAGCTGTGTAGTTTACATGATTGTTTCACTACTTTCTTAAAAGCTGGGCTTGAGAGCGACTGGTTCCATACATCAACTAGGTTAAACTGTGTTAGGCTTCTTTCCAAATACTTTTTATAACTACTATTGCCCCTTTCCAAAATAATTTCCTACCATACTAAATAGGCCAATGTCCCTTTTGGGGAGTGATGGAGTTTGTAACAGGATTTGAGGAAGGCAGCGGGTCGTGCCAGTGACTGCTTGACCAGCAGAAATTCCAGTCTGACCTGGGTTCATGATGCCGAACCGGGTGACTGGAAAACACGCTTGTAGCCTTTACCAAAAGTTTATCCAGGAGAGCTTCCTCCATCCCCCTCATTATTTCAGTTCCATATGGGAGCATTGAGAGTAATTTTGCTTTCATTATAGCTGTCAATGAATTCAGACTGTGTCCATGAATGGCCTTTGCAAGGGTTCCAAAGCCATTAATGAGTGCTTGTGCCTTAGTTTGTATCGCTCCTTTTTGACACGCATAGTTGCCTCCTGCGTCTATCATAGCTTCTAATTATCTGTACGAGGATACTTCCTCTATAGTCTTTCCATTCAGAAACATTTACGTTGGTTAGAGGGTCTGCGATTAAGGGCAATCATTTTCATTTTGTTTTGCTTTATTTCTAGATCATTTATTCTTGCATATCCTTCTAGGTTGTTCAACAGTTTTTGCATTCCTATTCTGGTGTTACTAAGCAGCATCAGGTCATCTGCATAAGGCATGCTGGATAATTGATGACCTCCAAGAGTGGGAGAATGGGCTGACTGGTTATTTGGCTTTGTAGAGAGGTCCGCTATGTAAATATTAAAAATAATTGGTGCCAGAACACAGCCTTGCTTTAAAACAACTGTTTTTTAACTGCCTTTGATAGATGTGAACCTCCCCCAAGTTTGACCTTCACCCATGTATCCACACAAATCAATATAATAGCATTTAGAATGGTTGATGGCAGCCCCCATGGCTGTAATTTTGCCCACAGTTTACAGCGAAGGAACACAAAGAAAAGCAGCTTTAAAATCAACAAAACACAAGTATGTAGGGGTCCCTGTTGCTTTTGCTCTATTGATGATCAGTCCCAGTGCCATAAGGTTCATTAAAGCTTCCTGGTTCTTAATAAATCCACTTTGGTTTATGGGAAGAATGCTATTATCTGTGACCCATGAATCTAAGGGCCATATTTATACTTTTTGACGCAAAACTGTGCTAACGCAGTTTTGCGCCCAAAAAATTAGCGCCGGCTAACGCCATTCTGAAGCGCCATGTGGGCGCCGTATTTATTGAATGGCATTAGCCGACCGGCGCTGCCAGGTGTGCGTGAAAAGAAACGACGTACACCAGGCAGCGCCGGCATAGGGAGAAATGGCGTTTGGGCGTCCCAAAATGGGGCAAGTCAGGCTGAGGCAAAAAAATCGTCTTAACCCGATTTGCGCCATTTTTTTGGGGCGCCCAGACGCCATTAACATGACTCCTGTCTTAGCAAAGACAGGAGTCATGCCCCCTTGCCCAATGGCCATGCCCAGGTGACTTATGTCCCCTGGGCATGGTCATTGGGCATAGTGGCATGTAGGGGGGCACAAATCAGGCCCCCCTATGCCACAATTTTTTTTTACAAAAATACTTACCACAACTTACCTTTTCTTCCCTGGGATGGGTCCCTCCATCCTTGGGTGTCCTCCTGGGGTGGGCAAGGGTGGCAGGGGGTGTCCCTGGGGGCAGGGGAGGGCACCTCTGGGCTCATTCTGAGCCCACAGGTCCCTTAACGGCTGCCCTGACCCAGGCGTTTGCCCCGCCCACTCCCGGGCGTAATTTTTGCCCGGGAGTATAAATACCACGCACATGCCTGGGAGTCATTTTTTAAGACGGGAACGCCTACCTTGCATCTCATTAACGCAAGGAAGGTGTTCACGCCAAAAAATGACGCTAACTCCATGAACTTTGGCGCTAGACGCGTCTAACGCCAAAGTATAAATATGGAGTTCGTTTTGCGTCGAATTTGCGTCGAAAAAAACGACGCAAATTCGGCGCAAACGGAGTATAAATATGCCCCTAAGTGCTGTAGCAAGCATGCAGAAGTACTTGAGATCTACATCTAAGAGGGCAATTAGTCTATAGTTACTTGGGGAGGCGGCTTTGCCCCCTTGTATATGCAATGTCTTATTGAACCCTTCCAACTGTCTGGCACAGTTCCAGTTGAAAGAATGTGGTTGAACATTGCAGCCAGGAAATCTGCCCATCTTTTTGTTTCTTGTTTAAACAGAGCTTGCGGTAGACCGTTGGGTCCAGACGTGCAATCAAATTAAGGCTGTCTGATGATCCTTATTATCTCTGATGCTGTGATTATCAGGGTGTTCCAGACGTCGGGTTCCCAGGTGTCAGTCTCCCACTGGGCTTGCATGGTTTCTCCGGTGGGCAACTCTCTAAAATGTGACTTAAGGTAGTTGGTCCAAACTTCCTCTGAAATGTTAGCATTGTGAGCTGCTGTTGGACCTTTTTCAATGTAGTCAATTACTTTCCAAAAGCATTTTGATTTTAATGATTTTGACGCATAATGCAGCTTGGCCCATAACGTTTCCTGCTGAAGTTTTTTGATGGACCATATTTCCTTTATTAGGAGCTTCCTTTGATCTCGAAGGGCGCTCAATAGTATTCCATTCTCTGGAGATTAGCACAGTTGCCTCAGGAGCCTGCCTACCGCTGGTTTCCTTCTGTGAACAGGCTGTGGCATATGTATGCAGTTGCGATATATCAATTGCACTCCCTATTTTGTTTTTTCCATGAGACCTTGGCTTTCGAGGTCCAAACAAAGTTCTTCCAAACAGTTATCGGGTTTGTGTGGTCCCTAACCATGGCTTCTAGTCTGGCAGTGCCTCCTCTGCTTGTCTTTTGATGGAGTTAGATGACCATTTCAGTTGCTTGAGATTTTCAGTGTTGACCTCCCCTTTCAGGGATACCACTTTCTTCGGTTTACACAGTGTTGATCAGACCATGATTGCCTGTGGTTTATGATCATTTTCTACGTGGTCCAGAATTCTTAAATCGATCACAAACTTGTACAGTGAAGGATTAACCAATGTGAAATCTAGATATGATACCCTTGTTCCGGAAAATCTTGTCCGTGCTGGCCGGGTTCTGACCATTTAATGTGAAGAGGCCACCAGACTCACAGATGTTCATTAATTTCTCCCCAATCTTGTCTTTCTTTATACTCACTGGGCAGGTTTGTCCAGGCACCGCTGGTACTGTTTGAATATGTTCCTCACTGGGGTTATGAAATAAATTGAGGTTGAAATCACCTGATATTAGCCAATGTAGCAGATGTGTCATACTTTTTATATATATACCAGATGCCTTATCAGGTTATTAACTTCAGCTGATTTATTTTTTGGATTGAGATAAATATTAATCAAAATCAGTGGTTCAAGTATATTTTTTCCCCAGCCATCTAATCGGACCAGTTGGAACTTTAGGTATTCCTCATTGAGCTCTGATGTTTTGGCGAGGATACTTGAACTGACGTAGGTCACTAGGCTCCCCTTTGGCCTTCTAGATCTGCTAGTTTTCACTGCTGGTTTGATAAGCTCTGTGTATCCAGTTAGGGCTATGGACCCCTGGGCCCTTGAGTCCTGCATCAGTATGATGTCACAAGTGCTAAAAAATTGCATTATTGCTGTATCTTCCAATTTTGCCTGTAGGCCTCCTATATTCCATTAGCAAATGTTCAATACCCTTTGTGGAGACTGTTCATTTGCTGTTCAGCTTTTACCAGCTGCCCCTGAGGATAGTACAGAAGGTAACCAGCTCCAGTTTGACAGGGGCTCCTTTCTTGTTACTAATTTCCTACACCCCTCTTCCTTCCATATTTGAACTCTCATATGGGACTGAGCTACAGACCTTTCCCTAGTTTTTCCTTCATTGTCTTCACTTAGATTGGATATGGTGTGTACCCCACGTAAAACTGACCATGCTCCTTTGGGCTGTTGGGCCAATGATTTTCTAGTAATGGATATGCATATTTCTCCCCTTGATATGTGACTACGTCAATATCCCAGGCTCTCAAGTATTCCTTCCTTTCCAGAATTTGCTTGGGAAGGTCAGGAGCTGAAAAGATATCCAGTGTTGGATCTGTAAGTTGTCTGCCTCTTGCTTGAATGAATTTTATGGCAGCAATATCTTCTGTGGTCACATGTTTGAGATCGAGATCTGGGATTGCTGTTATGAGTCTTAGGATGGTAGAGCGATTGAGCACATCTGAGGGTGATCTTGAGAAAATTCCGGGATCCAAAGCAGCTGATGGTCTTGCTCCTGTCTGCTTGTTAGTTGTTGAGTTGCCAGGGTTAGCTCCTGCGTGGAAAGATGTTTATTTTTCATGCTTCTTAAATAAATCAGGGCTAGTGGGCTAGCCCTTCCTGTTGTGCAGTTCTTTGACACTACGTCCTGTTGGCTCCTAATGGAACTTGTTCTTTTGTCACTGAGACTATTGGCTGACATGGGTAGTCGATGTTCTAGCTGACTCCATGGTGTCATGGAGGTGTCTTCTGTGTCCAGAGCATTCTTCGCTGCTATATTTCAATTGGCGTGAGGAGTACTATCCAGTTTTTGCCATCCCCTTCTGGCCTTGCCTTCCTTACTTGATTCTATAGGGGTGATCTTGATGGCCTTTGTAATGTCTGGTCGGGAGGACCAGGCCTACTTCCTGCCCTTTCTTGCACCTTTTCTTTATCTTTTTGTCATTTTCATCATTGTAAGATTCTCAGGATGTCTTGGATTAATTGCAACTAGTGAGTTTGCTGCTGCCTCAGAAACCTCCCAGACAGATTTGGCCGTGAAATTGGTTTCTACTGTATCCCTTTTGTCTACTGAGACTATTTAAGGGTATGGCGCCCGCCCTCTGCTTTCTTCACCAGGGGAATGGATGTTGGCATATTGGAGAACGTGTTTACATGTGTACATTCCTTTTTCTGGGCAGTGCACGCTTCTTTTAGTACTCCTTCCAGGATTACAGGTAGTTGGGATAATTTATCTACCACCTCTTTGCATGAGCAGATGGTAAAATCATTGATATGTTCAGCTTGAGCACTTGTTATCAAGGTGTTTAGTTCTTCCAATTTGCCATCTGTTTCGGAGATAAACACCACCAATGTATTTAACAGGTCTACCTGGATGTCATTTTTTTTAAGTGGAACTTGAGTGCCATTACTGTTGCCTGCATTGAGTTCAGAATTGCAGCCCACATTTCAGTCGCACTGGTTACCACCTGTCGCTGTAGATTATCCTCGTAGTGAGTCCTTTGTTCCCCCACTGTAGCTTTCACGTTGGTTTTCTGTGATGCATTCTCTTTCTCTGTCCTCCTATCTAGGCCATCTGTTTTTTTGCGATCCCGCTCCCTGTTTTCAGATATGTAAATCGGGAAGGAGTCGAGCATAGGGCTGAAGCTCTTTAGGTCTTCCTGAGGATTCTCCTGTTCCAAGATTTCAGCAGTTGCTACCATCTCTGAGTCAGTAATAGATACATTGCCCAGACTGTGCATCCTGTGGGGTTTGTCGGAGTTTAAGCAGGTATTTCTCATCATCTTTGTTTTTTTAGGGGTTTCATGGGCTCTTACTACAGAGTTTAGATCCACTGGGACCATGGTCGAAACACTTCCATCCAGGAGTCGTTTTTCCATGATCACTATTGTTGGTGATAGGGGAAATGGGGGCTGCAACTCTTCTCTGACCCCAGTCCTCTTTCCAGGCCCTCTTTTTGCAGGACCTGAGTGAATGATGAACTACCCCGGAAGTTTGCTGAATTAGAGTTAATGTGTCTCTCTTGTTTTCACCATTGGTTGAGACATTGCCTGTGACTGAGTAGTAGTCAGTTATCTTAAGGTAGTTGAATTGAACTACATACTTTGGTTCTTCCCCTTGGAGAGTCTTGTTGTCCTCTGATCTGTCTCTCTTATAATCATCTTTTCCATGCTGTTATTTGGCTCTGCTGGGCTACTGCTGGTTATGTCAGTTTTATTGATTGTACCCTGAGCCCTGTGGTGGCTGGGACAGTCTGAGACACTACTCACCCTTCTTTTTGCGGCTACCTCATCAAGGGTCGGTTCTCTTTTCCTTTTTCTCTTGGCTAGGATAAAAGTGTTGCTTTGTGATTTGAGTGACCTCATTCTCCCTTTTCTTAATTAGGCTGGTTGAGCAAACAGGCGGCAATTGAAACAGAGGAGAGTTGTCAATATAATTCACTCTAAGGCCTTCTGCCGAGCACTCATAGTTATGTTGCACTTTTGTTCTGTTCAGGTTTATTCAAGTTTAGGCTCTAAATGATTAAGTTGGACTCCAATCATTGGTAAATATTGAGTATCTTTCATGAATTATATTTGGTTATGCCTGTGGTGGTGTGTTCTTGTGCCCCAGGAGGTTGTAGTGGAAGTAAGGTAAGAGAGCAAGCGGGGTTCGCTAGCCACCCCGCAAGCTGCATCCAAGCCTGGTAGGACCGCTTCTGCGGGGGGCTGCAGCTCGCACTATGGCTATCACGCTTGCCTCATCTGACTGCACTTCAATGAACCCAAATAGCTGGTGCCAGAGCTGGTTCAGTTCGGGCGCTGATACTGGTGCCTGTGATGAGGGTAATCGGGGCTGATCTGACAGCTACCTGGCTACAAACCCCTTTTTCTTAGTTTTTTATTATATATGTTTTTTTCCTTTCTTTCTGCCTGCCGCACCTCACCTCACCTCACCTCTGAACCTCCGTGTCTCTATGCCTCCAGACCATGACGGCCTTCCGGATATGCGGGCACCACAAAGCTGTCCCTCGTGGCCTCCGGGACGCTAAGCCTCCGCTATGGCCTTTTCTATCCGTGCACGCACTGGGACGGGGCTTGGGGGGATGGGAGGAGAAGGGAAGCAGGCGCTCAATGGTCCCGATGCCGCAGCAGGGAGGCCCTCAGCTCCGCATTCCACGCCCCCTCCTCGCTCCTCATCCGTCTGTCTGCACCTCCCCTGTGCGTGCCTCTCCTGTGCTGCATTTCCACTTCCGGATTACAGAGAACACATTCACTGGAAATGGTATCTATATTAATATATGAGGGGCTATGCTTTGTATAAATTTGTGGTGGTGTTATCAGTTATTTGGATTTAACTCCTTAAACTGAGGTCCGCTCAGCCTCAAAGAAAATATGATTTGGCTCATTGGGTTATGAGGAAATGGCATGTCTACAAATCAAGAGAGCGTAAGTGCAAGTTGCAAAGAAAAGTTTGAAACGTATCATTGGTAGTCTTTGAAAAATGAAATCTCCCGCTATTGCACCATTTTGTAGTGTCAGTACCAACAAGGATGAAATTGTAGAGCTCATGATCTATTGTGAGGATCTAATTTACTCTTTTTTAGCAAAAATTGCATTTTTGAAAAGGTGTTTGTACTGTAAAAATTAAATTACTGAGCTTTCTTAAGGTGTACTTCTTTGAGACTTTTTAAGTTGTAAATAATTAATTGGATATGGTTTGTGTTAATATGCCCATTTTGGATTTGTAATTTCAACCTCCAACGATTCCATCTTCTCTCTACGTGGTGTCTGTACACAGAAAGTTCAGCAGATGTGCTCAGCTATGCATTTTACAGTGTTTTTTGTGTTTTTTCTGAAAGATACATGGATATAAATAGGACATTACAATAGAAATGGTGATCATTTCTGCTTTAGGGATCGGTGACAGTTTAGTGCCTGACACCTTTTTTTTAGGCTAGTCCTTGAAATCCAATAACATCTTGTGGTCACTGACAATAGTGCTTGGGTCACTGGATTTCTACTATGTGTATGGATAGAGTAATGTGCTCAACATTATGGGCCATATTTATACTTTTTGACGCAAAACTGCGCTAACGCAGTTTTGCGCCAAAAAAATTAGCGCCGGCTAACGCCATTCTGAAGCGCCATGAGGGCGCCGTATTTATTGAATGGCGTTAGCCGACCGGCGCTGCCTGGTGTGCGTGAAAAAAAAACACGTACACCAGGCAGCGCCGGCGTAGGGCAAAATGGCGTTTGGGTCGTCCAAAAATGGGACAAGTCAGGCTGAGGCAAAAAAATCGTCTTAACCCGATTTGCGCCATTTTTTTGTGGCGCCCAGACGCCATTAACATGGCAAAGACAGGAGTCATGCCCCCTTGCCCAATGGCCATGCCCAGGGGACTTCTGTCCCATGGGCATGGTCATTGGGCATAGTGGCATGTAGGGGGGCACAAATCAGGGCCCCCTATGCCACATAAAAAAATAAAAAAAATACTTACCACAACTTACCTTTTCTTCCCTGGGATGGGTCCCTCCATCCTTGGGTGTCCTCCTGGGGTGGGCAAGGGTGGCAGGGGGTGTCCCTGGGGGCTTGGGAGGGCACCTCTGGGCTCATTCTGAGCCCACAGGTCCCTTAACGCCTGCCCTGACCCAGGCGCTAAAATCCGGCGCAAATGCGGGTTTTTTAGTCCCGCCCACTCCCGGGCGTCATTTTTGCCCGGGAGTATAAATACGACGCATATGCATCGCAGTCATTTTTTAAGACGGGAACGCGTACCTTGCATATCATTAACGCAAGGAAGGTGTTCACGCAAAAAAATGACGCTAACTCCATGAACTTTGGCGCTAGACGCGTCTAACGCCAAAGTATAAATATGGAGTTAGTTTTGCGTCGAATTTGCGTCGAAAAAAACGACGCAAATTCGGCGCAAACGGAGTATAAATATGCCCCTATGGGCCATATTTATACTTTTTGACGCAAAACTGCGCTAACGCAGTTTTGCGCCCAAAAAATTAGCGACGGCTAATGCTATTCTGAAGCGCCATGCGGGCGCCGTATTTATTGAATGGCGTTAGCCGGCGTTAGCCGACCGGCGCTGCCTGGTGTGCGTGAAAAAAAAACACGTACACCAGGCAGCGGCGGCGTAGGGCAAAATGGCGTTTGGGCGTCCAAAAATGGGGCAAGTCAGGCTGAGGCAAAAAAATCGTCTTAACCCGATTTGCGCCATTTTTTTTTGGCGCCCAGACGCCATTAACATGACAAAGACAGGAGTCATGCCCCCTTGCCCAATGGCCATGCCCAGGGGACTTCTGTCCCATGGGCATGGTAATTGGGCATAGTGGCATGTAGGGGGGCACAAATCAGGCCCCCCTATGCCACATAAAAAAATTAAAAAAATACTTACCACAACTTACCTTTTCTTCCCTGGGATGGGTCCCTCCATCCTTGGGTGTCCTCCTGGGGTGGGAAAGGGTGGCAGGGGGTGTCCCTGGGGGCTTGGGAGGGCACCTCTGGGCTTATTCTGAGCCCACAGGTCCCTTAACGCCTGCCCTGACCCAGGCGCTACAATCCGGCGCAAATGCGGGTTTTTTAGTCCCACCCACTCCCGGGCGTCATTTTTGCCCGGGAGTATAAATACGACGCATATGCATCGCAGTCATTTTTTAAGACGGGAACGCCTACCTTGCATATCATTAACGCAAGGAAGGTGTTCACGCAACAAAGTTACGCTAACTCCATGAACTTTGGCGCTAGACGCGTCTAACGCCAAAGTATAAATATGGAGTTAGTTTTGCGTCGAATTTGCGTCGAAAAAAACGACGCAAATTCGGCGCAAACGGAGTATAAATATGCCCCTATGTGTCTGCATCATGAAGTGACCCCTCTTATACCCTTTTGTTGCCTGCATTTCTCTTCAAGACTGGTGAACTCTATGGGATGAACAGTTAGTGTTTGTCTTTTCCAATAACTGTTGTCACAGCTGTTCACTGACTTTGGTCGATCATGGGATTTTTTGTGTTCAGGGAGATCTTCTTTTTACTCTATTCCATGTATGATATTCTATTTGATCAGTCATTTGGCATCAGTTGCCTGCAACATTTATAAGACTATTTCTAGATCTTCTGTGTACAAGGTCGGACTGGCCCAAAGGGCAATCAAGCAGTGCCTGATGGGGTGGTCTGACGGTCAGTGTATGTGGTTCAATTTTCTAGCAGTTTTTATCCCTGCTTTATGGGCAGGTGTGCCATTATTTATTTATGATTGCCCTGATATTACCACACATATTGGCTGCAGCAGATACAAATGTGTGTAGTTTCTCATGCCTTGCAAAATACCGATACATTGTGTTTACAAGTTGAAAACTGACCTCATTTGAAAATGTGAGCCACTCATTTTGGTGCCTGTTGGACTTTTGCTTATGCAGGGTCATCCCCAGTCTTTTTCGCCTCCTGCCTCCTATGTTTTTCTGACATGTTGCTGTTGGCTTTTCAACTCTGAGCACTTTACCACTGCTAACCAGTGCTAAAGTGCATATGCTCTCCTGTTTAAATTGTATGTAAGTGGTTTATCCATGATTGGCATATTTGAATTACTAGTAAGTCCCTAGTAAAGTGCACTAGAGGTGCCAGGGCCTGTAAATCAAATGCTACTAGTGGGCCTGCAGCACTGGTTGTGCCACCCACATAAGTAGCTCTGTAATCATGTCTCAGACCTGCCACTGCAGTGTCTGTGTGTGTATTTTTACACTGTAAATTCGACTTGGCAAGTGTACCCACTTGCCAGGCCTAAACCTTCCCTTTCCTTACATGTAAGGCACCCCTAAGGTAGGCCCTAGGTAGCCCCAAGGGCAGGGTGCAGTGTATGGATAAGGTAGGACATATAGTAATGTGGTTTATATGTCCTAACAGTGAAATACTACCAATTTCGTTTTCACTGTTGCAAGGTCTGTCTCTCTCATAGGATAATATGGGGGCTACCTTTAAATATGATTAAAGTGTAGATTCCCCTAGAGAGTAGATGGACAGGTGGAGTTTGGGATCCCTGAACTCACAATTTAAAAATGCATCTTTTAGTAAAGTTGATTTTGAGATTGTGCGTTTGAAAATGCCACTTTTAGAAAGTGAGCATTTTCTTGCTTAAACCATTCTGTGACTCTGCCTTGTTTGTGGATTCCCTGTCTGGGTCAGTTTGACAGTTGGGTTGTTTTTCACCTCACACCAGACAGTGACACAAAGGGAGCTGGGGTGTAATCTGCATTCCTGATTAGCCATCTCTGCTAGGAGGGAGGGGTGGAGTGGTCACTCTCATCTGAAAGGACTGTGCCTGCCTCTGACAATGCTGTCTCCAACCCCCTGGTGTGTGTCTGAAGCCTTGCCTGGGCAAGGCAGGATTTCACAAGAAGGTGTGAGTCCCCTTTGAAGGAAGGTGACTTCAAAGACTAAAATGGGTATAAGAAGGGCACCCAAACTTACAAACTTTAGAAACACTTCTGGAATCAAGAGGAACCTCTGCCTGGAGAAGAGCTGATCGCTGAGGAACAAGTGCTGCCCTGCCTGTGACTGTGCTTTGTGGAGCTTTCCTGCAGTGCTGCTTCTGCCTGAGTAAGAGGGCAAAGACTGGACTTTGTGTGCCTTCCATCTTGAAGAAGAAATCTCCAAGGGCTTGATGTAGAGCTTGCCTCCTGTTATTGAAGTCTCAGGGATAGCAAAGACTTCTTCCTGCCAGCACCTGGAGTCTCTGGAGAGACCCCTACTCTGCTCTGTGGTGCCCTTCCAGTTCCTGGGACCCTGAAAGGAGAGGCTGGCAGCCTAAGGACAAAAATACACGCACCGAGCACCGTGCGGAGAAAAGATCGACGCGAATCCGATCGCGGCTGAGAAAACGACGCGACGCCGGCTCCGCAGCTGAGAAACGACGCCGCAGGAAACGCGACCGGAGAATCGACGCCCGGAGCAGGAGAAACGACGCGCAGCATCGCTGACGAAGGCTGAGAGATCGCAACCAGCGCCGCGGGACTTCGGACCGTCGCGTGGCTGGCTTTTTCGACGCGCCTCGCCGTGCCGAGCTGTTTTCGACGCATATACCCGTGCAGGGTTATTTTCGACGCACACCGCCCGTGCGGGGTTATTTTTGACGCAAACCAGGTACATTTTCACGCTAGCAGCGCTAGTGTGGTGTTACAACTACCTAAAGACTCTTTTTATTTTAAACCTTTAAAAAATCATAACTTGACTTGTGTATGTTGGATTTTTGTCGTTTTGGTCTTGTTTTGTCTAGATAAATATTTCCTATTTTTCTAAACTGGTGTTGTGTCATTTTGTAGTGTTTTCATTAAGTTACTGTGTGTGTTGGTACAAATACTTTACGCCCAGCACTCTGAGGTTAAGCCTACTGCTCTGCCAAGCTACCAAGGGGGTAAGCAGGGGTTAGCTGAGGGTGATTCTCTTTTATCCTAACTAGAGTGAGGGTCCTTGCTTGAACAGGGGGTAACCTGACTGTCAACCAAAGACCCCATTTCTAACATTGGTGGCAGCGGTCGGGATTGGACTTGTATTTGTACTTGACATACAGTAATTAAGTGTACACTACTGTTTTGATCTCAGACCACTACGTGACCACATACTACTTGTTTGGTGATCTTTTGATTTTTCCCTTAAGGACTCTTTTTATTCTACTTCCATGATTTTGCTGATCCCTTGACTGATTCTTTTTACTTCATTGGGAAATTATTTTTTTCTGCCTTTTGGAACTTTGCACTTGTGACCATCATGTCTCAATCTGGAGATGCAACAGCTGGAGCTGTGTTTGAAATGGAGAAACTGAAGGAGTACTCAGTTGCTCAATTGAAACAGTTCCTTAAAGATCTTGACTGTCCCACTGAGAGCTCCACCAGGGAGGGGGAGCTGCAACAGGCACAGAGGGCCTGGGTGACAATCAAGAAGGCTGGAAGGCACACAGAGGAGGAGAATATGGGGGGGGAAGTGCAGAGGATACACAGTGGTGTAGTGGAGGAACCTGTTACGCCTGGGGGGAGGGTCCCCAGGAGGGATGGCAGGGTGTCACCCAAGGGTCTGACTCCTGAAGAGTTACAGGACAGACAGGCAGAGAGGGAGTACCAATGGGAGCTGAAAAAGCTCGATTGGGAGTTGGAAGAAAGGAGGAGGAACTTAGAGATTAAAAAAATGATTTATGCTTACGAGCTTAAATTGAAAGAGCTGGAAGTCATGAGGGCTGAGTCCAGCTGGAATGGTGGCAGCAACAATTGTATATCCAGTGATGCTGCAGAAGTACACATGCCCAGAGAGGTGGTGCCCTACTTGAAGGAGGGAGTTAACACACGCCAGGAGGTTCAGGGGTATGAGGTAGCTCCAGTGATGCACAGGGTCTCTGAGGTGGATTGGGGAACTGGCATGGGGAGTCATATTCCTACTGGTGGGAGGGACACTCTACTGACTCTAGTTGAGAGTGACAGGGAGAGGGGTTCCCCCCAGGTAGAAGTCCTGGTTATGGAGTGTGAAGACATCCCAGAAGAGTGTGGGTTGAATGTCAGGGACAGTCAGGTACTGTCTCACCAGTCTCAGGAGGGTGATGTGGGGTGCTTTTTCAAAGCAGAGTCACTGGATGGTTGGGTGAAGGGTACTTTGGTTAATTCATGTGAGGGGCTGAGTGATGTAATTGCTGGAGAGCATATGTCTAGTCCTTATTTTCCAGAGCTATGCCAACACCAGGTGGAGTGTGAGTTCTCTGACCCCAGGGAGCTTACAATGGAGGCAGACTTCTGGGTGAGTACCAGAGAGTCTGAAGAGGCATTTGGGGGTGCTCCTGAGAGGAGTGGTCTAGGTAGTTCCCAACCAGGTGAGGTAGGGAAGGATTGTAGTGTCCCAGGTAGGTCCCAGTGTAGTGGGATGGGTGAGGGACCCCATGTCCAGTCTCAGAGGAGAGGGAATGGGGATGGGTTGAGGCCCAAGGTGCCCAAGATCCGGTCCCAGGTCCTGGAGGGTTCCCTGCGGGAACACCAGGAGGGGAGCCTAGCCTGTACCATAGGGCCATCTGTTGAGGGAGACCCCACAGTGTCAGGAGAACTTGGGGGGGCGGCTGTAGCCAGCGTCCCACCAGTTCTGGTGTCTGGCAGTACCACTCCTAGTGAGGGGGTGCAGAAGTCCAGACAGAGGGTTGCGAGGGGGTTGCGGACCCCAGTGGAGAACCTGGAGGGTCAGGGGTCAGCTCTGAGTGCAGAGCCCCCCAGGAATGACCTTGGTGAGACCATTTCTGGGCTGGGGGGAATCCAGACTCTGTCAGATGGGCAGAGGTCAGGAGACCTGCGCCAGCCAGACTCTTGTAGGGCCCTTGGGGAAAGTGTTTCCCTTGTGGGGGGTAGGTGTGCCCCCCAGGAAGTCCTGGTGCGCCAGGCAATGATTCAACCGCAGGATGGTGACTCTGGGTTGAATGATCAGGTTCAGGGGGTAAACTCTGACCTGATGGGGAGTACGTGTGCTCCCAAGGAAGTCCTGGTGCACCAGGCAGTGGTTCAACCGCAGGGTAGTGACTCTGGGTTGGATTGCCAGATTCAGGGGGTAAGCTCTGATCTGGTAGGGGGTAGGTGTGCTCCCCTGGAAGTCCTGGTGTGCCAGGCAATGGTTCAACCGCAGGGTGGTGACTCTGGGTTGAATGATCAGGTTCAGGGGGTAAACTCTGACCTGATGGGGGGTAAGTGTGCTCCCAAGGAAGTCCTGGTGTGCCAGGCAGTGGTTCAACCGCAGGGTGGTGACCCTGGGTTGGATGACCAGGTTCAGAGGGTAAACTCTGACCTGGTAGGGGGTAGGTATGCCCCCCAAGAAGTCCTGGTTTGCCAGGCAATGATCCAGTCTGTGGGTACAGGCCCTGGATTGGGAGGCCAGGTTAAGGGTGTCCCCCCTGACCTGGAGGAAGGGGCTACTGCTAACAGTGCCCCTACCATGTTGTCTTCTGGGGGGGCCGCTCCTAGTTGGGTGGTTCAGGACCCCAGAAGAGAGGGCAGGGGGAGGGAAGCCTCACCCCTGGCCCTGGTCCAACCTGAAGGTACAGACCCCAGGTTGGAGGATCAGTTGCAGGTTAACATCCCTGCACTGATGGAAGAATTGTGCAGGACTGCTTCTACAAGCACCCTGACAGTTTTTGACTCTGGGGGTGCCGCTTCTGCAGGGAGGGTACAGAGCCCCAGAGGGGAGGACCAGGGTCAGGTTGTCATCCCTGACCTGGTGGAAGAGAGAGTGGTCAAAGGGTGCCAGGCACCTGGGGTTACCACCCCCCACTCTCCACAGTCACAGTGGTTAGAGAGGCCTGAGGTCGGGCTCTCATCCCTGACAGTTGTCTGGGGCCACTGTGGCTTGCTGTCCTGGTGGACAGAGTTGCCCCTGGGGGGGGGAGGACGAGAGTCACACCCCGGGGGTGGAGTGGGCAACACCACTGTGTTGGCCCTGGTGGTACTATCTGCCCATTGCAATTCATCTGTGAGCAAAGTAAAGTTAGGTGCTGCACAGATGGTGTCTGTAGATGTGGAGAAGGGTTCCCCATGGGTTAGCTTAGTGGGCCCTGAGAGTATGGACAGAGGGATCCAACTGGAGTCAGGAAGGCGTAGAACTGGAACATGCCCCTGCTGTTGTGGGCCTGGGTCCTTGTTCTATCGCCCCAATCAGGGAAGTACATCAAGGTATTGATTGTTCTCCCCTGGCTTTAGGCTGGTAGGGGGTCGTGTTGGACTTTTGCTTATGCAGGGTCATCCCCAGACTTTTTTGCCTCCTGCCTCCTATGTTTTTCTGACATGTTGCTGTTGGCTTTTCAACTCTGAGCACTTTACCACTGCTAACCAGTGCTAAAGTGCATATGCTCTCCTGTTTAAATTGTATGTAAGTGGTTTATCCATGATTGGCATATTTGAATTACTAGTAAGTCCCTAGTAAAGTGCACTAGAGGTGCCAGGGCCTGTAAATCAAATGCTACTAGTGGGCCTGCAGCACTGGTTGTGCCACCCACATAAGTAGCTCTGTAATCATGTCTCAGACCTGCCACTGCAGTGTCTGTGTGTGTATTTTTACACTGTAAATTCGACTTGGCAAGTGTACCCACTTGCCAGGCCTAAACCTTCCCTTTCCTTACATGTAAGGCACCCCTAAGGTAGGCCCTAGGTAGCCCCAAGGGCAGGGTGCAGTGTATGGATAAGGTAGGACATATAGTAATGTGGTTTATATGTCCTAACAGTGAAATACTACCAATTTCGTTTTCACTGTTGCAAGGTCTGTCTCTCTCATAGGATAATATGGGGGCTACCTTTAAATATGATTAAAGTGTAGATTCCCCTAGAGAGTAGATGGACAGGTGGAGTTTGGGATCCCTGAACTCACAATTTAAAAATGCATCTTTTAGTAAAGTTGATTTTGAGATTGTGCGTTTGAAAATGCCACTTTTAGAAAGTGAGCATTTTCTTGCTTAAACCATTCTGTGACTCTGCCTTGTTTGTGGATTCCCTGTCTGGGTCAGTTTGACAGTTGGGTTGTTTTTCACCTCACACCAGACAGTGACACAAAGGGAGCTGGGGTGTAATCTGCATTCCTGATTAGCCATCTCTGCTAGGAGGGAGGGGTGGAGTGGTCACTCTCATCTGAAAGGACTGTGCCTGCCTCTGACAATGCTGTCTCCAACCCCCTGGTGTGTGTCTGAAGCCTTGCCTGGGCAAGGCAGGATTTCACAAGAAGGTGTGAGTCCCCTTTGAAGGAAGGTGACTTCAAAGACTAAAATGGGTATAAGAAGGGCACCCAAACTTACAAACTTTAGAAACACTTCTGGAATCAAGAGGAACCTCTGCCTGGAGAAGAGCTGATCGCTGAGGAACAAGTGCTGCCCTGCCTGTGACTGTGCTTTGTGGAGCTTTCCTGCAGTGCTGCTTCTGCCTGAGTAAGAGGGCAAAGACTGGACTTTGTGTGCCTTCCATCTTGAAGAAGAAATCTCCAAGGGCTTGATGTAGAGCTTGCCTCCTGTTATTGAAGTCTCAGGGATAGCAAAGACTTCTTCCTGCCAGCACCTGGAGTCTCTGGAGAGACCCCTACTCTGCTCTGTGGTGCCCTTCCAGTTCCTGGGACCCTGAAAGGAGAGGCTGGCAGCCTAAGGACAAAAATACACGCACCGAGCACCGTGCGGAGAAAAGATCGACGCGAATCCGATCGCGGCTGAGAAAACGACGCGACGCCGGCTCCGCAGCTGAGAAACGACGCCGCAGGAAACGCGACCGGAGAATCGACGCCCGGAGCAGGAGAAACGACGCGCAGCATCGCTGACGAAGGCTGAGAGATCGCAACCAGCGCCGCGGGACTTCGGACCGTCGCGTGGCTGGCTTTTTCGACGCGCCTCGCCGTGCCGAGCTGTTTTCGACGCATATACCCGTGCAGGGTTATTTTCGACGCACACCGCCCGTGCGGGGTTATTTTTGACGCAAACCAGGTACATTTTCACGCTAGCAGCGCTAGTGTGGTGTTACAACTACCTAAAGACTCTTTTTATTTTAAACCTTTAAAAAATCATAACTTGACTTGTGTATGTTGGATTTTTGTCGTTTTGGTCTTGTTTTGTCTAGATAAATATTTCCTATTTTTCTAAACTGGTGTTGTGTCATTTTGTAGTGTTTTCATTAAGTTACTGTGTGTGTTGGTACAAATACTTTACGCCCAGCACTCTGAGGTTAAGCCTACTGCTCTGCCAAGCTACCAAGGGGGTAAGCAGGGGTTAGCTGAGGGTGATTCTCTTTTATCCTAACTAGAGTGAGGGTCCTTGCTTGAACAGGGGGTAACCTGACTGTCAACCAAAGACCCCATTTCTAACAGTGCCTGAGCCTCTTTTTTGTCCCAGTCTGATCATGTCTGTGTATGTTACTTGTGCTTTGTTATTAGTATGTTACTAGCTTTCATCAGGCATTTGATATCATAGTCTGCTCATGTTTTCTAGTGGCAGTCTTGTGCCTGCCCTTACTGGAGGAATTTCACTTCCTCTGCTATGAGTTGTTTTCTATTTTTAGTTGATTCATGGTGGTAGGTGATGCCTTTTAAACCTCAGGTGACTGGTGAACTTGGAAAGTGGTGAGAATAAATAACTGAGATAGGATCAATTGAATGAGTGAAGTTAGTAATACTGACTCCCTCTTGATGGCATTTTGCTCAAAACAAAGTGGGGACAAATAGAAAAATCGTGCAATTGGTTGAATGTGCAGAGGCTCTGTGAAAACTGGGCTGATTTCAGAAAACCCCCCACTTTTTTCTCCCATTTGTAACTAGTACTGGTGTTTTCTGACTCTGATGGCACCCTGGACACTTCTAAAGAGTCCCAGGGCCTGCGCTCTGATTAGAATGCAATATGCAAATTAGGAATACTTATAATTGGCTCTGACAACCTACCTATAAGTCCCTAGTATATGGTAGGGCATGTAGGTTTAGGGACCCCAGTATAGCTATTGCACCCATATGTGCACTGGTGTGGTATCCAGTGTCATGTTAAAGGCAGGCCTGCCTTGCTGGCTACTTTTAAGTTAAATTGGACCCCAAATTTGGCTATGGAATTAAAAGTACTTCCTAAGTCCTAAACTACCTTATTTTTGCATATATGTCACCCCTAAGGTCTGCACTAAGTGCCCCAAGGGTTCGGTGCAATCTCAATTCAAGCAGGGACTTTATAAAAGATGTTTTATAAGCCCTGGTGAGGGAAATATATCAAAAGTCATTTTTCCCATTGTAGTGCATTAGCTCAGTAGGCTAACACTGGGAGACTTTATTTAAAGTAAATAAAGTCTCATTTCCACTCGAACAAAAGCGAAATCTGCCAGGTTTGGTCAAATTAAAAGTTAAAAATAAATCCCACAACCAAGGTTTATTATAACTAGCACAAAGAAAAAGTTTTAGAACTCTTTTGGAAAGTTACCAGAATCAGCCCTGAAGTGCCTTTTCCTGATTGGTCAGTGTCTTGTTGCGTGAGCCAAGCTGCCTTCATGAGGTGGGAAGTGGCTTGGGCTAAAACAAAGTTAGCATCTGTTGGGAGGACAACTGCTGCAGCAGATGGCAGAGCAGGATGGATGAGAGTAGCCAAACTGGTTTTCAAAGGAGGGAAAGCAACCTGGGACAGAAACTGAACGTCCCCCAGGTCCTGTCCCGCCAGCCAGATAGAAGCCACAATAATTAGATGAGGAGAGGTGTTGGAAGGGTTGTGTTAGGAAAACTTGACCATACCAATCAGTGCACTCAGCCAGATGTAATCTTAAAGGAGAGATTTCCTCCATGTTGGATTTTGAACAAATGGTGCTTTCTGGGACTGATTGTTGTCACACTTCACAGGAGGTGGTCAAACCAGAAGGTGGCACCCTTCACCCCATTTGTCAGTGGCACCCCCTCCTTATCAACCTAAGAGCAATAAATATGGCCTAAATATGGCAGAGCTGCCAAAAAATTGAGATCCCTACTTGAACATGATACTGGAGAAGAAGGACTTTTCTGCTGAATACCTGGTCTGCTGCTGAAGAACTGCATTCACAAGGACTGTACCCGCTGCACTCTTTGGGCTTCACCAAGGAAAATGACTTTGTCTTACTTCTGCAACTCCAGGTGTGGACTCCCTGTAAGCTACAGGCTCAAAGGAGCTGACCCCGGCATCAAGTCCTGCAATAAGAACCAAGCTGACCAGCATTCTTTGGTCATTTAGGGATTCTGACCAGGTGCATTCTGGGAATTATAGTCCCAACTCCTGAGGAGAAACTCAGAGCTTCTGGAACTTTTGATCAAGTTTGTGGACTTTTCAAGGACCCAAAAGGACCTCTGGAAGACGATTGAGAAGTTAGGAGACATTTGTGGCAACTGTTGTAAAAAGCTTAATAGGTTGAAGAGGTGCATTGTGGAAGTTGCAGTCTCAGACCCCAAGAGGCAAACCAGAGCCTCTGTACCCTTGGCAGGTCATGTCATAGATAAATCTATTTCCTATTTTTAAATAAATTGGAGTCCAATTTCTATTGTGTGATGTGTCTTGCTTATTTTCGGTTTTGTTTATATAAAATGCTTTACACACCTGTCTCCTAAGTTAAGCCTAACTGCTCATGAGCCAAGCTACCAGGGTTGAGTAAGGATTAATTTATTAGGACATTGACTGGACCTAGTGGGGGATTGCGGCTTATTGCTAAGTGTAGGTACCGGCCTACCCTCGTTCCAATAGCTGCATTACAGGCAATTAAACAAATCTTGTTATGCAATGACTCATAACATTGTTGTTCGACTTGAATATTGCAACATACTAATCAACATTGTTCGTCCAACCCGATAGATTCTCATCTATAAACTATGTAATATGGAATTTGTACTAGAAATGGCCATTGTGGAAAAATAAAAAGTAATACAAATCTCGCAATAAAAGGATATCAACAACAGGGCTAGACAAAGTCTACAGGTTCATAGAATAATACTTTTGCTCGATTCCCTGGATATTAGAATGTTATACCAACTATATATTCTCAGGCCTTGGACCACAGTAAAGATAATATTATATAGAAATAAAAGTAATTGAAGCAGACCATCACAAGTAAAAAAATAAAAGCCATTGAAAAATGTTGTTCTGCTACAAAGTAAAAAAATCAGTAATATACCTCTAGAATTCACGTATATGCCACCTTTAAATCATATTTCATCACTGCAATCATTTTGTCTAAACCATTTTCTTGCCAATTTCTGAGAAATACAGTTATTCCACTTTTAGATACAGAATGTTCATATGTAAATAGCCCAATTCCTCCTGGCACTTATAATTTCCACATACAATTCACACCTATAATACTGCCACACATGGGCAAATTGTGGCTTTCATGTCCATTTATTATCATCAAATACCAGGGATGCCCACCATGTACAAGTGACTGCCACCACCACGGTTGCAGAAAAGTGCAGAACTATATTAAAAATATCCATAATATATTACAGATGAGTACCACTGAGCCAGGAACACCATTTTCAACAGATAGTTATGTTGGAAAAATCCTCAGCACATCAAGGATGGGCTCCATTATGCAAGAGATAATTGCAATGTCATAAAAATGCTGTTGTTATCAGTGCATCAACACATCAAACCTTGTTGTTGACACTAGCATCACTAAGTGTTCTGCCTCAATGAATTCTAAACATATGCCACTTGATTACAAAACAATGGGGCAGATTTAAGAAAAGTGATGTGGTGTCCTGTGTAAGTGTGTGCCTCGTTCTGTTAGCATATAAATTACTGTGTGAATGGGTGTCTCTGTGTACGCTTGAGTGTGTACCAAGATGTTTTACTATATGCTTAAGTGTGTGCCAGGGTGTGTCAATGTGTGCATCACTTTGTGTCTGGGTGTGTCAACATATGAATGAGTGTCTGCCTGGGTGTGTAAGTGTAGGAATCAGTGTATGATAGGGTGTGTCAGTATCTGCATCAGTCTATATCTAGGTGAGTCAATGTATGCATCAGTATGTGTCTGGGTGTGTCAGTGTATGCATAAGTGTGTGCCTGGGTATATTAGCATGTGCTCCATTTTGCTGGGTGTGTCAGTGTATGTGTCACAGTGTTTCAGTGTATGTCTCATTGCCTGTCTGGATGTGTCAGTGTACGTGTTGGGACTGCATTTTCTGTTACATTGTTTCTCTATCTATAGTATAGAAGTATTTCA
Organism: Pleurodeles waltl; assembly: GCF_031143425.1. Taxonomy (NCBI): domain Eukaryota; kingdom Metazoa; phylum Chordata; class Amphibia; order Caudata; family Salamandridae; genus Pleurodeles; species Pleurodeles waltl. The sequence continues at coordinate 1,446,048,511 of NC_090444.1, read as the reverse complement.
TAAAGACACACATTTTTTAAATGTGAACTCCTTCTTGGACAGTAATTTCCTGATTTATGAAAGGTTAGCACCACTTTGCGTCATTTTCTGGTACAAAATCAGCTTAAACTTACAAAATATAATTACATATAATTATATCTATTTTGTAAGTTTGCACCACTTTTGTGTCACAAAATGATGCATGGGCGGCGCTAACATTTCATAAATCAGGCCCCAAGTGTCCAAGATATTTGTTTTAAAAATGTTTGTACTTCTGGGTTGAACTCCGCTAGCTACTGAATTTCCAGAAAATACTTCTACGCTCTATTTTGCATACTTGCAAGGCCTAGACTTACCTAAAGAATTCCCCTTGACTTTGAGTACAAAATGGCTGATCACAACCAGTCACTGTAATGGGAACCTATCTCCCTTTGTGAAAGCATGTTTAAGCTACAGCTGTACAATTTATTTCTTAGACACTTTTAAGCTGAAATCCCCTACAGCTCCTTCATCTCTGTCTCTCTGATTTTGTAATGTAGGAAGTCACATAATGAGCAACAGTGGTAGAGTTGTCTGCGACAAATTGTAATCCATATTTGCATTCCATGTTTTGAGAATCACAGGATTATAGACATTAACATACTTGGAGGTCTCTTTTCTTCCAAGAGTGTATGTGTTTTTCAGTGATTTTTGTGTCAGTGTATATCTGATAGCAGATAAAAAGCGGTTCACTCTTCCTTTGGAAATCACAGAACTTGGAAATCCAAAATGGTACCTTGTGTAACGTTTTCCCTTAGCGCTGCATTTTCAATGACAGTACTTGCCACATCTATGTGTTTGAAAGCACAAAATTTGCTGTTTCAAAGCTTTTCACCACTATCTTTCGGATTGGCACATGTCACATACTGTTCAATGAAAGAGTTCTATGTACAGAGTCATCACTGTCTGTTCCAAATTGTGGTGCTTCTTTTATCCATATCAGCATGTGAATATGAGGAGCACCTCTTGTTTTTTAGTCTTGACACCAAAGGAAATCAGAAACTGCGCCAAAGGTAGGGGTTGTTTTGTTACAGATAAAAGACAGCATGGCTGAAAGCTGTGGTAAAAATATCTACAAACATAAGCAGGATCCAAAAAGCTAAGTTCTACTGCTGTCTTCAAATCAGTATCCTTAATTTTTGAATTTGCTTCTCTAAATAAGTCAAGTAAGTCATCCCATGCATACTCTCCACAACTGAGAGTCACAAATCTAGGAGGTGCACCTAAGTTTCGCAACATACATTTCAGTTGTTCATGACGACGATAACAATACTTGTTGGTTCCATGTTGGCATGCCATCGAATTGATCAAATTATAGTCCAACTTTCATCCTTACCTTGAACTTTGCAGGCAGATTTTGTAGATTAGATCCTGTCTTTACTACGTGGTTTACAGCATATGATAGTCCAGAGAAGTCACTCTCAAATTTTAAATGGAATATGTATAGAATACACTGGCTAAATCTACAGTCCTCTGAATATAATCTTGTTGACCTGTATTTAGCTGCTGGTATTTGTATGGTGCAGTCATTATAAAGGCCACCTACTCCAGCGAAAAATAATTGTGGCAAACACTGAGCTTCTAAACCTTTCTCCTGTACATTCATTGAAGCTCCTTTTGCTTGTTTAATTTGAAACCGATCAATAGCATTGCCAATAACTTCTTTCGAATGGAGTAGATGGATACTTTAGTGTTCATATATTTCTTCTGGCGTTGGTTCTATCCACTTTTTCAGTCTGTCCACTTGATGGTAACATTTGGTCCTCCATGCAACTTCTATTTCTAAGAGCATCACCAGTTTTGTAATAAATATTATTTTGTTATAGGTTGTTTTTTTATATTATTTTGTTTCATTATGCATTTTTTACTTTGTTAACATCCACTAACTCTTTCCAGATGTGTCTGTTTTTGGTAGGTACACCATTCACTAGGACAATAAGTCGTTCATCAATATACCTCTCTATGCGCCCAGATTCAATGTAACATTTAAAATCTAAAAGTAAGCAGATCATTCTTCCTTTAAGGCCTTGCTGTTGCTCTGTTGTGGTAGTTTCCAGAGTTTGGTTCCATATGAACTATTGATTGAAAAGAGTGTATTGATTGTATGAGAATTGAGTCATTAATATTTAAATCTTGAAGTTCTGCTGGAGTTGATACCAATTCTAACTTGTTTTGTATTTTGGCTGGCATTTTGCTGTCCTCTAACTTATCATAGCAATACTTACATATAATTTGCCAGGCTGACAAATCAATGTATTCCTCCACAAATAAAGAAACACCAAGGGGCATATTTATACCCCATTTGTGCTGAATTTGCATCATTTTGTTTACGCAAATTCGGTGTGAAACTAACTCCATATTTATATTTTGACGTTAGACTCGTCTAACGTCAACATATTGGAGTTTGCATCATTTTTTAGATGTGTGAACCTACATTACCTCAATGAGATGCAAGGTAGGCATTCCCATCTATAAAATGGTGCTAAAAACATAGCCCCATATTTATCCCCTCATGCTAAAATGATGCACGGGTGGGAGAAGGGGCTAAATAATGGTGCACAGCTTCCTTTGCACCATTATTTAACGCCTGGGTCAGACCAGGTGTTAAGGGACCTGTGAACCCATTTCCATGGGTAAACATCTTGGAATGGGTCCACAGATGCCCTCCTCAAGCCCCAGTAAAACCCCCACCCACACCAGAGGGACACCCGAGGATGGGGGACCCCATCCCAGGTAGCCATTACGTCCTGGGAACAGAGCCCAGAGGGAGCGCTAGCGCTCCCTCTGTATTCTTCCCCCCACCCCCCAAAGGCAGGGATGGAAGGGGAAGCCCTACCCCTTCCACCCCGACAGCCCCCCTGACCCCCCCACCCCCTCTGTGACGTCAGCGCGTGTTTGCGTGCTGACATCACAGAGGCCTCCTCCCATCGTGCTGGAAGCTCAGCTTCCAGCGCGATCGGAAGAGAAATGCTCAGCATTTCTTTTCCGATCACGTGGAGGAGGCCTGAAAGGCTTCAAAGGGAAGGAAACTAATTTCCTTCCCTTTGAAGTCTCTCTGAGCATTTTAGCAGCCGGATTGCGAAGCGATCCGACTGCTAAAATGCCCACTAGACACCAGGGATTTATTTTTTTGTTGAAATTGGCATAAGGGGAGCGACCCCTTGGGCAAGGGTCGCTCCCCAGGGGGGCATTTTTTAAAGGCCTTTTCTGCCCTTCCTGTGGGCAGATCGGCCTATTATTAGGCCAATCTGCCACTGGGGGGCAGAAACCTCTAGGCACCAGGGATCATTTTTGTTTTGTTTTAGTTTTATTTTTTTCTCTAAAAAAGTGTCGCTCCCCTAAGGGGCAAATTATATTTAGGCCATTTCAGCCTATTTCTATGTGGCCAATCTGCCCCCAAGCGGGACAGAAACCACTGGACACCAGGGAGGTTTTTTTTTACGTGAATTTCACGCAAGGGGAGCGACCCCTTAGGCAAGGGTCGCTCCCCTGGGGGGCACATTTATTTTAGGCCATTTCTGCCTATTTTAATTAGGCCGATCTGCCCCTAAGGGGGGCAGAAACCACTAGGCACCGGGTATTTTTGCAGATCGGCCAATTTTTGTTCGGTCAATTTGCCCCCAAGGGGGGCAGAAACCACTTAGTCAGCAGGGATTGGGGTGTGTGTATGCGTGTGTTTTCTTTAGGGGGGCAGCCCCATGGGTAAGGGTCGCTCCCCATGGGGGCACATTACTGTTGGCCATATCTGTCCCCATTGGGGCAGATGGGCCTATTTCTGGAGGGCCCATCTGCCCCCAAGGGGGGGCAGAAAGCCCACCAGAGGCCAGGGATTTTTTTTTTTTTAAATAAGAGGGTGGAGGTATGGCCATACCCCCACCCCAAATATATGGGGCCAAAGTTGTTCTGCTCACCATTTGGCAGATGGGGCAATTACCCCTGATCCACACCCCGGGGTCAGAAAGTCTACTAGATGCCAGGGAATTAAAAAAAATATATACATATATTAGGGTGGTGGCTACCAACCAGTATGGGCCTGGTTACGCCCGCCTCAATTGAAGAGGGTAACAGTCTTTCAGCTCTTCCCGCACTCAAGAACATCTTATCCCACAGCAAGCAAGAGGACATTTGATTATTTTGGGTTTTAGTTTTACATTTGGGCCATGAGAGCTTGGCTAACTCTCAAAATCCTCCCACTTGGAATGGTGAGGGCTGCACTTTATGGAATTTGGGGCGCTGCCATGTAGAAAAATCCACAAGACCTAGACACATCTGAAAACTAAACATCTGGGTGATTCCAGGGTGGTGTGTTTCACATGCACCCGCACCATTTTCATACCCACAATGCCCTGCAAACCTCCAGCTTGGCTTGAAATCACACATTTTCCCACGTTTTTGTGATGGAACCTTCCGGAATCTGCAGGAATCCACAAAATTCCTACCACCCAGCATTGTCTCATCTATACTGATAAAAATTCTGCTGTACTTGTCAGCCTAAAACTGCCCTTTTGGACCCCTTTTGGTTTCCCCTCAAAATCGACATGTTTTTGTCTCTTCCCTTTCACAAGCACTTGGCCCACCTACACAAATGAGGTATCATTTTTACCGGGGAATGTTGAGTGGTATGAAATTTGTCCCAGTGCGGTAATCCCACACAGAAATGTTGGAAAAATTTGATGTTTTTAGCTAAATTTGAGGTTTGCTGGGGATTCTGGGTAAGAAAACATTGGGGGATCCACGCAAGTCATACCTCCTTGGACTCCCTCGGGTGTGTAGTTTTCAGAAATGTCTGGGTTTGGTGGGTTTCCCTAGATGGCTGCTGAGCCCAGGACTAAAAATGCAGGGGCGCCCCGCAAAAACAGGTAGTTTTGTTTTTGATAATTTTGATGTGTCCAGATAGTGTTTTGGGGCATTTTCTTTTGCGGGCAATAGGCCTACCCACAAAAGTGAGGTACTATTTTTATCACGAGACTTGGGGGAACGCTGGGTGGGAGGAAATTTGTGGCTCTTCTCTGATTCCAGAATTTCTGTCACCGAAATGAGAGGAAAAAGCGTTTTGGGCCAAATTTTGAGGTTTGCAAAGGATTCTGGGTAACAGAACCTGATCAGAGTCCCACAAGTCACCCCATCTTGGATTTCCCTAGGTGTCTAGGTTTCAAAACTGCACAGGTTTGCTAGGTTTCACCAGGTGCCCTCTGAGCTAGAGGCCAAAATCCACAGGTAGGCACTTTGTAAAAAACACCTATTTTTTCTGTGGAAAAATGTGATATGTCCACGTTGTGTTTTGGGCCATTTCCTTTCGTGGGTGCTAGGCCTACCCACACAAGTGAGGTACCATTTTTATCCGGAGACTTGGGGGAACGCTGTGTGGAAGGAAATGTGTTGCTCCTCTCAGATTTCAGGACTTTCTGTCACCAAAATGAGAGGAAAAGGTGTTTTTTTGGCCAGATTTTGAGGTTTGCAAAGGATTCTGGGTCACAGAACCTGGTCAGAGCCCCATAAGCCACCCCATCTTGGATTCCCCTAGGTGTCTAGTTTTCAGAAATGTGCTGGTTTGCTAGGTTTTTCCAAGTGCCGGCTGAGCTAGAGGCCAAAATCCACAGGTAGGCACTTTGTAAAAAGCACTTCTGTTTTCTGTGAAAAAATGTGATGTGTCCACGTTGTGTTTTGGGCCATTTCCTTTCGTGGGCGCTAGAACTACCCACACAAGTGAGGCACCATTTTTATCGGGAGACTTGGGGGAGCGTTGGGTGGAATTCAATTTGTGTCTCCTCTCAGATTTCAGAACTTTCTGTCACCAAAATGAGAGCAAAAAGTGTTTTTTGGGCCACATTTTGAGGTTTGCAAAGGATTCTGGGTAACAGAACCTGGTCAGAGCCCCACAAGTCACCCCATTGTGGATTCCCCTAGGTGTCTAGTTTTCAAAAATGCATTGGTTTGCTAGGTTTGCCCAGGTGCCGGCTAAGCTAGAGCCCAAAATCCACAGGTAGGCAATTTGTAAAAAACACCTCTGTTTTCTGTGGAAAAATGTGATGTGTCCACGTTGTGTTTTGGGCCATTTCCTTTCATGGGCGCTAGGCCTACCCAAAAAAGTGAGGTACCATTTTTATCTGGAGACTTGGGAGAACGCTGGTTGGAAGGAAATTTGTGGCTCCTCTCAGATTCTAGAACTTTCTGTCACCGAAATGAGAGGAAAAAGTGTTTCTTTGCCAAATTCTGAGGTTTGCCAAGGATACTGGGTAACAGAACATGGTCAGAGCCCCAAAAGTCACCCCATCTTTGATTCCCCTAGGTGTCTAATTTTCAAAACAGCGCAGGTTTGCTAGGTTTCCCTAGGTGCCAGCTGAGCTACAGGCCAAAATCCACAGCTAGGCACTTTGTAAAAAACAGCTCTGTTTTCTTTGTGAAAATGTGATGTGTCCACGTTGTGTTTTGGGGCAGTTCCTGTCGCGGGCACTAGGCCTATCCACGCAAGTGAGGTATCATTATTATTGGGAGACATGGGGGAACACAGAATAGCAAAACAAGTGTTATTGCCCCTTGTCTTTCTCCACATTTTTTCCTTCCAAATGGAAGACAGTGTGTAAAAAAAACATCTATTTGAGAAATGCCCTGTAATTCACATGCTAGTATGGGCACCCCGAAATTCAGAAATGTGCAAATAACCACTGCTTCTCAACACCTTATCATGTGGCCATTTTGGAAATACAAAGGTTTTCTTGATACCTATTTTTCACTTTTTATATTTCAGCAAATGAATTGCTGCATACAAGGTTTAGAATGAAAACCCATTGCAAGGTGCAGCTCATTTATTGGCTCTGTGTACATAGGGTTCTTGATGAACCTACAAGCCCTATATATACCCGCAACCAGAAGAGTCCAGCTGACGTAACAGTATTTTGCTTTCAAAACTCTGACATCGCAGGAAAAAGTTACAGAGTAAAAAGTGGAGAAAAAAGCAGTTTTTTTACCTCAATTTCATTTCTTTTCATTTCAGCTGTTATTTTCTGTTGGAAGCAATTGTAGGATCTACACAAATGAGCCCTTGCCAAATTCAAAATTGTGTCTACTTTTCATAAATGTTTAGCTTTCTGGGATCCAATATTGGTTTCTCACCCATTTCGGTCACTAACTGAAGGAGGCTGAAAGCACAAAAAATAGTAAAAATGGGGTATGTCCCAGTAAAATGTCAACATTGTGTTGAAAAATTGGGCTTTCTGATTCAAGTCTGCCTGTTCCTGAAAGGTGGGAAGATGGTGATATTACCACCACAAACCCTTTGTTGATGCCATTTTCAGGGGAAAAACCACAATCATTCTTCTTCAGCCCTTTTTTCCAATTTTTTTGCAAAAAAACAAAATTTTCACTGTATTTTGGCTAATTTCTTGGTCTCCGTCAAGGGTACCTCTATAATCCATAGGATGGTGGAAAAAAAGGACGCAAATTTGGCGTGGGTAGCTTATGGGAACAAAAAGTTATGAGGGCCTAAGCGTGAACTGCCCCAAATAGCCAAAAAAAGGCTCGGTACAGGACAGGAAAAGGCCTGGCAGCGAAGACGTTAAAATGCCATGGAGGGCCCAACTTGGGTTTCCCTGCATGGCACAGTGTGCAATGGCCATTCCCAAGGGACACTGCTCCCCTGTACTGGCCATTGGGATGGTAGGCATGACTCCTGTCTTTCCTAACACAGGAGTCATATGGCATGGATGTTTTTGCATCAGAAAATGACACTAAGCTGTTTATAGTCATCTTTTCTTCACTCTAACCAGCCTACTGTCATTTTTTGGTGCAAAACCCCTTCTCCCATACCGCCAGCCCCACCTGGCTAACATAATTCTTTTTTCTATGCCAGCCCACCATTTGCACCGGCTTGCGCCATTCCATAAATATAGCGCCCGGCTAGTACTCAGGAATGGCGCAAGCCGGTGCTAATCTTTTTGGTGCAAAACTGCGTTAGTGCAGTTTTGCACCAAAAAGTATAAATATGCCCCTAAATTCTTACCCTTTATCTCTGTTCTCCTGTTCATTTTTAGAGAATACAACAGCATTGCAAGTTTGGCTTTTGTAGAGAGTGTGGTGACCACAAATACAAGCACAGTTTGGATTCCCTGAAGAAACTGGGTGAAACTTTGCAATCTCTTGTATAAAGTTTTCAATACTAAAACTTATGTCCTGTTCCTCAACACCAGCACACAACAACTCCTAATTGTTCCTAAACTCCTCTTCAGCACCAAAGAAATGAAACTGAACATCTTCACAAGCTTTTTCTACCTCTGCAAGTGTACAATGCCTCTATCCTGAAGACAAGGCAGGTGTTTTCAGAAAGTAAAATCTCCTAACTAAATTTCACATTTTAGTGTGATGAACAGCTATCACTCTGAAGTGATGAAAGGTGTGTCTACACACTTTGTTTGATAAACACAACAGTGAATGTCCCTATAAATTAATTAATATAGTTCCTCACTCTGCATTGATCTAATCCTTGCAAAATTGCAGTTTTCCACTTGCCAGTCTATTTGGGAATTGACACAGAAAGTTTTGTAACATGTCAATCGATTCATGACGAACATCTGGCTGTCATTTCTTACCTCATAGCAATGACCAGTTATATCAACTGCATGAACTAATGTGTTCTCCTGTACGTACCTTTCCTCATTAAAAAATGCTCTTCACTAGAAGTGTGATTCCGTCTACATTTAAACATCTTCCAAAAATATGCTTTATTGCTTAACCTGTTTTTAGGGTTTTTCTCCTTATAGACATTACTGTTTTGCCTAGCGCCCTCAATATGTTTAGTGTTACAGAAATACTTTTCATAGCAAATGCTTTGTCAAATAAACTCTCAATACTCTAGTTCAAAACATTTTTAACTCATATCTCTTCAAATCGGTTCTGTCTCCATGTCAAACTATCTCCTTTCATAAAAACATTTCCTACTTTCAAATTCACACACTCCTTGCTGTTTGTCAGTTGATTTCAAAACAGTTTTCACTTGACACTTTCCCTCATTCTGCATTTTACAACATATTTTTTTCAGAAACTGGGGGTTGACTGGGGGTTCCTGAACTGGTGTAGACTGGATTATGCCAGGAGGGCACTATCTGTGCCTATCAAAGCATTTCTAGAAGCTCTAGGAGGCTATCCCCCCATGCCTGCAACACCTATTTTAAAAAGGGAGAGGGTGTAACATCTCTCTTCCATAGGAAATCCTTTGTTCAGCCTTCCTGGGCTTGAGCTGCTCAAGCAACAGGAGGGCAAAAAACAGTAAGTAAGGTGGCAGCAGCTGGGGCTGCCTAGAAAACCTCAGGAGGCTGTAATGGCAATACTGGGGGTCCTCTAAGGAGCCCCAAGTGTGCATGGAATCATACAACCAATACTTGCAACAGCCTTGGGGTATAATTCCAACATGTGTGATACCAAACATGACCATATTCAGAGTTACCATTGTGAAGCTGGACATAGGTATTGACCTATGTATAGTGCGCACGTGAAATGGCGTCCTCGCATTCACAAAGTCTGGGAAAATGGTCCTTGATGATGTGGGGGCACCTCTGCTAGTGTCGGGGTGCCCTCACACACTGGTACTCTGCACCCAGCCTTCAGGTTTGGAAGGCCTGGTATATGGGTGACTTATAAGTGACCTGGTGCAGTGTAAATGGATGTGAAAGGGTGCATGTCCCATTTCAAACAGGCTGCAATGGCAGTCCTGTAGAAGCCTTTGTATGGGCACCCTATGGGTGGCAAAATAAATGCTGCAGCCCATAGGGACCCCCTGGAACTGTAAGGCACTGGGTACCTAGGTACCATATAGTAGGGACTTATATGGGGTGACTAGTATGCCAATTTGGGATGAAATACTGGGTTACGAGTATGCAGTGACAACATTTAGAGGAGAGAGAACATAAGCACTGGGGTCCTGGCTAGCAGGATCCCAGTGACACAGTCAAACAGACTGACATCAGGCAGAAATTGGGGGTAACATGCAAAAAAGGGTACTTTCCTACAATACCACATACGCTGCTCCCTATGGAACATCATGGGACAATGTTCAGCCATTATGTGACACCACTACCAAGCCTGACTTCACACCAGGTACCAGAGCCTATTTGTCATGTCAAGTATCAGATAGTTACAGAAATAAATCAGCATTGCTATATTTACAAAACATTGATGACAGTACACAACATGGAGTATGGCACTATGCTGTGCAGCAACTGTCATTATCATTGCTGGGAATTATGCTACGCCATTTTCTGTATCACACAAAGAGGGTACCAAACAAACGTTCTTAACGGTACTCTGTGTCTCACTCCATCCACAGGTAACCCTGCCATTGCCACAATGGAGAGGATACTAGACACTGCCAGCTCTTGTAGGAAAGTACCATCTTGCCTGGCATGTTACCCCCATATTTCACTGTATATATGTTGTTTTAGTGTATGTGTCACCGGGACCCTGCCAACCAGGGCCCCAGTGCTCATAAGTGTGCCCTGTATGTGTTCCCTGTGTGATGACAAACTGTCTCACTGAGGCTCTGCTAACCAGAACCTCAGTGATTATGCTCTCTCTGCTTTCTAAATTGTCACTAACAGGCTAGTGACCAATTTCACCAATTCACATTGGCATACTGGAACACCCTTATAATTCCCTAGTATATGATACTGAGGTAACCAGGGTATTGGGGTTCCAGGAGATCCCTATGGGCTGCAGCATTTCTTTTGCCACCCATAGGGAGCTCTGACAATTCTTACAGAGGCCTGCCACTGCAGCCTGAGTGAAATAACGTCCATGTTATTTCACTGCGATTTACCACTGCACTTAAGTAACTTATAAGTCACCTATATGTCTAACCTTTACCTGGTAAAGGTTGGGTGCTAAGTTACTTAGTGTGTGGGCACCCTGGCACTAGCCAAGGTGCCCCCACATTGTTCAGGGCAAATTCCCCGGACTTTGTGAGTGCGGGGACACCATATCACGCGTGCACTGTACATAGGTCACTACCTATGTACAGCGTCACAATGGTAACTCCGAACATGGGCATGTAACATGTCTAAGATCATGGAATTGTCACTCCAATGCCATTCTGGCATTGGGGAGACAATTCCATGATCCCCTGAGTCTCTAGCACAGACCCGGGTACTGCCAAACTACCTTTCCCGGGGTTTCACTGCAGCTGCTACTGCTGCCAACCCCTCAGACAGGTTTCTGCCCTCCTGGGATCCAGCCAGGCCTGGCCCAGGAAGGCAGAACAAAGGACTTCCTCAGAGAGAGGGTGTTACACCCTTTCCCTTTGGAAAAAGGTGTCAGGGCTGGGAAGGAGTAGCCTCCCCAGCCTCTGGAAATGCTTTGATGGGCACAGATGATGCCCATGTCTGCATAAGCCAGTCTACACCGGTTCAGGGATCCCCCAGCCCTACTCTGGTGCAAATCTGGACAAAGGAAAGGGGAGTGACCACTCCCCTGACCTGTATCTCCCAGGGGAGGTGCCCAGAGCTCCTCCAGTGTGCTCCAGACCTCTGCCATCTTGGAAACAGAGGTGCTGCTGGCACACTGGAGTGCTCTGAGTGGCCAGTGCCAGCAGGTGACATCAGATACTCCTCCTGATAGGCTCTTTACCTGTGTTGCTAGCCTATCCTCCTTCCTAGGTTGCCAAACCTCCTTTTCTGGCTATTTAGGGTCTCTGCTTTGGGGAATTCTTTAGATAACGAATGCAAGAGCTCATCAGAGTTCCTCTGCATCTCTCTCTTCACCTTCTGCCAAAGGATCGACCGCTGACTGCTCAGGACGCATGCAAAACCGCAACAAAGTAGCAAAGATGACTACTGCAACCTTGTATCGCTGATCCTGCTGCCTTCTCGACTGTTTCCTGGTGGTGCATGCTCTGGGGGTAGCCTGCCTCCTCTCTGCACTAGGAGCTCTGAAGAAATCTCCTGTGGCTCGACGGAATCTTCCCCCTGCAACCGCAGGCAACAAAAGACTGCATCACCGGTCCTCTGGGTCCCCTCTCAGCACGACGAGCGTGGTCCCTGGAACTCAGCAACTCTGTCCACGTGACCCCCACAGTCCAGTGACTCTTCAGTCCAAGTTTTAGGGAGGTAAGTTCTTGCTTCCCCACGCTAGACTGCATTGCTGGTTACTGCGTGACTTGCAGCTGCTCCGGCTCCTGTGCACTCTTCCAGGATTTCCTTCGTGCACAGCCAAGCCTGGGTCCCCAACACTCTAACCTGCAGTGCACAACCTCCTGAGTTGTCCTCCGGCATCGTGGGACTTCCTTTTGTGTCTTCCGGTGAGCTCCGGTTCACTCCTCTTCGTAGTGCCTGTTCCGGCACTTCTGCAGGTGCTGCCTGCTTCTGTGAGGGCTCCCTGACTTGCTGGGTGCCCCTTCTGTCTCCTCATCCAAGTGGCGACATCCTGGTCCCTCCTGGGCCACAGCAGCATCCAAAAACCCTAACCGCGACCCTTGCAGCTAGCAAGGCTTGTTTGCTGTCTTTCTGCGTGGGAATACCTCTGCAAGCTTCTTCACGACGTGGGACATCCATCCTCCAAAGGGACGTTTCTAGCCCTCCTCGTTCTTGCAGAATCCACAGCTTCTACCATCCAGTGGCAGCTTCTTTGCACCCTCAGCTGGTATTTCCTGGGCATCTGCCCAATCTCAACTTTGTTGCGACTCTTGGACTTGGTCCCCTTGTTCCACAGGTACTCTCGCCCGGAAATCCACTTTGGTTGCATTGCTGGTGTTGGTCTTCCTTGCAGAATTCCCCTATCACGACTTCTGTGCTCTCTGGGGAATATAGGTGCACTTTACACCTACTTTTCAGGGTCTTGGGTGGGCTATTTGTCTAACCCACACTGTTTTCTTACAGCCCCAGCAACCCTCTACAAGCTCACATAGGTTTGGGGTCCATTCGGGGTTCGCATTCCACTTTTGGAGTATATGGTTTGTGTTGCCCCTATACCTATTGCAATCTACTGTAATTCTACATTGCTGGCATTACTTCCTTTTGCTATTACTGCATATTTTTGGTATTGTGTACATATATCTTGTGTATATTTGGCAGCTTAATACTGAGGGTACTCACTGAGATACTTTTGGCATATTGTCATAAAAATAAAGTACCTTTATTTTTAGTATATCTGTGTATTGTGTTTTCTTATGATATTGTGCATATTACACCAGTGGTATAATAGGAGCTTTGCATGTCTCCTAGTTCAGCCTAAGCTGCTCTGCTATAGCTACCTTCTATCAGCCTAAGCTGCTATAAACACCTCTTCTACACTAATAAGGGATAACTGGACCTGGTACAGAGTGTAAGTACCCCTTGGTACCCACTACAAGCCAGGCCAGCCTCCTACATTGGTTGTGCAGTGGTGGGATAAGTACTTGCAACTACTTACCACTTTGTCATTGTGTACTTTTCATAGGAGAATAATATACAAAACAAGTTCAGTGTATGTACACCTAACCAAAAAGTTTTGCTTTTCTTCTCTTACTCTATTTGCTAAGTGCTGAAAATTACCTCTAAACTTTCTAAAAGTTTCTAAAAAGTTGAAAAAGTTTTTTTCTCTTTCCTTAAAAAGTACTGAAACTCTTTCTCTCTTTTATCTGTCCTTAAACCTTTTTCTATCATGTCTGATGTAGGTCCTTCTCTTGATCTGGTCAGCTCAGCTTATGACCACCTTAACTGGAAGGTTTTGAGGAGTCTCTGCATTGATAGAGGTTTAGGGGTGGGAAAGAATCCCTTTAGAGAATTGTTATCTAACATGCTTATTGAGAATGATAAGGCCTTAGCTGGCACATCTATTGAGAAGTTAGGAGATGGTTCACACTCTGACTCAGGGGCACCCCTAGTAAGAATGTTAGAAGGTCATCTTCCCAACCTGCCCCTTAGCAGACAACCTAGCATAGCTGGTACTAATGTGAGCTCTCATCACAGTAGGGATGTTATTCCTGCAGGCCAGGTTGTTAGGGTGCCAACTGTTAGGGACAGGTCTCCCTCTGTTCATTCACATCATTCTTCTGTGTCTAAGCATGCCCAACCCACCCACCCTGATGACAGATTGTTAGAAAGGGAACTCAATAGATTGAGAGTGGAAGAGTCCAGGCTGAAGCTTAAACAGCAACAGCTGGCTCTAGAAAGGGAATCTTTAGACTTAGAAAAAGAGAGACAGAGGTTGGGGTTAGGACCCCATGGTGGCAGCAGCAGTATTCCAGATAGTAATCCTGTGAAAGAGCATGATTCTAGGAATCTGCATAAGATAGTTCCCCCTTACAAGGAGGGGGATGACATTAACAAGTGGTTTGCTGCACTTGAGAGGGCCTGTGTTGTACAGGAGGTCCCTCAAAGGCAGTGGGCTGCTATCCTATGGCTATCTTTCAGTGGAAAGGGTAGGGATGGGCTTCTTACTGTGAAGGAAAGTGATGCCAATAATTTTACAGTTTTGAAGAATTCACTCCTGGATGGATTTGGCTTAACCACTGAACAATACAGGATTAAGTTCAGAGAAACCAGAAAAGAGTCCTCACAAGACTGGGTAGACTTTGTTGACTATTCAGTGAAGGCCTTGGAGGGTGGTTACATGGCAGTAACGTTTTTGACTATGAAAGCCTGTATAATCTGATCCTGAGAGAGCATATTCTGAATAACTGTGTGTCTGATTTGTTACACCAATATCTAGTGGACTCAGATCTGACCTCTCCCCAAGAATTGGGAAAGAAGGCAGACAAATGGGTCAGAACAAGAGCAAACAGAAAAGTTCATACAGGGGGTGACAAGGATGGCAAGAAGAAGGATGGTAAGTCTGCAGACAAGGGTGGGGACAAATCTAAAAATGAGTCTTCATCAGGCCCACAAAAACACTCTGGTGGGGGTGGTGGGTCCAAATCCTCTTCTAATCAAGTAAAGAAACCATGGTGCTATTTATGTAAAGTAAAAGGCCATTGGACAACTGATGCCAGTTGTCCAAAGAAAAGCACCAAGCCTCCCACTACCACAACCGCTACTTCTACACCTAGTATCCCTAGTAATAGCAGTGGTGGTGGGAGCAAACCTACTAATAGCCAATCCAAGGGAGTAGCTGGGCTCACTTTTGGTAATTTAGTTGGGGTTGGTCTTGTTAGGGAGACCACAGAGGCTGTGCTAGTCTCTGAAGGTGCCATTGATTTGGCCACCTTGGTTGCTTGTCCCCTTAATATGGATAAGTACAAGCAACTTCCCCTAATAAATGGTGTTGAGGTTCAGGCCTACAGGGACACAGGTGCCAGTGTTACCATGGTAATAGAGAAACTGGTACACCCTGAACACCTACTTGGTCACCATTACCAAGTGACAGACGCTCATAACAACACTCTTAGCCACCCCATGGCTGTTGTATATCTCAACTGGGGGGGGGGGGTTACTGGTCCAAAGAAAGTTGTGGTTGCCTCAGATTTACCTGTAGACTGTCTACTAGGGAATGATTTAGAGACATCAGCTTGGGCAGAAGTGGAATTGGAGGCTCATGCAGCAATGCTGGGCATTCCTGGGCATATTTTTGCTTTAACCAGGGCTCAGGCCAAAAAGCAAAAAGGACAGGGTGACTTGGATCCTGGAACAATGGACCAAGTGCTCCCTAAAGGTAGGGTTAGTTAAGGTAAATCCCTACCTACTATCCCTCCCTCTACAGATGATTCAACTTCTGAGGAAGAAGAATTTCCCCCCTGTGCAGAACCTTCACCAGAGGAGCTGGAAGCAGACACTGCTGAGCTTTTGGGTGGAGGGGGGCCTGCCAGGGAGGAGCTGAGTGTGGCACAGCAAACCTGTCCCACATTAGAGGGTCTAAGACAGCAAGCTGTCAAACAGCAAAATGGGGATGTAAGTGACTCACATAGAGTTTACTGGGAGGACAACCTCTTGTAAACAGAAGCAAGGGACCCAAAACCTGGAGCAGCCAGGAGATTGGTCATTCCCCTGCAATAGAGAGAGTTCCTCCTAACTCTGGCACACGACATTCCCTTGGCTGGACATTTAGGGCAAATTAAAACATGGGAAAGGCTTTTCCCCCTGTTTCATTGGCCTAGAATGTCAGAGGACACAAAATATTTTTGTAAGTCCTGTGTCACCTGTCAAGCCAGTGGCAAGACAGGTGGCACCCCAAAGGCTCCCCTTATTCCACTACCTGTGGTTGGGGTTCCCTTTGAAAGGGTAGGGGTTGACATAGTTGGCCCCCTTGACCCTCCTACTGCTTCAGGCAATAGGTTTATCTTGGTGGTAGTGGACCATGCCACAAGATATCCTAAAGCAATTCCTCTAAGGACCACTACAGCACCTGCAGTGGCAAAGGCCCTCCTGGGAATCTTTTCCAGGGTGGGTTTCCCAAAAGAGGTTGTATCAGACAGGGGTAGCAACTTTATGTCTGCATACTTGAAGGCCATGTGGAAAGAATGTGGTGTAACATATAAATTCACCACACCTTATCATCCACAAACAAATGGACTGGTAGAGAGGTTTAATAAAACTCTCAAAGGATGATAATGGGACTCCCTGAAAAACTCAGGAGGAGATGGGATGTCCTGTTACCTTGCCTTCTTTTTGCTTACCATATTAAGGGGACAAGCAACCAAGGTGGCCAAATCAATGGTACCCCAGAAGGGAGTGGGCTTCAGCCCCTTTGAACTCCTATTTGGACACCCTGTAAGAAGTCGTCTAACACTTGTAAAGGAGGGTTGGGAACAACCTTTAAAAGCTCCTAAGCAAGACATAGTGGACTATGTACTCGGCCTAAGATCCAGAATGGCTGAGTACATGAAAAAAGGCCGGTAAAAACCTTCAGGCCAGCCAAGAGCTCCAAAAGCAATGGCATGACCAGAAGGCTGTTCTGATTCAGTACCAACCAGGACAGAAGGTGTCGGTCTTGGAGCCTCCATAATTGTTGAAAAGAAAGGAGAAGTCACCTACTTGGTTGACTTGGGCACTGCCAGGCATCCCCTTAGGGTGCTCCATGTCAATCGCCTAAAACCCTACTATGACGGGGCTGATCTCACCCTGCTTATGGCAACAGATGAAGGACAGGAAGAAGAGAGTGATCCTCTCCCTGATCTCTTCTCTTCCACAGAACAAGATGCTCTAGTGGAAGGTGTAGTTTTGGCAGACTGCCTTACTGCTGAGCAGAAAGACCACTGCGTAAATCTCCTGGGTCAGTTTTCTGAACTCTTTTCTACTGTGCCAGGCACCACTTCTTGGGGTGAGCACACTATATATACTGGAGACAGCATGCCTGTCAAAAGTAAGATCTATAGGCAGCCTGACCATGTCAGGGACTGCATAAAACAAGAGGTTCAGAAAATGCTTGAACTGGGAGTGGTTGAACATTCTGAAAGCCCATGGGCCTCTCCTGTGGTGCTTGTACCAAAGCCTCATTCCAAAGATGGAAAAAGGGAAATGAGGTTTTGTGTAGATTACAGAGGTCCCAACCAGGTAACTAAAACTGATGCTCACCCTATACCCAGGGCAGATGAGCTCATAGATACACTGGCATCTGCCAAGTATCTAAGCACCTTTGATTTGACTGCAGGGTATTGGCAGATCAAGTTATCAGAGGATGCAAAGCAAAAAATGCATTTTCGACTATTGTAGGGCACTACCAATTCACAGTAATGCCCTTTGGTTTGAAAAATGCACCTGCCACTTTTCAGAGGTTGGTGAATACAGTCCTGCGAGGGTTGGAGGTTTTTAGTGCAGCATATCTAGACGATATAGCTGTCTTTAGCGCCACCTGGCATGATCACCTCGTCCACCTGTGGAAAGTTTTGGAGGCCCTGCAAAAGGCAGGCCTCACTATCAACGCTTCAAAGTGCCAGATAGGGCAGGGGAAAGTGGTTTATCTGGGACACCTTGTAGGTGGAGAACAGATTGCACCACTTCAGGGTAAAATCCAAACTATCATAGATTGGGTTCCCCCTACAACTCAGACCCAGGTGAGAGCCTTCTTAGGCCTCACTGGGTATTACAGGAGGTTCATTAAGAACTATGGCTCCATTGCAGCCCCACTTAATGACCTCACCTCCAAGAAAATGCCTAAAAAGGTATTGTGTACAGCTAGCTGTCAGAAAGCTTTTGAGGAGCTGAAACAGGCCATGTGCACTGCACCTGTCCTAAAAAGCCCATGTTACTCCAAGAAATTCATTGTTCAAACTGATGCATCTGAATTAGGGGTAGGGGCAGTCTTATCACAACTCAATTCTGAGGGCCAGGATCAACCTGTTGCTTTTATCAGCAGGAGGTTGACCCCTAGAGAAAAGCTTTGGTCTGCCATAGAGAGGGAGGCCTTTGCTGTGGTCTGGGCACTAAAGAAGTTGAGGCCATACCTGTTTGGCACTCACTTCATTGTTCAGACAGACCACAAACCTCTACTTTGGCTAAAACAAATGAAAGGTGAAAACCCTAAATTGTTGAGGTGGTCCATATCTCTACAGGGAATGGACTATACAGTGGAACATAGACCTGGGAGTACCCACTCCAATGCAGATGGACTCTCCAGATATTTCCACTTAGACAATGAAGACTCATCAGGTCATGGCTAGTCTTATTGTCCTTCGTTTGGGGGTGGGGGGTTGTGTAGGAAAGTACCATCTTGCCTGACATGTTACCCCCATATTTCACTGTATATATGTTGTTTTAGTGTATGTGTCACTGGGACCCTGCCAGCCAGGGCTCCAGTGCTCATAAATGTGCCCTGTATGTGTTCCTTGTGTGATGACTAACTGTCTCACTGAGGCTCTGCTAACCAGAATCTTGGTGGTTATGCTCTCTCTGCTTTCTAAATTGTCACTAACAGTCTAGTGACCAATTTCACCAATTCACATTGTCATACTGGAACACCCGTATAATTCCCTAGTATATGGTACTGAGGTACCCAGGGTATTGGGGTTCCAGGAGATCCCTATGGGCTGCAGCATTTCTTTTGCCACCCATAGGGAGCTCTGACAATTCTTACACAGGCCTGCCACTGCAGCCTGAGTGAAATAACATCCACGTTATTTCACAGCCATTTACCACTGCACTTAAGTAACTTACAAGTCACCTATATGTCTAACCTTTACCTGGTAAAGGTTGGTTGCTAAGTTACTTAGTGTGTGGGCACCCTGGCACTAGCCAAGGTGCTCCCACATTGTTCAGGGCAAATTCCCCGGACTTTGTCAGTGCGGGGACACCATTTCACACGTGCACTGTACATAGGTCACTACCTATGGACAGGGTCACAATGGTAACTCCGAACATGGCCATGTAACATGTCTAAGATCATGGAATTGTCACCCCAATGCCATTCTGGCATTGGGGAGACAATTTCATGATCCCCCGAGTCTCTAGCACAGACCCGGGTACTGCCAAACTACCTTACCCGGGGTTTCACTGCAGCTGCTACTGCTGCCAACCCCTCAGACAGGTTTCTGCCCTCCTGAGGTCCAGCCAGGCCTGGCCCAGGAAGGCAGAACAAAGGACTTCCTCAGAGAGAGGGTGTTACACCCTCTCCCTTTGGAAAAAGGTGTCAGAGCTGGGGAGGAGTAGCCTCCCCAGCCTCTGGAAATGCTATGATGGGCACAGATGGTGCCCATCTCTGCATAAGCCAGTCTACACCAGTTAAGGGATCCCCCAGCCCTGCTCTGGTGCGAAACTGGACAAAGGAAAGGGGAGTGACCACTCCCCTGACCTGCACCTCCCAGGGGAGGTGCCCAGAGCTCCTCCAGTGTGCTCCAGACCTCTGCCATCTTGGAAACAGAGGTGCTGCTGGCACACTGGACTGCTCTGAGTGGCCAGTGGCAGCAGGTGACGTCAGAGACTCCTCCTGATAAGCTCGTACCTGTTTTGCTAGCCTATCCTCCTTCCTCGGTTGCCAAACCTCCTTTTCTGGCTATTTATAGTCTCTGCTTTGGGGAATTCTTTAGATAACGAATGCAAGAGCTCATCAGAGTTCCTCTGCATCTCTCTCTTCACCTTCTGCCAAAAGGATCGACCGCTGACTGCTCAGGACGCCTGCAAAACCGCAACAAAGTAGCAAAGACGACTACTGCAACCTTGTATCGCTGATCCTGCCGCCTTCTCGACTGTTTCCTGGTGGTGCATGCTCTGGGGGTAGCCTGCCTCCTCTCTGCACTGGGAGCTCTGAAGAAATCTCCCGTGGGTCGACGGAATCTTCCCCCTGCAACCGCAGGCAACAAAAGACTGCATCACCGGTCCTCTGGGTCACAACGAGCGTGGTCCCTGGAACTCAGCAACTCTGTCCAAGTGACCCCCACAGTCCAGTGACTCTTCAGTCCAAGTTTTAGGGAGGTAAGTCCTTGTCTCCCCACGCTAGACTGCATTGCTGGGTACCGCGTGACTTGCAGCTGCTCCGGCTCCTGTGCACTCTTCCAGGATTTCCTTCATGCACAGCCAAGCCTGGGTCCCCGACACTCTAACCTGCAGTGCACAACCTCCTGAGTTGTCCTCCGGCGTTGTGGGACTTCCTTTTGTGTCTTCGGGTGAGCTCCGGTTCACTCCTCTTCGTAGTGCCTGTTCTGGCACTTCTGCGGGTGCTGCCTGCTTCTGTGAGGGGTCCCTGACTTGCTGGGCGCCCCCTCTGTCTCCTCGTTCAAGTGGCGACATCCTGGTCCCTCCTGGGCCACAGCAGCATCCAAAAACCTTAACCGCGACCCTTGCAGCTAGCAAGACTTGTTTGCGGTTTTTCTGCATGGGAACACCTCTGCAAGCTTCTTCACGACGTGGGACATCCATCCCCCAAAGGGGACGTTTCTAGCCCTCCTCGTTCTTGCAGAATCCACAGCTTCTACCATCCGGTGGCAGCTTCTTTGCATCCTCAGCTGGCATTTCCTGGGCATCTGCCCAATCTCGACTTTGTCGCGACTCTTGGACTTGTTCCCCTTGTTCCACAGGTGCTTTCGTCCGGAAATCCACTTTGGTTGCATTGCTGGTGTTGGTCTTCCTTGCAGAATTCCCCTATCACAACTTCTGTGCTCTCTGGGGAATATAGGTACACTTTACACCTACTTTTCAGGGTCTTGGGGTGGGTTATTTTTCTAACCCTCACTGTTTTCTTACAGCCCCAGCGACCCTCTACAAGCTCACATAGGTTTGGGGTCCATTTGTGGTTTGCATTCCACTTTTGGAGTATATGGTTTGTGTTGCCCCTATACCTATGTCCTCCTATTGCAATCTACTGTAATTCTACATTGCTTGCATTACTTCCTTTTGAAAATTCTGCATATTTTTGGTATTGTGTACATATATCTTGTGTATATTTGGCATCCTCATACTGAGGGTAATCACTGATATACTTTTGGCATATTGTAATAAAAATAAAGTACCTTTATTTTTAGTATATCTGTGTATTGTGTTTTCTTATGATATTGTGCATATGACACCAGTGGTTTAATAGGAGCTTTGCATGTCTCCTAGTTCAGCCTAAGCTGCACTGCTATAGCTACCTTCTATCAGCCTAAGCTGCTAGAAACACCTCTTCTACACTAATAAGGGATAACTGGACCTGGTACAGAGTGTAAGTACCCCTTGGTACCCACTGCAAGCCAGGCCAGCCTCCTACAGCTCTCCACAGGATGAAGGCCCCATTGAGGACAACATGCCTGGATTTCTGGACAGTGACAACTGGTCAGTTGATGACTCCCAGCCTCACCCTACCTACATCAGTCCCCCCACCACAGTTGCACAGGCATCACATCTAAGCAAGCACCACCAAACCTGTTTCCCAAGGACTGTTCAAACTATTGTGTGCCCCACAGTACAGGGTCCTGAGTCTGACCTTGAGACCCCCAGACAATGATGGGCCTTGTAACACTGGAAGCGGGCACACAGTGCCAGGGGCACAGGCACCTGGGGGCAGAGGCATGGAAGGGATGCTGTGGGGCAGAGGATGGGACAGCCAATAGACTCCACTGACCAGGATATAATTTCCCAAGTACTGGGAGCAAACCAATCTTCCCAGGATAGGATGGGCAAGATCATCACCGTGTTGGGGGAAAATCAAAGGCTGCAGAGGGAATGTCACCAGGAGGCCAGGCAGCAGTGGCAGGCACACAATGCTACCATGGCCTTCATAGCAGGGGTGCTGAGGGACATCAACACCACATTGCATGATGTAGCTACCCACCATCAGGCCCATTCCACTAGCAATGTTACATCTGCCACATCAACATCAGCGGCAACTAGTTTAATGTAGGCCCTGCCAGGGGAACCCCAAACCTTAGACACCTCTCACTCTATAGCAGTAGAACCCGCCGGCAAACGTGGACGACCATCCAGACATCGTGCTGAGGCAGATGCAAAGACCAAACCCACTGCCAGGAAGTGCGCCTCTCCTAATTTGTCTCCCTTGTGCACCTCTGAGGCACCCTCTTGACTGTTCTGAATCCTAACTTCCTTTTCCCATGGGACAAGGACACTGGACTTTTTGTGTTGCTAAATGTGCCCTAAGTGGGAAGGGTATGCCCAGACGTGGGTCCCTTGCTCACTGTGCCACTGGCTTCAAGCTAGCCCGGCTGATGAAGGGTGATACCCTGAAATCAGTCCTGGAATGCTTGTTTCCTGGTCCAGGGAGGACCTGGCTTGGCATTTCGGGCTGGGCTGTTCCGTGAGGAACAGGGTCAAGACTGATTTGCATATGGCTGGGTCCAAACTAGGGTGGCATGGTAAGCAAAAGAACTATACATTGAACCTAGATCTGTGACTGGGGGTTAGTGTTTGCATTGCTCAGCACTCCGTCCATCATCCTTTTGTGTTGTTAAACTTGCCCTAAGTGGGAAGGGATATGCCCAGATGTGGGTCTCTTGCTCACTGTGCCACTGGATTCAATCTAGCCTGGCTGATGAAGGGTGACACCCTGAAACTGGTCCCAGGATGCTTGTTTCAGGTCCAGGGAGTACCTGGCTTGACAACTCGGGCTGGACTGTTCCCATGGTGAACAGCTTCAAGACTGATTTGCCTATGGCTGGGTCCAAACAGGGGTGGCATGGCGAGCAAAAGAATGATGGATTAGACCCAGATCTTTGACTGGAGGTGAGTGTTTAAATTGTTCAGCACTCCATCCATCATCCTTTTCTGTTGCCACAGGACCTGTGTGGCCAAATGTTGTAGCAGCTACTCTGATCCATTTCCCCTGACTCCACTCATCACCTGTTAATTATGTTTTACACTTTGATTTGGCTTCTCACAATACTGATGTGCACAATAAATTATTTATTTATGGACATAGCTACTCTACATGTGTATTTAATAGTGCACCAACATATGTCGTTCAACACAAATGTGGTCTGGCAATGGCCTCCTGATTCCAACTGGCAAGAAAATGGCCATCAGTCAGAGCCCCCATCAGCAGGACACCCATGACAACAGAAATGATATGGAAGTCCACAGTAACACCAAGGTAGAGACCGTTGAGGCATCTGAAAATAGAGCAAGACACAGAGTACCATCAGGGTGGAAGGCATGAGTTAACAGTAAGCATATATATAGCTAGTCGACTGTGTGCCCATTGTACTAAGACTCCAAATCATGAGCATATATATATTACCAATACAGCACAAGCTTCAGGGCCTTCCTAATAACATTTTAACAAGCTATCTGTCATAAAAACCTCTCATAACTACACTCTATAACCATTGACTGCTGACTATGTATACCCCAAGGTCTAGGTAGCAGACCTGCAGGTACTATCCTGTGGGTGGGAGGAGCTGGCAACAGGAGAATACATGAAGATCAGCTCTAAACCCTTCAGTCCATGAGAGAAGTGAATGTTTGAATCAGTTGCCACAACACATGTTGTGCAGAACCACTTATACTATTTACCAACATTCCTACTGTCGGCTATAACAATTCACACACAGGCACTAAACATCATTCCAACATCACATTTCCCAAATGGCAGGAGGTATAATGATATCCACTTCTGACAAGACATACAAGAGTCCACCTCACATACCTGTCTGTCACTGTAATTACTGGTTAATGAGCTCAGTCCTACAGTGAGCAGCTCCTTCGTCCTCTGGCTTTCCATCACTTTCCATACCACCATTTGCAGGCACAGGTATCTCTGTCTCACCCTCATCAGCTAGCACAGGTATCTCTGTCTCACCCTCATCAGCTAGTAATGGTATCCGATACCTCAAGGCTAGATTGTGGAGCATGCAGCAGGCAATGATGAATTAGCAACCCTTGTGGAGTGAGTAAAGGAGAGCACCTCTGGATAGGTCCAGGCACCTGAATCTTGCCTTCAGAGGCCGAAAGAATGCTCTATTACATGCCTTGTCCTCCTGTGGGACTCATTAAAATGAAGGTCTCCTGGCGTGGCTGGGTACCTGACATATGTCAACAGCCAAGGAAGGTTTGGATAGCAAGTGTCACCTGTGTACACAATGTTAGAACAAAAACAATTGAGGTACTGTGATTGTGCAGATAGTGATGGCAGGTCACATAACATTTGGAAACATAACAATGCATACTCACCAACCAGCCAGGCCTTCTCTGTGTGCAGTTGCACCATCATGGTTGGGAAATTGCTGTTCTGCATAATGTAGAAGTCATGCTTTAATCAAGGAAACATGGCAGTCACTTGGAAGATATATTGGTCTGCCAGACACACCACCTCCACGTTGATTGAGTGATAGTTTTTCCTGTTACTATATCACCTGTTCATTGATGGTGGGTTAGACCAGTGATACATGGATGCCATCAATGGTTCCTACCACATGGGGACATATTCGCTCTTTGGGGAAATCTGACGTAGATGTCCAGGTGTTGCAAGAAAGCACATAGTACACCCCTCAAAACCTGACTGAACATGGGCTGAGACATCACTATTGTTAAGGTGACAGTATGCTGGAATGTGCAAGTGGACAAGAAGTGTAGCACTGACAGTACTTGAATGATGGATGGTATGGAGTAAGGATTGCGATTGCCTGGCATCAGATCTGGCTACAACTGTCTACATAGATCCATGATGGTCTGGTGATTCATACGATAGGTCTGGATGACATAGCTGTCCTGCATGGTTGCCAGGTCTACCAGTGGACGGTACACTGGTGGTTGACTCATTCCCCTTATGGCAGGATATCTAAATTGAGAGTAGAAAATGTACAATAAGTCATGCAGTTGGCGCACAACAGCAGCATATTGAATACTTGCAGACACCTACACATGCAGGGGCTGCGGAGCAGTGCTGACATAAACATCACAGACCAAGGAAATGGACACCAGACTTTGTCGTTGCAGCACATTGGCTGGAATGTCAGTCGGATAGGAGATTTGACACATATGTCACAAACTTCACCTGTCACTATCAGACGTCTATGTACCTCAGAGTAGCTACACAGACCTAGCCACATATATATAGGCTCAACAGGTCATTTTTATTTGTTTGTCACATTATGTAGCACTATCATGAACATACATAGCAATACATTTGGTCACATAGAATTGAAGTCTATCGGGTGTACAACTTACTTATTTAAGAACATGCATTGAGTACATGTGCACAACATGGAAGGCACCTGACCTATTGTGCTGGATAGTTGATAATGACTTCTGTCCCCCCTCGGAGAAAGACTTCATGGCAGTAGGCAGTCACAACCGACGTGTAATTTTTAATAGGTAACGTTGCTGCCTAGGGCAGAGTTGGGCCAATGATGATGACCGCCGGTGGTGATGGTCCTGTATATGGTGGTCATGACCGTTATTTTCTGCAATCTTGTACTCTTGACTCCTGACAGTGTTGCTAGGAAGACCTCCACTACGTGAGCTACTGTGTACTGCCTCTGGGAGCCATCATGCCTCATCCTGCAGGTGATAGGGCCCCTGCCTTCACACAGAAAGAGCTGGAAAAGCTGCTGAAGGAGGTCCTACCCCTGTGTGGACAGCTATGTGGGGCACAAGAGGAACAGGTGAGTCCTATTCTCCAGCCATGTGTGATGTGTGTTGTGTGTGACAATGAGTTTGCCATGTGAACCCTAGCTCTTGTAGATGCATGCATGTGGCACAGCGTACATATATTTGGCCATGGTGGATGGGTATGTGTGCACACTTCCTGTTACACTTGTGTAGTGTCAACTAATGTTGGTATGGTGCATGTGTACATTACTTTTTGATTTGGTGTGTCATCCATGCAGGTAAACGCCCTTCAGAAGAAAGGGATCTGACTTGCCAGCATCAATCAAGTGCGGACCCTGGGGATCAACAGCCAGCAGAGCACACTGAGATGCTGGGCCCAGAAGAACGCAGAGACCCAGCTGGGGATGTCCTTCCAATGAGGGAGGGATGACCATCAGACTCTGACCCCTCGTAATGGCCCACATATTGGCAGTGGCCTACCCTGAGGTGGCTGGGCATTTGAGGGCAGCACAGCAGCCACAATGGGGTAAGCACTGGCTGTTGCCTGGTACTTGGCTCTGGTTAAATGCTGTGTGCTGTCTGAATGTACCTTCAGTGATGATGCTGTAGCTGAGAAATATTTCTAGACTAGTGGTAATCAGTTGTTACCACCTTGCCAGTGTATGAGGTAGGGGGCAGCCATCATGTTTTCCTATGTGTGAGTTTTGGAATCATGCATCATGACACCATCTGACTGCATGTGGAAATGTCCAATGTCAATGGCACATGTGTTGCACATCCTGCCCTTCTTATGCATGTGAGCTGGTGTTTCAGCATACCCTTTTAGCCTGTCCAAGACCATCCCTCTGCAAATGTCCATCAGTAGCTCCAAGGTATCTGACCACTCCCATCTGTGCTGATCTCCTTTTTGTAGCAACAGGTTGAGACACTTATGTGCTACAGGTTCTCAACATTACCTTTTTACTGCTAAAGCTATGGACTCCATGTGAGGCTGCCATCTCATGTACAACACAGTGATGGCCTGTCTAGGCCTGTACATATCTGTGTTTGTCATTGTAAATCCATTGACCGTTTATCTCCATACTATGGGGTATGTGAAGTTAGCCACAAAGGAATATTGTACTTACGGTATATGCTTTGGGTATTCGTGATACAATTGCTTTTCCATGTGATTGACGTGGGCATTTCATCTCAGTCCCAATGGGTGGTTAAAATTCAATGTTAGTGGTTTGCCAGAGCCATCTTTTTACAATATGTGATGTCAATGGTATGTGAGGAAATGGGCTACCAATTCCTGTACATTATTTCCATATGACATTTGTGTAGTGTGGAGATAGAGACATGTAATCACATGTCTGGTATGGTATGAGTGATGTAGGTGTACTCATGTTGCCAAGTCCTGGAACTTTGAGCTGCATGTCAGGTAGAAAGGCAGGGGGCCTTTGATGTCTATAGTGGCTGCCTGTTCTGTAGTTGTTGTGACACTACACTCTGTGATTGACTTTAAATGTGTAATGGGTGATATGCAGACAAGTGTAGCTGGGCATGCAATAATGAAGTGTTGTGGTGTATCTATGTTTGATGTGTGCTGATATTCCTCTGTTATTGTGTGAATGTCATGCCATGACTGTTTTCCAGACATGTTTTCTACACATCAGTTGTCACCTGTATGGGAGTGACACTTGTTGTGGCTTGATCAGTTCAGGTACCCCAGTTGGCAGTTCTGTATTGGAGTCAGCCAGCAATGTGATATGGATGGCATGTGCTGTGTGGGATGTGATTTTGGTAGTCTACACTTCAAAGGGACATTAGTATTTGAGATGGAATGGTCAGGTGTGGT
Source organism: Pleurodeles waltl (assembly GCF_031143425.1). Lineage (NCBI taxonomy): Eukaryota > Metazoa > Chordata > Amphibia > Caudata > Salamandridae > Pleurodeles > Pleurodeles waltl. The sequence continues at coordinate 1,446,020,785 of NC_090444.1, read as the reverse complement.
TATAGGACATTCATGATGGGTTGTGATCACTCATCTGTTCTTCAGATTGGTGATTGGGGTATGGAGAGATAGGATTTGGAATATTCAGAATATATCTACTTCAGCAAGGGCATGAGTAGCATGTTGACATGGCTTTTCAGATATACAGATGGATTAATCTAGTCGTGCATGTTTACTCAAATTTGGATTTGGGTGAGAGGGATGACCTCAACCAGTGGATAGTATTAACATGAGGTGAAATAGGTAGGATATGTGTAATGCCAACTGAGTTAGCTTAGCCTGGACCTGTTCACCTGCAGTACTGCATGTTTTCATGTGTGTTTGGAAGGAATGTGATGAACCTTTCTCTCCCTCTCTGTCTCTCCCTACCTCTCTCTGTGCATCAGCATCATCAGATGAAGGAGACAGGGCATAGGTGAGTGGAGATGCTGCTGGCCACGGGACTCGGAGTGCTACGACCAGTGACTGCGAGGGACCCAGTGGCCCAGAGGGCAAGGGGAGTGCCACGGGGAGACCGGAACATCATCTTCATTGGAATCTTCCTCCAGTGGACACTCCCTGGTGGTAGCAGACCCATCTGGGACCACCCCAGCACCGTATTTGTCTGGCACCCCCCTTACTACCACCTCTGTCCATGTAGCTCCCCACCCAGTTGTCCATGCCCTCCCACCCAGGAGAGCAGGTATCTCCTTTGCCACAGGCATCTCTGCCCCTGTCCCTGTAAGCTCTGCTGCCCTCAGTGAAGAGGCTATAGACCTCCTGAGGTCGATCTCTGTGGGTCAGTCGACCATCGGCCATCCAGGGACTTGTAGCTCAAGTACAACAAAGCAATGCATTCCTGGAGGGCATTCATGGTGCACTTGCTGGATTACAGAGATCCTTTCAGGCATTGACCTCTACACTGATGGCAGCCAGTCACTCTTTGTCTTCCATCCCCCTCCATTTTCCTCTACCCAATCCCACACCGCTGTTCCTCATCTCAGCCAGAGCATACAGACAGGCATGCATCTACCTCAACAGCCAAGGATACCAAAGTATAACACAAGCACCACAAGACCAACCACTGTCATGCACACAAACAACATTCACCTGCAGACACATCAACAGCTACAACCTGCACTGACTCCCCCACCTTCCCACCTCCACAGACACCACACTTGACACACCAGCAGACATCATACCAACTTTCACAGATCCAGCCACAACTCCAATTGTACCCACAGTCAGCACAATAGGAGAACCATAGACATCCACCCCATTCACCACATCCGCAGTCACCAAGCCACCTACACAACCACATGCAGGACATCCACCATACCTGCAAACATCACACCAACAGACTGCCACCCCTCCAGCACAGCATCTCACATCTCCTCCACTACCCTCCACCCACAACATATAAACGCCACATGCACCCACCCAACATACACCCAGGACAAACAAGCATTCCTTGCTGACACCTGCACCCCAAACATCCACCAAAACACTTCCTACAAACACACCCTCTTCCTTCTCTCTCAAACCCTTTTGCCATGATGGTCCCCATGTGTCTAAGAAGTTTTCCTGTCAGAGTTGAACCTTTTTCCTACTCCTCTCCCACCCCATGTTACCCGCAAAATATCTGTTTCCCACCTGAAGTCCAGCCCTACCACCTGCAAGTCCTCCCCTGCCCCCTGCAAGTACCCATGCCCCTCACCCTGCCAATAAGTCTACCCCTCCTAAGTGTTCACAGCCCTCTTCTATTCCATGACCGAAGCTCCCACCGCCCAAACCCAAAGACCCTCCTTCCAAACCTAGGCACCAAAACCCACCCCCCCTAATCTCTGGGGTGCCCACCTGCCCCCTTCATGCCCCTACCCATGGAGGTATTTAGCAGTCAGGATTCAAGTTGGGGTAGTATGACATGCCAGCTGTTCATGTAGCACTTTAAACTATGGGACTGGTCTTAGCCCTTTTACATTTGTATATTATGCTATCTTGAAGATATTTAGCTCTATGTATTTACATACATCTGGGCCAACCAGTTCCTGGTTCCAACATTATCAACTTTGTCTTGCCTTCATTCGTTGTGTGTGTGGTGGTTCTGCTACCTGTTGTGTCTGAGCTGCATGTTTGGCTGTATACTTTGCATTTCTCCTGCAGTGATGGCTGGGTATGCGGTGTTGGGCATGTATGTTTGTGGAACATACTATTATGTTGCTTTCTGTGGTATGATTGTGTTGGCTGTTGTGGTTTGTGTTGTGGTGTTCCCTTGTGTGGTTGTACTGTGTGTATGTGCATGTGTGTTGATTTATGTTGATTGATATGTCTGAACCTCTGTATGGTGTGTTTGCGTGGTATGACGTATGCCTCATTGTATGGCTTTGTGACTGTATGTATTGGTACTATGGTGTTGTAACATTGTGTTATATTTGTATTGTCAGGTGGGGGTGTGAGTTGTGGCATTTTGACAGTGTGCATGAGGTGTTTTGGATGTTGAGTTTGGTGGTGTTGTGTGTTGTTATGTTTGACAGTGCTGTTGCTGTGTCTGAGGCTCGGTATGTGTTTTGGTAGTATGTGTTGGCCATTGTGGGTGTCCTGGGTCTGTGTGTGTGTGAATATAGCTGTGTGTGAATATGCATGTCAGTATGTGTATGTGTCGCCCTCGCCACCCGTTCCCGATGTGTATGTATGTGTGCATAGAGACCTTGCCATTTTGCTACAGTGACAAGTAAGTTTGTGCCGTCATCGCAGGTTCAGAGTCACTGATTGAGCAGGAGCAGCGGAAAGATGTGTAGTTCATGTTCCATGGTGGCTCCAGACAGGTGTGGCTTCCTGAACGTGGGTGTTTCCATTTATACTGTTGGTTTCCACCAGAGTATCTGTGATGGTGTGACCGTGATGGAAATGTTGGTGGTGTGCTACTTCGTAATCTGTCCCGCTGACCCAGTGGGAAACTCGTAATGGGCCCAGTGGGGAGGCAGCCACAATGGCGGCAAACTCCTCATCGGGATTTCGGCGGACGGACGTTTTTTACATCCACTGAAATCGTAATGACACCAAAAGAGAGTAAAGCATTCAAGCATCACAAAACAGTAATTAAATAACACACAGGAAAAAAGTTTGAAAATCCAAAAACAATTCATAAAAATATGAAATATTTATATCTTTAATTTGACACCAAAATGAATACAATTGGATAAGGGGAACCAGAGATATGATTTTTTAAGAAAGTTCATGTTTTTTAGCTCTGAGAAACTAAAAGTGCTACTCCGGAAATCTGGTTGTAAAGTCAAAGTTTCAGCCAGCCGCGATGGATTCCTGCTCGGCCACAGAAAGCAGGAGGCCTTGGTCAAAAGTTTACCTTCAAACTTTGTCTTTTTCTTGAAGATTTTCTTCAGTGGGCAAAAGTCACCAATCCGATCTGACCTCCCTGGAGCCCTCTTTGGATACACATTGCTGGAGACCTCGGTGAAGGATTCTATGTTCGCACTTAGATGATGTTTCAGGATGAAAATCTTCATCTGGGCCAAAGCTGAATCTTGATCTGACCTCCCTGGAGCTCTCCTCGGATACCATCCTCAGTAAGTCCAAAATAAGTTTTTGGAGCTTTTTCTCTCCGATGTTGGACGACCCTCCACAGCTAGCTGATTTTGAGTTGACAACATCAGATTGGCTTTCCAGGAGACCCCAGTGGCATCCTGGAAGTCTGTGGCTCTGGGGGCTTTTAGGGGGACGAACCTGGAAGTCAGGCTGGGTCGCGGTCAACGTAAGCTGGCTTGAATCTTGACGTCCGGTGGGTCCCTTTATGGAGATTTTTAGCAAAAGTTCTCTAATCTTCTCTAAACTTCTGGATCTTCTTTCAGAAGGTCTTTGAATGTCCTACAGGAGTCTACAGCTCACTCCAAGGTTCCTGAAGCTATGAGTTGCTTATTGAGGGCTAGGACTCCAACTACCAGAATGCACCTGGCTCAAACCCAAAAATGACCACTGGACACTGATCAGCTGGTCAATTTTTTCAGTATTTAATGCAGGGGGCTCTGGTTAGCTATTATTCACCTGTAGATAGCAGGAGTCCCTTCTTGAACTAGCTAAAGCCAGGCAAAGTCCTTTTAGTGGTAAAGCACAAGTGTGAAGCTGATGTAGTCCTTCAGTGTGCAGTGTCCAGGTGTAGGTCAGGGGTCCAGCAGAGCAGTCCTTCTTCTTCTGATGTTACCTGGCTTCAACTGGCCCACCAGTAGGATTTAACGTGCAGGCCCTGGGTACATGTAGAGTACTTTACTAGGAATTATAGATTCATTGAAAATGCCATTTGGGAATAAGACAATGTTTTAATGTTTTAAGCAGAGATCACAAACACTTTAGCACTGATTAACAGTGGTAAAGTGCACAGAGTCCTAGAGCCAACAAATAGGAAGTCAGAAACAAATGGGAGGAGGCATGCCAAATGTGTGGGGATGAGCCTGCAGAAAGAGCCGCCTCCAACAGCAGGCAAACACCTTTATTTAAAATATTAAAAAGTTATTTCTTTGACAAGACAAGATAGAATCCATGGTATCTAAAAGTGTGCCATGTAGAATATTATGTTTCCATGTCCCCACAGTGACAACACACTAGAAACTATTTCCACTGTGGCAGTCCAAGAAGTCCTGTTTAGGCAACCAGCATTAAAATACTAATAGTTAACAGTTAGAAAAATAATAAATAAATATTAAGGAAAGGTATATTTTAGATAGCTATTATTTCCTTTCCTGACGTTCCTGACCCTCTTTGTGCACAGCCCTGTAAGAGAGGTGAAATGTCTCCTAGGAGCTCACAATATGCTGATCTGAATGAGTAGAGATGACATCTAAACTCAACTAAATATGCATGGTGGGTGGTATTGGCATTGTGCTGCTGCCACAGCATTAGGTCCTGCATGACAGGTCTGCCTGAAACACACCTATTGAATTCTGCACTCTTCAAAGGAAGCAAGCAGGATATCAGGGGACTTCTTACTTATGCTCTGCCTGGTTGCTGATGCTTAGCTTTTGCTCTTCCAAACTTCTGTCTCTATGTGTGTTGTGGGTACACTGCCAGCTTTAAACTGAAGTTTAGTGCTGGATGTGGGATAACAAAGCTGAAGACGATACTACTGTGAAAAATCCTAGTAGACCGCAGCTGACCAGAGTCAGTTTGACCTGGTCTAGACTTTGCTAATTGCCTCTGCTGGACACCCTGAAAGTCTCTAAGTGCTTTCCCCAAGGTCCTGGAGGACATGGAGGCCCTGGAGGTGTACTGTGAAAAGTATACAGCTAGCAGTTTTGTATCATAAACTTAAATTTCAGTTTCTATTGCATGTTTCCTCAGAAAAATATATAGGCCCTCATTACAACTTTGACGGGCGGCGGAGGCCGCCCGCCAAAGTTGCGCCGCAGGAATACCGCACCGCGGTCTGAAGACCGCGGCCGGCATTCTGAGTTTCCCGCTGGGCAGGCGGGCGGCCGCCTTAAGGCCGCCCGCCAGCCCAGCGGGAAACAACCTTCCCACGAGGACGCCGGCTCGGAATCGAGCCGGCGGAGTGGGAAGGTGCGACGGGTGCTACTGCACCCGTCGCGTATTTCACTGTCTGCTATGCAGACAGTGAAATACAAGCGGGGCCCTCTTACGGGGGCCCCTGCAGTGCCCATGCCATTGGCATGGGCACTGCAGGGGCCCCCAGGGGCCCTGCGACACCCCCTACCGCCATCCTGTTCCTGGCGGGCGAACCGCCAGGAACAGGATGGCGGTAGGGGGTGTCAGAATCCCCAAGGCGGCGCAGCATGCTGCGCCGCCTTGGAGGATTCTGACGGGCAGCGGAAAACCGGCGGGAGACCGCCGGTTTTCCTGCACTGACCGCGGCCAAAGCGCCGCGGTCAGAATGCCCTAAGGGGCACCGCCAGGCTGTCGGCGGTGCTCCCGCCAACCGCGAGCCTGGCGGTCACAGACCGCCAGGCTCGTAATGAGGGCCATAGTCTGTTTTTAGATTGGGACGTAGAAACTTTTAGAACTGCTTTTCTCCCAAGCCTAGTAGTGCCGACCTACTTGATGTATCCATTCTCTTCTCCAAAGCCATCTGCCTCAAACTGTGTCTAGTTCAAGGTACTATTGGAACTTTGTGCTTCTTCCAGCTTTTCCAATTAAAATCTTAAAAAATTCATAACCCTTGTGACCATTATGTTTTTTTGTTGTTTTGGTATCAATTGGCTTTTTTCATATCTCTCTATTTTTGTATTTAGGGTTTACCTGCATCATGTTTTTGACTTTTAACTGTGTTGGTACTTCTAAATGCTTTGCACATTTTTGTCAAGCTAAGCCTGTCTGCCTTGTGTCCCAGTCACCAGGGGTTGAACTCAGATTTAAATTACAGAAACCTTTGAGTGGATCTAAAAAGATAGTGACTTTATTACTTGTGAGGGAGGCCAATTCACGCTAGTGATTATGACACTTTCTCACAGCCCAGGAGAGAGTGTGGGCAAGTCAGGTGCATAATGTACAGCAGGGACACTCAAAGTACAGCCTGGGGGTTGCACGCAGCCCTCTTGACCTTTAATTGGGCTCCCTGGTGAACAGCAGCACTGGGCTGCTGTTCATTTGACAAAGCAGAAAAATTCAGAAAGCTGTGAAAGGGACATACTTTATTTACACATTAACTAAGTGGCCTAGACAACTTATCCTTTGGAACATGTTTAGTTTTAAAGTTATCTTGCACTAGACACATAAAAACGTGATAAACTGTGTGCAAATTTAAGAAAAGGTGTACTTTATTTAAATGCATGAGCGTTTTACCTTACTAGACCAGATTCTAGCACTGCTTTGAGAGGCATTTTGTAGAAGTGACAGTTTTCAAACATGATCTTGGAAACATCCATTCCACCCCCATTCTGAAAACAATGGCATTAGTGAACCAACCGGCAAGTTATTTGTCAGGTGCACTTTGTGTGTATCCTTGGTAATTATATAATTGGAACAGCATCATAGTTTCTTAAAAAAAACACAAGAGAAAGTTTTGTATAGCACACATCCTGAACTCATGTATTTCAAGGGGCTTACATATGTGATAATGAAAAAAAGGAGGAAAATGAAATCAATCAATTGCCTAGGATCACACAGTTTGGTCAAGTCAGGAGGCCAGGACTGATGACTAGTTTTCTGGTTTCACATTTTGCAATTCAGCCACCAGATGAGCATCTCTTTTTCTCTCTCAGTTTGTTGTTCACAACATGTATCTGCTTCACGCCTCCCTACACCCATGTTTCATCATACTGAGCTTCAGCCTGCTGAGATCGGAGCGGCCCTCAGGCATGTCACAAACATTATTTGGTATCCTCCCGGGAAATGTTTGCTAATACCCATGGTGCACAGAAAGCTATCAAAGAGAAATCTACACTTGCTTGTGCAGGAAAATGTATAGAGAACCACTTTCAGAAATATATGCCCTCTAAAAGATTCTCTTGTTTTACCTGTCACTTCTAAGTAGTCATATAGATGCTGTTCTAATGTATGTAATTGTTTGTATAGCTTTTTAGCTTGTCTGTTTACATCTCTGGTGAAAGCACTATATACATTCAGTTAAATGAAACAAAAAAGAAAATGATACCACTTGTAAAATATATGAGCAGGTCTGGCTAATCTGAGAATTTGTGTACATACAGGTGCATCAAGAGACTTTGGCACAGATTTAGTAACTCTCTGCATTTTATAAAGACAAACCAAGTCACTCAAAACCGCACAAAGCAATGCACTGGTATTTACTTTCCAGAGCAAAATGTACATTGTGCTGGAAATGCGCTTTGCATCACTTTGTGCTGAGAGTGGGTTACTGAGCAATTATAGTGCTAATGCCTGTGGTTTTTGACACAAAGCCCAATCTACTAAAATAGCCAGATACCCCCTTGAAGCAGGTGCTAACAAGGGAAATGTCAAATTCTTTCTTTACGCACACATCCAGTGTATGAGATCCTTCTATGCTTGACTACACATAGGAATTTGTAACAAGCTTATGCTTCCAGTAAAAGTCTATCATGTTCTTCGAGCCACCGAAACAGCACACACTCACCTCTGCAAAGATGTGCTTTGTGCAAGCCAGCATTTAAGAGTTCCAATGTAAGAATGAAAGAAGCAGCAGACCATTCTCAATAGAGATGAGTCTGCTCCTACCCCTCATGCAAGTGAGCCCATCATATGTGGCTGCTGCTCTGCCTTGTGTTGAGAATTAGTAAAGGTAAATCCTCCACCTTTGCACCAGTCACTCCTAACCTCACTAATGAGCCAACAACACTAAGAGGAGATAACTGCAGATGACACCCCATGTAGACACAATACAGAGGTGACTGACTCAATACACTCACAGCAACAGGAGGCATTGTCACTTTCAGCAGGATGACATATAGGCCCTCATTCTGACCCTGGCGGTCGGTGATAAAGCGGCGGCCAAGCCGCCAACAGGCCGGCGGTCTAAAATATGCAATTCTGACTCTGGCGGGAACCGCCAACACAGCCCGCCAACTTAACACTCCGCCCGCCACAGCGGTACAAACAAACAGCGCGGCGGTTCCCGCCAACAGCCAGGCGGCAGACAATGTACCGCCCACCCTATTACGACCCACCAATCTGCCACCTTTTCCGGGGCGGGAGCACCGCCGATAAGAACACGGCGGAAACAGACTACGAACGGGAAAACGCTCACCTCTACGCACTCCACGCGAGATTCCGGCAGCATGGAACCAGAGTTGCAGGTCATCCCCGCACTCCTATTCCTGCTCATATTCCAGGAGCACGCCCGGCGGCGCGGAAGACATCGGTGAGTACTGCACCTACGACACAGGGGAGGGAAAAGATTACCGGCACACACCCACCCACCCACACCCACTACAACACACACATCAATGCATTCCCACAGATCACTGTCACAACCCACAAACCCCCCCCTCCGAAATAATGCAAAGACCAAAAGAAGAGATCATAAACGGGCAGATATATTGAAATATGGACACCAGTAATCCCAATAAATAAATAAACTATATACAAAATATATACAGCTACTAAATGTAGTCCAACCACTGTCCGTGGATCACAGGGTTCCTGTGCAAAGGGGCAAGGCCCAGTCCCACGACAAGAACTCCACGGAGAGAACACTGCAGGGGCATCAGAAAGAAAATCGGACAGGCACCTCAGGGGGAAGGGAAGGGGGGGCACCTAAGCCACTTGAGTACACGACGCCAGATCCACGAGGGGACTCCATGACCACTGGCCCATCCTGGGGAGAGCAAAGCCACAGTCCAAACAGTCCATACAGTGGGTGGCCTGCCCACTGGGCCATCCTGGGGAGAGCAAAGCCACAGTCCATACAGTCCATACAGTGGGTGGCCTGCCCACTGGGCCATCCTGGGGAGAGCAAAGCCACAGTCCATACAGTCCATACAGTGGGTGGCCTGCCCACTGGGCCATCCTGGGGAGAGCAAAGCCACAGTCCATACAGTCCATACAGTGGGTGGCCTGCCCACTGGGCCATCCTGGGGAGAGCAAAGCCACAGTCCATACAGTCCATAACAGACCCCACTGCCACTGGAGGAGGCAAGTTGGCCAGAGGACATCCTGCAGCCCTGCCCGAGATAGATCCTGCCCTGCCACGTCTGCCAAAGGGCCAGCGGTTCTTGCCTTGAAGGGCCCAGTTCAGCGGTTCTTGAGACGGCGGGGCCCAGCGGAGCGGTGCTTGAGACGGCGGGGCCCAGTTCAGCGGTCCTTGCCCTGAAGGGCCCAGTTCAGCGGTTCTTGAGACGGCGGGGCCCAGTTCAGCGCTCCTTGCCCTGAAGGGCCCAGTTCAGCGGTGCTTGAGACGGCGGGGCCCAGCGGAGCGGTTCTTGAGACGGCGGGGCCCAGCGGAGCGGTGCTTGAGACGGCGGGGCCCAGTTCAGCGCTCCTTGCCTTGAAGGGCCCAGTTCAGCGGTGCTTGAGACGGCGGGCCCAGCGGAGCGGTTCATGAGACGGCGGGGCCCAGCGGAGCGGTGCTTGAGACGGCGGGGCCCAGTTCAGCGCTCCTTGCCTTGAAGGGCCCAGTTCAGCGGTGCTTGAGACGGCGGGGCCCAGCGGAGCGGTTCTTGAGACGGCGGGGCCCAGTTCAGCGCTCCTTGCCTTGAAGGGCCCAGTTCAGCGGTGCTTGAGACGGCGGGGCCCAGCGGAGCGGTTCATGAGACGGCGGGGCCCAGCGGAGCGGTGCTTGAGACGGCGGGGCCCAGTTCAGCGCTCCTTGCCTTGAAGGGCCCAGTTCAGCGGTGCTTGAGACGGCGGGGCCCAGCGGAGCTTTTCTTGAGACGGCGGGGCCCAGTTCAGCGCTCCTTGCCTTGAAGGGCCCAGTTCAGCGGTGCTTGAGACGGCGGACGGTCTATGGCCAACTGCTAATTGCCTGGTGGTGCCCTCCTGGGCAGCGGGGATGGTGCTCCTTCACTGCCCACCTGGGCTGTGGGTGGTGGGGCCCTCCTGGCCAGCTGGGCTGGGTCCTCCCTGGGCAGCGGCTATGGGGGTGGTGGGCTCTCCCGGGGCAGCTGTGCCGGTTCCTCCAGGGGCAGCGGCTATGGGGGTTGTGGGCTCCTCCTGGGCAGCAGGCCTGCTGCCTGACCTCTCCGACTTGCTGCCCTTGCCCTCCTTAGTCGTCGGCCTGTGGCCCTTTCCTCCCTTTGGAGCTGTGGCTGGTGACTGTCTCTGGGTGGTGTCCGGGGGGGATGTAGAAGGCGGGCTCCTGCGGCGCCCCTTCCGCCTTCTGCTCCTCTTCCCAGGGGGTGGGCTGGCTGTCCCCTTGCTGCTGGGCGAAGATCCAGACATGCGGGCTGGCGGGCTCCAATACCCCTGCACCCTTGTCAAGGGGGCTGCAGGGCTGGTGGTGGCTGAGGTGCTCTTCTTACCCCGACGAGAAGGAGGGGGGGGCTCAGGGTCAGGAAAGAAGTTAGTAGTGGCGAGGAAGAGCTTCTTGGGACAATGGAGAGTGGTAGGTACAGTGGGAATGGGAGTGGAGGGAGAGGATGTGGTTGTAGGTGAGTCACGTTTGCTGTCTTTGGGTGCAGGTGCAGGAGGGATAGGCTGTCGTGAGGTGGATGGCTGTTGGGTGGGTGGGTGGCTGCGTTTGTGTGGTGTGGAAGAGGGGGTGACAGACACAGTGGGAGAGGACACAGGGGACGTGTAAATGGCAGTGGGGGTGGTGACTGCACGTGTGCGGACTGGAGTGGAGGGTGTGCTGGTGATGGAAACACTGGCTGATGGTGAGGTGAATGGAGGTGTGAGTGTAGACGTCACAGGGAGGGAGGAGGGAGACGAGGAGGTGGGGGTCACAGAGGTGGTAGTGACTGTTGGCATGTCTGCATCGGAATGTTGCGTGTGTGAATGTCTGCGTGATCTGTGGTGCTTATGTTTGGATGAGCTTCTCTTGGGTGTTGAGGTGTGTGCAGGCTGGTCTGATGGTGTGGGTGAGACAGGCAGAGGAACAGGAGACTGGGAGGAGGGAGTTAGTAGAGGCAGGCAGGAGACAGGGACAATGGCTGCCGTCAGTGCTGAGGCCAGAGCCTGGAACGATCGCTGATGGGCAGCCTGACCCGAATGAATGCCCTCCAGGTACGCATTGCTGCGATGAACCTCCCTCTCCACCCCCTGGATGGCATTCAAAAGGGTAGTCTGCCCAACAATGAGCGTTCGGAGGAGGTCAATGACCTCCTCACTGAGGGCAGCGGGGGTAACAGGGGCAGGGCCTGAGGTGCCTGGGGCGAAGGAGATGCCCGGCTTCCTGGCAGAGCGGGCACGGGGCGAACGCTGAGGGGCTGCTGGGAGGGCAGAGATGGTGCGCTGGGTGGTGGCTGTACCTGTAATGGCGGGGGGCACGGATGGTGCCACCCCCGCAAGGGAGCCCCCTTCCGAGGACATGTCCGTGTCGCTGCAGGCTCCAGTCGTCCCCGTCGTGGAGCTCCCCTCGCCCTCCGTCTTACTGGTCCAGTCTGACTCTGTGGCATGGCCCTCCTGGGCCATGTGAGATGCAGCTCCCTCCTGCCCCGATGCCACTTCTCCTCCGCCTGATGATGCTGATGCACACAAGCACAGAAAGACAAACAAAAAGGGGGGGGGAGAGAGAAATAAAGGGATATTGAGTACATGGATCTCCGGTACAGTTAGCGGACATGACAGACACAGATGCCCCCTGCACTAAGTTGCGCACTTGGGGTCCGCTACGCATTCCGTGGAACATGCCCTACACGCCTAGAGTTGACAACTGCACCCATGGATGACACGGCCCAGGGATGGCTGTACTGACAAACTACTGAGGGTGGTGGCTGGGGACACAGGGGCTTACGGGGGTGCCCAGCCTACAGATATCGCCCTGGCCTAGGGGGACCCCCAGCCATCCTCCCCCAACCAGACACCTCCACTGCGCGACAACAGAGTAGATAATGCTTGTACTCACCCCCTTGTGTCTGCTGTGCTGCCCTCACGCGCCCATCCAATTCAGGGTAGGCCACCGCCAGGATCCGGAACATCAGGGGGCTCAGTTGACGGCAGGCACCCCGCCTACGTTGGGAGGCCATCCCCAGCAGAGACTCGGCGGTCTTCTTGGTCCCGCGGCGGATGTCCTCCCACCTCTTGCGGCAGTGGGTGCCCCGTCGATGGTGGACCCCCAGGGTCCGGACTTCCTTGGCGATGGCACGCCAAATCCCGATCTTCTCATGGGCGCGGACCTATGTGACACGTACAGGGAGGGAGAAATACCACGTTCAAGTTTGTCAGCATTTTCCTTTCCAGTGGCCCAACGCCCCCCATCCCCGCCAGGCCCCCCGCCAGGCCCAACATGCCCCCCATCCCCGCCATGCCCCCCGCCAGGCCCAACATGCCCCCCATCCCCGCCAGGCCCCCCGCCAGGCCCAACATGCCCCCCATCCCCGCCAGGCCCCCCGCCATGCCCCCCGCCAGGCCCAACATGCCTCCCATCCCCGCCATGCCCCCCGCCAGGCCCAACATGCCCCCCATCCCCGCCAGGCCCCCCGCCAGGCCCAACATGCCCCCCATCCCCGCCATGCCCCCCGCCAGGCCCAACATGCCCCCCATCCCCGCCATGCCCCCCGCCAGGCCCAACATGCCCCCCATCCCCGCCAGGCCCCCCGCCAGGCCCCCCGCCAGGCCCAACATGCCCCCATCCCCGCCATGCCCCCCGCCAGGCCCAACATGCCCCCCATCCCCGCCATGCCTCCCGCCAGGCCCAACATGCCCCCCATCCCCGCCAGGCCCCCCGCCAGGCCCCCCGCCAGGCCCCCCGCCAGGCCCAACATGCCCCCCATCCCCGCCATGCCCCCCGCCAGGCCCAACATGCCCCCCATCCCCGCCAGGCCTCCCGCCAGGCCCCCAAGCCAGCCAGTGTCCCCAAATCCAGATTGAATTAAACTTACTTGTTGGTCTGGAGGACCGTAGAGTAGCGCATACTGGGGGAGGACCCCATCCACGAGTTTCTCCAACTCCTCTCCAGTGAAGGCAGGGGCCCTTTCCCCAGGTGCAGCAGCCATTGTCCCTTCCAGACCGAGGTCACAGCAACACTTGCAGTATAGGTCCTCTCCTGTGAAAGTTCAAGTCGCAAGTGGATAAGTAGATAGAAAATGGCGGTGACGTCCGCGGCGGTGCGTACCGCGGCGGTGCGTACCGCGGCGGTGCGTCCCGCCACCGCCGGCGCCCTTCGCCATTGGCTCCTGAAACCCATAGGCTTCAATGTTAACCAATGCGGCTTTGCGCCGCGGTCTTCGCCCGCCGCCCGCCGCGGTGTGCCACGCCAGCGCATTGACCTCACATCCCATTGTCACACTTCACAGGTCAGGCAGACGCCATTTCCAGGGCCCACATGGCTCAATTTCAACTGCGTCACACAGGCCTAGGCCTTGCATAGCCACTCAGACACGCCATTCACTGCATAGAGAATCGTATACTGTGCTAGCTGTGAGTACGTACCTGTGGGTTGCTTGACTGTGTGCTCCATGTTGTCCTTCCTAGGCACCGTCCGCTGGGTTGGGCGAGGAGACGGATGAATCCTCCCGTGTACCGACCGCTGGTGGACCTGTCGACAATGGAAGAACGCCACATTATCCTGACCTACCGTCTTAACCGTGCCACTATCCATGAACTGTGTGCCCAGCTGGAGCCCGACCTGATGTCCCCCATCCGCCAACCCACAGGGATTCCCCCTCTGGTGCAGGTCATGTCAGTACTCCATTTCTTGGCAAGTGGGTCATTTCAGACAACCGTGGGAATTGCTTCTGGGATGTCTCAGCCCATGTTTTCGAAGGTGTTATCCAGAGTGTTGTCTGCCCTGATGAAATCCGTGAGGAGCTACATCATTTTCCCTGAGGTGGGCGAATTGGCTACAGTGAAGGGTGATTTCTACACCCTTGGACATATTCCCAACGTAATTGGTGCCATTGATGGGACCCATGTGGCTTTGGTTCCCCCAAGAGACAGGGAGCAGGTGTACAGGAACAAAAAAAGTTACCATTCAATGAACATCCAGGTGGTGTGTTTGGCTGACCAGTACATCTCGCATGTAAATGCCAAATTCCCAGGGTCAGTGCATGACGCCTACATCCTAAGGAATAGCAGCATCCCTTACGTGATGGAACAGCTACAGAGACACCGTGTATGGCTAGTGGGGGACTCTGGGTACCCCAACCTGTCGTGGCTACTGACCCCAGTAAGGAATCCCCGGACCAGGGCAGAGGAACGGTACAATGAGGCCCATGGGCGTACTAGGAGGGTGATCGAACGCACCTTTGGCCTCCTAAAGGCCAGGTTTAGGTGCCTGCATATGACAGGTGGATCCCTAATGTACTCACCTAAGAAGGTGTGTCACATCATCGTGGCCTGCTGCATGCTTCACAACCTGGCTTTGTGCCGCCAGGTGCCTTTCCTGCAGGAGGATGGTCGAGACGGTGGTGTTGTGGCAGCGGTGGAACCTGAGGAGAGTGACGAGGAGGAAGACGACGGGGCTGAAACAGACAACAGGGACAGAATCATTGAACAGTACTTCCAATAGGACACAGGTAACATTTCAAAGATAATTTATTAAATGTTAACTACTCTCCAGCATCTCTGCTGCCTGTCTATTTGCCCCAGTGTATGATGACTGAGTTTTGGCTTTTCCCTCCCTATTTCAGATCTGGGGTCCCCACTACGAGTCCTGTGCTTCGTTTCCCCATGGACTACAGCTTTGTGGCAGCTGTTTGTTGACTTCACCATGTACAAGGACATATTTGCACTGTCATGTCAATTACAATCTATTGAAATCACAGCCAGACTCCAGATATTTTGGTGCAAAATAGGTGTTTATTGAAGTGCTCAAAATGGGATGGGTGGTTTCAAGTGGGTGTGGGCTATGGTGAAGGAATGTCCATGGCAGAGTCCAGAGTAACAGTCACACAGGTGCATTGTCCAGAGGCCTGTGGAGAGATGGAGCATGGGCAGTTCAAGGATGGACAGGGTGACAATGTGGGACAGTGGGATGACATCAGGTGGTATCCATTGCTGGCGGGGGTCTTGACATCCTACTCTGTCTTCTTGCGAGATCTCAGGGCCTTCTTGCGGGGTGGTTCTTCTCCTGCAGGAGGTGGGGGTCTGGTGGGCTGCTGCTGTGCGGGGGCCTCCTGTCCACTAGCGCCGGCGGAGGTGGTTGGCTGTTCTTGGTCCAGGCTAGTAGCAGGGGCCCTTGGGTGTTGTTCAGTGTCCGCCCTGGTGTTTACGAGGTCCTGCAGCAGCCCTACCATGGTAACCAGGGTGGTGTTGATGGCTCTGATGTCCTCCCTGTACCCCCGATAGTGTTCCTCCTGCAGTGCCTGGATCTCCTGGAACCGGGCCAGTACCGTCGCCATCGTCTCCTGGGAGCGGTTGTATGCTCCCATGATGGTGGTGAGGACCTCGTGGAGAGTGGGTTCCCTGGGCCTCTCCTCCCCCCCCCTGTCGCACAGCTGCCCTCCGAGTTCCCCTGTTTCCCTGGGCCTCTGCCCCCTGGCCGGTGTGCCCACTACCACTGCCCCCAGGTCCCTGTTGTTGTTGGGGTGGTGGGTTATCCTGGGTGCCCTGTAGTGGTAGACACACCGCAGATTGACGCGCCCTGGAGACAGAGGCATGGGCCCGCTGGGTGGGAGCTGTGCTGGTGTTCCCAGAGGGGTTAGGGTCTGTAGTGGCCTGGGCCTGTGTGAGGGGAACCGACTGTCCAGAGGTCCCCGATGGTCCGGGCTGGTCATCGGTGTCCAGGTCGACAGAGCTGCTGTCATCGCTGACGGCCTCTTGGGTGGGGGGTGTGGATAATTCTGGCCCCTCCGCCATGGTGTGTTGACGGTCGGGTCCTGCAGGGGTATTGAGGTATGGTTATAGTTTCAATGTGTGGCATATGGGTGTATCTGTGGGTTCTCGTGTCCCCAAGTGCTGGCATTCGTGTGTGGGGGCTTTGGTGAGGGTGGCTTGTGGGGGGGATGTGTATATGCATTGGGCATGCTTTGGTGATGGGTGTCCATGCTTAGTGGACGCATGCAGGCCTAGGTTTTGGGATGTGTGGGTTGTGATGGTGAGACATTGGCGGGGAATAGGTGTGCTGGGGGTGGGGGTGAGGATGGTGGTGGGGGTGAGGATGGTGGTGGGGGTGAGGATGGTGGTGGGGGTGAGGGTGGGGGTGAGGATGGGGGTGGGGGTGAGGGTGGGGTTCGAGGATGGGGGTGAGGGTTGGGGTCTGATTTGGCATGCAGGTGGGGGGGAAGCAGTATTGAAGCTTCAACTTACCAGTATCCATTCCTCCGCCGACTCCTGCGAGGCCGTCAGGATGCAGGATGTTCAAGACTTCCTCCTCCCATGATGTGAATTGTGGGGGTTGAGGTGGGGGTCCTCCGCCAGTCTTCTGCACGGCGATGTTGTGCCTGGATACCATGGAACGCACCTTCCCCCGTAGGTCGTTCCATCGCTTCCTGATGTCTTCCCGATTTCTGGGGTGCTGTGCCACTGCGTTCACCCTGTCGACAATCCTCTGCCATAGCTCCGTCCTCCGGGCAATGCTAGTGTATTGTATCTGTGTGCCGAACAGCTGGGGCTCTACCCGAACGATTTCCTCCACCATGACCCTGAGTTCTTCGTCTGTGAAGCGGGGTTGTCTTTGGGGTGCCATGGGGTGGTGTGTATGATGTGTGGGGTGGAGTATGTGTATTTAAGTGAGTTGAGTGTGGTGGTGTGTGTTGTTTTGTGTGTGGATAGTGTGTGGGTGATGGTGTTGAGTGGTTGTGGCTGTTATTTTTTGGATGCTGGTGTCTCGCTCTTGCCTTCTTTACGAATTTTTTAGCGTAGGGGTTTGTGGGTGATGTGGGTGGGTGTTTTATATTGTATTGTGTGTGTGGGAGTGGTGTGTGTATGTGTATCAGGTGTGTGGGATTCAAATCGTCCAATGTGGCTGGGTTTTGTTCGTTTGTGTGTATTCTGACCGCGGCGGTGTGTCCCGCCAATGGAATACCGCGTTTGAATGACCGCCGCGTGGATTCGTGGGTCGTAATGGCATGGGCGTATTTCTGTTGGCGTGACGGTGGAGGTTTTGTCACCTCCACCTTTCCGCCGACCGCTGGGCTGGCGGTCTGTTGTGGCGGTCGGATTTTCGGAGGTTTGCCTTCTGCGGGTCAGAATGACCGTGGCGGGTTTCCGCGACCGCGGCGGGATTATGGAGGATTTCTGACCGGCGGTAGGCGCCTTTTACCGCCGAGGTCAGAATGACCACCATAGTCCTGACAGATCTGTAAGGAATGGTACTGAAAAAGGTAGCTAAAAATCCGGAAAATTAGGAAAATTGTTTCTTCCTTCTTTGGTTACTGAGTGGGTTGCTGCCACTCGTTAGTCAAACACTGTTTATTTCCCACAGACAGAAATATCATACTAACTAGGGAATGCATGGTGCATAACTATCGAGCTTAATGTGTACCATCAATGACCTCAGGGGCTTATTTACAAGCCCCTCTGTGCCGCTAAGATGTCACTTTTAGTGACAGTCTGATGCCACACACTGCAGGGCCATATTTACAAGGCCACGTGAAGTCACCTTGCGTGGCTTTTCATGGCCTTGTAAATATTGACTGAGGCAACCTAGCACAAGTCGCTGTGTTGCCTAACCCTGTGTCAGGGAGGTGTGCCATTGGCATTAAGGTGGGTAAAGTAACACCCATGGCATTTGACACATTCCCAGATTTACAAGAGTTGGTAAAGCTGGGAGTGCATCAAAAGCCTAAGACTACCCAGGGGAGGCATATGGGAGGTGCAACAAGGAGGAATACCTTATTTCTCCTGGTTTTCCCTTTTTCTTTGTGTGTTGCATTTTGCAGCAAAGATAGAAAAAGGAAAACGGCTTGACTGATTGTTTGGTGCAGGAGGTGTCCCTTCCTGCACAAAAACAATCATCCCTACAATGCAGACGCCCATGCACCATAGTGAAATGATGCTTGTGTTTGCGCATGACAGCACATTGTGAGCCAGCATGGAGGATAAGGGCAGGAATGCACCTTATCCAGTAGATATGGTGCATTCCTGCCATTTTCTTTTGATGCAGGGCAGCACAGCAAGAAGGCTTGTGGTGCTGCCCTGCACAAAAAACTTGTAAACATGCCCCTCAGTGCTGAAGACAGCTCTATGTGGTAATAGAGAAACTTTCTCATGTGAGCCAGCCACTGAAGCTAACTCCCTACAGCCGTTTTGGGAGGAACCTTTAGCTTCATTGAACCAGACCCTGAATTATGACAAACTTCATTTCTCGTGAAGTAGGGCGAATTTCTGAAATGTAGCCTGTTTTTTTACGTGGAGATATGTTTCCCAATTTAGCAACAAAGTTAAAATTCCATCCACCGTAGACATTTTTTCATGAAACTAATGTCAATTGCAATGGAACTGGAAGGTGTCTTCTAATTAAAGTTCCCCACATGTATGCAGCAATGAGCAATGTAAGAGAGTATACAGACATTGTCACCCTATCCATAAGCACAGCACGAGACTCTGGGGAAAGATGTCTATATGATTACAAAACATCTCAGAAATAGCAGACGCATGTATTGCAGAAAATGCTTGCTTTGTTTTCAGTTAAATGAATCTTAGTATCTTAGCCTATTTCCAGTTGCAAATTTAACAATTCCGTTTACCTCATTTTATTCTGGTGCATGTTGGCAAAATATAGATGTGAAAACATAAATTCAAATATTCTTAGAAGAAAAGATAGTTTAGCCTTCATTGTTTGTCGGTCTACAAGAAGAATAATGTTAGGTTAGTTCTGAAACAGAGTTTCATTAAAAAAAAGTTACAATCAGGATTGGGTGATCTGAATCCTCAGCGCACTCTTTTGTGTGATCTGTAATTCGTTTACCTGAAGAAGGAGTGTTGCCCAGATTTAATCACGGGAATTGAAGCATCAGAACCAGATCCCAGACACAATTCATTTGTTTGCAATGCTTGATACTGAAAACTCTTTTAGAGCATTCTCAGCAATGACACAAGAGTCAAGGACATACCACGTATTTGAATTTATGCAGAATAAAAGTACCACAAACATTAAAGAGCGTCGCTACTTTATAATCAGCTCAAACTGCAGAAAGCAATAAACCTAGTAAGAAGACACTTCATTAATAATGCCAGCGCTGTCTCGACACAAAGGTGCAGTAAAATTCAGAAATACTGTCTCAATTGACTGCTTCAGCTTTTGATTTTAAGAGTCTTATGAGAAAAAGGATTCTGTGGGACAACTGGCTCCAACTCCCTTTACATGTGGACTTTGTTTTGGTACCAGCCAGGCATGAAGATTAAAAGCCATCAGATGATGATGAAGCTGATTTAGCTTCCCTTGAGCATGTACCTTCGGGTAGTTTTAGGTTCTGTCATGATCAGTACACAGTATTTTGTATGTTGCAGCCCAGACAGTGGCTATTAGCTATTAGGACATAGTCTCACTTCATATGTAGAACAGTTTTTACGTTAATGAGGGTCGTGGAAAGGGGCATGTTTATACTCTGTTTGCTCTGAATTAGCGTCATTCATTTTTTTTACGCTAATACAGTGCAAACTCAATGCCATATTTATATTTTGACGCTAGGCCCGTCTAACGTCGGGTGGGAGGCTGACCCAGAAAAGGACGTTAACACTGATTTGCGTCAACATTTTATGGCTGGGTCGGGCAGGCATTAAAATGAGGCAAACTCATCACTACTTAAGGAGAATACACAGAAGCAACATTACCAACCCACAGGAGAAGATGGAGGTGATACTGATCCAGCTTGTGAGACGGCACAGAGGACAGCAACAACTACAGCAATCACCACTACTACAACACGGCCCACAAAGTCAATGCAGAAGGCAGGAGAGGGTCTTCAGACCCAGGACAAACCTCCTTGGCCTCAGTGACCGAGAGATCATTAGGATCTACAGACTGAACCATCAAGCCTTACCACACCTGCTGCACCACATTGAACCACAAATCACTGCTAGCCTGCAGACCCCACACAACATACCACCTGTGACAAAGCTGCTAGCTGTCCTGCACATGCTGGCTAGTGGCTCATTCCAAAACAATGGCTGCTTTGGTTGCTGGTGTCTCACAGCCGTTGTTCTCTGCATTCCTGCCAAAGGTGTTCGATGCTATTATCTCCCCGACTCCCCTGTACATCAGCTTTCCCAAAACCCAGCAAAAACAGCAGGAGAACAAACAGGGGTTCTATCAAATCCATGGCTTCACGCATGTGCTTGGTGCAATCGACTGCACCCATGTCTGGCTTGTACCACCTGCAGCATCAGAGCACATATACCGGAATCGCAAGCACACGCATTCTATTAATGTGCAGGCCATAGGGGACCACCAGGGACTATTCATAAACATTTTGGCCAAGTATACTAGAAGTGTCCATGATGCCTTCATATTCTGGCACAGCAGGTCAATGAACAACTCCAGGATGGACAATATGGAAATGGCCTACTTGTGAGTAAGTCAAAACCTAGCAATATACACACAACACACCAACCCTGTAGGACACACAAGACATACACCTTGTACATTTTGTCAAGAAACACCTCACTTATTCACACAATCCAGCTTTGATCTCTACAATCTCCACAACATATACATTAGGATTGTGAGTCTAACCTTAGGGAGCATGTTACAAACACTTATCTAAAATGTACTGTGGCAACATCACATGTGATACGTAAGACTGAACTGCTACCATCATACACATCACAAATAGCCTTATCAGTTGAAGGTGACAACTGAAGGACACAATCTATGGACCACAACATATTAATTACATCCACATTGCCAACTTGTACAACAATAGCTCATCACACACAACTACAACATGTCCGAATAGGAGGTAAGCAATGGCCCCACACATGAGGCAGTGGATGTCAACATTTGGTGAGACTGTAATGTTTGAACAGACCACTGTCACAACTCAGTGAAAGAGTTGCAATGGCTGCATGGAGCATATGTGACAAGGAAGGACCTCATTGGTAATAATGGTCATCATGATTAGCCCAGGTATGACACACAATGGAAGAAGTTGGGCCTGCACAGTACATCCATGGAAATCAGTTCTGCCACTGCCACGGGGCCCAATCCTGACACAGGGTACACATAACCTCACACTTTGCATGGACACGTCTGTGGAATGCACATCAGAATGGATGAGAACATATGCAGCTAGGGGTGCAGGTCCACCACACAAAAACAAGAACCATTGCTAAATGTAATGAGTTTAATCCGACATTTGTGTTCAAAAGATGATATGGGTGGAATGTAGGTAGAGTATGTACATCACAGTATGTACCAAATATGTAAATATGTCAGACAATTGTGTAGTCCACACACAAGTCACCATAAACTCAAGAACAGCTGTCAGGTAACTTTTCCTAGATAGCATTCATCAGCCATCATCAACAATGCCCAAGCTGTGTATGTTGTCTTAAATGTTATGCTCTGTAAGACAACTACACACATCACATAAGTAAACACAAGTCACAATCACGTACCATAACTGTTGCATAGTACTGAATGCTATACATATGTGGATGCAAATATTTGCATGCTGTTGACTCTGTAACACACACATCGGTGTAACAGACAAATCACAGCCAAATCACATTGTTGCATGGACTACCACATGTAGCCATACACAATACGCCACACTGCAGCACAGCCCATTCCATTTGTATGTTGATACAGGGGGCATTCATAGACAATGTAACAAAATCATGCAATTAGGAATAGAGGAAAGAAAATGGACGCAAATGCATAAAAAAACATCTGCAAGCGCAAAGTATATGACCCATGGCCCTTTAGCATTAATTCCACCTTTGCACTCATGTTAATGCTGATTTTCTGATACTTCGATGCATAGAGGTAATGCGTAAAAAAAGACACTTAGGTCATGCATCTGGATTACGCAAATATCACATGCGTCAAATAAATACACGAATAACAGAAAACATGACGCACAGGGACAGTAAGTAATGTAGTAGGTATTCCTGTTTACAGGCATGGTACAGTGGGTATACTTTCACTTTCTCTTTACAGTCTGTGCCTCTTTTGACTGTGTGGTTGTGTCCTGGAGTTGGTGGTGTGTTTTTGCTCAGTATTGTATATTGTAGTGTCTCTCCTGTTGTGTTTTTGTATTTTTGACTGTACTTTGTCCCAGTGTTCGTAAATTTGTGTGTTTTTTGTGTCTATGATTGTACTTTTACTGTGGTGTGTCTATTGGGGATAGTTGAAAAGTTGGGTTAGTTGGGATACATTTTTAAGCCTTCAGATTCCTTTCCATTCATTTTGTTTCTATTCATTATTGTTGTCAACCTATACCTGATAGATATGTCTGGTAGGGGGAGATTGACAAGGATGGGGGAGGAGGAGCTGGGAGGCTTCGTGTGGTTTGTAGCTCTCTATCTGTCATTAATGTTGGAGATGGGATTGTGTGATCCTAGGCTAACAGACGGAGGC
Organism: Pleurodeles waltl; assembly: GCF_031143425.1. Taxonomy (NCBI): domain Eukaryota; kingdom Metazoa; phylum Chordata; class Amphibia; order Caudata; family Salamandridae; genus Pleurodeles; species Pleurodeles waltl. The sequence goes on along the minus strand of NC_090444.1, from coordinate 1,445,997,783 downwards.
GAGGTGGCTGTGGTGGGGCAAGGTGCTCCACCACCTGAAGAGGATATTTTGCAGCAGCTGCAACGAGCACCAGCTCAAAAATCGCTGGGCATATATGGCGAACAGGGAGCAGGATCTGCTTGACCATCTTGGTGCAGTGATCGGTGGCCCTGTTGGCGAGTCTCCCATTTGCATACTATTTACTGTTCACCTCTCTTGAATGACAGTAGCAAATATGTTGGAGTGCTGCATACAATGCTTGTGGACAGGTTGCATGCAACCAGAATGAAGTCTAACTGTGCCATTCTAGACATGAAGTTCACGTGTCCTACCATTTTACCAATGCAGGTCAGATGTTTGGTGAGTCATGCACAACCATCACTAAGTCACACATTTCAGGGTCCATGGCAACACCTGTGCCCTAGCATAGTATCATGTATGATAAGCCAAGACACTGCCAACATACCATATTTAACTGGATTGTGACAGCAAAGGAGGGCCATACATGTATAGCACTACATTGTCATCATTTCACACACATGATCCCTGCCATCATGTTAGCAAAGGGGGCATACCCGCCTTATGGGGACACTGGCAATGGGGCATTTGATACCATCAGACAACTTTGCCACATCAGTCATGGATTACTCAACGCATGATCATTTCAGACTAAAAATGGAGCCCTGTTTCCATCTCAAAGTTCCTCTGGGTGCCTTGCCGGACAAGCCAGAATACCTGAGTCAGTTGTCTTGCAGAACACCAGGGTAGTGTCATGTATTTGTCACCCAACTCCCCCTCATACCATGGAGTTCCATCTTCTATAGATTGGCCACATATGGTTGTTGTAGGATGTAGTACTACATGAGTCTCAGGGCGAGTGTAAGTTTGCAGATGTGTGGCTCTCACTTACCTGAGTGTCAGTGTCATTGTGAGTTTGCAGTGATGTGTCTGTTGCACTGTCTCACACCAGGATAACTAGCTCACTACTTTAAAATAGTACGCACTGTAATATGATGTCCACTAGTACTGACAGTGGTATGACAATAAACATGGTTTTCCATCCATATCACCCAGTTGGACCTGCCCACTACAACATTGGAGAAGTGGCAAGATTTGAGGACCCAGATATATCCAGTAAGTGTGATTATGTCTATCCTGTATGCTGATTGAGGCTTTTGTGTGAGTGAGTCATGTGTGTTGCACCCAATGCTAGAAGTGATGAGCTGTCAAATGATCAGACATCAAAGTAGGCTCGATGGTGACATTGTGTCCCATTTAAGGGTTTCCCATGAACGAGCAGAGACTCATATCTTGTGAGGCTTGTGGTGCTCAATTGGCAGCATCGTGTAAACAAGGTGAGGACAAGCCACATGTAGGCCCATATGTGACTGAAAAGTGCACGGCTGTGAGAACATTTGCACTGGGACACTGTCATTCTCACAACAAAGTGATGCACCATTTTGAACAGGAATTGGTGCATCCCTGTATTATGATGTACATGTAGGACCGGGTGCGCAATTGTCCCCCAGCATGGTGCCCCATATTTTGTACTCCATTTACATGACACTTATGTGGAATGTACTAGGCATGCATGGAGGTCAAGGCCAGACGTGTGGTTGCATGGATATGGGTGTGTAAGGAATAGTATTGGCAGATCAGGTATTGATGGGTGTCTACACCTGGACACATGAATGTAGATGTGATAGACCTATGGATACCAGCTTCCTTGTTGGCAGCCCCCAACATATTGTCCACTCCCTGACTCCATGTATGAGTGGGCATGCCTTGGTGAATGACCTGGACAGTTGAGATGATGGATTGTATGGCCATCCACCCTGAGGCACAAGGGGAGAGGAACAACAAATGTGTAGGTAGATGTGATACTCACAGTGTAGGTGACAGTCATTTCGATCAGGCTTGCATGTGTACCTATAAGCACTGACCCCTTATGGTTACCAACTGCATCCCATACTCCCAATTATATATTCAAGTAACTGGTGAGGTATGGTTGAAAATTGACTAATGAGGAATATTGGCCCTGATCTATGTGAAGTTGACGCTGCCTTTGCACTGTTACACATGGCACAAAATCAATGCACACCTAATTTGGTTTGGTTCCTGGTGCATGGCTTTGGTTTCAATGAAATGATTCTAAGGAAGTGTTGCCATTGTATTTATCAGGCCCATTGTTTTATCCAGAATGTGAGTTGGAGTGCATGTGCAATGAGATGTAAAGTGTTAGCTAATAATCTGTACATATTCCACACAATGCTGACAGTGATGGTTGCCAGTCTCAATTTAGCAGCTGCCAACATGAACAATGAGGAACTGCAAGCAAGTGTTAGCTAATAATCTTTACATATTCCACGCAATGCTGACTGTGATGGTTGCCAGTCTCAATTTAACAGCGGCCAACATGAACAATGAGGAACTGCAAGCATTTCAAAAGAAGGTAGTCCACTATAGATACATCCTGGCAGTGGAATCTGGGCTCCAGAGGATGGCACACCACTATCTCAGGGAGCAATCCACCGGGGAATGGCAGGCATTCACCCAAGGGGGACCCACACTGGCAACACAGAGGACCAAGCACCACAGCTGTGCAGGGGGGCTCAGCTGACACCATCACTACAGCTCTAGCTGCTACACCCTCAACATCTGTGTCACACCCCACCCCACCTTCTGCTATGGATATGAATGTAATACAGGAGCTACAGAGGGAGGTGACAGTGCTCCTTAAAAAGTTCGACAGCCTGGAGAAGGAGGTAGAGAAGCACAATAAGAGACTGAAGTTCATAAAAAGTAAACTCAAGATGGCTAATCTGTAATTGGCTTAATGACTGTCACCCCCAGTTCTGTTCCCTCCTTCCTCATTTGTTTTAATGTTTTATAGTGGGCTTTAGGGGGTTAGTGTCAGGTTATATTAGGTTAGTAGTTTAGTTAGGATAAGTAGGTTTGGGGATGGGTTTTCTACTTTTTACACGTAACTTTGTGGGTGGTGGGTAGTTGCTGGGTAATGTTGGGGAATTTATGTGTTGTATTAACAAAATAAAAAAAAATACTAAAAATATATATTTGTTTAGATATAGGTAGTATATGTGCAGTTTAGTACATGTTGCCATGCATGTGTCTTGTGACGTAAGGGGGTGGGAGGGCAATGTTTAGAGTGTGTTGTTAAATGTGTTAGTAAGTTTAGCTTAGGGTAGTTAGGGTCAGTTGTTGGTTATGTATAGTTAGGATAGGTTAGGTTAGGTTTGGATAGGTGTTCTTCATTCTTTTTAGTTTAGTTTAATACTTATTAAAAAAATCTTTGGGTACTCCCTTCCTTCATGTGTCACATGCTTGGGTTTCAGGGTCTTCCCATGAGTGTAAAGTGAAAATTGTGTTTTGGCCTAGGGTTTCCCTCCTGCCTCCAGATTCCTCTGTTGACATGTTCATCACCTTCTTACAACTGAGTTGTCACATTGGCAGCTGCAACACATATACTTGTCTATGTATCTGCCATCCAGTGTACCCACCACTCAAAGTGACTATGTTAACCATGTATTGGACACGTAGATGTGTTAATTCAGCTGTCATTGTTTGGGTCCTGTGTCGGATTGTTGAGCACTGTGGGACATCTGACAACAGCCTACATTTCAGATATATATATCTATATATACTGCTAAACTGACCAGTGGCAGATGAGGTAAAGTACCTTTGTTTCACACCAGTGTGTACTCCCAGCTGACGATATTGCCCGAACACTGTTGCACAGCCATTCCTGCCATATGTAGTGGGTGAAGCGTACATGTGTTCAACATTTTTGACATACTCAGCGAATTCCTTGTAGGGGATGAGACCAGCATCAACGTTCATCATGTAGGTACCTTGTGCGTAGATGTGTACCCCCATATTCCTGCACTCTTGTACTGACACTCTGTGACTAAATACATGTTACACACATCACAATTCCTAAGCATAGTAGATGTGTCACAATACACAAAGACATTCTGGTTGTGTAGGTGGTGTTTATTTACAAGTGTCGTAGTGTAATATTTACAATGTCCAAGTCTGTGCCCCCATTAGTGAAATCCATACAATTGCGACATAACACAAGTCCAGGGTTGAGGGACGTCATGGGACATGCTAAAGTAAGGTGTCTTTCAGTGCAGGGGAACATAAATTGCCAATTGAAAAGTGAGAGACAACTCCAGACCATAGCAGAAAGGTCAACAGTGTGTCAGTGAAGAGTGCATATCTCCAACTGTGCTATCACTGGCATGATGTTGAGAGAGCGTAGTTTAAATATTACATATAGTAAAGGTGAAATGCTTATATCAATGATCAATAATGCTGCATAGAAAATGATAATAATTGAGAGCAAAACTTAAATATGTAAAATTCGACTATAACGTGTGTGGTCGCAAAAATATATGTGAAGCTAACAATGATAAGTAAAACTGTTCATGCTATGGTTTATGTTAACATATATGATATTGCATTGTATAGAAAAATCTCTTAGGCCTTAAAGTTAGCGTAAGTTGAAGATTTAGCTGTGTAGCTCTCATATTAAAGCATATTTTCTGTTTTTCAGTGAGCTGACTCGCAAAGGGCCATGACCCTGCATTTGTTCTTTTCCTTCGTTTTATGTATCAAGTTCTATCCTGTTCCCATCTGCATGCTAGCTGCCTTAGTGTGAGTTTTATACAAATTTTGAAACAAAAATAAATGAAAAAATGTACAAGGACATTTGACCATGGACAAAAGAACTCATGACCCGAGGAACGTGCCAAAACGGGGAAAGTAACCATGGATGTGCCACCTTCGAAGACGTCAATTATGAAGACCAATCAAAGTGTCATAAATTATCGTGGGGTGACAATTGGGATTACCTAGTGTATTATTTGATAGGTTAAAGATAGTGGGGTATAGTGAATATCCAATAGAATTTTGGGGGAAGGTATTACAAAAAGGGATAAAACCTCATGTCACAGAAGGGACGGGGGAATTAGGTAGGGAATGCTGTTGATTTTATCCAAAAACTCTGTCAATCTCTTTGGTGACTTTGAGACTTAATAAACCATCCGCACCCATAGACTTCCCTTTTACGCTTCTCCTCCTTATGAGGGAAGAGTCTCCTGTCCTCTAGACGAAGTTAGATTGATAGCGATGCGACTGATGTCCTGAAGACGAAGATTGATCCTGTGTGCTGACTTAATCCTTGGAGGGTAACTATGGCAATTTAAATTTGTCTGTTTGCTTTTCCTTTCTAGATACCAACTGCTCAATTTTTCTAGGGGCCATAGTTAGATGTTTTCTAAATTGGTGTTCTAAATTATTTTGCATGAAGCCCAAACATGCTGATGCTAATTAGTGGGTAGGATAGGTGATCACTCTGACTGACGCAAATAGACAAAACCGACATTGCGCTATGCTGAACTGAGACTTACGTAATATTCATTGTATTTTGATCTATGTTTTCACTGTGTTATGTTCTTATGTTTGTGATTCTTGCATTAATGAAATCTTATCACAGTTGCCATATTGTGACTATGCTCTTTTGCTTCTTGGTATTGAGATTGACACTTCTGCTAGTAGATTGTAAACAATAGGGAATACAATTCATAGAAATTCTATCAAAAGGTGTGGTTATTCATGGCTGAAAGGCCATGGTTGCGTCGACAGTTTGATCAATGTCTTTATCCGGAGTAAAGTGTATTGTGGTAATAAATATTGGTGACATCATTGACATATTGCTTGACATATTGATCAGTTATCTCGTCCTATGGTGTCTCACCACTGGGTCAAAAGATTCATTGGCCTAAAACGAGTCCTAATGTGTATAAATTGACATAAAGGGACATGTTATCAATGTAAAGCTGAGGACGAAGGAAAACAATGCCCATGTGGCATGGGCTGGTACTACTGGGAACTCCTAGGAGTGAAGATGATCTGTTCCACATCGCCACCCTCCGATGTGTATGATGTCTCCTCTGCCCTTGATGGTGGTAATGGGCAGGTAGAGGGGGGCACACACACACTTCAGTAGTTAGAGATGTGGACTCCCAAATCCCAGCTGCTGCCATCTGTTAACTACAGATGGCATCACTGCAGCAAGGAGGAACTGCTGATTTTTTAGTATAGCAGCTGTGGTAGTTAGCCATGTCTGCCCAGAGGGAGACCATTTCCCGGTGCATGGAGTCCATCTTGTTCTCAAGCATGCTGATGCCAATTTGGGAGGGCAGTTGTTGTGGCCTCATCCTCATGGTAGTGGCTATGTGCCTCAGACACTGCTGGACTCCGTGCATTGGGAAGTGTGTGCCTCAGTTGGCTGCAGTCTGTTCAGTAGCCGTAACGATACAAATGTGCATTCCCTCTAGGCTGGCTGCCATAGTTTGCATCCCCACCCGCACCTCCTTGGCCAGCTCCCACTGGACTCCTACAAAGTCTCTTAAAGCCGGTCCCTGGGTCCTCAGAGTCCTCTGCTGTGTTGGTGCTGTTAGGTCGTACTATTGGGGTCTTAAGTGGGGCCTGGGGAATGAATGCTACATCAATACTCCTCCTTGCAACTGGAAGTTGTGTCTGTAGGATTTACAAGGACTTCTTAGAGGGTTTCCTGGCTGATGGTTGTCAGCTGGTCATCCAGGTCATCGGGGTACTCCAGAACAGGCAGATCCGCAGGAGAGCCTTCATCCTCTGCAGTGAGATGGTGTAAAATCAGTCAATCTGTGTTGTAGCAGTTGATATATCACGTAACTAACTTGCTATTTGAGGCTCATTGTCATCTTAGTTCCAAAACATTGTTCCTGTACATCATGGCTGCAGTCTACAGCCATATGCCCCACCTGCGTGTCACTTGCAGGGAAGCCCAGTTGGTATGATGTGTATCCTTTTTGTGGCTTGACACTATCTTGTCATTGTCAACCCTCCCTACACATCTATTTGCATGGTGAGGCCTTGCAAAGGGTGATGCTGTTCTCATGCCACAGCACCACACATGGCACTTTTCCCTTGTCCCAGTCTTTCATGTTTCACATACACTCATGAGTTGCTGAGAGCTTGTACCACCCCATGGATTGCATTGCCAGGACACTATGCTCTTGTTACCATTGATGGCTTCTCATGTTGATGTTTGTGTGTGTCTGCTACATTGCATAGCACCAATGGACTAGCAGAGTTCAATTTCATCTTCTGTCTGTGCAGGTGTGTTTGCCTTCCCACAACACCTATGTCCTCCCCCTCAATGTAGCCCTCCAATCACTATGATAAATGAGTGCAGCAGTGTGGCAGCGCAGCTAATTTGACACAAGCCCAGGGTTAGACCGGGGATTGACAGCATGGGTATAAAGTTTCTGCTGTGTACATCATTATGTAGTTGACAGTGCCTGATGGTAAATGAGTGTATGGACATAGCCAGTTAACAGGAGCTGTACTTAGGTCAGGGCCTAAAGCTAGTTTGAGGTGATTCTGCATGTAGTCATACTGGTACCTCATTTCAAGTGCCTCAGTCCTATGGGCAACTGACTGTCATTATCTATTTGACCACCCCTAACAGCACAGGTGGTAGTGTCAACTGTTGTCAATGTGGAATGCCCCATGGGCCAATGACTGGGCACTGGCAGGTTTCCAGCAGCTTACAAACTGGCAATGTCAGCTGTCCTGTGACACCAGACCAGCATTACTTTCAAATCTCCCCTCCTGGTCTGTTTCCGGATTTCCACCAGCCTTTGCATGGTGATGAAACCCCCATGCAAAGGTTGTTGGTAATGTAATGTGATGTACCCTTGGGTGCCCCCGCGCATCCCATGCACTTAGCATGAGAAGTGCAGTTGGTCCAATGTCCTGGCCCTTTGCCCTTTCCACTGCCTGATTTTCAGGGCTGAGTGCAGTGTGTTCTGTCACTGGCACTGAGTCTATTTGATCCATCAAGAATGTTTTACTAAGTGCCCCACAGAGCGGACAGATTTCCAGCCGCCATCCCAACGTGTGACTCATACTGCCAACCACAAAGGGTACACTGTACTGGCAGTCTTACCAGCACCGGACTTGTCCATGTACCACCCCCACCCATGGATGTGGAATTATTTGCCATTATGTTCACAGCCATACCCCATGTGTTGTATGTGTGTTTTATTTCCCCATTCATATGTGTCCCAAATGGTTGTGTCAGAGTAGTTGTGGGCTCAGCCTGTGACAGTTGTGACCTACTGTTTGCTATCTGTGGTACATATTTTCTTTAGTGGCACATTTCAGTTCAGCATCAAGATGTGTGGTTCAACACTACTACAGTTTAGTTGGTCTGGGTAGTGGCATGTTACCAATGATACAGGAGAAGCCTGCTATTCCTCCAGAGCCTGTTCAAGGGGCACCCTGACTGCATGATGGAGTGGTGGCTGCCTCATGTGGATGTGTTGTCAATGTGCAGTGTGGTGGTGCTACTGGCACATTTCTGGGAACTGTTGGGACAGTTGCAATGACTTGTGTGCTGTGAGATGCAGCACACAATGAGGCTAGGCAGGTATTGACTGACTACCTAGCCTCAGAGATCTTGGTCGTGTTGGTAGTGTTGATATGACTATATGCAAGGGATGTAGTGATGACACAACAAGTCATATATACATACAATCTATCCCATGTGCTGCATATGTACATGTAGGTATTTAGGTATGGTGTTCAACTAATGTCCAGGTTGGTTATGTGTTATGGTGCATGGCAATACCAAGACGTAGGTACATGTATAGCTTAAGTCACCATGGTGCAACTTTCTTAATCTGCATTGTGTCGCTCTGTAGTCCTTTGACAAGCATTGTGTGAGGCCTCCTCCTTCTTGCACTTGACATTTTAGCATAATTTCCCTCATTCCCTGCATTTGTGGTGTTTCCTGGTAATCTGAGCTGTCCTGTCCTGCAATTCCTGTGATGATTTCCTCTGGGATGACCTCTGCAACCATCTCCTCCACCATGTCCAAGTCCTCTAATGGTGCTGGTTTCCCACCTGCACTTTGCAGTGCTGCCTTCCTGTTCCATGCCATTTTTTCCTTTGTCCTTCACTTGCAATCATGCCAGCGCTTCTTGCACTCAGTTACTGTTCTCCTGTTTCCTTGCAACATCCATGGATTTTGACACATTGCCAGATTTATCAGAAGTGGTAGACCTAGGATAGTAACTAAAACCTACACCTTCCCAGGTGAGACATAACAAGGAGAAATATCTTTATTTCTACTTGTTTGTACCTCTTTCAGTGTGTGCTGCAGAATGCAGCACACATAGAAAGAGGAAAAAGCATCAGGGGATTGTTTTTGTGCACAAAGGTGACCCTTGTCTAGATGCAATGGAGGCACCCTTGTATAACAGTGCAAGGGTGCCTGCCTTAGTGCTAGGCTGCAAAAAGACCACCAGCACAGAAGAAAAGGCAAAAATGTGCAATATTGACTTAAATATGGCACAATCCTATCCTTCCCCTGTCAAGCAGTACAGTCCAGTAAAGTGACTTGCTGTGCTGCACTGCATGACAATCCCATAAACATACCCCTGAGAATACTAGGAAATGCTATATCCTATTTTAAAGGAGCCAGTCAGAATATAGACATATAAGTTACAACTGGATGAGTGCATACGTATGAACACAACATCTTAGCGCTTGGATTTGATTTTCCCCTTAACTGCTGAGTCCTTCCACTCCCCCACCCCACCAGTGCTGAGCCCTTTTTTAACATGTGGGGCATATTGCATTTAAGCCTTCATAACATTTTTCAACAAATGCTATCAATGCCAAATGTGCATCTTTTTTCTTCACATGTTGGGTTTGTTGAGGTTTTGAGATCCTCAACAGAGGTCCTGGTCACTTTTAACCTATGTCCACAGTTGGAGAGACACTGGGAACTACCAAAAAGGCAATACTGAAAGTTTCTGGATGTCTGTGATCTCTGCACTGGGCCTATCCTGAAGGAAACCACAACAATTAACATACACTGTATAGTAGGGGCCCCAGTACATTTGGGGCCCTTGCTATGTGGTGATGAATTACATGCCTTCCATTCCTGTAAACAGTTGCATAGGTGTTTGTGATTAAACTGGGTGATGATGTGATTCATTCGGGAAGCATCCAGAACAAAAATGTTGGAACCACGATTTGCTTGAACAACGAAACCCAAGCAACGAAAATCACGATTTTTGTAGGTAAGTTTTTGTAAATTCATTTTTGTTTATTTCAAAAATAGCTTTTTAAAGAACCTGCAATATATATATATATCTATACATATATATATTTATATAAGACCTATATATATATATATATGTATATATATATATATATATATATATATATATTTATATATATACATACATACATATATATTTATATATATATACACATATATGTATATATATATATATTGTAAACAGTTTTTTATGGAGAATTGTATTAATTTTGATTGTAATAATTTAATTTATTTTTTGAATGTAAGGTGATCATTGTAAAACCCAATAAGTATTTTTTGGGCTAGTGTATTAATACTGAAGTATTCATTTTTATTTTATTTTTTATATTTTTAAAATAATATAGTTTAATATTTTGGTTTGATTTTATAATGTTAAATGATATTATGGATGTTTTTTGGGGGCTTTATTAGCAATAGTTATATTTCTTTTGGTAATTTATGATACAATAAAGGTGAGTGGAAAATTGTAGCACTTTCTTTTATGGACGGGATGTAAGGTATACAGGGGTAATGGGTGGAGAAGTGGATTTAGTTCTGAAGTATTAATTGTATTACTTGAGTAATATTCTTTATTATTTTTTAATTGATTTTTATGGTAATACAATTATTTATGAAATATTTCCAAAAGCCAAAAAAGTATTCAGTAATGTGATAATCTGCAATGTGTTCATTAAGGTTTGTGAAATATATTTATTTTAAAAAATAGTTGCATTTTCTGAGTATTATTTGTTCTTGTAACAGTATTAATACAAAAGTATTTTTTGTTGGGACAAACATTTTTTTGAGGGTATAAAACTGAGAAGTTTAGAGTAAATTACAGCGGATTCATCTATGGGCGGGATGCATTGGATATATGTGTTATGGGTGGGGTAGTGTATAAATACTGAAATATTAATTTTAATACCTGAGTATTCTTTTTTATTATTTGTAATCTCATTTTCTTTTAGTTTTATAATGTTTATATGGTCGTTCCTATTTCACAATAATTCTGCAATAATAAAATACCTATTAAAATGAATTGTGATTTTTAATAATGATAGAAACTCAATTGCACTATCTGCGTTTTTAATTTGTTTGGGGTATGTGATGTATAATGTAAAGCATAAAAATGTGCTGCACTTTTATTTAGGTACTGGATAGTATGAATTCTGGGGTGGTGGGTGGGGAGTGTATTAATAATCAAGTATTAATTTTAATACTTGTGTACGATTCTTTTTAATTTGTATTTATTTTATTTTGCTTTAAAAATTATTTGCAGAACTTTAATAATATATTTGTTATGGAATGTGAATAGTAATATAAATAGGGTTAACAGAACATTATTTAGAAACAAACATTTATTTATGTTATTCTTTACATTTTACTTAAAAAAAGATTAAACAGGAAATACTATTGATCATTTTTTTTTTAAATCCTTTATGTAACTTTAATTCAGCATTTATATTATTTTATTTCAATGAAATCAAATTTATAAAAATTGTAAATAGTAATTTATGATTAATCAACAATCTTTATTGTTAATATTTTTTTAAATATGTAAAAAAGGTTTTTGGGAATAAAACAATTTACAAGTATGCATTATAGATTTTAGAATGATGTTCATAATAATTTTATCACATTTACAGAGTTTTCTTCATAATTAAACTTATTTTTCTTTGTCTTATTATTAAAGTAAAAAATCACAGAAGTTAGACTTTGCATTCGTTTTTTGTTATTATACATATCTTTTTGTATATTATTTTTTGATACAATAATAACTTTTTATCTTTTTGCACACATTTACAAAAAATATAAAAACAGATTTTACAGATATTTAAGAAATGTTTATTATTATTATTCGTTTTTTAAATGCGAAGCAATATTTTTATTATAAAATATCTTTTTATAATATTTACAAATTTTTTACACATTTAACTACATTTTTAAAAACATTTTTGGTGGTATTTCACACTGTTTTCCATTGTTTTCTATGGGGAAATAGTCATTTTTCTATTTCTCTCCATCAAGTTTAATTGGTGGAGCATTGTGGTCAAGCTCGGATACAAGGGCAGATCTTGGTCAGGTAAGTATAATTTAAAATGTTATTTTGAGTATGTACACGGGTATTGTTATTGTAGAAAGAGATAAGGGAGGTAGTTTTAAGGTAGGGAATAAGATTACAAAGTTATGTATGTTTTTAACCTTTCTATTTTATTCCCACACAGGTAAGTTTAGGTATTGTAAATGGATTTGGTTTTAAAAAAAATGTTTAGTAGTGTTAGCGACATTTAAAGAATGATATTGTTGTTTTAAAAAAAAAATTGCTATTTTCATTCGATGAGCTTTTCTTTTTGTACCTTAAGGCTCTTTGAATTTTTTGCATTTTTGTTTCTTTGTTAGCCACATTTTTAAAAGCTTCGTTTTTCCTTCCTTTGTTAATATCATTGTGTTTTTTTCTCATTTTCATGTCTATTTCCCTTTTTATTGCAATGTTTTGGTTTTAATCATGCTGTTAATCACATTTTTTCTCTTTTAGGGAAAAATTGTTCATCTTTCTCAAATAATATTAGTTGTCAAAATTTAGAATATGGAAAAATAGTTTTTTACTTTATGTCAATAAAGTAATTCTTTTCCATATAAGTTTTTTTTTAACATCCATTTTGTAAGTGCACTTTTAATTATTTTCTGGATGAAAAATATTTTTTTCCAGTGTGAAATGGCTATTCTGCCTCCACGTGGAAGAAGAACTCTACAGCACGAGAAGCACCAAAACTGTCATTATCAGGTAAATTCATGAAAACTGCTAAAGGTAGGAACTCTATTTTTTAAATAATTTAGTTTTTTTTTTTTTTTTAAATAAATTCCAATTTAATTCTTGTTATAGCTTAAGCTGGCAAGCAATGTAGATATAGGTTAGTATTAGTTAGAAATTTGGTATGTATGCTATACTGTCAAGGTAGTCTGAAGCCACCATTGAATTCTTGCAGTTTACCCAATATTATTTCAAACATTTCTTTACTTTTTTGTGTGGTGCGTTGGTTCAGGCTTCCTACAATAACAGAGCAAGTCTAATTTCTTGGAAACTTTGCTCCTTCTTCAAAATTACCATGAACTGAAACAGGTTTTGGTGAGGTTTTCCAATTGCTTTGTTGAAGGAGTTGTGCCACCCCTCAATGGGATTATTAGTCTTTGCACCAACCTCTAAGCAGGTAATGTAGCAGTTCCACCATTCAATTGGAAACCTTGGTGTTCTTCTGCGACCTGATCTGCTTAAGCGGCAAATCCAGATTCCCTTGAAGTAATATAGTAACAGTGCTATTTTGTCCTCATTTGTTGTAAAATAGTTTGAATCTGTGATGCATGTGAAATATTCATCTACTTTGTCAGGTGGTAGAAAGCATAACGCACTTAGTTTTATCACTTTGAATTGTAGTATGCAGTTTGAGAAATATTCCCCACACAAGGATGACTTTTGAATTCTATGCCAATATGCCTGAGAAAAGTGAAAGAAGCATCCTTGTATTTGTGTTTCTGGATATGATTTAATTATTGTTTTAATCATTGATAGTTCAAAATCTATTATTATTCTTCTGGGTCTTTTACTGATTATTTTGTGTTTGGTTATTGATAAAAATTCAATTTAAGTAGAGGAATGTTTGTCAGGCAGCAACACATATACTAGGGGGATTGTTGATTTGAATGTTCCATTCATCATCCAAATTTCACTCTTCTCTAGGATAAGTAAGTTACGGGTTGTGCAAAATATTAAAATTCTCTTATGAGGGTTTTCATTGTGATGCAGAAGAAAAGTTTCATTTGAGAAGCTTAGTTTTTGTTCTGGGGAATGTTAATATCTTTATAGGATTGCGATGTTACATGTTGGAGATTACTTGCCAGTTTTTCATGTTGAAACAACCGTCTTAGATTTGGTATAGAGGGCATGCTACTTCCATTGCAGGGGCAGAGTGGGTATGTTCTGTTGTCCTAACCATGGGGTCTTCCAGAGTAACAGCTTTGCAATGTAAAGAGAAATATTGCACACACCTCCAATTACTACTGATTTCTATAACTCTATCTCTGCAATAAACATACCCATGATACTTTAAAAGTTGGTGTCCTGAACATGAGGTAACATAGCTTGCTTTGTGCTGTGATGCCATTTTTTCAAAATCTGTAAGGAATAAAAAAAAATATATATGTCTAATTTTTCTTTATTCTCACTTCATCTGTTGGTTTGCTTAACCTGAAATGGGAAAGATATGTTATAGTTTTTTTCTACACTGTTCTTTAAAAAAGATAGATTAATATATTAATGTTTTGTAGCTAACCCTTTTCATTTATTTACTTCTCTCTTTACCCTTCTTTTTCTACTGATTAGTTTACATATTGTAATTTCTTAAACTTTGTCTATTACCTGTGGCGAATGATGACTTCTCGTGTTCTTTTAAAAATGATTTGGATTTTCTCTTCCAGGCTTTTCCTGATAGTATCTATGGTTAGGTCCCCTTTTGTTTCTCTTGTTTCAGCTTTGCAAAAAAGATACACAGCAGCATCCTATGTGCTTTTAAATTTTTCTGTTCTGTATTGCTTTTGAGATTATACTTACTTTTATTTTTGGAGGCCTTTTATTGATTTATATAGGTTTTTCTTCTTTTAACAGTTGATGTCCTCTAGTAGTAAATTGAATATTAAGAAGCTGTCAAAAAAACAGTAAACAGTTAACTATTTAGTGTTTCATTTTTATTATTAAATTGGTTACTGTCCAGCACATGCCCTGAGGTAAGTACCCAGTGGTGATAGAATAGTAATTTTGCCCCCTGGTCACTGTCCAGCACCTACGCTGAGGTAAGTACCCAACAGAGTTAGAATAGTGATTTGAATAGTGATTTTGCCCCTGGAACTGTCCTGCACCTGCCCTGAGGTAAGTACTCTGAAGAGTTAAAATAGTAATTTTGCCTCCTGGTCACTGTCCAGCACCTATCCTGATTTAAGTTCCCAGAGGAGGTAGAATACTAATTTTGCCCCATAGTCACTATCCAGCACCTGCCCTGAGGTGCTGGATAGTGCAGAGTGCAAAGGGGGCCATAGAGGCAGAGGCGGAGGGACACAGGGAGGCCAATTCCAGGAACAAGGGATTTTGCATACGAGATGGAGGACATACAGACGGTGAACACGTCTAAAGACCTTATACCTATCTGTAATTTATCCTCATATAATCCAATGTCCATGGAAATTCAAATACTAAATAAAGGTCTGTCCTTCGTTCCACTCCAAAACCCAGATCCAGTTGAAATTAAGATGGAAGAACTTAGGTTTCTGCGAAACATTTGACTAAAGGCATTTTTTCAAGATTCCAATATTACAGAAGACCTCAACAGCAGTGGTTTGAGACCTAAATCGTCTTTTTGTTCTGAGACGAAAGATATGCCCCCTGAAATAACAGTATTTGAAGATTCAGTATTAAGGGAGATTGACATGTAGAATACTAAAAAAAATTATTTTAGGGAGAATTGTACTAAACAAGAAAAAGTAGCAATTCGTAGTTTAGCCAATAATCAGGATTTTATTATAAAGGCTGCGGATAAAGGAGGTGCTATAATAATATGGAGTAAAGACTTAAATGATCTAGAAGTAATGAGACAGCTCTATAACCAAGAGCACTATCGTGTGATTGACGAAGATCCATCAAGATTGTTAAGTGCAAGTATAGAATCTATCACAAGAGAGGCCCTAGATAATAAATGGATCTGCCCAAAAGAATGTGAATTTCTGAACCAAAGTGATAGGAGAATTCCCCGCTTTTACATTCAGCCCAACATACATAAAAATTAAGAGAATCCTCCAGGCACACTGATCTTGTCAGCATGTGGTTCTCTCCTAGAACCTTTACCCCAACACGTTGATATCTTTTTGAAACCTTTTGTGGCCCAAACACAAGCATATGTCCGTGACTCTATGGACATAATAAATAAAACAGAAGACATCATTTGATGAAAACAAACAAATTTTGGTGACCTTTGATATCGAAACACTTTATACTAATATTCCCCAAGATGAGGCAATAGAGGTCATCAGACAAGTGCTTGATACTAGGTCTCCTCCTATCCATACCCCAACCGCATTTTTGACCACCCTGGCCAGTCTGTGCCTAACAAAACATTTGTTTTTATACAAAGAGATGATGTTTCTGCAAACTAAAGGAGTGGTGATGGGGTGTAGCTTTGCCCCAGAAGTAGCTAACCTTGTAATGGACTGTTTTGAAAATAAAAATGGGTATATGACAACTGCAACCCCTTTTTGAAAAATATTTTAAAATGGTTTAGATACATAGACGATATCTTTATGATTTGGCAAGGAGATCAGGAGTCCTTGTGCACGTTCCATGAATGGCTTAACTATCATTCACCAGACATTAAGTTTACCATGCATGCTGATAATCAAAAGATAAACTTTTTAGATTTATGGATTATTTCTAAAGAAGGATACTTACAAGTAAGTTTGTATAAAAAAACAACTGACCGAAATACACTGTTGCATTTTACAATTGGCCACCCAAGGACTTTGAAAGAGAATCTTCCTTACGGGCAGTTCTTCTTGATACGAAGGAACTGTAGTAATATAGATGACTATTTCAATAATGCATCAGAGCTGGTATTAAAATTAATAAACAGAGGATACCTTAAAAAATTAGTCAAAACAACATTAAAGAGAGCGTAGTATACCCCAAGGGAAACCCTTTTGCTCCCCAAACAACGACAAAAAGAGAACCCATTAACTTGTGTCATTGCATATAGTCCGAAGGCCAACAAGGTACATTCAATTATAGAGAGAAATTGGAGAATCTTGGCAGGATTAGAGATAGAGAAACCTTTGTTTGTATTTACAAGAGCTCGTAACTTCAGGGAACACTGGCTGAAGGCTACATACCCAACAAAAAGCAAAAGAGATCGCAGAGATCTGTTACAATTACCCCCCTTACAGTGTCATTATAAATGTAAGAACTATGTAGCATGCCAATTCACCAGTGAATCGAAGGAGGTAATTTTGAACGGAATGGTACATCAACAAGTAAATTTATCAAACTGTAACACAAAAAATGTAATTTATTGTATGCCCGTGTGGTCAGATTTATATAGGGCAGACATCACAACCGATTAAAACAAGGATACTCCAACACCGATCCAGGATTAAATGTGCCACTAGGAGTGCACCATTTGTGGAACACTACTGTGAACTGACCCATTCATCAGAAGATATATGACGGACTGTACTGGAGGTGGTTCAACCTAAAGGAGACGGACTATCAGTTTTGCAACATTTGATTAGGAAGGAAGCGTAACTCATTGAGAAGTTTGGAACAGCGAGACATGGTTTGAATGATCAAGATAAAATTTGGGCACTGCTATAGCTCACCTTAATTTTGTTTCTGTCCCTGAATTCATAAAAGAAGGCTATAACCCGGTCTCTTATATATCAAAGCATTTTATTAGGTTAAGGTTTTTCAAACTTAATTACAGGCTCATATATGTGTCACTAACCATGGCGATTATGTTTACATCAATTTCATAAGAATCTATTTGGGAATAGAAATATATTTTTATGACCCCCCTCCCCTTTCCCTCTCACTTGTTTCAGTAATCCCCAGTTTTCTCAAATAATACAAATCATGTTATCAGCGACATTTCTTATTCTTAGTTATTCAACAAGGCTATGAGATACCCCTACAAGATGGCCGCCAAATAATAAATAGAGTAAATGTTAAGATGGCCGCCATGAGTGCAGTTACAATGAGTGAATTGAAGTTTGACCAAGTAACAGTTATTGCTTTCCTTTTTTCACATTTCGGCTAGCAACAGAATTGATGCAGGTGGAGTTTACTACACACTTGAGGGGAAATTGTGCCCCGCTTATATAAGAAGCTGATTATTATTCCTAAGCCGATACCGGTCATACTTTCAAGATGACCGCCGTTATCATTTTCAATTAAGCATGAGTAAGCAAGTCCCTGTTTTTCTTTCTCCCTTTTTGTTATCCCCTTTTTTTTTAGCTTTTTACAGTCATGTAGGATAAGAATCAGTGCAGGTTAGGATTTGTTTTACATATGGCAAATAAACGTTCATTCTGAGATCTACATCAAAAATATTTTCAAGATGGCTGCCGCTTACTGATTATAAGTGTTAATATCGGGAGTAGCCGGTTTTTCAGGCACTCCGATCCATGGGGGAGCGTTTTCACCTGTACTCACCAGTGCATCTGTACTGTTTGCTACAAAGACGTGAACATTTAGGACAATGCCCTTGGGACCAGTAAGTAGTAGAACCTTGTTGAGACTGAGTATGTATGGTCTCAGAGGAGAGTTTGTCTTTGTTTTTTCAAATTGAATGAGGACCTTATGAGTTTGTATTACTTCCATCTTATTTATGTATGTAGGAATCCAGCCACACCAATCAACAAATAACCCCATGGCAGGGTAAGTGCAGAATGTAATTCAACTGGTCATTTTGTAGCCCTTAACAAACAGTTTAAAAAAAAAAATACTCTAAAGGTAAAAAATACTGGCATGTGACACAAGGGTGTTCAATATATAGACTTGTGGAGCACATTCATATAAACAATATGGTCACTGCATAAACAGCATGTCTGAATAATAAAACATGATTATGGGTAGTTCTGACTAGTCATTTGGTTTTTATCTATTTTTTTATTTCATTGCACTTGTATATAAGATGTATACACGTGATTGTGTCTTGGTGGTAGTAGGTTAGATTTCAGTGAGTTATAGTTATGTAGCTCACATGTATGTTTATATTTATTAGGTGTGGATCTCTCCACTAGTCCTGAGGAGGCCCAGAGTTGCAGGGGCCGAAACGCTTCAACTGTATATTCTTGGGAGGTTGCAACCAATGCTGAATTTTGTTTGTAAAGAACTTCACATCACAGGCCTTCCTATCTTTCCCTTTGAAAATGAGGATGTTGTAGGCCTGGGATTTATTTTGCAACCATCTCTCACATGTGTATTTTCAACATAAGCTTCATGGACACCACATAGCTCCTTGAATAAGGAGAGGACTGTTGGATTAATCATTGTTGTCTTTTGTTTAGTTGTTTAGATTTTAAGTGATCTCTGGATGTGAGACACTAACCAGCAGGTTTTGAAACGTTTTTTTTGGTTGATGTATATAAAAATGACTGCTGCAATTTGAAAAGTTGTCCTAGTTGGTAAGATGGGGGAAGATGTTTAGATTAAATAGAAATTAATTTGCATGCTCAATGATTGATTTATTGCATCATTAATGGAATTTATGCGTGTATTTTTTCATACAATTTGACCACTCCTTTCTAAGATACTGAGGTAAGTGCCCGGAAGAGTTTGAATAGTAATTTTGCCCCAAGGTCACTCTCCAGCACCTGCCCTGAGGTAAGCACCCAGCGGAGATAGAATAGCAATTTCCCCCCCTTGTCACTCTCCAGCACCTGCCCTGAGGTAAGTACCCAATGGAGTTAGAATAATAATTTTGCCCCCTGGTGACTGTCCAGCAAATGCTATTAGTTCAGTACCCAGCGGAGTTAGAATAGTAATTTTTTCCCCTGGTCACTGTCCAGCACCTGTCCTGACGTAAGTACCCAGTGGAATTAAAATAGTAATTTTGCCCCTTGGTCACTGTCCAGCACCTGCCCTGAGGTAAGTACCCAGCAGCGTTAGAATAGTAATTTTTCCCCTGATCACTGTCCAGCACCTACCCTGAGGTAAGAACCCAGCGGAGTTAGAATAGTAAAGTTTCCCCCTAGTCCCTGTCCAGCACCTTCCCTGAGGTAAGAACCCAGCGGAGTTAGAATAGTAATTTTCCCTCTGGTTACCATCCTGCACCTGCCCTGAGTTAAGTACGTCGCGGAGTTAGAATAGTTATTTTGCCCTCTGTTTACGGTCCAGCACCTGCACTGAGGTAAGTATGTAGTGGAATGAGAATAATAATTTTGCCCACTGATCACTGAGCAGCACTTGCCCTCAGTTAAGTACACATTAGAGTTAGAATAGTAATTTTGGTTTTGAGATCATACTTACTTTTATTTTTTTTATGGAGACCTTTTATTGATTTTTGCAGGCTGTTCTTTTTTTAATTGTTGATGTCCTCCAATAGTAAATTTTATATAAGGAATCTATTAAAAAAACAGTAAACCGTGTAATATTGAGAGTTTCATTTTTTTATTAATACTTTGGTTACTGTCCAGCACCTGCCCCAAGGTAAGTACTCAGGGGAGTTAGAATAGTACTTTTGTCCCATGGTCACTGCCCAGCACCTGCACTGAGGTAAGTACCCAGTGGAGTTAGAATAGTAATTTTGCCACCTGACACTGTCCATCACCTGCCCTGAGGAAAGTACCCAACAGGGTTAGAATATTAATTTTTCCCCCATGGTCACCGTCCAGCACCTGCCCTGAGATAAGTACCCAGGGGACTTACATAAGTAATTTAGCTCCCTTTTCACTGTCCAGCACCTGCCCAGAGGTAAGTACCCAGCAGATTTAGAATAGTAATTTTGCCCCCTGGTTACTGTGCTCCACCTGCCCTGAGGTAAGTACCCAGCAGAGGGAGAATAGTAATTTTGACCCCTGGTTACTGTGCTCCACCTGCCCTGAGGTAAGTACCCAGCGGAGTTAGAATAGTAATTTTGTCCCATGGTCACTGTCCAGCACCTGCTCTGAGGTAAGTACCCAGCGGAGTTAGAATAGTAATTTTGCCTTCAGGTCACTGTACAGCACCTGCCCAGAGGTAAGTACCCAGCAGAGTTAGAAAAATAATTTTGTCCCGTGGTCACTGTCCAGCACCTGCCCTGACGTAATTATGTAGTGGAATTAGAATAATAATTTTGCCCACTGATCACTGTCCAGCTCGTGCCCTTAGTTAAGTACACATTAGAGTTAGAACAGTAATTTTGTTTTTGAGATTATACTTATTTTTATTTTTTTGGAGCTCCTGTCTGAGGTAATTACCCAGGGGAGTTAGAATAGTAATTTTGTCCCATGGTCACTGTCCAGCGACTGCTCTGAGGTTTGTGCCCAGCAGAGTTAAAATAGTAATTTTGCCCCGTGGTCACTGTCCTGCACCTGCCCTGAGGTGAGTACCCAGTGGAGTTAGAATAGTAATTTTGCCCCCTGGTCACTGTCCAGTACCTGCCCTGAGGTAAGTCCCCAGCAGAGTTAGAATAGTAATTTTTGCCCCCTGATCACTGTCCAGCACCTACCCTGAGGAAAGTACCCAGTGGAGTTAGAATTGTAATTTTGCCCCCTGGTCACTGTCCAGCATCTAACCTGAGGAAAGTACCCAGTGGAGTTAGAATAGTAATTTTGCCCCCTGGTGACTGTCCAGCACCTGCCCTGCGGTAAGTACCCAGCAGAATTAGAATAATAATTCTGCTCCCTGTTCGCTGTCCAGCACCTGGCATGAGGTAAGTACCCATCGTAGTTCGAATAGTGACCCCCTGGTCACTGTCCAGCACCTGCCCGGAGGTAAGTAAGTAAGTAAGTGAGCAGAGTTTGAATAGTAATCAGTAGGTTTGGTAAATTTCAGTTTCAGTCGCCTACAGATGAATGAAACCCCATTGGAGTTTTAATGCTAATCTTGACAGTCATTTTTTAGCATGTTTTAAAACGTTCTATACAAAGTTCTTTTTTTAAATCATTTACCTTTTAATGTTAAGTTGTTGATTTCTCAATATCAACACTGCTCAATAGTCATAAAAGAACTCTGTAAATATAAAAAAATAATAACATGTAAATTACTTGCTCTATATGTATTTTCCCTATTGTGTTTTAATATATATTGTATTATTTTACCTTTTTTAGTCAGTAGACGGCACTGTTGTCCACAAGATAAATCTAAAACGTCTTGTCTTTCAGGTGTTATGTGTGACACTAAACACAAAATGGTGGATGCCTGTATATATACACTTTTTCGAGGAGAATATCATAATTTTTGTCAAATATGTTTTGGGTATTTTTTTTGTCGTGATTGTGCTTCTGATTAAACTTATTTTTAGAGTTCACGTTTTGTAAGTGTCTTGATTTGATATGCTACAGCTGCTTAAGGTCACTAGAAAAAGTGAAGAAATACTTCTAGGGTAATATAGAAATAGTAGTAGGACTACGTTTAATGTGCTGTAATTAAATTGTCACATTTTTCATTTTCACCGCTCTTAAAGTTATTTATGGTTATTGTTGTAGTGGTTCAGGTATGTGTCGTAATTGTTTTCGTTGTTTAGGTATGTTCTGTTTTAAATGTGTTTTTTCATTGTTTAGGCTTTGTTGCTTAAAACTTCGTGGTTCAGGCTTTTTCGTTGTTTAGGGGTTGTTGTTAATGTATGAGTTGTTTACGACCTAGTTGTTTTGTCATATATTTGTTTAATTTATTACCTGCTGTATATTTGTGTTGATCACAGTTGGTGATTAGGGGTTTCATACATTATATATTACATTCCATGCTCTGATATTGAAGTCTATCATTCTATGCCCTTTACTGATTAGGATAATGAGGACTGTAACAGGGGACTAGGTGAGGAATCTGGGCTGCTTGCAGAAGCCTCATAATTTTTTGTCCTCAATTTTCACTTTTTTTCAGGTGTTTTCCTGACTCTGATGGTGCCCTGGGTATTGCTAACCAGTTCAAGGGCCTGTGCTTTGTGTAAAATGAGTATGCATATTAGCCTAATTATAATTGGAAAGGACAATCTACATACAAGTCCCTAATATATGGCGGGACATGTAGGTTTCGGGACCCCAGAATAGGTAGTGCCCTTGTAGGTGCACTGCTGTGGTGCTCAGAGTCATTTTATAGGCAGGCCTGCCTTGCTGCCTGCTTTTAAACAAAAGTTACATGCTAATTCGAATTTAGAATTAAAAGTACTTCCAAAGTCTTAAATTACCTTATTTTTACAAATAAGTCACCCCTAAGGTGTGCCCTAGTTGGGTACAGTGTTATTGTAAGCAGGGACCTTATAAATCTGTTTTATAAGTCCGGGTGAGTAAAAAGTAGCCACATTTGTTTTTCACTCATTGTAGTGAATAGGCTCCAAAGGCTAAAATAGGGAGACTTTATTTGAATTAATAAAGACTCCAAAGGAGTTAGATACGGCAAATTGTGTCTCAAACTGATTATTATAATAAATGCAACAACTTGTCATTGTTGAATTTAATATAACTAGCTCATGGAAAGAGTTTTACAACTCTTCCTAAAAGTTACCAGTTCATCTCTGTACTGCCCTTCTCTGAATGACCAGCCTCTGGCAGCCTGGCCAGGCTGACTTGATGAGGTGTGAAGAGGACTGAGCTAACCACAAAGGAAGTGCCTGGGGAGGAGATCTGCCTCATTAGATGGTGGAACAGGATGGGGGGCGGCAGCCAAGCTGGTCTTCAAAGGAAGGAAGGACATTTGGAGCAGCTCAGGACCTCCCCCCTTTGCAGTAAACCCAGTCAAACAGGTGCCTTCTTGATTAGAATAGGAGATGGCAGGAAAGGGGCGTGTTAAGGATTTTTAGCCACACCAGTGGGTGGGCTCAGCCAGATCTCACCTCCAAAATTCTGTTTGTGCCATTTTGGATTTTTAAGGAATGTTGCTCACTGGGATTAATTTTTGCCACACTTCCCAGGCAGTGGTCATCCAAGAGGGTAGTGGCCTGCCTCTGATTCGACAGTTGCCCCCACTGCTTTTCAGCCCAGGAGCAAGGATACATTTGGCAGAGCTTCACCTACACCTCAGATCCCTACAGGGAACAATGACAGAAGAAGAAGGACTGCCCTGCTGGACCCCTGACCTGCACCTGGACACTGCACTCTGAAAGACTGCACCAGCTGCAAACTTGGCTTTCGCTACTCAAAGGACTTTGCCTGTCCTCAACTAGTTCAAGGAGGGACTCCCTGCTTGCCACAGGTGCCTAACCAAGCCAGACAGAAACCTCATTTCTAAGAAGATATGAAATAGATGGTGAAGTCAGAAAGTTACACATTTCTGTAAAGAAGACAATATTTGGTTTCAAAGATGCCATAAACATAGATGGCTCGTAGTTGACATGACAGTCATTGAAAATAGATGAAGAAACCAAGTTCCTAATAGAATCCTTAGATGTCCTGAATGCAGGTACTCTGATTGAGCAAAGAATTGTTGCAACTGAAGAAGTTATGAAACAGAAATTAACTCAGGCATCAATGTTAAATGACCATTGTCCCTGCTCCCCTATTTTAAATTAACTGCCTGAGGTATCACACATGATAAGTACAATTCTCGAGGACTGTAAGAAGCAGTTTCCAAGATAGCCATTCAGGCATCCAAAAATGCATCATCAGACCCTTTCTATATGAAACAATGATCCAGACAATAAAGTCAGCAATAAGGCCCATGAATGGGATATGTCAGGAGCCAACAACAGCACTACCCTAGGACACATGAACTAAAAAATGGACCAAGCAGAAAATACCTGCTTCCTCCTAGGCCAAAAATTATTAAATGTAAAAAACACGGAAAACTATAGCAAAGGGGCATGTGGAGAGGTCATCATCGGCCCTGAACCCACAGAGCCATCCACAAATGTACAGCATCCTATATTGCTTACTAGCTGAAGTGAAGCGAAGGGGAAACAGTGATCTTTTCATCCTGTGGTCAATTCACTTCAGCTAGTAAGTTGGAACATAGTAGGGTTATGTAAAAATATGAAAGCAAGGATTGGGTGGCATACACGAAGCTGCAAGATTCTTGTTGCTTGTAAAGAACTTGGGTCTTGGGAAACATTGATTTATAGGGGTTTAGCTCCTTCAATGCCCCTTCCACAAGCCTCCGAAAATGAAGAGCAAAGGGTGATCTCTAAATCTGGGTAAAATCCATCTTTAAGGATAATGTTAAAATAAATTGTATCTCTATAAACAGTATTATTCCATATTTAAAGCTGGAAAAGGTAAAGGAATGATAGACCTCATCAATGTTAATACCCCACGCTCTTCAAATCTCATGACTCAGTACTTTATACCTTGAGGCAGGAATGTGGTACTAGCTACATGCAATTTGTTAATTTAAATAGAAGAACGGTATTATGTTGGGATTTGAACACTAGTCTTTACCCTATTTTGCATGATCAAGTAGTAATGGCAGAGGAAGATGCATGAGGGCTTCCATCACCCACCTAAAAGTTACAGAACAACAAAGAAAGAGAAGCAATTGACCATGAGGATTCTAAACGAGGGCTTGGGAACATTAAATGGCAGAACTATAGCTGATGATCCCCCAAAACTGACTTGTCTAGTAGGAAAGTGAGTTAGTACAATCTAAACTCTACATCATGATCAATTTGGAGACATGGCACCTGGTCATTGATGTGTGAATTAAAGAGAGAATAGAAAACAGTCACAATCCACCACATCATGTGCTTGATTCCTCAGAAACTCAAATTGAGATTTGGTATCAGACACAACCTGTATATACCTGTAAACGGAGCCTAACGTCAAATAGGAAAAACTCATCCAGGGTTGCCACTAAAGGGGGAACGGTTGATTTATTTCT
Organism: Pleurodeles waltl; assembly: GCF_031143425.1. Taxonomy (NCBI): domain Eukaryota; kingdom Metazoa; phylum Chordata; class Amphibia; order Caudata; family Salamandridae; genus Pleurodeles; species Pleurodeles waltl. The sequence goes on along the minus strand of NC_090444.1, from coordinate 1,445,972,080 downwards.
CTAATCAACAGTGGAATGAATTGTACATAGCCCTGAGTGTGAAGGCCAAAGTACCAAGGCCTGAGACAATCGAATCCTTTAAGTTATTGCTCAAAGCTTCCAATCAAGTATTATTGGATCATAAAGAAAGCAGACCAATGACATTGCAAGATTTCAACCTTTATTAGTATGTCGAGGAATGCTTTAAAAAGAAGAAATAATTTATTGCAGTTCTCAAAAATAGATGAAATGTCTAGGAGAATGAACGCCAGAAGGGCCCACAAACACCCTATAAAACACAGGAAGAAAAATCAGTGTATCAAGGCTTGGCAAGCCCTACAAGTTGCAATTGATCAGAAGGACACAAAAGGGTACTGTGAAATTATACGCTGCAGCTGTAAAGGCCCTGCTAGAATTTGGGAGGACAACATAAGCCCTGCAAGATGTGTGGAGCATTTTGCCTTGTTATATTAAATGTTTACTGAGGCTGAAAATGGCAGCACAGAAAATGAGCCATATGGTCCAAAAGAGCCAAGGTGCAGGCACATCTCCCTTGTGTTGCCACCATCATGGAAAACATTTGTTTAACAAGACGGAAGTAGCTCAAGCCACCCAACATAAAAAATCAGACAAAGCTCAAGGCCAAAATAAGATGCCATTTAATGTGTTTAAAAACTACCTGGACACATGGCTGGGCCCTGTGTCAGTGGCTTTCAATGCCAAATTGGCAGTAGGTGTGGGTCTAGGCTTCTGGAGGCCCTCCAAAAATAGCGCCAGATCCGAAAAAAGGAAAAGAGAGGATCATATTAACTACTGCCCAATCTCCTTACTGGATGGTAAGGTAAAATATTCAACACTCTCAGGCTGGAGTCCAAGATGAAACTCACAAAGGGCAGAGCACAATTGATCAAGTTTCGAGATTGCATATGATGTGCTTGAGGTATGCAGCTCTGTGAAATTGTGCCATTTTTCTGGTCTTCATAGACTTAAAGAGTGCTTTTGATGGTGTTGACTAATCAGTTCTTTGGAGTATTCTGAAGGAACAAGCAGTACCTAAAAACCTATTGAGAGTGCTAACCAATCTAAACACTGACAACATAGCAGCAGTGAAACATGTAAGCAAGGCCGACAGTAAGACCATGTTTGGTATGTAGACAGCAATCAGGTAGGCCTGTGTTTTAGCCTCAGCTTTATTTGACATCTGTATTAATGGTATAGGGAAGTTCCTCATTGATTTTGTCCTTGAGGTACCCAAGCTGGAGATGAGTATACTCTGATCTTGATGTTTGCTGATGACGCAGTTATCCTGGCATGAACAGAATTGTCAATGATTGGGCTGCTGGAAAGCTTTGAATTACTTTGAAAAAGAAAACATTAATTATTAATACAATTAGAACAAAATGTGTGTATATAAAGTCCAAATCAAAACTAAAATCGACCTTCAGGACTTATGGAAAATCAATTGAGCAGGTCAATACCTATGACATCCAGATCAATGACCAGCTCTGCTGGGGTGCCCAGGTCCAAGGTAATACTGTCTCAACAGCCTGGAGCAATACAGAGATTTGCAAATAATTGCAAATATCACTTGATAAAATCCGCACTTGCTGTGTAGAAAACAAAAGCAAGTTCTTTGGGGGATGAAAATTGGGGTCATAAAAATGTGCAGGCTTTACAAAGATTGGAAACATCTTTCCTGAGGTGAATTTTACATGAAAGGCGAAGGAACTAAGGGCCAGATGTAGCAAAGGGTTTTTCCCATTCTGTGTCAATGGGAAAATACGTTCGTGCATATGGCCCTAAGGCCCATAGTTATACTTTTTTTTTACGCCGCATTTTGTGTCATTTCTTGACGCAAAAGCGGCGCAAACATACAAAGTATAATTGTATTTTGTAAGTTTGCGCCGCTTCTGTGTAAAAAAACGACGCAAATGTGGCGCTAAAAAAGTATAAATGTGGGCCTAAGATGGTAATAGTCAGAGCTGAGATGGGAATAACATCTGTGGAGCACTTATTGCCTTTCACCCCCATAAGTTACTGGATTCAAGTCTAGTCTACTCCAGCCATTATAGAGTTCCGGAAGATCTTGAACGATCTCCTGAAAAGCCGTAACTGTAGCAGTCTGCAATGATATAGACATGTTGAGCACATTCTTACATCAATAGGCTTCTCAGATTTATTACAGAGCCCACAAAGGATTAATAAACTATGCTACAAATTATGAAAAAGGAAAAATTGGCTTTTACCTGCTGTAAGCATGAGAATACAAAGAGTGCTCTATTGACAAACTCTCTGGTTTGTTAAGTCTGATCTTCAGTGGGAGCCACTCCTTGATAAGATATGGCCACCTTAGAATCATATTAGGCACGTCAGGGTTTCAGTCTTTAGTAAAATCCTGGTCCAAGCTTTATGGACTGAGAGACGATAAATGCTGCTGCCGTTCGGGCGGCCAACAAACACTAATGCACATTAGGCTCCTCTGTGTCATGTCACTAACCCCACGAGGGTTTTATTTCCATCCTCTGTTTTTCAACTATAATAAAAGAAACAGCAAGAATGCACTAGCACGTTGCTACAGAACTGATTGTTCACACATTTATCAGGCTGTCACATCCTATATATGATGCATTGAAGGCCGGACGATTGGATAAAAAGCAGAGAGCTGACGTTCACAATTATAGCAAGCTAGGACCTTAAGCAAGACTACTCGCTGTCATTACTTTGAACTTCTGACTATCAAGATCCAAACTGCACTTGCACTTTTTGCATGCAATAGCACTGTTATAGGTTGTAGCACGATTACATATTTTGATCCATGTAAGTTTTACTTCTTTAGACGCTTAGCATGCATTGATTACAGAGGATTCTTAACTGCCTTGGTATATTTGTTGCAAAGATTATTTTGGGCTCTATTTTATATGTGAGCGTCTGACAAGTATTGAAATATAATATATTGCTGTCTGGCCCGACTGTGCACAGACAAATGTGCTTATTATTTGTTTGGCTATGCTTCTCATGAGTGCACTTTAATAGCTATTTGCTTAGATACGGCGTTGAGAAGAATTGGCATTTTTAAATCATCAAGATTGGAGTTGGCTTGTGTGATTATTATTCGTAGTACTTTATTATTTTATTGCACAATCAAGCGACTGTTTTGTTTTTACTTATTTAATGGTGAAGCCAAGGTGCCTCTCTCACATTCTAGTAGATAGGTTGCCCTAAGGTAGCTCAGGTTCATCATTTTTACCGACGTGAAACATTTTAGGCCATGCTTTTCATGAACGCACTTTAATAGTTGGATAGATAATGCTTAAGAGATGGATTGACATTTTAAGGTCATCAAGATTAGAGTTGCCTTACATGATTATCATACACAGTACTTTATTAGCTAGTTCTACTTCAATAATCTTGTATAATATTCAAAGTTGCTTCTTTCACTTTTTAGTACTTAGATACGTTCATGAGATAAATTATTTGTCCAAATTTAACTCTGTTGCTAGTTGCTATTGGGTGTTTCCTGCCTAGCAATGTTACACTTTACTCGTCATGATGGAGGAGGATAGCAACAACAACTCTTTGATCCCTCTTTTATGCAAAACTGGTACGGAAGGTTATTTTGATTAACGATTAGTCCGTTTAGGTTTACTAATCATTTCTTGAGCTGCAATTTATAATTCAGGATTAGGAGGGATGTATTTTACTATTAAGTGATGTGTATTAGGAAGGAACCTTTTTTTTAAATGTTGTGTTCTAGGTAGTCTTTTGTATGTTGCTATGCACTGTATGTACAGAGCAGTGCTTAATTTGTAAATAAAGAGGTGCGGGTGCTCAAAGCCCCTTCTTAAACACGAGGCTGCTGTAATTAAATCTGCCAGTACTGAATACTTAGGCAGGTAATCCTGAAGCCATCTCGGGCCTCTGCAATCCATTTACGGCCACCCCTGCCTCTTCAGCTCATCCTGCAACTTTCTCCCTTTATGACGCTTTTTAGTTTTTCCTTCTTCCGTCTTTCACATATGTGTCTTTTGCTCGCAGCAAATGCTTGAGGCATAAGAATAAGCCCCGGCCCTCACAAATAAATTCCGGTTCTCAGCACCGGAAACAACAAGCACAAATTAAGCACTGGTACTGAGGAAACTTGCAATTTGTCAATTTGATGATTAATCATTGTATGGCTTTATTGTAAGTCAAAACAATTTAAAAAAACAGCAAATAACAGCATTGTTTTTCCTAACAAACTAATCTTTGAAATCAAATATGATGTAAAAATAAAAACACTAAATCAAGAAATTGGTGAGAATGTTATAGTCTAAAACATTTTGTCCCCGGTTTGGACAAGAAGGACTGTTGTGGCCAATCAAGGTGGGGTTTAACCCGATGGCTAAGGTTCACAACCCCAAACAGACAACTTTTTCTTGGTTTCCATACGGAATAAATATAACTCAAAAAATAATAACAATCATGCTAATAATAATAATACTTTTACCAGTAGTGAATGATATAGTTTCCTCCAATCTTCAGACATGAAGGTCAACTAGACGAGTAATTTCCAACATAAGATGTCAGGGTTTCAGTAAAAAAGATAAAACAATCATAGTCTGGGCTGGCATGAAGCCTTGCAAAAGTATTTTTGAGCAACGAGTTATACTTATAAACAGTGAGAGAAGAATGTCCGGTTTCCTTAATGGGGTTATCTCCTGATTTATTTCTAGCAACCGAAAACTGCAAACGGTGTGTTTTTTTTTTTTACAAGTTTTGGTACTTTCTTAGTCCTTCGAGTAGAAAATAATTCAGCCTTGCTTAGATTCACTTTCAGTAAAAAAATATTTTTTATCCAGTTTCTCAAAAGTGTGTCTGCATGTGAGGAATCATTCAAGCTCAATATTCAGAAATAGGAAGAGTGTTAATTAATTTCACAAATTCGACCAAGTATCTGGGCAGGCAGATGGGGAAGAGAACATAAATGATGTACTGTATGTGGTTTTGCCAACAGCGAAATACATATTTTGAAAATCGCATTAAGTTCTAATGCTCTCTTAGATTCTCTTATATAGCACTGTGTGAAATTTGCTTCTGTTGTATGCAGAAACTCCAAAGAAATTCAGTGAAATTACCTTCATCCTACAAAGCAGGAATTAAGGGAAATCATGTGGTCCTCACAGAAAAATGAGGTCCAGTAAGAACCACACAAACCGGCTGGCTTTTGGACAGCCTACCTGCATGCCAGATAAGCAGAGACCTTTAACTCTGACTCTTGGCAAAGGGCTGCACACTATGTTATTGTTATCAACTTATTTTTGCAGTATTTATACAGTGCAAACATTCACCTATTTGTTAGCGTGGTGCTAACGTTAGAGTTAACAACAGTCTATGCAGAATCACTTCCAGGAAAAAGTCTACACTAACAGCCTCTTTTAAAAACGTTTTCTAGATTTCATTAGGGATTGTTCAGCTCTAAAATTCTAAATAAGTCCATTATATAGTTTAGCAGTCTCCACTGGAAAAGCTCTTCTTCTAGAGAAGTCCGCAAAATGGAGGAACATTCATAGAGCGACCATCGCAAGAAACAAACTGTGGCTTGAAGTGCAAAAATCAAACCTCTCTGATAGCAGACTGTGATTAGTTCCATGCAGCACCTTGTGTATGCGACATAAAGCTTTAACCCCTTTGCTGCCAGGCCTTTTCCCCCTCCTGTGCCAGGCCTTTGTTGGCTATTTGGGGCAGCTTGCGCTTAGGCCCTCATAACGTTTTGTCCACATAAGCTAGCCAAGCCAAATTTGTGTCCTTTTTTCCCAACATCCTAGGGATTCTAGAGGTACCCAGACTTTGTGGGTTCCCCTGAAGGAGGCCAAGAATTTAGCCAAAATACAATGGAAATTTCGTTTTTTTTTTAAAAAATGGGAAAAAGTGGCTGCAGAAGAAGGCTTGTGGCTTTTTCCCTGAAAATGGCATCAACAAAGGGGTTGCGGTGCTAAAATCACCAGCTTCCCAGCTTTCAGGAACAGGCAGACTTGAATCAGAAAACCCAATTTTTCAACACAAATTTGGCATTTTACTGGGACATACCCCATTTTTACGATTTTTTGTGCTTTCAGCCTCCTTCCAGTCAGTGACAGAAAGGGGCATGAAACCAATGCTGGATCCCAGAAACCTAAACATTTCTGAAAAGTAGACAAAATTCTGAATTCAGCAAGGGGTCATTTGTGTAGATCCTACAAGGGTTTCCTACAGAAAATAACAACTGAAAACGAAAAATATTGAAATTGAGGTGAAAAAAACATAAATGTTTCTCTACGTTTTACTCTGTAACTTTTCCCTGCAATGTCAGATTATCGAAAGCAATATACCGTTACGTCTGCTGGACTCCTCTGGGTGCGGCGATATATAGGGCTTGTAGGTTCATCAAGAACCCAAGGAACCCAGAGCCAATAAATGAGCTGCACCCTGCAGTGCGTTTTCATTCTATACTGGGTATACAGCAATTCATTTGCTGAAAGATAAAGAGTGAAAAATAGCTATCAAGAAAACCTTTGTATTTCCATAATGGGCACAAGATAAGGTGTTGAGGAGCAGTGGTTATTTGCACATCTCTGAATTCCGGGTAGACCATACTAGCATGTGAATTACAGGGCATTTCTCAAATAGACGTATTTTTTACACACTCTCTTATATTTGGAAGGAAAAAATGTAGGGAAAGACAAGGGGCAATAACACTTGTTTTGCTATGCTATGTTCCCCCACGTCTCCCGATAAAAATGATACCTCACTTGTGTCAGTAGGCCTAGCGCCTGCGACAGGAAATGCTCCAAAACGCAACGTGGACACATCACAATTTTTAACAGAAAACAGAGGTGTTTTTTGCAAGGTGCCTACCTGTAGATTTTGGCCTCTAGCTCAGCCAGCACCTAGGGAAACCTACCAAACCTGTGCATTTTTGAAAACTAGAAACCTAGGGGAATCCAAGATGGGGTGCTTTGTGGGGCTATGACCAGGTTCTGTTACCCAGAATCCTTTGCAAACCTCGATATTTGGCTAAAAAAACACGTTTTCCTCATATTTCGGTGACAGAAAGTCCTGGAATCTGAGAGGAGCCACGAATTTCCTTCCACCCAGCGTTCCCCCAAGTCTCCTGATAAAAGTGATACCTCACTTGTTTGGGTAGGCCTAGTGCCCACGACAGGAAATTCCCCAAAACACAACGTGGACACATCACAATTTTTAACAGAAAACAGAGGTGTTTTTTGCAAAGTGCCTACCTGTAGATTTTGGCCTCTAGCTCAGCTGGCAACTAGGGAAACCTACCAAACCTGTGCATTTTTTAAAACTAGAAACCTAGGGGAATCCAATATGGGGTGACCTGTGGGGCTTTGACCAGGTTCTGTTACCCAGAATCCTTTGCAAAGCTTAAAATGTGGCTAAAAAAACACGTTTTCCACTCATTTCGGTGACAGAAAGTTGTGGAATCTGAGAGGAGCCACACATTTCCTTCCACCCATCGTTCCCCCAAGTCTCCCGATAAAAATGGTACCTCACTACCTCACCTGTGTGGGTAGGCCTAGCGTCCACGAAAGGAAATGGCCCAAAACACAACGTGGACACATCACATTTTTTCATAGAAAACAGTGCCTACCTGTGGATTTTGGCCTCTAGCTCAGCCGGCACCTGGGGAAACCTAGCAAACCAGCAAATTTTTGAAACTAGAAACCCAGGGAAATCCAAGATGGGGTGACTTGTGGGGCTCTGACCAGGTTCTGTTACCCAGAATCCTTTGCAAACATCAAAATTAGGCCAAAAAAACACTTTTTCCTCTCATTTCGGTGACAGAAAGTTCTGGAATCCGAGAGGAGCCACAAATTTCCTTCCACTCAGCGTTCCCCCAAGTCTCCCGATAAAAATGGTACCTCACTTGTATGGGTAGGCCTAGCGCCCACGAAAGGAAATGGCCCAAAACACAACGTGAACACATCACATTTTTTCACAGAAATCACAGGTGTTTTTTGCAAAGTGCCTACCTGTGGATTTTGGCCTCTAGCTCAGCCGGCCCCAGGGGGGTAGAAATGGCCTAAAATAAATTTGCCCCTCCACCCCCCCCAGGAGCGACCCTTGCCTACGGGGTTGGTCCCCCTGCGTGACATTGGCGCCCAAAAAAAAATCCCCGGTGCCTTGTGGTTTCTGCCCATTTGGGGGCAGATTGACCTAAAATCGGCCAATCTGCCCCAAGGGGGGCAGAAATGGTCTAAATACAATTTTCCCCCCAGGGGAGCAACCCTTGCATAATGGGTCGCTCCCCATCTCTAAAAAAACAAACAAACAAAAAAAAAACACAAAAAGAAATTTGCCCTTGCGCCTAGAGGTTTCTATCAGCCTAATAATAGGCCGATCTGCCCCCAGGGGGGGCCGAAATGGCCTAAAATAAATTTGCTCCCCCCAGCTCCCGGGTGCAGGACGAGGTGATCTCGTCCAAGGCACCCGGGAACCAGTGCCCTGGACGAGATCACCTCGTCCAGGGCACAGTAGGGGTTAAAGCAAATCCTCTGCCGCACTAACAACCAGTGAAGATTGGCTAATTCTGAAAAAAATACCTCAACTTCCCTAATGTTTAGGATAAGGCAAACAGCCACGTTCTACACACTTTGCAGCTTATTTAGTAGTTCTGCTATTAGGGCCGTTACAGAATTAAAATGATCTAATCTCGACGATATGAAAGCATTGATTAGCTGGATATGTTATTTTATATCAAAAAGATGTATAATATGCCAGAGGGCACACAACTGAAAAACAGAATTTGGTTACAGATTTCATTTGTTCCTTCATTGTTAACTTGAAATTAAATTTTAGGAGATATTTGACACACTGGAGATGAGTCAGTTGCTGGTCGAAAAGAGGCATCCTTAAGACATGCCTCTAGACAGTTGACTAGTGGAAAGGCATGTAGAAATGCTGTGGGCCAGGGAAAAGATTTTCCTTCCTGGGTTCCAGTTCATAAACTACCAGCGTGCAGGCGAGACACCATCACCCAACTCACCTATAGAGGTGGACTGAATCTTTGAACTTGGCTAAGAGGATAGTAGTAGATAGAATCATTCAATCACAGATTAATTACATTACACCATAAACAATTATAAACACCATAAACAATTTAACACTAAATCAAACTCCAAACTGAATAAAGTTTGAAAGCTTTATTAAAATCCCAAAATCAATGTCACATATATTGTGCGCAAAACTAAGTTATAAACATACACAAAAACCATAGGTTGTCTGAAGCGTCTTAAAAGATTTAACCTACTAAACATCAATACTGTTAAACATTCCAAAAGAATAATATAGATTAGCAACAACACAATATGCACATTATTGTTAGATTTCAAAGCAGATGATGGTGGCATCAGTAAATCATCAAAATACAATTTCCACAATCAATTTCAGGTTTCAAAGCTGGGCCATTCATATCACTCACACAAATTTGTACTTGCATGTGTGGCAGCGGGCTAACACATGCAGACAAAATCAAAATTAAAGGAGAGACAAAAATAATTTTGAAAATATGTAACAACTCACTAAAAATATGCTGGTGTAAGTACCTAAATGAAAAGGAAACAAAAAAACACATTCAGTTACTCCTCTCCTCGTGAGACAACATACAGTAGTAATTCATCAGACAGGCCTGTCACCTTCTTCTGGCATCAGTTGACGGCATAATCAGGACAGCGCAGAACACGGGCTGCACATTGGGCAATTCAGCAATTCAGAATTAATTGGGCTCATTGGTACTGAACCAGATAACAGAATAGGACAATTAAGACTAAGATAAAAAACTCATCTGGGGACATAAAGAATAGGAGGGTGACAGCAGACTTAAGCTGACTTCAACCGAGTCCTGAGCTGTGTCGAGCTAGGAACGGGACTAAGTTAAGATTGACTCTAACAATGCTCACAAAAGAACTGAACTCCAAACTCAAAGTTTCTCATAATTCAAATATGCATAATCCATTCGATTGGTCATTTGGATCTCTTTGGCAGAAGTAAATCCCAATTAAAGGCACCTTTGTATTTTGTCCCATTCTTTATTTTTCTTTCTATTTCAGAGACAACCTCCAAAAAAGAGAGATTGCTTCTAAAAGTGGTATGCAAGAAGTATTTTCTTTCAGTGTGTGGGTCACTGTTTGTTTTTCCATCTGGGGTTTACTATGGCTTACAGGAGAACCAAATTAAATAGGGTAGAGTTTGTCCCCCACATTTAGTTACTCAACCAGAGGTCAGCCAGTATTTCCCCAAACTCTAAATGAGGCTCCGGGGCCTAGAATTTGGCAGGCAGAAGTTCCCTAACTGTCCGCCAAACTGGGAATGACCCCCAAATACCCTTCTCTTCCCTTCAGACCCATACTTCATCATTGACTTTCGCTCTACTTCTTGTGCCCCAAACACTCTTCTCGTCTGCAACCACAGCTGTATTCCTGCCAGACCCATTTTCACCACTCTCTAGCTCTCTCGTCAACCTTCACTTCTGAATCTTCTTAACCTAGCTGTCTTCAACATAACCTATCTATCTCAACATGCCCTTCTAATAAATATCTATCCCACATCCTTGTATGTTCACATTCTAGCTTGCATTCTTCAGGTGCTAAAGGTCTTAAATCCAATTTACAATGAAAAATCATAATATAATTTTTTTTTTTATACAAGATGATCGGGTAGTCACCAATTAATGCTATGAGGTGCTGCTATACTGCTAACTGACTCTTGAATGATCCACAAGCTCTCAACAATTGTTCAAATGTGTAGTCAACATTGGGGTCATGCACTGTCAAACACTGCATACCTAATTTCACTTTAAATGGAGGTGCATCAACACATATGAAAGAATCTTTTCATAATGGGTCCTACACCAGTCCAAATAAACCATTTGTTTATGGAAACATAGTACACCTGAAGTTAAAATAGAACTGTCAGCTGCATCAACATCTTCAGTAAATTTTTTCTTAATCACAGGTATTTGTTTAGATTGAGAAACCTACTGTCTCTGTAGTTCTCTTAGTCTCCTATAGCTAAAGGACATGGAATGGAACTTCCCTGCCAGTCCAACAAAGTTCTTTCATAGGTAAAATCCTATGAGCCACAGATACTGCATAGTATGCACAACTAATTTTGGAATTAATTTATATTTTTTATTGCCAAGGTTCTAGAAATGGGGTCTCTGGTTGGCAGTCAGTTTGCACCCTGTCCAGGCAGGGAATCTCTGTCATGACTTATGTGCTGCTTGAACCTGGAGTCCGTTGAACGAGTGGTGAGGATCTTGTTCTTGAATGTTCGGCCTTGGACCAGGTAGGGGCGACTCTTTCTGGTAGACATGGTGCTGCAGACAATGGGTACGCCAAGAGCAGGCCGTGTCCCTCAGAAGTAGTGCCAGAGGGAAAAAAACACTGAAAGGGGAAAAAACCTCCAAAAAGATAGGTTCCTGCAACAGGAACAAAATGATTAGGTAACAACAGGAGCAAAAATACAGGAAAGAACACTGGAACAGACGAGGACCAGCACAGGATACAAGGAAGCAGGAGCGAAGACACCATCCAAGCAGAAAGTGTTGCAGCGCAAGGAGAAAAAGAATCACAGCCCTTAAATACCAACAAACAGGAAGCGACCAACAGGAAGTACAAGGACTCCATCTTAGATAGGGAAAAACACATAGAACAGAATGGACTAGGAGCCATAGAGAGTAGGTAACAAGGAATGCTGGGAAGAGAGGGGTAATATGGGGGTAATATGGGAATATGGGAAAGGGAGAAAACATAAAGGAAGGCACAACAAGACGACAAGAAGAAAAGAAGAACAGGTGAGTGGGGGAGGTCAGACCTGCCTGTGAGCGCGGTGCGCTAATAAAGAATGAGGCCCCATGCCCAATTTGGGGCCTCGTAAGATGCAGAGCAGGCTGATGACACGGCATGTCTTAAGATCACGTGCCGCGGCCTGAGACGAATGTTCGGCTCGTGCCACGCACTGCGGCGCAACACCCTCACTCTAGTCAGGGAAATGGAGATACACACTTAGATAACCCCTGCTCACCCCCTTGGTAGCTTGGCACAAGCAGTCAGGCTTATCTCAAAGGCAATGTGTAAAGTATTTATATCAACACACAGAGTACTACAGTGAAGCAACTACATAATGGACACCACACCAGTTTAGAAAAACAGGCAATATTTACTTTAATCAAACAGGACCAAAATAACAAACATCCACCATACACAAGTCAAGTTATAATTTTTTTTAAATAACACAAGTCTTACTCCATAGTAAAACAACAGAAACATTGTTGTTACACAAAGTATCTGGTTTGTATAAAAAATAAAGCCTCATGGGCGAATGTGCATTGAAAAGGTCAGCAATGCGTTGATTCCTTACTCGTAAGTGAGTCCGTGTGTCATTTCTTCTCCGGTCGGGTAGGTGATGCATAATTCTTCTCTTCTATGAGAGAGCAATGCATCAATTTCTGGATGGGGCACTTTGGATCCACGCCGGTTTACGTTGATTTTGATGCCCAGAGATGAAGTGTGTGAAATCCGGTTCCATAGTGATGGAAAACCATGCTGTGTGGGGTTTGCTTTGTTTTCAGGAGCCACACGTGGGTGTTGTGTCGTTTCTTCAGCTGCGATGCAGGTGATGCATTGATTTCCTAGCTGTGATGCAGGTGGTGCATCAATTTCAGCCATGAGGCAGGTGATGTGTTGTTTTTACAGCCGCATTGCAGGTGGTGTGTCGAAATTTGCCTGTGTGGGGATTCCAGTCCCTGTTCTACCAGCTTCACTTTTTAAAGGCCGAGGGACTGGATACAGTCCCACTTGGCAGGGCAGGAGTCTCAGCAAAGAGTCCAAGTGCTGGCAGAGGAAGTCTTTGATGGCCCTCAGACATCAAAACAGGAGGCAAGCTCAGTCAAAGCCCTTGGCGATTCCTCACAAGCAAGAATATTCCACAAAGTCCAGTCTTTGTCCTCTTTCAAGCAGAAGCAGCAACTGCAGGCCAAGCCTGCAAAGCACAGTCACAGGCAAAGGGGCAGTACTCCTACTCCAGCTCTTCTCCTCAACAGAGGTTCCTCCTGGTTCCTAAAGAAATTTGAAAATCTGGGGGTTGAAGACTGCATTGTTTGAGGGCAGGCATAGCTCATTCAGGACTAAGTGACCACTCTTATCTCCACTCTAGCCCAGATGGCCCATGAGGGTATGCAGGCTGTACCCCAGCTCCCTTTGTGTCACTGTCTAGTGGAGAGGCACAAACAGCCCAACTGTCAGTCTGACTCAGACAAGGAATCCACAAACAGGCAAAGTCACAGAATGGTTTAAGTAAAAAAAAATGCATACCTTCTAAAAGTGGCATTTTTCAAACTGACAACTGACAACTTTACCAAAATATGTATTTTTAAATTGTGAGTTCTGAGACACCAAACTCTGTATCTCTATTCACTCCCAAAGGGAAACTGCAGATATTTAAAGGCAACCCTCATGTTAACCTGTGAGAGAGATAGGCCTTGCAACAGTAAAAAACAAATTTGGCAGTATTTCACTGTTAGGACATGTAAAATATATCAGTATGTGTCCCACCTTTAACATACACTGCACCCTGCCCATAGGGTTACCTAGGGCCTTCCTTAGGGGTGCCTTACATGTATTAAAAGGGAAGGCTTGGGCCTGGCAATTGGGTATACTTGCCAGTTCGAATTGGCAGGTTAAAACTGCACACACAGACAATTCAGCTGCAGGTCTGAGCCATATTTACAGGGCTACTCATGTGAGTGGCACAAACAGTGCTGCAGACCTACTAGTAGCATTTGATTTACAGGCACTGGGCACCTCTAGTGCACTTCACTAGGGACTTATTAGCAAATCAAATGTGCCAATTATGGAAAAGCCAATTACACATACATTTTACACAGGGAGCACTTGCACTTCAGTACTGGTCAGAAGTGATAAGTACCTAGAGTACCAAAACCAGCAAAGAGTCAAAACATGAAAACCAAAGGCAAAAAAGATAGGGGAGACCACACCAAGGATGCCAGGTCTAACACAAGGTATCTGGTTTACTGATGGCAATTGAAATACCCTTTCATTATCTCTACAATCTTAAAATTATTACCTGATCCACCATATTACATACACACATTTTGCAACCTCATATTTTTCTTTCCTAATTATGGGGGTTATTCTAACTTTGGAGGAGGTGTTAATCCGTCCCAAAAGTGACGGAAAAGTGACGGATTTACCACCAGCCGTATTACGAGTCCATTATATCCTATGGAACTCGTAATACGGCTGGTGGTATATCCGTCACTTTACCGTCACTTTTGGGACGGATTAACACTCCTCCAAAGTTAGAATAACCCCCTATGTCTTTTATACTGCCCAATTGCATACCTTCTTGTGAATTATGAGTCACTAAACTCTTCTAAATTTGAGTGTACTTCTAGTGCCTTGTTCTCAGTTTCAGTATTCACTGAATGGCATTCAGCTAATCGATAATCTAATTGCACCACCAATTCCATGAGTTGTGTACATTTACTATGAGGATTTACAACCTGTGCCAGTATATCCTTCAACTCACTCCATAGAGCTTCATAAAATAATGATGCTCTATTCTCTTTAGGCTTGCTAGTCTCAACAACTAAAAGATTAAGGGCCGGATGTACGTAGATGCAATTTTGCATTTCCTAAATAGCAACTCTATAAAAATCGCTATAAAGGAAATGCAAAATGATATATATCAAAATAGAGATTCCTGCAAAGTAAGAATCACTATAAGGAAATCACAATTAAGACATCCCATGCCATTTGTTATGAAACCTCTATTTAGGAAATGCAAAACCAAGGATAGCTATGGACAAAAGGCCCCCTGTAATGCACCCCAAAAATAGTGGTGCACATGTAGGGCACACATATGTCCTAGGGGCATGTGTATGCTCTAATTCACTTTACATAAAGCACCTTTGGGTGCTTTTTTAAAATTGCACATGTCTGCTATCGACTTGGAGTTGATGGTAATTGCATTTCCTAAACACCCGTTTTGCATTAAGGAAATGCTTTGTACATCTAAATAGGAATCACAAATAGGTAACCCATATTTGTTGTTTACTATTTAGAGGATCACAAATTGTAATTTCTAGTGGGCAGAAATCGCAATTTGTGGTTGCCTAAAGGGCTTTTTACATCTAAAAAGCCCATTTAGCATTTCTTTACAGCCCAACATGGAGATTTGGACTGCTAAGAAATGGCAAATGGCTTTGTATATTTGGCCCTAAGTCTTGTCATATAACATATCTTGATTACTCTATTTCATATTTAATATCTAATATCTAATGGTCATGGGCAGCAAGCCGAAGCTAAGCCAAATACTGTGCCCAGGCAAAAGCTAAAATGGACCCACAACACTACCCCTGGTTATTCAGCACTTATTTCTGTGCCATCTAATTAAATAGCCCTCCTGTTAGAAATGGGGTCTTTGGTTGGCAGTCTGGTTACCCTCTGTCCAAGCAAGGACCCTCACTCTAGTCAGGGTAAGTCACACACAATCCCAATTATCCTGTGCCCACCCACTGGTAGCTTGGCACTGAGCAGTCAGTCTTAACTTAGAAGGCAATGTGTAAAGTATTTGTGCAATAAATCATACAAAAACACCCTATAGCACCACAAAAAAAATACACCACACAGTGTTTAGAAAAATATATAATATTTATCTGATAAGATGCAGGTCAAAATGATTAAAGATGCAATAAGTAAATGTTGAGATAACACTGAAAAGTGATATAAAGGGGGTTATTCCAACTTTGGAGGAGGTGGTAATCCGTCCCAAATGTGACGGATTTACCACCAGCCGTATTACGAGTTCCATAGGATATAATGGACTCGTAATACGGCTGGTGGTATATCCGTCACTTTACCGTCACTTTTGGGACGGATTACCACTTCCTCCAAAGTTGGAATAACCCCCAAAGTGTCTTAAGTCTTTTAAAAGCAAACAAAGTCTCTTTCAAGCACAAAGTACCTGGTTTGTGTGAAAAATCTCAGCAAACAACCGCAGAGGAGGAGAAGCATGGAAACAAAGGGGTGTGCGTTGATTTCTCGGGCTGCACACGGTGATGCATTGTTTAGTTTTAATGCAGGGACAGCTGTGCATCGATTTCCCACGCATGGTCATGGATCCTCTTCGGGTTTTCAGATGCCCCGGGGACGATGCATGGGTTTCCTGCGCTGGCAGGATGAAGTCACAGGAGCTGCTTCGATTCGGTGGACGTTACGTCTAATTTTCTGCCACACTGCAGGTACTTCGTCGATTCCTTTTTGGAAGTCGGGCTGCCATGTTCCAGTTCAGCTGTGCGTCGTTCCGGTGGGCTGTGCGTAAAATTTCTGGTTGCTATGTTGGCGCTGCTTCGATCTTTTCACCGCGAAGTTGGGCTGCATCGTTCTGATTCAGCGTGCAGTGAAATTTTCAATGCGGTGTAGGCTGTGCATCGTTTCTGGCAGACTGTGCATCGAATTTCACTGCACAAGGTGTCCCTCTTGTAGAGATAAATTGTTTTTGGTCCTGAGACTTCAGGGAACAGTAGGCAAGTTCTATCCAAGCCCTTGGAGAGCACTTCACCACAGCCAGAGAGCAGCAAGGCAGCAGGGCAACAGCAAGGCAGCAATCCTTCACAGAAAGCAGACAGGTGAGTCCTTTGGGCAGCCTGGCAGTTCTTCTTGGCAGGATACAGGTTCTGGTTCAAGTTTCTTTGCCAGAAAGTGTCTGAGTTGGTAGGGGCAGAGGCCCTGTTTATATACCCAAATGTGCCTTTGAAGTGGGGAAGACTTCAAAGAGTGGCTTAGAAGTACACCAGGTCCCCTTTCAGTTCAATCCTGTCTGAAAGGTGGTTGTGCAAGTCCCACTGCCCGCTCAAGTCCACTTGAGGATACAAGGCGGTGAGACCAGCAGGCGTTGTCTGCTAATCTGACCATGATGACAGGCGCCTTAAGTAGCCGCGCTGCACAATTCTGTTTCAGTGGCTCCGTAATGAAGAGTCTCAACCTACATCCTGGTATACATACATTTGTAAAATGTATATGCCTGATCAACCTTTGGCCACGATAATTAGTGAGAAAGGCACTTATATCACGTTTGTGTGGATTTATGACGAAATTAGCCTCAGATTAATTTATTCACTCTATTGAATGATATAAGATATTTATAGGTTGAGTTATTCCTTTGCCATCTTTGCAGTACATACCTTGCTAAACTAGGTAATATTTTTCTAAAGGTTTATTTTAAGAGTGCAAATAATTAACTAAATTCTGTTGAAAAATCTAGTGTGAATTTAATTTCCTTTAACGAACATTTCCACAGGTGTATTGATACTGGCAAAATTCAGCAGCGCCTATGAAAACACATTTGCTATTTTTTGCCTTTCTTCTCCATTAAAGGATAATGTTTTGCTAGATAGAAATCCACAATCTTTCCCCCCTACTGCTACTGGGCCTGGAAACTGGATGCCGTAGACAACCTCAGACATTTTCCATTGTGGGAAGGGCGCAGAGATGAGTTTGTTAGCGCCGACACTGACATGCCTATTTAATGGTGTTCAGAAACAGATACTTCTCCTGTAATTCCCACTACCTCTCCAATCTCCACCTCTACTCACACGCTTACTGGCATGAAAATATTCCAGGGAGTAAAATCGTTTACACGTTTGTGGCTAACTTTTCCTAACAAGAAAAGTGATTTTGCTTTCGTAAATAAGCCGGTTTGAGTGTATAAACCAGACTTTCAGGTGTAAATAAAGTCAGACCAAAAGCATGTATTCATTATTTCTTTCAAACTAAAAAAGCTAATCCCATGTTAGTCAAAAATTGCATGATCATTTTAGGTGCCGTTTTGTTCTAAAATAGTGCGTTGGATTGAGAGATACATTTTTGCCATAAATATAAACTGCACAAATGTTTACACGCTTGGGTAATTTCATTTCAAAGTGGCTGCACTACTCAAAGTCATTCCATAGTAACTTAGTATGCACATTCATTCAAATGTATCAATTGTCAGGCTTCAAAGCTAAATGTGCTGTAAATTGCACTGTGCTATGACACTGATAGACGATTAATTGTGCTTTTAAATATCAAATACATTCAGGGTACCTTTAAATTACTTTTACTTAATCTCACCACATAAAATATTAGATCCTTCATGAAAATCTCGGAGATAAAGCTCTTTTGGAAAAATTACCCTAGAGCTCTTTTAATCCCCCAGCACCTCTTCTATAATATTTCCAGTTGTTTGCTATAGATTCTTCTTCCTACATGACATGTTCCCTGCAAGTTGATTTTCAGGTTTATGGTTTATTACATTACATCTTAAAGTAATGCTGCTAACAAAATATTGATCACATATGTTAAATGTCCCAGAATATAAATCAAAGTATAAATGAAATAACTAAATGGGTAATTACTCCCAGTAAATAGGCATGATTGTTAATAGTAAAGCCCTGCGGACTTCAGGAGAAAGAATGGCAAGCGGTTTTTCCAATGCCTTGTCGATGTTTCTCATTTTCATAGCCTGCGTTCCTCCTTGAATTCCTGCCATCGTGTTTTCGTAAGCTGTTTCTCTTCACACGAGACTACTAGCTCCTACTTTGTTCTTTCAGAATGAGTAAGGCCCAAGGGGTCTTTTAATCAATTATGTAAAATGGGCTTCATTCAATCAATTTGACACAATCAAATACAAATACACAGGAATTTGCCATCCTAATAGGAAATCCTGACCTCTTCAATTGTACATGTGACCGCATCAATGTGGGCATTCTTACAACTACAACTTCATCAGCAGATATAATTGCAATCAATAGTCTGACACGCTGAAATTGGGCCACATAACATGTCTGCCTACATATTGATTATACACATATATCACACATAACTGTCATGAAGAGAGGGATAGAACTTATAGCCAGTAGTCGTTGTTGATATATTCTATATAAATTGTCTCTTATTGTAACTTATAATTACATGGCTTAAAGGATGCGTACATAGGTATTTATATAGGCTTCATGCTTTTCAGTCATATTCATTTACATTCAACAAATGGTGATGTAAGTCGAGAGAAAGAAGAAATCAGTAGGTCTTAGATCAAACCACCAAGACCCATATGTATACTCTCTTTGTGCTGGATTGCGTCCATATTTATCTTTTGGCGCTAGACATGTCTAGCGCCAAAATATTGGAGTTAACGTTATTTTTTGCCTGCGGAAAACTACCTTGAGTTAATGAGATGCAAGGTAGGCGTTCAGGGGCAAAAAATGCCTCAAAGGCCATGGTGCCTTATTTATCCTCCCGTGCAAAAATCACTCACAGGAGGAGGAGGGACTTAAATGATGGTGCTAAGCCAGCTTAGCACTATTATTTAATGCCTGGGTCAGGGCAGGCATAAGGGGACCTGGAGGCAGATTTCTATGGTCAGAGACCATGGAAATTGCCCACAGGTGCCCTTCCCTGTCCCCAGGGCCATCCCACCCACCCCTACCTACACCAGGAGGTCACCCATGGATGGGGGACCCATCCGAAGGTAAGTCATGGTAGGTATTTTTTTTTTCTGTCCAACGCCACTCGGGGCCCTGCCTTCAGGCCCCCTGCATGGCACTGGCCCCAATGGCCATGCCCAGGGGACATTTTTCCCCTGGGCATGGCAATTGGGGTGGTGGGCACAGCTCCTGTCTTTACTAAGACAGGAGCCATGTCCATGGCGCTTGTGTGCCAGAAAATGGTGCTACACTGTTTAGAGGCAATTTTTTGCCTCCAAACAGTATAGCACCATAATTTGGCGCACATGCCTCGTCGCCCTTACACCTCCCAGGCCCTGTTAGCGTCCTTTTAAAGGACGCCAACAGGACCTTAGTGTCAGGTAGCGCCATTCCTCAAATATGGTGCCCGGCAAATGTCTAGGAATGGCGCTAGCTGGCGCTATACTTTTTGCCGCAGGTTTGTGGCAAAAAGTATAAATCTGCCCCCAAGTTTGTTCAGGTGTTTGGGTTTTGTTATATGTATAAAGGATATATCACATGTATATTTTTGGTTCAACCCTATATTGCCAATCATGTTATCCCATCTTTATTATTTTTTTCATCCTCATACAAAAAACAGCCTCCTGTTGACATGTTTTCAAACAGTTGTAAATACATCAATGTATCCTCAGCAGGAGAGAATCTTCCAGCATGCAATTATGTTTGATGAGGTATGTGCATGGGGCCAATGGATTACAGTTAACTGTAGTGGTTGTCTCAGCCAGATAGTGTTCCATCTTCAACTCTGACTATTATTTTTTCCCATAAGCCACAATTCACAGAGACATTCATTCACAGGGACATACTTTCAGACCTGAATGACAGAGTTAGGAGACACCTCTCTTCAGAACAAAGTTTCTGGTGAGGGGATCATGAAGAGTGGTTAACTGAAGTGTCTTGTGCTTGCCCTCAACTAATGTGCTGGCCATAATTAATGTCCATGGCTATTAGTGCAGCAAAATGTAATGGTGCCATAGATCCACTTTGTACAAAGCAAATACAATGTTTGGTCACATAGCATCCTCACAGCACATGGACCCCGGAGTACACAAATCCCTCTAACTACCACTCACCCTCAAACTTCATAACACACAATCCAAGTCATGCTCATTGGCTACCTCTGTGCAGTAATCCACATACCAAATGTAGCAGCGCTCAACACCTATTACAAGCTTGACTTGCTCCTGTGAGAGTGTGAATTTTTAAATATGTTTATTAATGTTTTCATGTTAAAAATGTGTAATGGACTAATGTGTAAAACGAGAAACTTTTAAAATGTCTGTTGTTTCTGTTCTTGGCTAAGCAAAATTATATTCAGATGCTGTAGTTATTTTCCACAATTCAAAGCTTCCATAAAAAGTGTTTTCAAACTTGTGTAAACGTATCCACAGCTACCCCTAGTGGGTTGCGGTGTCATGTCTTACAAGGTCATATATTAACCAAGCATTGCATAGGTTTAAATGTCCTATTGTGTGAGAATGTTACTAATATCTGGTCTTTCCTCAAGGATGGAAGTAAATGTTATAGTTAGCATAGGTTTGTTAAATTTAGGTCATCAATTTAGTTGTCAGTTGGCTCAAATGAAACCACCCCATAGACTGACCAATCAGGAGTTGATTAGATTTTAGTATTACAACCTGTGTAGACTAATTAGAGGTGGTGTGGAGAGTAGGAGGTCGTAGGAGAGTCATCGTTCTTAGAGGGTAGACGGGGTTCGAGATTAGTGGTTTTTAGGCACAAACATCTGATGAGATAACTGATGGTGTCCTCAAGTGGAAGCTGATCATTTGCTGTTACTACTTTTGTGGTGATGTATGTTATTAAATATGAATTGTGTCTCTCTTGCTTTCCAGGTACCAGCTGCAACTAATGGTTATATTGCTGCACATTTATAGCTCTTTTTATATATCATAATCAAGTTAAGAGTTTTCTAAATTTGTTTTACTAAATTCTTATCATATGAAGTCCAACATGTAATGCTAATCTGTGGTTAGTTAGGGAATTAATCATTTTGATATGCTCATGATCTGTTTTGAAATCATTTGACGCTGAACTAATGCATACTCTACCATTATTACCAGTTTTCCTATTATTAATAAGTGTGATTCTTTTGGAGAAAATTTGCTTAATTGTATTAATCAAATTGAGATATACACATCGTTTTAATCAGCCGCTATTGATCTTATATGCTTATCATTTGTGTTTGAGAGCTATTTTCGTGACTTTAGCATTGTTAATATAGGGAAATAAATCTATGACTTCTTATTACTAAACTGGTGTGGTTATTGTCTGAATATTGTCTGAAGCCTTATAATATTGAATGTTGTTGATTTGTTAGTCCTCACATTTCCCATTGGTGACATCTCCTCAAACCTATGTCACTTTGATTCATAGACCCCTAGTGCAAGATCTATTATTATTCAGTATTGATAATAATTAGGATCTCGTGGTGAGCTTGCACTTGTCATCACAGTAACTCCCATATTCTCACAAGTATTGGTAACCTTCTTCCCACAGGCTACAGCTTCCATAATGTGAACTCTGTATATAAGTAGAAAGAAGATCTCATTGTCATCCAAAGGTCCTCCTTGTCCTGCACTCCAGGCAAGCAAGTGCCACCCAACACCGAGTTCTTCTTTAATTTTTTTATTTTTATTGATGTGATCGGACATCATAGCTAACCAATTTCTGTTACAAACAGAGCACAGCGAAACATTAACATTGAATTCAATATCATTAACATCCTCTCTAGTACCCTCAGATAGGGACATCCGAATCCTTGTCTCCACCCCTAGGCTGGGCTAGTCTCAGTTGTCTCCAAAAATCTACCCAAGTTTTGGGAGACTCTCTTGAGCCCATCTGACCTCATCACACACTTCCATTTCTGATTCCTTAATTGTGCTATTTTATTTAGCCATTCTTTAACAGTGGAAATCTGCACATGTCCCCAATTTTGTAATAAGAGGGGTCTAGCCACCGTTGTGGCAATATAGACTAATTTTACCCATCTCTGTAAAAGCTTCGCCCCAGTGTCACAGCCCAAAACCAGTAACTGCACATTAGGGGCTATTTCAATCTGTAAAGCTATTTTTAAAAACTTAAATACCTTATCCCAGAACTTTTGGATAAGCCTGCAT
This sequence comes from Pleurodeles waltl, assembly GCF_031143425.1. Taxonomy (NCBI): domain Eukaryota; kingdom Metazoa; phylum Chordata; class Amphibia; order Caudata; family Salamandridae; genus Pleurodeles; species Pleurodeles waltl. The sequence continues at coordinate 1,445,949,400 of NC_090444.1, read as the reverse complement.
GTGCCTATCACATGTCCAGTTTGCAATACCCTCCGCTTGACAACAAAAACAGTGATTAAGACAGCTGGGGATATTCTGGGCAAAAAATAGCGGAGTAAGATAGAGGAGCCATTTACTAAAAAACAGCATTCTTTGTTACTTTGCTCCTCTCAGTACCCCAAAGTTTAATCCATTAATTTTCTCCCAGATATCCTTTGTTAATTTTAGCCCTTTGTCTTGATCCCATTTACTGGTGGCTTTTACCAGAAGATTGGCGTTTTTCAACTTTAACTTGTTATGATTGATTTCACAACCCATCCATTTCATACATTTTACCAGTATCTACCATATTCTTTACCAGTCAATCGGGCTTTAATTTATAATGCATTGCTGTTCCAAGCAATTTATTTTACCATATTATGCACGGTTGCATCAGTTTGACATGTTTTATTTTCAAAAAGAAATTCCCAAATGGGATTTCTTTCTGCAAATAAACAATAAAATACTTATCTCACCTCAGGGGTGATCCCCAAAGATGAGGGGAGCCTTGTTACCATTTTATTGCCCCTCACGTTTAGGGTTTGCCAGGCAGCGATGGACAGTAAGAAACATGACTATATGTCCTATTTGATTGTGTGGGCAAACATATATCCATTTCCCTAATGGTCTTTTCTTGGTTGGTGCATCGAAGAGGTTGAGAGGTTTGCCTATGGCAATGATGGAGTAGTCATTGCCATAGCCAAACATATGATCCATTTTCATCTAAATTGTCCGGGTAGACCATTATGTTGGTGGTATGTATACACTTTTACCATTAGGATGAAGTATACATACTACTAACATATAAGTTAGGCCCTGATGGATTTTTTATATGTTGCTAGTAAGAATACCCCATCACAAAGGTGAGAGATTATCCTTACCACCAGCAGAACTGTATGCACACCTGATTTAGATACGGGCAGACCATAGGTTTGACTACAGTGATGAATACTCCGTCACAGCCATATTTCTCCAATGGCCTGACAGAGTAAGGGATGTCGGAAAAATGGCTTTATGTCAACCCTTTCTTTACTGTCTGTCACTGCCAGGCAACCTCTGGAGGTGAGAGACAGGCAAATGCTAATACTGCCCATCTCACCATAGCAGTAAAGTCCATGGTGAAAGGAGCATTACATTTTTTGTTTTAAGAAAGAATCTCTCCTTTTTGGATTTTCTTTTGAAAATAAAAAATGAAAACTGTTTTGTGTAGTGCTGCATAATGCTGATTCAGCCATGTACCAAACAGCAAATACATTGACAAGAACCACTGATACTGTGGTTCCTAACAATGCATAATATATGACCATCTGTTTTGCGGTCATTTATAAAAGTGGCAGCAGTCCCTTTACCAGAGGGATGGAGTAATTTAGTGTCCCCCCCTGGTGAAATGATTGACCATCTACCAATTTATAAATGTGCTTGTCAAGGTGCAGGAGCAACCCGTAAACCCATGGGAATCAGGGTATAGAACAAGCTTTAAGCAAGAATAGTTGGCATTGGTTTCATTCGTTAAAATATGATAGGAGACTAAACAACCTCATGTAGTACACAACATATTGAGAATAAATCACAGCAAACCACCTCAATCAAAAGTAAATTAAATTTACATATATGTAAATTGCAATGAATTACACACACATACCAATTACAACACAGTACAATATGTCCCCAGTACCAGAACTTAGACAAAAATGGAAACCATTAAAAACATGGGTTGATGTAATGGTAGCCAACAACACTATAGGGTTCTCAAAACAATCTATATTGTCATTCAGAAGGTTCCTTGTTTGTTACTTGAGTTTGTTGACAATGTTTCAACCCTCACATGGAATACTAGGGTCCTATTAGGACAAAAGAGGTAGGGGGACATCTGGGAAACCCTATTAGATAGGGAATAGATGAATGTGTCCAGTATAGTGGGGCGTGCATTCACAGAGTGGGAGTGAGAAAAGTAAATATGACCCCTTTCGTGTTCAACAGCTTCTGGCTTATATTGAAGCTAATGGTTTGTATTGGAGTGAGACTAGTAAGTCGCATTCCATTAGTGTCTAGCACCTTTCCCAATATAGTTTAGATTGGAGTGGGAATTGTGTCCAATAACTTCCTCAAAATAGTTTGAAGTGAGTTTTTTTCAAAAATAATAAGGAATATATGTAAATGTTGTACATGTTTTTTTTTTTATTTCTGTATTTTATTTAGTTTATTTAAAGCACATTTTTAATTTTTATTTTTGATATGTATATATATATATATATATATTTGTTTAAAGAATCAATACATAATTTTCACATACTACAGCAGAACAATATTTGTGTATGTGTTTTTGGTATGGTATCACATGTATTGTACTTTGAATTGTGTTTTAAACCATTTTTTAAAAACATTTTTGCACAAATGATTCATATATTTTTCATACACATATTTCTATCCATAGCACACTGTAGTCTTCCATTTTTACAAAGGATTTTGTTAGTGCGCATTAATTAGTGGTATTTAATATACAATTATAATTTATATCACTGTTTAATTTATACTTCCCATATAACTTTGTATTTGTTCAATACATTGTTTAGCGCCTTTTATTAACATTTCCAATTATATCAATAAGAAAATCATCTTTTCTTTTCATTTTCCTTAAGTGTCTAAATTTATTACCACTTCCTGTAATTTTCAGGTGGATTTCTTGTGTGTCATTCACCATTGCCGGTTGCTGTTCAACAGAGAAGATAAAGGCTTTTTAAAGTTTCATTCAGGGTTTCTGGGAAGGTAGTGTGGGTTGTGGTGTTAGTTTTATTTAGCAAAGTTGTTTAGTAGTAGTCTGTGTTTTGTTGTTAGGTAGTGTAGTGCAGAATGCCTGACTATACGTTGTCAGCATTATAACATCATTCTAAATATTGTAATATTTACACTGTTTGTTATTTTTTTATTGCATTTGGGATGTTTGTATTATGAGTGTGGAGTTTACAGTTTTGAAAGTTGAGTGCAAAGTGCGTGACTCTTTTTAATGCCTTTATTTAAAAAAAAAAAAATATATATATATATATATATATATTTGGTTTGATTTAAACCTGTTATTTTATTATTTGTAAGTTACTTTGATTATTTTGTAATTCTTTGAGTAGTTTTCACTTTGAATATTTTGTTTTTATTATGGGTCCCAATGACTGTGGCTTGTCTAATTTGATTTAATTTAGAGATTTCACTTTACATATATTTAGGTTTCTTTGTTTTTATGTTGTACTTTTTGTGGATGGATATGTGGCATGTAGAGGAGGACCAAGAACATCAACTATGCTACTGTAAATAGAATGTATTCTTGGTTGGGAAATGTAAATATTGATACCTATATGTAATGTGGTTTTACTGCTAGTAAACAGTTTCATTTTATATGTGTGTGTTTTAAGTCATTAAGTGCTTTGTATACTTTAATGGAAAGTTTTTTTGTTTTCTTTTTTGCAGAGTGGATACTTGGGCAGAAGAGGTAGAACAAGAACATTAGCGATGCTACTATAAGTAAAATATCTGTATTTATTTTTGGTTGGAAAATGTTATATTTTAATATTTATGTGTAATGTGCTTTTACTGCAATTGACGTTTTATGTTATAGGTGTGTTCTAGTTCATGAAATGCAATGTATATGTTTTTGGAATGTGTGTTGTTTTTTCTTATTTTAAATTACACATTAGAATTAGTTATTCTGATGTACCAGTCTTATTAACTATTTATATTTTTTTTTTACTTAGGACTGATTTATAAAATAATTATTGAAATATGTATTTAAAATAGGTTATATTGTGCTGTGTTGGTTTATGTTGCTTATTAGATGTGAGTATATTTGTAAGCAATTTATCATAGTGGTTTAGATATTATTTCTAGATAGTTTACTCCCTGATTTCTGATTTTGAATTGTAGAGCTCCATACATATCACTAGTTTGTTTAGTTATTTTAGCTTTAGTTTGGATTGTTCATTGTTCTATTTTAAGTTATCGGTAGGTAGCTGTGCACATTTTGGAAAGCCTCTATGAATTTGTAGAGTGCTTATTAGGTTATTCCTAGTAAAGCTTGGCAGCCATTTTGCCATGCTTCCACTGTGTTGCTGGTTTTGGGGTGTTGAGACATGATGTAGTTGTAAAGATTCCACCATGGTACTTGAAATTGTGGGTTGGTGACTATGGGGGTCATTCCAACCCTGGCGGTCGGTGTTAAAGCGGCGGCCAACCCGCAAACAGGCAGGCGGCCAAAAAAATGGAATTCCGACCCTGGCGGGAACCGCCAACTCAGCCTGCCACTTTAATACTCCGACCGCCACGGCGGTACAGACAAGCAGCGCAGCGGTCACCGCCAACAGACAGGCGGCAGACAATGTACGCCCACCCTATCACAACTCACCAATCTGCCACCTTTTCCGGGGCGGGAGCCCCGCCGATAAAAACACGGCGGAAACAGACTACGAACGGGAAAACGCTCACCTCTACACATTCCACGAGGAATCTGGACAGCATGGAACCAGAACTACACATCCTACTAGCTATTGTCTACCTGCTCCTCTACCAGGAGCACGAACGCCGGCACAGAAGACAACGGTGAGTACTGCACCTACGACACACAGGAGGGGGGAGGAGAAAAGATTACGGGCACACACATACGCGACCCCCCCCCAACTACCTACACACCAATGCAGAGCAACAACTCAGAGTGACACCCCCCGGAAGAATGCAAAGACAAAATAATAAGTAATTGTAATACAAATATATTGTAAGGCAAAGTAAATAAGTAAGACGAACATCCCATAACTATATACACATATGTATATTGTCCCGTCAGAATTGGCTTTCTGTCATTGTACGTGGGACAATGGTCCTCAACACATGGGTAAAGCCCACACATGAGACCCAAATCCATTGAAGAGAACACTGCAGGGGCATCAGATAGGAAAACTACAGGCACTGCAGGGGGAAGGGAAGGGGGGCCACGTCAGCCACATGAGTCCACAACGCCAGATCCACGAGGGGCCTCCACGGCCAATGTTCAATCCTGGGGAGTGTAAAGCCACAGTCTCTCAAGTCTCTACAGTGGGTGGGTTGTCCACTGTGCCATCCTGGGGAGTGCAAAGCCACAGTCTCTCAAGTCTCTACAGTGGGTGGGTTGCCCACTGTGCCATCCTGGGGAGTGCAAAGCCACAGTCTCACAAGTGGATGACTGACTCCAGCGGTACTGGAGGACTCTTGGTGCCCAGAGTGTATCGTGCAGCCCTGTCCGACACTGATCCGGGCCTGCCCCTTCTGCCAATGTGTCAGCGGTGCTTGAGATGAAGGGCCCAGCGGAGCAGTGCTTGAGATGAAGGGCCAAGCGGAGTGGTGCAGAGACGGCGGTGCCCAGCGGAGCGGTGCTTGAGATGAAGGGCCCAGCGGAGCGGTGCTTAAGATGAAGGCCCCAGCGGAGCGGTGCTTGAGATGAAGGGCCCAGCGGAGCGGTGCTTGAGATGAAGGGCCAAGCGGAGTAGTGCTTGAGATGAAGGGCCCAGCGGAGCGGTGCAGAGACGGCGGTGCCCAGCGGAGCGGTGCCCAGAGGAGCGGTGCTTGAGATGAAGGGCCCAGCGGAGCGGTGCTTGAGATGAAGGGCCCAGCGGAGCGGTGCAGAGACGGCGCTGCCCAGCGGAGCGGTGCAGAGACGGCGGTGCCCAGCGGAGCGGTGCTTGAGATGAAGGGCCCAGCGGAGCGGTGCTTGAGATGAAGGGCCCAGCGGAGCGGTGCTTGAGATGAAGGCCCCAGCGGAGCGGTGCTTGAGATGAAGGGCCAAGCGGAGCGGTGCAGAGACGGCGGTGCCCAGTGGAGCGGTGCTTGAGATGAAGGCCCCAGCGGAGCGGTGCTTGAGATGAAGGGCCAAGCGGAGCGGTGCAGAGACGGCGGTGCCCAGCGGAGCGGTGCTTGAGATGAAGGCCCCAGCGGAGCGGTGCTTGAGATGAAGGGCCAAGCGGAGCGGTTCAGAGACGGCGGTGCCCAGCGGAGCGGTGCTTGAGATGAAGGGCCCAGCAGAGCGGTGCTTGAGATGAAGGGCCCAGCGGAGCGGTGCTTGAGATGAAGGGCCAAGCGGAGCGGTGCAGAGACGGCGGTGCCCAGCGGAGCGGTGCTTGAGATGAAGGCCCCAGCGGAGCGGTGCTTGAGATGAAGGCCCCAGCGGAGCGGTGCTTGAGATGAAGGGCCAAGTGGAGCGGTGCAGAAACGGCAGTGCCCAGCGGAGCGGTGCTTGAGATGAAGGCCCCAGCGGACCGGTGCTCGAGATGAAGGGCCAAGCGGAGCGGTGCAGAGACGGCGGTGCCCAGCGGAGCGGTGCTTGAGATGAAGGGCCCAGCGGAGCGGTGCTTGAGATGAAGGGCCCAGCGGAGCGGTGCTTGAGATGAAGGGCCAAGCGGAGCGGTGCAGAGACGGTGGTGCCCAGCGGAGCGGTGTTTGAGATGAAGGCCCCAGCGGAGCGGTGCTTGAGATGAAGGGCCAAGCGGAGCGGTGCAGAGACGGCGGTGCCCAGCGGAGCGGTGCTTGAGATGAAGGGCCCAGCGGAGCGGTGCTTGAGATGAAGGGCCCAGCGGAGTGGTGCTTGAGATGAAGGGCCAAGCGGAGCGGTGCAGAGACGGCGGTGCCCTGTTCAGCAGCGCCTGTCTTGAAGGGCCCTGTTCAGCGGTGCCTGTCTTGAAGGGCCCTGTTCAGCGGTTCTTGAGACGGCGGTGACCTGTTCAGCGGTGCCTGTCTTGAAGGGCCCTGTTCAGCGGTGCTTGTCTTGAAGGGCCCTGTTCAGCGGTTCTTGACACGGCGGTGCCCTGTTCAGCGGTGCTTGTCTTGAAGGGCCCTGTTCAGCGGTTCTTGACACGGCGGTGCCCTGTTCAGCGGTGCCTGTCTTGAAGGGCCCTGTTCAGCGGTGCTTGTCTTGAAGGGCCCTGTTCAGCGGTTCTTGACACGGCAGTGCCCTGTTCAGCGGTGCCTGTCTTGAAGGGCCCTGTTCAGCGGTGCTTGTCTTGAAGGGCCCTGTTCAGCGGTTCTTGACACGGCGGTGCCCTGTTCAACGGTGCCTGTCTTGAAGGGCCCTGTTCAGCGGTGCTTGACACGGCGGTGCCCTGTTCAGCGGTGCTTGTCTTGAAGGGCCCTGTTCAGCGGTGCTTGTCTTGAAGGGCCCTGTTCAGCGGTTCTTGAGACGGCGGTGCCCTGTTCATCGGTGCTTGTCTTGAAGGGCCGTATTCAGCGGTGCTTCACATGTGTTTCCAGGCCACCAGATCCGGCCAATAGATGATGTTCACTCGCCATCCGATTTCTCGCTTGCTGGGCCTCCTGTGATGGTGGCCCGTCCCCGTGGGTGTCCTCCTTCACCCCCGGAATGGGCATGGTGGGGCCCTCCTGGGCAGCTTGCCTGCTGCCGGACTTGTCGGCCGTGCTGCCCTTGCCATCCTTGCCTGATCCTCTGTGGCCCTTGCCTCCCTTTGAAGATGTGCCAGGTGGCACCCCACTCCCTGACGGTGCCAGGGTGGTGCCTGTGGAGGCTGCCGTCTCTGTTTTCTCGCGCCGGCCCTTGGCTTTTTTTGTTTTTTTCCCAGGGGGTGGGCTGGCTGTCCCTTTGCTGCTGGCCGATGTGGCTGCCCTCGAAGGTGGGGGACTCCAATATCCCTGGACTATGGTCCTTGTAGGTCCAGGGGTTGTGGTGGCTGAGGTGCTGATTGGACTTTTACGAGATGGAGGGGGTGGGTCAGGTGATGGAAAGAGGTTAATTTTGGAGAGGAAAAACTTTTTGGGAGCAATGGGAAGGGTAGGTGCAGTGGGTATGGGAGTGGAGGAAGAGGATGTGGTTGTAGGAGAGTCAAGTGTGCTGTCTATGGGTGCAGGTGCTTGTGACGGAGGCTGTCGTGAGGTGGATGGCTGTTGGGTGGGTGGCTGCCTGCGTTTGTGTGGTTTGGAAGAGGGGGTGACAGACACACTGGGAGAGGACACAGGGGACGTGTAAATGGCAGTGGGGGTGGTGACTGCATGTGTGCGGAGTGTTCTGTGGGTGTGCTGGTGACGATCATAGTGGCTGATGAAGTGGTGCATGCAAGTGTGAGTTGGGACGTCACAGGGAAGGAGGAGGGAGACGAGGAGGAGGGGGACACAGAGGAGGCAGTGGCTGTTGGCATGTCTGCATGTGGATGTTGCTTGTGTGAATGCTTCTGTGATGTGTGGTGCTTATGTTTGGATGAGCTGACTTTGGGTGTTGAGGTGTGTGCAGGCTGGTCTGTAGGTGTGTCTGGGATAGGCAGAGGAACAGGGGAGTGGGAATGGGTGGAGGGAGTTGGAGGAGGGAGGCAGGAGACAGGGACAATGGCTGCCGTCAGTGCTGAGGCCAGAGCGCTGAACGATCGCTGATGGGCAGCCTGACCCGAATGAATGCCCTCCAGGTATGCATTGCTCCGATGCACCTCCCTTTCCACCCCCTGGATGGCATTCAAAAGGGTAGACTGCCCAACAATGAGCGTCCGGAGGAGGTCGATGACCTCCTCACTGAGGGCAGCAGGGGTAACTGGGGCAGGGCCTGAGGTGCCTGGGGCGAAGGAGATGCCCGCCTTGGTGTGCGAGCGGGCACATGGCGAACGCTGAGGGGCTGCTGGGAGGGCAGAGCTGGTGCGCTGGGTGGCGGCTGTACCTGTTGTTGCGGTGGGCACGGATGTTGCCGCCACCACAAGGGAGCTCCCTTCCGAGGACGTGTCGGTGTCGCTGATGTCTCCACGTGTCCCCGTTGTGGAGCCCCCCTCGCCCTCCGTCTCACTGGTCAAATCAGAGTCCGTTGCATGGCCCTCCGGGGCCATGTGAGATGCAGCTCCCTCGTGCTCCAATGCCACTTCTCCTCCGCCAGATGATGCTAATGCACACATGAACAGGAAGAGCAGACTAAAAAAGGGGGGGGGAAGAATAAAGACATGTTGAGTGCATGCATTGGCAACACAGTTGGCGGAGAGGACAGACACAGAAGCCCCCTGCACTACGCCGCGCACTTGGGGTACACTACTCAATCAGTGGGACATGGCCTACAAGCCTATGGACGACAACTGCACACATAGGTGACACAGGGCCATGGATAGCTGTACTTGGCACCCTACAGAGTTGGGGGACGGGGGCACAGGGCCATGCCTTATGGAGGGGCCTAGCCTACAGAAATCGCCCTGGCCTAGGGATACCCACAGCCCTCCTCCCCCACCCAGACACCTCCACTGCGCGCATAGTCAGCAGAATGAGAGTGTACTCACCACCTTGTGTCTGCTGTGATGTCCTCACGCGCCCATCCAAATCTGGGTAGGCCACTGCCAGGATCCGAGACATCAGGGGGGTCAATTGACGCGTGGCACCCCTCCTACGTTGGGAGGCCATCCCCAGCAGAGCCTCTGCGGGCTTTCTGCTCCCGCGGCGGATGTCCTCCCACCTCTTGCGGCAGTGGGTGCCCCGTCTGTTGTGGACCCCCAGGGTCCGGACGTGCTTGGCGATGGCACGCCCAATGTCGACTTTCTGATGGGCGCTCACCTATGTGAAACATACTGGGAGAGAAAATACAATATCAGAATTTTCTGCATGCTCGATGTGAGTGTCCCCCCATCCCCACACTTGCCATGTGGCACATGCTCTCATCTGTCGTTTGATGCATGCCTCATACGCTCCCCTCCGCACCATCGTTCATTCACCCCACTCAACCCAGGCATTGCCCACAAAGCATGGTCCCAGTGTACTTACCTGTTGGTCTGGAGGACCGTAGAGTAGCGCATACTGGGTGAGGACCCCATCAACAAGTTTCTCCAATTCCTCAGATGTGAAGGCAGGGGCCCTTTCCCCAGTCGCAGCAGTCATTGTCTCTTCCAGACCGAGGTCACAGCAGCACTTGCAGTATAGGTCCTCTCCTGTGGATGATCAGGTCTTGAGTGATTAAGCAGATAGAAAATGTCGGTCACGCCCGCGGCGGTGTGTACCGCGGCGTTGCGTACCGCGGCCACCGGCGCACATCGTCATTGGCTCCTGAGACCCATAGGGTTCAATGTTAACCAATGCTGCTTTGCGCTGGGGTCTTCGACCGCCTACTGCCGCGGTGTGCCACGCCAGCGCATTGACCTCACATCCCATTGTCACACTTCACAGGTCAGGCAGCCACCATTTCAAGGGCCCACATGGCTTAATTTCTACTGCGTCACACAGGCCGAGGCGTTGCATTGCCACTCATACAAGCCATTCAATGCATAGCGAATCGTGTTCTGTGCAAGCTGTGGTTACGTACCTGTGGGTTGCTTGACTCTGTGCTCCATGTTGTCCTTCCTAGGCACCGTCCGCTGGGACTTGCGAGGAGATGGAGGAATGTTCCTGTGTACAGACCGCTGGTGGACCTGTCGACAATGGAAGAAAGGCATGTCATACTGACATACAGACTGGACCGAGCCACTATACAGGAACTGTGTGCCCAGCTGGAGCCAGACCTGATGTCCCCCATTCGCCAACCCACAGGGATTCCCCCTCTGGTGCAAGTGCTGTCAGTACTCCATTGTTTGGCAAGTGGATCATTCCAAACAGCAGTGGCCATATCATCAGGGATGTCTCAGCCTATGTTTTCTAAGGTTTTGTCCAGAGTGTTGTCTGCCCTGATGAAATACATGCGGAGCTACATTGTTTTCCCTGAGGTGGGCGATTTGGCTACAGTGAAGGGTGATTTCTATGCCCTTGGACATATCCCCAACATCATTGGTGCAATTGATGGGACCCATGTGGCTTTGGTTCCCCCCAGTGAAAGTGAGCAGGTGTACAGGAACCGAAAAAGTTATCATTCGATGAATGTCCAGGTGGTCTGTTTGGCTGACCAGTACATCTCCCATGTAAATGCCAAGTTCCCTGGGTCAGTGCATGACACGTACATCATGCGAAATAGCAGCATCCCTTATGTGATTTAACAGCTACAGAGACACCGTGTGTGGCTAATTGGTGACTCTGGTTACCCCAACCTGTCATGGCTACTGACCCCAGTGAGGAATCCCCGGACCAGGGCAGAGGAACGGTACAATGAGGCCCATGGGCGGACTAGGAGGGTGATCGAGCGGACCTTCGGCCTCCTGAAGGCCAGGTTTAGGTGCCTGCATATGACAGGTGGATCCCTAATGTACTCACCAAAGAAGGTGTGCCATATCATCGTGGCCTGCTGTATGCTTCACAACCTGGCTTTGCGACGCCAGGTGCCTTTCCTGCAGGAGGATGGTCCAGATGGTGGTGTTGTAGCAGCTGTGGAGCCTGTGGAGAGTGAAGAGGAGGAAGACGACGGGGACGACACAGACAACAGGGACACAGTGATACTTCAGTAGCACACAGGTATGAATCGACCCCGCCATTTTACATTTACTTAAAGTCTCCTGCCTCTCTACTGTCTGTGTTTCCCCCCAGTTCCTGTTAACTGAGTTGTGACTTTCCCTTCCGTTTTCAGAGCTGTGGGCCCCACTGCGTGACCTCTGCTTTGTTTGCCCATGGAATACAGCTGTGTGACAGTGGTATGCTGTCATCACAATGTAATTGAACATTTTGGCACCGTTATGTCTAATACATTTGTTCAAAATACAAGCAGACTCCAGATTTTTTAAGTGCAATAAGTGATTTTATTAAAGTGCTAAATTTAGGGACATGATTGAAAAACGGTGATGGGTGATGGTGGAGTAATGTCCATGGCAGAGTCCAGTTTTCAGTCTCACAGGTGCATTGTCCATATGCCTGTGGAAGGATGGAGCAGGGGCAGTTTAAGTTTGGACAGGGTGACAATGTGGGACAGTGGGATGACATTAGGGGGTATCCTTTGCTGGCGGGGGTCTTGGCATCCTACTCTGTCTTCTTCTGAGATCTCAGGTACCGCTTGCGGGGTGGTTCTTCTTCTGCAGGAGGTGGGGTTCTGGTGGCCTGTCGTTGTGTGAGGGCCTCCTGTCCACTAGCGCCGGCGGAGGTGGTAGCCTGGTCTGGGTCCATGCTAGTGACAGGGGCCTTTTGTGGTGCAACATGGTCCCACAATGTGGTGACTATCTGGTTAAGAGCCACGACGATGGTCCCCATTGCGGAACTAATGTTTCTCAGTTCCTCTCTGAACCCCATGTACTGTTCCTCCTGCAGTACCTGGATCTCCTGGAACCTGGCCAGTACCGTAGCCATCGTCTCCTGGGAGCGGTGGTATGCTCCCATGATGGAGGAGAGGGCCTCTTGGAGAGTCGGTTCCCTGGGCCTGTCCCCCCCCTGTCGCACAGCAGCCCTCCCAGTTCCCCTGTTTCCCTGGACCGTGTGCCCACTACCACTGCCCCCAGGTCCCTGTTGTTGTTGGGGTGGTGGGTCAACCTGGGTGCCCTGTAGTGGTGGACACACCACTGATTGACGTGTCCTGGAGACAGAGGCATGGGCCCGCTGGGTGGGAGCTGAGCTGGTGTTCCCAGAGGGGGTTAGGTCTGCTGTAGCCTGTGGCTGTCTGTGGGGAACCGACTGTCCCGAGGTCCCCGATGGGCCGGGCTGGTCATCTGGGTCCAGGGAGACAGAGCTGCTGTCATCACTGGGGGCCTCTTTTGGGGGTGGGATGGACATCTCTGGACCCTCCTGGGCGGTGTGGTGGCGTTCGGGTCCTGCAGGGGTATAAGAGTATGGTTATTGCTTCTGTGTGTGCCATTTCGTGTAATGGGTGGGTGGCCGTGTACCCCAGTGCTGGCATTCCCTTGTGGGGGCTTTTGTGACGGTGGCTTGTGGGGGAGATGGGTATGTGCAGTGGGCATGCTTTGGTGATGGGTGTCGATGCTTTGGGGACGCATGCAGGGCTAGGTTTTGGGATGGGTGGGTTGTGATGGTGAGCCATTTGCAAGGAGTTGGTGTGATGGGGTGGGGGTGAGGGTGGGGGTATGATTTGGCATGCAAGTGGGGTGGGGGGAATGAAGTTGTGTAGATTTGACTTACCAGAGTCCATTCCTCCGCCTACTCCTGCGAGGATCTCAGGATGCAGGATGTGCAAGACTTCCTCCTCCCATGCTGTGAATTCTGGGGGAGTAGGTGGGGGCCCGCCGCCAGTCTTCTGCACCGCGATGTTGTGCCTTGATACCATGGAACGCACCTTCCCCCGTAGGTCGTTCCACTGCTTCCTGATGTTGTCCCGATTTCGTGGATGCTGTCCCACAGCGTTGACCCTGTCCACTATTCTTTGCCATAGCTCCATCTTCCTGGCAATGGTGGTGTGCTGCACCTGTGTCCCGAAGAGCTGGGGCTCTACCCAAACTATTTCCTCCACCATGACCCTGAGTTCTGCGTCAGAGAACCTGGGGTGTCTTTGGGGTGCCATGGGGTGGTGTGGATGAGGTGAGGGGTGGTGTATGTGTTGTAGAGTGTGGTGAGTGTGGTGGTGTACGGTGTTTTGTGCGTGGATATTGTGTGGGTGATGTGATTTGCCTCTGTGTGATGGTCTACTCTATTCTGTGCTGTCTCTCTCTGTCCTTCAGTCGCAATTGTGGTCGTAAGGGTTTGTGGGTGATGTGGGTGTGTGTTTTATATTGTATTGGGTGTGTGGGAGTGGTGTGTGTATGTGTCTCAGGTGTGTGTATTTTGAATTGTCCAATGTGGTAGTGTTTTGTAAAGGTGTGTGTATTTTGACCGCAGCGGTGTGTACCGCCAATGGAATACCACGGTTGAAAGACCGCTGCAGGGATTTGTGGGTCGGAATGGCATGGGCGTATTTCTGTTGGCGTGAGGGTGGAGGTTTGGTCATCGCCAGTTTTTCGCTGGCCGTTGGTGTGGCGGAATTTTGTTGATGTAGGGTTTTTGGCGGTTTGCCAGTTACGGGTCAGAATGACCGTGGTGGTTTACTGCGACCGCGGCGGTGTTATGGCGGTCTTCTGACCGGCGGTAAGCACCTTTTACCGCCGAGGTCAGAATGACCCCCAATGTCTAGAACCGGGCAGTCGTCCATCCCAAGTCTCTTCAAAGTTGACTTTATGTTCATTTCTTTGGCAAACTGGGCATTCTGTTAGAATACTCTGGGTACATATGCTGAAGCAGATTTTTGCTGATGTTTCTAAATGGTTTGCTTGAAGTCATAATACTGGCCTTGTCTGGTTGTGTGTGGGTATAGTTTCAGTATTGCTTGTATCATTGCCTGTTCAAAGTCTATTATAATTTAGCTTGATGAGCAATCGTTAGTTTTTAGTTGAATGTGATTTAAAAATTCATAGTAAGTTGCCCCTTGTTGCTTAGGGAGCAATGTATTTATGAGAGAGATGTTAGTCTTATGATATGCCATATATGGTGTATATCTGTGTGAATGGTAGAGGCACATATAAAACATTCTATCCATCATCCACATTTTACATTTGCTTAGTCCTAGGAGGTTGTTTTCAGTTGCAATATGATAATTCTTCTGTTGTTATGATGGTCATGTAGGAGGATGGGGATGTGTAGTGCCTAGGTGTTAGGTGAGAAGGTGTTCTGGAATATGTCTCGGTATCAATTAGAGGCAGCAGGGGCTTGACGTTTGTTTATTTAGTGTGTGATATTAGTTGTTTTAAAGTTTGTATTGCTGGTGGCTGACATGTAATTTGCTCAGGTGCTTTTGGAATATGTCCTTGAAAATGTTTGTTATAGGCTCTTGGAAAGTAGTGCTTGCCTTTTATAAATCTTGTTGTACATGCCTTACTTATATCTATGTTACCTTTAATGGTTGGTTGTGTTTTTTTAAAATAATTACGATACTGATTTTTGTTGTAGTCCTCCCATAACAAGCATTTGCATAATAGATAGTACATTTCCTATTCACATTCTCTGTGTTCCTGTTTTTTTCTATTGTATGAGTAGCCTAAGTGCAAAATTATGTTTTTGCCTTTCTGTGATATTATTAGTATCTCTTTCTGCCATTCTGTGTGAAAGTATAATAGTTTGAAAATTATGATTTTGTGAAAAAAATAATGTTTGCTTTAAGTTGCACTTGATTTTCTTCCTTTGTCTTTAAGTTGTTAAGATTTAGGTAAGGTGGACTTTTGTCTTCTGTTGCTGTAAAAATATTTGTTTTAGTTTGATATTAAAAATACAGGTTTGGTTAGTTTTGTGAGGTGGTTGCTGTTTGTCGTAGTTGGACTCTTGCTTTAAGCAAGACTGCTGGCTTAGGGATGACAACACTTTTGATTGTAGGTGACTAGGCCAATCCTACAACAAGTTGAAAGTGTCGCCCATCCCTCCCTGCTCACAAGCACAGTACCTCACCAAAAACCCAAACAGTAAAACTAGATTTGTTGCAACCTTTACACATTAGCTCAAGAGTGCGACATCTTAGGGGAGTCATGGTTAAACGGAGATTACCCTTTTCTCACATGAGCAACAACTCTCAGTCGCACATTGGAAATAAAGGAGATGCAGTAAATGTTCAATAGGTTTTAATAACAAGACTTCGATCTACTGAAAAATGCATGGGCTGGAATGAATAATATAATGAACAATACACAGGAACAGAATTTAACAAATTAGAGTCATGAATATAAAGACCCCCACAATCTTGCAGTAACATAAGATGTGAAATACGTGTGAAATGAACCCTACTATCCCAGTATAATGAACCTAATCTCTAACCTGAAGGGAGCTAGGTGTGGCAAACCTAATCTGCCAGTACCATGTCAATGAGAAGAGCCCCCCAAACATTGTTACCTTGGAATTAGGTCTCTAGATCGGACTCCAATCAAGGCGACATGTAGCATAGATAGCGTCAATTACATCTGGAAGGAATCCCTCTGATGATCCTGTCTGCGAGAGATGCATTATTACAGATCTGGTAGGAACCCTGATGCAGGTATGTTCCCAAACAATAGATAAGAAGGCATGCATGGGGTGGCAACTATATAAACAATTCCTTGAAAAAGTACATTATGTTACTGTCACAAGTAAGTAGGAAAGTACATAATGTAAATACCCACGCAGAACACTTGTCTTTGATGATGATAGTGAACAGAGTGGCACTGATAATGTGAAATTTAAACATCTTCTTAACTATAAACATAGTTGACATTTTGGAAGAAATAATTAAGTAAATGTGCTAAAACAGAGCAGGCTAAGTAGGTTAAAAGTCACAAGGTGAGAGGGGCACAGGCCTGCAAGTCGGAAGGCTAAGCTATCTCCTGATTCTCAATAAAAACAAGTATAATGCCATAATGATATTTGGGGAGGTGAATGAACCCAAGCTAAAATGCTCTGGACTAAAACAACCTAAAATCATGGTAAAAAAACAACTAAAATCTAATTAAAAACACGTTAAAATAGCTAAAACATGTGAAGAGACAAAATGTCGGCCATGACAAGCACAGCAGGCCAAAGTTAAGGGCAATGTTGGCAAACTTTCAAAAACTTTAGAATAAGCCAATGGTAAATTTTATTTAATATTACTCATGATCTTGAAAAAATGTCTTTGAAGCCATTTAAATGAAGGGCATTCAGGAAGGAAACCACATTGCCAGATTGATGACAGGATTGGCAGA
The DNA here is from genome assembly GCF_031143425.1 of Pleurodeles waltl. Classification (NCBI taxonomy): domain Eukaryota; kingdom Metazoa; phylum Chordata; class Amphibia; order Caudata; family Salamandridae; genus Pleurodeles; species Pleurodeles waltl. The sequence goes on along the minus strand of NC_090444.1, from coordinate 1,445,932,874 downwards.
CAGATCCAAGTAGCAGCAGTGTGCAGCAGCCTCAAGAACAGGATCACCCACAAGGGCAGCACCATCCAAAGTGCCAGATAGTCCACTAAGGGTGGCTTATAAGTGGCCTGATGAATCAGATTCAGTCTCATGGGGGAGGTTGGTGAAAGAACCGTCATCAGCAACATCAGCAGTTCTTTGTCCATTGGAGGCACTGGCGGAACAGCAAGGCATACTGAAGGTAGATGTTCGAAGAGGCACCAGGTGCAGTGAAAGACTGGTTGCACACACCACAGGACTGGTCGGAATGACAGTGACCAATCATGCCCAAATTCTTCCAGCAACAGAGCACCAAAGAACTGCACCATGCAATCATGGCACAGCTGGGCCGGTGGTAGTAGCTCCATCACTCCGCTTAGCTGGGAAGGCACAACTACTGTGTTTCAGAAACAACAGCAGCAGTATCCCGTCGGCCAATGCCAAAGTCACAGGAAAGCCACCAAAAACACTTGAAAAGAGTGAATGGATGTCTGAAGGAATGACTCCGAAGACTGGAGGATGGACACAAATCCATATCCAAAAGCCTTAAAGAAGTGCACAATCCGTGTAGTACTCAAAGCATTCAATATTCTGGATACCAGCTCTCCAAAGTGCTTAGGGAAGTTGGTGTTTAATAGGGTTGTATCTTGGCTGATGATCTTGCTATCTGGACAGCATATGTATCTCTAGCATATGTTGACACAACTTGTTTCTGGAAAAGTAGTACTTTTAGTGTGCTCAGCTTATTATAATTTATATTAGTAGTATCAATGTGAGGCCACATTTCTGCTACCCTTATCTCTTGTGTCGGGGGAATAGGACATGTCTGCAGCAAGTTACAATTTTAGAGACTGAAATTGAGTAAGCAATTTCTGGTTTCATACCACAACAGCTTTGTTTGTTCAGGACCAGATAACATTCGAAAGTACATGAAATACTGGACAAATCAAAGGGCCGGGAGTACCCTTCAGAAAACAGGCCAAGTTTGCGACACCCACATTTCAAAGGCCATGAAGGGACACCTGTTTGCAAATCATGGAATGACAAACAGTAGTCTCACCTTCGCTTCCGCTGAGAAAGGCCTCTGTTTAACCATTCAGACATCTATATTCAAAGGGCAACTCCCACTCTTCTTTAATATAGCTATTGCCTAGCCGCTCGCATCTGCCCTAAGCAAGATGTCTCAATCATTTAGAAAACCAAAAGGTGGAAATGGGCAGATTTATAATGCCATGATGGAGCCATACTGTCAATGGACTTTCTGCAAGCATGAAAGGCAACTTTTCTAACTTTTCTATGTGAAGCATGGTGAAACTTGCTTCCCTTTTAGCCATTGTCTGCTGTTTCTTGGATAAATTAAAAGCAACAAACAGGTCACTATTGTTAATGTATTTCCATGGAACGCTGCCATTTTTCAGAATCTGCAGTGTCCAACCTAACTGCATGTTGGAACACAGTTAACTTTGTCAATGGTGTATAAAGGATGTGCTGTTCTGAATGATATCAATTGCAGATGGCACAATTTTATTAAGGGACTACATTCTGTTGGACAGAGTGTTCATGCATTCTTGACAACAGCTAAGGCCTTTTCAAAATGTTCCTCATCTATCTGCCTTAAACGTGCAGCTGCTTCCATTTGAGAAAGCTTCCAGATCTCATTGTGTATGGCATAGATGAATCTTTTACAGCGTGTCTTTCTTGGACCTAACAAGAAGTCTTGTAAGTCTAGGCCTTCAAATAGCATATTAAGATGTTCCTTAACAGCTGTTAAGGTGTTAGTTTGCAACAATTACTGGCACAGTTTACCCACACTGTATGTAGTAACTATACCCAAGTTTTGACCCAAGATGAAACGAGGGTCTAGTCGGCTAATCTTGAAAGCCCCTGAGGAATTGACGAAACACACCTGATACCAATTTGTGTCTAATGGCCACAATAACCACCCGCCAGGACTAGAAAGTGAAGCATCATGGGTACCAGACTGAACCTTTGCATCTAATTCCTCCTCAGTGGCGTTGAGGAAGGAATGTCAATTGGTGAATTTTGCCGGTGTGGGGATCCTGGTTGCTTTCATTTCTTTTATTATGCTAACTTTAGACAGGATGTCTATTCAATTGTGTCATTCAAAAATATCATTTGATCAGGAAGAAGGCATGCTCTAAACAGAGTTCCCCTGCCCTGATTTTCCAATCTTGTGTTCCCCATAGACTCTTTACATCATTAGTGTTCTTCCATTATTCATATCCTTCAACTGCAAGTAGCAAAACAAAGGAATCTGAATAAATCAACTTTGTGTCTGTTAGCAAAATCTTCCTAATTTTAGAAGGTGGATACTTGAAATAGTATTATTCTGCATTCTTAATGTCATGCCCAGAAAAATATGTGAATTTATGTGAATGATGCTCTGGGCTCCCCGCAGGCGGAGTTGAACAGTGTTCCCACTGTGTGTAATTGAATACTGATCTATGTCTAGTTACTCCGTGCAGGAAGTAATGTCTCCAATTGTTACAACAGAACATTTCCCTATAGTTCTTTGTGTTAGTGTACACATCATCACTTTCAAATACAGTGTAATCCTGCAATTCATCTATCATGGAATCAACTGTTTGAACATCCCAGATATTAGAAACTAGCACCAGGTGTAATTACATCAGTCATTGAAATTTTGAACACATATGGAATTTGAATGACCTCAGTAGCTCTGTATATATCAAATGTAACTTTGTCCCACACACTCCCATCAGTAATTGGTACTGCTGAAATGTTCACAAGGAATAAGTCTCTCCATACCTTATATGAGTAAAGATATGGAGTCAGGACTTCATCCATTGGCTCGACAGAGGAGCGTTAAGGAGGATAATGATCCTTTATAAGGAGAAAGCAAACAGTCATGAAACTGGTAGATGGACCCACTTTGCGTGGAGGCTCAAAGTAAATGATATTGCATGTTCATGTTGGGTTGAAGTAGAAGACAGCCACAACTTGGACAGGTGTTGTCAATGAAGTGGTAACAGGAACGAGCAAAAGCTTATTTTCCGCCCTCCCCATGCTCAAGGAGGCATTTGTAGCATTGTTGTACATGCTGTTGTAGTCAAAAGTGTTGTTGTTTCTTCTTTGAAGAGGTATGTCCTGTTGGCTAGTGAGAGGGGACTGGCAACTACCCAGGGGACCTCTGGGTGTAATGTGCAGGATTGGCCACATGGTGCAGTTTGATGTTGTCAATGGAGATGAATCTGTCTATTTGGAACCAACCAGCGGTGGTAGGATGACAGTACTGGTACGCTGTATTCCCAGGACTTGAACCGGTGCTCTGTAGGATGGGCCGAATTCCTTCTTCACAGCAATCTTCTCATATACCAGATCCCCAACTTTAGGAATCCAGTCGGTAGAAGTTGTGGGCAAATTCCGTATTCCTAAGGTGGCAGCACTGGCAGATGAATTATCATCAAGAAATTGCGGAAGATCCTGTAAAACAGTGAGCCATTCATTTATGTCAAAAGGTGTACCTTATGCCACCAAGCCAGGGCCATCTAAATCCGGGAAATACATAGGTATCCCAAAGAGAACCTCATAAGGAGCGTGTCCTCCCAAAGACTGTATTGGCAGATTATTCAGTGCTTTCTGGACCCCATATAAGTGATGAAGCCAGCTGCAGCCAGAACCTAATACTCTAGTTGATAAGGACCGATTTAGATCTTGAGTCTTCCTCTCCACAACCAAATTTCCCCCTGGATGGTAGGGTGAGGATTAATAGAGTTCAACAACCATCATCCTCATGGTGTTCATGAGTGCCTTAGAGGCAAAAGCAGGGCCCTGGTCTGAATGCTGCAACTGCATATGTACCGATAAAGATAAAAAAGTATTTCTTAACAGTTTTAGTGTCAGCCGACCACTGTGGCCAAACCCACTGGAATCTAGAATCAGAATCTACAACAACTGAAATGTATTTTTGTGCACCATCAGGTTGTAGAGTACCACAATGGTCCAGGTACACACGTTGTAGTAGCCTGTTGGATACTAAGAGGGATGTCTGTGGTGGGCGTTTGATGTTTGAGACCTTTATCTGCTGGTAAATGTCACAGCAATAAACATATTGCTTGGTATGCTTGTATAGGCGGCCACCCGAAGCACTTCTGTAGGAGTGTTATTGTGGTCACAACACCAGCGTGTGTAGAGGAAACACCCTTATGCACTGTTTTTATTAGATCTAATCTCTAGTCTTGTGTTGGGGATCACTCAATCTCCCACCCCAGCCAAAGCTTTCACAGCAGCCAAAATAACACTATCCAATCTCATCTGGGAATGAGTCACTGCAGCAACAGAAGCTGTAGCTACTGAAGATTTGGCCGCTTCATCAGCCAAAGTGTTGACAATAAAATGTACACCTACACATTGGTGGCCCAATGTATGGACTATATGAATACTAGGTAGCTTATCCTTCAGATCAGCCCTCCTCCCCCACAGAGTTCTGTGTTTTATGGTGTTCCCTTTGGAGTCTCTGAACCTTTTCAATCGCCAACAAATAAGATAATCATTGTAAGACTGGACACAGTAGTACGAATCACAGACAATCAAAGTGAGCTGTCCTGGATCCGTATGTTCTAGCGCTTTAAGTTCAGCCAGCTAAGCTGTGCAGTCCCGCAGGGTCTGCGTGTAGGTATTGTGACAGTGGAATATATCATCCTTTATCACTCTGCTCACAGCTGTGCAAGCGTCTGAGTATTGATGTTTAGTACCTACAGCTGGTTATGCTGAACCATCAGTGTAAATGACAGTATGGTATCTGTCAAGCAGCAAAATGTCTAGATATCCAGGGTACTCCTGTTCGCATTGGTGAAATTCTTGTGTTTGAAGTTTTGGATCAAAGATGTGATCTACATAAGTGGCAGTCAGGGATGTTGCCCATTGAATCTTACATGGATGTAATGTTTTAGTATTAGGACGCTAGCTTTGGTGACGACATCTAAGGCTGGCACAGGGGCAACGATAATACTACGTTTCCCTTGTGCAAGTGGCCTCTCTTTAATGACAGCCATCTTTACTGCTGTTAGATTTTTTTCTGTGGTTGCAAAGCGTTGTTCTGCATTGGAATATAAATGTGATTTATATTCTATGGACACCATGTCGCCTTCGTTAAAGATGACATGAGTGAACCCAACATCACCAGCAATTATTCTGATGATCAAATTTGTTTTGTTATCACAAGTGTGTGTTTTGCTTCCAGAATCTCCTATTGCAATCCTCTAAGGATGTGTGTTCTACTGTTCACTGTCTGGTGGAAAATCAGTATAGTTTGCCTGTGCTAAAGCCCAGTTAACAGCATAGGCCTGTTTTACCACTTCTGGAAGAAGATCAGAGAAAGAAGGCAACATGACATCTTCTCCATGTGAGAGCTTACAAACGTGATTGGGTGGCCAGTAGGATATCACAACTCAGTTCACCCCAGTATATCACATTAGTGGTGCGCTCTATGTCTCCCTCAATGTGAATGCCTAAGTCATAAACCCTGTCGGGTGGGAGAATGTCCGCTGTCTCAACTGTAATAAAGTTGCTAGTTGCTGTTGCATCCAGATGATCTTTCCAAATCTGACCCCATATTGTGACTTCTGCCGCACTGTCTAGCAGTGGCACTGGCCACGTCTTGTTCTTCAGCAATGTTCTCAAGTGTGCTGGCATTTTCAATTGACAGTTCTGCCACCTTTTCCTTTTTAAACTATGGCTCTTCTTGTGGGGGCTTGTCTTCTTATTTGTCTGAAGACCGTGGTGAGTCATTCTTCTGTTTCACATAGTCAGGACATTGCTCTTGTTGAAGTAAGCCTCAGCAAGGCCTACTAGTGCAAGGGGTTCACCTTTCTCTGCACAAAGTCCTCAGACCATGTAGGAAGAAGTTGGCACAGAAACTGGAATAAAAGACAAAAGTTTATTAACCTCATGAGGTGGTACTACAGTTCAAACAGCACCCTAGGGTAATGTCTGAAGTAGCACACTGAACTGAGAGAGCATGGTCCTTTTATACCCACACAGGGGCTAAAAGGAGATGGTACAATTATGAAAACAAGACTTGTATACATGTAAGGTCATGTGGAAAATGCACAGTCGACAGGTAGGAGGAGCTAACAGTTTCCAAGGACTAACAGCTGCAGACCTTACTGAGCATGTGCGAAAGTAAGAGATGCTAAATATAACTTGTCACTAGGCAGATTTCAAGAGCAGTTAACAGAAAGGTAGGACAGAGCACATGGTGAGCACATGGCAGCATGTAGCAGAGAAAATGGCTGCCATGAATACAAAATGGATTCCGCAAAATGTTCACAATAGTTACTAAATACAAGATGTCTTCCGCTAATGCTTAATCTAATCACTGCTAAATTACAACACTCTGACCAGCCTGGTCTGTCGCCACATCTATCCCGTGAGTCCTGAAAGGAACGAGAGGGACGTGACTCTGTATATCTGTCAGGAGCTTTTATATTTTCTCTATTTCTGAGATTATATCTCCTTTCAGAGTTCTCCAGGTTTGGAGAATCTGCTCTCTGACTTTGCCTGTCTCTAACTTGCTTTTGTTTAACCCAACACCTTTTAGAACCCTATTGTGCTTGTTTGATACCTTCCTTAGGGGGTGGCACTTTGAATTTCAGGCTTTTGTTTGGCTCCCAAACTATCCACTCCTATACTGATATAGGTATCGGAAATTATTTTCAGCAGCTGTTTCTCTAGTCCCAAGTGTGGAATCTCTCAGAGCCGCTGCTACTGCTTCCCTTTTAATGTAATTAAGTATTATTGAGGATACTGTGTCAAAATTACACATCAATTTCATCCCTAAAATCTAGGGCTGCCCCAAGGTCTTCTGAATTTGTTTTAACACTTTTGGTAAATTGCCAAGTGTTGGGGTACCATGTGTGGTGGTATAAATTGCAGTGAAGAATGTACCCAATGTGGTGTAGTCATCCACCGAGGGAACAATCCCAAAGGGCAAGCACATTGTGAGAATTCAGTGTTTTTCATGCAGTCTTGTATGGGCAATCCAGTTGTTTAGCTTTTTGTGCTATCCAGAATGGGATTTTTTTTCTTGTTCTGTGGGTACCTGGGCCATGATAGAATGTACTGTTTGTGGAATAATCCCAGTAGTGGCCAATTGATATCCAGCACGTGCTGGTGGTGCTGGATGCGATGGTATTGTGTTCAGAGTTTGCATTATGAACTGAACGAGTTGTCAATATAAAATATCACTAGCTCAATGTATAAATTGCTCAGATCAGCTGCCTGCATGTTTTATACACTGTGGTGAGGTGTATTTGTGGCAAACATTGGCCATGTTGGTCCTTCATTACCTAAGGTACCTAATCTCACAGGTTGTATTATGTAAGCTAGGGCACCATTAAACCAGTTCTGATGTTCTTGATAAAGAGTCAGTATTTCAAGATACTGGTAAGCTTGTTACAGTTATGGTACATTTGCAAATTTGTATGTGTAGAATGTGAATGTGCTAGGGTCTTCCTCAGGAAAGGTGACCCAGGATTAGAATGTTTCTGTCTGGTAAGCTTCATGAGCTTCTACAATGGATGTAACACCCGGCCCTTATCACTTAAGCCATTCCCTATTAGGTAGAGTGTAAGTACATTTCTGACATTCTCGAAAATATCTATCGCATTAGCCTTATTGTGAAATGGATAAAGAGATGGAAGACCAAATGGGGAGAAAGTCCTTTTAAGAGTTCGAGCTCAAACAACCTACAGCCTAGCTAGGTGCTCACTGTTCAGCTAAGGAGGATATCCCAAAGACCACAGACGTCTCCGTATAATGGTACTTAGGGTACCTGTTGTATGTGAGACAGTGATATTCAGGGCTGCAATGATTAGGATAATGAACAATGCAAGGAAGAGAATTGTAAAAACAAGAGTCATGAATACAAAGACCCCCACCATCTTGCAATAACATAAAAATGTGAAATAGGACTGAAATGAACCCCAATGCCATAGTATGATGAACCTAATCTCTAACCTAAAGAGAGCTAGGTGTGGTAAACATAATCTGCCATTTCCATGTCCATGAGATGAGCCCCCAACCCTTGTTACCTTGGAATTCCGTACTACCCCAGCACCATCAGAATACACACTGACTGCCAAGCAGACAGTGCACATTCTGATGCTGCTGGGCATAGGGCCCCTGCACTTCCCATGCAGGGTGATCACCATGAAGCCACCGTTGACCTGTCAGGAACCACGCTCCTGGCAGAGACATCGGTTCCCTGGCGGTTCTGCCCACCAGGGTTGTAATGTGGTGGACAGACTGCCACAGTTGTGGTGGTCCAACCGTCACCGTGAGCTGGCGGTCCTTGGAACTCCATCCTTGTAATGAGACCCTATATTTTATTTGCTTTGAAAGAAACATTTTCCTGGTTTACAAGTGTGGAGTTGGAGATTTTGAGTGCAGTATTTTGTTTTTACTGAAGTATTTCTTTCATATATAAATTACACCAGGTTATTGTTATTTTTATAAATGTACTTGTGATGGGTGCTTGTTATCTTGTTGTTGTCTCCCTTCTGGCTTTTATTCTTGCAGTATGTCAAACTGCCCTTTTCCTCTAGTTCTTAAGTTTTTCCTGTAACATATAATGAGATGTTGTGCTGTTTCTGTTTTTAGGGTTCACTTAAATAATTTTATTGTTTTATTGGTTGTATTACAGATAGTTTTATTGACTACTTTGTATTTTGGATATATTTTTTAATTTTTTGCAGATGCTAATTAGCATTTCTCTTTTACTTTTACATATGTAACTTTGTTGGATTGTATTATAGATATTTTAAATGTTAATAGTTTTATTTTTCAGGTGTGTTGTAGTATTTATCTTTTTGTAATAATGTTTGATTTTATCAAATGTCTTTATTTTTAATGGTATATATTGTGAATAAAAACACTTTTAGATATGAATAATTTAGTTTTTTGTTTTAATGTATTATTATTTAGTTTGTTTACTCTATACTGATTGATTTTGCTGTATCTTTTAAAAAAAGGAATTTATTCCTTAAATTATTTCCTTATTTTTCATTATATTACTGTTTTCAATATTGTTTGTTTCTATATTTTTCATACTGTGTATATGGTTCAATAGTAGATAATATTTTGTGTTTCTATATTAGAGTTTTCGATTTCGCTATATTTCGATATTTCTGTCAGCTATATTTTTTTATTAATATTTGTGTTTTTTTGGTTACGTGTAAAATGGCATTTTTTTTATAATCCGTATATCTTTGACAATATTTTGGTGAATTAATATTGTTTACAACAATATTTTTTCATGAAACTCTTACTGTATGTGCTATAAGCCCCAAAACATATTGAAATGTATTAATTCCAAGTTGGATTTTTTCATTTTCCAGTAAAACCAAAGTGAATGATGCAGGAAAATACATCAATGGCATGGAACATTAATGCAAATGGTGGACATCAGCACATGTTGTGCCATCCGCTAGAACAAGAACACATGCCTTCAAGTCTTCCTTTGTAGCCTGACTGCAGCAGCTCTTAAGTCTGCAGGCAAACCAACTAGACTAAGGTTCTCATAACGAGTTTGGCGGTCACCGTATTGCCACTCCGGCAGTGGAGACGGCCATATTACGACCACAGGAGTGATCCAACGGCAACCTAGTCACTGCCAGTACCGCCAGTGCGGTCGGACCACCACCGCCATCGGTAGCCACCTCTATGCCGGCAGGGATGAATACACAGCTCACCAAATTATGAGTCAGCAGACTGCCAGGTTTTTCGGGGTGGTGTGACCGCCACAAAAAGCCTGGTGGAAACAGGTAGTATAAAAAGAGACACTCACATTCAGGTACATAGACGTGTCCGTGGCCGCCACTGAACCCAAACTAGAAGTCTTCCCACTGCTGTATCTTGCTGTACACCACCAGGACCAGTGACAACGACAAAGACATCAACCATAAGTACCCCAACCTAGCACACAGTGGAGGGAAGGGCAGTGTTACACACCCACACACAACACATACAGCAGGTACAAACAGCGACAGCCACACACACACGCAAATGCCTGAATCACACACATCTACAGAGATACACACTAACTACACAAACGCATATGCAAACTACACACACCATGGCCAACAGGCACGTGCCATTCACACAGCACATCGCACATGCACACCACTCGACTGTCAAACACAGCCGTACACAACACCCAACAATCACACAACTACAACTTTACAAACACACAATGCATAGTCAGAAAGGCACATCCACCCAACAACACATGTTGGCAGTGATAGATAGCAACAACACACAATCATAAAAATAGTACAGACATCCAAACAAGGCCTCCGGTGACACACCACATTCAAGCAACATACAAAAGACATCACAGATGCATCACCATACACACGGATGCACACACTGCTACCAACCAATGCCAAACATACGCCTAACAACATATCACAACAAGCACATGGCACAAGTCATCAACCTAATGCATGCAGCAACATAGATACATCCCATACACATACAACACACACATCAAAGTATACAACTGTAACACAACCATGTTGAAACCAGGACAATTTCTCAAACTTGACATCCACAACTATGTGGGCAGATATATTAAAATATTATAAATAAATAAATCTATACAGATGAGGTCTACTGATCAGTCCAAATATCTGATGTGCCCCAGGCACATTGGGCAAAGTCACAGGCCCCAACTTGACTCCTGACTGCCAATTAGCCTCCACATAGCAGGGGCATCACTGGGGCAGACATACATCTCAGGGGTGAGGGGGATCAGTGGTGGGGGCTTGGAAGGGGGTGCTTGGAATTAGGTTTGGGAGTGGTTTTAGGCTTTGAGTTTGATTGTGGGGAAGGGGTTTGGATTTTGGGGTAGGAGCAGGGAACTTAGGCTTTGGAGGGGGTGGTTTCTTAGGGGGAGGGGGAGAGGCATGGGAGGACTGGGAGGTAGAAGGTCTGGGTTGAGGCAGGGACACATGGCACTTAGGGGCATCACGGGGAGGGACAGGAAGGAAAGCATTTTTCGGTACATGGGGTGGTCATGGGTAAAAGGTTTAGGCGTGTAGGTAGAGGGAGTGGTTGTAGGAGGTTAGGTATGCTGGACGTGGATGCAGGTGTGTGCAATGTGTGCTTCCGTGTGGTGGGTTTATGTTGGTTGGGTGAGTGAGGGCGTTTGTGTTTTGGGGAGGAGGGGGAAGAGATGCAGGGAGATGTTATGCAAGATGTGTGAGTGTATGTTTGGGTGGTGGCTGCAAGTAAGGTAGATGTGCTGCAGGTGATCACAATGGTTGTCATGGTGAGTGTGGATGCAGGGTGTGGGGTGGATGTCTGCGGGTCTGCTGTTGTGGTGTCTGTGGGTATGAAAGGACTGGTGGCAGGATCCTGGAGTGTTGGTATAGTGATGGCAGGTGAGAGTGGTGTTATGACTGTGATGGAGGAGGAGGAGGGGAGGTTGCTGTTGTTATGCCTGCAGGTGTGGGTTGACAGTGTGCATGCTTGTGGTGTGTCCTGTGGTGCCTATGCTTGATCCTTTCCTTCATTCTTGTTGTCAGATGATTCATCCATAACAAGTTTGCAATTACAAGTAAAATATAGTCACTTCATAATACATTAAAAGTCACAAATTAAAATATAGACTTATCAATAAAAACTATAATTAACGATCAGTTCATTCACATACGCCATCGCATAGAGCTAAGAACACCTAAAGTAGTCATGTATATGCTTTTCAAAAATGGCTAACTGATCACCCTATTACTTTATCACGTAATGCACTAGTCACCTCAATATAAGTGTAATAAGGCTTGAATTAGATGTCATTGTCCTAGAACTGATCAGGTAGGACCACATGATTAAACCCCCAAAAGTAGTAGTGTCCTAGGATACTTTCCTTATCATATCTTCTTCAACATTGCCTACAGTGATGACTTCATAGATAAAAAACTTAAAAATCACCTATTAGGTCAGGAACGGCATAGTACTGCTAAAATATGCTTCATCCTGCACCATTTGCATCAGAAAGATAAGCACCTGTGAGGCACAACTGATCTAAAAATATATTAGCATGATAATACTAGCAGTCTGTTAACAATACAGTTATAACGATGCTGAGAGCTGTGAATGAACTGATGATCTTAATTTCCATGCCTCCAAGATATCTACTGTAACAGTCATCACAATGTCTTTTTCATCAGAGAGCATGCACAACACTTCGGCTTCCTTACATTTCCTAACTCTATGTTTTTTTAAAAAGGGGTCATAAATAGAGTTTTCAAAGTTGAATCGTAAAATGGCATAATAAATAAACTAATGTTTCTTGACCACCAAAGGGGCAGGGACAGCAGTCAAATCTCTCAGGCGGAGCAGAATGCCACTATTTGGTTACTGAGAGCACCTGTAATGTGCCCATGCGAAATTTAAAGTAAAGAGATTTTTTTTTCCTCAGGATAAATACTGGCAATAAAGGTAGCAGGTTTAAGTTCTTGGTTGAGTAAAAAGTAACGCTTTAACAAGGGACAGGGTGAATTACACATCCTCAGAATATTCTGATCCTAATATGCTTTTATGACTGCAGTAAAACTAAGTTTTGTGATTTTTTCTGGGTAGAACGAAAGTTCTTCTAAGCCTATGGCAGCCAAAGTAGGGACATGATTGACCCAAGGCAACTTTTGTTGTTTTTGTAAGTGTATGATGTCAATCATTACAGCTTTGTGTGATTTCAATTCCTCCTTCGACCAAATACAAATCCAGTATCTTATTGGAGCCAATGCTATATAATCTTCGATTTTTCCCCTCTGCAAATCTGTTCTTATTGCATCCATAGGTGTACCATGACCTAGACAAAGCAGACATCGTATACCTTTGTTTTTAGTTATTTCTATTGCTGGGATCTTTTTAAATCCCCAGATGTCTGCACCATACAATGCAGCAGCCCTCGCTTTCATTTTATACGACAGCAGTGCGGATCTCACGAAATGGTTCCCTTGCAAATCTAAGTACATCACCGGCTTGTTGGGCCAAGGAGATAGTACTTTTGTATAGCTGCGGGTTCCAGGCTAATTTTTCATCCACCCTGCACCCCAAGTAGTCATAGGTCGGTACTCGGTCCAGATACCTATTACTAGCCTTGAAGGTTGCTCGCAACTTCTGTTTTTGTTTGAGAATCATTAATTTTGTTTTACTTGTATTGATCATCAAGTTCCTTGATACGCAAAAAGATTTGAAACCCTGTAGTAGACAATGCACAATATCTCTATTCTTGCCAATAACACAGCATCATCTGTGAAAAGCAGTATAGGTATACTTTCATGAGCTAGTTTTAGCACACCGAGGTTTAAATTCTTCAGTTTTTGACCCACCGCATTTATGTAACAGTTGAATCGTATTGGAGCAAGAACAGACCCTTGTTTAACACCTTGCTGGATTGGAATCTCTGCCATTTAGTCACTTCTCATGTTGTATCTGACCCTTGTGGTGCTACCTGTGTGTAGTAAAATTAGCAGCCTTTCCTGGGATACCTAATGTCATCAGAAGTTGTCATACTATTGGGCGATCCATGCTGTTGAATGCTGTTTGAAGATCAACAAATACCAAATACAGCGGGGAATTTTTTAAGGAGACATATTTTGAACAGACCATGTTCAGCTTGAAGAGTTGATCTATTGAGCTTTGGCCCCTCCTAAAACCAAATTGATATGACGATAGTAAATCTCCTTGTTCTATCCACTGGTCTAGCCAAGATTGTAACAGTTTGGAAAACATTTTCCCGACACTGTCAAGCAGTGAAATTGACTTGTAATTGCACACCATGTCCTGTGGTCCCTTTTTATATATTGGAGTAATTATTGATTTTCTCCATGATGGCAGAAGGACCATACACTGTTTTATAAGCAAGTTAAAACTGGTAGCCATAAAACTGGATGATTACAATGGATATCTGATGGACTTCTATCTGGGCCTGCAGCTTTATGCAGTTTTTGTGAAGGCATGGCTTGAGGAACTTCTTTCTCACTAAATTCTTGCACTAACACCATAACACAGAGTGTAGTGTTAACCATTTGTCTGGGCTTCATCTGAGGAGAGCTATTGGGAACTGAAAGAACCATTGTTTCATATTCAGACACCTTGGGCCACTGGGTCATTATCAAGCAGTTCTTAAGTAGCAGCATTGTCTCATTTGAGTTGTGATCACTTCCTTCACTTGCTTGTGACCTATTAGATCATTATTACTTTCAGGTGTAATCTTATCCTCTCCTTGGTAGAGAGTGGTAAAGTGATCTACCCACAGTTGTGGGTTAGTGTTCAATTTCAATTTTTTGGGGGGTCCTCCATATCCAAACCTAATTATTTCCCAAAATATTTTTGAATTTACCGCAGAGATTGCATCTAGGCGTCTCCCCAGAGCTCATTTGGAAAAATCTTCTTTTCATATTTTATTAATTTCTTGTATTGTTGCCTGCAGTCTAAGAATTGTTGATCATTGATATTGCTCGAGTGCCGATTCTTTAATGCTTGTGATAGTACCTTTTTTATTTTAAGCATTCATCATCAAACCACTCTTGATTGGCCGGTGGAATGTTTTTGACATTCTTAGCTCTTTCCATCAATATTTGTACCAAGAGATTGTACATTTTTTGCAAAAAGAGGGAAACCTCATTGGATGATAGGTCTAAAATCGTGGAGAATGATGCCATCCAGATTTCACTTGGGGTGGCGATGTAATGTTCGCACTCAACTGCCATTGTGATATTTTTCCTCTTTGGTCTCAAACTATTATTGGGCCATTTCCTTTATATGGAGAAGCAGATTTTCAGGAGGCCGTGTCAGGATGGACCATCTCCGTTAAAAGTGGATCATGATCACTTTCGATCCTATTCACAGCTTCCATATCTATGATGTAATGCCAAGCTTTGATGTTTATTGCATGTAATCAATGATGGTATGCCTTTTTTCCAACTCGGAAGGTAGATTTTGATACTTTATCTAATTTAGTTCTTCCATTTAAAGTACGAATCCCACCTTCAATTAAGGCTTCAAAAATTATTTCTCCTTTCTTTGAATCTATGCATCGTTCAATGGGGGGATCGGAATATTCCAAACTTTATCTTTTTTTATAGTTCATCCCCTAAAATAGGATGCAGATTGGTATAGAAATTGCCACATATTAATAGAAAGTTGTTACAAAACTGGAAAGGGCACCCGTCCATGTATCCAATATAGATTTCAACTGGTCTCCAGTTCTCCTCTTTAGCATATGCTCCTTGAGCAACCAAGCTCCAAGCTTAACTTGAACCCAGCTAATAGGTGGAAAATACAAATTCACTATTGCAAGTGACCACGCCTCATGTTTCACTGCTATTCTGTGGATGTCCTTACTTAATACAGTGTGGGTTGCTACAGAGTTTTCAAGTAGCAAAATTCTAATCCAATTGGTCAAACCCCCTACTGACCTACCTTTATTTTGTTTGGTTACTGGTAAATGAAAGGTGAAATACCCATCTAAGTCGATGACATTAACAGACCATGTTTCCTGGAAGCAACTATCATTATGTTGTTTGATGAATTCTATCCAGTCCTGGTCCTCAGTCTTGGCCTTTAGGCCTGCAATATTCCATTTTAAGATTTTTTGTGGCAGTCTGATTCCATCGTTTATTTTCAGAAAATCCATTTTTTGCTACAAGCTTCTATACTGCTGTTCTTCATGAGTTTGAGGCTGTTGTATTGTACTTGAGATGTTCCTTGCGATGTTGACTGACAGGCAGAACCTCATGTTAGTAAGATTTATCCGTTTAGGGAGTTGTCAATTTTACCTGTGTTTGTCTTTGCGCACCTTGTCTGTTGTAGTGGGTGAATGCTGGACTGTATGTGTGCTCAGGATGGGTGAGGCGATAGGGGTGTTGGACTGGGCACCGGTAGCTGGAGCAGGGACAGAAGATAAAGATGCCGTCAAAGAGGAGGCTGGAGCCTGAAATACCTTCCAGGTAGGCATTACTTTGTTGCATCTAGGATGCCAGTCTCTTGATGGCATTCAAGATGGTTGACTGCCCCACAGAGATAGTTCTCAGGAGGTCAATAGCCTCCTCATTGAGGGCAGCAGGGCTGATGGGGGCAGGGGCAGCGGTGCCTGCTGCAAAGGAAATGGCCACCCTCCTAGGTGAACTGGCACGGGCAACTGGGTGGAGAGCTACAGAGAGGGCAGTGCTGGTAAGGGGGGTGGCGAGCACGGATGGTGCTGGGATGGTCCCAGATGGGTCCGCCACCACCAAAGGAGCTTCCATCAGAGGAGGAATCAGAGGATGATGTTGCTGTACCAGTCTCTCCTGTAGTGCTCCCCTCACCCCCCATCCCATTGGTCCCTTCAGCATGAGTGGACTCTGCCTCCTGGGTCTCATGGGCTGCAGCTTCCCCACTTTCCAGTGCCCCTTCTTCTTCGCCTGATAATGCTGATGCACACAAGGATAGAAGAGGACAGGGAGAGAGGGTGAAAGAGAAGGAAAGGGAGGAAAGGGTCAAGGATAGAAGAGGACAGGGAGAGAGGGTGAGAAATAAGGAAAAGGAGGAAAGGATCAATACCTACCCATCGAGTACACATACAAACAAGTAATCTACTCCCCCTCTGGCATGGCAAGGAATGGCTATGAAACATTGGCCCTCATTATGACATTGGCTTTAAATCCCATTTACCGCCATGCCGACTTCCACCGTGGGGGATAACTGCCAACCATATTATGACACACACATACCAATCCATCACTATACAGCCACACACACACAAGTCCGCCAGCCCAAAGGTCATTGATAAACTGTCAGAATCAAAACCCACGCCGTTACACCAACAGAACTTCCCCATCACATTATGAAAACATTTACTATCAGGCACTCATCCAGTAGTAATTTTAAATCACCATGTACATTATACTTGTTACACTTTTTGTTTTGTGACACATCACAATTTTTTAACCTCCCTGCCTAACGATGTATATTATTAAATCACTAATTTAACATCGATTTACCCAAAGTTCATTCCAGAAGAAATGTATCTTATATTTCAAATTCCTATAGTCCATACACATATCAATGTAGCAAGAGTCTTGACCCTTGTAATAAGTACTTTACAATCCAGTAACAGTTCTTAGAGTGTCCATTATAATAAAGTCTTCACTTTACATCATCCTTATATTCCTCAAAACAGCCATTCTTCGAGTGTCCATTATAATAAAGTCTCCATGTCACATCATCCTTATATTCCTAAAAACAGCCAACACGTGTTTCGTCAGGGAAATCTCCCACAAGACTTCATCAGGGCTGTGATAACATATAGCACAAAGTTCAGTTAATAATACCACATATTCATATTGCTAATTGCAATAGCCATACAATGTTTTGAGGGTGACATACATATGTCAGTGAATATATACATTTGTGAGTTGTTATCTACTAAATGGAGTCTCTACGGAAACGGTGGAATAGTAAGTGCCAAACCAATTGTGTCTGTGAATCTAATTACAATTGTAAATCTAGTCATCTCCATATATTAAAATAAACTAATATCAAAACCTGTGCTCACCCTTTATCTACATGCACGTCCCTGTGAGTATAGTAATGTGTCAAACATACACTAACCTTCAAGGTTTATACGAACCTTCATTTCCCAATTAGTTGCATTAATGTTCAAAGTTCACAATTGTCCTCCATATCTAGCCAAACAGTTCTGTTCACTTTATCTAAAGATACCGATATGTAATATAATAAACATACAAGATTTGTTATGTCACGATCCATCTCAATTCCTAACTACTAATTTAAAGCATAAAAATATATATATGTCAGCCAGCTTTGGATACCCGCTTTAGTTGTCTTATCCATATGCGATGTAAACTACTTTCTCGAGCCCCGGATTGTAATGCCAACATATAAATCAGTTTTGCCTAGTAATAGCACTATGCATCTTCTTGTGACCACTCATAGTACCATAAATATATATGAAGCCACTCAATCTGCCCCAGTCCAAAGGATACAAACAACTAAATACTGTGGTAACACGATATGTCAGTATCCCTTTTCAGTTGCAAGACCGTATCTTGCGGTTCATATCAGCCACTTACCTGCTTCCTATCATTATCATGTTATTTTCTTGATGCAAGTACACTGTATTAGGGAGACGCGGTGAACGTCCGTTACTTAAATCTACCTTTGCCGCATTCATCACACTGCGAGTCATCATTCCTCTCACCTGGTCCTACGTCAGTATCTCAGTCTGTGCTCTCCACTATAAAGGTAGAGAGAGGATTATAATGCCATGTCTTTCCCATTCAAACTAATTAGCTGCCCAGATATATTGTGCGTTATTTTGTTGGAGATGTCTAAATGGTGCATTTGTGTAGTGTGATGCAGTTAGGATCCATGGCCTACCCCCCCCTGAAATGGCGTCCTCCTGTCCTGTATGGGGGGACAAGTGGAAATGAGGTAATTCTGCTGACGTTGTGTGCCGTTGCGGGAGGCGGTCAAAAACAGCAGTGCAACACCTCATTGGATAACATTGGGCCCTATGGGGTACAGTGGCCAATGGTGATATAAGCCAGCGGTGACGGTATGCACCGCTGCAGACTTCACCGCCATTTTCAATCTGTTCACTCACTTGCTACCTGACCTTCAACATGAGAGGACCTACAATGCATGTGCTGCTGTGACCTGTGTCTGGAACTGACCATGGCTTGTGTGACTGGGGAAAGGTCCCCTGCCTTCACCTCAGCGGAGTTGGAGAGACAGGTGGATGGGGTCCTACTCCAATAACAAATGCTGTATGGGCCTCCAGACCAACAGGTGAGTATACCGTGAGTACGATGCATGGTGTGTGAATGCATGGAGCGCTGTGTGTGAAGGCCTTATGTAGGGGGTGTGTGGTGGAAGGGCCCTGGGCAGCGTGCTGCATGTATTGTGGACCATGTCTATGCTAATGGGGATGGGTGGGCCATGAGTGCAACAGGCAGGACGGTCGGACTAATATCTTTCCCTGTGTCCATTTCCCTGCAGGTCAGCGCCCATCAAAAGAAGGGTATATGGCGTACCATCACTAAGGACGTGCGGACCCTGGGGGTCTACGGCAGGCAGAGCACCCACTGTCGGAAATGGTGGGAGGTCCTGAAACGCTGGGCACAGAAGACCGCGGAGGACCAGTTGGGGATGTCCTCCCAATGAGGAAGGGGTGCCCGTCAAACCCTGACCACCCTGATAGCCGGCATGCTAGCGGTGGCCTATCTGGAGCTAGATGGGCACTTGAAGGCATCACAGCAGCCACACAGGGGTGAGTACACTGCCCCAATATACAACTTGCGCCTGGTGGGGTGGCATCCAGGTGGGGGCTGTGGGCCCTGTGGGTGCCCTTAGGGCAGGCCTGGTATTGCAGGGTTGGTCCCATGTTGGGCAGGGATCTGATGTGAAAGTACTCCAGCCAAGCTAGTAGGCGTCCACTACTGAGCAGGGGTCTGTGGGTCTCAGGTATGCTGTAATTGGCGTTAGGTGTCCCTATCCATGGCCTGGTGACTAGCACTGTGACTGGTAGTGCACTGCCTAGTGCGTAGGGCTGTTACCTATGTGTGAGCATGTCGTGTACGCCAACGGTGGTGTTGTTGGCGCCATTGACCAAGTGTATCCTTTGTGTCCCCCTCCCTTTTTTGTTTTGTCACACGGTCCTTATGTGCATTAGCATCATCTGGTGGAGGAGCAGAGGCACCGGCGATGGAGGGAGCTGCATCACACAGGACCCAGGATGCCGAATGCACCAATGGTGAGGGCATCAGATGGATGGAGGGCGAGGGGAGCACCATTGCGGAGACTTGAGGGGACATTTCGGACACTGATTCCTCCTTCGATGGAAGCTCCCTGGTGGTAGCAGACACCTCTTTGCGGACCCCAGCTACAGGTACAGCCGCCACCCCCTGTGCCAGCAACGCCCTCCCCTCAGCTAATTTCCAGGAGGGTGGGCATCTCCTTCGCCCTAAGCACCTCAGGCCCAGCCCCAGTTAGCCCTGCTGCCCTGAGTGAGGAGGCTATTGACCTCCTGCGATCCATGTCTGTTGGGCAGTCAACCATTGTGAATGCCATCCAGGGGCTGGCAGCCCAAATGCAACAGACAAATGCATTCCTGTGCACACACACTGGCATGGCAGCCTAACATAGATCAATCCAGGCTCCGGCCTCCTCTCTGATGGCATCCATTGTTCCTGTTTCTAGCCTCCCACTCCAACATCCTCAACCCAATCCCATTCCCCTCATTCCCAACCTATACCAATCACACAGTCAGATGAGCCTGCACCCAGGACAACACACAAGACTGGCACAGGCAAACACAAGCACCACACTTGATCCCACAGGCACTCACACAAACATCATCCAGAAGCAGACACTCCAACATCCACTGCCTCCACTGTGGCCCCCTGCTCCTCGTTGTCCACCTCCCTCCCAGTTGCGTCTCCACTCACTCCTGCATGCACTGCATCCTCTTCCACTACCACCATCACCAGCACACCTAACAGTACACGCTGCTCACTGGCAGTCACCACCTCCACATCTATGCACACGTCCCCGTGTCCTCTCCCACTGTGTCTTTTCCCCCTTCTCCCAAAGTACACAAACGCAAGCACTCAGACACTCAACAGCCATCCTCCTCACAACAGCATCCAGCCCATGCACCTGCACCCAAACACAGCAGACTGACACCTCCTACAACCACTCCTTCTTCCTCCACTCCCAAACCGTCCCCCTCTTCCCACCCCAATGTCCCAAAGAAGCTTTTCCTCTCAACCATTGACCTCTTCCCTACCCCTCCCCGCCCGTCCCTCACATCAGGCAAGGGTGGTCAAAACCCAGTCAAGCACCTCAGACACCCAGTCCATGGGCACAGATGTGTCCACAGCTACTCCAAGTGGGAGAGGATCCCGGGCACCAGGCAGCCACACTGAAAGGGTGCCTGCACCAAGTGCTGCAAGGATGGGCAAGGAGGTACCCCCAGCTGCTAAAAGGAAGGGAAGGAGTCACCCCCAGCTGCTGAAAGGAAGGGCAAGGAGGCACCCCCAGCTGCTAAAAGGAAGGGCAAGGAGGCACCCCTAGCTGCTAAAAGGAAGGGCAAGGAGCGATCCCCGGCTCCTGAAAGGAAGGGCAAGGGGCCTGCACCAGCAGGCAGAAAGGACAAAAGGCCTGGTGCTGGGACTCAGTCGGAACCCCCACCACAAACCATGGTGGTTCAGATGTCCAAGGCTTCAGGGGAAGTGCCGGAGCCTCCCCCTCACCGCCACCAGCACCACCACCAGCTCCACTGCCAGCAGCAGCAGCCCCAGTGGGCAGCCATCCAACACTGCAGGAGATGGGCTGGAGCCTCCCCCACCACTGCCAGCACCGCCACCAGCACCACTGCTAGCAGCAGCTACCCCAGTGGGCAGCCGTCCAAGGCTGCAGGGGATGGGCTGGAGCCTCCCCCCACCACTGCCAGCACCGCCACCAGCACCGCTACCTGCACCACCACCAGCACCACTGCCAGCAGCAGCAGCCCCAGTGGGCAGCCATCCGAGGCTGCAGGGGAAGGGCTGGAGCCTCCCTCTACCACTGCCAGCTCCACCAGCAGTACCACCACTACCACCACTGAGCAGCCATCACCGCCGGTGGACAGTGTGTAGTCCTGCCTCCATGGGCTGTTGTGCGGCCTGGCCCCAGCAAATCCTGTGGGTCTGACACCCAGGTGAGAGACTGTGACCTTGTACTCCCAAAGATCTGCATCACAGGGCACAGTGCCCCCTCCAGAACCAGTGGAAGAAGCCATCCACTCACCCCATTCTCCACAGGATGAAGGTCACAGGGCACAATGCCCCCTCCAGAACCAGTGAAAGAAGCCATCCACTCACCCCATCCTCAAAAGGATGAAGATCACTGGGCACAATGCCCCCTCCAGAACCAGTGGAAGAAGGCATACACTCACCCCATCCTGCACAGGATGATGCTCTCAGGGCACAATGCCCCCTCCAGAACCAATGGAATAAGTCACTCACTTGAGAGACTTAGGTCTTGCACTCCACAGGACCAAGCAGTGGGCAAATCACCCACTTGAAAGACTGTGGCCTTGCACTCCCCAGGACCAAGCACAGGACATGTTGCCCCCTCCAGAGCTAGTGGGCAAGTCACCCACTTGAGAGACTGTGGCCTTGCACTCCCCAGGACCAAGCAGTGGGCAAATTACCCACTTGAGAGACTGTGGCCTTGCACTCCCCAGGGCCAAGCAGTGGGCAAATCACACACTTGAAAGACTGTGGCCTTGCACTCCCCAGGACCAAGCACAGGGCATGTGCCCCCTACACGACCAGTGTTGTTGCACCATCTTCCGGTTTAGGTGCTCCCCCATTCTCCATCCACCTGATGATGCTGCAGTGTTCTCTCCATGTTGTTGCAGGAGTAAGGGGGGGCTTGGACTATGTGATGTGACCCTGTTGCCCACAGATATTGAGGACTGGGCAGTGTCCCTTTATTTGTAAATATGTATATACTTTTTGATTTTGATGCACATATTTATACTATTTTATCTTATTACACTCACTTTAATCAATTCCTTTTGTCCTTACATTATTCCTGAGGGGTACGGGGTGTATATGTAATGTTACTGTGTTAGACTTTTCATCCTTGGCGTGGTCTCCCTTAACTTTTTGCCTCTGTTTCCCAGGTTGTTAATGTGTCCTGGATTCTGTTTTTGCTTTTTTTGTTGCTCTGGGCACTTTACCACTGCTAACCAGTGCTAAAGTGCAAGTGCTCCTTTACAAAGTGTGTAAGTAATTGGCTTATCTATGATTGGCATATTTGATTTACTTGTTAGACCCTGGTAAAGTGCACTAGAGGTGCCCAAGGCCTATAAACCAAATGCTACTAGTGGGCCTGCAGCATTGCTTGTGCCACCCACATACGTAGCTCTGTAATCATGTCTCAGGCCTGCCAATGCAGTGTCTGTGCATGCAGTTTTAACTGTAAATTCGATGTGGCAAGTGTACCCACCTGTCAGGCCTAAACCTTCCCTTTTCTTACATGTATGACACCCCTAAGGTAGGCCCTAGGTAGCCCCAAGGGCAGGGTGCAGTGTATGGTTAAGATAGGACATATAGGCGGTCATTCTGACAGCGGCGGGTGGCGGTCGCCGCCCGCCATGCGGTTTCCGCCGAATGACCGCACCGCGGTCAAAAGACCGCGGCGGTCATTCCAACTTTCCCGCTGGGCCGGCGGGCGACCGCCAAAAGGCCGGGCGACGGGCCAGCGGGAAAGCCCCTGCAACGAGGAAGCCGGCTCGGAATGGAGCCGGCGGAGTTGCAGGGGTGCGACGGGTGCAGTGGCACCCGTCGCGATTTTCACTGTCTGCAAAGCAGACAGTGAAAATCTTTGTGGGGTCCTGTTAGGGGGCCCCTGCACTGCCCATGCCAGTGGGATGGGCAGTGCAGGGGCCCCCAGGGGCCCCACGCCACCCGTTCCCGCCATCCTGGTTCTGGCGGTGGACACTGCCAGAAACAGGCTGGCAGGAAAGGGGTCGGAATCCCCATGGCGGTGCTGCAAGCAGCGCCGCCATGGCGGATTCCCTGGGCCAGGGGAAAACCAGCGGGAAACCGCCGGTTCCCCTTTTCTGACCGCGGCTTCACCGCCGCGGTCAGAATAGCCCAGGAAGCACCGCCAGCCTGTTGACGGTGCTTCCGCCGCCCTCCGCCATGGCGGTCATGGACCGCCAGGGTCAGAAGGACCCCCATAGTAATGTGTTTTATATGTCCTGACAGTGAAATATTGCTAAATTTGTTTTTCACTGTTGCAAGGCCTGTCCGTCTAATAGGTTAACATGGGGGCTACCTTTAAATCTGATTAAAGTGTAGATTCCCTTTGGGAGTAGATGGACATGTAGAGTTTGGGGTCTCTGAGCTCACAATTTAAAAATACATATTTTAGTAAAGTTGATTTTAAGATTGTGTGCTTGAAAATGCCACTTTTAGAAAGTGAGCATTTTCTTTCCAAAATCATTTTTGTGACTCTGCCTGTTTGTGGATTCCTTGTCTGGGTCAGTTTGACAGTTGGGCTGGTTGCACCTCACACTAGACAGTGACACAAAGGAAGCTGGGGTGAAGTCTACATTTCCTGATGAGCCTTCTGTGCTAGGAGCGAGGAGAGGAGTGGTCACTCACACCTGAAAGGGCTGTGTCTGCCCTCACATAATGCAGTCTCCAACCCCCTGGTGAGTGTCTGGGGCCTGGCCTGGGCAAGGCAGGATTTCACAATCTAAATATACTTTGCTTTGAAGTAGGCCTACTTCAAATGAGAAACTTTAGAACACTTCTAAAAACCAAGAGGAACCTCTTCCTGGAGAAGAGCTGAAGAGCTAAGGAAGAATAGCTGCCCTGCCTGTTACAGTGCTTTGTGGAGCTTTCCTGCAGTTGCTGCTTCTGCCAGAGTAAGAGGGAAAAGACTGGACTTTGTGTGCCTTCCATCTTAAGAAGAACTCTCCAAGGGCTTGATTTAGAGCTTGCCTCCTGTTGTTTGAAGTCTCAGGAACAGCAAAGACTTCTCTCTGCCAGCACCTGGAGTCTCTAGAGAGGTTCCTACTCTGCCAAGTGGTGCCCATCCAGTTCCTGGGACCCTGAAAGGAAAAGCTGGCAGCCTAAGAGGAAGGAATCCACACAACGACTGCTGCGCAGGGAAAAGACGCAACTCCGATCTGCGGCTGGAAAATTGACGCACCGCCAGCTTCGTGGCTCAAAATCAACGCTCGCCTGCAAAGCAACCCGAAGATCGACTCCCAGGACTGGAAAAATGACACACAGCATTGCTGATGGAGGCTGGTGAGATCACAACCCGCTCTGCGTGGTTTTCGGATCATTGTGCGGCTGGATTTTTTATGCAAAAACTACTGGGCATGTAAAAACAAATCAAGATCTGCCAGGACCCAAGAGTGCTGACCAGATCGACACATCGCTTTCCTGCGGAGAGAAGAAATGACACACGTCAACCCGATGAATGGAGAAACGTCGCAAGGTCTAGCTCTTTAGTAAAATTGATGCATCGTAAGCCCTTTTTGATGCACACTCACCAGAGCGGGGTTATTGTTGATGCGCCCAGGGTACATTTTCATGCTAACAGTGTTAGCATTGTGTTTAAAATTACATGAAGACTCTTTTTTCATTTACAGTGATAACTTGACTTGTGTATTGTGGATGTTTGTCATTTTGTTCTTGTTTTGTTTAGATAAATATTTCCTATTTTGTTAAACCTGTTTGGAGTCCTTTTGTAGTGTTTTCATTAACCTTTTAGATGCAGGCATCGGCCACTGGCCGACTCCCACACTCCCTCCCTTGTGCGGGTCACGACCAGTGGCCGACACCAGGGAGGGGGTTAAAAATCCTCTGGTGCAATGCACCGGAGGATTTATTTATTTTTTTACCGTGGGAGACGCGGAAGAGCTTCCGCGTCTCCATCCCACCCCCCTCCCGTCCCCTTATGACGTCAGCGCGCCACCAGGCGCGCTGACGTCACAGAGAAGGAGAGAAGCAGGTAAGCGTTCTCTTTTTCTCCGGTGGGGAAAAAAAGGCCAAAACGGCCTCCCCAGATGCCAGGGAGGCATCGATGGAAAGGGGAGGCTCTCCCCTTTCCATCGATGCCTCCCTGGCACCGTTTCCTGGCCATGGATTGCAGCGCGGCTGCGATCCATGGCCAGGAAACGCCCCTAGGCAACAGGGATCTACTTTGGGGGGTCGGCCCCCTTGTAAAAGGGCCCCTCCCCGGGGGCAATATTTATTTATTTACACGGTTTTGGGGGGCGATCGCACCCCCCACAATATAAAAAAAAGTTTACAAAATAAAAATAAAAATAAAAATGGCGGGGACACAGGCCGACCCCAGAAAAAAAAACAAAAAAAACATCTAGTTTTGCCTGGGGGGGCCGATCGCCCCCCCAGGGTAAAAAAGAAAAAACAAAAACAAATTGTTGGTGGTCAGCCCTTGGGGTGACCATCAATGGGGCCATTTTCTTTTTTTTTTATACATGTGTGCTTTGCCAAGGGCAAGCACACATGTATAAAAAAAAAAAGGTTTGTGACATGAGTGTCTTGTTCTCTCTCTCATATATATGTGTATATATGTATACACATATATATATATATATATATTTAGATATAGATATATATATATATATATATATTTTTTTTTAGGACAAGCATTGCAGCGCCCATGTGCTGCTTTTCTGACTTGTTGGTGTGTATCTGGGCTTCTAACAACGCCCACCTCACGCCCATCACTACCACTCGTTCGTGGGCTTGCCCTTCAAAAATCCTTTGATTACATTGGAAAATGATTTACCTTTGTCCCTCCTTGGGGAGGTTTTGTTACCGCCTTGGCCATCGCCCCTGGTACATGGCTAATTGCACTTTTGCTGTTACGTTTAACTGCGAGTGAACTTCTTTTCCTTTTGTGTATCTCTTCACATGATGCTCATGGTGGCCGTGGCGCTGTGAATCGGCTCTCTTATGTGAAAGAGTTTAACTTTCAATTATCAATTTATGTGGCAAGAAAAGTTGGGTTAGGAGTTTATAACGCTAATAGCTCTAACTCGAGCAGATGCGAGACCCATTGCATTGTAAATGCTTGTTATTCTTGTGTGTGTTGTTTTATAATGGTGAACAATTTCACCGCACTCCACGAGGACCGTAATCAAGACTCCTTGGTGAGTTGAAACACGTTGGTGGTTATTGACTGCAATAAAATACACGTTTATTTGTACCTCGTGGAGTGCGGTGACATTTTTCGGCATTAGATAATTTCTAGATTGGTCTTCTCTGTCACTGGGCACCGGCAGTGGAGTGTGCCGCCCAGCAACCCTTCAACCACTTTGTTTCTAAACATATATATATATATATATATATATATATGTTATTATATATTTATATATATATGCAACACAAATTGGTTAAAAAGATTGTTGCGAAGCGCACTCCACTGCCGGTGCTCAGTGATGGAGGAGAGCAACCTCGAAAATATTTTGTGAACAAGAATCTCACCGCACTCCACGAGGTTCAAATTGACATGTTTTATTGCAAGTATAAACAATGAAAGAAAAAAGGGACTCATTTACTGTGATCAAGACTCCTTGAGAGTCGAAACGCGTACGTGGCTGTTGCTTGCAATAAAAGATGCCAATTTGAACCTCGTGGAGTGGGGTGAGAATCTTGTTCACACAATATATATATATATATATACATATATATATATATATATATATGTATAT
Source organism: Pleurodeles waltl (assembly GCF_031143425.1). Classification (NCBI taxonomy): domain Eukaryota; kingdom Metazoa; phylum Chordata; class Amphibia; order Caudata; family Salamandridae; genus Pleurodeles; species Pleurodeles waltl. Next base: position 1,445,905,552 of record NC_090444.1, on the reverse strand, counting down.
ATATATATATATATATATACATGTCTTTTCTGTAGTGGCAGTTGCCATAAAGTAGCTGAGTGGATTAGTAAAGGCAAGCGTTACCTGCGTTTTAAAACAAATGTAATGCCAGGGGGACTAAGGAGATATGAGTGGCACTTTTGCTGGGTAGTACTGAGGGAATTAGAAGAGGAGGTAATGGGAGGCAGAGCACCAAAAATGACTGTTGCACAGAGTGTGTGGTAAGGTGAAGTAATACATTCTTTTTTTGTTTTTTTTCAGTGTTTTCAGAGAATCTGCAGAATTGGAGAAGAAGCGAAGGTAAGGTGACGACATTTCCTGTTGTACACAACAAACATACCCACAAGCAATTTTGAGACTATCTGCCTTATACGTAGGCTAGTAATTTAGAGGGACAGTTTAGCCAGTTGCAGAGATGGCGTCTCGTTGGATGACTGCTGATCAAGCCCTAGCTCGGGTTATGGAGGACAGTTCTGATGTAGGCTCAGAGACTGAGACAGCAGACACTGAGAAAGCATCTGAGGGAGAGGACAATGGGGCAGATTCTGGGAGTGATTTTTCAGTCGGCGGAATCCCATCTGACGACACCTCTTCCAGTGAGTCTGAAGGAGACAATGATGACATCCGTGCTGTCCCTTCGCAAGCACATTCTGGGCAGCGGGACCACATTGGGTTAGCCGAACCCAGAGAGCACGTGCTTGCTGCCGCAAGCACAGAGAGAGTGCTCTCTTGGCAGCCCCCCTGTTTGGTTCAGCCCCAAATTCCACCTTTTACTGGTGACGCTGGATGTAAAGTCGATACAGCTAACTTTTTGCCAGTCAACTACATCTATCTGTTTTTGGATGTTGACTTTCTTCAGAAAGTTGTGCAGCAAACAAATTTGCGTGCAGACCAATTTCTGAGGGAGCGCGGAGGCACTCTAGGGCCCCGTTCTAGGGCACGCCAGTGGACTCCCACTTCGATGGCGGAGTTGAAGATATTTTTGGGCCTTACGCTCAAAATGGGGTTAGTGCAGAAACCCACCTTGCAGTCCTACTGGACTACTCGCACGGTTTGGGTAACTCCCATCTTCGCACCATACATGAGCAGAAATCGTTTTTTGCTACTGCAGCGCATGCTGCATTTCAATGACAATTCTGCTGCATTGCCCCGGGACCATCCAGATCATGACAGGTTGTTCAAAATTCGGCCTGTCGTGGAACATTTGTCTGCCAGGTTTCCAGAGATCTATACTCCTGGAAAGAATATAGCAGTCGATGAGTCCTTGATCCTGTACAAATGACGGCTGCTTTTCAGACAGTACATTGCGAGCAAAAGAGCTCGCTATGGCATAAAGCTGTACATGCTGTGTGAGAGCTCTACTGGCTATGTGTACAGCCTGAGAGTGTATACAGGGAAGGATTCTACCCTAAACCCTGTAGGTTGCCCTCCCGTGTTAGGGGTCACAGGTAAGATTGTATGGGAACTTGTCTAGCCACTTCTTCACAAAAGTTATAACCTTTATGTGGACAATTTCTATACAGGAGTAGAGCTGTTCAGTGAGCTCTACAAAGCTGGCACTGTGGCCTGCGGTACAGTTCGTTGTAACCACAAAGGATTCCCGCGGGAGCTTGTTTGCAAGAAGCTCCAGAAATCACAGAGTACTGCATTGCGTTCTAACGAACTGCTCGCAGTCAAGTTCCTAGATAGGCGTGATGTATACGTGCTCACTACAATTCATGATGAGAGCACTTCTCCCATCACGGTTTGGGGTCAGATGGCCGAAGTCCACAAGCCCATCTGTATACTCGATTACAATAAGTACATGGGTGTAGTGGACAAGAACGACCAGGTTCTTCAACCATACAATGCGTGTCGTAAAACTCGCACTTGGTACAAGAAACTGTTTACCCACCTGATTCAGATGGCAACATATAATGCGTATGTTGTTTACCGTCAGACAACAACAGGAAGACTCATGACTTTCCTTGACTTCCAGTTGTCTGTAATTGAAAGCCTCACTGCTATTACAGAAGAAGCAGCAGCCTCCACCTCACATGTTCTGGAGGATGTGGCAAGGCTGCAGGAGCGACACTTTGCTGATCGCATACCTAAAACACCCAAAAAGGATCGTCCATGTCGTCGCTGTAAAGTGTGCTCAAAGCATGGAAAGCGGCAGGAGAGTTGGTATTACTGTCCCCAGTGTCCATCACAACCAGGCCTCTGTATCCCTACTTGCTTTACGTTGTATCATACTAAAGCAAAGTTCTGGGAAATCGACTGAGGTTGAGCTGCTGTTGGGTAATCCTTTCAGTGGCAGTGCATGGATACCGAACGTCCATAGGCCACTGCTTCGTTAGGCAAGGAGCCACAGAATTTTACTTCATCATGGACTTCCTTTTGGCGTGGTCGGTGTTCTGTTCAATTAACATGCATTTTCTTCCCCCTACTGCATATACTAGTGGACAGAACATATGCCACATTGCCACGGAGTACCCTTTCTTCACCTGCATGTCTACCTTACTTTCAACGGTAGATATGCTTTCTCAGTTCGAGGAATCACTTTGTACGGCATACTTGGAAACCCCCAACTTGCTTCCACAAACTGGTATAGGTTCACTTGGCTAATATACAGGATTAGCCAGGACTCTGATGAGAACAGAGACATGGATGGGTAAGGAAAGCTTACGGTGGGAGTGCCTTCACAGGGTTATTGCACAGGTAGAAGGCAGATAGTAAAGGTAGTACAGATGTACATCATCTACACCTATGGATTCAAACCCATTGGTGCCATCCCAGCACTGAAGGAGAATGACTTGTATAGGTCAGTGTTTGACCTGCTTTTCATGTCATCCTCCATCAGAACTTAATAGATGTTCAGTTTGCTGTATAAGTGCATTATAGTCACATCACTGCACATAATGTTGGCTGGGACATATGCTACGTTCTCATGGACTCCCCTATGTACCAAACACTACCCTTTTCCACAGCCTATGACCTTCTCTTTAGGGAACATCATGAGAAATCCCAAGCATGTCTCCCTTAGTTTCAAAGGTAGATATGCTCACTCCGTTCGAGGAATCGCTTTGTACGGCATACTCGGACACCCCCAACTTGCATCCACAAACTGGAAGGAGTTGGATTTAGCACAGAGAGTGCGTTAAAGGCGCATGAAAAACATGTCTTCCTGAGCCTCAGGTGGCGGTCACATGAGTCATTAGTAAAGATTTGTTACGCATGCATTTGGTAATGTTAAGGAAGAAGGAGGCAGTTACTTGACAGATGGTAAAATGTAGTCAAACTTATTCCGTTCTGTGGCGTGTGAATGTGATGGGCCCTTGTCTGTCAGCGGTAAGTTAATGTGAGTGCAGTGATTGGTTGGATTGGGTCCGTGGCTGGCGATATGAAAGGGTTGTTTGTTGTGTGTGAATGGCGTGTGAATGGACCATAAAGAGGTTGGTGCCTGGACGCGGCTTTATGGCCCACCTTCAGAAGGCTTGGTTTCAATATTCAGATACTTTGATAAGTAATCATGCTTTGAAACCATAATTTCTGGAGGTGCTAAAACCAACCAGTGTGAGTGGTGGGTTAACTTTAACAAACTAGTACCAGGGGAGTCCAAGGGTGCAGGACTTGCATGGCTCTCACCAGTTTTCCTTCACCCAGAATCCCCTTGAAATTACATTATGTGCTTAAAAAACACATTTTCCTTGCATTCCAATGAACAGAAGTCCAGGGATCTGCAGGGATCCTCCAAATTCCTACCATCCAGTGTTTCCCCACTTGTCCTGATAAAAACACAACCCCGCTTGTGTGCCTGCGCCTAGTGCCTGCTTCAGGAATGAATCACTCCAGGGTTAACAGTAGACCTCAAGCAAGGACTACCATTGACCGTTGTGTGATCCATTCCTGTCGCGAGCGCTAGGCCTACCCACACAAGTGAGGTATCATTTTTATCGGGAGACTTGGGGGAATGCTGGGTGGAAGGAAATTTGTGGCTCCTCTCAGATTCCAGAACTTTCTGTCACCGAAATGTGAGGAAAACTTGTTTTTTTAGCCACTTTTTGAGGTTTGCAAAGGATTCTGGGTAACAGAACCTGGTCAGAGCCCCACAAGTCACACCATCTTGGATTCCCCTAGGTCTCTAGTTTTCAAAAATGCACAGGTTTGGTAGGTTTCCCTAGGTGCTGGCTGAGCTAGAGGCCAAAATCTACAGGTAGGCACTTTGCAAAAAACACCTCTGTTTTCTTTCAAAATATTTGATGTGTCCACGTTGCGTTTTGGGGCATTTCCTGTCACGGGCGCTAGGCCTACCCACACAAGTGAGGTATCATTTTTATCGGGAGACTTGGGGGGACGCTGGGTGGAAGGAAATTTGTGGCTCCTCTCAGATTCCAGAACTTTCTGCCACAGAAATGTGAGGAACATGTGTTTTTTTAGCCAAATTTTGAGGTTTGCAAAGGATTCTGGGTAACAGAACCTGTTCCGAGCCCCGCAAGTCACCCCTCCTTGGATTCCCCTAGGTCTCTAGTTTTCAGAAATGCACAGGTTTGGTAGGTTTCCCTAGGTGCCGGCTGAGCTAGAGGCCAAAATCTACAGGTAGGCACTTCGCAAAAAACACCTCTGTTTTCTTCCCAAAATTTTGATGTGTCCACGTTGCGCTTTTGGGCTTTTCCTGTCGCGGGCGCTAGGCCTACCCACACAAGTGAGGTATCATTTTTATCGGGAGACTTGGGGGAACACTGGGTGGAAGGAAATTTGTGGCTCCTCTCAGATTCCAGAACTTTCTGCCACAGAAATGTGATGAACATGTGTTTTTTTAGCCAAATTTTGAGGTTTGCAAAGGAGTCTGGGTAACAGAACCTGGTCCGAGCCCTGCAAGTCACCCCTCCTTGGATTCCCCTAGGTCTCTAGTTTTCAGAAATGCACAGGTTTGGTAGGTTTCCCTAGGTGCCGGCTGAGCTAGAGGACAAAATCTACAGGTAGGTACTTCGCAAAAAACACCTCTGTTTTCTTCCAAAAATTTGGATGTGTCCACGTTGCGCTTTGGGGCGGTGCCTGTCGCGGGCGCTAGGCCTACCCACACAAGTGAGGTATCATTTTTATCGGGAGACTTGGGGGAACGCTGGGTGGAAGGAAATTTGTGGCTCCTCTCAGATTCCAGAACTTTCTGCCACAGAAATGTGAGGAACATATGTTTTTTTAGCCAAATTTTGAGGTTTGCAACGGATTCTGGGTAACAGAACCTGGTCCGAGTCCCGCAAGTCACCCCATCTTGGATTCCCCTAGGTCTCTAGTTTTCAGAAATGCACAGGTTTGGTAGGTTTCCCTAGGTGCTGGCTGAGCTAGAGGCCAAAATCTACAGGTAGGTACTTCGCAAAAAACACCTCTGTTTTCTTCAAAAAATTTGGATGTGTCCACGTTGCGCTTTGGGGCGTTTCCTGTCGCGGGCGCTAGGCCTACCCACACAAGTGAGGTATCATTTGTATCGGGAGACTTGGGGGAACGCTGGGTGGAAGGAAATTTGTGGCTCCTCTCAGATTCCAGAACTTTCTGCCACAGAAATGTGAGGAACATGTGTTTTTTTAGCCAAATTTTGAGGTTTGCAAAGGATTCTGGGTAACAGAACCTGGTCCGAGCCCCGCAAGTCACCCCTCCTTGGATTCCCCTAGGTCTCTAGTTTTCAGAAATGCACAGGTTTGGTAGGTTTCCCTAGGTGCCGGCTGAGCTAGCGGCCAAAGTCTACAGGTAGGCACTTTGCAAAAAACACCTCTGTTTTCTTTCAAAAATTTGGATGTGTCCACGTTGCGCTTTTGGGCGTTTCCTGTCGTGGGCGCTAGGCCTACCCACACAAGTGAGGTATCATTTTTATCAGGAGACTTGGGGGAACATAGATTAGCAAAACAAGTGTTATTGCCCCTTGTCTTTCTCTTCATTTTTTCCTTCCAAATATAGGAGAGTGTGTAAAAAAGACATCTATTTGAGAAATGCCCTGTAATTCACATGCTAGTATGGTCACCCCGGAATTCAGAGATGTGCAAATAACCACTGCTCCTCAACACCTTATCTTGTGCCCTTTTTGGAAATACAAAGGTTTTCTTGATAGCAATTTTTTACTCTTTATATTTCAGCAAATGAATTGCTGTATACCCGGTATAGAATGAAAACGCACTGCAGGGTGCAGCTCATTTATTGGCTCTGGGTTCCTTGGGTTCTTGATGAACCTACAAGCCCTATATATCGCCGCACCCAGAGGAGTCCAGCAGACGTAACGGTATATTGCTTTCGATAATCTGACATTGCAGGGAAAAGTTACAGAGTAAAACGTAGAGAAACATTTATGTTTTTTTCACCTCAATTTCAATATTTTTCGTTTTCAGTTGTTATTTTCTGTAGGAAACCCTTGTAGGATCTACACAAATGACCCCTTGCTGAATTCAGAATTTTATCTACTTTTCAGAAATGTTTAGGTTTCTGGGATCCAGCATTGGTTTCATGCCCATTTCTGTCACTGATTGGAAGGAGGCTGAAAGCACCAAAAATTGCAAAAATGGGGTATGTCCCAGTAAAATGCCAAAATTGTGTTGGAAAATTGGGTTTTCTGATTCAGGTCTGCATGTTCCTGAAAGCTGGAAAGCTGCTGAGTTTAGCACCGCAAACCCTTTGTTGATGCCATTTTCAGGGGAAAAAACACAAGCCTTCTTCTGCAGCCACTTTTTCCAATTCTTTTTAAAAAAACAAAATTTTCCCTGTATTTTGGCCAATTTCTTGGCCTCCTTCAGGGGATCCCATAAAGTCTGGGTACCTCTAGAATCCCTAGTATGTTGGAAAAAAAGGACGCAAATTTGGCTTGGTTAGCTTATGTGGACAAAAAGTTATGAGGGCCTAAGCTCGAACTACCCCAAATAGCCAAAAAAGTGCTCAGCACTGGGGGGGGAAACGGCCCAGCAGCTAAGGGGTTAAGTCACTGTGGTGGTCATTACAACCCTGGCGGACGGTGTTAAAGTGGCGGTAAGACCGCCAACAGGCCGGCGGTAAAAAAAATGGAATTACAACCGTGGCGGAAACCGCTAACAAAGACAGCCACTTTAACACTCCGACCGCCAAGGCGGTACAAACAAACAGCGCGGCAGTCAACGCCAACAGACAGGCGGAGCACAAAGTATCGCCCACAGTATCACAACCTTACAATCGCCACCTTTTCCGGGGCGGATTCACCGCAGATAAAAACGCGGCAGAAACAGGATTTCGAAGGGAAAACGATCACCTCTACACACCCCACGAGGAATCAGGATGGCATGGAACCAGAGCTGCACATCCTGCCAGTCCTTATCTTCTTGCTCCTCTACCAGGAGCACGAATGCTGGTGGCGAAGACCACGGTGAGTACTGTACCTACGACACAGGGGAGGGGGGAGGTAAAAAACAGGGACACCCACACGCAACATCCCCACCCCCACCCTCACCCACTACAACACACACACTAATACAGCATGAAACATTACAGTTACACCCCTCAACCCCCCGGAAGAATGCAAAGACAAAAGGAAATGAGTGTAACCATTGTGATATATAAAAATCCAGTACGCAAAAATATACATATATACACGAGAAACAAAATATACACCAAGAATAGTAGTCCAGTCTCTCACATCTCTCCAGTGGGTGGTTTGCCCACTGTGTAATCCTGGGCAGTGCAAAGCCACAGTCTCTCAAGTCTCTACAGTGGGTGGTTTGCCCACTGCTTTATCCTGGGGAGTGCAAAGCCACAGTCTCTCAAGTCTCTCCAGTGGGTGGTTTGCCCACTGCTTTATCCTGGGGAGTGCAAAGCCACAGACTCTCAAGTGGAAAACAGTCTCCACTGGTTCTGGAGGGGCTTTGTGCCCAGAGTGCTTCATCCTGCCAAGGACCGAGGTAGTGGATGTCTTTCTCCACTGGTTCTGAAGGGGGCTTTGTGCCCAGAGTGCTTCATCCTGCCAAGGACTGAGGTAGTAAGGCCCATATTTATACTTTTTGACGCAAAACTGCGCCGGCGCAGTTTTGTGTCAAAAATATTACCACCAGCTAACGCCATTTTGGTGCGCCGTGCGGGCGACATATTTATACTTTGACGCTTGGCGACGCAAACAACAGGTGGGAGTCATTATTTTTGACGCACACCGCGGCATCAGGTGTTAAAGGAAAACGACATTAACGCAGCGGAAATGACTGTGGGCCGATTTACAACACCGCAAACCGGATATGTGTCGTTTTTTTTTACGCAATAGCGTCAAAAAACACACCGAACACAGCCATTTCACCAGAGGAGAACCAAAATGGATCCCAGACGCCACTACAGACCCCAGGAAGATGACAGCAGACCAGGAACCAGCCAGGAGGACCCACACAAGAACCAGGACACTTTTAAGAAGAAAAGAAAGTGTCACTTTAGTGCAGAGGAACAGGAAATTCTGGTTAAAGAGGTGACGGAACACCAGCACCAACTGTTTATCACATCAAAGTTGCCAATCAGTAGGAGAGAGGCTATATGGCAACAAATTGTCGACAAGATTAACAGTGTGGCTGAAGTACGTAGAACAGTCATTGAGTGCAAGAAACACTGGCATGACTGCAAATGCAGGACCAAGGAAAAGATGGGCAGGAACAGGAAGGCAGCACTGCAGACTGGAGGGGGGAGTCCAGCACACCAGGAGGCCCTGGAACACATGACGGAGATGGTCGCAGCTGTCATCCCTGAGGAGATCGTCACAGGGATTCAAGGACAGGACAGCGCAGACTACCAGGAGACAACGCACATGCAGGGTTAAGTCGCATGGGGAATTAAAATGCACTAATGTGAACTGCAACCGGGGGGGGATACCAACCACAAAATGCATGGAAGTCATCATATACATGGAGTGGCATGGGTAAAGGGGCATGGCATTGGGGCATGGCCTACACAGACAGAAGCTGGGGCACACCATTACACTACACCAACAACAGTCCCATGTGGGCATGCTGTCATGCCAACGATGGAGCAAAGGGAAAGCCACGACCGGAGGGAATACCACTACGTCAAACTTACATCCTAGCACTCGTCAGCCAAAATACCTCCCACATTAACTAGGGCCCTGTTAGCAATCCTCTAGCCAAACTGACAACTGCAATGTAACTGCGACAACAGTTGCCACTACTACCTCTGAACTGTGTGCAGCTCAAGTAGTCTATGGCAGTTACCTCCCCATGGATCATACACACCTAAATTAGGGGGTGAGGATGACAACTGCAACAATCCCCAGAAACAAGACAAAGGCCCCAGTACACTCAAATGTCAATGCCCATAGTTGTCACAAACATCAGCCAAAGTAAACAACAATAGGAGCGACACAGCACTAAGGACACACCCATGCTGCATATGTCAGGGTCCATCCTGTGCCTGGGTAACAAGGCAACATCCCAAATGTCATACTGCTCAGACAACAGCATAGAGGAGGGGACACATGTAACTGGTCACTGAAATACACCTGCACAGTCAGAGGAGAAAATAGGACACTGATACGACTATCAGGGCAATCCAATGTAACACACATTCCCCTACATCAGCAGGACCCATTAACAATGTCAACATCCATATCGGATCATAACATTGCCATGCATAGGATATGCCACATGTCAATTATATTTAAGTCGATGTGAACGATCAGGGAATGGGGCAGGTCCAGATTGTTAAGTGTGCTGCCAGGGCAATCAGAACACCCACAGCCAGTGAAAGGTCTCACCATGAGAATGGATGTACACGGAGGGTCGAGTAGGAAAAGAAGGTTGCAATTCTCTATTTGGCTAAAATCAACACCTAGAGGATGTGATGCTGACAAGTCTAATAACTCAATAACATACATGTGACACACAGGTGGGCCATAGGCCTGAAACAATGCCCATCTGAAGGACTGCAGATATTAACACAAAACAAGATCACAAAGTGAATTCATCAAAAGGCAGACACGTCACATCAAAATTGCCACAACACAGACACACTAATTAAACCTTGTTTCTTTGCAGAGGAAGATGGATCTCCTGCCGATATGCCTGTCCCAGATTTCCCTGATGACATGGATGAAGAGCCGATAAACATTCCCCAGGAGACTATCCAAAAGGTCCTTGAAACCCTCCAGACCCCACCTTCTGTCACAAGGAGGAGCACAGAACAAGCAGCCATCGCAGAGGAACCACCCACCACCCCAATTGTAAGACCTGCCAGTTCCAATACAGATGATGACTCTGACGACACTGGCACCAGCTTTGAGAGAACTGTAGTTGGAGTACAGCGGGAGCTGGCCAAGGAGGTGCGGGTGGGGATGCAAAATATGTCAGCCAGCCTTGAGGGGGTGCATTTGTGCATGATGTCATTTGCAGATCAGGCAGCAGCTATGCAAGCCCTAACATCTATCTTGCAGGAACTGCAGAAAACCCAGAAGGAAATCAGCACAGCTGTAATACAGTTGACCCAACACCTACAACAGCAATCCTGTCAACGCGTGCACAAATGCAACATTGAACCCCTCAGGGCCGACCTGGCTGCCTACCATCGTGATGTGGCTGCTATTCTCAAGAACCAGCAGGCCCTCCTTGCAGCAGTACTGCCCTTAAGACCTTCACAGATAGCAGCGACCGGGATGTCTGACTCCATGTCTTCTTACACTGAGGTGTGTGTTGCCCCTTCACAACCACCACCACCAAGAACAGAGGAGGCAACACACACATCAGAAGAAGAAGACATTGAACAGATCACTTTCACTCAGAAAAGTACCCGGAAGCACTAGTCCCTGCCACATGGCCAACTATTACCAAGGTTCTGCGCTTTGTAACATGCCAGTCTTGCAACAACTCCACTTAATGACTGTTCTGCTTACCACTGTATATCTTGTCAGCCTGCCCACTGATTGTCTCTCTCCTACTCATTGGCAAATCCTGTCCCTCTGCACTGTCTGAAACATCACCCCAGCATTTCAAAAGCATTTCCGTAACCCCTTGTGTCGGATCACAATGTAAGATATCACTATGATGGACTCACAATCATGGACAATGTACATATAGCACTACAGCACTTTTCAGTAAATAGCACTTACACAACAAATCTGTCTCTGGGTCATGTGACATATCAACTGTGCAGTAGATAACTGAAATGTGCCTACTGTCAAATTACGTAGCTTGTCAATACAACTGACCAGATATTGTGTAGTTAGAGAAATCTGCACAGTACCCATGATTGCATCATACTCTGCCCATCCTAAGGGAATAATCTGATGAAGTGAGAAACCATACACCACCATGCTGTGTAGGACAGAAGAATGCTTCCTCAGGGGATAAGTAAGTCATCAAATAGTGCCCGCTAAATGTTGTCAACATGCACAAATAACACAATAAAAATGCCACACTGTTGGAAAATGGGTTATTGGTAGGGCAGGTAGGTACCTACACCTAGCAACAAGCCACTAACCTCCACATAGGTACAGTTAGGTCTCAGTAAATTAATCCCAGCTCTACCCTTGGTAGCTTGGCATCGAGCGTCAAGGCTTAACTTAGGAGACAAAGTGTAAAGCATTCAAATATCACAAAACAGTAATTAAATAAAACACAGGAAACAGTTTAAAAATCCAAAACCAATTTATAAAAATAGCTTATATTTTATCTTTAAAATGACACAAAAACGATTAAAATCGGTTCAGGGGAACCGGAGATATGAATTTTTAAAGTATTATTATTTTCTAGCGCTTAGAAACAAAAAGCGCCAATCGGGTCATCTGGTTGCACCAGGACCGGGGCAAAGTCAAACTTTCAGGCCGACCGCGATGGAGCCCTGCTCGGCTACAAGTCGCGGGAGGCCTCGGTTAAAAAGTTACCTTCTGACTTAGTCTCTTTTTTGATGTTTTTCTTCCTTGGGACGAACCTGCCAGTTGAATCCGACCTCCTGGAGCCCTTGTCCGGATACGCGAAGTCGGTTTCCTCGGTGGTGATTTTTACCTTCGGACTTAGTAGTTTTTTCGAGATGAAAATCCTTCGACCGGGGTAAACCTGGATCTTGATCCGACGTCCGTGGAGCCCTTGTCGGATACGATGGCTGGGAGGTCCCGGTCAACTTTTTACCTTCGGACTTAGTCTCTTTTTTGGATGTTTTTCTTTACCGGGACGAACCACGAAGTCAGGCCGGGTCGTGGTTGAGGCAAGCCAGCTAGAATTTCCGCGTCGGGTCGGTCACTTTATGGAGCTTTTTTTCAAAAATTCTCCAATCTTTTCCAAACTTCTGGGGCTTCACCCAGATGTTCTTTTAAGGTTCTTTTGGGGTCCACAGCTCACCCCAAGGGTCCAGAAGTTCTGTGATGGTCCTTGGGAAGTGCGGACTTCAACTCCCAGAATGCACCTGGCGCAAACTCCTTTTTGGCCACTGGACAGTGGTCAGCTGGTCACTTTTTCAGGAGTTGGTGCAGGGGACTCTGGATAGCAATTTTTCACCTGTAGCAAACAGGGAGTCCCTCCTTGAACCAGTTGAAGCCAGGCAAAGTCCTTCTTGTGGTGAAGCCCAAGTGTGCAGCTGGTGCAGTCCTTCTGAGTGCAGGGTCCAGGTGCAGGCCAGGGGTCCAGCAGGGCAGTCCTTCTTCTTCTTTAGTTCCTTTCTTGTTGAATTCTGGAGGGGATCTGAGGCGTGGGTGCAGGTCTGCCAGTTTTATCCTTGCTCCTGGGTGAAAAGCAGGGGGGCCCTGGTTCTCCAATCAGGGACAGGGTCGTCCCCCTGTGATGACCACTTCCTGGGAAGTGTGGCAAAAATCCATCCCAGAAGGCAACAGTCTCTAAAAATCCAACATGGATGAATCTGATTTTTGGAGGTTACATCTGGCTGAGCCCACCCACTGGTGTGGCTAAAAATCATAAACACACCCCTCTCCTGCCCTCTCCTAATCTAATCAAGGGGGCACCTAATTGTCTGGGGTTGCAGGATGTGGGGGTGTTGCTGGGTGCTGCAAATGTCCTTCTCTGCCTTTGAAGACCAGTTTGGCAGCCCTCCCCCTTCCTGCCTCACCATCTGCTGAGGGGAGATTCTCTCCCCCAAGCACATTCCTTTGTGTGAAGTCAGGCCACTTCACACCTCATCAAGGTAGCCTGGCAGAAGCTGCTGCAGGCTGGCCAATCAGAGCACAGCAGCAAAAACAATGCAGAGCTGAAATTGGCAACTTTTTAGGTAAAGTCTAAACTTTTTACCTGAACTAGTTATATTAAATCCCACAACTGGAAGTTGTGGGATTTATTACAACAATCAATTTGATACCAAATTCTTGGTATGTAACATTTAAGGAGACTTTAAAATTTAAAATAAAGTCTGCCCATTCTAGCCTATGAAGGCCATTTACTTCAATGAGGGAAAAACGAATTTGGCTGTTTTTACCTCACCAGGGCTTATAAATCTATTTTTATAAAGTCCCTGCTTATAGTTACATGGCACCCAGCCCTAGGGGCACATAGGGCACACCTTAGGGGTGACTTATATGTAAAAATAAGGTAGTTTAAGACTTTGGAAGTACCTTTAATTCCAAAGTCGAATTTGCATATAACTTTAATTTAAAAGCAGCCAGCAAGGCAGGCTTGCTTTTAAAATGACACTGGGCACCTCAGCAATGCACCTAGGTGTGCACCACCTATGCTGTGGTCCCTAAACCTACATGCCCTACCATATACTAGGGACTTATAGGTAGGTTAACTTAGCCAATTATAATTAGCCTAATTTGCATATCCATTTTACACAGAGCACAGGCCCTGGGACTGGTTAGCAGTACCCAGGGCACCATCAAAGTCAGGAAAACACCAGCAAAAAGAAGAAAATGGGGGCAAAAAGTTATGGGGCCTCTGCAATCAGCCCTGTTTTCTCACACACACTAATCTAAGTAAATACAAAAAAAAACTGCACAAATGAAGGTGTCTGAGTTAACATACAAATAGGTAATCATGCCAAACTGTGTCACAAATGATGTATGAGGGTCATGAAGACAAGAATACAAGATTGCCAATGAGAACTCATCTTATAAGGGTGTGCATGATCATCACACTGCAGTCAGACCTAAAACTGTTTCCCCAATATCAAGTCTGGAAGCACTGTTAATGACTTTGAAAACACACTTATCAACAGAAACACATTGGGAACCATATTAACTGTGATTTGTGGTTGCAACAAAGGGTAGACACTTTGCAAGGTAGCTCTGGGCTAGCTGCAAATCGTACAGCTCAGTTGGGATTTGTTTGTAGCATAGGACACAGATGTTATAGTACAAAATTGATGTACACTGAATCCAAACCCACGATCAAGTACCATTCAACACATACTATTAAGGGGTAACCAAATATTTATTAAAAGCTAACCATAGATGAGGAAACTGAAGGAAAAATCTTACCTACCCTAATCTACCCTGACTACTCATTACCCACAACTGTCCCTAACTAATCTAAGCTACACTTACTAATCACATGTAACGAAACGCTCTAAACATCTATCCCCCACCCCCTTTATGAGATGGGACACATTGAGGACAACACATACCAACCTAAACACATACTATACTATTCTAAACAAATATATATATATATATATATATATATATATATATATTGTTTTTTTTTTTTACACACAAGAACCCCAACATAGCCCCCACTCACCCACCCACACATGTAATAAGTCAAAAAAGAAACAAGCAGGACCCCCCACCCACTAAAACTATCTAAACTAACAGCCTATACTAACCTAACACTAAGCTCCCAAAGCCCACTAACTATAAGGAAAGAGGAGGGAGGGGAGGGTATCATGTCCATTAAATCAACTGTCTAGAGGTTGGCCCTCCGGAGGGTCATCTTTATATTCTTGACCCACTGTTTAATGTGCCGCACGTCCCGGCTCAGGTGGCTCACCTTGCGCAGCACTTTGTCCATCTTATGTTCAAGTCTATTGAAGGCTGCAGGGTCAACAGCTGGAGCAGTGGCAGTCTGGGTACCGGTGGAGGAGGTCTGTGTGGGCTGTCTTGCACCGGTGGCAATGCTGGGGCCAGGAATTCCAGCAGATGTTGGATCAACAGTGGCAGCTGTGGGTGGGGCCATTTGGCTCTGATTGGTGGTTGTTTCTGTGGTGGCTGTGGTGGGCAAAGTAGGCCCACCCTGTGGGAAGGCTCGCCATGCCCCGGAGGCACGTTCATGGCGATATCGCCGGGCCATCCTCCGGAACCCCGACTCCACCAGCAGGATGTGCTGGTATCGCATGGCCCGACGCTGAAATTCACGGACCTGGTCTGGAGTCATGTTAGCTGCTGTGAAGACAAATGCAGATATGCTACATTAGTAACTGCATTGTGTGAAATGGCACAGCAAGTTAATCAGACATTACATCTACTGTACTTGTAACAGCTCATATCACGATACAGAGCATTGAATGTCCCTGAGGAAGTATATGGCAGGCCAGACAACAAAGGTGACATCACACAAAGCACATCCATAACCCACAAGATGAGTAACAACTGGCTTTGACTTGCAATCTGAGTTCTGACAATTAACATCTAAGAATCATGCTGCATATCCTCCACCAAGAGCTGGGCTACAAATGTCAGTGTACGGAAAGCAAAACTAAAGCCACATGGTCTGCAAGTTGTAATTGGACTTTCCAGTATGGTACCAAGTGCCAAACCTGAGTGTGTATACTAGTATGCAACCAAACCGTCACTTATTCATAGGTATGTGTAACATACTGGTAGCATCATTACTAGGTACCCCATTCACAAACCCATGGCTGTTTTTGAGGGGGAGCGGTGGATACACAACTATAATTTGCCAACAACATGTACACCGAGGAGTGTATAGGCAACTCCACACATGTTTGTATCTACAGACACACCACAGGTAAGGTCTATCTACAATTTGGAGTCAGCAAACCCTAGAGCACTCATACGGTCAGACATGTCAGGAAATTCAGAACTTAGTACACAACATATACTTCCAGTGAGGCCTGAATTACATCAGACACAGAGTTGCTATAACACCCATGATCATGAATTGCATGCACACCTAGGCCATTACACTCAGGTTCCACAGACTTGATGCACTACATGTGGAAGTACATGCTGCTAGGAGGTTCTACCTACTGTTTCAAACTTATGTAGGCAAATAGTGAAGCAGATGTCTATTGTAAAGCTATTAGCTCTATCAATCTTAGAGAATGTGGGTCTGACAGGCTGACTAAATTGGGGCTGACTTCCATTGTGACTCTTGGTGACACAAGTGTCATATACATTACTATCCCCTGTACTCACAGTGGGGCCTACAGGGATGTCCTACAATCCCTACATTATACCATTGGAGACGCATTGACAAACTCAAAACATGTGAGAACTGCATTCCCACTCATGGAACAAGTGAAAAACTTGCCCAACGCATCACACCTTGCTATGCGTCCAACTCACACGAGTCCATAACCAGCAAACACAACACATAACAGACATATCAACACTTACTGGAGTGGTCGGGGTCCTCAAATGTCGCCACCTCTCCCACAGTGTATGGTGCTGGTCCACCTGTAAGGTATGGAAGGAAGAAATGTGCTCAAAATCTGTGCACAGTGCAACAATTTCATAATCATTTACAATGTGTAGGCTGAATAAGGACATGGCAGCCATTCAGACATGATGGTACTGCATCTGAAATTTCACGGCCAACATGTACATAGCATGGGTCTCCTGTGACAGTTACACACATATCTGCACACATACATTGGCCCTAACTATCATGTGGTTGCAAACTTGCCCCATAATTGGTGAGTACTAAAAAATATGGAGTGAAATCGTCTCATCATGTGCATCCAAGAGAAAAATCCAACGCCTGGTTACTTGGGGACTGCATTACCAGTCAAACATGCCTTGTGGTCATGACACATTTATTGCACATAGGCCCAATGTACAGATGGAGGGGCAGGGACTCCCATAAGCCATCCTGTTGATACAGTATAGTCAATTGATGTGGCCCAGCTAGGGTGATTTGCACCAACCATGGAGATGTGAAGCCATGTGCATACACTTGGACTGCCATCCTTATTTGGATTGTGGCTCAACTAATTCCAAGAAACATCTTAAGATGTTAGCTGAGGGCACCTTACACCTTTTCACAATGTTTTCAAATCATTAACTGACATGTATCCAAAAAGATCAAGAAACCAAATAATCCCACACATTCATATTACTTCTGTGAACGCTTTCCTTCCACAATCACCAATCTAACATGAGACCAATGTTTGAGCCACTTTGCTATTATCAATTAACGTGAAGGCAGCACTCATTTTCAGCATCATGTAGTGATTCTAAAGTCAGTCTAGCAATTGTGTCAACATAGTTGGCCTAAATGTTGGTACATCTGTACTTCTCTGTCAATAATACCCTATATAGACATGATTGGCTCCTATTTTGTTAGCTGTGCTGACAAAAAGGCCGCACCAATTTCCTTCATGGTAAAGTAACCTGTAAGTTTGCTGAGCATGTGCTACCTGACAGCTAGCAATTGTGATCCTTGCCATAGTGCATCAATGATCCCCTTATATTTCCCCAGCATTACACACAGTCATCAAGTTAGCTGGCAGACATTGCACAAATCCCTTGATGTAACTACAGAGCATTTAATCGTACACATTAACAATAGTCGTACTCACCAACAGTGCCACCAGTCATGATTCCCAGGTGGTCCAAGGGATCCTGCTCCCTGGTGATGAGGTCAGCCCACCGGTGCTTCAGCTGGTGGTCACTCCTCTGGCTGGCATACACACGCTGCAGGTGATGCAGCACCTTTCCCCACTGGATTCTGCGCGCCTCTGTCGGGTACCCCTGTATGACCCTGCCCCCTGCCTGGATCATGAGCGGCAAGAAATGTATCACCAGCCAGATGAAGCCCCCCAACTCCTCTTCCCCCATCCTGCCAAGACGTGGCCTACCAGACATACTTATAGCTGAAGATAAGGAATAGGGGTAAAAGAAATAGAAAGGGGAAATGGGTGAAAGTAGGGGTAAAAAGTCAGAAAAAAAGTAAACCTAAACACTAAAAGAGCCCAACTATCCCCAAACTAACACTACCCACAACAGACTCCCACAAACAAGAAATACACAAGATAAATGGAAAAATGTAAACAAAACACAGTACTACAGTATACACAAACAATATTTATTTCACAAAAGGACTTTACAGATAGCACACAGGACAAATACAGCACAAAATCTCTGGACAACACTCTCTACACAGCAACACAGTCTAGAAGGATCATAGACGGCAAAGTGAAAGTGAAAGTACACCCACTGTACATGATCGGTAAACAGGATATCCTATTACATCACTTCCTGTATGAAAAGCCCCGCTTTTTTCGCATCATGCGTCATTTTTTGTTGCACAAAACTGTATTTGCGTCATTTTTTTGGACGCACAGACTTGAATATTAACCCGCATCCAAATAATGATACATGGACTGTACAAATATCTGGATGCGGGCTAAATTTCACTCCTGTGCGTCAAATAAAATGACGCAAATACAGTTTTGGTAAACAAAAAATGACGCACACCGTCAGGGACGTCAAAATTACAGTGCATTAACTGGTTTGGGGCATTTTTACTTGTTTTTTGGTTATTTTACATTTGGAACACATCAGAGATTGGCTAATTGAAGACAGTATGGTGTTGATGGTGTATGTTCACATGTGTGACATCATACTGCAGCGGAACATCATCCACTACACCCTTCACAGTATGTTTACAGTTGGCTGACGTCATAGATGGTCATAAGTGTGGCCTACATATATGTGTGGCACAAATTGTGCATGTTTGTCATAAGGAGAGGATAGCAATGTGATGCACATATGTACAATACCTAAATGCCTTTGGATCAAAGTGTGTGCTTTGACAACTAATGTGTTGGTTTACCAAGTGTGTGTGTGTATATCACATGATGCATTATTGTACATATGGTTTTATGAATGTGACGTCCATGTGTACAATCCTAAGATGCAAGTCAATTTTGGAATGAGCAAGGGCATGTGCTAGTCATACATGTAACAACACCGGTAAAGTATACTTCCAAGTTTTAGGGTCACGTAGACACCACATGTGACATAGCATGCATAAGATGGATGGCAGACACATGTTCATGTCAATGGTCCACATTTTCTACATCCTATGTCCTAGAGTATTGGTAAGAGCTTCCTAGGCACTAGCTGATGAATCCCACAGTGAGTCATACACATGCATTGAGGAAGTGGGTACCATGTTGTTTGCACAGACAGACAACGGTCAATCTCATATGTATGATGACACCACAGTTGAGGCCATAGAAGTAAACCCCAACTATCAAGTGGCTGTGGTGGACCAGCATACAAGATAGCACGTGTCCACATATTTCCAGTGATCAATTGCACATAGGTGTCTTGTTCATGTGTGTGGTCCAATGATGATCCTGTAGATTGTTTGGGGTGTAATTTGTCACAGTTCGGACCAGGACTCATCATGAGTCAGTGGCAGCTATTCCTGTAACTACTGAGTATCTTTTGTTGATCAATGTGAGTAAAGTAGATGTGGACATGTGAACCAACATGTGGATGGCCCCACCCTGTCACTAAAGATGTGTAATGAGACAGTCAACAGGGCAACCTTGTTGTGCTGAGTGAGATAATGTCTCAATTGTCATGTTCTGGCAGGTGTCATTACAACATTTGTAAACAGGTTGGCCTCTGCACTTCCCACTGCATCTGGGAACATCATAGCCTCTGTGCTGTTTATTCTCGCAGCTATTCACAACACACGGCCCATCACTATGTTGTGCACACTGTGATGCTGTGTGTGAACTGTCATGGTTCTGACATTTGTGTATTATTCATGGATATTATCAGAGGTTGCTGGTTGTGCTGAAAGCCCCGTACCCAGTCCCTACCTTTGACCCTGGGACACTGTCACACTTTGTCATTCATGCATATATGCAACACAGACAAGGGATGGGCCATGAATTTTGCATTTCCAAGAGGATGTAACTCAAATGGTACAGTTAAAAGGCAGATGATGCTATACAATGTATTTGTGTATGCATGGAAGAAGCCTATGCCCAATGCCCCCTGATGAATGGGAGGTTTTCTTACCCACGTGTGGTACATATGTAGACACAGGGATACTTTAGTGTGACGCACAGACAGTTGCCAGTCAGGCTGACAGAATGCAAGGTGATTCAGGAGCCAGCTACTGGACAAGTTGCATAATCAGTGGTCTGACTGAGACTGTTTGGAGGACAAACTAGACAGTTGACATGTCAAACTGTGTACGTCCTGTGTTTTTGAAGGTGACAAATGAACCCAAGGGCTGTGCCACACGGCTTAATTAGTATCAATGGTTGACGGTGTATTTGACATAATGGCAACTCCTATGCTGTTCCAGGCATCATCAGGGGCAGGGCTTTTTGAAATGGATGTTGTGCATGGAGGTGATCACAGGTGTTGGCTGCATCTGCTTCTCACCAGTCCTGTAGGTGAGACTTGCATTCTAAGGGCCAACAGACATTTTCACAAGGGGAAGCAATCTAAATGTGCTAACAGGGCTTTGAAACTAGAAGACAGTGTATAAATTGACCTGACGTCTATGCAGTCAGATGTTATATGACAATGGCATACTTTAGGAAAGGGTGTAGCACACTGGTTTGCTAATGTTGGTCTGTGTGTGTAGAGGAGGTATTATCAGGGTGCACATCTTAGTATTCCAGGGACCTCTTCCGACAGGTGGGTTGTGACCAGGTGCATGGGTGTGCCAGGAATTAGGAAATGGGCTGACATGTGCATGGAATGTTATGTGTGCAATGCATGTCATATGTGTGGCACTTGTGCTGTCTATGTTCTGCTTCTATGGAACTCTAGTCACAGATATTCCTTGCAAATATTGGATGCAGTTGGACTAACTGCTGTCAAGGGTCTTGTCAGACATTCCTGTTAGTGATGCCAAAGCACATTGACTGCCTCATGTATGAGGCTTGTTTTCCCCTTATTAAGTGATAGTGTCATAGTTGTGTGCCATATGATGCGTTGGACCTTGCTTTCAACATGTATGTGTGAAATAGTTGTGGTCCTCTGCTATTGGCCTTCAAAGGAGATATGTACATGATATATGTCATTAAGAGTGTGTGTGTATGTGACCATTGTATGTTAGGCATCACATTAGCTCTGGGATGTTCTGTGTCCTACTCAGAGATGAAGGTGTGCAAAAAGGAATAGCCAGACCATGATATGGTGATTAGAATAGGTGTTTATTTAAATTCGTTAACTAAAGTGGTGAAGGTGATCATATTCATAAGAAATTATTTACAATCTGTTGCCGCCTGCGTATACCAGCAGCTGTGTTCTGTAGTTCTCCCTCCTGTTGCAGGCCAGCATCCTCCTCTTCCTCCTCTTCAGGCATGTGTGGCTCTGGTTCCATGAGGGGAATGTTTCTTCTGATACAAATGTTGTGCAATATTGCACATGTGAGGATGATCCTACAGACCATCTCGGGGGAATATAGGAGGCTACCACCAGTGATGTCGAGGCAGCGGAACCTTGACTTGAGGATGCCGAAGGTCCGCTCGACAATGCTGCGTGTCCTCCTATGGGCGCTCTGCAGCTGTACTCGGGTTGCCAAATAGTGTCATGATCTATGGCTGGATGCCATACCCCTGATCAGCTGCAAGAGAAAATGAATGGGATCATGTTGATGTAGCTGGCACTATTGAAAAGACCTTTCATGGCAGTAGGTGTCTTGTGTTGTCTGTGACTCTTTTGTGTACTTATGTGACATCCTATGCTTGTAGGCTGTACCATCTGCATTGTGTTGTTTCCTTGGCTGAACGAGTGTTTGTCTGCTAACCGTTTGTCAGCAGTATGTTTTGGGATTCGCAGTACAGTGTGCCCTCCCTAGCATTGTGACTTGTGATACAGGTGTCTGTGTGTCTTCACTGGGGGTGAGATGATAGTTCCATGCACAGTTAAAATTGAAAGTGTTGTTAACACGTTCATATCAAAGTACCCTGGACATCCCATACCTTGACACTTATGCAATGTATTAATGTAAAGGTCATTGGGACACTTACAATTTGCAAGGTGACATTTAGGCAACCACACTCATTGACGTCTTCACATTAGGCTGTACAGTAATTTCCAATGTGTGACAGGTTCAATGGTGACTTAAGAAACATGGTTAGTGATGTCACGACCTCAGTTTGTTCCTGTTGACATGTTGCTGTTGTGGTGTATGTGTTGTGTGTCCTAGAGGGTTGCTGTGCAGTGTGTATATAAGTAGGTTTTTGTACTTACCAACAAGAAGTCCATTGCCATACAGTCTATCCTGGAAGTGTTCATTGATGGTGCAGTGACAGAAGATGTATGAGTCATGTACACTCCCAGGATATTTAGCCATGGTGTTGGTGATCAATCCCTGGTGATCGACAATGGCCTGCACATTGATGGAATGTGTGTGCTTCCTGTTGCGGTAGAGTTGTTCAGTTGCAGCAGGTGGCACAAGGCGTAAATGTGTGCAGTCAATAGCACCAAGGACGTATGGGAAGCCACTGATTGCGTTGAACCCCTGTTTTGTTTCCTGCTGCTTCTGCAGTGTGTTAGGGAAGCAGATGTGGAGGGGTGTCAGTCGAATGATGGCGTCCAGTACTTTGGGCAAAAAGGCGGAGAATGATGGTTGTGATATTCCGCCAACCAGGGCACCAGTTGTTTGGAAAGAGCCACTTGCCAGCATGTGAAGTATGGCAAGCAGCTTTGTTTCTGTTGGGATGGTGTGGGGTGTCACCAAAGTGGGGGCCAACTGCTGTTCAATGTTTCGCAGCAGCTGCTGAATGGCCTGCCAGTTCAACCGGTACCTCTGTATGATGTTGTGTTCCCTGAGGCCCTGAAGGGTTGTTCTTGGGCGGAATATCCTCTCCTGCCTTCTGCGCTGCCTTTGGGGTCCCTGCTGGTGTTGTTGTAGCTGCTGTTGTTGCTGCTGGGCTCTGCGTCTGCGTGCACGCTGGATTAGAATCACCTCCATGGCTTCCTGTTGCTGCTCTGCTGCTCTGCTGTTTGTTCTGTGTGTGATTAAATACAGGTGTGTTTGCCCCATTTTAACGCATGGGTCAGGTTTTTGACACAAATCGGGCTGTGCGTCATTTTCTGGCTCCGCCTCCCGGCCGCGCGTAATTTTTGCCCGAAAGCATAAATACGACGCACGGCCGTTTAAGCCATTTTTTGGACAGGAACGCCTACCTTGCATATATTTAATGCAAGGCGGGTTGCTGCATCCAAAAAATGACGCACACGGCGGAATTTTGTCGTCCGCGGGCTCGGGCGTCAAAGTTTAAATACGGCAACGTTTGCGCTGATTATGTGTCAAAATGTTTGACGCACAATTGGCTCAGACAGAGTATAAATATGCCCCTAAATGTCTTCCTCCACTGGTTCTGGAGGGGACTTTGTGCCCAGAGTGCTTCATCCTACCAAGGACTGAGGTAGTGGATGTCTTTCTCCACTGGTTCTAGAAGGGGCTTTGTGCCCAGAGTGCTTCATCCTGCTTGTGACGGACTCAGTAGCGTCAGTGCCCTTGGCGCTCCTGGGCCAGCGGTGCATGTGGCGGCGGTGCCCTGTTCAGCGGTGCTTGTGGCGGCGGTGCCCTGTTCAGCAGTGCTTGTGCAGTGGTGTCCTTTGCAGTGACTCAGCTGCTGGCGGTCCTTCATGGCCCAGCGGGGCTGGTGCTGGCGGTCCTGTCTGGCCCAGCGGGGCTGGTGCTGGCGGTCCTGTCTGGCCCAGCTGGGCTGATGCTGGCGGTCCTCTCTGGCCCAGCGGTACTGGTGGCGGTGGCCTCCTGGGCAGCAGTACAGGTGCTGGCGGTGGCCTCCTGGGCAGCGGGGATGATGGCGGTGGCCTCCTGGGCAGCGGGGATGATGGTGGTGGCCTCCTTGGCAGGGGGGATGATGGTGGTCTTCTCCGTCGTGCTGCTCTTCCCAGACTTGCTGACTTTCTTGTGGCGGTTCCCCACCTTGGAAGGTGTCACAGCTGAATCCACACTCCCACCTGTACCCCTGGGAGCGGCTTTGGTGGCTTGAGTCATCTCCCTCTCCGGCCGGGCACTGGCCAACTTTTGATGCTTGACAGGTGGGGGACTGTCCATGCTGTGGCTCCGTGCCACACTGGCTGCCCTGGTGGCCGGTGCACTCCAGATTCCGGTGACTACAGGCACCAGTGGTCCCAGAGATGTTGTGGCTCAGGTGCTAGGTTGGGACCTGGAGAGTCGGGCCCTAGGAGACGGATGGGGTGGGGGAGGTGTGGGAAAGAGGTCAAGGTTGGACAGGAATAGTGTTTTGGAAACACCGGGACGGGTAGCTGGAGGAGGTTTGGGAGTGGAGGAAGAGGTTGTGGTTGTAGGAGGTGTATGTTTAGTGACTTTGGGTGAAGGTGCATGCGCTGGAGGCTGTCGAGAGGTGGATGGCTGTTGGGTGGGTGTGTGCCTGCGTTTGTGTATCTTGGGAGGTGGCGTCACAGACACACTGCAAGAGGACACAGGGGATGTGTGAATGGCAGTGGGGGTGGTTACTGCATGTGAGCGGGGTGTGGTGGTGTGTGTGCTGGTGATGGCAGTAGTGACTGTAGATGTAGTGCATGCAGGTGTGAGTGGAGACGAGACTGGGAGGGAGGAGGGAGATGAGGAGGAGGGGGACACAGTGTAGGCAGTGGATGTTGGTGTGTCTGCATGTGTGTGATGCTTGCGTGAGTGCCTGTGGGATGCGTGGTGCTTATGTTTGCCTGAGCTTCCACAAGGGAGCTCCCATCAGAGGACAAGTCCGTGTCACTGGTGTCAGCTCCTGTCCCTGCTGTGGAGCTCCCCTCACCCTCCGTCCCACTGGTGAACTCCGAGTCCGTAGTGTCGCCCTCCAGGGCCATGTGGGATGCAGCTTCCTCCTGCTCCGGTGCCACTGCTCCTCTGCCTGATGATGCTAATGTGCACAAGAACAGGGAGACTACAAAAAGGGGGGGAGGGCGACAGAAGAAAGACATGTTGAGTGCATGCATTACCGCTACCGTTGGCGGACACAACAGACACAGAAGCCCCCTGCACTACGCCGGGCACTTGGACTCAATGGTTCAATCCCCTGGACATGGCCTACAAGGCTATGGACAACATCTGCACACACGGATAACCCACGAGCCTGACTAGGTGTATTTGGCACTGTACACATGTGGGGTGGGGTGGGGTGCCACAGGGTCTGCCAGAACAAGGGGACCTAACTAGCACACTCGCCCTGGCCTAGGGAAACCCACAGCCCACCTTCCCCACCCAGACACCTCCACTGTGCACAAAATCAGCAGAATAAGAGTGTACTCACCTCCTTGTGGCTGCTGTGATGCCCTCAAGCGCCCATCCAACTCCGGGTACGCCGCCGCCAGGATCCTGAAGATCAGGGGGGTCATGGTGCGACGGGCACCCCTCCCACGTTGGGAGGCCATCCCCAGCTGGGCCTCCGCTGTCTTCTTGCTCCAGCGGCGAATGTCCTCCCATCTTTTACGGCAGTGGGTGCTCCGTTTGTGGTGGACCCGCAGGGTCTGGACTTCCTTGCCGATGGCACGCCAAATATCTTTTTTCTGGTGGGCGCTGACCTACATGAATTGTACAGGGGGGAAAGAAAAGTTATTACCAAATGCACCGTCACAGTCATTGGCCCCCATCCCTACTCTTGCCATGATGCACATGCACTCACCGTCGTTTCATGCACGCCTCAATCCCCCCCCATCTTTCATCCACCCCACTCCACACAGGCATAGCCCATACAGCATGCTCCCAGTGTATTTACCTGTTTGTCTGGAGGACCGTAGAGTAGCGTGTACTGGGGGAGGACCCCATCCACGAGTTTCTCCAACTCCTCAGATGTGAAGGCAGGGGCCCTTTCCCCAGACACACAAGCCATTGTCTCTTCCAGACCCAGGTCACAGCAGCACTTGCAGTTTAGGTCCTCTCCTGTTGAATATCAGGTATTGAGTGATTGAACAGATAGAAAATGGAGGTCACATACGCGGTGGTGCGTACTGTCACCGCCCGCATACATCGTCATTGGCTCCTGGAACCCATAGGGTCCAATGTTAACCAATGCAGCATTGCGGCGCGGTCTTTGACCGCCTACCGCAACGGTGTACAATGCCAGTGCAGTTACCTCACATCCCATTGTCCCACTTTACAGGTCAGGCAGCTGCCATTTCAGGGGCCCACATGGCTTAATTTTTAACTGCATCACACATACTTAGGCCTTGCCTCAACACTCATACAGGCCAATTTTCGGATTATAATTAGTGTTCGGTGTAAGCTGTGGGTACGTACCTCTGAGTTGGTTGACTCTGTGCTCGCTGTTTTCCTTCATAGGCACCGTCCGCTGGGACATGTGAGGAGATGGCGGCATCCTCCGGAGTACAGACCGCTGGTGGAACTGTCAACAATGGAGGAAAGACATGTGATCATCACCTACAGGCTTGACCGTGCCACAATCCAGGAACTGTGTGCACAGCTGGAGCCAGACCTGATGTCAGCTATCCGCCATCCCACAAGAATCCCCCCTCTAGTGCAGGTGCTGTCAGTACTCCATTTCCTTGCAAGTGGGTCATTTCAAACAACAGTGGCCATAGCATCAGGGATGTCCCAGCCTATGTTTTCCAACATGTTATCCAGAGTGTTGTCTGCCCTGCTGAAACACATGCGGAGCTACATCGTTTTCCCTCAGGTGGAGAATTTGCCTACAGTGAAAGGAGACTTCTATGCCCTGGGACATATCCCCAACATCATAGGTGCCATTGATGGGACACATGTGGCTTTGGTACCCCACCGCAGGAGTGAACAGGTGTACAGAAAACGGAAGAGTTATCATTCCATGAATGTGCAGATGGTGTGTTTGGCAGACCAGTACATCTCCCATGTGAATGCCAAATTCCCTGGCTCAGTGCATGACGCTTACATCCTGCGGAATAGCAGCATCCCTTATGAGATGGGGCAACTCCAGAGGTACCGTGTGTGGCTATTAGGTGAGCACCTGGAAGCAAGTCAGTGGGAATGGTCGTCTGGGACTGGGGATATCGTTACAGGTTAGTGTGTGTCTAACAGTTGTCCCTCAGCATTTACAGGTGACTCTGGTTACCCCAACCTGTCATGGCTACTGACCCCAGTGAGGAATCCCAGGATAAGGGCAGAGGAAAGATACAATGAGGCACATGGGTGAACACAGTGGATAATAGAGCGGAACTTCGGCCTCCTGAAGGCCAGGTTCTGGTGCCTCCATATGGCAGGTGGATCCCTATTCTACTCACCAAAGAAGGTGTGCCAGATCATCGTGGCCTGCTGTATGCTTCACAACTTAGCTTTGCGAAGACAGGTGCCTTTTCTGCATGAGGATGGTCCAGATGGCGGTGTTGCAGCTGTGGAGCCTGAGGACAGCGATGACGAGGAAGCAGAAGAAGAGGACATGGACAACAGAAACTCGGTGATCCAGCAATATTTCCAGTGAGACACAGGTAAGAATCCAAACCTGCCTACTACATGTACTTTAACACTACTACCTCTCTATTGTCTGTCGTTTTCACCCAGTGTATGGTCACTGAGTTGTCACTTTCCCTTATGATTTCACAGATGTGGGTCCCACTGTGTGACATCTGCTTTGTTTCCTCATGGACTAGAGCTGTGTGACATTGGTATGTTGATATTACAATTGAAAGAGCATTTTGCCACTGTAATTACTAATACAGTATTTCGAAATCACAGACTGACGCCAGATAGTTTTGTGCTTCAAGGGTGTTTATTAAAGTGCTCAAGTATTGGAGGGGGTTTTAAAATGGTGAGGGGTGATGGTGGAGGAATGTCCCTGGCAGAGTCCAGTCTATTAGTCTCGCAGGTGCATTGCCCAAATGGGCATAGGAAGTGGAGCTGGGGCAGTTTGAGGATGGACAGGGGACAGAAGGATGACATTCAGGGTGGTCTAATTTCTCTGTCTTTGTCCTGGACCTCAGGGACCATTTGCAGGGTGATTCTCCCTCTGCAGGGGGTGGGGTGCTGGTGTGGTGGTCCTGTGGCGGTGCCTCCTGTCCACTAGTGCCGGAGGAGGTGGTGGACAGTTTATCGTCCAAGCTAGTGTCAGGGGCCCCTTGTTGTGTCACAGTGTCCCTCCTGGTGTTGAATACTTCCTTCAGCATCCCTACGATGGTGCCCAGGGTGGAATTGATGGCTCTGAGTTCCTCCCTGAAGCCCAAATACTGTTCCTCCTGCAGAAGCTGGGTCTCCTGAAACTTGTCCAGTAACGTTGCCATTGTCTCCTGGGAGTGGTGGTAGGCTCCCATGATGTTGGAGAGGGCCTCGTGGAGAGTGGGTTCCATTGGCCTGTCCTCCCCCTGTCGCACAGCAGCCCTCCCAGTTTCCCTGTGTTCCTGGCCCTCCGTCCCCTGGACCGTGTGCCCACTACCACTGCCCCCAGGTCCCTTTTGTTGTTGGGCTGGTGGGTTAGCCTGGGTTCCCTGTAGTGTTGGACACACTGCTGCTTGACGTGTCCTGGGGACAGAGTTATGGGCCCGCTGGGTGGGTGCTGTGCTGGTGTTTCTAGAGGGGGGAAGCTCTGTAGTGGCCTGTGACTGTGTGAGGGGAACCGACTGTCCCGAGGTCCCTGATGGGCCGGGCTGGTCATCTAGACCCAGTTGGACAGAGGTGCTGTTATCACTGTGGGACTCTTCTGTTGGTGGTGTGGACATGTGTGGACCCTCCTGTCCGGTGACGTTGGGTAGGGGTCCTGCAGGGGTATAAAAGGATGTTTATTACATCTGTGTGTGCCTTGGTGTGCAATAGGTGGGTGACCGTGTACCCCAGTGCTTGCATTCCTGTGTGGGACATTGTGTGATGGTGGTTTAGGGGGGTGTATGGGTATGTGCAGTGTCCATGCTTTGGTGATGGGTGTCCATGCTTTGTTGTTGCATGCAGGGCTTGGTGTTGGGATGGGTGGGTTGTGATAGTGGGACATTTGTGAGGAGTAGGAGTGATAGGGGTGAGGGTGAGGGTGGGGGAATGTGATAGCATGCAGGTAGGGTGGGGGATGTAATAGTTAAGATTTGACTTACCAGAGTCCATTCCTCCATCTACTCCTGCGAGGCCCTCAGGATGCAGAATCGCCAAGACCTGCTCCTCCCATGTTGGTAGTTGTGGGGGAGGAGGCGGGGGTCCGCCGCCAGTACGCTGAACCGCCAGGTGGTGTCTTGAGACCACGGAACACACCTTCCCCCGTAGGTCGTTCCACCTCTTCTTGATGTCATCCCGATTTCTTGGGTGCTGTCCCAATGCGTTGACCCTGTCCACTATCCTTCGCCATAGCTCCATCTTCCTAGCTATGGAGGTGTGCTGCACCTGTGATCCGAATAGCTGTGGCTCTACCCAGACGATTTCCTCCACCATAACCCTGAGCTCCTCCTCCGATAACCTGGGGTGTCTTTGCCGTGCCATGGGGTGGTGTGGGTGATGTGTGGGGTGGTGTGTGTAGTGATAAGTGGGGTAATATTTAGTGGTGTGTTGTGTGAGGTGCGTGGAAGTTCTGTGGGTGATGGTATTGTGTGCCTGTAGATGCTTGGTAGTTCTCTCAGTAATTGTGGTTGTAGGGGTTTGTGGGTGATGTGGGTGGGTGTTTTATATTGTAATGGGTGTGTGGGGGTGGTGCATGTATGTGTATCAGGTGTGCGTATTTTAAATTGTCCATTGAGGCTGTGTTTTGTAGATGTGTGTGTATTTTGAGCGCGGCGGTGTGTACCGCCAATGGAATACCGCGGTTGAAAGACCGCTGCGTGGATTCGTGTGTCGTGATAGTGTGGGCGTATTTCTGTTGGCATGATGGTGGAGTTTTGTTTTCGCCAGTTTATCACTGACCTTTGGTGTGGCGGACTTCTGTGGGTGTCTCAATTTTGGCGGATTCCGAACTGTGGGTCATAATAGCTGTGCCAGAATTCCGCGACCGCTGCGGTGTGTTGTCGGTCTTCTGCCCAGCGGTAAGCAGCTTTTACCGCCAATGTTGTAATGACCGCCTGTGTGTGTTGGTACAAATACTTTACACCTTGCACCCTGAATTTAAGCCTACTGCTCGTGCCAAGCTACCAAGGGGGTCAGCATGGGTTAGCTGATGGTGATTCTCTTTTACCCTTACTAGAGTGAGGGCCATTGCTTGGACAGGGGGTAGCCTGACTGCCAACCAAAGAGTCCATTTCTGACATACTGCATTTGGTTATGTGTATGGTGTTGGGGGTGGGGGTGTTGCATGTGTGTGTCACTCTCTTTTTCCTCCACCCCTCCACTGTGTCCTAAGCAAAAATATCCACTGTGGTCGTCTTCGCCGCCGTTGGTGTTCGTAATGGAGCAGAAGGTAGAAGATCATGAGGAACAGACGCAACACGGGCTCCATGGCGGCGTGGTTCTTCCCTGAGTCTCCACAGGTGAGTCCTTTGACTTCTGAAATCTGTTTCCGCCAGGCTTTTGATGTCGTTGGTACCTTCCTGGAAAAAAATGGCAGATTGGTGTCTCATAATACAGTGGCCCAAACATTATCTTCTACCTGGCTGTAGGCAGTTACCGCTGTGGTGCCTGTTGTTTTCGCCCTGGCAGTCGGTGTGTTAAAGTGGATGTCTGTCTGAGCGATTTACGCTGTGGTCATAATTTCATATTTATTACCGCCGGCTTGTTGGCAGTATTACTGCTGCTTTATCACCAACCACCAGGGTTGTAATGAGGGCCACTGTCTTCAAACATTGGTTATGAAGTCATAACCCAATATGCAAACTGTTACCTTCTAAATCTAACAAAATGACTAGTTTGGGCAATCTGCAGTTTGTCATCAGTCATTCTACAATGATAAAAACTACTAACTACCCTCATGTACTTACCAATCTGACACTTTTGACACATTATTTTTCATATGTCCTGGATAGGTTTATTGCACACAAAATGTTGGACAGGTTGATAAAAGGATTCATGATGTACGGAAGTCCACTGAGAATGTAATGAATTCACAGTAAAAGTTCCCTTGTCCCAGGACATATTACCCAATATCAGCCCTAACTGGATGACATTGGCAGACTCATGGAGAGGGAAATAAGGTTTGGAAATCACTCAACATAGGAGTGTGTCTAAATGTAACTGGACAAGGAGGTATAGCACCAAAATATTACTGCTTGCATGTTTTTTTTAAATCTAACACACCACTTTTAACAGTGGAAGGAATAGCCAGGACTATTATCTTGTCCAATGTACACACAACTCATTAGTACTTTGTGAGAGAACAGGGCTGATTGCAGAGCCCCCCTAACCTTTTGACCCCATTCTCCACTTTTTGCTGGTGTTTTCCTGACTGTGATGGTGCCCTGGGTACTGCTAACTAGTCCCAGGGCCTGTGCTCTGTGTAAAATCAGTATGCAAATTAGGCTAATTATAATTGTCTAAGTCAACCTACCTATAAGTCCCTAGTATATGGTAGGGCATGTAGGTTTAGGGACCCTAGCATAGGTAGTGCAGCCATAGGTGCACTACTGAGGTGCCCAGTGTCATTTTAAAGGCAGGCCTGCCTTGCAGGCTGCTTTTAAATTAGTTACATGCAAATTCGACTTTGGAATTAAAAGTAGTTCCAAAGTCTTAAATTACCTTATTATTACATATAAGTCACCCCTAAGGTGTGCCCTATGTGCCCCTAGGGCAGGGTGCCATGTAACTATAAGCAGGGACCTTATAAAAATAGTTTTATAAGCCCTGGTGAGGTAAAACAGCCAAATGTGTTTTTCCCTCAGTGTAGTGAATGGTCTCCATAGGCTAGAATGGGGAGACTTTATTTTACTTTTTAAAATCCCCTTAAGTAACAGATACCAGACTTTTGGTATCAAATTAATTGTTATAATAAATCCCACTACTTCCAGCTGTGGGATTTAATATAACTTGTTCAGGTAAAGAGTTTTAAACCTTACCTGAAAAGTTGCCAACTTCAGCCCTGCAGTGTTTTTGCTGCTGTGCTCTGATTGGCCAGCCTCTGGCAGCCTGGCCAGGCTGCATTGATGAGGTGTGAAGTGGCCTGGCTCCACACAAAGAGATGTGCCTGTGGGAGGAGATCTCCCCCCAGCAGATGGTGAAGCAGGAAGGGGAAGGGCTGCCAAACTGGTCTTGAAAGGCATGGAAGGACATTTGGAGCAACCCAGAAACACCCTCACATCCTGAAAACCTAGACAATTAGGTGCCCCCTTGATTAGATTAGGAGAGGGCAGGAACAGGGTGTGTTTAGGATTTTTAGCCACACCAGTGGGTGGGCTCAGCGAGATGTAACCTCCAAAAATCATTTTCAGCCATGATGGATTTTTGAGGAATGTTGATCCCTGAGATTGATTTTTGCCACACTTCCCAGGAAGTGGTCATCAAAGGGGGACAGAACCTGCACCTGATTGGAGAACCAGGACCCCACTGTTTTTCACACCCAGGAGCAGGGATAAACTGTCAGACCTGCAACCTATCAGATTCCAACAAGGAAGAACTACAGGAGAAGAAGGACTTCTCTACTGGACCCCTGACCTGCACCTGGACACTGCACTCTGGAGGACTGCACCAGCTGCACACTTGGGCTTCACCACTAAAAGGACTTTACCTGTTTTCTACTGCTTCAAGAAGGGACTCCCTGTTTGCTACAGGTACAAATGAGCTGCCCTGCATCAAGTCCTGCAAGCAGAGCCCACCTGACCAGCGTCCAGTGGCCATTTGAGGATTCTGACCTGGTGCATTCTGGGAATTGTAGTCCCAACTCCCAAGGAGCAACTCAGAGCTTCTCGAACCTTGGATCAAATTGTGGACACTTCAAGGACACAAAAAGGACCTCTGGAAGAAGATCTAGAAGTTTGCAGACGGTTTGAGCAACTCCATAAGTTGAAGAGGTGCATTGTGGGAGTTGTAGTCCCAGACCCCAAGAGGCAAACCAGAGCCTCTGAACCCTTGGCTTGTGCTGTGGACCACTTTTCTGAATCAAACACTTCTGAAAGTAAGTGTGACAGTGTTACCCCGTGGGTGTCCTAAACTCTGGACTTTGTTCCTTTCCGGTGTAACTTAATTTTAACCCTTTGAGCACTAGTTGCTTCTATGAGCTAGAAAGCATTCATTCTTTAAAAATTCATATCTTTGGTTCTCCTTATCCGATTTTATTCATTTTGGTGTCATTTTGAAGATAAAAATATAATCTATTTTGGATTTTTAAACAGTTTCCTGTGTTTTATTTAATTATTGTTTTGTGATCTCTGAAAGCTTTACGCTTTGTCTCCTAAGTTAAGCCTTGTCGCTCGTTGCCAAGCTACCAAGGGTTGAGCTGGGTTTAATTAATTGGGACCTGACTGGACCTAAGTGGAGGTTAGTGGCCTGTTGCTAAGTGTTGTTACTTACCTGCCCTTACCAATGACCCATTTTCCAACATACCTACATAATCCAACTGACACAATAGAAGCCCATACAACTTATATGAAACAGAGTACTCACCCCCTTGTCTCTGCTGTGCTGCCCTCAACCACCCATCTAACTCTGGGTAGGCCACCGCCAATATGCAGGCCATTAGAGTGGTCAGGGCCCGATGGGAACCCCTCCCTCATTGGGAGGACGTTCCCAGCTGGGCCTCCATGATCTTCCAGGCCCAGCATCTCAGGTCCTCCCACCTCTTTCTGCAGTGGGTGCTCCACCGGCTATAGATCCCCAGGGTCTGAACTTGGTTGGCAATGGCTCTCCATAAAACCTTTTTTCTGATGGGCGCTGACCTGCTTCGGAGACACAGACAAAAGGAGATATTAATGTAGAGTCTTAGTACACCTACAGCAATGGCCTACAGACAGCATGCACAGCACAACACAACCCCAGTAGTCAATCATGCCATGTCTATATTCATGCACTTTCACCATCAAACAACACCCTAGCTCATAAGTATACCACATTGTACTGACATGTTTATCTGGAGCCCCATACAACTGTCCTTACAGTGGTAGGACCCCTTCCACCAGTTTCTCGATTTCCTCTGTGATGAAGACAGGGGACCTATCTCCTGCAGGACGTGCCATTGTCACTTCCAAATACAGAACACAGCATTGGAGGCCATGCTTGCATGAGTGTCAGGAGTCAAGTGAGCTGGGCTACAGGAAATGGTGGTCACAGCTGCCGTGGTCATGACCGTCACCACCGGCGGTGATCATCATTGGCCCCAGTTTCCCATAGACATCAATGTTAAACAAATGGGGAGTTACGTGGCGGTTCTGACCGCCTACTGCCATGACAACTAATGCCGGTGGAATGAGGTCACTTCCATCTGTCCTCTGCATGCAGGTCAGGCGGCTGCCATTTCACATATTTTAAAGATTTCTATGTCATCCTAGTGTCATAGCATGAAGTTAATTGCTAGTTGCTTGATGTATGATGTCAACTCACGTGAACTCACTAGTGAAGTGAGTGCCACCTGCCAATATGTCTGATGTATAATCTGTTCAATGTGTGGATGTTTGATAACTGTATCCGACTTAGGGACGAGTTTACAATGCCGGACATCCATCTCTGTACAGACCCCTTGTGACAAGTAGATCAATGGAATTGACAGCCAGGATGTCGCAGTTGTATAGTTTGTGAGTGACTGTGTCCCTGTGTCAGGTTTCAAATACCTTACAAGACTTGTCCTGTTTACCACTTCTATGGTGTACTCTAGTAAAGACAGTGTAAGAGATTTCCTGAAATGTGTTCTGTCCTATGCCTAGATACTGTCCATTGGGCAGATTAAGAAATGCACACTCTACCAGCCCTAGTTGACCTTGCTATCATGAAAGAAAGACACATAATGAACCGTGAGACCATAAGGTAACTGTGTACCCCGTTGGAGCCAGATCTCCTGCCAGCCATATGTAATCCACATGCCATCCCACCAACAGTACAGGTGTTATGTGTCCTACATTGCCTCCTCTCAGGATCTTTTCAGGTGACAGTAGGACTGGCTGCAGGAATGTCACAGGCGATGTTCAGTTTTGTGTTACAGGATATACTGGATGCCTTACTCAAGCACTTGAACAGCTACATCAGGTTCCTACAATGTGCTGATCTGCACACTGAGAAGTCGGCCTTTTATGACATTGCACACGTTCCACATGTCATAGGGGCCATCAATGACACCCTCATTGCTTTAGTTCCCCCCAGGGCCAATGAGCAAGTCTACAGGAGCAGGAAGATACAATATTCAATCAATGTGCAGGTGGCGTGTCTTGCCGACCAATACATATCCCATGTGACAGCAAAGTTCCCAGGATCTGTACATGATTCTTATGTCTTGAGGAACAGCAGCATCCCACAAATGATGTTGCGACTATAGATAGACAGGGCCTGACTCATTGGTAAGTGTACCACTGTCTATGTCTAACGTTTATGCTACTTTACTTCATAGTCAGCTCTGTGCCTCTCATGGTTCCCTAATGATTCATACCTTTGTGGACACAGGTGACTCTGGCTACCCCAACCTGTGCTGGCTCCTGACACCATGAGGCACCCTACAACAGATGGGGAGGACAGTTACAATAAGGCTCACGGCCAAATGACACGTGTAATTGAGAGGACATTTGGGCTATTGAAAGCAAGAATCAGATGTCTACACGTGTCTGGTGGTGCCCTACACTACAGACCACAGAATGTCTGCCAAATCATTGTAGCATGTTGAATGCTACACAATCTTGCCTTGAGAAGACATTTTCCACTGTTGGTTGAGGAGGAGGTGGCAGCTGGACGAGTGGCTCAGGCTGATTACTCTGGAAGTGACGTGAAGGCAGATGAGGAGGATGCAGTTGACTCTGGGACTGAGTTGATTCGGCAGTTCTTCTAACGAGTGCCAGGTATGTGTGGTCTCAATTTTATGGGAAATATAGCCATGTCTGCCTAGTGACATTATCCCTCCTTGTGTTTTGCATCAGGGGATGTGAGTGTACTACATCTATCCATCTGTGTTATGCATTTTGATGGGATGCTGATTTCCCATCAGTGGAAGTGTAACTGCTATACTACCTAAGGCATGTGGTACTTGCTGTTGGCATGGCATGACTTCAGCATAAGGTTCCCCATGTTGCATGGTTTCAAGACTGCAGATTGGATATGTATGGTCTGCCCTAAATCTATCACATGACAGTCGAGCTACCTATCCACACTGTTCCCAAACCTGTTGTCAGGCAACTACCAGTTTTAAACATTGCAAGATAGGTTTTCTGTTGGTGATGTTAGCAATGATGAATGGTTCTTTTTCTCTGTATCTGTGTGACCTACAGGCTTACCTTGCTGATATGTGGTGACCTTCCCACTACAACATGATTCCTGAGGATTGCATTGTGTCTTGTATGTGTATTGGATGTGCAACATGAGAGACATCATTGAAGCTTTACCCTATCTTGTTCTATCTTCAGGTCAGATATGTGTATCCACTCACAACTGTTGGTACCCTTGGCATAGGATTACAGTACCGGAAGGAAGTCATGACCAACCTGCTGTATATTTCTGCCACATTGTCCCATCTGTCAGACTTATTGACACCTACATGTGCATTAAATTTATCTCTTTCAAATTAAATGGTACTGGTTACAATGATGACATGTAAGCTATTACTCTGCTGAAATGTGTCTATTGTGATTCAAAGTGCATTTGCTGAGAAGTGGGGTTATGGGGTTTGAAAGTATCAGAGTAGATGGCCCAGCTGTTGGTTTCACAGCTCTAATCTCCAAGGGGAAATTGAGTTTTGGCAGTGGGTAGTTAACTGATTGTCTCAGTGGCACACAAGGGAGACTATTCAGGAAAGAAATCACTTTCTGGCAGTGTTTTTGGTATTGGCATCAGGTCCTGCAGGATGCCTGGATCGATTACCTTGTTTGCATGGCAGATCCTCAGCTGCAGGGGCAGGGATGATCATAGCCTGTGGGTCCTCTGTCTGGGCCTCCATTGCAGTAGCAGTGGCAGATGTAGATGGCACATATGTTGCTTGGCTACTGGTAGGAGCCTGCTGGTGGGTGGAGGATGCACACAGGATGCTGGTGAGTTCAGTGAGTACCCATAGATTGATCTGTCTGTGGGACACAGGTTTGGGGAAGAGGGATTTCCTGTGTTGTAGCAGCCACAGAGGTCGGAGACTCAGATGTGGGCAGGGTGAGGCTGGTGGTGGTGGACTGACCAGTCATCCTGGATGGGCCAGGTGAGGCATCCCCTTCCAGACACCCAGAGTTGTAGTCCTAAATTGGGCCTACTTCCAGGGGCTGACTGTCTGACTCTGGCATCCTCTGCTGTGTGGCAGTAGTAGGGATACCTGTGGATGGAAAGGAAGTTTGTTACATTGTTGAATTGTACTTGTTGTTCACATGGTTGTACGGAGCCATAGCCTTGAAATGCTTTTCAGTGTTGACAATGACAGCTGCTTGACCAGTGGCATTGTTTAAGGGCTGATGGATAGCGCTGTTGTGTGTTTTTAGTAAAGAAGGTTATGGTCATCAATGCTGTCATTGTCAATGTACTAGTGAGCAGTCAAAGTATCCTGTAGGTGAAGGAGATGACATGGTTATATGTGCAGGTGTCATGATGTGGAGTGGAATTAGCAGTTATACAAGGGTGGGGAGAGTTGCCTTGTGGTAGTTGTAGTACTTGCTACAGTGGGAGATATCTGTGCATTTGGTGGTCCTGTGTGGGATTAGTGGTAGTGGGGAGGTGTGGAATGCAAGGGAGGGTATTGGGTTCACAGTGGATTGGTGCATGTAAGAGTGCTGTGAGGGGGTATAAGGGTAGTGGGATGCATGCTGTGCAGGAGTACATGGTACTTGGGGAGTGTTGTTGACTTACCAGAGTCCAATCCTCCTGGTATTCCAGTCAGGCCCTCTGGGTGCAGGAATGGCCAAGATCTTCTCCTCCCACAATGTTAACTCTAAGAGAGGAGGTGGGGTCCACTACCAATCTTATTGATGGCTACCTGGTGTCTTGCCGCCATAGACTGGACCTTCCCCTGTATGTCATTCCACCTCTTCCTGAGATCCTCCCTTGTGCATGGATGGTTTACCACTGAATTCACCCGGTCGACAATCCTCTGCCATAACTCACTTTTCCTGGCTATGTATGTATGCTGGACCTGTGCTCCAAACAGTTGTGTCTCCACTCTGATGATTTTGTCTACATTGACCATCATCTCCTCTTCTGTGAATCGTGGGTATTTCTGTCCTGACATGGTGGTTGTGGGTGGGGGGGCCTACCTGCAAAAGTTAGGTACCATTTTTATCAGGAAACTTGGGGGACTTGCTCGGTGGAAGGAAATCTGTGACTCTTCTCAGATTCTAGAACTTTCTATCACCGAAATGTTAGGAAAAGGTGTTTTTTGGCCCAATTTTGAGGTTTACAAAGGATTCTGGGTAACAGAACCTGGAGAGAAGCCCCCGAGCCACCCCATCCTGGATTTCCCTAGCATCTAGTTTTAAAGAATGCACAGGTTTGGTAGATTTCCCTAAGTGGCAGCTGAGCTAGAGGCCAAAATCCACAGCTTGGCACGTCTCAAAAAACAGGTCTGATTTCTTTGGGAAAATGTGATGTGTCCATGTGGTGTTTTGGGGCATTTCCTGTTGCGAGCACTAGGCCTACCCACAAGTGAAGTATGATTTTTATTGGGACACTTGGGGGAACATTGGGTGCAAGAAAATGTGTGGCTCCTCTCAGATTCCAGAACTTTCTGTCACTGAAATGTGAGAAAAAAGTATTTTTTGGCCACATTTTGAGGTTTGCAAAGGATTCTGGGTAACAGAACCTGGTAAGAGCCCAACAAGTAACTCCATTCTGGATTCCCCTAGGTGTCTAGTTTTAAAAAATGTGCAGGTTTGGTAGATTTTCCTAGGTACCGGCTGAGCTAGAGGCTAAAATCCACAGCTAGGCACTTTGCAAAAAACAGCTCTGTTTTCTTTGGGAAATTTTGATGTGTCCACGTTTTGTTTTGGGGCATTACCTGTCACAGGCGCTAGGCCTACCTGCAGAAGTGAGGTACAATTTTTATCTGGAGACTTGAGGGAATGCCGGGTGGAAGGAAATTCATGGCTCCTCTCAGATTCAAGAACTTTCTGTCACCGAAATGTGAGGAAAAAGTATTTTTCTGGCCACATTTTGAGGTTTGCAAAGGATTCTGGGTAACAGAACCAAGTGAGAGCCCCACAAATCACCCGATCTTGGGTTACCCTAGGTGTCTAGTTTTAAAAAATGTGCAGGTTTGGTAGGTTTCCCTAGGTGCTGACTGAGCTAGAGGCCAAAACCTACAGATAGGCACTTTGCAAAAAACAGGTCTGTCTTCTTTGGGAAAATGTGAGGGTCCAAGTTGTGTTTTGGGGCATTTCCTGTCGCTGGCGCTTGGCCTACCCACACAAGTGAGGTACAATTTTTATTGGAAGACTTGGGGGAACACTGGGTGGAAGGAAATTTGTGGCTCCTCTCAGATTCCAGAACTTTCTGTCACCAAAATATGAGGAAAATGTGTTTTTTTGACCAAATGTTGAGGTTTGCAAAGGATTCTGGGTAACAGAACCTGGTGTGAGCCCTACAAGTGAACCCATATTGGATTCCACTATGTGTCTAGTTTTAAAAAATGCACAGGTTTGGTAGGTTTCCTTAGGTGCCGGCTGAGCTAGAGAACAAAATCCACAGCTAGGCACTTTCCAAAAAACATGTCAGTTTCCTTTGGGAAAAATGTGATGTGGCCATGTTGCATTTCCTGTCACGGGCATTAGGCCTACACACGCAAGTGAGGTACCATTTTTATCGGGAGACATGAGGGAATACAGAATAGCAAAAAAAGTGTTATTGCCCCTTGTGTTTTTCTACATTTTTTCTTTCCAATTGTAAGACAGTGTGTAAAAAAGACGTCTATTTGAGAAATGCCCTGTAATTCATATGCTAGTATGGGGACCCCAGAACTCAGAGATGTGCAAATAACCACTGCTTCTTAACACCTTATCTTGTGCCCATTGTGGAAATACAAAGGTTTTCTTGATACCTATTTTTCACTCTCTGTATTTCACCAAATGAATTTCTGTATACCCGGTATAGAACGAAAACCCATTGCAAGGTGCAGCTCATTTATTGGCTCTGGGTACCTGGGGTTCTTCATGAACCTAGAAGCCCTATATATCCCCACAACCTGAAGCGTCCAGCAGATGTCACGGTATATTGCTTTAAAAAATCTGACATCGCAAGAAAAAGTTACAGAGTAAAACGTGGAGAAAAATTGCAGTTTTTTTTACCCCAATTTGAATATTTTTTTTATATCACCTGTTATTTTCTGTAGGAAATCCTTGTAGGGTCTACACAAATGACCCCTTTCTGAATTCAGAATTTTGTCTATGTTTCAGAAATGTTTAGCCTTCCGGGATCCAGCATTTGTTTCACACCCATTTCTGACACTAACTGGAAGGAGGCTTAAAGGATACAAAATAATAAAAATGGGGTATGTCCCTGTAAAATGCCAAAATTGTGTTGATAAATGGGGTTTTCTGATTCAAGTCTGCTTGTCCCTGAAAACTCAGAAGATGGTGATTTTAGCACTGCAAACCCTTTGTTGATGCCATTTTCAGGGGAAAACCACAGGCCTTCTTCTGCAGCTCTTTTGTTGCACTTTTTAAAAACAAAATGAAATTTTTGCTGTATTTTGGCTAATTTCCTGGTCTCCTTCAGGGGAATCCAGAAACTTTGGGTACCTCTAGAATCACTACTATATTGGAAAAAAGGACACAAATTTGGCGTGGGTAGCTTATGTGGACAAAAAGTTATTTTTGTCTAAGCGTGAACTGCCCAAAATAGCATAAAAAAGGCCTGACACCTGATGGGGAAAAGGCCTGGCAGGGAAGAGGTTAAGAGAGGATCATCTTGAAAGCCCAAGCAGCATCTATGCTGCTGCATTCTGCAAATATAGGAGCCTTTTCAAATGTGATTGGGTAACACCTAGATGCAGAACATTGCAGTAGTCCATTCTGATTATATCTAGCACCTGGACTACTGTTTTTTGGGTTGACTCAGGAAGGACGTGAAGATTTTTTTTCAAGGGATCTTAAAATCCCCAAGTATTATTCTGGGCATTGATGGAAAGCTTATCATGAAATAGATGAAGATATTCTTAACCTTGGGCTTGGGAGAGCATAATAGCCCAAGGTTATTTGGCCACCAAGCATTGGACCAGATGTTGAGATACGTGCCCAGTACCAGAACCTCAATCTTTTCAGCATACAGTTTTCGACCATTAAGGTCCATCCAAGAGGCAACATCCACTAGACATCAATGAAGGGAGAAGGCCATCTGCTTGCTATTTTATTACAGTGTTATAATGAGCTGTGTGTCATCAGCGTATGAGATAATAGTAAAACTATACTGCTCAATGACCCCTAACAGAGGGCTGACATAAACAGTAAAATGAGTTAGACTCAAAGACGAGCCCTGAGAAACTCCTTGCTGCAGAGAGCAAGTTAATGACTGAAATGGTTTTTGTGACACCTGGATGGTGCGTCCCTGCAAGAATGAAGTCAGCTAATGTAGTGCTGTGCCACTGATGCCATTGCACCAAAGCTGCTTGAAAAAAATATTGTGAGATCAAATGTCAAATGCGGCACTAAGATTTAGCATAATAATGGCCATGGTATTGTCCTCATCCATAATCTGCCTTGCAGATTCAGAGGCCAGCAGCAAGGCTAACTCCGTGCTTCAAGAATGGCAAAAGCCTGATTCATTTCTGTTAGGAGTGTATTTTTTTTTCAAAAATAGAGAGCTGTCTATTTACATGCTTTTTTGCTAACTTGCCAAAAATCGGCAACAGTGTTATAGGCTGAGAATGTTCAGGCCTTGACCAGTAGTGTTTTCATTAAGAAAACAAACCACATTGGCATGTTTTCATTGTTGGGGAACACAACCAAAGGACAGGGAGAGATTAATCACTTAACGTTCTACAGGCTGGATATTCTTGTAGCCCTCTTCCAAAACGGTAGGGGAAATTGGATCTGCTGGAGAACCAGATTTAATGATGGAGAAGAGGGAAGTCAATTCAGTAGGGACGATTTTGCTAAATTTCTGTAGCTCAACACTGGTGGCAACCCAGTCAAACCACATCCCTAGCTGCAAGTGACCCCTGGCTCTTTTTAGGAAAGATAGTATGGATTTTCTGTGCTATTTCAGCAAAACGATGCTATTGCATTGCAACTATCTTCAGAAGGCAAAGGTGAGACAGAAGCTAACGATGTGAGAGGTTTTACAACCTGAAAAATTGTATGCAAAGAATTGTTAGCACATCTTTGAGTAGTATGCACTATTGTATATACTTTCAGTACCACCTTATAATTTACCTAACAACAGGGGTCATGGGGCCTGATTTAGATATTGGCGAGTGGGTACTCCATTACATCGGTGACACATATCCCCTTGGCCGAAATATAAATCTCATCAAATATAATGCGATTCAGATTTCGGCATATGGGATCTCTGTCACTGTTGTGATAGAGTAACTCATCTGCCAATATCTAAATCATGCACATAATCTTTTCATGAGAGGGGATCAAGCCTCCGACACTCCTTTTAAGAAGCAAAAATGTCATTGTTAAACCACCGAGCTGAGGACATTTATCTCCTAGCAGCCTATTTGACAAGGGGGGCAATTTGGCCAAGAGCATCTCTTCACCAGAAGTCCAATTAAGTGCTGGCTTTATCTCTATTCTCATTCATGTACAGACTATTGTTTTTCAGAGTGAGTTTGATCCTCACTGGGGTCACTGTAGACCACTTCTGAGCCCAGGAGGGTGCAGGTGTAGCAATCACTGGCAACCGATCACAGGTTATATTTAAAGGAATAGCTAAATGATCGGACCAAACCAACGTAATAGGAATGTCTATCTCAATTTTTGCCATGTTAGTAAACACAGGGTCCAGAATGTGTCACGATCTGTGTGTGGGGATGGATGACAACTGGCACGGCTGTAAACTCTCTAAGTTGCCAGTTAAAGTGTTTGTTATTCGTCAATCAGCATCATCAAAATGATTAATAAAGTCACCCAGCACCAACAGATTAGCAAATTGCAAAGCTAGAGGGGACAATGTGTCTGCTAATGATGGTAGAAAAGTTCAGCACCAGCCCTGGGGGATGATAAAGAAGAACTCCTGACACCACAAACACTTTTTGAGAGAGGCAAAGAAAAAAAAGAGGCCTCACTGGCTTCAAATGGGAGGTCACAGAAAGAGCATTTAAAGTCTCTCCTAAAAATTACAGCAATTCCCTCCTCCGTCTGGAACAGTCTATCTTGCCTGACAATCGAATAACCTTGTGGAATGGCCTCTAGTATGTCTGGAAAGGAATCCTCTTTAAGCCATGTGTTGGTTAAGAGAGCTGCATCTGGCCCAAGTTCCTCAATGAAGCCATGCATGACTATCTTGTGCTTGATCAGTGACCAACAATTGAGTGAAAGGAATTTAAATTTAAGAGTCTTGTGAACAAGTACCTCAAAGTTGGTTTTAGTTATCATAGGGGTGGAAGTTTTGAGTGAAAAACCACAGTGGCTACACCTGTCGTCCACGTTTCCGACATTTATGAGCCCACTGCAGCTTTTGGTCATAATAGTGCACAGGTCCATAAGAACATATTTAGCAAACACAATAGTTACTGACCTGAAAGAGTCAGAGGTCCTGGCCCCTTGTGCCATCCAGGTATGTACGGGCGCAAACGGGCTTGCCTTTGGCGTGCATTCGGCAAATTCCCAGAGTTAAAACTTGATTTTACAAAGGAATTACAAAAGAGTAGCAGCAATGATATGAGCAGAGTTTTTAAATTAA
Organism: Pleurodeles waltl; assembly: GCF_031143425.1. Lineage (NCBI taxonomy): Eukaryota > Metazoa > Chordata > Amphibia > Caudata > Salamandridae > Pleurodeles > Pleurodeles waltl. The sequence goes on along the minus strand of NC_090444.1, from coordinate 1,445,861,654 downwards.
ATGGGTAGGTGCAACAGAATTATAACATCACTTGCAGCAGTCATGTTAAAGCTGGGCAACACCCTTTCTTTTATGGCTAGCTTCCATAAAGACTGGAATGCTGACCAAGATGGTACTAGAATCCCCCTGGTCACATAGCTTAGCACGCACCACTGCTGCAAGCCTCCGCTTCTCAGAAGATGCCCCCATTCCCCTAACAGTCTGCCCTCACAGCACACCCATGGGAAAGAGACAAGGTTTAAAAGAGCCTGCTTTCAGAGTCGCTCTAATAGGCGACTCCCAAAAATAAAACTTGTTTTAAAAAAATAATTTTAAAACAGTAGAAGCAATGAAACTAGCAGTGTTTTTTTAAATAAAGTTCCCAAGTGCATCAGAATGTTCTACATAGCATGCAGCAGTCCTGTAATAGCCACCCAGCACCCTGGCTTTTATGGCCAGCTTCCATAAAGACTAGAACACTGCTCAAGATAGTGCTAGAATTTCTCCTGTTGCGTGTACACACACCACTGCTGACCTGAATCCCCCCTTACAAGCCTATGCTTCTCAGAGGTGGCTCCAAATGGTAAGTCCACCCTCACAATACACCTTTAAAAAAGAGGCAACGTTAAAAAAGATCCTACATTCAGGGTCACTTTAACAGTTGAAATCCCCCCAAAAACTTGTTTTATAAAACAATTTCAAGAGTAGCAGCAATGATATTAGCAGTATTTTTTAAATAAAGTGCAACAGAATTTTACCGTAGCGTGCAGCAGTCTGGTAACAGCCACTCAGCACCCCCACTTTTATGGCCAGCTTGCATAAATACTGGAACGCTGGCCAAGTTGGAGCTAGAGTTCCCCCGATCACATGGCTTTACACACATCACTGCTGACCTGAACCCCTTCCTGCAAGCCTCTGCTTCTCAGAGGATGCCCCTAACGGCAAGTTCACCCTCACCGCACACCCATTGAAAAAGACAAAATTAAAAAAGAGCCTGCATTCGGAGTCACTTCAACAGTTGAATTCCCAAAATTAAAACTTGTTTTTAGAAAATAATTTTAAAAGAGCAACAGGAATTATATTAGCCACATTTTTTAAAGAAAGTACCTAAGTACAACAGGATTTTACGGTAGCATGCAGCAGTCCGTTACAGTAACAACCGTGCGCCCTCGATTTTAGGGCCAGCCTCCAGAAAGGCTAAAACACTGACCGAGATGGAGCTAGAGTTCCCCCCGTCACGTGGCTTTACACACACCACTGATGACCTGTGTCCCTTTCCTGCAAGCCTCCTCTTCTCAGAGGATGCTCCAAACGGTAAGTCCACCCTCACATCAGATACAAGGTTAAAAAGAGCCAGCATTCAAAGTCGCTTTAACAGTTGAATTTCCAAAATTACAACGTGTGTTTGTAAAAGAATTTTAAAAGAGTAGCAGGAATGATAGTAGCAGAATGTTTTAAATAGAGTGCCCAAGTGCAACAGAATTGTACTGTAGCGTCCAGCATTCCAGGAACAGCTGCGCAGTCCCTTATTTTTATGGCCAGCTTCCATAAAGACTGGAAAGCTTACCAAGAAGGTACTAGAATCCCCCTGGTTGCATGGTTTAACATGCATTAGTGATGAACTGAATTCTATGTCAGGCTTCGTATTGTGCTTTCTTTCTTTACTGTAAACACACAGCAGGCAATATAAAAACAGCACTACATTTCCCAAGAGCTTTACAGCCTCGTTATGACCCCCAATCACGGCCCACTATCTGGTATATAGAGCATGAATACTATAGTCCCTCCTCTTTGAGTGTATGTTTGACAGTATGTTTATATTTAGCGCGGCTTGTTGCCTTCAGGTGCCTTGATTGTGGCATGCTTCACTAGCACACTCTGCGATTAGGTCATTTTGCCATCGGTATAAATATTTGCAGATTTCCACTACCGCCGGTGAGGAGTGCCAGGATTGGCCATGTCGTGTGGAGAGCAGACCTCTTTTTTGTTGCCGTTTTCGTGAATGCGCACAGACCCGTTTTCAGAGTTTGGTGGGAGCGCGCTTCAGCAATAGGGAGAAGGTTATTTTTTTAGTTCTCAGTGCTCCCCCTGCTCTATGCCTGGAGGGGCTGAAATAATTGCCAGAGCCTGGCTCGAGGGGATTCTGGTGCTTCCTCCTCCAATTTATTGATATAATTGATCTGAAAATACCAGCAGGGAGAATTTTGCTCCCTTTTTAGCACCTGGGTGTCCCCTCCATATATATTTACATTACACTTTCAGTTGGGACCTCTATTTTATTATCTTCTTACTTTTGCACTGAAATACATGGCCCAGCAATACCCAGATGATGACCAGTATGGGGATTAGGATGCTGGACACTATGATCAGCACATAGAAGAGCGCCTTGTGGAGGCTCTAGACTTCCACGTACAAGATTCTGTAAATAAGGCTTTAGTGAAAGCCCTGCACCAGTTTGTGCAACCTATCTTCACCTTTGGCATTGAGCGCTTTGGCGCAGGCTCGGGGAACCCCACCCCTGCAGTGGTCAATATAAATTAGCCTGGCCCGTCATCAGCGTATGAACCTTTGGAACAGTCCATTAATGTGATCTTGAATGATCACGAGTATGAAGCCTTTAAGAGTCATAAAGCTTCTCCTTCATTTCAGACTATCCTGGATACATCTGACTAGTCCAATTCTTCTGATTCGGACAATAAGTTGTCCCCTGACAAACCCCAAGGCAAACGCAAGTGTAAGACTCATCAATCTGAGGCTCCTTTGATTCCCCCCCAGTAAGAATTTACAATTTGATCCTGATGCTATAGTACATCCAAGATCCACTGAATGGACCCCATGTCAAGAGGTGGCAGGGTATGTTCAATCCAAACTCCAGAAAAGTTTTGAGAAGGACATTCTCAACACATTGCGTTCAGAATGCCCTTGCCATGTTCTCTCCGGCAAGGTTGCGGAGACTCCTGAACTTGATCCTCACATGGTGACTTTCCTTAAAAAATATGCTAAGGATCCGAAAAAAGGTACTAATAGAGCCTGGCGGGGATCCCAGGACAAGTTGTTAGATATTTCTGGTACCCTCACTAAGATTTTAGATTTAGCGGTTCAAGCTAGGGAGAAACAAGAATCAATAAATCCTGACTTCCTGCTTGAATGGGCCCAAAGGGCCACTTGTTTATTAGGAAACACCAATTGCTCAGTTTCCACAGAACGTAGGAAGTCTCTCCTGCTGCGTAATGATCCCAAATTGACAGAATTAGCGCCCTCTGATGCAGGTCCTGCTGCTAATAGACTCTTGTTTGGCGACAAATTCGTCAAAGGCCTGGCCAAATATGTGGCTACATTCTCGGCTTTGGATAAGGCCCACACCTCAATCAAGAAGGCCTTTTTCGCAGGGCCAGATGCTTCGGAGGTCGAGCGCCAGTCCGGTTAAACTCCCAGACCTCCTGTCCATACTATTGAGGCAGAGGAAGCTCCGGCCACCAAAACAACTCCAATTTTTACCCTTCGAGAGGCAGAGGTTACAGAGGTCGCAATCCCAGGTGGCCTCACGGAGGAGGACAGTACAACCAAAGTTCCTCTCAACCAGGCAACAATTCTTACTCCCAGGGAGATCTTATTGGTGGGCAGAGTGAGTATGTTTGTGCACAACTGGTCTTTAATCACACACAATGCATGGGTGCTAGAGACGGTAGCAGGTTATCATCTAGAAATGTTATTCAACTCCCAAACAATCGTTCATTCCACCCCCTCTTAGTTTGTCCCATCTAGAGAGCACTTTCATAGATCAAGAAGTAGAAGCTCTTCTTCGAAAAGGGGCCATTGTCCCTTCTCATCCTCACCCCAGAGGGTTTATCAGTACTATTTTCCTGGTCCTGAAGAAAGGAGGGGGTTTCCTCCTGGTGCTCAAGCTCCGGCAATTTAACTTGTGGATTGTGTACCGGCATTTCAAAATGGAAGGCATTCATCATCTCCGAGGTCTTTTGTTGTAGGGCAACTGGATGGTCTGTTTAGATCTCAAAGATGCTTACCTGACCATTCCTATTTTCGCTCCTCATCGTCGTTTCCTGCAGTTCTTTTGGTGAAAAAAGTGTTACGAGTTGTCAGTTCTTCCTTTGGGACTGTTGTCCGCCCCTTGGAGTTTTACAAAAATCTTGTGCCCAGTCATGCAGTGGCAAAGAGAAAAGGGAGTGTGGCTCATAGTTCATCTCAATGACATTCTTATCATGGCGCAAGAAAAATGTCTGGTTCTTCTACAACTTTCATGAACGATTCAGCTGCTTCAGGATTTAGGTTTCATTACAAACACAGAGAAATCCCAGTTAGAGCCTTCCCAAAGGATAGATTTTTTGGGGTTCAGGAGAGATTCCATCTCGACCCAATTGCAACTCCCTTTGACCAAGAGACTAGGGGGCATATCTATACTCTGTCTGCGCCGATTGTGCGTCAAAAATATTGACGCACATTCAGCGCAAACGTTGCCCCGTATTTAAAATTTGACGCCCGAGCCTGCGGATGACAAAATTCCATTGTGTGCATCATTTTTTGGATTCCTTGTGTTAATCATATGCAAGGTAGGTGTTCCCGTCCAAAAAATGGCTTAAACGGCCGTGCGTCATATTTATGCTTTCGGGCAAAAATGATGCACGGCCGGGAGGCGGAGCCAGAAAATGCAGCACAGCCCGATTTGCGTCAAAATTTAACGCCTGGGTCAGGGCAGGCGTCAAAATAGGGCAAACACACCTGTATTTAATCAGAACCACAGAACAAACAGCAGAGCAGCAGAGCAGCAACAGGGAGACACGGAGGTGATTCTAATCCAGCGTGCACGCAGACGCACAGCCCAGCAGCAACAACAGCAGCTACAACAACACCAGCACGGACCCCAAAGGCAGCGCAGAAGGCAGAAGAGGATATTCCGCCCCAGAACCACCCTTCAGGGCCTCAGGGAACACAACATCATCCAGAGGTACCGGTTGAACTGGCAGGCCATTCAGCAGCTGCTGCGCAACATTGAACCGCAGTTGGCCCCCACTTTGGTGACACCCCGCACCATCCCAACAGAAACCAAGCTGCTTGCCGTACTTCATATGCTGGCAAGTGGCTCTTTCCAAACAACTCGTGCCCTGGTTGGCGGAATATCACAACCATCATTCTCCGCCTTTTTGCCCAAAGTACTGGATGCCATCATTGGACTGACACTTTACCACATCTGCTTCCCTAACACACTGCAGAAGCAGCAGGAAACAAAACAGGGGTTCTACCTCATCAGTGGCTTTTCACACATCCTTGGTGCAATCGACTGCACACATGTTCGCCTTGTGCCACCTGCTGCAACTGAACACCTCTACCGCAACAGGAAGCACACACATTCCATCAACGTGCCGGCCATAGTCAATCACCAGGGATTGATCACCAACATTGTGGCTAAATATCCTGGGAGTGTCCATGACTCATACATCTTCCGTCACTGCACCATCAATGAACACTTCCAGGATGGATGGTATGGCAATGGACTACTTGTTGGTAAGTACAAAAACCTACTTGTATACACACTGCACAGCAACCCTCTAGGACACATAACACATACACCACAACAGCAACATGTGAACAGGAACATACTGAGGTCGTGACATCGCTAGCCATGTTTGTTAGGTCACCATTGAACCTGTCACACATCGGAAATTAGTGTACAGTCTATTGTTAAGACGTCAAAGATCACAACGTGTGGAGTGGGTTGCCCAAATGTCACCTTGCAAAATGTAAGTGTCCCAATGACCTTTATATTAATCCATTGCCTAAGTCTAAAGGTATGGGATGTCCAGGGTACATTGATATGAACGTGTTAACAACACTGTCAATTTTAACTGTGTATGGAACTATCATCTCACCCCCAGTGAAGACACACAGACACCTGTATCACAAGTCACAATGCTAGGGAGGGCACACTGTACTGCAAATCCCAAAACATGCTGCTGACAAACGGTTAGCAGAAAAACACTCGTTCAGCCAAGGAAAAAACACAATGCAGATGGTACATCCTATAAGCCTAGGATGCTACATTATTACACAAAAGAGTCACAGACAACACAAGACAACTACTGCCATGAAAGGTCATTTCAATAGTGCCAGCTACATTAACATGATCCCAATAATTTTCTCTTGTAGCTGATCAGGGGTATGGCATCCAGCCATGGATTATGACACCATTTGGGAACCCAAGTACTGCTGCAGAGCGTGCCTACAACAACTCACATAGGAGGACACGCAGCATTGTCGAGAGGACGTTTGGCATCCCCAAGTCAAGGTTCCGGTACCTCGACATCACTGGTGGTAGCCTCCTATATTCCCCGTAGATGGTCTGTAGGATCATCCTAACATGTGCAATATTGCACAACATTTGTATCAAAAGGAACATTCCCCTCCTGGAACCAGAGCCACACATGCCTGAAGAGGAGGAAGAGGAGGATGCTGGCCTGCAACATGAGGGAGAACTACAGAACACGGCTGCTGGTATAAGCAGGCGGCAGCAGATCATCAACAATTTCTTTTGAACATGATCACCTTCACCACTTTAGTTAACAAATTTAAATAAACACCTATTATAATCACCATATAATGGTCTGGCTATTCATTTTTCCACACCTTCATCTCTACTTATCAGAATAAGAGTGTTGCCTCATGGAGCATTGCTGATATACTGAGTAGGACACTGAACATCCCAGAGCTAATCTGATAGCTAACATACAATGGTCACATACACACACACTCTTAATGACATATATCATGTACGTTTCTCCTTTGAAGGCTAATAGCAGAGGACCACAACTATTTCACACATACATGTTGAAATCAGGGTCCAACACAGCATATGGCACACAACTAAGACACCATCACTCAATAAGGGGAAAACAAGCCTCATACATGAGGCAGTCAATGTGCTTTGGCATCAGTAACAGGAATGCCTGACCAGACCCTTGACAGCAGTAAGTCAAACTGCATCCAATATTTGCAAGGACTATCTGTGACCAGAGTCCCATAGAAGCAGAACATAGACAGCACAAGTGCCACACATATGAGCAGCATTGCACACATGACATTCCATGTATATGTCAGCCCATTTCCTAACTCCTGACACACCCATGCACCTGGTCACAACCCACCTGTCTGAAGAGGTCCCTGGAATACTAAGATGTGTACCCTGATATTCCCTCCTATACACACACAGAACAACATTAGCAAACCAGTGTGCTACACCCTTTCCTATGGTATGCCATTGTCATAGAACATCTGACTGCATGGACGTCAGGTTAATTTATACACTGTCTTCTAGTTTCAAAGCCCTGTTAGCACATGTAGATTGCTTCCCGTGTGAAAATATCTGTTGGCCCTTAGAATGCAAATCTCACCTACAGGACTGGTGAGAAACAGATGCAGCCTACACCTGTGATCACCTCCATGCACACCACCCATTTCAAAAAGCACTGCCCCTGCTGATGCCTGGAACAGCACAGGAGTTGCCATTATGCCAAATATACCGTTAAGCATTGATACTAATTAAGCCGTGTAACACAGCCACTGGGTTCATTTGTCACCTTCAAAAACACAGGAAATACACAGTTTGACATGTCAGCTCTCTAGTTTGTCCTCCAAACAGTCTTAGTCAGACCACTGATTATGTAACTTGTGAAATTGCTGGATCCTGAATCACCTTGCATTCTGTCAGCCTGACTGGCAACTGTCTGTGCGTCACACTAAAGTATCACTGTGTCTACATATGTACCACACTTGCGTTAGCAAACCTCTCATTCATCAGGGGGTATTGGGCATGGGCTTCTTCATTGCATACACAAATACATTGTATAGCATCATCTGCCTTTTAACTGTACCATTTGAGTTACATCCTCTTGGAAAAGCAAAATTCATGGCCCATCCCTTGTCTGGGTTGCATTTATGCATGAATGACAAAGTGTGACAGTGTCCCGGGGCCGTAGGCAGGGATTGGGTACGGGGCTTTCAACACAACCAGCAACCTCTGTTAATGTCCATTAATAATACACAAATGTCAGGACCATGACAGTTCGCACACAGACTCAAAGTGCTCACAACATAGTGATGGGCCGTGTGTGGTTAATAGCTGCGAGAATAATCAGCACAGAGGCTATGATGTTCCCAGATGCAGTTGGAATTGCAGAGGCTAACCTGTGTACAAATGTTGTAATGACACCTGCCGGAACATGACACCTGAGACATTATCTCACTCAGCACACCAAGGTTGCCCTGTTGACTGTCTCTTTACACGTCTTTAGTGACAGGGTGGGACCATCCACATGTTGGTTCACATGTCCACATCCACTTTACTCACATTGATCAACCAAGGATACTCAGTAGATACAGGAATAGCTGCCAATGACTCATGATGAGTCCTGGACCGAACTGTGACAAATTACACCCCAAACAATATACAGGATCATCATTGGACCACACACATGAACAAGACACCTATGTGCAATTTATCACTGGAAATATGTGGACACGTGCTGCATCGTATGCTTGTCCACCACAGCCACTTGATAGTTGGGGCTCACATTTATGGCCTCAACTGTGGTGTCATCATACATTTGAGATTCACCCTTGTCTGTCTGTGCAAACAACATGGTACCCACTTCCTCAATGCATGTGTATGACTCACTGTGGGATTCACCAACTAGTGTCTAGGAAGCTCTTACCAATACTCTAGGACTTAGGATGTAGAAAATGTGGACCATTGACATGAACAAGCGTCTGCCATCCATCTGGTGCATGCTATGTCACATTTGGTGTCTACGTGACCCTAAATCTTGGTAGTCCACTTCACGGGTGTTGTTACATGTATGACTAACACATGCCCTCTCTCATTTCCACACTGACTTGCATCTAAGGATTGGACACATGGACGTCACATTCATACAAGCATATGTACAAAAATGCTTCATGTGATACACACACACTTGGTCAACAAAAACATTAGTTGCCAAAGCACACACTTTGAGCCCAAGGCATTTAGGTATTGTACATATGTGCGTCACATTGCTATCCTCTCCTTATGCCAAACATGCACAATTTCTGCAACACATATATGTAGGCCACACTTATGACCAACTATTGCGTCAGCCAACTGTAAAAATACTGTGAAGGGAGTAGCGGATCATGGTCCGCTGCAGTATGATGTCACACATGTGAACATACACCATCAACACCATAGTGTCTTCAATCAGCCTATCTCTGATGTGTCCCAAATGTAACATAACCAAAAAAACAAGAAAAATTGCCCAAAACCAGTTAATGCACTGTAATTTTTACGTTCCTAGCGTTATGCGTCATTTTTTGTCTACCAAAACTGTATTTGCGTCTTTTTTTTTACGCACAGGAGTGAAATTTAGCCCGCATCCAGATATTTGTACAGGCCATGTACTATTATGTGGATGCGGGCTAATTTTCACTTCTGTGTGTCAAAAGAAATGACGCAAATACAGTTTTGGTAAACAAAAAATGACGCATAACGCGAAAAAGGCGGGACTTTTCATACAGGAAGTGATGTAATAGGATATCCTGTTTACAGATCATGTACAGTGGGTGTTCTTTCACTTTCACTTTGCAGTCTATGATCCTTCTAGACTGTGTGGCTGTGTAGAGAGTGTTGTCCTGAGATTTTGTGTTTTTTTGTCCTGTGTGCTATCTCTAAATTCATTTGTGAAATAAATATTGTTGCTGTATACTGTACTACTGTGTTTTGTCTACATTTGTCCAGTTATCTTGTGTTTTTGTTGTTAGTGGGAGTATGTTGTGGGTAGTGTTAGTTTGGGGATAGTTGGGCTCTTTTAGTGGTTACGTTTACTTTTCATCTGTATTTGTACCCCTACTTTCCCCCTTTTCCCCTTTCAATTTCTTTTACCTCTATTCCCTTTCACTTCATAAGTATGTTTGGTAGGCCACGTCTTGGCAGGATGGGGGAAGAGGAGTTGGGGGGTTCACTCTGGCTTGTGTGCCATTTCTTGCCGCTCATGATCCAGGCAGGGTTATACAGGGGTATCCAACAGAGGCACGCAGAATCCAGTGGGGAAAGGTGCTGCATCACCTGCAGCATGTGTATGCCAGCAAGAGGAGTGACCACCAGCTGAAACACCGGTGGGCTGACCTCATCACCAGGGAGCAAGATCTCTTGGACCACCTGGGAATCATGATTGGTGACACTGTTGGTGAGTACGAATCATGTTAATGTGCACAATGAAATGCTCTGTAGTGACATAAGAGGATTAGTACAATGTCTGCCAGCTAACCTGCTGACTGTGTGTAATGCTGGGGAAACATAAAGGGATAATTGATGCACTATGGCAAGGATCACAATTGCTAGCTGTCAGGTAGCACGTGCTCAGCAAACGTACAGGTTACTTTTCCATGAAGGAAATTGGTGCGCCCTTTTTGTCAGAAAAGCAAACAAAATAGGAGCCAATCATGTCTATATAGGGTACTATTGACAGAGAAGTACAGAAGTACCAACATTTAGGCCAAACTTGTTGACGCAATTGCTAGACTGACTCAGACATATGTCTCATGTGAGTCTGGTGAGGGTGGAAGGAAAGCGTTCACGGAAGTACTGTGAATTTGTGGGATTATTGTGTTCCTTGATCTTTTTGGATACATGTCAGATCTGGATTTGAAAACATCGTGAAACGGTGTAAGGTGCCCTCAGCTAACATCTTAGAATGTTTGTTGGAGTTAGTTGTGCCACATTCCAAATATGGATGGCAGTCCAAGTGTATGCACATGGCTTCACATCTCCATGGTTGGTGCAAATCACCATAGATGGGCCACATCAATTGAATAAACTGTAACAACAGGATGGCTTACAAAAAGGCATGTTTGACTGGTAATGCAGTCCTCAAGTAACCAGGCTATGGATGTCTCTCTTGGATGCACATGATGAGACGATTACACTCCATCAATTTTTTCTGGTCACCAATTACGGGGCATGTTTGCAACCACATGATAGTTAGGGCCAATGTATGTGTGCAGATATGTGTGTAACTGTCACAGGAGACCCATGCTATGTACAAGTTGGCCGTGATATATCAGATGCAGTACCATCATGTCTGAATGGCTGCCATTTCCTTATTCAGCCTACACATTGTATATGTTTATGAAATTGTTGCGCTGTGCACAGATTTTGAGCACATTTCTTTCTTCCATACCTTACAGGTGGACCGGCACCCTACACTGTGGGAGAGGTAGCGACATTTGAGGACCCCAACCACTCCAGTAAGTGTTGATATGTCTGTTATGTATTGTGTTTGCTGGTTATGGACTCGTGTGGGTTGGACACATAGCAAGGGGTGATGCGTTGGGCAAGCTTTTCTCTTGTTCCATGAGTTGGAATTCAGTTTCTCACATGTTTTATTTGGCCAATGCATATCCAATGGTATCATGTAGGGATTGTAGGCAATTCCTGTAGGCCCCACTGTGAGTACAGGGTTAGTCATGTGGATGACACTTGTATCACCAAGAGTCGCACTGGAAGTCAGGTCGGATTTAGGCAGCCTGTCAGACCCACATTCTCCAAGATTGGTACAGCAAATTACTTTGCAATAGACATCTGCTTCCCTATTTACCTACATAATCATGAAACAGTAGGTAGAGCCTCCTAGCAGTATATACTTCCACATGTAGTGCTACAAGTGCAATGGCCTAGATGTGCCTGCAATTCATGATCATGGGTGTTCTAGCAACTATGTGTGTGATGTAAGTCAGGCCTCACTGGAAGTATATGTTGTGTACCAAGTTCTGCATTTCCTGACATGTGTGGCCCTATGAGTTCTCTAGGGTTTGCTGACTCATAATTGTTGATAGACCTTACCTGTGGTGTGTCTGTAGAGACAAACATGTGTGGAGTTTTCTATACACTCCCCGGTGTACATGTTGTTCTCAAATTATAGTTGTTTATCCACCCCCCCACCCTCAAACATGGGCATGGGTTTGTGAATGGGGTACCTAGTACTGATGCTACCAGTATGTTACACATACATGTGAATAAGTGACTGTTTGGTTGGAACCTAGTATACACACTCAGGTTTGGCACTTGGTACTATACTGGCAAGTCCAGTTACAACTTGCAGACCATGTGGCTTTAGTTTTGATTTCCGTACACTGACATTTGTAGCCCAGGTCTTGGCGGAGGATATGCAGCATGATTCTTAGCTGATAATTGGCAGTACTCAGATTGCAAGTCAAAGCCAGTTGTTACCCATCTTGTAGGTTATGGATGTGCTATGTGTGATGTGACCTTTGTAGTCTGGCCTGCCATGTACTTCCTCAGGGACATTCAATGATCTGTATTGTGATATGAGCTACTACAGGTACAGTAGATGTATTGTCTGATTAACTTATTGTGCCATTTCACACAATGCAGTTACTAATGTAGAATATCTGCATTTGTCTTCACAGCTGCCAACATGCCTCCAGACCAGGTCTGTGAATTTCAGCGCCGGGCCATGCGATACCAGAACATCCTGCTGGTGGAGTCGGTGTTCCGGAGGATGGCCTGGCGATATCGCCATGAACGGGCCTCCGGGGCATGGAGAGCCTTCCCACAGGGTGGGCCTACTTTGTCCGCCACAGCCACCACCAGCACAACCACCAATCCGAGCCAGGTGGCCCTCCCACAGCTGGCACTGTTGGTCCAACATCTGCTGGACTTCCAGGCCCCAGCATTGCCACTGGTGCAGGACAGCCCACTAGGCCTGGCACCACGCCCACACAGACCTCCTCCACCGGTACCCAGACTGCCACAGCTCTATCTGTTGACCCTGCAGCCTTCAACCAAATGGAACGTAAGATGGACAAAGTGCTGCGCAAGTTGAGCCACCTGAGCTGGGATGTGCGCCACATTAACCGGCGTGTTAAGTCTATTAAGAGGACCCTCCGGAGGGCCAACCTCTAGACATTTATAGTTGGACATGATTCCCTCCCCTCCCTCCTCTTTCATTGTTCTTATAGTTAATGGGCTTAGGGGGCTTAGTGATAGGTTAGTATAGGCTGTTAGTTTAGTTAGTGTTAGTGGTGGGGGGTCCACAGTATTGATATATTTACTTCTTAAGTGTGTGGGTGGGTGGGGGGCTATGTTGGGGTTCTTGTGTGTTTAAAAAAAAAAGACAATCCCAAAAAACAAAAAGAAATTACAAAAACAAAACAAAAAAATATATATTTGTATAGGATAGTATAGTATGTGTTTAGGTTAGTATGTGTTGTCCTTCATGTGTCCCATCTCATAAAGGGGGTGGGGGTAGATGTTTAGAACCTTTTGTTACATGTGATAAGTAAGTGTAGCTTAGTTTAGTTAGGGACAGTTGTGGGTAATGAGTAGTCAGGGTAGATTAGGGTAGGTAAGATTTTTCCCTCCGTTTCCTCATCTGTGATTAGCATTTACTAAATATTTGGTTAACCCTTAATAGTATGTAGTGAATGGTACTTGATAGTGGGTTTGGATTCAGTGTACATCAATTTTGTACTATAATATCTGTGTCCAATGCTACAAACAAATCCCAACTGAGCTGTACGATTGGCAGCTAGCCCAGAGCTACCTTGCAAAATGTCGACCCTTCGTTGCAACCACCAATCACAGTTAATATGGATGACAATGTGTTTCTGTTGATAAGTGTGTTTTCAAAGTCACAAACAGTGCTTCCAGACTTGGTATTAGGGAAATAGTTTTAGGTCTGACTGCAGTGTGATGATCAAGGACACCTTTATAAGATGAGTTCTCATTGGCAATCTTGTATTCTTGTCTTCATGGCCTTCATACATCATTTGTGACACAGTTCAGCATGATTACCTATTTGTATGTTAACTCAGACACCTTCATTTATGCAGTTTTTGTGGTGTTTACTTAGATTAGTGTGTCATGTTATTTGTGGTTTTTTTGCATGTTGACAACATTTTGCGGCCACTATTTGATGACTTTGTTATCCCCTGAGGAAGCATTCTTCTGTCCAACACAGCATGAGGGTGTATGGTTTCTACTTCATCAGATTTGTCCCTCAGGATGGGTAGAGTATGATGCAATCATGGGCACTGTGCAGATTTCTCTGACTACATATTATCAGGACAGTTGTATTGACAATCTACGTAATTTGACAGTAGGCACATTTCAGTTATCTACTGCACAGTTGATATGTCACATTACCCACAGACATATTTGTTGTGTAAGTGCTATTTATTGAAAAGTGCTGTAGTGCTATCTGTACATTGTCCATGATTGTGAGTACATTATAGTGACATCTTACATAGTGATCCTACACAAGGGGTTACGGAAATGCTTTTGACATGCTGGGGTTGATGTTTCAGACAGTGCAGAGGGACAGGATTTGCCAATGAGTAGGAGAGAGAAAATCACTGGGCTGGGTGACAAGATATACAGTGGTTTGCAGAACAGTGCTTGAGTAAAGTTGTTGCAAGACTGGCAAGTTACAAAGCGCAGGACCTTGGTAAATGTGGGCCATGTGGCAGGGACTAGTGCTTCCGGGTCATTTTCCTTGTGAATGTGGTCTGTTCCATGTCTTCTTCTTCTGATGTGTGTGTTGCCTCCTCTCTCCTTGTTGTTGTTAGTTGTGAAGGGGCAACACACACCTCAGTGTTAGAAGACGTGGAGTCAGATATCCCGGTCTCTGCTCCCTGTGAAGGTCTTAAGGGCAGTACTGCAGCAAGGAGGGTCTGCTGGTTCTTGAGAATAGCAGCCACATCACGATGGTAAGCAGCCAGGTCGGCCCTGAGGGGGTCATGATTGCATTTGTTCATGAAGTGGAAGGCTTGGGGTGCGAGGTGTTGTGGCAACTCCCTTACTGCAGTGGTGAATTCCTTGACAGTTTCTTGATTGATGTTAGGGCTTGCATAGCTGCTGCCTGATCTGCAGATGACATCATGCACGAACGCACCCCCTCAAGGCTGGCTGCCATATTTTGCATCCCCACCCGCACCTTCTTGGCCAGCTCCCGCTGTACTCCAACTACACTTCTCTCAAAGCTGGTGCCAGTGTCGTCTGAGTCCTCAGCTGTATTGGAGCTGGCAGGTCTTACAATTTGTGTGGTGGGAGGATCCTCTGCGATGGCTGCTTGTTCTGTGCTCCTCCTTGTGACTGAAGGTGGGGTCTGGAGGGTGTCAAGGACCTTTTGGATAGTCTCCTGGGAATATTTATTGGCTCATCATCCATGTCATCAGGGAAATCTGGGACAGGCATATCCGCAGGAGATCCATCTTCCTCTGCAATAAAACAGGGTACAATTAGTGTGTCTGTGTTGTGGCAATTTTGATGTGACGTGCCTGCCTTTTGATGCATTCACTTTGTTATCTTGTTTTGTGTTAATTTCTCCAGTCCTTCAGATGGGCATTCTTCCAGGCCTATTACCCACCTGTATGTCACATGTATGTTATTGAGTTATCAGACTTGTAAGCCTCATCGCCTCTAGGTGTTGGTTTATGCCAAATAGAGAATTACCACCTTCCTTTTCTACTCAAGCCTCCATCTACATCCATTCTCATGGTGAGACCTTTCACTGGCTGTGGGTGTACTGATGGCCCTGGCAGCACATTTAACAATCTGGACCTGCCCCAGTCTCTGATCTTTCACATCCACTTAAATGTAATTGACATGTTGCATATCCTATGCATGGCAATGTTATGATCTGATATGGATGTTGACATTGGTAATGTGTCCTGCTGACGTTGGAGAATGTGTGTTACATTGGATTGCCCTGATAATCGTATTAGTGTCCTATTTCCTCCTCTGACTGTGCAGGTGTATTTCAGTGACCAGTTACATGTGTCCCCCCCTCAATGCTGTTGTCTGAGCAGTATGACATTTGGGATGTTGCATTGTTACCCAGGCACAGGATGGACCTAGACATATGCAGCATGGGTGTGTCCTTAGTACTGTGTAGCTCCTATTGCTGTTTACATTGGCTCATGTTTGCGACAAGTATGGGCATTGACATTTGAGAGTACGGGGGGCCTTTGTCTGGTTTCTGGGGATTGTTGTAGTTGTCATCCTCACCCCCTAATTTAGGTGTGTATGATCCATGGGGAGGTTACTGCCATTGGCTACTTGAGCTGCACACAGAGCAGAGGTGGTAGTGGCAACTGTTGTCACAGTTACATTCCAGTTGTCGGTATGGGTAGAGGTTGTTAAGAGGGCCCTAGTTAATGTAGGGGGTTTGGTGGCTGACGTATGCTGGGATGTCAGTTTGACGTTGTGGCCTTCCCTCCTGGTGTGGCTTTCCCTTTGCTCCATCGTTGGCATGACAGCATGCCCCCATGATGGGACTGTTGTTGGTGTTGTGTAATGGTGTGCCCCAGGTCTTCTCAGAACGGGCCATGCCCCCATGCCGTGCCCCTTTACCCATGCCACTCCATGTATTAGATGACTTCCATGCATTTTGTGGTCGGTATCAACCCCCTGCTCACAGTTGACATTATTGCATTATAATTCCCCATGCGACTTACCCTGCATGTGTGTTGTCTCCTGGTAGTCTGCGCTGTCCTGTACTTGAATCCCTGTGACGATCTCCTCCGGGATGACGGCTGTGACCATCTCCTCCATGTGGTCCAGGGCCTCCTGGTGTGCTGGACTCCCCCCTCCAGTCTGCAGTGCTGCCTTCCTATTCCTGGCCATCTTTTCCTTGGTCCTGCGCTTGCAGTCATGCCAGCGTTTCTTGCACTCGATGACAGTTCTGCGTACTTCAGCTGCACTGTTAATCTTGTCGACAATTTGTTGCCATATTGCCTCTCTCCTACTGATTGGCAACTTTGAGGTGACAAACAGTTGGTGCTGGTGTTCCGTCACCTCTTTAACTAGAATTTTCTGCTCCTCTGCACTAAAGAAACACTTTCTTTTCTTCTTAAACGTGTCCTGGTTCTTGTGTGGGCCCTCCTGGCTGGTTCCTGGTCTGCTGTCATCTTCCTGGGGTCTGTAGTGGCATCTGGCATCCATTTTGGCTCTCCTCTGGTGTAATGGCTGTGTTTTTTTTTACGCTATTGCGTCAAAAAACGGCGCATATCCGGTTTGCGGGGTCGTAAATCGACCCACAGTCATTTCCGCATGTTAATGACGTTTTGCTTTACGACTTGACGCTGCAGTGTGCGTCAAAAATAATGACTCCCACCTGTGGTTTGTGCCGCCGTGCGCCAATGTATAAATATGATGCCCGCACGGCGCACCAAAATGGCGTTAGCCGGCGGTAATATTTTTGACCCAAAACTGCGCCGGCTCAGTTTTGCGTCAAAAAGTATAAATATGGGCCTAGCTATCAAGAAGGAGTTGAAGAGAGCGTTGTCTGTTCCTTCGATTTCCTTGAGGGTTCTTGCCCGATTGGTAGGCCTCCTAGCTTCATCTATTCAAGACATTTTTCCAGGCCCTGTACATTATCAGGCCCTCCAGAGACTGAAGATTATGCACCTCCTAAAGGGCCTTTCGTATTCGGAACTGATTGTTTTATCTTATGAAGCCCGTACAAAGCTTCAATGGTGGTTGGCTGATATGGGCGCTTGGAACGGCAAGGACATTTTTCCCTCAGTTCTGGAGATTGTCATAAAGTCGGATGCCAGCAGATGGGGCTGGAGAGCCAGATTTGGGCAGATAGAGACCGAGGGTCGGTGGTCCCCGGAGGAACTTCAGTTGCATATCAACTGTCTAGAGCTTTTGGCAGGCTCTTTTGCGGTAAAGACACTGTCCCCTATCAAGACAAAGGGGGTTATTCTAACTTTGGAGGAGGTGTTAATCCGTCCCAAAAGTGACGGAAAAGTGACGGATTTACCACCAGCCGTATTACGAGTCCATTATATCCTATGGAACTCGTAATACGGCTGGTGGTATATCCGTCACTTTACCGTCACTTTTGGGACAGATTAACACTCCTCCAAAGTTAGAATAACCCCTAAAATGTTGTATCCTGCTGAAAATGGACAACATTTTGGCAGTGAGGTATATCAACAAATCTGAGGGGACGCGGTCCAAGATGTTAGCGGTGATTGCGAAGGACTTTTTGTGCTATTGCCTAGCTCATCAGATTTCAAACACAACGGAATAAATCCCAGACAATGTGAATGTAGTAGCAGGTTGGAATTCTTGATATCTCTGTGATGTCAGCGATTGGAGATTACACCCTAGAGTATTTCAGTTTCCGAATCATCTTTGGGGTCCTTGCTTGGTGGATCTACTTGCGTCCCCCCGAACACTCATTTTCCCCGTTTTTACAGTTGGAGGCCAGATCCAATGGCTCTCAGTTTGGACACCTTCCTTCAGTCCTGGACGGGGGAACTGAATTACGCGTTTCCCCCTTTTTCCATGATTCACAGAGTTCTCTCCCAGGTCCTTTGTCAGAAGGTGGATATGATCTTGGTAACTCCATTCTGGAAGGCCCAGTCGTGGTTTCCAGTGACATTGTCCCTTTGTTGTGCTGCCCCGGTGTGAATTCTGACATCGGATTATCTTTTATTGGACCCAATGGGGCATCCACATCCTATCATTCTGGAGGACAAATTACCGCTCATGACCTGGAGATTATCAGGGTGTCAGAGCAGGTCTCAGAGGTTTTGGAGGACACTAGATTCTTTCTCGCTCAATCCCTGGTACCTAGTTCACATAAACGATATGCCTCCGCCTGGAAATGATGGTTGGATTGGTGCAGTCAGAGGAGTATGGATCCCTTGGGGGCATCAGTGCAGATGATTGCTAATTTCTTGTCTCAATTAGCGGCACAAGGTTTAGGTTACAGGACGATTAACAATTTTAGGTCGGCTATGACAGCCAAACACCCTCAAGTGAATGGTAAGCCTGTTGGGGAACATCTTCTAATATGTAAACTTCTACATGGTATACGTTTGGTGCGTCCTCTTCAACCAAAGTATTCCTCTCTGTGGGATGTGAATATAATTTTGAAATTCCTGGTTGCGTGCCCAGCTAATGAGGGTTTATTAAGAAATCAATTATCAGCAAAATTAACTATTTACTTTGTCTGATTTCATGTTGGAGAGTGTCGGACGTCAAAGCCCTGGACATTACAGGTAGGGTTTTTACTCCTACAGGAGATTCTTTTTGGATTTCTGAACGCACAAAATCGAATTCTACATGTATTTCTTATCCAAGTTTTAGATACAATTCTAAAATTATGTGTGGTGAATTGTTTAAAAGTATACAAAGATGTCACTTGTGAATTCTGTAGAGATCATTCTGGTCAATTATGGCCTCAAAAGCATTTAATTCAGGATCCAGATTGGAAGATATTATGACAGCAGCAGATTAGTCTTCAGACTCTACTTTTAAGTTGTTTATCATAAACCTATTGTAGATGTAGCTTCTGGGGTTATAGCTCAGCTTATAACTAGCATAATCTGAAGCCTCCTGTCCTGACATAGAATCAAAAAATTTCTAGCTTACGTGACAAGAATTTTCAATTCTATTAAGGACACAGAGGCGAGGATTATCCCGCCCGTGATATGGGTAGCATTTGCATTTAATGTCTATGGCATATTGTATTATGAAAAAAAAAGTTGTCCCACCCAATTTAATATGTCGCATTTTCCAGCTTTGGGATATTACGTCAGTATTTTCTTTTACAGATGAGAGAACTACTTGAAAGATTTTGGTTGAGATCTTCATGAATTCCAACATGGGGAGCAGTTCGATTATGAGTTGTATCGTTGTGCTGTTTCAATTCCTTCATCAAGAAGATACCATGGGTTGGCGCCACAACTACATTGGTTGGTGTTGGTTCGTGTTTTTGATTCTGGAAAGAACTTGAGCAAAGAAAGAGGACTGACTATAGTATTCATGCTCTATATACTAGATGGTGGGCCCTGATTGGGGGTCATGACGAGTCTGTAAAGCGCTTGGGAAATGTGTATCCATAGAAAAAGATACAAGGTTAAAAAGAGGCCACTTTTGGATTTGCTCTAACAGGCAAACTCCCCAACTAAAACTTGTTTAAAAAAATAATTTTAAAAGATTAACATCAGTGATATTAGCAGTGTTTTTCAAATTAAGTGCCCAATTGCAACAAACGTTTATCCTATCATGATTCAGAAATTTAAACTTACACATTTGTGTAAGTTAAGTTTCTGATTGTTTCTTATTCACAGAGGTATGTTATAAGTAGTAACTTTGCAACTGCAAGGTCTCCACACGTAAAAAGCTAGTACTGTCCAATCTTTTTATGTGCAGAAATTCTGCATTGGTAAAGATACTATTCATAAAATACCTTGGTGAAATAGCAAACTATCCTCTACATACATAAAACTGTACGCCTACCTTTGTGAATGAGGCCCTATATGGTTCCCTTAAATGAGGTCACCAAGTTTTCTACGGGTAATTTTGCACAAAGTAATTCCTTGTTTCTTTTCCATAAGTTCAAAGCTTCATTTTGACATGGAAGCAGTAGGAATGAAAGTTAAACATTGTGATTTCAGTGTGTTAGTATCTTTTTCAGTGTGCAGACTCAAAGTGAGTTTGTGCACCTGTTTTTGCTGAAACTGAATTAGCTGTATCACATACTAGTAAACAAACAGTGGTGGTTTCCTCCAAACACCTTGATGCGAATGTTGGCCGTTAACCATCAGCCGTCGGCCATCAGCTGACTCCAGCACCCCTCCCTAGTGCATCTGTTAGCCATTGGCCGAAATCAGGGAGGGATACAAAGAATTATCTGGTGCTCACATTGGAAGATTTCTTTTTTTTCATAGAATGGGGGTGAAAATCGCTTCTGCTCAGCCCACACCACCCTCCCCCCCGCCAAGGTGCACTGACATCATAGGTTCCCACCAGTGGAGAAGAAGACAACTGGTGAATTCTTTCTTCACTGTCCAGTGAGGTTTTTGGTGGGGCACAATGCCACCCCAAGTTTTAGGGTAACATCATTAGAAAGGGGAGAGTTTCTTCTTTCCAACAATGCCTTTCTGACATGTTTTCCTGGCTGTGGCTTGTACTCATGCCGCAATCCACAGCCAGGAAAACCACTATATTAATTGGGGGATCAGCCCTCATGGTAATGGGAGATTACCCTCCCTGAGGGCACAATACTTTCAAAAAGGGAAAGCTTTTTTTTTTTTTTTTTTTCTCCTGGGGACGCAATCACGTCCCTGAGGAAAGATAAAAGGAAATTGTTGGGGGTTGGTCCTCCTGTCATATGTGCTGACCCTCTGTTGTCCCTAAATTTTTTCAGAAGATATGTGTTTTCCTGTGTCAGTGATCGAAGCCCCCAGGGGGAATCACACATTTTCTGTAAAACAAAAAATAGGTGGCCGGGTTTGTTTTCGACCCCTTGATCCATATATTTAATAAATTTTGGCCCATTTGAGCTACGAATATTTTCTATATACAAATCTGCAGATTATGCTGAAATGATACATTATGCGGCTTTTTTAAATAAATGTGTGTTTTACCATGTCGGAGTCTAGACATACAAGAGTATTCCTAGACAAATGCAACAATGCCAAATGGGCCACTCAATTCCTTAAATTGTCCCATAGAGGTGAATTGATTGCTCTGGTGAAGCACAACTTGGCATTGTGTCATGCCACCAGCGGCATGGCACAATGTAAAGGTATTTAAGACGGGATCATCTAAGGGATCGAGTGGTCCATTTTGCATTATTGACTTTGTATCAGAATACTCCTGTATGTGTAGGTGTGACCACTTTCTCTACACAGTACAAAGATGTACTTTTCCCAAATAATTTGTTTACTTTACTGGAACTATCCAGCTAACTGAGTGGCCTGGTATATATTGAAGACTCTGGACTTCATATGAGTTTGGGGGTCAAACCACCATGTTAGCGGTCTTTAAGAAGGCCAAATTCCCAGTTACACAGGCAGGACAGCTGACTCCCAAATAAAAAAGGCAGACTGCCAGCAGCAAGGCGGCCTAGAAATAAGTGGTCTGACCTTCAGTGCCGACACTACCAGGACCGACCAGTAAGCTTATTCCATGCACACAGTTGTTTCTGTGGTCCCCCAGGGTGGTCAGCCACTAACGGTCTGAATCAAAGCAGTTCACGGTCAGAAAATCAATACACAACTGCACATTGGATGAATTTGAAAATGACACAGCTGACACACATTGCCACAATAACCTGAAAAGCACTATATAAAACACACCTCTTCACAGACTACAATCGTTTGCATTTACAATGCCAAACACAGAAGCAAGAGCATTTTTTCACAAATACTCCAGAGATTAGGCACACCTTTTTTTCACCATCCCATTAAACACCCTGCACACACTTTTGTCCATTCACACCCTTTTGCACTTCCCCTGTTTAGTTAGTCACTGTCACCCTTGTTTTTTTTTTCCACCATGGCACGTTTAAAAAAACAAACATTTTACTGAAGATGAGTTAAGAGTCATGGTGGATGAAATCATTAGAATAGAGCCACAATTGTTTGGAGCACACAATCAGCACACTCCTCTCAGTAGGAAACGTGAAATGTGGAACAGGATAGTCGACAGAGAATATGCTGTAGGCACCACCCTGTGCACAAAGGAGGACATCAGGAAGGGGTGGAATGATCTCAAGGGCAAGGCCCATTCCCTGGTCTCCAGGTACCAGCTGCACAACAAGAAGACTGGTGGTAGCCCTCCCACTGCCCCATTACATCTCTTTTCCTGGGAGGAGAAGTTCTTGGCCATCCTGCATCCTGAGGGCTTGACAAGAATACCTGGGGGAGTGGAGTCTGGTATGTCACAACACTAATACTTTCAGCAAAATGCTATGTCATGCATGCTCTCAGCTCACCTTTTGCCATTGTCTTGTACATGTACCCCACCAACAACCAATACCCAGAGTATCTGACATTTAACACTGCTAGTCTGTATTGATGGACCCAACAGTACAGCTACTAAGGTCCATCACGAGTCATTGGTCCAAATGGGTTCTGTAAGTCTTTCAATATACAATAATAATACCAGGAATCATGGTAATTCATCAACAGGTAAATGTATGCACACCTAAATGCAGGATGCATACAGATATGTAATACACATTTGTATAGTTAGTGTCTGTAGTACAGGGTGTTACCTGACTGAAGCTCCCAAGAGGCATTGTTTCGATTACTCCAAACATCAGACCAGTGTTCACATACCCCTGTTCCCAAACTCTCAATTGAAGGGTACTCACCTGGGAGGATAGCATTTGTATAGTGTGTTTAGTACAGGGAACGATCTCACTACAACTCACAAAATGCACTGTTCCTGTAATCCCAAACACCAGCACAGTGCTCACTTACCCAAATACACCTGTTTGTTAGTTTTCAAATTAAGTGGACCCACCTGGGGAGTGAACATTTTTATAGTGTGAAGCAGAGGGAGTGACATGACTGCTAAGGCCAGGAGGCTCTGTTACTCCACTCACCAGCCCTGTGTTCTCTTCTCCAAATACCCTTGTTTGGTAACCCACAAATGAAGTCTACTCATCTAGGGGATAACATTTGTATACTGTGTGTAGTGCAAGGACTGACATGACTGCTAAGGCCAGGAGGCCTTGTGTCTGTAACTCCAAACATCAGACCAGGGTTCACTTATCAAAATCTATCTATTAGTGAACTCTCAAATCAAATGTACTCATCTAGGAGGATATCTTTTGTATAGTGGTGGGAATAGAGGGAGTTACCTGAATGCAAAGCCCAATAGGCCCTGTTTCTCTATCTCCAATCACCAACTCAGTGATCACTTCCTAAATACATCTATATCTGAACTCTCAAATGAATTGTACTCACCTGGGAGGATAACATTTGTCAAGTGTATGTAGTATAGAGAGTGACTTGACTTCAACTCCCAGGAGGTACTATTTCTCTACCTCCAACTACCAGCATAGTGGTCACTTACCTAAATATATCTGTTTGTTAACTCTCAAATGAAGTATACTCATCTGAGACCGATCAAGCACAAAGTATGCCCAAGTCACAGATGTATCAGTCAACATAGATCCATCCTGACATGCTAACCAAAGACTTATTGCACAGGTCCATAAGATCATATTTAGTTTACACAATAGTTACTGTCCTGAAAGGACCAGAGGTCCTGGCCCCTTGTGCCATCCAGGTATGTACAAACTCGGACGGGATTGCCTTTGGTGAATTCCCAGAATTAATACTTGTTTTTAAAAAAGAATTACAAAAGAGTAGCAGCAATAATATTAGCTGAGTTTTTAAATTAAATGTGGAAGTGCAGCATAATTTTACCATCGCTTACAGCAGTCTGGTAACAGCCTGGCAATGCCTTTGCTTTTATGGCTAGCTTCCATAAAGACAGGAATGCTGAACAAGATGGTACTAGAATACCCCTGGTCACATAGCTTAGCACACACTACTGCTCAAAGCATCTGCTTCTCAGAGGATGCCCTATTCCCCTAATATCTGTTATCTCTCAAATGAAGTATACTCATCTGTGACTGATCAAGCACAGAGTTTGCCCAAATCACAGATGTATCTGTCATCACAGACCCATCCTGTCTTGCTAACCAAAGATGACATTTTGATGACAGAAAAGACACCTTGAGCAATGCGCAGAACAATGAGCCCTAAGTCTTCAGGATTCATAATCACTATGGTATTGGCAGCAAACACATTCAAACTGCACTGGCCACATGATGACTCCAGTCACATATACAACAAACTCCTGGGTCTGCCTGGATCACAATCAACTAGGCCTCACAATAGCCAAATACATATCTTACCTAGCCACTGTTTTGGCTGCAATGGTGGCAAGATGGCATTATCAGGCCATCTTTCCAAGTGCTAATGATCTGCACATTTTAGTAGCCACTTGATTTAAATGGAATTGACATGCTTCATAAGTGTCGTGTTAATACAACCAATACAATGGTTACTTGTCACAATAGGATTAACTGCAACATAACTTTGTACAAGGTCTCTGCTTACTGTAACACTAAACTTTTGGAGGCAGATATTATAAGACAACCAGTAACATTGTACATTTTTCATCAACAGGTCGAGCTGCCACTGGGCACAAAGAGACCACAGAAGAGACCACCACTATCCCCTGAATGAAGCCCTCATTGAAGAAGACACTCCAGGACATCTGGATGTGGAGAACAGTCCTGGCCCATCTGTGCAACCTGGTCAGACACCAAAAGTGGGTCTCATTTTGGGCACGTCAACGCCTCCCAGTCCGGTTGCCTAAGCATCGAAGGCAACCATTCACCCCCCAACTTGTGTCCCAGGCACAAGTATACCTTCTCATACCCCTCAGTCTTGGATCCTGAGCTGCAGTGCAACACTTCCAACAATGAGGGTCCAGGAACGAGATAGAAAGGGCATCCTGTGGCAATAGCACCGACCTGTGGGGGTAGGGTGAATGGGAGGGATGCTGTGGGCCAGTGGGGTGAGGGCACTGGGTCTCATTTCAGCAGGACACCATCAGCCATGTCTTAGGGGTCTATCAGGAGTTCCAAGGCATGGCCAGCCAGGTCTTGACTGAACTCTGGGAAAACAAGCAGCGACAGAGGGACATACACAGAGACATGCAGGGACAGATGGAGGCCCACAACACCAACATGGCCTCCCTGTCTTTGTAGAAGCAGATCCCCCCATACAAGCGGGGATGTTCAGCAAAGAATCCAGAAGATGTGGATGGCAAGACACTCACCACTGCCAGCAAGTGACCTCTTCTTAAAGGTCCTCCTTTTTGTGAAACACATTCACTCTGCTGACTGATCCTCAATCACCTAGCTGATCCAATGGGAGGTTACTCTTGGCTTTGGATTCCCAATGGTGTGGCATCCACTCCAATGATTTCATTCACCATGACTCACACCTTCACTTTACATTTTTGTTTCTTCATGTCACAAATGTATTTTCTGCATTAGCATTGTAATAAATTCATCCACCACTCCTTGCTTATTTTTTAAGTTTTTGCTATTTAGAGTTGTAAAACCATGTGAACCATATGACGAAGAGATAAGCTACTTGTCATGGAGGCATATGTCACAGGTACAGTGTCCAGCTCTGAATTACATACATTACACACCACTACATTAGTACAAAATGTCTGATCAAACCAAAATGTAATTACCGTTTACAGCACATAGGCTGTCAACATGTCTGGACTTTTCGAAACAAGAATGTGTGACTCATGCTGAGTCAAAATAGATCCTTCAAGGTACAGACCCACAGACCACCAAATGAAGGAATTTGTCAGACATTGTCAGACAGTGTCCTGTAAAATAGGCAAACATTTATGTGGTCATTATAAATTTGGTGGTCTATTCCAAAGACCTCCGTGCTGGCAGCCAGCTAAAAAACCACCACGTAGGCAGCAAACCGCCCACCATATTACAAGTCTCGACAACAAATATGCAAGTAAACAGCCACAAATCTGACACCGCCATGCTGAAGGATGGCGGGAGAGAGGCAGTCCCACCACCCTCACCGCCATACCAACAACATCCGCCCTCTATATGATGACCCACAAATCAGCAGAGCGGTCTGTCAACGGTGATAATCCATTGGTACTGTGGCCCGCCACGGTTGAAATGGCACCTACTATACAACACCACATTGGTCAATTTGAATACCCCACACCTGATACACATACACACACCGCACCCCCCCACACACCACTATAAAACAATGACCACACATCCCATGTCCACTCAGGAGAACACAATGTACATACTCACCACAGCCACCTGTACACTCCTCACGCATCACACATCACACAACCTTATTGCACACAAATACACACATCACCATCACCATGTCCCCACAAAAGCACCCCAGTTTCACAGATGAGGAGTTGTGGGCCATGGTAGATGAAATCGCCAGGGTAGAGCCACAGCTATTTGGTGCACAGATCCATCAGACATCCATTGCCAGGAAAATGGAGTTATGGCAGAGGATCATTGACAAGTTGAACTCAGTGGGAAGCCATCCACGCACAAGGGATGACATCAGGAAGCGGTGGAACGACCTGAGGGGGAAGGTGCGTTCCATGGCATCCAGGCACCAAATTGCCATGATTTAGACTGGCAGTGGGTCCCCACCTCCTCCCCCAGAGTTTACATCATGGGAGGAGAAGGTATTGGCAGTCCTGCACCGTGAGGGCCTCAATAGAATCACCAGAGGACTGGAGACTGGTAAATCACCTATACTCCTCCAGCACTAAGTACACCTATATCGCATGCCTATCCATCCCCATTCACTCCCCAAACCACCCCACCCCAGATTGATCGTCACCCTCCTAACCACCCATACCCATTCCCATACATGCCCACACTACCCCACTAGCACCATCCCAACGTCGACACTCACAAATACACACAAGGCATGCTGAGCATGAAGCAATACGAATCCCACAATGCATCACTCTTTCCTAACCGAACAATACACACACCCCTGCACATAGGTAGCCCTGTAATCTGAAGCATGATAAATAGCACTGATTAAGCAGGTGGCAATAGTAATCCAGGAAATGGCAATGTCAGTAATGTTAAACAACTGATATGTCATCACATATCAGCAGACAATTTACAAACTCACCCCATCTGGATTAGAAAATAATTTATAATAACCACTGCCAATGCCATTCCTGGGAAGCAGCTATCCTGCACCATCTCCCTGGCTAGCCAATGTCAAACAGGTCAGGCAGATGTGAATAACACTCTTCCGTATCCACAGGTACCACTGCTAATGTCAGACAGCAGCAGGTGCCGCAAAGACCCAGTCCTCCACCAGAAGAAGGCCCCAGTGATGACAGCAAATCTGGATGTCTAGAACTGGAAGACCTCCCTGCTCAGTCTCCCTCAGGAAACCTCACCCAGGCCATTACGGAGCCCCCCACAACTGTGGCCGCCACAACGCCAGCCACTCAATGCCCCCAAACCCGTGTCTCCAGCGACGCCATACTACAGTGTTCCAGGGACACAGGCACAGTGGGCTCGGGCCAGTGGGAGGGCAACTGTGGGCCAAAGGATGGGGCAAGCCAGGGAGGCGATTGGGCAGGAGGCCATACCACAAGTCCTGGGAGCATACCATCAATCCCAGGACAGGATGGGCCAGATACTTTCCACGGTGCTGGAGAACAAGAGACAGGAGAGGGAACACCATCAGGAGGCCATGCAGAAGTGGCATGTCCATAATGCCACCATGGCCTCTATTAAAAGGGTAGTACAGGAGCTGGCCTCCATCCTGCGTGAGTCACCCACCCACCAGCATGCCCTTTCCACTAGGTACAATCCTGCCCACCCCTGTACATCTGCATAAGCTAGTGGAATGGAGGCCAGAGGACCCACAGGCTAGTAGCACCCCTCCCCCTATAGCTGAAGATCCCCCATGCAAATGTGGCTGCCGAGACAGACATCCTGAAGGGACTGGAGCCAAGACCAACCACACTGCCAGGAAATGAGCCTCTCCTGAACTGTCTCCCTTTTCCTATGGCCCCTGAATGCTGGACCTAAGCTACCAACTGCCTGGGCCACCACACTGATGAATTCAACCACCATGACCCCAGTCTTCTGCACCATCCCTTCCAATTTTCAATCACAATAAACACACTCAAACACACCTACTGTAGAGATGTATTTATTATCTGTCAATGGAATGTTTGTACTAGACTGATACACTGGAAATGATACAGTAGGAGGCTGGCCTGGCTTGTAGTGGGTACCAGAGGTACTTACACCTTGTGCCAGGTCCAGTTATCCCTTATTAGTGTAGAAGAGGTGTTTCTAGCAGCTTAGGCTGATAGAAGGTAGCTACGGCAAAGCAGCTTAGGCTGAACTAGGAGACATGTAAAGCTCCTACTATACCACTGGTGTCATATGCACAATGTCATAAGAAAACACAATACACAGAATTACTAAAAAAAAAGGTACTTTAGTTTTATGACAATATGCCAAAAGTATATCAGTGAGTACCCTCAGTATGAGGATAAGTTATATACATAAGATTATGTACACAAACCAAACTTAGGTAAGTAATAACAAGAAAAGTAATGCAAACAGTGTAGAATTACAATAGATTGCAATAGGAACCCATAGGTATAGGGGCAACACAAACCATATACTCCAAAAGTGGAATGCGAACCACGAATGGACCCCAAACCTATGTGAGCTTGTAGAGGGTCGCTGGGACTGTAAGAAAACAGTGAGGGTTAGTAAAATACCCCACCCCAAGACCCTGAAAAGTAGGAGTAAAGTACACCTACTACCCCCAGAGAGCACGGAAGTCGTGATAGGGGGATTCTGCAGGAAGAACAGACACCAGCAATGCAACAACAGTGGATTTCCGGACCTGAGTACCTGTAAGACAAGGGGACCAAGTCCAATAGTCGCAACAGTGTCGAGAGTGGGCAGGAGGCCAGGAAATGCCAGCTGAGGGTGCAAGGAAGCTGCCACCGGATGGAAGAAGCCTGGAGTTCTGCAAGAAAGAAGAGAGCTAGGGACTTCTTTGGAAAACTGATGTTCCACGTCGCGACGAAGCTTTCAGAGGTGTTCCCACACAGAAAGACTGCAAACAAGCCTTGCTAGCTGCAAGGGTTGCGGTATGGGTTTTTGGGTGCTGCTGTGGCCCAGGAGGGACCAGGATGTTGCCACTTGGAGGAGGAGACAGAGGGGGAACCCAGCAACTCAAGGAGCCCTCACAGAAGCAGGCAGCATACGCAAAAGTACCTGAACAGGCACTTGGAAGGAAAGTGAACTGGAGTCCACACGAAGTCACAAAAGGGAGTCCCACGATGCCGGAAGACAACTCAGAAGGTTGTGCACTGCAGGATAGAGTGGCGGGACCCAGGCTTGGCTGTGCACGAAGGAAATCCTGAAAGAGTGCACAGGAGCCGTAGCAGCTGCAAATAACGCGGTACCCAGCAATGCAGTCTAGCGTAGGGAGGCAAGGACTTACCTCCACCAAGCTTGGACTGAAGAGTCACTGGACTGTGGGAGTCACTTGGACAGAGTTGCTGAGTTCCAGGGACCATGCTCGTCAGGCTGAGAGGGGACCCAGAGGACCAGTGATGCAGTCTTTTGGTGCCTGCGTTAGCAGGGGGAAGAGTCCGTCGACCCACTGGAGATTTCTTCAGAGCTCCTGGTGCAGGGAGGACGCAGGCTACCCCCAGAGCACGCACCACCTGGAAACAGTCGAGAAAGCCGGCAGGATGAGGCGATACAAGGTTGCTAGTAGTTGTCTTGCTACTTTGTTGCGGTTTTGCAGGCGTCCTGAGCAGTCAGCGGTCGATCCTTTGGTAGAAGGTGAAGAGGGAGATACAGAGGAACTCTGGTGAGCTCTTCCATTCGTTATCTAAAGAATTCCCCAAAGCAGAGACCCTAAATAGCCAGAAAAGGAGGTTTGGCTACCAACAAAGGAGGATTGGCTACCAAGACAGGTAAAAGCCTATCAGAAGGAGTCTCTGACGTCACCTGCTGGCACTGGCCACTCAGAGCAGTCCAGTGTGCCCCCAGCACCTCTAAATCCAAGATGGCAGAGGTCTGGGACACACTGGAGGAGCTCTGGGCACCTCCCCTGGGAGGTGCAGGTCAGGGGAGTGGTCACTCCCTTTTCCTTTGTCCAGTTTCGCGCCAGAGCAGGGCTGGGGGATCCCTGAACCAGTGTAGACTGGCTTATGCAGCGATGGGCACCATCTGTGCCCATCAAAGCATTTCCAGAGGCTGGGGGAGGCTACGCCTCACCAGCCTTCACACCTATTTCCAAAGGGAGAGGGTGTAACACCCTCTCTCAGAGGAAATCCTTTGTTCTGCTTTCCTGGGCCAGGGCTACCTGGACCCCAGGAGGGCAGAAACCTGTCTGAGGGGTTGGCAGCAGTAGCAGCTGCAGTGGAGACACCAGAAAAGCAGTTTGGCAGTACCCGGGTACTATGCTAGAGACCCGGGTGATCAATTCCATGATCTTAGACATGTTACATGGCCATGTTCGGAGTTACCATTGTGAAGCTATACATAGGTAGTGACCTATGTATAGTGCACATGTGTAATGGTGTCCCCACACTCACAAAGTCTGGGGAATTTGCCCTGAACGATGTGGGGGCACCTTGGCTAGTGCCAGGGTGCCCACACACTAAGTAACTTTGCACCCAACCTTCACTAGGTGAAGGTTAGACATATAGGTGACTTATAAGTTACTGAAGTGCAGTGTTAAATGGCTGTGAAATAACGTGGATGTTATTTCACTCAGGCTGCACTGGCAGGCCTGTGTAAGAATTGTCAGAGCTCCCTCTGGGTGGCAAAAGAAATGCTGCAACCCATAGGAATCTCCTGGAACCCCAATACCCTGGGTACCTCAGTACCATATACTAGGGAATTATATGGGTGTACCAGTAAACTTAGTCACTAGCCTGTTAGTGACAATTTTGGAAAGCAGAGAGAGCCTAACCACTGAGGTTCTGGTTAGCAGAGCCTCAGTGAGACAGTTAGGCATCACACAGGGAACACATATAGGCCACAAACTTATGAGCACTGGGGTCCTGGCTAGCAGGGTCCCAGTGACACATAACAAACATACTGACAACATAGGGTCTTCACTATGAGCACTGGGCCCTGGCTAGCAGGATCCCAGTGATACAGTGAAACACCCTGACATATACTCACAAACAGGCCAAAAGTGGGGATAACAAGGCTAGAAAGAGGCTACTTTCTCACAGATACTAAACATCAGATTTCTGCCATTGTGCTGTCAGGTTCGGGTACACATACTCTGTGTAACTGCTTGTCACCATTCCCCATCCACACATGTCTGTGTAATCAGATATGACATATAAAATACAACCAAGAAATTGCTACACCCCATGATCCTGTCTATAACTCAGTCTATAATCACTGGCATCAATTGCAGAATATGCAACACATAGCAGATATAAGTCACAGGACTACACATATCACACAACATCAGTATTGGCCTCATAACACATGCTAGGAGTACAGCCTACATCTATTGTCTGTATTCTACACTCTCCTGATTAACAGCCAGTGCATGTAAGTCACCAAGACTGAATAGTGCTCACACCAGAGAATGTTTTCTAACAGCTGACACACTGCAGTTCAGGATACTTTGAGCAAAAAAATGGCACATACCTACTTGAGTGTCATTGGAAGTACTGCTGAATCAGCTGAGTTCTTGAGTACATGTCATCCTTCACACATCTTCATCACTGTCTAGTGTTCCTTCTTCTGCCACTGGTGCATTGGATACTCCCTCCTCTTCAAGTAATGGAACATGCCTTCTCAGAGCCAAATTGGGCAGCATGCAGCAGGCCATACCTATCTGGCACACCTTCTGAGGGGAGCAGACCAGGGAACAACCTGAGATGTGCAGACACTGAAATCTTGCTTTTAGAATGTCAAATGTCCTCTCTATCACCATTCTAGTCTGGTCATGTGCCTCATTGTAGCAATCTTCACTCTCTGTCGTGGTATTTCCTACTGGCATCAACAGCCAGGATAGGCTAGGATAGCCAGAGTCACCTGTAAATATTGGAATCATACATGACCTTTCTGCTATACTCAGAGGAGAAGGAAAAGGAT
The DNA here is from genome assembly GCF_031143425.1 of Pleurodeles waltl. Lineage (NCBI taxonomy): Eukaryota > Metazoa > Chordata > Amphibia > Caudata > Salamandridae > Pleurodeles > Pleurodeles waltl. Next base: position 1,445,829,114 of record NC_090444.1, on the reverse strand, counting down.
AGATGTAGTGACAGTGACTAAACACACACATTTTACTCACCAATGAGCCAGACTCTATCCCCCTGTAGCTGTGCCATCATGTGTGGGACACTGCTGTTCCTCAGAATGCAGGAGTCATGAACAGACCCAGGAACGTAGCAGTCACTTGGGAGATGTATTGGTCTGCAAGACACACCATCTGCACATTAATTGAATGAAAACATTTCCTTTTTCTTTACACCTGTTCAGTGTTCCTGGAAGGTACACATGCTATATAGGTGCCATCAATGGCCCCTATGACATTAGGGATATGTCCCACTGCATAGGAATCTACCTTCACAGTGGGCAAATTAGCATTTTGGGGGAATTTGATGTAGCTGTCAAGATGTTTGAACAAGGCAGACTGGACATCCTTGTATACATTACTGAACATTGGTTGAGACATCCCTGATGCCAGTCCCACTGTTCCCTGAAATGAGCCATGGCCATAAAGTGGAGAACAGAAAGCACCTCTACAGTTAGAGGAACAGGATGAGAATAACCTATGGCAGGCAGCAGGTCTGGCTCCAACTGGGCACAGTTCCCTGATTGTCACACGGTTCAGGCTAGTATAACATGTCATTCTTCCGTGGTTGAAGGTCAACTAGGGGCCGGTACATTGGTGCATTCCTCAGCCTCCACATTAGTCGGTATCTAGACATAGCAAACAACACATGTGTGACAACAGATACATGTTGTAACCCCCTATTGTGACATCAATGTTGTCATTTCCACTTCACAAGCTACCTATTTGGCTTCTCAGCCATGATATACTTCTGTAAACAATTCAGAATTCTAAGACACCCCTTTAACTAATCATTATTGACCACATCATAGCTTTACAATGCATGGAGATCAGTATTTTGGATGTGCTGACACCATATGGATTTTCACGTAGCTTAAGCTGTGACAGTTTGAACTACTATAATGGTTATGATACAAATGGTACTACTCACACATCTTCCTAATAACAACATTCACAAAGGCCTGTGCATGGCATGTACATTTCCAGATCAAGCAATGATGCACATTGAATACTGTACTATGTTCAATTGTTGTGTAAAATGGCAGCTGCCTTTCCTGTATACAGAGGACTGATGGAAGAGGCCTCATTCCGCCGTAGTAAGTCGTCATGGCGTTAGGCGGTCGGAACTGCTGTACAACTCCGCATAGGATAACTTTGATGTCTATGGGGAACCGGGGCCAAAGATGATCACCGCTGGCGGTAACGGTGCAGACCACTGCGGCCGTGACCACCATTTTCCACAGCCTATCTCACTTGACTCCTGACTCTCCTGCCATCAAGACCTTCACTGCATCTGCTGCTGTGTCCTGTATCTGGACTCCACAATGGCATGTTCTACAGAGGATGGGAACCCAGCCTTCACACTAGTGGAACTGGGAAAGCTTTTGGATGGGATCTTCCCCCTGTATGGACAGTTGTATGGGGTGCCAGATAAGCAGGTGATTAATATTTGTTTATATTTGATGCAACATGGTTCTATGTAGGTGAATGTATGTGTATGCTGTATGCCCATTGGAGAGTGTTGCGTCGGACAAGCATGCTTTGTGAATGGGTATGTGTCATGTCTAGCATTAATGTGAGATGTAAACAGTATCTAGCCAATTAAAGTTGCTAGGTGATTAGTCTACATTAATGTGCCCTTCTCTCTGTGTCTCCCATCCAGGTCAGCAGCCATCTAAAGAAGGTACTGTGGTGTACCATCGCCAAGGAAGTGCGGACCCTGGGGCTCAATAGCCACCAGAGCACCCACTGCAGAAAGCGGTGGGAGGACCTGAGACGCTGGCCCTGGAAGATCGTGGAGACCCACCTGGGGATGTCCTCCCAATGAGGGTAGGGTGTCCATCGGATTCTGACCCCCTAATGGCCCGCATACTGTCAGTGGCCTGCCCAGCGTTGTATGGGTGCTTGATGGCAGCACAGCAGCCACAAGGGGGTGAGTGTGATTTATGTTGTATTGACTTCTTTAGGGAATGCATATGTTTGGCAATGAATGGAGGATGTCTGAGGAATCCATGCTAGTGTATGCAGCTGACATCATGGTTTTATGGCTTATTGGTACGTTATATAGGTAGGTGTGATTTTCTATGCATGGCTGCATATGTAGAATGGTACATGCTAGGATTAAACTCTACCATAGTGTAACTCATTTGGAGCAGTTTCCCAAATCTATGTGGTATGTACAGACAAATACAGCTTGGTCAGACACTGTAATGGAGTACCCGAAGGAGTCCCTTGTCACACTCCCAACCATTGTTTTTGAGTCTTGACAGTCTGCCGGGGAACAAGTGTAGTGTTGTTGATAGACAATGGTCATATATCAGGGTTTCATGTTGTGTGTAGGCAATCGGGTGGTCAGGTAGTGGGATCAATATTCTGTTATGATCTTTGTAAATGGGCAAAAGTGATGGTCATTTGTGCTAGATTTGTTGGTATTGCCCCTATAATCCCTTTCTCAGCCCACACCCTCCATCTTTGTCCTCTTCTGTCCTTGTGTACATTAACATCAGCAGGCAAAGTAGGGGCACCGGCGAGTGGGGAGGCTGCAGCCCACAGCCCACAGGACCCAGGAGTCAGAGTCCACCCATGGAGGGGACCAGTGGGTTGTAGGGCGAGAGGAGCACTACGCGGAGGCAGAAACTGCAATATCTGAATCTGATTCTGCTTCTGATGGAAGCTCCCTGGTGGTGGCGGACCCTTCTTGGACCAGGCCAGCAACATCATCGTCCGCCACCCCCTAACCAGCACTGCCCTCTCAGTAGCTTTCCACCCAGTTGCCCACGCCCGCTCACCCAGGAGGGTGGGAATCTCCTTTGCCGCAGTCACCTCTGCCGCTGCCCCAGTCAGACCTCCTGAGATCAATCTCTGTGGGGCAGTCAACAATTGCGAATGTCATCCGGGGCCTGGCATCCCAGATGCAGCATTGCAATGCCTACTTGGAATACATTCACAGAGCCTTGGCTGGCCTACAGAGATAGTTTCAGGCTTGGTCTCCTCTTTGACGGCAGCCAGTATCCCTACTTCTTCTGTCCCCCATCCAGTTACCTGTGCCCAATGCCAGAGGCCCCTCCTGCACCCATCTAAAGCACACAATCAGACCAGCATTCACTCAGTGCAACAGACAAGGTACACAAAGACAACCACAGGCACCACAAGTCACACCACAATCATGCACACAGTCAACACACATCAGCACACACAACAACCACTGATTCCACTGTCTCCCCCACCTCCTCCTGCCCCACAGTCACATCACCACAGCTGCCAGGACTGCATCCTCACTCCCAGGACCTGCCACCAGTTCAATCTTGCCCACAGTCACCACAACAGCAGACACACAGACATGCACCCCATACATTACATCAGCACTCACCACAATAACCATCACAACCACATGCAGCACACCCACCTTACTTGCAGACACCACCCCAAAATACATTCACACAACCTGTCTGTCTTTTCCCTGCCTCTCTTCTCTACCTCCTCCAAAGACACATAAACGCATCCACTGAGATACTCAACATTCACCCACCTCACACAAGCAAACTTTGCATATACCTGCAGTCATGTCCAGCACAAATACATGTCCCACAAGCTCTACTGCCACCTCCACTCCTAGACCTGTTCCCAAGCCCATCACTCCTGATTTTAAGAAACATTTCCTTGCCCGTCTTAACCTCTTCCCTGATTCAATAGTACCCTGTGTTGTCCCTGGCAGTCATGTTGCCCTCACCAAGCCCAGTCCCTCCAGCTCCCAGCCTTCCAATGACCCCCCCTTCTGTTGCCCATGCCCCTCCCCCAGCCAAAAATCCTCCATCATCGATAATAAAATGGTGTCAACTCCCATCCCCAAATCCAAACTCACTCCCCCTCCATCAAAAACGAAGCCCAGACCACCCCCCTCCCAAACCTAAGTCCAAAGACCCCCCTTCCAAATCTAAACCCCCGCCACCACCCTGACCTCTGAGGTGCCTGCCTGCTCCATTGATGTCCCTGGCCTGTGGAGGACATGAGGCTGTTAGGAGTCAAGTTGGGACAATTGCCTGGCCCTGTGCGCCTGTGGCATGTGTAATTTTGGACTGGCCAATGGGCCACTGTATTGTATATGAATCTTGATGTATTGACATTTATTGAATACATCTGACCAACATACGATGTTGGTGGCATTTGCTCATATTTGTCCAGCCTCTCAATCTACATGTTTATGTTACTCATGTTTTTGGATGCCTTTTTTAATCCATGTATATGCTATGTGTCTGTTTGGCTGCATTGGTTGCCTCTATTACTTGGGCAGTGTGATTATTGATATGTGTTTGGAATGGTGTGTATGTGTATGCTTTGTGTGGGTGTATATTTTGATGCATGTGTGGAGAGATTAGTATGCTGTGTGTACATGGCATAAGTATTGTGCCTTTGCATGGATGTCTGAGCCCTCAGAAGTGGTTGTTTTGTGTGTTTCCTTTTCCATGCAGATTGTGTTGACAAGTGTATGTGCTTTGTGGCCCTTTCTGGAGTAGTGTTTGGGTGTTTACAGTACTTGTGTCGGCTATTGAGTGTGGGTTGCTCTGGGTGGAAGCATGTGAAGTGCCATTCAATTGTTTAGCATTGGAGTGGGTGTGGATTACATGTCTGTTAGGCTTGGTGTATGTGTTTCGTTGTGCGTGTGTGCAGTTTGTGTGTGTATGTGTGTCTGGGGATGTGTCTATGTGTCTCAGCATGTGTGTTGTTTTACGTGTGTGAGCATCGCAGTCAATGCTGGGTATGTGTGTTGCATGTGGGTGTGTTACTCTTCCCTTCCCTCCATTGTGTGCTAGGTGGGTGTACTTATGGTTGTTGTCTTTGTCACCGTTTGTCCTGTAGGTGTATGGCAAGGTACAGCATTGGGAAGATTTCCAGTTCAAATTCCACCAGGTTTTTCATGGGGGTCGGACCGCCTCGGAAATCATGGCGGTCTACTGACTCGTAATATGGTAGGCACTGATTTGCTTTCCATCGGCATGGAGATGGCAACCGCCGTTGGCGGTGGGCAGACTGCACTGGCAGTACTGGGGAAAATTGGTTGAGTCACAGTCAGATCACCACCAGAGTCATAATTTGGCAGTCTGCACTGCTGGCATGGCAGTGGTCTGACCGCCACCGCCGGCATGGTGGTACAGTAACTACCAAACTCATAATGATGGCCATAGGCCCTCATTACGACCTTGGCGGTCGGTGGTAAAGCGGCGGTAAGACCGCAAACAGGCCGGCAGAAAAAAAAATTAATTATGACCGCAGAGGTTACTGCCGCGGTCATCCGCCACTTCACCATTCCGACCGCCATGGCGGTGAGAACCGCTGGGCTGGAGATTGTGGTCTGAAGTCTGTATTATGTTAGTTGCCTGTTTGTCTGTATGCAGTGAGTCAATCTCACAGAGTGTAAATCTGTTGGTCTATTCAGGTGCCATAAATGTGGGTATTGTTTCATTGTGGCTCACCTCACAGTACATGTTGCTGAAGCATGGGGTCCCTGATGTCAGTAAGCTTGGTTAGTCATTGTATATATATATTTGCATTCATGTCCCTTTACTTATTGACTTGTATTTTTCATACTTGTGGAGTGTTAACAAATTGAAAAATCCTAGCTTGGTCTATCTGAAATGTGTGTGACTCTACCATTTGGGTAAAAACTTGCAGGTTAACTTCCATCAGAAGAAAGAGATATGAAGAACCATCACCAAGAATGTGTGGCCCATTGTCAATAGAGGTGGGAGGACCTGAGACATGGGCCCAGAAAATCACAGAGGTCTTGCTGGGGATGTCCTCCCAATGTGGGCTGGGCACCCATCAAACTATGACCCCTCTAATGGCGTGCATTCTGGCTGAGGCCTACCCTGACCCTGATGGGCAATCCACAACAATTTTGCTCTCCAGAGGCAACACATGGCTGTGTACATTGATCAATCAAGTACTGTTGTTGTAGTGGGTGTCTTTAGCGTGTGATTGGTGCTGGTACCTAACTACTGTCTGTAATATGAAGATAGCCATCATACATGTGATAGAGCACACATTTTGGGGTACAGCTACTGATCAATACTTTCAGTTGATTAGTGGGGAATGTCCATCGACATGATGTATGTGCCATCAATGTTGTCAACATTCCATGTGCTTACATGTCAGCATGTGTCCCTTTCTCTTTCGGAAATCATTTGTAAGCTGCTGTTTCATGCATGGTCTACCTGTGTTAATGGAATAATTTCTGTATTCCATCACATATATGTGCATGCCAACCTCTGTGTGGATTAGAGCATTAACATTGAGACTACATTTAATGTGTTGCCACATACAGGAGTGTGTCACCATTCATTATTGGCTGACACATACCCACAGCTATCATAGCATGTCATTTGGCATGTACAACTGCATTAGCAATGAGGGACAAGATATATATGACTAGATTTGGTTGCCACATTGTGCATTCCCATACCATTGATGTGGCAAAATGTAGCAAAATGCACTACAAAGGTATAATGAGTAAGGTTTGTAATCTGACTGTTAGTATGCATCATGGAGTGACTTGAAGTTATGTAGAAATCATATGTGGTTGGGTACAACCATTCATCCACAGACATCTACGTTTGCAGGACAAAAAATAAGAGAGTGATATAGCTTCCCATTGAGCAACATGTTGAGGGCCTTCTACAAGTACTTGCAAATCTCTGGGCCTCTCCAACATACAAGGGACTAATGGTGTCTACTGCTGCAATCAGGGTATGTCATTGGAAGGAGTGCCACACATGAGTGGAGATTTCCCAGTTACTTGCTGATTTATTGTGTTGTGGATTTTAGGAACATATCTCTCTGACATTTGCACATGAAGTCTACAGAATGTATTTCCATGCCAAATGTGTGGCATATTCAAGCAACAATAGTACTACCTTCGTGGCTCCATTGTGACATATTTCATTTGGTAAAGTGCGCATTGTTGATATGTATCCAGTATTTCCATGTCACATTCTCCAGGCTATTGTAATGTTGTCAGCAACATGGCATATTCTGGGAGCATCATCTCCCTTTGATGTGTTATTGTGTAAGTCACAAATATATGTCTGCACCACCTTGTGTGGAATCTGTGAGAATGCATTTGGCATTGACCTACTCAGGTAACTGAGGTATGCTCCAAGAGGCAAAGCATTGAAAGTGATGTGGTCTTCTTGTTCAATGGTTTCTGTGATTGCACAACTTCAGCCATGCAATTGTAGTTGTCTGAGATCATGATTTTCCTTTGGGCAACTGTTGACAGTTCAGATGGCGTGCATACGTATGGTATGGTACATGTAGGGGCTCCGTAGGTGGAGTTTCATGCTGGGGCCTACTTCACATCATGGTAATATTTGCTTATCAAATCTGTTTTTCAAGTCTGATCATGGACAACACGTGACAACCCTGTTTCTCCTTCTATTTGCAGAATCAGCACAGCTGAGTAGGGAATCATCTGGCCACTTGGCCTCAGGTCAAGACACCACCGACACAGAGGGACGAAGTGGCCCTGAGGGAGAGGGGAGTTCCATAGAGGAGACAGTATCTACATCATCAGATTCTTCCTCCAGTGGCCACTCCCTAGTAGTGGCAGACCCATTTGGACATAGTCCAGAACAATCCTTGTTCGCCACCCCCAGATCGTCACCCTCCCATTTGGCTGTGGCCCCCTCATCCAAGAGGTCTACATGCACACACACGAAAAACACAGAAAAGCAGTAAACATTAACACAAACATCACAAACACACTGGCACACAAGCACTCAAAAGAAACCAATGCATACAGCATCAGCCACTACTTTCCCAGACACCCCCATAGGCACACACACAATATGGAGTGGACCAGTAGACCCCACCCCAACAGTCAGTGACACACTCACCACATCCACCATACCTAGAGACACTACCCCAAAGGACACACAGACATCCACCACATCCACCATACCTGAAGACATATGAAGACCACACCAACAAACACTCACATCCACTGCTCCCACATCCCCCAGCACCTTCACCTCCCAGCCCCCTAAGACATGCAAATACCCACACTGATACATTCCATGTGTTTGTAAGGAAAGATTTGTGTTCACCCATGCCCTTTCCCCCGTTCCCTCCACCCTGTCTCAAACCCAAGTGGCCTGACCCACATCCCAACCCATCCCTATAGGAGGCTGGCCTGGCTTATAGTGGGTACCTTGTGGTACTTACACCTTGTGCCAGGTCCAGTGATCTCTTATTAGTAGATTAGAGGCGTTCTAGCTTGGGCTGATAGAGGTAGCTATAGCAGAGCAGCTTAGGCTGAACTAGGAGACATGCAAAGCTCCTACCATACCACTTATATCACTTAGCAATATATCATAAGAAAACACAACACTCAATATGCCAAAAGTATCTCAGAGGATATACTCCCTTAGGAGGTAAGTAATATACACAAAATATACACACACAAACCAAAGTCAGGTTAGTAACAGTTAGAAAAGTAATGCAAACAGTGTGAACACAATAGAATGCAATACAGAAAATAGGCCTGGGGCAACACAAACCATATACTCCAAAATGGAATGCGAACTACGAATGGACCCCAGTCCTAGTGTAGTGTGTAGAGGGTCGCTAGGAGTATAAGAAAACACTAAGGGTGTCCAAGATACCCCACCCCAAGACCCTGAAAAGTAGGAGTAAATTTACCCTACTACCCCAGAAAGACAGTAAAGTCAAGATAGGGGATTCTGCAAGGACAACATCTGACTGCAAAGCACTGAAGATGGATTCCTGGACCTGAGGACCTGTAAAGGAAGGAGACCAAGTCCAAGAGTCACCCAAGTGTCCGGGGGGGCAGGAGCCCACTAAACCCCGGATGAAGGTGCAAAAGGGCTGCCTCTCGGTGGAAGTAGCTGAAGATTCTGCAACAACAGAAGGTGCCAGGAACATCTCCTTTGGTCAGAAGATGTCCCACGGCGTGCTGAAGGATGCAGAGTTGTTTCCATGCAGAAAGATTGCAAACAAACTTTGCTAGCTGCAAGAGTTGAGGTTGAAGGTTTTGGGTGCTGCCAAGGCCCAGGAAGGACCAGGAGGTCGCCCCTTGGAGGAGGAGACAGAGGGGGCGCTCAGCGATACAGAGAGCCCACGCAGAAGCACCTGAACAGGCATTCAGAAGATCCGAGCATGGCGGTCGTCTCAGCACAACAAAAGGGAGTCCCACCAAGTCAGAGTCCAACTTAGCGAGTTGGGCAATGCAGGACGGAGTGCTGGGGACCTGGGCTAGGCTGTGGGCTAGGCTGTGCACAAAGGAAGTCTTGCAAACATGCACAGAAGCCCTAGCAGCTGTGCAGTTGCTGTGGAGAAGTGTGGCACAATGGTTAGAGTGGCAGACCCTGATGCAGAGATCTGTCCTGGGACCAGGAGTCAATTCCCACCTCGGCAGGTCTTGGGCTCAATTCCCTTGGATCAGATAATTCTCTCCTTGGTGCCTAATCTAATTAATGGGTCCAACTCTGTAACTCTGGGCAATACCTTGCTTAATCTCCACAACGATCCTCACAGCGTTTGGATGCCTGGCTTCACCCTGGGGCTGTCTAGGAGTGGGTTCCTCACAGGGAAAAGCCAGGAGGGGTTCAACAGCGGTATGCGGACTTACCTCCACCAAATTTGGACAGAAGAGCCACTGGGCTGTTGGGGACACTTGGATCCAGCTCCTGTGTTCCAGGGACCATGCTTGTCAAGATGAGAGGGGACCCAGAGGACCGGTGATGCAGAAGTTTGGTGCCTATGTTGGAAGGGGGAAGATTTTGTTGACCCACAGGAGATTTCTTCTTGGCTTCCAGTGCAGGATGAAGGCAGACTGCCCTCAGAGAATGCACCACCAGGAAACAGTCGATGGGGTGCTACAATGTTGCTCTAAGTCTTCTTGCTTCTTTGTTGCGGTTTTGCAGGTGTCCTGCAGCAGTCAGCAGTCAATCCTTGGCAGAAGTCAAAGAGGGAAGTGCAGAGGAACTGTGTGAGCTCTTGCATTCATTATCCAGTGAGATACCCACAGGAGAGACCCTAAATGGCCCTCAGAGGAGGATTGGCTACAGAGAAAGGTAAGCACCTATCAGGAGGAGTCTCTGATGTCACCTGCTGCCACTGGCCACTCAGAGCTGTCCATTGTGCCCCCACACCTCTGCATCCAAGATGGCAGAGGTCTGGGACACACTGGAGGAGCTCTGGGCACCTCCCCTGGGAGGTGCTGGTCAGGGGGATGGTCACTCCCCTTTCCTTTGTCCAGTTTTACGCCAGAGCAGGGCTGGGGGGATCCCTGAACTGGTGTAGACTGGCTTATGCAAGGAGGGCACCATCTGTGCCCTTCAAAGCATTTCCAGGGGCCAGGAGAGGCTACTCCTCCCAGGCCCTTCACACCTATTTCCAAAGGGAGAGGGTGTAACACCCTCTCTCAGAGGAAATCCTTTGTTCTGCCTTCCTGAAACTGGGCTGCCCGGGCCCCAGGGGGACAGCAACTTGTCTGAGGGGTTGGCAGCAGAGGTAGCTGCAGAGGAGACCCAGGAAAGTTAGTTTAGCAGTACCCGGGCTCTATGCTGGTGACCCAGGGATGCATGAAATTGTCCCCCAATACCAGAATGGTATTGAGGTGACAATTCCATGATCCTAGACATGTTACATGGCCATGTTCGGAGTTACCATAGTGACGCTACATATACGTATTGACCTATATGTAGTGCACGCGTTTAATGGTGTCCCAGCACTCACAAAGTCCGGGGAAATTGCCCTGAACAATGTGGGAGCATCTTGGCTAGTGCCAGGGTGCCCACACACTAAGTAACTTTGCACCTAACCTTCACTAAGTGAGGGTTAGACATATAGGTGACTTATAAGTTACTTAGGTGCAGTGTAAAATGGCTGTGAAATAACATGGATGTTATTTCACTCAGGCTGCAGTGGCAGTCCTGTGTAAGAATTGTTTGAGCTCCCTATGGGTGGCAAAAGAAATGCTGCAGCCCATATTGATCTCCTGGAACCCCAATACCCTGGAGACCTAGGTACCATATACTAGTGAATTATAAGGGTGTTCCAGTGTGCCAATCAGAATTGGTAAAATTAGTCACTAGCCTGCAGTGACAATTTTAAAAGCAGAGAGATCATAAACACTGAGGTTCTGGTTAGCAGAGCCTCAGTGATACAATTAGGCACCACACAGGGACCACATACAGGGCATACTGTATGAGCACTGGGGTCCTGGCTAGCAGGATCCCAGTGACACAGGCAAAAACAAACATACATATAAATAAAAATGGGGGTAACATGCCAGACAAGATGGTACTTTTCTACAATCCCTTCCACCTCCAATTCCTCTCATGTCATTCCTGCCCCCTTGCAGGCACTCCTACCCCTCCCCCTTCGGAAGAAGCCCACCCCTCCTAAGAAATAGTCCACCACTCTCAAAACCACCCATCCCAAATCTGCCAAACCACCCCTCAGCGATGATCCCTGAGGTCCCTGCCTACCCACTTGCTGCCTCTTCCTGTGGAGGCTATCTGGCAGTAATAGGAGTCAAGTGTTGGCACAGTACTGTGCAATGATATCCTAATGGACTGGCCAATGGCCTTGGACATTTTCCCAATACTTGTTTATATACCAAAGTAGTTGTTTCTTGGCTATTTGTCCTGCAATTCCTTTTCTACCCTTATGTTATTTGTGAGTAACCTGTATTATCTTCATACAGTTGGGTGTGCATTGGCCTGATTGCTGATCCTTTTGCTGTTGTTTGCAAAATATGACTTTGCAGGCAGTTCTGGTGCCACCCAAGAGATGGGTAGATGTTAACTGTATGGATATGTGGGTGTTCATGCACCTGTGGTGTCATTATATTATGGCCTTATTACGACCTTGGCGGTCTTTCCGCAAGACCGCCGAGGTACCGCCATGCTGAAGACCGCCAGTGGTGCCGGTCTTCCGTGCCGTGTATTATGACCGCTGGCAGCCCTTCGTCCTTTTCCGTACGGAAAGCCGCCAGCAGCCATACTGGAAGTCTGCGGGAAATTGGAGGCTGCTCAACCTCCACCGCCATGTCAACAGAACACCGCCCACAGAATCACGCCCCATGATTTGCTGTGGCGGTGTTCTGGTGACAGTGTGCTGGAGGCGGAGCTGCCCCCATGGATCCCGTCCCCTCCCAGAGGGCCAACGGACAAGGTAAGTTGATCGTCCTTTAGGGGAGGGGTGGGGGGTGATGTGTGTTGTGTGCGTGCATGAGGGTATGAGTGTGAGTGTGTAGAGGGGGTGTGTGAGTGTGCGTATGCGTGCGGGGGGTGCTGTGTGTATGGGAAATGTGTGCGGGTCGGTCGGTGTGCATGTCTGTTTGTATGTGTGTGGGTATGTGTTGTCGTGATGTATGTGTGTGTGTAGGGGTGCATGTATGTGCATGCTGGGGATGTGTGCGAGTAGGGGTGTGTATATGTATATATGTACATGTTGGGGTGAGGGTGGGGAGGGGGTTGTGCCACCTTTGGGGGGTGGCAGGGGGGTGGGGGTGTAGGGGGAGGACTTTTGGGGGGTAGCGGGGGGTAGCGGGGGTGGACGGAGACCCCTCTCAGTGGCAGGGAAGGAATTCCCTGGCACTGATAGTACCTACAGCGATGGATCTCATGGCGGTTCCCAATCACCCAAAATCCATGGCGGTATGCAGGGTCCTGATACCGTTGGCGGCCTAGTGACGGCCGCCGGGCTGGAGACCGAAATCTCTAGCCCAGCGGTCATCACCGCCATAGTGGTCAGAATGGTGAAGTGGCGGATGACCGTCATAATTCAATTTTTGTTCCGCCGGCCTGTTTGCGCTCTTACCGCCACTTTACCACCAACTGCCAGGGTCGTAATGAGGGCCTATAAGTTTCTCATCTTGTGTTATCCATTGTGAGCATGTATGGTGTAAGACCTGTCCCCCAGATATGGATTATGGATTAGTCATATGTGTGGCAGCTGGAGTTTTGTTTGTGCAGACATGGAGGGTTTTGGAAACGGCCTCTCAGCAGTGTCACCCCCAAGCATTTTGCCTTCCTCCTCCTCTTTTTCTGACCTAATTTTTGCTGGCTTTAGGATTCTGCGTACTTTACCACTGCTAATCAGTGCTAAAGTGTATATGCTCTCTCCTTAAATCATGACGACTTTGGCTTATAACCAATTGGCTTATTTAATTTACTTGTAAGTCCCTAGTCAAGTGCAATACATGTGCCCAGGGCCTGTAATTTAAATGCTACTAGTGGGCTGCAGCACTGGCTGTGCCACCCACATAATTAGACCCCTAGCCATGTCTCAGGCCTGCCTCTGCAATGCCTGTCTGTGCAGTTTCACTGCCACTTTGACTTGGCATTTAAAAGTACTTGCCTAACCTTAAACTCCCCTTTTTCTACACATACGTCACCCCTAAGGTAGGCCCTGGGTAGCCCATAGGGCAGGGTGCTATGTAGGTAAAAGGCAGGACATTAACATGTGTGTTCTATATGTCCTGGTAGTGTAAAACTCCTAAATTCATTTTACACTGCTGTGAGGCCTGCTCCTTTCATAGGATAGCATTGGGGCTACCCTCATATACTGTCTGAGTGGTAGATCCTGATCTGAAAGGAGTAGCCAGGTCATACTTAGTATGGCCAGAATGGTGATACAAAATCCTGCTTAATGGTGAAGTTGGATTTTATATTACTGTTTTAGAAATGCTACCTTTAGAAAGTGAACATTTCTCTACACTTAAATCCTTCTGTGCCTTCCAATCCACGTCTGGCTAGGTTTAGTTGACAGCTCCCTTGTGCATTCACTCAGACAACCCCAAACACAGGATGCTCAGTCACACTTGCATGTATCTACATATTGAATGGGTCTTCATGGGCTGGGAGTGTGGAGGGCCTGACAATTACATGTCAAAGAACAGTAGCCTGCCATCACTCAAAGGACTGCCACACACCCTACTGGGACCCTGGCAGACAGGATGGAACTGAAAGGTGACCTTGTGCACTTCTAAGCCACTCTTTGAAGTCTCCCATTTGGTTATTTAAGCAGGGCCTCTGACCCTACCAACTTAGACACGTCTTCACAAGACACTCTTGTCACTGACACTTCCTGGAGAAGATACCATGAACCAAAACCTGCAACCTGCCAAGAAGAACTGTCTGGCTGCCCAAAGGACTCACCTGATTGCTATCTGTGAGGGACTGCTGCCTTGCTGTTGCCCTGCTGACTTACTGCTCTCAGGCTGTGCTGAGAAGTGCTCTCCAAGGGCTTGGATAGAGCTTGCCTCCTGTTCCCTGAAGTCTCAGGCCAAAAAGACTTAGGGGGTGATTACAACATTGGCGGTAAAAGGCGCTTACCGCCATGCAGAAGACCGCCAATACACCACCGCGGCCGTGGAATTCCGCCACAGCTATTATGACAAACATCTCGGAATCCGCCAAAATTCAGTCACCCACACAAGTCCGCCACACCAAAGGTCAGTGTTAAACTGGCGAAAACAAAACCTCCACCTCCACCCCAACAGAAACACGCCCATGCTATTAGGACCCACGAATCCATGTGTCAGTCTTTCAACCGTGGTATTCCATTGGCGGTACACACCGCCGCGCTCAAAATACACACACATCTCCAAAACACCGCCACATTGGACAATTCGAATTACACACACCTGATACACATACACACACCACCCCCATACATTCAATTCAATATAAAACACACACCCACATCACCCACAAACCCCTACGACCAAAAATTAGAGACGAAGGCCAGAGAGAGAGCACAGAATAGACAACCCCATCACACAGAGGCACACAACACCATCACCCACACAACATCCATGCAGCAAACACTACACACCACTACACATCACCACACTCATCACCACATACACCACCCCACACATCACACACACAACCCCATGTCACTCCAAAGACACCCCCACTTCTCCGAGGAGGAGCTCAGGGTCATGGTGGAGGAAATCATCCGGTTAGAGCCACAGCTATATGGCTCACAGGTACAGCACACATCAATAGCCAGGAAGATGGAGCTATGGCGCAGAATAGTGGACAGGGTCAACGCCGTGGGACAGCACCCAAGAAATAGGGAGGACATCAGGAAGAGGTGGAACGACCTACGGGGGAAGGTGCGTTCAACGGTCTCCAGGCACAACATCCCGGTGCAGCGGACTGGCGGCGGACCCCCACCTCCTCCCCCACAACTAACAACATGGGAGGAGCAAGTCTTGACCATCATGCATCCAGAGGGCCTCGGAGGAGTAGGTGAAGGATGGGACACTGGTTAGTCAAATCTTAACTATCATATCCCCACTCTACCTGCATGCTATCACACACCCCCACCCTCACCCCCTCCCCTATCACTCGAACTCCTCACTAATGTACTAATAACACAAACCACACATCCCAAAACCAAGCCCTGCATGACACAACTAAGCATGGACACCCAGCACTAAAGCATGCTCACTGCACATTCCCAGAACAACCCCCTAACCATCATCAAACAAACCCACACACAGGAATGCTTGCACTGGGGTACACAAACACCCACCCATTGCACACCATTACACACACACATGCAATAATCATGCTCTTATGCCCCTGCAGGAACCCGAAGGACCGTCACCACACCAGAGGGTCCAGACAACACCACTCCACCCCCAGAAGAGGCCCACAGTGACGAGAGCAGCTCTGCCCTACTGGATCCTGATGACCAGCCCGGACCATCGTGGGCCTCGGGACAGTCGGTTCCCCTTGCACAGGCACAGCCCAACACTGACCTTCCACCCTCTGGTAACACCAGCACAGCACCCACCCAGCGGGCCAAAACCTCTCTACCCAGGACAGGTCAATCAGCGGTGTGTCCACCACTACAGGGAACCCAGGACAACCCACCACCCCAACAACAACAGGGACCTGGGGGCAGTGGTAGTGGGCACACGGTCCAGGGGACGGAGGCACAGGAACACAGGGGAACTGGGAGGGCTGCTGTGCGACAGGGGGCGGACAGGCCAAGGGAACCCACTCTCCACGAGGCCCAATCCTCCATCATGGGAGCATACCACCACTCCCAGGAGACGATGGCAACGATCCTGGACAAGTTGCAGGAGACCCTGCGCCTGCAGGAGGAACAGTATTTGGGGTTCAGGGAGGAGCTCAGGACCATCAGCTCCGCCTTGGGCAACATCGTAGGGGTGCTGAAGGACATACAGAACACCATGAGGGACACCGTGGCACTCCAAGGGGCCCCTGACACTAGCCAGGACGATGAACTGCCCACCACCTCCACCGGCGCTAGTGGACAGGACGCCCCGCCACAAGACCACCACACCAGCACCCCACCCCCTGCAGACGGACAACCACCACGCAAGAGGTCTTTGAGATTCAAGTACATGACAGAGCAAGATGGCAAGACCCCCGCCAGGAAATGAGACCACCCTCTTTGTCCTCCCACTGTCCCACTTTGTTACCCTGTCCATACTTAAACTGCCCCAGCTCCACTTCCTATGCCCAGATGGGCAGTGCACCTGTGAGACTAATAGACTGGACTCTGCCATGGACATTCCTCCACCATCACCCCTCACCATTTTACCACCCCCTCCAATAATTAGCACTTCAATAAACACCCTTGAAACACAAAACAATCTGGAGTCAGTCTGTGATTTAGTAAATATGTATTATCAATGACAGTGTGATAATGCGTTTCCTATTGTAAAGCTAACATACCTATGTCACACATCACAAGTCCTTGAAGGATGCAAGCAGATGACACGTTGGTAACCACACCTGTGAAACATTTATCAAAAGGTACAACTCAGTTACCTAATAGTGGTTGAAACCGACAGACAGGATAGAGGTAGACGTGTGAAAATTAATGTAATGTTAAACATGAAAATGTTCTCACCTGTGTGTCACTGGAAATATTGCTGTATGACTGACTCCCTGTTGTCGTTGTCTTCTTCCTCAGCTTCCTCCTCATCACTGTCCACAGGCTCCACAGCTGCTACAACACCGTCATCTGGATCATCCTCCTGCAGAAAAGGCACCTGGCGTCGCAAAGCCAAATTATGGAGCATGGAGCAGGCGATGATGATGTCGCACACCTTCTTCGGTGAGTAGAATAGGGATCCACCTGTCATATGGAGGCACCTGAACCTGGCCTTCAGGAGCCCGAAGGTGCGTTCGATCACCCTCCTAGTCCACCCATGGGCCTCATTGTACCGTTCCTCTGCCCTGGTCCTGGGATTCCTCACTGGGGTCAATAGCCAGGAAAGGTTGGGGTAACCAGAGTCCCCCAGTAGCCATACACGGTGCCTCTGGAGTTGGCCCATCATATCAGGGATGCTGCTATTCCGCAGGATGTAGGCGTCATGCACTGAGCCAGGGAACATAGTATTCACCTGGGAGATGTACTGGTCTGCCAAACATACCATCTGGACATTCATTGAATGATAACTCTTCCTGTTCCTGTACACCTGTTCACTCCTGTGGGGGGGGAACCAGAGCTACATGGGTCCCATCAATGGCACCTATGATGTTGGGGATATGTCCAAGGGCATAGAAGTCACCTTTCACTGAAGGCAAATCTGCCACCTCAGGGAAAATTATGTATCTCCTTATGTGTTTCAGCAGGGCATGGCCACTGTTGTCTGAAAAGACCCACATGCAAGGAAATGGAGCACTGACAGCACCTGCACGTCAGGGGGGATTCCAGTCGGATGGCGGATTGGTGACATCAGGTCTGGCTCCAACTGGGTACATAGTTCCTGGATTGTGGCACGGTCAAACCGGTAGGTTACGATGACATGTCGCTCTTCCATTGTCAACAGGTCCACCAGCGGTCTGTACACCGGAGGATTCCACCATCTTCTCAAATGTCCCAGCAGACGTGCCTACGAAGGACAACAGCGACGAATCAGTCATTATTCCTCCAGGTATGTACCCACAGTTACACACAAGACTACACCACTCACAAAACCCTTCCTGTATGTGTGTTGAGTTTAGGCCTAGCTATGTGTGACGCAGAGGTAAATCAAGCCATGTGGGCCCCTGAAATGGCGGCTGCCTGACCTCTAAATTGGGAAAATGGGATTGTGGGGTAACTGCGCTGGCATTGCACACCGTCGCGGTAGGCGGTCGTAGACCGCGGCACAATGCTGCATTGGTTAACATTGGACCCTATGGGTCCCAGGAGCCAATGAATAGGTGCGCCCACGGTGATGATGCGCACCGCTGTGGACGTCACCGCCGCGGACGTCACCGCAATTTTCTATCTGTTCAATCACTAGATACCTGACCTTCGACAGGAGAGGACCTACACTGCAAGTGCTGCTGTGACCTCGGTCTGGAAGCGACGATGGCTGCTGCGTCTGGGGAAAGGGCCCCTGCCTTCACTGCTCAGGAGTTGGAGAAACTGGTAGACGGGGTCCTCCCCCAGTACACGCTACTCTACGGTCCTCCAGACCAACAGGTTAGAACACAGGGAGCACGTTGTATGGGCTAGGCCTGGGTGGAGAGGGCTGGTTGGAAGAGGGAAGGGGGCAGAGTTCATAGAACATTAATGCATGGGAATGAATGGGCCAGAGTAGGGAGGGGGCCACTCACAACGATGGTGCAGTTGGTAATGATTGTTCCTCTTTCCTTGTGCATGTCATGTAGGTCAGAGCCCACCAGAAGAGGGACATTTGGCGTGCCATCGCCAAGGAGGTCTGGACCCTGGGGGCCCACCAGAGACAGGGCACCCACTGCCGTAAGAGATGGGAGGACATTCGCCGCGGCAGCAAGAAGACGGCAGAGGCTCAGCTGGGGATGGCCTCCCAACGTGGGAGGGGTGCCCGTCGCACCATGACCCCCCTGATGTTCCGGATCCTGGCGGTGGCCTACCCGGAGTTGGATGGGCGCTTGAGGGCATCACAGCAGACACAAGGGGGTGAGTACACTCTCATTCTGCTGACTTTGCGTGCAGTGGAGGTGTCTGGGTGGGGGAGGTGGGCTGTGGGTGTCCCTAGGCCAGGGTGAGTTCGGTAGGCAAGGCCCCTCCGTAATGTAGGCCATGTGGCACTCTACCCCACCTCAGCAGAGTGCCAAGTCGAGGTATAGTTGCCCCTGTGGCATCCATGTGCGCAGATGTCCAACATTGCCATGTAGGCCATATCTCAGAAATTGCATGTGCAGAGGGCAGGAGCATGGCGTAATGAAGGGGGCTGCTGTGTCTGTCTTGTCCGCCAACGGTAGCGGTATGCCATGCACTAAAACTCTCTTTCTTCTGTCTCCCCTCCTTTTTCTGCTCTCCCTGTCCTTTTGTACATCAGCATCATCAGGCGGAGGTACAGTGGCACCGGAGCACGAGGGAGCTGCATCCCACATGGCTATGGAGGGCCACACCACGGACTCTGAATGCACCAGTGGGACGGAGGGCAAGGGGAGCTTCACGTCGGCCACCGGATCACCAAGCAGCGACACGGACTCGTTCACCGATGGGGGCTCCCTTGTGGTGGCGGCACCATCTGTGCGCCCCACTTCTACAGGTACAGCCGCCACCTCCCCTACCAGCACCACCCTCCCAGCAGCCCCTCAGCGTTCGCCCCGTGCCCGCTCACCCAGGAGGGTGGGCATCACCTTCGCCCCAGGTACCTCAGGCCCTGCCCCAGTCACCCCTGCTGCCCTCAGTGAGGAGGCCATTGACCTCCTCAGGCCACTCACGGTTGGGCAGTCTACCATTGTCAATGCCATCCAGGGTGTAGAACGAGAGTTGCAACACGGTAATGCATTCCTGGAGGGCATTCATTCTGGTCAGGCTGTCCTTCAGCGAACCCTGCAATCTCTGGCCTCAGCACTGATGGCAGCCATTGACCCTGTGTCTAGCCTCCACCCTCCAACCTCCTCCACCCAGACCCAATCTCCAGTACCCCAGCCCATCCCAAGCACACCTACAGACCAGCATGCACACAAGTCAGCACACACAGGTAGCTGAAGCAAACATTGGCACAAACAACCCACAGGCACTCACACAAGCCTCACCCACGTACAGACACAGCAACATCCACTGCCTCCACTGGGTTCCCCTCTTCCTCTTCTCCCTCCTCCCTCCCAGTCTCGTCTACACACACACCTGCATGCACCACATCTACAGGCACCACGAATCGCACAAGGAAACCCAGCACCACAAGCCGCTCACCTGCACTCACCACCTCCACTGCCATTAACGCGTCCCCTGTGTCCTCTCCCAGTGTGTCTGTGACGCCCCCTCCCAAAGTACACAAACGCCGGCAATCACTCACCCAACATCCATCCACCTCACGACAGCCTCCAGTACCTGCACCTGCACCCAAAACACCTAAAGTGACACCTCCTACAACCACCTCCTCTTCCTCCACTCCCAGACCCCCTCCAACTACCCATCCCAGTGTTCGTCAGAAACTGTCCCTCTGTAAAGTAGACCTTTTTGCCCCCACCCCCCCTCCAATTCATCAGTCCCGTCGTAGCACCTCAGCCAAAAAGCCTCCAATACCAGTGGTGCCTGTTCAAGGTTTGTGGAGTGCACCGGCCACCAGGGCAGGCAGTGTGACCCGGAGCCAAGGCACTGGCAGTCCACCCCCTGTAAAGGCTCTAAAATTGGAGAGTGGACGACGGGACCGTGTGAAGACTCCTGGTGGGAAAACAACTGACATGGGTTCCAAGGGGATTGGAGAGTCAGCTGTGACTCCACCAAAGGTGGGGAAGGGCCAGAGGAAGTCTGCCCAGCCTGTTGTGAGTGTCACGGCAGAGAAGTGCGCCATCATTTCCGGCGGTAGAGACACAACTGCCAGCACCGTCGTCACTGGTCCGGAGACCACCGCCGGAGTCATTGCCCAGGAGGGCCCAAGTATCGTCACTGGTCCAGAGACCACCGCCATAGTCACAGCCCAGGAGGGCCCAAGTATTGTCACTGGTCCCGAGACCACTGCCATAGTCACAGCCCAGGAGGGCCCAAGTATCGTCACTGGTCCGGAGACCACCGCCGGAGTCACAGCCCAGGAGGGCCCAAGTATCGTCACTGGTCCGGAGACCACCGCCGGAGTCACAGCCCAGGAGGGCCCAAGTATCGTCACTGGTCAGGAGACCACCGCCGGAGTCACAGCCCAGGAGGGCCCAAGTATCGTCACTGGTCAGGAGACCACCGCCGGAGTCACAGCCCAAGAGGGCACAAGTACTGTCACTGGTCAGGAGACCACCGCCACCGCCAGAGTCAGTGCCCAGGAGGGCCCCGGCTGCCACAGCTCAGGTGGGCTATGATGGAACGTCATGCCACACACTAATGCCCAGTGTAGGGAACGTCATGCCACACACCAATGTCCGTACCTGAACCGCCATGTCAATGCACCTCTGAACAGTACAGAACCGCCATGCAAAGCACCGCTGAACAGGGCAAAGACTGCCATGGCAAAACACCGCTGAACAGTCCAGAACCGCCATGGCAAAGCACCGCTGAACAGTCCAGAATTGCCGTGGCAAAGCACCTCTGAACAGGGCAAAGACCGCCATGGCAAAACACCGCTGAACAGTCCAGAACCGCCATGGCAAAGCACCGCTGAACAGGCCAAAGACCGCCATGGCAAAACACCGCTGAACAGTCCAGAACCGCAATGGCAAAGCACCGCTGAACAGGGCAAAGACCGCCATGGTGAAGACCGCTGAACAGGGCAAAGACCGCCATGGCTAAGCACCGCTGAACAGTCCAGAACCGCCATGGCTAAGCACTGCCGAACAGGGCAAAGATCGCCATGGCAAAACACCGCTGAACAGGGCAAGCACCGGGTAGGAATGAATAGACCGCCACATCAGGCATCCTTATCCCATGTACAGCTGGGACAGTGACAGGACTGGAACTTTCACGTGGAGACTCATCCAGTCTGGGCACCAGTCCCCCCCCCCAGTACCAGTGGAGACCTGCATCTACATGAGAGACTGTGGCTTTGCACTCCCTAGGATGGCACGGTGGGCACCCCGCCCACTGTAGAGATTTGAAAGACTGTGGCTTTGCACTCCCCAGGATGGCACGGTGGGCACCCCACCCACTGTAGAGACTTGAAAGACTGTGGCTTTGCACTCCCCAGGATACATCAATGGGCATGGAGTCCCCTCGTGGAGCTGGCGTTGTGCACTCATCCGGCTGAGGTGCCCCCCCTTCCCTTCCCCCTGAGGTGTCTGTAGTATTTCTATCTGATGCCCCAGCAGTGTTCTCTCCGATTGTGGTCAGGTATCCTTTGTGGGCCTCGGCCATGCATTTTTGGACTGTTGGTGCATGGACATTGTTATGTACATATCTGCACTACTTCTCGTAATGTATATAATTATGGCTGATTTTCATATATATTTGTATATTTTTTTATGACATGTATATTGCCACATTACAATGTTTGACCAAATTTCACTTTGTCTTTTCATTCTTCCGGGGGGATTGTGGGTTTTTACTTTGATTTTTGTGAATGCATTGGGGTGTATGTTGTACTATGCGAGGTTGGGGGTGGGGGTGGGGGTGTTTGGTGGGTGTCCCCCTAACTTTTGCCTCCCCCCTCCCCCATGTCGTAGGTGCAGTACTCACCGTTGTCTTCGGCGCCTACGTAGATGTTGGTCGTAGAGGAGCAGAAACGCAAGGGCAGGGAGTATTTGTAATTCCGGCTCCATGGAGTCCTCCTTCCTCGTGGGATATGTTCAGGTGAGCGTTATCCACGGTGAATCCGCCCCGGAAAAGGTGGCGGATTGGCGGTTTGTGATACTATGGGCGGTACATTGTCTTCCGCCTGTCTGTTGGCGGTGACCGCTGCGCTGCTTGTCTGTACCGCCGTGGCGGTCGGAGTGTTAAAGTGGCTGTCTTTGTTGGCGGTTTCCTCCAGGGTCATAATTCCCTTTTTTTTTCCGCCGTCCTGTTTGCGGTATTACCGCAGCTTTAACACCGTCCGCTAGGGTTGTAATAACCCCCTTAATCTCTACAAAAAGAACTCCTCGTGTGGTGAAATTCGACACATAGCCTGCCAGAAACGACGCACAGCCTGTATCGCTGTGAAAATTCACTGCACCCCGAACCGGAATGACGCAGTCTGACTTCGCAACGAGAAGATCGACGCAGTGCCAGCGTAGTGACCAGAAATTCGTTGCACAGCCCACTGGATAGATGCACATCTGGGCAGTAACGACGCAGCCCGACTTCCCGAGAGGAATCGATGCAGTGCCTGCCGTGCGGTAGAAATTTCCACGCAACGCCCCCCGGGGATCAAAGATGCCCTGGGAATTACCGCCAGATTGCAATTTTGGATGCGGTCACAAACAAAAACATTTTTACCAAATTTTTACTGTCACAGATTCATGATTGGGCAGAAAGATATAAAATTATCCCCTTGGAGCACTCAGGCTTCAGGAGAAATCATGCCACAATTGATAATATCTCAGTTTTGCAGGTAATTAACGAACAATATGTCTCTCTGACAGGAGAAGTGATCAACACAGCCTTTGTAGACTTCTCCACAGCATTTGATAAGGTAGATCGTGTCTTGTTATGGAAGAAGCTCCTAAGACTAGGCATGCCCAGTATTCTCTTTGACCTTGAGGTAGCCCTTCACTCCTCCATCTGGTGCAGAGTTTTGCTAGGGGTGAATGAGGTCTAACTCATGCCATTCCAACCAAAAACGGCCTAAACCAAGAGTGTAAGTTGGCCCCATTGCTATTTTCCCTGTATTTTTCACACTTACCTGCTCATTTAATGCAACGGCCACCAGATCGGCGTAGACCCTGTGGCTTCGTCCTGTCAGCACTGGATTTCAATGCATCATCCCCTGGGCATCCGAACACCCCGCAACCCGAAGAGAATCCAGGAAATTGACGCAAAGCCTTCCCTGTGTGAAAAATAAATGACTGATCTCTGTGTGAGGCCCGAGAAATCAATGCACACCTCCCTGAGTTCCATGCATCTCCGCCTTTAAGGTTCTTTGTGGAGCTTTTGCACGCAAACCATTTACTTTGAGCTTGTGAGACATTTGTTGCTTTTAAGAGACTAAAAACACTTTATACCATTTTTACAGTGACATTCCAAAATATACTTATTGCATTTTAATTGTTTTCGCCTGCATTTATCCAGATAAATATGATATATTTTTCTAAACCATGTGTGGTGTATTTTTGTGGTGTTCTACTGTGTTATTACATGATTTATTGCACAAATACTTTTCACATTGCCTTCTAAGTTAAGCCTGACTGCTCAATGCCAAGCTACCAGAGGGTGGGCACAGGATCATTTGGATTGAGTGTGACTTACCCTGACTAGAGTGAGGGTCCTTGTTTGGACAGGGGGTAACCTGACTGCCAACCAAAGACCCCATTTCTATCAGAGGGTGTTCTTTTGTGCTACCATTTTTTGTTTTGGCTGTGCATGTGTCCATTTTGCTGTGTTCACTTTGCAACCCCTTCATCTAGGTGTATAGCCCTAATGTTGCAGTTGTAATTGCTTTCATAACTTGCACTTCCACATTATGCACATAGGCATCTCTTGGCTCTAGTATTGTTTGTCCCAGAGATACCTGAAAGGCCTGCTTCTGTGCAACTGTTTTTTATGGGCATGCACAAAGTGTGATGTTTCACAGTGCAGCATCCTTTCCTGAGTGTGCCTGATGCCCCATCCATATTGTGCAGGTATTTGTTGCTTAGTGAGCTTTGTTTATTTGTCTCTCTGACTATTATGCATCCCATTGACCTTCCATTGTGCTGCAATTTGGGTGATGTGCGTATCCATTGCAAGGCTGTTTCATGGGAGTGGTGTTTGTGTTCTATGACACATCCATACATATGTGTGTTGAATCTGAAGACCATCCATAGCATGCGAGGAATGTGAGTGTGTCAGTTGTATGTGTAGATGTGATGTTGCTGTGTTGTTGTGTGATACAATATTGTGTACACGTTGCTGTCCCTGTGATGGTTAGACATGTGTTTTTGTGTAGTGTTGCGGTGCAGTGTGAGGGGCCTGCCCAAAGGGGGCATTTACTGGCTGTATATAGGTTCTTCTTTGTGAATGACTCAGGCTGTGTATACAATAATACATGTACTTGGTGCCCGTAGAATCACCCTCATATGATATGGATGACGGTACAACAATCTGTTGTTAGGCTTACTGACACAGGTGTGTGTACGTACATCAGTTGCGTCCACGCAGCGTGGATTTTGGACTACATCAAGGAGCAACACCTGTGGCAATGTGTGTGATGGGCCCCATGGTGACTCATGATGTATAACATTGCTTGCAGGTGAGTTGCTCCCTTTATAAAGTCTGTTTCTGCCTGCTGAGATGTGGTGGTTGGACCGCCATGGTCACATTGGTGGTATGTAACCTCATAATGTGTCCGGTAGAAACACTGGCTCCGCCTGCCTAGTTGAACTGCCTTGTGACCGTGGCAGTCTGTGCTACCTGGCAGTGCTGGCAGGACTTTGCTCCAGGTCTTTGCTCCATAGGCCTGCCTGACTCATAATACGGTGGTCCTACTGCCAAGCTGCCAAACTTGTAATGAGGCCCTCTGTTTTGAAGTATTCTTGCACATATTGCTTAGAGGATGCCTTACCGAAGGGCCCAAGATTCTTCAGTTTCTAGGGAACTTTGGTCAGGTGACATTTGTCCTGATGGGATCTGAAAGGCAACTCAGGGTCAAAATATTGACACCCCCCAAGTTGCTTTCAAACCATGTGATGATCCACCAGGACGTACCACACATAAACAGACAGGATCTCTACTTATGTTTGTTTGATATAAATACTTATGCAACCTTGGGATCTGTTCAAAGTCCTACATCAACCATCAACTGAGCTTCCATCTACTCACAAGACACTTGTCCTCCTCCTCTATTGCGCACACACCCCGTATCCATCAAAACCACAGAGGGGGCCTCTCCTCCTACATCAACACCAAGACCTCAAATGACTTTCTAATCCACCTCCAAACAGTATCCTCACTGTGGGACTTCAAAAATAAACTAAAGACCTGGTTTTTCAACAGAGACACAGCACCATCAGCACCAATGTACCCCTGGGGTGATAGTTCTGCACTATAAAAATGCTGATTGTTTGATTCATTGATTCAGTGTTGTGCTCCATATTGTTATATATATATATATATATATATATATATATATATATATATATATATGTGTGTGTGTGTAAATGTGTTCACTGTCTGAACATTGCTTTTTCTGCACTAATTCTAATACACAATGAAATACATATTAGCCTTATACTAACAATGTGGCAATCATCATCATACAAGATATTGTGTTATGTACCCTTTGTCAATAACATTGATTATCATATTAGCTTCTAATTGACTTTTCACACCTCCAAAGCAAACTTAGGTGTATGAAAGACCTGTTTGCTTTAGCTTCAAGTAGCTAGTGATGCAAGGCATTAGTATATTTTCACTTGGCAAGTAGATGAGATTAGTCAGGACTTAGATGAGGCTAAAGACATGAATGGGTAGGAAAAGGTCAAGCTATGTGTGCTTTCACAGGGATATTGCAAAGGTACAAGGTACATATTCAAGGCATTACAAATATACAATCCATAACTTCATCTCTACCTATGGACTCAAACCCATTGGTGCCAAATTCATCCCAATACTGAATTAATCATTCACTCAAATAAGCAGACAACTCTAAACCATACAGAAGGCAGCAGGCAGGCTCCTCTCTCAACTTCCAACAGACACACTTCCTGCACCTCTGTCGTAGAGGTTCTCATTATCCTGATGAGACTACTGGATTTCGGCGGCAGAATCACCTGAATTTTGGGATACTGGATACAATTCCACACCATGTGACACCTGTCGGCCCAATCCAGGTTTTCAGCCAACTAGCAGTGCCTCATCTCCACCCGAGAGCAGGGTTGATATTGGCAACTGGGCGCATAACAGAGAGGACTCCTCAGGGGAATTGTGGTCGATCACATCTCATCCTTTTCTCTCAGTTACATTGGTTTTACACAGGCAAAGACAAACAGAAGCAGAGTATAGTTCAATGAGGTTTTTGAGGTAACTACATCTGAGACAAAATGGCATATACTGTGATAACTAGGATGATAAAACATGCTACAAGCATAATTGTGACAAGAATAGTAAAACACAAAAACATTCCTACCATACTGTTACTACAAATGATATAGCTATATTTCCTACCTAAGCTATGTTAGAGCACAGCGTGATAAGCCCTACTCTGCCCGTCAGGATTCCTCCCTGGAAAGACAACATCCCCCATACTGGAGCAAGGAAGTCAGTTGTCTAAAAAGACACTGTTCCCATATAGGCCAGGTATTCAGCAGTCTAAGCAAGCAACTGTAGCGAAGACGTTCATCAGTCAGCATGCAATTGTGGTCATCTGGCTTGAGTCTCCCTCTAACATGTATGGGACAGAGATGTGCTTTTATAATAAAACAGATGGTGTTCAAAGAAAATGCCACCACGTAAGGATGTTTGTTTCTTTGAATGTCAGAGACACAGCGTAACACTTTTGCCGGCAGCCTATCTGAATGTAGCCTTGAGGAAAACACAAAGTGAAACGAATGCTGTGCTAAGAGCGTATTTTTTTTCTAAGTGAAACAACAACCAGATAGAGAAAGTAAAACAACACCACAAGTGTGGCTAATGTTAGAAAAGTAAAGCAATGCTGAATAAAATGTAACCGCGCTAAAGTGCACTATGGCAGGCCTTGTTGTCTAATAGAACGTGTCTAAAACATTGCTAAAATAGCTACATAACACCTCAAAGAGCTTCATTGACTCCACCTGCACAGCTCTTTTTGAACTCCTGATACACACACATTCAAAGCCTTACACAGTTCTGGCTCAGCATACTTCATTTCTGCTTTACATTTCAGAAACTTTCCAGACACATTTCTTTAGCCAGACTCATACTTACACATATTCCATTAAAATGCAGCTTCAGAACAAGGAGAAGTGACTTTTTCTAATTGGCTCCAAAAGGGCAAAATGACCTGCTTCTATACATATGTGTTGTCTCTCACATTATTGTTTTCCACACAAAGTTGAACACTTGGTTCTTCAACTAGGTTAATCCATGGATCAGCCCTGAGTGCTTCTCCCTCAGCAAAAGATACCCTGTTGCGTAGGTTCTCATTATCCTAATGACACTACTGGATTCAGGCATCAGAATCACCTGTACTGCAGGGGACTGAGTCTGATCCCACACCATGTGACACCTTTCGGCCTAAAGCGGGTTTTGTTCCGGCTAACTAGCAGTGCCTCATCTCCACCCAGGAGCAGGGATGATTGGGGCAACCGGGCGCATGACATAAATTACTCCTCAGGGGAATCGTGGTCACTCAGATCTCATCCGTTTCTCCCAGTTACATTAGTCTCACATATACAAGGGCAATCAGAGGCAGAGTATGGTTCAATAAGGTTTTATTGAAATAAGTGCATCTTAGATGATAAGGCATGTATTGCAATGACTAGGACAATGAAGCACAACAAGAATAAAATTGTGACAAGGAGAGTAAAACACAAAAATAACGATACCATATTGTCACTAGAGTTTGTACAGATAGTTCCTACCTATGCTATGTTAGAGCACAGCATGTTAAGCTCTAATTCTGCCCTTCAGGTTTCCCCCGGGAAGACATCATCCATCATACCTGAGCAAGAGGCCTGTAGTCTACATAAGCAGCTGCATCGAAGCAATCAGCAATCAGCGTTCAGTCATGGTCATCTGGCTGGAATCTCCCTCCAACGTACATGGGTCAAAGTAGTATTTTTGTAATAAAACAGCCGATGTTCCAAGAAAGGATCCCCACGTAAGAGTGTGTATGTTTCTATGAACATTGAAGACAAAGCATAACACTTTTGTTGGCAACCTATCTTACTGCAGCCTTGAGAAAAGCACAGAGTGAAAGAAATGTCTTGTTTAAGAACGCAGTGCTGACTTAGGTGAAGAACAGCTAGATAGAAAAAATAAAAAAAGACCGCAAATGCCGCTACTGTTAAAATAATATAAGAAAACTAAAACAAAACATATCCAGGTTAAAGTGCACAGCGGCATGCCTAGTTTGCTAAAATAATGTGTATAAAATCATAGCTAAAATGGCTACACAACACCCTCCCTTTGCCGGTTCAAAGGTGGTTCAAACCCTAATAATATATGCGGAACCTACTAAAACTCGTCCTAAGGCATATATGTATATAGATATATGGGAATGTCAATAATGACAAGCTGAACAACACTTGAGCATGTATGAAAAAGGGCAATGCAAAATTTTAATTGTGGCATCAAGAAAAAGCTGAATATCAAAAGTCAGATTCATTTTTATTTTTATTTTATTGTTTTAACTTTTCTTTTATTGTTAATAACACAATATGATACAGAGTCAGTGGGATCAGGGTCCCGTCAATCGAGAGTAGTTGCACATCATTGATATTAGGAAACCAAAGAAGAAGAAAAAACGCATAAGGCACAAGCAAGGTAGCAATCGTAATATAAAAACCTGAGGTAGAGTTCATTTCCAACATGTTTTAGGCTATGTGGGGGGGGTTTAAAGAGGATAAAGATATAAGGGTAAAGGGTAGGTTGTACCTGTTCAGACGAGAGGACCGGGGAGTGCTACCTTGGGAAGCGAGGGATGTCGCTGCGCGGATAATGGGTGTTGCAGCTCATGTCAACTCTGTGGTCAGTTTCGGTTGGGATCAGGTGACTATCAGACGACATAGGAAGAAGATCTACCATGGAGATCTGTTTGGAGCGTTGCTGGAAGGCGACGTTTGGACTCTAGTGGGTATGTAGAAAGAGACGTGGGGATAAGGGGCAAGTGGGAGAGAAAAAGAGAAAGAGAGAGAGAATAGAAAGAAAGAAAGAGGGAAAAAGGAAGAAAGAAGAAGAAACAGTAGGAAAAGGGAGGGGGAGAAGGGGAAGAAGAGAAAAGAAGGGGAAGAGGAGAAAAGAAGAGAAAAGAGAAGAAAGAGAAGGGGAGCTAAGGTAGGGGAGAGGGGGTAGAATACAGAGGGTGGGGGAGGTACGGGAGCGAGGGGGAGAAGGGGGAGAAGACGCATGTGGGGGAGGGGAGGGAAACGGAAGGGAGAAGGGAATAATGGTGGTTCCGCGTAGGGCACTATTGCCCCCTTGTTAGGAAGGGAGCCCATACCTGTAGGAATACTTGAGCTTGGTCTTGTAAGTTATAGATGGTCCGTTCATGCATAGCAGTGCGGATCATGGCTGTAATCCATTCCTCCGGGCTTGGGGGGGTCTCTGACCGCCAATGTCTGATATGCAAATTTTTGCAGTAGCTAACGCTGTGTGCAACAGTCTCTTGTGTGGTCTAGGGAGGTCTGGTAGGGAGGTCGTATCTTGCAGAAGTATGAGGGCAGGAGGAAGTGGTGACGGAAGTGACATTACTTCAGCCAGAGTGGAGCTCACAGCATCCCAGAGTGGTCGTACTGTTGTACAGTTTACTAAGATATGTATCAGGTCACAGGATTTTTCTGGACATCGCCAGCAGTTCGCATGCGGGAGGAGTCCGGTCCTATGCAGTTTCGCTGGGGACCAGGGCCATTCATGTAAGATTTTGAAGAGGCAGAATTTCAAGCGTGCTTCCCGGGTGCCTCTGTCTAGTGTCTCTAGGGTAGCTTCCCAATCATCTGGGTCTAGATCCTGCTGCAGCCTGGTTTGCCACCGTAGACGTAGTTTGTCCATTAGCGGTTGGGAGTAAAGCCGTCGAACAATTAGATCATAGAGACCCGACATTACTCCCTTGTATTGTCCCCATTGCTGCAGGTAAGCCACTATCGGTGAGGGGAGGGATCCCCGCAGTGGAGGTGTATTCCTTTGGGAGAGGCAATGCTTAAGTTGCATGTATCTCCATTCCTGGTTCGGGTGTAGGCCGAACTCCTCCCGTAACTTGGGGAAGGGTTTGAGCACATCGTTCTCCAGGACCTGTGAGAAGGTGAGGATGCCTGCCTGTTTCCATTGCGGCCAATGGAGTACCTCGCCACCTATGCGTAGGCCACTGTTGTGCCACAGGGGCGCTTGGGCATGTATGAGGGGGTGGACCCCAAACAGTCGGTGGGCCCTTTGCCAGGATGCCCTGGTCGCCGCCAGGATAGGATTCACTGAGTTAGTGGCTGGGAGGTCTGCACGGTAGGGTCCACCGAGTCCTTCGTTCGCAGCCAGGAGTCGTTTTTCCACTGCTATCCACAAGGGGGGATCTGGTATATTCGATAGTGTATTGGATAGCTGAGACATTTGGAGGGCTAAAGAGTAGTGTTCCACCGATGGGAGTCCCATTCCCCCGTTTATGCGGCGGGCCAAAAGCTTGGCTGGTGATAGCCGTGGTCGCATTGTGCCCCACACGAATGATCTAATTAGTCCATCAATGCCTCTTAGTTTGGAGAGGGGCACTTGTAAGGGCAGGAGACCTAGGATATACATAAAGCGGGGTACCGTCACCATTCTAACCGCCTGTACTCTGCCCCACATGGAGAGGCCTAACTGGGTCCAATTCGCAAAGTCTAGTTTTGCCCGCGTGATGAGAGGGTCAATGTTGTCCGCCACCATGTGTGCCAGTCCAGGGTTAACAAGCACTCCTAGGTATTTAAGATGTTTTGGCATCCACCGGAATGGGTAGCCTAGGAGTGCCGCTTTTGTGGTTACTCGCGATAGCGGAAGTGCCTCGCTTTTGTCCCAATTAATACGGTATCCCGATAGGGCTGCGAAGTCCTCGATTACCTCTAATAGGGCCGGTATGGATCTTTCCAAGTCCGTGAGTGTTAAGAGGATATCGTCAGCGTAGAGGTATATCTTGGAGGTGCCTTCGGGTAGTGGTAGGCCGGTTATGGAGGGGGAGGACCGGATAGCTGCCGCCAAGAGCTCCATTGCCAAAAGGAACAGGAGAGGTGAAAGGGGGCACCCCTGCCGTGTACCCCTTCGGATAGGGAAAGGGTCTGAGAGGAAGCCTCCGCAGTTGACTCTGGCCGCGGGTTGATCATAGAGCAGTCGTACCATGGAGATAAATTTGTTGCCTAGACCAAATCTCTCTAAGGCTGCAAATAAGTAGGGCCATTCTATGCGGTCGAACGCTTTTTCGGCGTCTAAGGACAGGGCCAGCGCCGACTCCGGGGGGTCTCTGGCCGCCCATAAGGTATGGCACAGGGTTCGTAGGTGGTTCCTAGACGTGCGGCCCGGTACAATCCCCACCTGTGTATAGTGTATTAAGGACGGGATTACTTTACGTAATCTGTTTGCCAGGACGCTTGCTAGAATTTTGATGTCCCCGTTTAGTAGAGAGATGGGTTGGTAGCTACTGCATAATAAAGGATCTCTCCCAGGCTTCGGTATGACAGCTATTGTGGCATTATTGGATATGGCCCCTAATGTCTGTGTTTCGCAGGCTTCATTGAGGGCTTCGCATAAGATATCAATCGCCCCTGCCCCTACCCATTTATAAAATTCTGCAGGGTATCCGTCCTCTCCGGGTGATTTGTGGTACGGGAGGTCAGAGATGACTTTATCTATCTCCTGTCTGCTTATTTCCCCTTCTAGTAGGCTACGGCCCTCGTCTGTTAGGGAGGGGAGGTCTAGCTTCTTTAAGAAGGTTGTAGCTTGCGCTAGGTTGGTCGTGGTTTCCGGCGTGTAAAGGTGTTTATATAATTGGGCAAATTTGTTTGCAATGGCCTGCGGGTGGGTCAGTATGTCCCCGGAGGGAGAGCGAATGGCTGGGATGGCTAGAGCGGCTGCTCTTTGACGGAGTTGGGCTGCAAGCAGTCGTCCCGCCTTCTCACCCTGTTCGTAGTGTCTCCCTTGGAGTCTCTGTAATGCGAATTCGGCCTGGGTGGTGTATAGCTCATTTAGGGCCATTTGGGCTTGCTCTAGACTTCGGCGGCCTGGAAGGGAGGGGTGTGCTGTATATTGTCTAGTTAGTCGGCGTATGTCGAGTTCCAGAGCCGCTTGTTGCTCTTTTCTGTCTTTGTTCGCTATCGCCGCATCCCGCATGAGCTGTCCCCGTAACGAGGCTTTGGCTGCGCCCCACATAGTTCGACTTGAATCAACTGTACCGAGGTTGTCTTGGGCAAAAGTGGTCGCATGATCCTGTAGCTGCAGCTTACCTTGGGGGGATCGATATCGATGGATCGCTAATAGGCCTAATCGGATGGCTATAAGGACTGGAGAGTGGTCTGAAAGGCCTCTCTCCAGGATGTCGTCCCCCAAGGTGTGGGCCACAAGAATATGGGATATCAGAAAGTAATCGATCCGTGATTCAGTACCGTGCACCGGCGAGAGAAAGGTAAATTCTCTGTCCGTTGGGTGAGTCAGCTCCAGTGGTCAACCAAACCATTATCCGCGAGTATATCAGACTGGATGGCCCTGTCTGCATTGTTACTCGTGTCTAGAGGCCCCGTCCTGTCCAATGCTGCGTCCCTTGCTAGGTTCCAGTCTCCTCCTATAACGTAACGGGATGCCCCTTTCTCGGTTAGAAGTCGATTGAGCTGGAGGAAGAAGAGGCGTTTGGGACCTGTTGGTGCATAGACTGATCCCACACACAGTGTTGAGTCCCCGATTTTCAGTTTGGTAAATATGTATCGACCCTCGGGGTCTGTCCACGATTTGACGACCGTGAAAGGGAGGGTTTTGCGTAAGAGGATCGCCACCCCGCTTTTTCTTGGGACATTCTCCGTATCGGGTGAGGGTGGGGTGCAGCTAAACAGGACAGTTCCCACCCAGTCACGTCGTAGTCTATCAGATTCAAGACTGTCTAGGTGTGTCTCTTGTAATAAGGCGATGTCTGCCTGCTTAGAGTTAAGGTAGGATAGGACTTTCTTCCGTTTGATAAAGTGGGTAAGACCGTTTACGTTCCACGATATCACCCTGAGGGGAACTACCGGTGCTCCCATCCGGTTGGGCATCCTCGTTTCCTATGTCCGCCCACCCGGGGGTATGAGCTCGGGAGAGTGGAGTGGACTCTGTGAACTGAAGAGGATGTCAGTGAGGGGGAAGAGGGCGGAAGGGTGGCGGGCACGTCGGGTACGAAGAGGAGTTGAAAAGAGAATAAAAAGGAGACAGTGGAGGAAGGAAGAAATAAAGAAAGAGGGTAAAGAAGGGAGACCGGGATACAAGTCCCGAAGTACACGAACTTTAACCGGCGGGTCTAAAACCTAGGCCGATTGAGCTTTGACGCCTGGCCAGCGGGCCCCGTGCCGGGGGGGATGGGGGAGGGGGGCGGCGCCCCAGGCCTCCGCGTGGATGCCTCAAATTATGTCCGGGGGATGTAGTATGTGTTTGTGAACAGAGGATGGGGGGGGGAGGGGAGGTCGCATGTTGGCCGCGTCCCTGTGTGGGGGAGGTGGGAGAAGCGCGAGGAAAGGACAGGGGCAGATGTTGTTGTTACTGAGGTCGCTTCCCCTTAGTTATTCTGAGGGGTTGCGGCATGTATATGCTCTGGGACTTGGCATCTGTGGTCTGTTCTGCTTTGCACCAGCGCCTATCATTATGTCACTATTGCGTTTGTTAGTAGACCGGGGTCAAGAGCTCAAAACCCAGTTCACAATCATTTTGCCCCAACCCTGCCAGGGCAAGCCCGTAGTGTGCAAGGGTATTGCGTCAGTTCCCATATTTTCCAGAGGACGTTATAGATCCTGATTCTAGATGGGAGAAGTGATGTGGGATATGGTAAGTGTTCCCCGGCATGAAGGGGGGGGAAGTTGAGAAACAAATGTAATCGGGAGCCAACAAAAACTATCACACAATCCGAACAGTCTAAGAAGTCCGAGGCGGTTAAAGCCTTCTGGGGGGGGGGGCGGTTCTCCGTGGTACAATGTCTGAAGAGTATACAATAAAATAGAGTACTCATCATTTCTCTGTGTCAGGACTCTTTCATCAAAGTTCCTATGTTTCCTGCAATGTTTCTATGACAGTCTGTGGTTGTAGATATCGAGGGCTTGTAGGAAAACTGTGTCCATGTTGGTTTCAGATAGTAGGCACCTAGGGTTTCAAAGGGGATCGGGACTTGTCTCTGTCCGGCAGCTGTGTGTGCATCACCACCGCCTGTAGATCTTGGCCCCTGTCATCAAAACTTTTTGTTAATCTCTCCAGGTCTCTGCCCCTGATTTGGGGGTCTTCTGTAGTAGGTCTTCCGTCGGTGTCCAGAGCAATTTCTGATTGGCCCATTCCCCTAGTTTGGTTCTGTGTGTCTTGGGGGGATAGGGTTGTTGATTCCATGGGTTGTGTCGGATCATGCAACCCCTCTAGGAATGACTTCAGGTCCTCTGGGTCATAGAAGGTTCGTGACTCTCCGTTCTTAGTTATCCACATCCTGGCTGGCTCGAAGACGCCGAATTTAACGTCCAGATGACAAAGGCGAGGGCGGAGGGAGAGAAAGGCTCTTCTACGATCTGCTGTTTCTTTGGAGAAGTCTGCTGAAAGGTGGATTTCGAGGGGACCGAGCCGGAGTGGACATTGCCTTCGGGATAGCTGTAACAGTTGGCGGACCTGCCCGTGCCGGAGGAAGCAGGCTATGATTGGACGAGGACGATCTTTTCCGTTTTGTCTCTTGAGACCAAGTCTATGCGCTTTTTGAAATTCCAGAGGGGGGTCAAATGTTATGTCGGCTAGTTTGGGAAGCGTGTCTCGCAGGTAAGAGAGGATATCTGTACCCTCAATGCCTTCCGGAAATCCAAGGAAGCGGACGTTGTTTCTGCGGCTACGGTCCTCAAGGTCGGTTAACTTGCTGCAAAGGTACAAGAGTTCCTGATCTCTGTCAGTCTGTAAAACCACTTGACTTTCCACAGCCGCTACTCGATGGTCCAGTCCGGAGATTTGTGACTGGAAGCCCGCTATTTCAAAGCGCATGGATCTCGTTTCCGCTGTTAATGCTGACATGGCAGTGTCCATACCTTCCAGTTTGCGGCCTACTGCCGATATCTCCTGCAGTATACGATCCATTGATGCTCCTTGAGTGTTGTCTGACATGGTGTCGTGTGAGGGGGGCGGAGAGTCTGCGGTAGCAGGATGTTTCTGTTGGCGCAGGGCTTCAGAGAAGAGTAGTTGGCGAGCGGGTTTGCACCTTACTTTACCTGCCGTCTTGCCTCTGGGCATTGCGGGTTTCTCCCTGCAGGTGGGGATCCAGGGGGTGCCTGACCGTGCCTCAATTACTTTTCCTCCTCTTTCCGCTCGTTGTTATATTCCTCTCTCTCTCTCCTCACTCACGGCCCCTCTCTCACTCATCTACCACCCTCATCTCTGTACATCTCTCGTCCTTTCTGACTCACCGGCTCGGCCTTCACCTCTCCATCCTCTCTGGCGCCTCTGTCGTTCCTCAGGGGGCCTTCTCTGGAGCAGGTAAGGCTGGGGGGGGGGATAGCCGTCCATTGAGCTCCGCTGGTGGTGAGGCCTCTTGTCGCCGGTACCGTCACCCCCGGCAGAAGGGGGAAGGGTGGAAGGGTGGAGAGGCACTGGGAGGCGTGTCGTCAGCCTCGTTGTTGTTCCGGGCCGTGATGTTGGTCGGCTCCATTCTCCCCCTTCGGCAGCGATCGATCGGCGATCGGGAGGGAGAGAGGGGGCAGGCGGCGTCCCGGCCGGTTGCCGGCTCCAGGAGCCGCAGATGTGCCGCTGTCAAGGCCCAGGTAGGGACGGAGGGCGCGCTCCCTCACTTCGGGCTTCAGCGAGGGACGCGTCTCTCCGTGTCGGGGTGATTCCTCACTCGAGGCCGTGGTTTAGAGGCCTGCCGTAGGCCTCAAGCCTGCTCCCCTCGTTCCGGCCGGCGTCTCCGGGGAGGGCGCTCCCTCCGCGTCACAGATGTCGGCCGTTCGTCGTCCCCAGCTCCTATGTCGGCCCCCGCTGCGCTCTGGGGTCCCTCGGAGCGCCCCCAGTGCCGCCGCCACCGCCGCATGGCCCGCCGCCGTGCGGAGCTTGGCTCTCAGGCGGCCATCATGGATCGCGGCCAGACCACGCCCCCAAGTCAGATTCATTTTTAAAATTGCCAATTGAATCCAGGATAATTGAAGACAGGAAATCTTCCACTTCGGCAGGTGGTAAAGTATGAAGTTCATCATCAAGGAAAACCAAGGAGCATGTGTGTTCCAAAGCCTGAGCTCCAGCCGAGGCAGCAGCATTCCATGGTGTGCCCAACAATGAGTTTAGAGCTGCATGATCCACAAAAGGCAACTCATAAACAGCTTCCCATAGCAAACGCACCTTCAACGCGCATGTCTGGTAATGAGCCCTCAGCGAGAACATCAACAGATCAGCCTCCAATGAAAGCAAGCTCTGTGTAGAAAGACAAATTTCAGTGCACATTCAAAAGGGCACGATAGGCACCGAAACACAGGCTGCTCACAATGCAAAACCAGTCTAAATGACAGAGACCAGTTGCACTCCAATTGCTCCAGGAGTGATGCTCCAAAGTACTGCATCATGCTTTCATGACACAGCGGCACTGGTGGGAGCACTTTCAGGCTTCCTTGTTGTAATGGGACAGCAATTGCACAGAACAAGTAGCAATTGCAAGATGCCATCTATTATAGCCAAAGTTATTGGAAATCCCTCAAAAATACTGGAAAATATTAAGTGGATGGCTGAAGATGCATAGAGGAGAAGGTGTGAATGAAACCAGAACCAACAGCCTTAAAACAATTTGCGATTCCAGTTGTACTGGACATGTTAAATAGCTGTCCCATGAGTTCACCAAAGTGTCCTGGAAAGTTAGTACTTAAAAGGGAATGTATTTCTGAGGATGACCTCACAACCTGAAGTGCCTAGGTCTTGCGTGTGGATATAAGCGCCACATGTTTTTGAAACAATAAAGCCTTGAGTCTGCTCAGCTTGTCAAAATTCACATTTGAAGTAGCGATATGGGGCCATCTCTCAGCTACTTCCCTCTTTTATGTACGAGGAAAGAGTACATTCCCGCAGCATGAAACAGTTTTGAAGACGAAAGCGCAATAAACTATTCCGGCTCACATCCCACAACAGCTCTCACTATTAAGGAGCACATAGCTGCCATTTGAGAGCACCTGGAATGCAGGTCTAATCAAGGGGACTGGGACTCCCTTCAGATAACAAGCCAAGTTCGCTGCCGAAGAGTTTCACGCCCTGTGCAATGACAGCTGTTTACAAACCATTGAATGGGTGACAGAAGTCTCTGTCACGATCTGAATGCTTCTTACCGCGATTCTCTGTCAATCTCGAGGCACCACCTGGTCTCTTGCTGGTTCTGGACTGACTAGGGTAAGTGTGACCCTTTCCAGTAGCCACGGTGCTGCTGATAGAGTAACACCAGGCAGATCTTGTCCTCCAGAAGGAATCCCAGAGGATAAAACCCAATCCTGGGAAAAACTTCAGAAGCAAGGAACTACTGAAAAAGAGTAAGAAAAAAGAGAAGCGTAATATGAACTGGCAACAGCAAAAACTGCAGACAAGAAATAACAGAAGTCCAAAAATTCACTGGCTACAGGAGCGAGCAGCACCACCAGAACGGAAGGGTTTCCAACGCAAGGAACAGAAGACCAACTGTGCTTATATACTGGCAAACAGGAAGTGACATGCAGGAAGTTCCGAAGACACCATCTAGAATTGGGAAAAGCCATATTTGAGTGAATGAAAAAATAGCCATAGGGAAGGAAACACAGACTCCTTGGAAGAAGAAAAGATGGCTAAGATGAAAACCATAAAGAAAGAGAAAAAAAGAAAAAAGGCAGAAAGAATAAGTAAGAGAGATTAAAAGGGCAAAAAGCAGGTGCAGCATGAATCAGCGCCCAAAGAAAGATGTACTGGTCACGCGGTGGACCGAAAAATAGGCAGAGGCCCAAAATGCAGCTCAAAATGTGTCCCACGGCAGAAACAGCCGTCCAGGACTCGGACCGCCAATCTGACCATCTGTAAGTGGAGTGCCGCAGGCCCTCGTGGTATCACAGTCTTGCATTCACTACCTCTAAGAAAGACTTCTTTCATAGCACTGAGACATTTGTACGAGAAGGATAGCTCCCACACTTCACGAATGTAACTATCTACTAGCCTTTCATATCTGACTACTGGAATGTGTTTTAAGCAGGATGTGAATTGAAGTGTTGAAATAGGCAGATTGATGACCCCATGTATTAACCACTCAGTAGATGGTTTTTCAGCCACAGGAAAAGGTAATTTTTCTAATTTCTCAAAATTTAACTTGACATAAATGGCTTCTTTTTTAGCCATTAGTTGTTGTCACATTAAATTAAATGTGGAAAATATGTCCCTCACGCTGACGTGTTGCCAGGGAACGCGACCTGCCTTTAGTGTTTGTAGTGTCCAACCTAACTGCATAATGGATCTTAGTTGACTCTGTTCATGGTGTGAAGAGGACATGTCGCTCTGTACTGTCTATTGCAGAGGAAACAATGTTGTTTAAGATGTATATTCGGTCGGATAGGGTATTAATCCTATTATCTACAACAGCTAATGCCTTCTGTAAATTTTCCTGATTTGTTTGCCTTAACCGGGCAGCAGCTTCTTGTTCAGAAAGCTTTCAAATTTCATAATTGACTGCATATGAGAAGCGTTTTCTGCATTGTTTTTTGGGGCCTAACAGGAAATCCTGTAAGTCAGTGTTATTAGACAGGAGACTGAGGTGTTCTTCAACAGCATCTAGTGAGGAACCCTTCAACCATTGCTGGCATAATTTCCCTACACTATATGTTGTTACTATACGCACGTGTTCAGATGACACATAGCAAGGGTCAGGCCTACTTGTTCTAAAACCCCCGTGGAGTTCACAAAACGTTTATGACACCCATCGGTATTTATTGGACACAATAACCACCCACCAGGACGTGAAATTG
Source organism: Pleurodeles waltl (assembly GCF_031143425.1). Taxonomy (NCBI): domain Eukaryota; kingdom Metazoa; phylum Chordata; class Amphibia; order Caudata; family Salamandridae; genus Pleurodeles; species Pleurodeles waltl. The sequence continues at coordinate 1,445,789,229 of NC_090444.1, read as the reverse complement.
AAGCATTAAACATGCAGTTTTGGAACCATTCATCAAGCTGATTTTCAGTTGCATTTATATACTTTTGCCATTTGTAAAAGTTTGCAGGGGCAGGAATACTGGGCGCATTCAAATCCTTAATTTTTTCTCATCCTAAACAACTTGTCTGTTGTACAGTTTCATTCAAAAATATCATTTGAACATGTATCAGGCATGCTCTAAACAATGCTTCCTTTCCCCTTATTTGTCACTTTTATTGTTCCTCACACACTTTTTAAGTCAATCAACTTCAACCAAAAGTCATAGCCTTCAATAGCCAACCGGGAATCCGAATAAATGAATTTTGTATCTGTCAACAATATATGTACATTTTCCATAATGGCAATTTGAAATAATATGACTCAGCATTTTTTTAAACTGTGCTAAGAAAAATATGTACATTTTTCAGAATATGTTTTAGAACTTCCTTGTGGAGGAGTTGTACAATGTTCCCATTGTATGTAATTAAAGGTAGTTTTTTGAGCACTTGCTCTGTGAATTAAATGGTGTCCATGATAATTATAGCAAAGCATGTTGCCATAATTTTCTTTGGATTGATAAACATCCTCACTTTCAAATACAGTAAAATATCTCAATGCAGTCATCATAGAACCAACTGTTTTCACATCCAAGTCATCAGGAACAACTCCAGGTATTATTACATAATTCATAGAAAGTTTAAACACATATGGTATTTGAATGACCTCTGTCGGCCATATATATCAAATGTGACTTTATCCCAAACAATCTCATCAGGAATTCATGTAGTGGAAATGTTCACCTAAGACAAGTCTCTGCGGACCTTGTGAGAACAGAAATGGGGTTTTAGGACCTCATCCACCAATTCAGGTGTTGATCATTCAGGAAGGTAATGACCATGCATTCATAGAAAGAAAGTAATAACAAAACCAATCCAAAGTAGGAAAGCTAATACAGTCAAGGAAAGCCACATATAGTTCCATGGGAAAATAAAGTAATTTGTTTTAAGTAAATTTATCAGCTGATGTGTTTTTGGCATTTCAGATGCAGAAGAGGCAGATCCAGAAGCAGTTTGTACAAAAAATGGAGCCTTATTTGAAGGAGTAGGAATGGTAGAAGTCTCCAGCGGTGGTTCACAATAAATGATGCCATCCGTTTGTGTAGAGGTCAAGTCAAATCGATCAGCAATTTCTGTATTGCCCGTTGCAATAGATGTTAGTGGAACTAATGCAAGATCATTTTCCACCCTCCCCAAGCTTGGAGAGGTGTCAGCGTTGCTGCTCAAAACTTGTACAGGGACATCTTGACCAGTAGTGAGATGGATTCGGGTACTACTGGTTGTTCCTCTTGGTCTGCTGTGCAGGATCGACCACATGGTGTAACTTGACATTGTCGATGGAGACAAACCGGTTTTCTTTAGAGCCAGGCAGCGGTGGTAGAATAACAGTTCTGGTACCGTGTATTCCCAGGAGTGGAACCGGTGCACAATAGGAAGGACCAAACTCCTTTTTCACAGCAAAATATTTATGTAATAGATCCCCAACCTTTGGAATCCAGCTGGTAGATGTTATTGGTACAGCCTCAATTCCTACGGAGGCAGCACTGGCAGAAGTGTTGTTGTCACAGAACTGTTGTAATTCCTGCAAGACAGTGACACGTTCATTTATGTCAAAAGGTGTTTCTGCTGCCTCCACGCCAAGACCATCAAGATCTGGAACATACATTGGAGTTCCAAACAAGCACTCGTATGAAGTATAACCCCCCAGAGGCCTTCTAGGCAGATTATTAAGTGCTCTCTGGACTCTATACAGGTGATCAAGCCCACTATGAACCGTACATAATAATCTGTCTGTTAAGGGTTGCTTTAAATCTCGGTTTTGTCACTCCACAACACTATTTCCCTTGAGGTTAAATGGAGAGGGGTAATGGAGTTGGACCCATAACGAAGCCATGACGTCCCTGAATGTCCTTGAGACAAAAGCAGGGCCCTGGTCCGAGTGGAAAGCCGCAACTGCCTATGTGCCGAGAAAGACTTGCATATCTTTAATAACAGTCCGAGCGTCAACTGAGAGTTGTGGCCACACCCATAGAAATTTGGAGCAGGAGTCAACAGCGACTAAGATGTATTTGCTACTGTTTTTAATTGAATGTCAGCTTAGTGGTCATTTCTAAATTTGGTGGGTGGAGTAGTCACAGCATCGCAAATTTCAAGTCCTTCACATGTCAAGTCCTTCGAGTTCAGAAGGTCTTGTGAGAGGAGACGCTCAACATAATTTGTACAGCTTGAAATTTCTTCAGCTTTGTCAGTGTAACGTACTTCTATGGCCAAATCATGGGCAGACTAAGGCTAATCAAAGTACATGGCTGTTTATTTTGTATAGGATTCATGTTTCCATGGACTATTTAAGATAGTCTTCAGGTGCGTCCAAGGATTAGGTGGTACCAGGAACTAGCAGAGGAGGCAACCCTATTCCAGAGTCTCACGCCTATGGTAAATATCCCCCTGATGAAAAAATAAGTAAAATACTTAGGGCCAGATGTAGCAAGGCTTTTGCGCCTTGCAAACTGGGAAAAATGCCGTTTGCGAGGCGCAAAAGCCTCTACGCGATGCAGAAATGCATTTTGCAAGTCGGAACCGACTCGCAAAATGCGTTTCCGACTCGCAAATAGGAAGGGGTGTTCCCTTCCTATTTGCGACTCGCAACGTGATGCAAGTTGATTTGCGGTCGCAAATGAACTCTCAGTTACCATCCACTTGAAGTGGATGGTAACTCATTCGCAAACGGGAAGGGGTCCCCATGGGACCCCTTCCCCTTTGTGAATGATCACAAAAATATTTTTCAGAGCAGGCAGTGGTCCTATAGACCACTGCCTGCTCTGAAAAAAACCGAAACAAAAGGTTTCTGTATTTTTTTCCAAGTGCAGCTCGTTTTCCTTTAAGGAAAACAGCTGCAGATGGAAAGAAGAAAACTGCTTTATTGAAAAGCAGTCACAGACATGGTGGTCTGCTGTCCCCAGCAGGCCACCTTCCCCGTGAGTGCCCAGACTCGCAATGGGGTCGCAAACTGCGACCCACCTCATTAATATTAATGAGGTGGGTCTTTGCGACCCCATTGCGAGTCGCAGAAGGTGTCTGAGACACCTTTCTGCATAGCAAATTGCGAGTTGCAATTTGCGAGTCGCTAGGACTCGCAAATTGCAAGTCGCAATTTGCTTTCTTCCTTCATCTGGCCCTTAGATCTCTGAATGGAGAAATAAGTATGAAATCACTACATTTAAATTGTTGATGAAATTGTATTCTCATGAGGTTATGCATCTGCCAGGACAGGAGACTGTGGATCCAGCACTGAATTACCTGTCTGAGCTATGTTCACTGGTTTCAGACAAGGCACTGCTTCAAATTTGATTAACAGTTGATATGTATCACACTGTATAGAACATACTCCTATCTTGCTGTGTTTATCATGAAAAGATACCAGAACTCTGATGTATGCAGACACAGGATGGTCTAGGAGTGTATGATTGCTTGGTAGGGAAAGAGACCAGAGAGACTTCTCTCAGCCCAGACATGGTAGTGGAGCAATACCCTAGTAGGGGAAGTGAGGAACAGTCTCAGCTGGAGCAGGGAGACAGTATTTTCTTCTATAAAGGATGGAGTTAGAAGGAAAAGCACAGTAGGTTGTCCTTGTCGGTGTCAGATAATTTAGATGGCTCTTATGATAGTAAGAAAACAAGCTGTGAAGCCCAGAAGAGTTGTATTTTCTGCCCTAAGGTCATAGAGGTCAGTGGTAATATGATCTGGGAGCACTCCAAGATTTTCATCATATGTCCACTGAAAGGCTTTCAAGGCACTACTCATGATAGAAATAATATGCCCTTATGTTTCTTCCAAGCATACAGTGGGATAGTTGAAGGGTAAAATACACCAAGTGGGATGCCAGTGAAAACTCATGAGGTCACTGTTTGCCTGAAAATTGATTGATGCACCCATGTCTCTGTTTCATACATGGGAACTAAGATAGGGTTGCTGGAAAATGACCCCAAGTCCACCACAATTCACGTCTGGGTGCTCCTGAGCAGGTCAGACAATATCCACTTAAACACGGAGATAATACGTTTCATGAGTGTGATGCATTTGGAAGGTGATACAGGATCTGCTGTGACGGTACTGAGGGTTTTTCATCCCCCTGCCAAAGGCTCTATTGATGACAATGTGAACCTGGCCACAATTCGTTTGGAGCTATAAAAACGACACACTCCTGTGTGTTAGCAGAGAAGTTGACAAGAGAATCTAGTTGTTTAATGGAGACTCTATGGCACATATGTTCTTGTTTGTGAGTCAGGCAGTTCTGAGTCCTAGCATCCAGACTGTGAAGGAAGAAATTATATCCATGGTACTTGATGAGTCCCTGAGATTCAATATGAAGATTCAGTTCAGAGATGTACATAGGACCCTTTTGCTTTTCAATCCTGATGTGAGTATTTATGGAATGGTATACAGTAATTGACATGGCATTGTGATTTTATTATGCAGAGATGCACTAATTGGAGATATGTGATTAAAATATATGAATAAGGATCGATAGTGGTTTGAACCAGCAAGCTCCATGGTGAGATAAAGATAATAAAAGTATTGCCATTTTTACAAAATCAAGCTTTATTGTAGTTCACGCTCACATGTCATTTATGTTATTAGGGACAAGGACATTTTGGTAGAATTCCAAAAGTGTTGCAGGATATGCATTTTTTATTTATTATCAAAGCATGTAAATCCATCCTTAACTATGTATTTATCTTGACAATACAGTAGTAATCAACATTCTATAGACAGTATCCTCGTAACTCAATGTGAAAAAAACATAAATATTCTTGTATAACACCTGTTAGACCTAACATCCTTGTTGTGGTATTCCTCTAAATGTTTTGTCTTCACCTCTCCTGTTTTTAATACTTTCTAAAGGCTGATAGGGAAGGGTGCATTGTATTTCAAGAGTAGAACATGTACATCTCAGTTCTACCTTACTACATGTGTTAAGTGCTAACTTTGGATTAGGAACACATGGAGATATACTGTTTACACTCAAACTAATCATGATTTAAAATCATCCTTAATAGTAAATTCAGATTTGAAGTCACTGTTCTGAAAATGGCACTTTTAAAAAGCTGGCATTTTCTTGTCCAAACATTCTGCCAATGCCCTGGGTCATATAATCCAAATGGCTCCGATGTTGGGGTTTTTGCGTTGCTTCCTAACAATACCCAAAAGAGATGTATGTGTAGACAGGGTGGCCCATCCTGGTTGGATGAGTTGCACTCATCCTCATTTGGACTTCAAACAGTTTTGCCTCTTGCCCACACAAAGCACACAAAGGATTTTGCCACCAGGTATAAATACTGGACATCCAGAGCCACTCTTTAGAACACTCTGTGGACGTTACAGAGGAAAGGCTGCCTGGCTGCTTAAAGGACTGCTTTACTGTCTGACCCTTTTGCCTACATCTCAAGCTAACCAGAGTGACTCCAAAGGTCAGTTAGCTGACAGCCTGTGTTAACTACAAGAACATAACAAGCTTCAGAGTTCTCCTTGGAACTGCCCAGTTGACCTGCAGCAACTGGACCTGCCTTGAACTCCAACTGGATCTGCCTGATCCCTGCTGGCTTTGGCTGGAGAAAATCCTCAGAACCCCAAGAGGTGCCTCCCTCGGCCCTGGACCCTTGGCTGGCATCAGCATGTAGTTATGACTGTGAACAGGCCCATTTGCACCAAGAATCTGCCTCCTGTAATGACCGACAAAGCAAACTACTGGTGAGAACTGTTCTTTGCACTTGCAACAACAGTCAACTACAACTGGCAATGCTTCAGAAATGATAACCTGCAATAATCACCAATGCAAAGCTACAGCAACAACTATCCCTGACTTCCTACCTATCTTTGCACTACAATGACATTGGTCCATGACCTCCTCCTCGTGGCCTTCTTAAATGGAAACTGAACTCTTTGCATCAGACACAGAGGGCACATTTTCAGCAGGGTAAACCTGGTCCCTTTATCTAACTCATGCCCCATTGTGGTCAACCTGAACTTGTGGCTTTTCCGTGGTTCACCAAAACCAGAAAACCATTATTGGCACTTTGTGGTTTTAGGTGCTATTTTCACTAAAACTATACATTTCTCCTGAACTTCTGTTTGGAGGTTTGTCAATTCTGTATGTTGATAACAAAGTGAGCATTCCTAATTTAAGAGTTCTACTTTTTTATTGGGCTCTATGAGTAGTAACTCAGACAGCAGAGGACATACATTTTGAGGAAGACCATTCCTTAAGAACATTATACTTTTTACAGTATGAGTAATTCATAATGCACATCAAACCTTTTACACACGTACCATACAATCTTTTAGAAACATGGTTCACATATACGAGTATTGGGTACTATAATTATTATAATTATTTGTTTATTCGGTCTAAAATTAGACCATTAAAATGCATAAAAATGAACCACACATAAAAAATAAAACAGAGATCATAACCATCACGAAGAGGAAAAGGGAAAAGAACAAATACAATTAATACACTCCTTGTCCAACAGAACAAATGTTAAATGATACTCCTTAGTTGATGCCTCCTAGCTTATTGGATACCATTTACCAAGACAATTTAAGAGAAAACCGCATAGTATACTAAATCGTTTCTGATGTTTCCTATAAAAACTTCAGAATGCCATGTATTTTTAAACTAAACATACATAAACACATATTTTTAAAAGAAGAATAAAACTGTTCTAATGCAACTTATGTATAAAAAGTGGTTCGTAATACTTCATAAAATACTTCATGCTTGCGACGATTATAAACCAGACATTAAAAAGGGTACCATAGGATTAACCTAATTTCTCAAATAAATTATTCATGGGAGTTAAATCTTGCCATTTGCAAAGTGCTATATGCTACGATGCTATGAATCAATTAAGTAAGAAAACCCGATAAAAAACACAGACAAGAATAAAACCTAATATCTTTGGAGTTGATCCATAGGCAAAACAACACAGGTAATCGTATTAGAATTCCCTAGCCATCTAAAATCCTCGTCCACTAGCTGCTGGACCTCTCTTCAGCCAGTAGACTAGGGTCTAAAATAGTCCTACTACGAATAGTCCATGCTGCTGACAAATATTTGGAAACTGAGCTTACTATCAACGTGGAAGTATCATATTTGCATAGTCTGTAGGCACTGGTTCGATCATGCAATAGCAATACCTTGCACAGGTGGATAATCCAGTTTCCTCTAGGACACTTGTACAAGGGGCAGAAAAATAAAACATGCTCAGGAGTTTCTTTACATAAGTGGCAGTTTGTACATTTATCAGAAATGGGACTGTTGATCGACCAACGGGCCTTAAAGCTATTAACTGCTAATGTTCCGTATCTGAGCTGAAGGAATAAGGCTCGGGCACATGCTGGTATAGGGAGATCCAGGAAGTTCTCGGGCCGGGGTTCATGTTTGACCAGCAGAAACTCTGCTGTCAGCCGGCCTGGCCCATTACACTGAAAAAACTCATCGTAACCTTTTCCCCAATAACGCTCTTTGATCAACAATCTAGCGTTAGCAGGAATCATCTCAGGATTCTCCCAATAATGGGGGAAGCCCAGCTTAACCCAAGCTGATTTCATCTCCCTCAACCAACAAACTTTTTCCCATCCCTGGAAAGGTGTTATAAGGTCTTTGATTGCTGCCCTGAAGGGCTCAAGTTCTTCAGTTTTCCATAATCGAACCCAACATAGAAGTGGCCTTAAGTTTGCTTTGCCTTTAATACTATTTATACCCAGATCTAATCTTAGCGGAATCATCGGCGTGCCCTTCCATAGCCGGGATATGTGTCTGAAAAAATAGTTTTCTTTGGTTTGGAGGGTATCCAATTGTCTGTAAGAACCCCAGAGTTCCGCTCCGTACAGGGCAGCAGCATGGATTTGGTCTTTATACATTTCGGAAATGGGGATAAGAGGGGGGCATGCTACGGCATTAGCCTTTCGTTCTAGCACTCCGCCTCTTTGGCTGATAATAAGTGCTGCTTTTCTTATGGCTGCATCCCAACTGCCCTTGTCCGATAATCTAATGCCCAGATAATCATACTCCGTTACCCTCTCCAAAAGGACTGGATCCATCACTATGTTTGCTTTTATTTTCTTATTCGGGGTGCTATATATCATAAGTTTTGTTTTCTTGACATTGATATCCAGCCGTTAATCTCTGCAAAATACACAAAATTGATTGACCAGATTTTGAATTCCCATAGATGTTTTGGCCAGCAGGATAGTGTCATCTGCGTAAAGCAAGCATGGCACTTTATTCCCTGCCAACTTAGGCGAGTCATTGGTACAGTTTGCTAGGTAATTGATGCAATTGTTTATATATAAGAGGAAAAGGGTAGGGGCTAGGACACAACCTCGTCTGACTCCTCTTTCAATGACAACTGGATCTGTAAAGCAAGCATGGGACTTTATTCCCTGCCAACTTAGGCGAGTCATTGGTACAGTTTGCTAGGTAATTGATGCAATTGTTTATATATAAGAGGAAAAAGGTAGGGGCTAGGACAGAACCTTGTCTGACTCCTCTTTCAATGACAACTGGATCTGTTAAATCGTCATCCTTACCACTCCTGATTTGTGCATAGGTGTTCTCGTGCAGTCGGACCATAAGTTTCAGGAGACCTTTGGGGATGCCCATATCGGCTAATGTCAGCCATAACTGGTTCCTGGGGACCAGATCAAATGCGGCTCTGAGGTCAATGAAGACCACATACAAGTTACCCCCTCCTACATCCACAGTCTTCCATTTGATTGTTAGGAATCTTAAGACTTGATCTATGGTATTAACTGCTGGCCTAAACCCTGCTAGCAAATTAGAGATGGCTTTGTGTGAGAAAGTAGCCTCTTTCTAGCCTTGTTACCCCCACTTTGGGCCTGTTTGTGAGTGTATGTCAGGGTGTTTTCACTGTCTCACTGGTATCCTGCTTGCCAGGACCCAGTGCTCATAGTGAAAACCCTATGTTTTCAGTATGTTTGTTATGTGTCACTGGGACCCTGCTAGTCAGGACCCCAGTGCTCATAAGTTTGTGACCTATATGTATGTGTTCCCTGTGTGATGCTTAACTGTCTCACTTAGGCTCTGCTAACCAGAACCTCAGTGGTTATGCTCTCTCTTTACAAATTGTCACTAACAGGCTAGTGACCAATTTTACCAATTCACATTGGCTTACTGGAACACCCTTATAATTCCCTAGTATATGGTACTGAGGTACCCAGGGTATTGGGGTTCCAGGAGATCCCTATGGGATGCAGCATTTCTTTTGCCACCCATAGGGAGCTCTGACAATTCTTACACAGGCCTGCCACTGCAGCCTGAGTGAAATAACGTCCACGTTATTTCACAGCCATTTTACACTGCACTTAAGTAACTTATAAGTCACCTATGTGTCTAACCTTTACCTGGTAAAGGTTGGGTGCTAAGTTACTTAGTGTGTGGGCACCCTGGCACTAGCCAAGGTGCCCCCACATTGTTCAGGGCCAATTCCCCGGACTTTGTGACTGCGGGGACACCATTACACGTGTGCACTACATATAGGTCACTACCTATATGTAGCTTCACAATGGTAACTCCGAATATGGCCATGTAACATGTCTAAGATCATGGAATTGCCCCCTCTATACCATCCTGGCATAGTTGGCACAATCCCATGATCCCAGTGGTCTGTAGCACAGACCCTGGTACTGCCAAACTACCTTTCCTGGGGTTTCACTGCAGCTGCTGCTGCTGCCAACCCCTCAGACAGGCTTCTGCCCTCCTGGGGTCCAGCCAGGCTTGGCCCAGGATGGCAGAACAAAGGACTTCCTCTGAGAGAGGGTGTTACACCCTCTCCCTTTGGAAAATGGTGTGAAGGCAGGGGAGGAGTAGCCTCCCCAAGCCTCTGGAAATGCTTTCATGGGCACACATGGTGCCCATTTCTGCATAAGCCAGTCTACACCGGTTCAGGGACCCCTCAGCCCTGCTCTGGTGCGAAACTGGACAAAGGAAAGGGGAGTGACCACTCCCCTGACCTGCACCTCCCCTGGGAGGTGCCCAGAGCTCCTCCAGTGTGCTCCAGACCTCTGCCATCTTGGAAACAGAGGTGCTGCTGGCACACTGGACTGCTCTGAGTGGCCAGTGCCAGCAGGTGACGTCAGAGACTCCTTCTGATAGGCTCCTTCAGGTGTTGCTAGCCTATCTTCTCTCCCAAGTAGCCAAACCCTCTTTTCTGGCTATTTAGGGTCTCTGCTTTGGGGATTTCCTTAGATAACGAATGCAAGAGCTCATCCGAGTTCCTCTGCATCTCTCTCTTCACCTTCTGCCAAGGAATCGACTGCTGACCGCGCTGGAAGCCTGCAAAACTGCAACAAAGTAGCAAAGACGACTATTGCAACTCTGTAACGCTGATCCTGCCGCCTTCTCGACTGTTTTCCTGGTGGTGCATGCTGTGGGGGTAGTCTGCCTCCTCTCTGCACTAGAAGCTCCGAAGAAATCTCCCGTGGGTCGACGGAATCGTCCCCCTGCAACCGCAGGCACCAAAGAACTGCATCACCGGTACCTTGGGTCTCCTCTCAGCATGACGAGCGAGGTCCCTTGAATCCAGCATCTCTGTCCAAGTGACTCGCACAGTCCAGTGACTCTTCAGTCCAAGTTTGGTGGAGGTAAGTCCTTGCCTCCCCACGCCAGACTGCATTGCTGGGAAGCGTGACTTTTGCAGCTACTCCGGCCTCCGTGCACTTCCGGCGGAAATCCTTTGTGCACAGTCCAGCCTGGGTCCACGGCACTCTAACCTGCATTGCACGACCTCCTAAGTTGTTCTCCGGCGACGTGGGACTCCTTTGTGCGACTTTGGGTGAGCACCATTTCACACATCCTTGTAGTGCCTGTTTCTGGCACTTCTGCAGGGGCTGCCTGCTGCTGACAGGGCTCCTCGTCTTGCTCGACGCCCCCTCTGTCCCCTGACGCAATTGGCGACATCCTGGTCCCTCCTGGGCCACAGCAGCTTCCAAAAACACTAACCGCACAATTTGCAGCTAGCAAGGCTTGTTGGCGGTCTTTCGGCGGGAAAACACTTCTGCACGACTCTCCACGGCGTGAGGGATCCGTCCTCCAATGGGGAAGTCTCTAGCCCTTGTCGTTCTTGCAGAAACCTATGCTTCTACTGTCCAGTAGCAGCATCTTTGCACCCACAGCTGGCATTTCCTGGGCATCTGCCCATCTCTGACTTGCATGTGACTTTTGGACTTGGTCCCCTTGTTCCACAGGTACCCTCGACTGGAAATCCATCGTTGTTGCATTGTTGGTTTGTGTCTTTCCTGCAGAATTCCCCTATCACGACTTCTATGTCCTTTGGGGAACTTTAGTGCACTTTGCACTCACTTTTCAGGGTCTTGGGGTGGGCTATTTTTCTAACCCTCACTATTTTCTAATAGTCCCAGCAACCCTCTACAAGGTCATTTAGGTTTGGGGTCCATTTGTGGTTCGCATTCCACTTTTGGAGTATATGGTTTGTGTTGCCCCTATCCCTATGTGTCCCCATTGCATCCTATTGTAACTATACATTGTTTGCACTGTTTTCTAATACTATTACTGCATATTTTGGTATTGTGTACATATATCTTGTGTATATTTGCTATCCTCATACTGAGGGTACTAACTGAGATACTTTTGGCATATTGTCATAAAAATAAAGTACCTTTATTTTTAGTATATCTGTGTATTGTGTTTTCTTATGATATTATGCATATGACACTAGTGGTACTGTAGGAGCTTCACTCGTCTCCTAGTTCAGCCTAAGCTTCTCTGCTAAGCTACCATTATCTATCAGCCTAAGCTGCTAGACACCCTATACACTAATAAGGGATAACTCGGCCTGGTGCAAGGTGTAAGTACCCCTAGGTACTCACTACAAGCCAGTCCAGCCTCCTACACTTTGGTTTCTAGAATCCATTCTTCAAGATGAAACAGGACTTGCTTTGCAAACATTTTTTGAAAGTTGTCAAGTAAGGAAATTGGACGATAATTGGCAGGGTCAGAGGGGCTGCCTTTTTTAAAAATAGGAACTATCTCCACTCCCTTCCAGGAGCTCGGGACAGGCGCTCCTGCAGCGACTGCATTAGAAACCAAGTTCAGGTATGGGGCCCATGTATCCGGACTTGTCTTGTAAAGGTCACCGGGGATTTTATCATGGCCTGGAGCCTTTCCCCAATTCAGTGAAACAATCGCAGCCTTGGTTTCTGCCAGGGTAAATTTGATTGGGGAGGCCTCGAAAGCCATAATATGATTCAGTTCCCTAGTAGTAGCTTCTGTGGGCCCTGAATATAATCGGCCAAAGTGATCAGTCCACTCTACGGGGAGTACTGAAGCACCAGGCAGACTGCTGGGTTCCCCACTAGCGTCGGCAACCAGTTTCCAGAACCTCGAAGTATCATTAACTTTTGCAGACTCCAGAAGGGAAGCCCATCTAGACTCATCCCATCTCCTGCGGGCCCTGCTAAGTTCCTGTTTATAGTCTTTCCTTGCTTGCCTTATATGCTCTGTCTGGCCCCCTCTTAGAGCTCTCAGTAGTTTGTGCTGTGCTTCCCTGCATGCAGCACTAAACCACCTTGCACTACACTTCTTTTTTGCTTTACTAACAATCTCTTTGGTGAAAAAGTGTTTTAAAGAGTTAAATAATTGTATATGGGCTGCTATAAGCCCTTCACCATCTTCTGAAAGCAGGGACATGCACTCCATTTGGTCAGCCAACAGGCTATACAAAGATGTAAAAGAACCAAAGTCAGTGTTCACAGATTCCCATTTGACATTTTGTCTATTGTTTGTCAGTGCGAGCTGTTGATCGTAAATCTTAGGACAAGGAGCTTCAAGTAAAGGTAGCAGACCCCTAACCGATAGGATCAGTGGCTCATGATCACTTTCCTCATGTTCTAAAATTTTCATATCAGCCATGTGACCTCACAGCCGAATGTCAAGCAAAATATAATCTATCTGACTCTTCTGGGCTCCACACCTGAATGTAGAATGAAGATTAACATCCGAGTGGGAACAACCATTACAGGCCCGAAGACCATGTGCCAGTGTAATATCCACGACTTGGTGGGTCAATCTGTTCATTCTCGGTCTTTTGCTCGACACCAATTGAGGGATACCCCAATATGCGTCCTCTTCTTTATATAGTTCCTGGGCCAACGAGTAGGGCTCAAAGGTAACATTAAAATCCCCTGCGATAAGAATGAAGTAGGAGGAGGTTTTGCAGAAAAGAAAACTGTCAAAAATAGTCAAAGCGTCAGACTCATATTTGCTGCCCAGGCTCCTATTATAGATGTTAATTACTAGGAGCGGTTTCTCCTTAAGGGTTAGTATTATTAAACCCATCAGATCGGGACAACCCATATCTACTACTTCAACCTGAAATTTGAGGGAGCAGCTGAGCCATATGAGCAGTCCGCCTGAAGGTCTCCCGGAGGTCGCCTTGTATGCTGGGACCCAATAGCTTTTGAACCCAATTCTATATTTGGGCTCCATTGTCCACTTTTCTTGAAAAAGGCGTATTTTATGTTCATCTATAAATTTGCCCCATTCATGGATACCCATTTTGTTCTCCAGCCCTGCGATGTTCCAGCTAAGAACTGTGTCTAAACCATCTGTTCTACCTTGGAGAGTTTTAGCCGTAAAATGCTCTCTAGCAAATGAAGTGCCATGAGGAGGCTTAGTACCCCTTTCAATCATAGCTAGACTAGCCTCGGTTAGATATGTTGCTGCATTATCACCCGAAGTGTTACTCGCCCCATTTAGATCGAGGCCCGGCACGGTCGATTCAAGTACCCGGGCAGATGGGGTAGACCCACAATTGTTGGAACATATTGATTCCAGGGCTGGGTTGCTCTCATGAGCCTCGCCCTCCTTGCTAGCTCCCCAAATACTGATCTCCCTACTCTGACCACAAAGGGAAGGAGGCAGGCTATTTTCCATCCTGGAGAAATCTGTCTGGGCAGGTGAAAGGATTAGTGTGGGGTCTCTGATGTCTACAATACGAGTCTGATCAGCCTCAGGACTACCTATTCCTATTCCTTGTGTTCCAATAGTTCTAGATAAAGGATAATTCTTGTCCCAATTTCTAGTTCCTTGAAGCTTAGGTGGGCCATACACGGGACTAACTTTTAGTCAATCAACTTCAGAAAGAGAAGGTAAAAGGGAGCTACATCCTATCTGGGGGGCAGGCTGCATCTGAAAGCTAATAGAGCTACTGAGGAGCATTGGCGCCCCCTTAATAGCTGATGTAACTGTGTAAGGGTAGAAAGCCTGGAGTCTACACAAAGATACTTCTCCCCCTAGAGGATTAGATTTGCACACATTCGGAAAGACCTGCTGGACAAGGGCGGGTGAATAAAAATTGATAACAATATAATCCCCCGTACCGGGGTTCTTAAGGGGACCCACCCAACCCACTCTCCTCACCATTAATATTGAGGGTACCATATGGAATGCAAATCTGGCGTTAATATGTAACCAATGTATGACCTTGTTTTTCAGTTCCATAAATGATTCAGGAGTATCGGTTTTAAGTTTAGGAACACTCGTGATAACAAGAACGCATGGGCAGGATTCCGGCGGTAGATGTAAAGTTCCCAGGTTAGTTCCTTCGTCCTTATACATCAGATCTGTTGGTGGGTAATTCTGATCAGGAATAGCTTTGTAGTTTTTCGTTCTCATAACGTTGGAAGAAACAGCTCCTCCATTCCCCCTTGAAAAGGGGGTGGCAGTCTTAGAACACTTGTCCTTTGAAGCGGTAGCCAGCCTGCCAGTTAGAACCCTCTCTGGTTGGTACAGAGGATCAGGACAATTCATTGAAGGGTTGTGATCCATACCCGATGGTAAGAGGAGGTTACTGGCACTGTTGCCCGGAAGGCTTGGGGGGAGAAATTGGCAGGGAAGCTGCAAGTCCGCTAAGGGAGGAGTAACCACCTGCTGTGACTTGATAAGGCCTCCCAGTTTCTCCTCAATGGCTTGTAGGTGAGTTACTATAGGGTGTAGCCTCTCAGAAAACTCTTCTTTGATGTGTTCTATTATATAATCAATTGCTGAGCGATCGTCAATACATGCTTGAGCTAATATATGGTCCTTGTTCCAAGTTGGTGCGCCATGATTGGGGGAGCTCAAAATACGGGCCCGTTTGTTCCTTAAATTTACCTCACCTCGTTTTCTTTTACCTTTTGTATTGTGCTCTGGTTTGGATACAGACCTGCCTAAGAGCGGCTGTGTCAATTCTGGTAGCTGGGTGGCATTATCCTGGATCTCCACGATAGGCTCCTGGCTAATTGGAGGTGAAATAGCTGGAGCGGACTGTAAGTCGTGTGAGTGAAGGGGTTGAGTTGGAGTTTGCGGTGGGGATAAGGATAGGCGATTAACTGCCATCAGTGGGGGGGGCAGTTAGACGGTGCTCCACCATTTCAATTTCCTTTTCTAATGCTCCAACCGCTTTTTGGAGAAATCCATCTAAGGTCTTATTGTTACCGGCCTTTCCCAAGGATTCCCCCCCCCCTTCCGTCTTCCCATCTTATCTCTTTAGTTTCCCTTTAACCAGCAGATGTGTTTTAGGCTCCTTGGTCAGCCTTTTAGTATAGGCACTTGCCTCCCCTGTTCCCACCCTATTTCCACTCCACTGGGGCCTTGCTGGGAAGACTGAAACGGTAAAAAATACAAATGCAGCTCACTATAGCGGTCTATTGTCCTCGGATCTGAGGTGGGTTCAACCGCTGGTCGCCAACCCCAATACCAAGAAGAAAATAATATGGCCCAGCCTCCTCCGGTCACTGACGGGCGCAGGACGGGCCCGCGAAGTGGGCGTGCAAAAGTTTTAAAGGGGCCTTCGTCCCACCCCTGCTTCCGTCCTCCAAGCGCGTCCCGCAGGAAAGCGGCTGTGCAAAAGTTTTAAAGGGGCCTTCGCCCCGCCCCTGCTGCCGTCCTCCAAGCGCATACTAAATAACACTTTTCTGCTACATGTGAAGGGATTCTGAATTTACAATTCTGATGTTTTTTACTAAATATCTGAAATATCCCTGCAACAATAGTGGAAATTAATGCAGTAGTGCTCACCCACAAAAAGGGGTATCTGAGTGTTCTGATTACAATAGTTCCTGATTCTGTCTTTTGATTTGAAGGTTACAACATATACATAAGGCATTTAAAATACAATGGATTCAAAGACTCAAGGGCAAAATTATCATGACTAACTAGCTTTGGGATCAGATCAAATAACACCAGAGGCAGATTCCATTAGTGTATATTTAGCAAATAGCAGCACATCAAAGTAAGGTTACTCACTTTGCATTTGAGAAGAAAATATTTTATTTTATGGTGTGGTTGTGCAACCTTACCATGTAATAAAATCACAATTCCATATCAGCTCCAATCGAGCTTGCTTATAAGACCTTAGCTCAGTTCTGTGTGGTTGTGGCTCAGAGCAATCAGGCTTTATAAAAGGAATATGTGCAAATCATAAAGAACTACAAAAACAGTTTAAGTATAGAATACAATTCAGCAGAATAAAAATCCAACACCAATTTTCAAAAACATGTTGTATGTTTACCTTCAAATAGACACCTCAATGATAAAAATCCGGCAGAGGGTGGCAGAGATTTGAATTTTTGAGGAAACAATAAATCACAGCTTTTCACTCAATGTGATAAATCATTGAAACGAATTTGGACTAGCAGTTTAGGGTTAGCTACAACAAATAACCTGAAAATGGCTTGAAGTGCATGATTGTGGGGACGTACTGTGACAGAGCTGATGTCAGATGTCTTTCTGTGGCCACCCCTTGGCCCACAAACAATGGAGGCATGACTTTGGCCTCAAGGGTCAATGTCCCACAAAGTTGTGTTAATGTTCATCACAAAAGCAGTTGCCAATGGTCCACAGGTCTTAGTTACAGCAAAAGCAGTGGCTTCCATTAGCTTGCAGTAACTTCAGTGCTGGGCTACCAAACTGCACTTTGTCAAATCTCCTGGGACCAGCAGTCTTGGGTGCACCTTTTGAAGGTTGGGTTGTGATCTCGCATGCTGCCCCTCAGCATTCAGAAGAGGTAAGACTTCTTGGTGCTGGGCATTCAAAGTATGGCAGTCTTTTTTTGGCCCATTCTCTTGTACAGACATGATCTAAGGTCCGGGTACTATTATGAGCATGGGGCTGTGTTGCAACTAACTAGCCAGTGTGCTACCAGGTCCCCTCCTGACAGGTTCCTCCAACATGTGGCATCTAGATAACCCAATATGCACTGTTATGCTGACTCCCAACATGGCATGGCCCTTCTATTGGTGTGTGGATCTTCCTAGCCCTGCTAGAGCTCTGGCTACCTGAGAGGTACACACCCTCTGAAAAAATGGTTTGACCAAGGTTTTTCCTTCTCTGTCCAAGATGCCTGCTTGTCTGTTAAAACAAAAGAGCAGTCCTCTTATGTGTGACACCATTTGCCCATCAAAAGCTACTTCCCCTTTCAAGCTCTCCTTTTGAGCTCATAAGCACGCTGGTCATCCTGACAGGAGGAGGTAACACCACTTCCCTTGGCAGGTCCTTTGTTTTTATCCCTGAGAGCCATTCACACCTCTCCAAAGGGTGATAGAAAGCTGTCTCAAGGACAGCAACTTATGTGCAACTGTAAACGGCTACTGGATATTTTGGACAAGAAAGTGGCAGCTTACTAAAGTTGCCATTTGTACAACAGTTGCATTGAATTCAACTTGCACAAGTCGGGCTTAATGCAATGATTTGTTTGATATCTTTAAGTACCATACTTAGTAGCCCCATTTGGAAGTTAGCACAGCTGATTTGTCAGTGCGTAACTCCAGACTGAAGAATTGGGCTCCTAGCCTTTCCACAGTAACAATGACGGTGCATGTTTTTACTGTCAGGACATCTAAAGTTAAAAAAACACATGCATCTTTTTTAAAAAAATATTACACTGTGGCCCTCATTATCACATCGGCAGTCATTTCCTAAGACCACTGAAGCATTGGGCGGCAGAAAACCGCCAGTGCTGGTGGTCTTCTGCCTGCTATAAAATGGGTACTGCCAGATTTCTGCCACACTTTGGGTGAAAATTTGTCAGTATCCATGCTGGTGGTCAGAGGCTCCCACCTGCACCGCCCAGCCAGAAGGACGCCACCAGCCGTATTAGGACCATCAATAAGGCCTGGCGTTGTCCTTCTGGTGGGGTGCTGCTGGCGGTAACAGCACCCCTTCCTGTTCCCTCCGACCTCCTAGCCGGACAAGGTAAGTCACTGTGTCCGACACGGGAGGGGGGTGGGAGGGTGGGTTGTATTGTGTGTGGTGTCTGTCTCTGTTTATGACTGTGTGTGTGCATGTGTGAATGCATCTGTGAGTGCATGTGAGTGAATGCATATATGAATGTTGCAGTGAGTGCGTGTCCGCTTGTCAGTCTGTATGCATGTGAGTATGTCTGTGTGAATGCGTCCCTGAATGTGTGCCAAAATGTGTGAGGGAATGCGTGCTTGAATGTGTGTCAGAATGTGTGAGTGAATGCATGCCTGAATGAGTGTGAGTATGTGTGAGTGAATGCGTGTCTGAAAGCGTAGGTGAATGGGTGTATGTGTGGTGCGTGTGAGTGTGCATGTATGCTGGAAGGGACATGAGGGCGCTATGTGTGTAGGGGGTGGGGGTGTCAGCTGCTTGCTGGTGAGGGGTGGGGGAGCCTTCTACCAATGACAGGGAAGGGATTCCCTGTCACCGGTAGCCCTACCACATTGGTTTTCATGGCGGTGTTACCACTGCAGAAACCATGGCGGTAGGCTGGTTCATAATGCCACCAGCGGTCTGCTGTGGACTGCCGGGTCAGAGATGTACATCTCCGGCCCGGCAGTTCATATCGCCATGGTGGCGTGGCTGGAGATGTAGCGGGTTGGCAGCAGCTAACCCACCACACTCGCAATGTGGCAGTATACACCACCAGCCTGTTGCCAGTGATACTGCCACATTAACCCTGGTGGACAAAACAAATCCGCCAGGGTCTTAATGAGGGCCTATGTCTTCAGGACTCAGTAAGCCTGATTTAGGGGTGACTTATAAAGATCAAAAAGAAACATTTGTGCTTTGCTATTGGTATAAATGGCAATGTTGAGTTAGCAGTTTAAAACTGCTCTGCATCATGTTTTGCTTTGTCACTCTTGTGGTGGCACAATAAGTGCTGCTGTCTACAAGAGACACTTAATGTACAGGCCCTACGTACCCCTGGTGCCATATACTAGGGTCTTATAAGTAAGTTAACTTATAACAGTTGTGGTTTAATAAATTAGACATACGTTTGTTCAGGGTATGAACACTACCACTGAGACCTACTTGTCAGGACTCATTGCACCCTCAGACAAAAAAAAGCATAATTAGTCCAAAACTTGATAGTGATCATGCAGAAAGAGGCATTTCCTTAGAGCTGTGAAGACAGCAGCAAGGTCTGCTGCTAAAATGGCTGTTTAAAACCATTGCACGTTCAAATAATTAAAATGACCTATAAACGAGAGTAGCAGTAAAGTCAGGAAACGCCTACAGTGCTCCACCTGCAGGATTGCCAGCTAAATGTAGTTATTTGTAGGTTTTAAAGTGCTAAAACAGTGAAAATAAAGGGAAATTGGGAGCAGGCATATTTCCAAATAAATACCATTAATTTACTTGAATAAAAGAGCCAAATGGGGCTTAGATTCTACTCATGCTGTTGTCTCAGTGATGCTACAGCTCAGTCCATAACAAAGCTGTTTGGCATCCAAAAAGTTATTATTCATACCTACAGGAATATTCACTGACTTTGATAAAGTAAAGTGTCCAACCTCCTCTTAAGCTTGATCGGTTAAAGATATTATTACATTTCATGATGTGCTAGCCAAAGAACTGGCAAAGCTCAACATTTCAACACATCTACTTCTGTAATTTTCTTTTCCATTTTTTAGGATAAGAAATGTTTTTCAATGGACAGCTTGCTAAACTATCAACTATATCACGGTGACAACCATTACCTCTCACAAACATAGTGGTCCCATTGTAGATAATTTATGTAAACCATCTTGGTTAAATCTCACCTCTAATTTAGTATGGCTACTTATTAGTTGCAGCTGGTTCCTGCTGTTTTTATGTAAGATTGTCCATTGGGTCAATGACAGTTCTCAAAGTGACTTGTACCAGGATGCAAATTTCACCTTCCAATCTTTAGAAGAAGCTCTAGTCTGCGTGAAACTACAACCTATTTCTCTAACACATCCAAACCAGATTTAAGTGGATCAGCAGAATGAGCTAATTTGAAGCTTAATCAGGTATTTAAATTTGAGGATCCTAAATAATGATGTAGCCTGATATCATAAAATCTGGTATTCTGCCAAGAAATATATTACTTAAATGTCCTCTTTATTATTTGACTTGTCTATGCCAGCCTTTGACCTCTCAAAGACCTCCAGTCCTTAGGATAAACCATAACTTAAAACTTTGGAGGAGAGAGAAAATTATTTTCTATCACCATCCTCCACTGTCCCATCTCAAGCTCCACATAATGGCTACAGTCTGATGCCTGGGGATACCATTCCTTAAGCATTTTGAACAGCTTTCGGCTTTCAAGTATCTATAGTGGGTCGCAGGACAGAATACTCTTGATCTTCTCTATACTGGCCACAGCCTAGAAGAACTGCCAAGTCTCAACTGACTTCATAAAGGCCCATTTTAAGAAGCTTATCAATGTCACTTCACTGACTGTAAAGGCAATCTTACAGTATAGCCTCTTCAAGATGGAATTTGTTTATGAATTTGCTGCAACACCAGATCCTAAGCCCAGCAAACACATTGGCCCTCATTTCAACCCTGGCAGTAAATGTCACCTACTGCCGTACTGACGGCCACCAACATACCGCGCCCGCAGCAGTATTCCGCTACGGGTATTATGACCCACACTGAGAAATTCGCCACTACTTAGACACCCACACAAGTCCGCCAGACCAAAGGTCAGTGATGCGTCCACAGTATCACGACCCAAGAATCACTGTGGTGGTCTTTCAACCACAGTAAACCATTGGTGGTACACACCGTCGCGCTCAATATACACACACACTTACAAAACTACACCACATTGGACAATTCAAACTACACACACCTGACACACATACACACACCAAACCCACACACCCAAACCACTATAAAACACACACCCACATTACCCACAATCCTTTCCATGAAAAAAAAGATTGCTAACTGGGAGAGACACAAGGCAGGAGCACCTACTGAATCAGAGGCACAGAACACCATCATCACCCATACACCATCCACGCACCTCACAACACACACCCCAACACATCACCCCACACAGCCTCACACATATACTCACACCACAACCATGGCACCCCAAGACACCCCAGGATTTCAGCAGAAGAGCTAAGGGCCATGGTGGAGGAAATCATCTGGTTAGAGCCACAGCTATTCGGATCACAGGTGCAGCAGACGTCCATTGCAAGGAAGATGGAGCTATGTTGGAAAATCATGGACAGGGTCAACACCGTGGGACAGCACCCAAAAACAAGGGATGACATCAGGAAGAGGTGGAACGACCTACGGGTGAAGGTGCGTTCCGTGGTTGCAAGACACCAGGAAGCACTACAGAGGACTGGTGGTAGACCCCATCTCCTCCCCCACAACTAACAACATGGGAGGAGCAAGTCTTGGCGATCATGCACCCTGAGGGCCTCGCAGGAGTAGCAGGAGGACTGGACGCTGATAAGTTAAATTTTACTATTTCAACCTGCATGCCATCACTAACTCCTACCCATACCCTCACCACCATCACCCCACCCCCTCACATATACCCCACCATCACAACCCACCCATCCCAATACCAAGCCCTGCATGCAACACCAAAGCATTGACCCCCAACACAAACCTGCATGGACACCCATCATCACAGGATGCCCATTAGAAAGACTCACCCAGGCCACAAAATCACCACTCACACAAGGCCAAGCTGACAGGGAAATCACAACCATGCAGTGAAACACACCCATGCACAAAATGACACACGCTAATACATTAACACTGCATTTGCATCCCCACAGGTCCCCTACACAACGTCACCAGAGAGGAGGTGCCCAGCTACATCCAGTTCCCCCCCTGAGGAGGCCCACAGTGACAACAGCAGCTCTGCACGCCTGGATCAGGATGACCAACCTGGCCCATTAGGGACCTCTGGGCAGTCGGTTCCCCTGCCACAGTCCCAACCCACCACAGAGCCTGCCCCCTCAGGAAACACCAGCAAAGCACCCACCCAGTGGGCCCATCCCTCTGTCCCCAGGACACGTCAATCAGCAGTGTGTCCACCACTACAGGGACCCCAGGCAACCCCACAAACACATGATGATCAGGGACCTGGGGCCAGTGGTAGTGGGCACACGGTTCAGGGGACAGAGGCAAAGGACAACAGGGAAGCTGGGAGGACTGCTATGCGACAGGGGGAGGACAGGCCCAGGGAACACACTCTCCACAAGGCACGCTCCAACATCCTGGGAGCACACAACCATTCCCAGGAGACAATGAGCCAGATACCGGCCAAGCTGCAGGAGACCCAGGGGCTGCAGGAGGGACATTCCCTGGGTATAAGGGATGACCTAATAAACATCTACACCATACTGGTCTCCATTGTAGGGTTTCTGGCTGACATGGCCAAGACCATGAGGGAGGCAGTGGCACAACAACGGGCCCCTGACACTAGCCAAACCAATGAACGGCCTTCCACCTCCACCGTCACTAATGGACAGGAGGCCCCGCCACAGAAACAACAGGCCACCAGCACCCCACTCCCTGCAGAAGGAGAACCACCATGCAAACAGTCCCTGCGATCCAGACAGAAGCCAGAGAACATTGCCAAGACCCCCGCCAGGAATAAAGACTCTCCTGATTGTCACCCTTCTGTCCCACTCTGTCACCCTGTCCACCTTGAACTGTCATTGCTCCACTTACCATGCCCCCTTGGACAATGCACCTGTGATACAAATAGACTGGACTGTACCGTGGACTTTCCTCCAGCATCAGCCCAGCCCATTGCACAGCCCCCTCTACTTATGGGCACTTAAATAAACACCCTTGGAACAAATACAAATCTGGAGTCTGTCAAATGATTCACAAATGTATTAGTAAAACTTTATCAAAGCATTGCAACTCAAATGTACAGTGAAATATACTTTGGAATGACCTTTGGACGGGCAGCAGTACACATAGCAGGAGCCAGAGTGGGGCACAGGGATCTAAAAATAGAGATGCCAAAGGGTACAGTCAGTGGCCATATCCATAGGGTAAGAGGCTGCCTTGTACAATGTCCAACAGATAACAGAAATGTAAAGGTAACGTACAATGTCTTACTGTGTTTCACTGGAAGTACTGATGAATTATGTTGCTTCTGTTGTCAACATCTTCTTCCTCTGCCTCCTCTTCCTTACTGTCCACCGGCTCCACTGCTGCCACGAGACCATCTCCAGGCATATCCTCCTGCAGAAAAGGCACCTGGCGTCTCAAGGCCAGGTTGTGCAAGATGCAACATGCAACGATGACCTGGCACACCTTCTTGGGTGAGTAGCACAGGGATCCACCTTGTACGCCCATGTGCCTCATTGTAACGTTCCTTTGCCCTTGTCCTGGCATTCCTCACTGGGGTCAGTAGCCATGAGAGGTTGGGGTAACCAGAGCCACCTGCCAATATCGAGGGACAACTGTTAGACACACACTAACCCTTAGGGACAACCCCATACCCAGACACCTACTCATAGTGTGTTGGCACTTTGGGCTGACCAATTAGCCACACCTTGTGTCTCTGGAGTTGGCCCATCACATATGGGATGCTGCTATTCTTCAAGATAAAGGCATCATGCACAGAGACAGGGTATTTCGCATTCACATGGGAGATGTACTGATCCGCCAAACACACAATGTTCACATTCATAGAGTGTAGCTTTTTCTATTCCAGAAAACTTGCTAATTTCTCCAGGGGGGACAAATGGCACATGTGTACCATCAATGGCACCAATGATGTTGGGGATATGACCCAGGGCATGAAAGTCAGCTTTCACTGTGGCCAAATCTTCCACCTGGGGGAACACAATGTAGCTGTGCATGTACTTCAGCAGAGCTGACAAAACTCTTGTCAACATGTTAGAGAACATTGGCTGAGACATCCCTGAAGCCATGGCCACTGTTGTTTGGAAGGAACCACTTGCCAGGAAATGGAGCACTGACAGGACCTGCACTAGAGGGGGGATACCTGTGGGTTGGAGGATAGCTGACATCAGGTCTAGCTCCAAGTGGGCACACAGTTCTTGGATTGGGGCACGATCAAGTCTGTATGTAATGATAATGTGTCTGTCCTCCATTGTCTCAAGCTCCACCAGGGCTCTGTACACCAGAGGATGCCGCCATCTCATATTCAGCTTCAGCTGTGGAAGCCTATGGAAGAGAACGGTGAGCAGAGGGTCATATTCCAACATCTATTGCACTAATGTTGATTTCTTTACTTTACAGAAACAAAATGTGAATCTGAAAAACAGTTGCTGTGCCAATGTCTGCTGTGACGCAGTTAGTTGCCATGCCCTGTGCTCCCCTGAAATGGCAGATGCCTGACCTGTGAGGAGGGACAAGTGGAAATGAGGTAATTGTGCTGGCATTGTGCGCCGTCGCTGTAGGCGGTCGATGACTGCTGCGCAACTTCGCATTGGTTATCATTGGGCCCTATGGGTTCCAGGAGCCAATGGCGATGTACGCCAGTGTTGACGGTACGCAGTGCCGCAGACGTCACTGCCATTTTCTATCTATCCACTCACTTGCTGCCTGATCTTCAAGAGGAGAGGACCTACACTGCAAATGCTGCTGTGACCTGTGCCTGGAAGCGACAATGCCTCATGTGTCTGTGGAAAGGGCACTTGCCTTCACTGTGGAGGAGTTGGAGAAACTGGTGGATGGGTTCCTACCCCACTACACGTTACTCTACAGTCCTCCAGACAAACAGGTGAGTACACTGTGAGCATGAGGCGTGGGCCATGAATGTAGGGAGTGCTGTGTATGTAAGCCACATGTTGGGGGGGCAGAGGCGTCTGGGCCAGAGTTCAGCATGTAAGGTGGTCAATGTATCTGCGTCATGGGATGGGAGGGATTTGGTGGGCCAGGAGTGTGACGGTCGGGATGGTTGACTAATTCCCTTTTCTGCCCACCAGATAATGGGTATTTGGCGTGCCATCTCCAAGGAGGTGCAGACCATGGGGGTCTTTGACAGGCGGAGCACCCACTGCCGCAAGAGGTCGGAGGAACTGCGCCAACGAGGAAGGGGTGCCCATTGCGCCATGACCCCCCTGATGTTCTGCATCCTGGCGGTGGCCTATCCGAAGCTGGATGGGCACTTGAAGGCATCACAGCACCCACAAGGAGGTGAGTACAGATTCTGACTCCTGACTTTGCGAGCATTAAGAGTTACCTGGGTGGGAGGTGGGGGCTATGGGTGGCCTAGGCTAGGGCAAAGATGGCAGCATAGGTCCCTTGTTGGGCAGGCTCTGAAGCACACCTACCCCAATAGTGTTTATGGGCATCTACTACTGGGCAGGGTACTGTGGGTTTCTGGGGTGCAGCTGATGGTGTTAGGCATTGCACCCCATGGGCTGGTGACTATCTTAGTAACTGGTTGGGCATGGCCTAGTGCATGGGGCTGCTCCCTGTGTGTTGTGTACACCAACTGTAGTGGTGTTGCTGGCATTGACCAAGTGTATCCTCTGTCTCTCCCCCACTCTAGCCCCCAATATGCTAGTGGGCATCTACTACTGGGCAGGGTCCTGTGGGTTTCAGGTGTGCTGCTATTGGTGTTAGACATTGTACTCCATGGCCTGGTAGCGAGCATTGTAACTGGTAGTGCATGGCCTAGTGCATAGGGATGTTCCCTGTGTGTTGTGTACGCCAACAGTGGTTTTGTTGCTTGCATTGACCAAGTGTATCCTCTGTCTCTTCCTCCCACTTTTTGTTTTGTCACCCTGTCCTTGTGTGCATTAGCATCATCTGGCGGAGGAGCAGAGGCACCAGCGACGGAGGGAGTTGCATCCCACATGGGCCTGGAGGCCGAATCCACCGACGGTGAGGGCACCAGTGGGACGGAGGGTGAGGGGAGCACCATGACGGGGACAGGAGGGGAGACCACAGACAGCGACTCCTCCTCCGATGGAAGCTCCCTGGCGGTGGTGGACACCTCTGTGCCCACCACATCAATAGGTACAGCCGCCACTTCCCCCTTCCAGCACCGTCCTCCCAGCAGCCCCTCAGCGTGTTTCCCGTGCCACTTCACCCAGGAGGGTGCCTCTAACCATTCCCAATCCGCTCAACCCCAGCCTATCCCAAGGACACCTTCAGACCAGCATTCACCCAAATCAACACACAGAAGTGGCTCATGCAAACACAAGCACCACACATCATCCCACAGGCATTCACACAAGCTCCATACCCATGCAGATACACCAACATCCACTGCTTCCACTGTGTCCCCCTCCTCCTCATTGACCGCCTCCCCCCCAGTATCGTCTATACTCACACCTGCATGCACTACATCCTCATCCACTACCTCTATCACCAGCACGCCCATCACTACTCACCCCTCACTGGCAGTCATCACCCCCACAACCATACACACATCCCATGTGTCCTCTCCCTGTATGTCTGTGACCCGTCCTCCAAAAGTACACAAACGCAAGCACCCACCCACCCAACAGCCATCCACCTCACAACAGCATCCAGCCCATGCACCTTCACCCAAACTCAGCAGACAGACATCTCCTACAACCATTCCCTCTTCCTCCACTCCCAAACCCTTTCCCTCTTCTCGCCCCAATGTGTCTAAGAAGCTTTTCCTGGCAAACATTAACCTGTTCCTTACCCCTCCCCTGACATTCCCCTCGGGCCAGTGTGTCCAGAACCCAGGCCAGCACCTCAGCCTCCAAGTCGCTGTCCGCTGTGGTACCAGCAACTCCCTGAGGCTCAAAGGGGGCAACCGTCAGGACAGCCAGTGTGCAACCAATCCCTGCAAAGGACCAAACCATTCCGCCACCTGCCAAGGTGAAGAAGGGGCCAGCATGCAGCAAGGGCAAGGAGCATGACCCAACCAGCAAGTCTCTCTCCATAACTCCAGCTGGCAGAGCCAAAAACCAAAGGCAAGGCACTTCAGCAGAAGGAGCCTGCAGGTGAAGGCCTGGTGCCCACCAGCAGAACCATCAGCCCACCACCTGCACGGCAGGCAGCACTGCCAGCAGCACCACAACAGGCACCTCTGCAAGCACCGCCACCTGCACCGGCTCCTGCACTGCCGCTGCCACCACTACTATCAGCAGCAGCATCCCCAGTGGGCAGCCATTCGAGGCTGCAGGAGAAGGGCTGGAGCCTCCCTCCACCACTGGCTGACTGGCAGCAACTGCACCACGGCCGGAACTGCCAGCAGCCCCACGGCAAGCACCGCTGACAGTAGGACTACTACCAGCACCAGCAGCCCTAGTGGAGGGGCCTTCCGAGGCTGCAGGAAATGGGCTGGAGACTACCACCACCACTGGCAACACCCCACCAGCACCGGCACTACCACCAGTTAGCAGCCTTAGGCGCTGCAGGATGGAGTCTAGCCCTGCCTCCATGAACTATCATGCTACCTGTTCCCTGCAAATCTCGTGCCTCAGACACCCAGGTGAGGGAAAGTGAACTGGCACCCCCAAAGTGCTGCAACACTGAGCACAAAGACCCTCTAGGACCAGTGGAGAAGCCAGCCACTAGGGAGACTCTGGCCTTGTACTCCCCAGGACCAAGCAGTGGGAAAACCACCCACTAGAGAGAATTGAGAGACTGTGGCTTTGCACTCCCCAGGACCAAGCAGTGGGCAAACCACCCACTTGAGAGACTGTGGCTTTGCACTCCCCTGGACCAAGCAGCGGGCAAATCACCCACCTAAGAGACTGTGGCCTTGCACTCCCCAGGACCAAGCAGTGGGCAAACCACCCACTTGAGAGACTATGGCCTTGCACTCCCCAGGACCAAGCAGTGGGTGTAGGAAAGTACCATCTTGCCTGGCATGTTACCCCCATTTTTACTGTATATATGTTTGTTTTTGCCTGTGTCACTAGGATTCTGCTAGCCAGGACCCCAGTGCTCATAAAGTGTGCCCTGTATGTGTTCCCTGTGTGGTGCCTAACTGTATCACTGAGGCTCTGCTAACCAGAACCTCAGGGTTTATGCTCTCTCTGCTTTTAAAATGATCACTGCAGGCTAGTGACTAATTTTACCATTTCTGATTGGCACACTGGAACACCCTCATAATTCCTTAGTATATGGTACCTAGGTACCCAGGGTATTGGGGTTCCAGGAGATCCATTTGGGCTGCAGCATTTCTTTTGCCAACCATAGGTTGCTCAGACAATTCTTACACAGGACTGCCACTGCAACCTGAGTGAAATAATGTCCATGTTATTGCATAGCCATTTTACACTGCACTTAAGTAACTTATAAGTCACCTATGTGTCTAATCTTCACTTAGCAAAGTTACTTAGTGTGAGGGCACCCTGGCACTAGCCAAGGTGCCCCCACATTGTTCAGGGAAATTTCCCTGGACTTTGTGAGAGTGGGGACACCATTACACATGTGCACTACATATAGGTCAATACCTATATGTAGCGTCACAATTTTAACTCCGAACATGGCCATGTAACATGTCTAGGATCATGGAATTGTCACCCCAATACCATTCTGGTATTGGGGGGACAATTCCATGCATCCCGGGGGCTCCAGCATAGAGCCCGGGTTCTGCCAAACTAACTTTCCGGGGTTGTCTCTGCAGCTACCGCTGCTGCCAACCCTCAGACAGGTTTCTGCCCCCCTGGGGCCTGGGCAGCTCAGTCCCAGGAAGGCAGAACAAAGGATTTCCTCTGAGAGAGGGTGTAACACCCTCTCCCTTTTAAATATATAGGTGTGAAGGGTCTGAGAGGAATAGCCTCTCCTGGCCTCTGGAAATGCTTTGAAGGGCACAGATGGTGCCCTCCTTGCATAAGCCAGTCAACATAGGTTCAGGTATCCCCAGCCCTGCTCTGGTGCGAAACTGGACATAGGAAAGGGGAGTGACCACAAATTCTAGTGCCCCTAGTAATAGCAGTGGTAGTGGGAAGTTTACCACAAATAGCCAATCCAAGGGTGTAGCTGGGCTCACTATTGGCAGTGTAGTTAGGGTTGGTCTTGTTAGGGAGACCACAGAGGCTGTTTTAGTCTCTGATGGTGGTGTTGACTTTGCCACCTTGGTTGCTTGTCCCTTTAATATGGGTAAGTACAAGCAACTACCCCTAATTAACGGTGTTGAGGTTGAGGCCTACAGGGACACAGGAGCCAGTGTAACTATGGTTATAGAGAAGCTGGTCCACCCTGACCAACACCTACTTGGTCAGCAGTACCAAGTGACTGATGCTCACAATAACACACTTAGGCCCATATTTATACTTTTTGACGCACAACTGCGCCAACGCAGTTGAGCATCAAAAATTTTACCTCCGGCTAACGCCATTCCAAAGCGCCATGCGGGCGCCTTATTTATTGAATGACGTTAGCCGGCGCTGCGGACTGGTGTGCGTAAAAAAAAATGACTCACACCAGGCAGCGCCGGCATAGGGGAAAATGGAGGTTGGGCGTCAAAAAAGGGGGCAAGTCAGGTCTGAGGCAAAATTCTGGCCTCAACCCGATTTGCGCCATTTTGTTTTACGCCCAACCTCCATTGACATGACTCCTGTCTTAGCAAAGACAGGAGTCATGCCCCCTTGCCCAATGGCCATGCCCAGGGGACTTATGTCCCCTGGGCATGGTCATTGGGCATAGTGGCATGTAGGGGGGCCCAAATCAGGCCCCCCAATACCACAAAAAAAACTGAAAAAAAATACTTACCCCAACTTACCTCAACTTCCCTGGAATGTGTCCCTCCATCCTTGGGGGTCCTCCTGGGGTGGGCAAGGGTGGCAGGGGGTGTCCCTGGGGGCACGGGAGGGCACCTCTGGGCTCCTTCTGAGCCCACAGGTCCCTTAACGCCTGCCCTGACCCAGGCGTTAAAAAACGGCGCCCATCAGGCTGGGCGCCATTTTTTAAGGCCCATGCCCTCCTGTGCGTCAAAATGACGTCAGAGTATAAATATGGGGCACAGGCCTTAAAGTAATTTTTTGGAAGGGAACGCCTACCTTGCATATAATTAACGCAAGGCTGGTCCCCCTTCCAAAAAATGACGCACATGGTGGAATTTTGAAGCCCGCGGGGTCGGACGTCAAAGTATAAATATGGGGCAGGGTTTGCGCCGATTGTGTGTCAAAAATTTTGACGCACATTTGGCGCAAACAGAGTATAAATATGCCCCTTAGCCACCCCATGGCTGTTGTGAATCTCAACTGGAGGGGGAGTTTACTGGTCCAAAGAAAGTTGTGGTAGCCTCTGAATTACCTGAAGATTGGTTACTAGGCAATGATTTGGAGACATCAGCTTGGGCTGAAGTGGAGTTGGAGGCTCATGCAGCAATGCTGTGCATTCCTGGGCATATCTTTGCTTTAACCAGGGCTCAGGCCAAAAAGCAAAAAAGGACAGGGAAACTTGGATCCTGAAACAATGGACCAAGTGCTCCCAAAAGCTAGGGGTAGAAAGGGTAAATCCTTGCCCACTATCCCTCTCTAACCAGAAGATTCCCCTTTTGAGGAAGCAGAATCCTCTCCCTGTGCAGAACCTACACCAGATGAGCTGGCAGCAGACTCTGCTGAGCATTTGGGTACAGGGGGGCCTGCTAGAGAAGAGCTAAGTGTGGCACAGCAGACCTGTCCCACACTAGAGGGTTTGAGACAGCAAGCTGTCAAACAGCAGAATGGGGATGTCAGTGATAGCCATAAGGTGTATTGGGAAGACAACCTCCTGTATACTGAGTCAAGGGACCCTAAACCTGGAGCTGCCAGGAGACTGGTCATCCCTTTGCAATACAGAGAGTTTCTTCTTACCTTGGCACATGACATTCCCTTTGCTGGGCATTTAGGCCAAAGTAAAACTTGGGACAGGCTTGTTCCCCTGTTTCACTGGCCTCATATGTCAGAGGACACAAAAGAGTTTTGTCGCTCTTGTGTCACCTGCCAAGCCAGGGTCAAGACTGGTGGGTGGCACTCCAAAGGCCCCCTTAATTCCACTTTCTGTGGTTGGGGAGCCCTTTGAAAGGGTAGGGGTTGACATAGTTGGCCCCCTTGACCCTCCAACAGCTTCAGGCAATAGGTTTATCCTGATGGTAGTGGACCATGCCACTAGGTACCCTGAAGCCATCCCCATAAGGACAACTACAGCTCCTGCAGTGGCAAAGGCCCTCCTGTGAATATTTTCCAGAGTAGGCTTCCCTAAGGAAGTGGTGTCAGATAGAGGTAGTAACTTCTTGTCTGCATACCTCAAAGCAATGTGGAAGGAGTGTGGTGTAACATACAAGTTCACTACTCTTTATCATCCACAAATAAATGGGCTGGTTGAGAGGTTTAATAAAAACTCTCAAAGATATGATAATGGGACTCCCTGAAAATCTCAGAAGGAGATGGGATGTCCTGTTACCTTGCCTCCTTTTTGCTTACAGGGAGGTACCCCAAAAAGGAGTGGGTGTTAGCCACTTTGAACTTCTCTTTGGGCACCCTGTGAGAGGTCCCCTTGCACTTGTTATGGAGGGTTGGGAACAACCTTTAAAAGCTCATAAACAGGACATTGTGGCCTATGTACTTGGCGTGAGATCAAGAATGGCTGAGTACATGAAAAAGGCCAGAAAAAACCTTCAGGCCAGCCAGGAGCTGCAAAAGCAATGGCATGACCAGAAGGCTGTCCTGACTCAGTACCACCCAGGACAGAAGGTGTGGGTATTGGAGGCTGTGGTCCCAAGAGCACTCCAGGGCAAATGGAGTGGACCCCATCTAATTGTTGAACAAAAGGGTGAGGTTACCATCTTGGTAGACCTTGGCACTGCCAGGAGTCCCCTTAGGGTGCTCCATGTCAACCGCCTGAAACCCTACTATGACAGGGCTGATCTCACCCTGCTCATGGCAAATGATGAGGGACAGGAAGTAGAGAGTGACCCTCTCCCTGATCTCTTCTCCACCACTGAAGCTGATGGCCTAGTGGAGGGAGTAGTACTGGAAGATTGTCGTACTGCTGAGCAGAAAGATAACTGTGTAAATCTTTTAAGTCAGTTTTCTGAACCCTTCTCACTGATACCAGGTACCGCTACTTGGTGTGAGCATACAATCAACACTAGAGACAGTTTACCTGTCAAAAGTAAGATTTATAGGCAGCTTGACCATGTCAGAGACTGCATTAAACAAGAGGTTCAGTAAATGTTAGACTTAGGAGTGATTGAGCCTTCAGAAAGCCCATGGGCTAGCCCAGTGGTGCTTGTTCCTAAACCTCACAGTAAGGATGGTAAAAAAGAGATGAGGTTTTGTGTTGACTATAGAGGGCTCAAACAAGTAACCAAGACAGATGCTCACCCTACACCCAGGGCAGATGAGCTGATTGAAACACTGGCTTCTGCCAAGTATCTGAGCACTTTTGACTTAACTGAAGGGTATTGGCAGATTAAGTTATCAGAAGATGCAAAACCTAAAACTGCATTCTCAACCATTGGAGGGCACTATCAATTCATTGTGATGCCCTTTGTTCTGAAGAATTAACCTGCACTGGTGAACACAGTCCTGACAGGGTTGGAAGCTTTTAGTGCAGCATATCTGGATGATATAGCTGTCTTAAGCTCCACCTGGGATGAACACCTGGTCCACCTGTGGAAAGTTTTAGAGGCCCTGCAAAAGGCAGGCCTCACTACCAAGACCTCTACGTGCCAGATAGGGCAGAGGAAAGTGGTTTATCTGGGCCACCTGGTAGGTGGGGAACAGATTGCACCACTGCAGGGGAAGATCCAGACCATTATGGAATGGGCTCCCCCTACAACTCAAACCCAGGTGAGGGCCTTTTTAGGGGTCACAGGGTACTATAGGAGGTTTATTAAGAATTATGGCTCCATTGCAGCTCCTCTTAATGTCCTCACTAGTAAAAAAATGCCTAAAAAGGTATTGTGGACAGCTAGCTGTCAAAAAGCTTTTGATGAGCTCAAACAGGCCATGTGCTCTGCACCTGTCCTAAAAAGCCCTGGCTACTCCAAAAAATACATAGTCCAGACTGATGCTTCTGAATTGGGGGTTGGGGCAGTTCTATCACAGCTTAATACTGTGGGCCAGGATCAACCTGTTGCTTTTATCAGCAGGAGGTTGACCGCTAGAGAAAAGCGTTGGTCTGCCATAGAGAGGGAGGCCTTTGCTGTGGTCTGGGCACTGAAAAAGTTGAGACCATACCTGTTTGGTACTCACTTTATTGTTCAGACACACCACAAACCTCTACTTTGGCTAAAACAAATGAAAGGTGAACACCCCAAATTGTTGAGGTGGTCCATATCCCTACAGGGAATGGACTATACAGTGGAACATAGACCTGGGAGTACCCACTCCAATGCAGATGGACTCCCCAGATATTTCCACTTAGACAATGAAGACTCATCTGGGCAAGGTTAGCTTTATTGTCCCTCGTTTGGGGGGGCCGGTTGTATAGGAAGGTACCATCTTGCCTGCCATGTTACCCCTATTTTAACTGTATATATGTTTGTTTTTGCCTGTGTCACTGGGATCCTGCCAGCCAGGACCCCAGTGCTCATAAAGTGTGTCCTGTGTTTGTTCCCTGTGTGGTGCCTAACTGCAACACTGAGGCTCTGCTAACCAGAACCTCAGTGTTTATGCTCTCTCTGCTTTTAGAATTATCACTGCAGGCTAGTGACTAATTTTACCAATTCTGATTGGCACTCTGTAACACCCTTATAATTCCCTAGTATATGGTACTAGGTACCCAGGGTATTGGGGTTCCAGGAGATCCCTTTGAAGTGCAGCATTTCTTTTGCCACCCATAGGGAGCTCAGACAATTCTTACACAGGACTGCCACTGCAGCCTGAGTGAAATAACGTCCACGTTATTTCACAGCCATTTTACACTGCACTGTAACTTATAAGTCACCTAAATGTCTAACCTTCACTTAGTGAAGGTTAGGTGCAACGTTACTTAGTGTGAGGGCACCCTGGCACTAGCCAAGGTGCTCCCACATTGTTCACGGCAATTTCCCCAGACTTTGTGAGTGTGGGGACACCATTACACGCGTGCACTACATATAGGTCAATACCTATATGTAGCTTCACAATGGTAACTCCGAACATGACCATGTAACATGTCTAGGATCATGGAATTGTTAACCCAATGGGGATAATTCCATGCATCCCCGGGGCTCCAGCACAGAGCCCGCGTACTGCCAAACTAACTTTCTGGGGTTTTCTCTGCAGCTACCGCTGCTGCCAACCCTTAGACAGGTTTCTGCCCCCCTCGGGCCTGGGCAGCCCAGTCCCAGGAAGGCAGAACAAACATTTTCTCTGAGAGAGGGTGTTACACCCTCTCCCTTTGGAAATAGGTGTGAAGGGCCTGAGAGGAGTAGCATCTCCTTCCCTCTGGAAATGCTTTGAAGGGCACAGATGGTGCCCTCCTTGCATAAGCCAGTCTACACCGGTTCAGTTATCCCCCAGCCCTGCTCTGGCACGAAACTGGACAAAGGAAAGGGGAGTGACCACTCCCCTGACCAGCACCTCCCAAGGGGAGGTGCCCAGAGCTCCTCCAGCGTGTCCCAGACATCTGCCATCTTGGATGCTGAGGTGTGGGGGCACAATGGACACCTCTGAGTGGCCAGTGCCAGCAGGTGACATCAGAGACCCCTCCTGATAGGTGCTTACCTTTCTCTGTAGCCAATCCTCCTCTGAGGGCTATTTAGGGTCTCTCCTGCGGGTATCTCACTGGATAATGAATGCAAGAGCTCACACAGTTCCTCTGCACTTCCCTCTTTGACTTCTGCCAAGGATTGACCGCTGACTGCTGCAGGACACCTGCAAAACCGCAACAAAGAAGCAAGAAGACTTAGAGCAACATTGTAGTGCCTCATTCTGCCGGCTTTCCAGACTGTTTCCTGTTGATGCATGCTCTGAGGGCTGTCTGCCTTCACCCTGCACTGGAAGCCAAGAAGAAATCTCCTGTGGGTCGATGGAATCTTCCCCCTGCCAACACAGGCACCAAACCTCTGCATCACCGGTCCTCTGGGTCCCCTATCATCTTGACTAGTATGGTCCCTGGAACACAGGAGCTGAATCCAAGTGTCCCTGACATTCCAGTGGCCCTTCTGTCCAAATTTGGTGGAGGTAAGTCCTTGCCTCCCCACTCCAGACAGTAATCCTGTGAACTGTGTGAACTGCAGCTGCTAGAGCTTCTGTGCAGTTTTGCAAGACTTTCTTTGTGCACTGCAATGCCCAGGTCCCCAGCACTCCGTCCTGCATTGCCCAACTCACTGAGTTGGATTCCAACTTAGTGGGACTCCCTTTTGTTGTGCTAAGTTGACCGTCATGCTCAGATCTTCTGAACGCCTGTTCAGGTGCTTTTGTGGGAGCTGCCTGCTTCTGCATGGACTCTCTATATTGCTGAGTGCCCTTTCTGCCTCCTCCTCCAAGGGGCGACCTGCTGGTCCTTTCTGGGCCATGGCAGCACCCAAAATCTTCAACTGTGACTCTTGCAGCTAGCAAGGCTTGTTTGCAGCCTTTCTGCGTGGAAACAAATCTGCTTCCTCCAGCACGCCTTGTGACCTTGTCTGACCAAAGGAGAAGTTCCTGGCACCTTCCGTTGTTGCAGAATCTTCGGCTTCTTCCACCCAGTGTCAGCCCTTTTGCACCTTCATCAGGAGTTTAGTGGGCTTCTGCCCCCCTGGACACTTGCATGACTCTTGGACTTGGTCCCCTTCCTTTACAGGTCCTCAGGTCCAGGCATCCATCTTCAGTGCTTTGCAGTCAGTTGTTGCCCTTGCAGAATCCCCTATCTCGACTTTACTGTCTTTCTGGAGTAGTAGGGTAACTTCACTCCTATTTTTCAGGATCTTGGGGTGGGGTATCTTGGACACCCTTAGTGTTTTCTTACACTCCCAGCGACCCTCTACACACTACACTAGGCCTGGGGCCCATTCGTGGTTCGCATTCCACTTTTGGACTATATGGTTTGTGTTGCCCCTAGGCATATTGGGGGTCATTCTGACCCTGGCGGCCGGTGACCGCCAGGGTCACCGACCACGGGAGCACCGCCAACAGGCTGGCGGTGCTCCCAAGGGCATTCTGACCGCGGCGGTTCAGCCGCGGTCAGAAAGGGTAAACCGGCGGTCTCCCACTGGTTTACCGCTGCCCCATTGAATCCTCCATGACGGCGGAGCGCGCTCCGCCGCCATGGGGATTCAGACACCCCCTACCGCCATCCTGTTCATGGCGGGAAACCCGCCATGAACAGGAATGCGGTAGGGGGTGCCGCGGGGCCCCTGGGGGCCCCTGCAGTGCCCATGCCAATGGCATGGGCACTGCAGGGGCCCCCGTAAGAGGGCCCCACAAAGTATTTCAGTGTCTGCTTTGCAGACACTGAAATACGCGACGGGTGCAACTGCACCCGTCGCACCCCTGCAACTACGCCGGCTCAATTCTGAGCCGGCGTCCTCGTTGCAGGGGCATTTCCGCTGGGCCGGCGGGCGCTCTTTTGGAGAGCGCCCGCCGGCCCAGCGGAAATGTTTGAATGGCCGCCGCGTTCTTTTGACCGCGGTGCGGTCATTTGTCGGCTGTACCTTGGCGGACGGCCTCCGCCGTCCGCCAAGGTCTGAATGACCCCCATTGTCTCCTATTGTATTCTAACTGTTTACTTACCTGATTTTGGTTTATGTGTATATTTTGTGTGTATAACTTACCTCCAAGGGGAGTATAACTTTTGGCATATTGTCACTAAAATAAAGTACCTTTATTTTTAGTAACTCTGAGTATTGTGTTTCTTATGATATAGTGCTAAGTAATATAAGTGGTATAGAAGGAACTTTGCATGTCTCCTAGTTCATCCTAAACTGCTCTGCTATGGCTACCTCTATCATCCTAAGCTGCCAGAACACCTCTAATCTACTAATAAGGGATAACTGGACCTGGCACAAGGTGTAAGTTCCACAATGTACCCTGTATAAGCCAGGCAAGCCTCCTACAGTGGGCAAACCACCCACTTGAGAGACTGTGGCTTTGCACTCCCCAGGACCAAGCAGTGAGCAAACCACCCACTTGAGAGACTGTGGCCTTGCACTCCCCAGGACCAGGCAGTGGGCAAACCACCCACTTGAGAGACTGTGGCTTTGCACTCCCAAGACATTGCTGTGGGCATGGAGCCCCCTCCAGGAGCAGTGGTGTAGTACCATCTTCCGGCTGAGGTGCCTCTCCTTTCCCAATCCCCCTGAGATGCCTGTGTGTTTTCGACCTGATGCCCCTGCAGTGTTCTCTCCATATTGAGGCAGGAGTCAAGTGTGGTCTTGGCCCATGATTTGTGGCCTAGTGGTCCACAAACATTTGTAAAGGACAATGTATGGCCTTCTGTACATATTGTATATTTTTGTAAATACTGTTTTTCAAATTCTAAAGTATGGCTATTTCTAAAATATCACTGATTTGACTCAATTCCTTTTGTCCTTGCATTCTTCCAGGGGGATACAGGGTTTAAATGTAATGTTGCTGAATGTGTTTGTGTGTATGGTGTTGTGAGGGTGGGGGTGTTGCATGTTATGTGTGTGTCTCCGGGAGTACTGAGCCCTTCTTTCACGCTATTGACATATTGCCCCATACGTGTGAGGACTTATTTTAGGTGTCAGGAGCACTCGCACGTTTCTGTTGTAACCATTTTTGTAGGTTGTGCTAATAGTGTTTAACAGTATATTGGGCAGTATTTTATTGGCCACCTTTTGAGCCCCCTCCAGCCATTTAGCTTGTTGTATATTGCTGCCCCAGACCTTAGAGCTTTGAAGAGTGTCCTTTAGTCTCCGTCTATTCTTTATCTTTTCCCAAAGATATGCTTTAGAATTTGTAGCAGATACTTGTTATGTACCATACAAGTACCAATGTTTTTTTGTGTATAATAACTTTTGATGTTTCTATGATTCACACATAGTGACGCTAGTCCAATGGTCCGACTTTCTCAAGGAACGGGATCTCTAATATGGGAGGGTAAAGAGTATTTGAGTGTGAACTGTTTTACATACTGCATGGCAGCACGTTAACACAGAGTGTCACTACACTATCTTGTGTGTTCTACATTTTTGATGAATTATACTGCATTTAAAACATATTTTGCATTTTTTCTGCACAGCTTTATACCTATTTAGGCCATGAGTAGTGTAGCATTTCATGTAAGTTTCATGTAAGTTACTTATTTTTTTTTTCTCTCTTTAGACCTGGCTAGGGTATGTAGTGTAGCTTAGGAGATTTTTTCTTTTGGTCCTGATGAAGCACCACGTGAGCCATATGGACCCTTAGGGTGCGAAACAGGTTGACTGCATATAATAGCTAAAGGAAGAATGTCCTTATTAGCATGCTTGTGTATGAAGAGTGGTGGAACTTTATTCCTACTCCATTCCCTTGTGTTTTTAATATTGACCAAGAGCCTCACCGCTAATTAAAACTTATTGTTCCGAGGCCCTTGAGACAATTTTAACCCTCTTTTTTCTCCTGCTCCTTTTTGAGGAAAGGTTTAAATTGATCCCTACCTCCACCACGGCACACGCTTCTTATCAAGATGTGTGGCAAAGAGCCCCCTTGTGGGCCCGTCACTCATTTCAGCGCCAGTCTGATGAGGAGCTGGCCCTATGATGAAGCATGACATCCATCGGATGTGTGAGGTCTCTTGCTTCTAACCTTAGAAGTATCTTTTTGAACCTGTGCCTTTGTCTTTCTTCTTTTTTTAGGAACAGTGTACTCTTTTGATTTATCCTGGAACCTCCCCGGGTTGGCGCAGGGACCCAGTGAGGCTCTGTTCATCTTGGACCCCCAGGAGCCAGCGGTCCCGCTACAGACATGCACCTTGGCTATGACATGTTGTGAGGGTCCAGGGGTTCCATAGTGCTTACTGATGGCCTGGAGAGCAGAGAAGCTGCAGCGCCTCCTCGTGGAACGGCCCAGCAGAGTAGTGGTTCCTGCAGAGCTACAGTGGTGAGGTCTCTCATTCAAGAATGTAAGCATTTGACTCAGACTTTGCTGACATGGCACAAATCTGCATATTCTTGATTGCTTCATGCTACATTGACAGACAGTGTTTTTAGGCTTGGTACAACAATTTGCTAAGCTCCTAGAATTCAGATTTCTGACAACAACAGGATTCAAAAGCAGTCTTCCCTGCATGCATGTAATTATGAGATATCAAAGTTCCTATTCATAGAATCGAACAACATAACATGCATAGGCTTCACAACACTCATTGATCTAAAATAAAGATATCTCCACAAGGGAACTGGGCACATTTTCAGATTAAGTATGGTGTAGTGTATCATCTTATCTGAGTTATGCACTATGTTAAGGAATGATGCGTTCAGTTTCTAAGTTTCTAAGTTATGCAATACCCAGAGCAACAAATTTGTTAGAAGATGTTTTGGTAAATTTCCAGTTGTTTTATTGAGTCACTGAGATCCAGGTAGTAGTTAAAGTGTTCACTGTTGGTTAACATTGTCCATTATAGCATTAATATTATTAGTTTTCTTCCATTTTGGTGCCCAGGGTTATATTAATTGCAAATGTGGACGTTGATTTTTTACTTACAGGTCCAACACATATTGTTAAACAGAAGCACATTTTCATTGCTCTCACTCTAATGTTGAGTGATTAAAACTAATATTCACAGGATATCTTTTAACATCATCTGTAATACTTTGCACATATTATTTAGGAGCTATAGGGCCTCATTACGAGTCTGGCACTTCTAGGACACCAGAGTCGCACTCCAGGTGGTCTGACCAGCCACATTACGACCCTGGGGTTTGGACTGCCGGGGGACCACCATCACCACCAGGAACATGGTTCCCGACAGGTTGACTGTGGACCCTGTTGTGCTCAGCCATGGCAGCACTGAACTCAGCACCGCCATGCTGATTACAACCCTATTTTCCACCAGCCTTTCCATCGCAGTGACCCCACCATGGAAAGGCTGGTGGTAAGCTTGTACTGGGGACTACAGTGTCACCTCTCCCCATCATCATTGGAATATGAACTATCTGCTTTGCAGACAGTACACATTCCAAGGTAAATTCTTAAGGGAGCCAAGGCCAATACAGTGGCACTCTTTCTGCTGATCAGCCCGGCAGAAATGTCATAATACAATGTTCAGCTCGGCAGGAACATTGTAATGTGACAGATGGAAAGCCACCGGGATGGCTGTGGTGTCCTCCCAGCAGCATTGAGGGTCCTGTTGTGGGACCAATGTCATAATGAGGCCCATAGCCTGTGTTTGGGCTTTCACTCATACTAGTTCTTTTTTTTTTTATATTTATTTTATTAAGTTGAAATATCATAACAGTAGCAATAGCAAGCAGTATAGCTTGAACGGTTATCTGTAGCATGTTCAGAGATGCATTCACAAGTGCCAATGCACACGAAAAGGAGTATTACAAGCATCAATGTGGAAACATTTGCAATAATTACACATATTCATAAAACACAGTCTACATGTTGCTTACATAAGGAATCGTAAACATAGCTGTTATCAGCAAAACTGCACTCACACTGGTCGTGATTGATTTTGAATTATTTAAATGTGACCAGCTACAACGCAGAGCTATCTCACAATTGTATTGGCAGTTACACCCACTGAAATCGCAGGGAGACTCTTCTTGTCTTTTGAATGATCCACTATTTAGCAAGCATAAAGTCTAAGGAGCATAGTTACGAGCCCCTTGAGCCACCTTGCACCACCTTGAGGTAATTTTTCATGCTAAGGAAGCGTGAGCTTGGCAAAAACATCATACGATATTTACAAAGTGGTGCAATGCATGCATTGTGCCACTTTGTAAATCCTTAAGCCACATTATCCCTGCACCAGGCATAATGTATGTAAGGGGGATGTACTGGTGGTAGGAGGCACAGAAATATGGCACAGTGGATTCTATGAGATTTAGGCAGGCGTTTAAATGAGGCTCTCATTGTTTTCAAAGGGCCGCCTTTCACTTTGCAGGTTTAGAGTGAAAATATATGGCACTAATCCTGCAAAAAGCACCAAATTAACATAAAAAATTTTGCCACTATTCCCTAATGTGCACCATAAAGATAAGGCTAATCTACTTCTTGGGCAGTAAAAAATGTCTAAAATAATCCCCCCATAATGGGAAGCAGCAGTTGCTCAAGGGGCCATTCCACAATTTATATATTTTTTTAAATCTGTGGTGTCTAGTGGCATTCTGCCTACCAGTAATGTCAAGCTGCCCCCTCCAGTGCAGAAAATGGCCAAATGTATTCCCAAATATTGGGAGCAGCCCTTGCCTGAGAGGATGCTCCCTGCTCTCAAAATAAAATTCCTGGTGTCTAGTGGGTGGATCCCTGCTTTTGAGGTCTCCCTCCTTGGGTAATCCCAAGCATTGATTCATATGGGACAGGTACCATTCTTTTCATTAGATTCTCCCCTTTTGAATGTTGCCTCTTCCACTGCTTTGGTGCTTGGGGGGCTGAGATAGCTCTGCACAGCACCAAAGCAGTTAAATTGAAATGATCCAATCAGCTCATTTCACTTTCACTTTCAATGTAATGAATTCTGCATGAACATCATTACATTGAAACAAAAAAAAATACTTGGTTGGCTGGAGAAGCTCTTCCCCGTCTTCCAAGGCCAAAAAAAAAAAAAAAATCCCTCTGCTGTTTACACAGATGGATTTGGTGGTAATGTGATGAAGGTGGAACGGTTCCATCCTCAGCACATGAGCACCATGCTGAGGACTTAGCCATCCAGTCCTCAGCACTGAAGTGGGTAAATATGAAACACATATCACACCAATAGATGAATTTTATTCCCTTTAAGCCAGAACAACTACTGTGGAGATGAGACACCTGCTTCAGACAGTGTACCAGCTTGCTTTTTTTGATGTCTCTACAATCTATCATGAATCCAACACTTTTGACCTGTTAATGACTTTGGATTCTAAGCTTCTGCACAATTTTACATTTGCACTTCATGGGGTAAATTAACTAGATGGCTATTTCACTTCTTCAACGTTTGCTGGCCTGCCATTCATCTTCAGCATTAGAGTTGCATTGTTATTCTTGTTTTATAAATGATGACATCAACATATCTTCTTGAGCACAGATGCCAGCTAATTATAGCCTGCACTCTTGGTATGCCCCAGTTGAGCAATCATTGTCCATTCTACAATCTTGACTTCTAAAAATACCCAACTGCAGGGGCATCTGTCCTTTTTACTTGTTAATGGAATGCATTATCCTTCGTCATAGAAGTGCCTATTGAGTGTGCCATCTTGCAACCTGCTTATGAATAATCATGTTTGCCATCATGGCTGGGCCACAGAGATACATTTAGAGCCCTCATGTTAACACCTCTGCCACTGGCAGCCTAAGTATCAAGCTAGGTGCTTGAGACACCCCACTCCATCTCTACATTGTCTTCCTCCCAAGGCACTGCTTGGCCTAATTGCAAATGCCTCTTTCTTTGACACAGTAAGGTCTCTATTGGGGAATTTCACTCATTAGTGGATGGTCTTCATGTTTCACAGGATACACTGCCAGATCTTCCCAACACTGTGTTCACCTGCCATACATAACTCCATCCGTTTCATTGCTTGTTTAACAACTAAAATGTCAAAAATCTGTGTAATCTGAGTTGTGAATTTTTAAAATTTTAAGTCAAGAATAGCTCAAAACAAGTCATTAAGCACCAAAGATTGCCATCTGGTTGTGTGGACCAGCACATGGTTATGTTTTAAGCCTAACTGTGATGGAGTGGAGTTGGATAAAAAAAACACGATTGTCCTGGTGAAAAACAACCTTCATACTTAGAAACTTTAGGTGTCTCAAGAGCTTTTAGTGGAACCAGGCAGTAGGGTGGAGTTGAGAGAAGGGGCTCGGTGTCAAAGGACTTTGGCATTAGGACAGAGTGACGCCTTTGGCGACTATCAATCCCCTTTGTCATTGGCACAGGTGAAGCTTTTTTGGATTTTCCCTCTGAGGGGTCCAGCTGCAAGTTAGAGCCAAAGAGGGCTTAACATCGAATGATTACAGTGTCAAGAGAAGAACATAGCAGGAGCTACATCAAATGCAGCGCAATGACAAAGCACCCACTGCTTAGCAGTTTGATCCCAGTCTCCCGCATCAGTTCTCATGGTGAAACGTGGGCAAATAGTTTGTATGTTTTAGGGTTAGACAAGGGGAACAGCACCCCAATACTGCCAAGGGTTAAGGACCTTGGAGACAGTTCTTTGGAGTAAGAACTCACTCCACAAAAAAGCCAGTAATAGGATCCAGGGCAGATTAAATTGAGACTGGTCAGTTGGAAATGCAGGGAAAGGCCTCTTGAAACTTTTTCTGCAATTGTAGCTCAAAGAAGAGATCACCCTTTTGACCCTTTGAGTTCACATCCTTGCCTGGGTACAAGAGGGATAGCAAGTTCAGTTTTCAGGGCTAATCTCGGTCTCAGACGCAGTCCCAGTTGTCTTCTGTTCTTCCACAGGTCAAGAGTTATCAGAAGAGGGTTATGGGGATTTCCCATTAATGTCCAGTGCCAACCTGTAGGACAGGGAAAATCCTGCATAGTCCCTAACCAATAGGGCAAAAGTTCCCAAAGGTTACTCTTGCCACATTTGTAGCATTTCTTGTGTCTATTGATATAAAACTATCCCAAAGTACATCTTTCTTCCTATACACAATGTGGTAGAATTTTTCTTTCATGGCCAGAACTCCCTGTGATCAAATAGATGTGTGGCTAGCTTCCTCTCCCACTATGATTATTGACAATCTGACTAGGGTGACAAACGTTTGTGAGCTGCATCTGCCTGTGACAGGGGAGTCATTCTTGAAGTTAATCAAGGAGCAGAGAACGGCCTTTAGGCTGTCCTGTCAGGGAAAATATATCACATCCCCACATGCAGGCCCTTTGTCCCTGTCCTGGGAGCAGTTCACACCTCACCAAAGAGGAGCCAACAATTGCAAGGTGTCAGTTGGACTACC
The DNA here is from genome assembly GCF_031143425.1 of Pleurodeles waltl. Classification (NCBI taxonomy): domain Eukaryota; kingdom Metazoa; phylum Chordata; class Amphibia; order Caudata; family Salamandridae; genus Pleurodeles; species Pleurodeles waltl. Next base: position 1,445,744,981 of record NC_090444.1, on the reverse strand, counting down.
TACAGAAAGGTTGTAGAGGCGTTAAGAGGTGAAAATTTGATTTTTCTAAAATAAAACCACAAAAAGAGAGTTAGGAGACATCAACCCCGCCCCTCAGTCTCCTAATCTGATATTCAAACCGCACACCAAGGTAAGGCAAGTATTTAACTCACACCCTTAGTTTCCAGAGTCATAATCCACTATACCCTAATACTCCACTATTAAACCTGTGTGGAAACATTTTATTTATGACTGGAAATGCCTCACCCATGTAATTGTGGCATGCTTCATCATTGGCCAGTCTGCCCCATCGGGATAAAACTGAAGTTATCATGCAGTCTCAAACTTAACCTAAAAAATGTTGCTATGAAAAGGGAGCTCAGAATAAAGTATATCCCGGTAAATGTAGGGAATCAGACATTAGTATAATAAAACTGCCTCTGTGCATATCCTGGATGTCTCCTTTATTTGATGGATTGCACAGGGTACAAATAAAAACTGGTTGCTCCAATCTCAGGTGCAAGCCTGGAGGGGTGTTTAGGAGTGATGAGGAATCACCACACCCCCAAATCAACATTCGCCAATGTTTCGGCCCACCGAAAGAGAGGCTACCAACCTGGAGAAAAAATGTGGCTTCTGGGGCCAGAGTCCTGGGCGTTCGTCAGGATTCGTCCATCACAAAGTCCCCACTGTCTATCATGCATATCAAAATCATGCTTGAAGGTAAGATGAAGGGCCTGATTACGACCTTGATTGAGGGGATTACTCATTCACAAACACGATGGAGATTCCGCCTGCTGTATTACAAGTTCCAATACATCCTTTGGAACTTGTAATATGGTGGATGGGATATTCGTCACGTTTGTGAGAAAGTAATCCCCTCCACCAAGGTCGTAATCAGACCCTAAATCTTAACTAGTCCTTGCTGACACATCCTGCAGTTGTCAGGGTTAAACCACGTCATTCACAATGAAGGGGATCTCACCTCTAGTCACACATTAGTCAAGGTGTAGATCCAGCATCTTACACCTACTCTCATGCCACACGCTAAAACACAAAAGTTTACAGGCATGTTATAGGTAAATTCAGGTTTTACCTGCACAAAACATAGAAATTCAGCTTTTACACATGCACGAAGGTGACTATAACTCGCGCCCTCACCATGCACAGTTTTCTCATTAATATTGTGACTGTAAATGTTACAGTGATATTATTAATGATGTCAAAGAAGATGTCACAGGTGATGTAATATCTGGGGTAATTAGCAGTGCATGACGAGGGTGTGAGTTATAATCACCCTAGGGCACCTATTATTGATATTTGAAATATCTCTAACTATAACTGCTGAATTTCAATGGTTTTGTGCATGTAAAATCTGAACCATACCTATAACGTCCCTTGTAACCTTTGGTGTTTTAGTGAACTTCTAAGCTTTTTTTATTCTATTTCATAACTACAACATTGCTGTAAGAATTGTCCTTTCAGTGAAGTTCTACGGTTTTTAAATGTTAATGATATGCCCATCTCAATGCACAGTGGAAGGGGTTGAATGCAGGGCCTAGCCTGGCATTCTGCTGCCCCTACCCAAGCCTGCTGCTCCTGCCCACCCCCTCCTTGCCATCCATTGCCCAGGTCCATGACTCTGCTTCTCCATACAGCCCTATGTGGCAATTTTTCTGCCACTGCCCTTCCGCCTACCCTGAGCAATTAGCTTGCTGCCTCATCCACACCCTACCTATCCTCTGTTGTCCGAGTCCATGCATCAGCCCCCTCTCTCTTGCCCTGAATGGTTATGATGCACTGACACTGCCTTCCATTTAGCTTGATGTCTCTGCCCACTGATCCTAACCTCTGTTGCCCAATTCTATATCCCGTCATTGCCTTCTGCTTAGCCTCTGTGATTAGCGTGCCGCCCCTACCCACCTCCTCCCTGCCCTCTGATGTATTTGTGTGTGCCTTGCTCCATCCCTTTTTGCCCACCATGTTCCATGGTCCTGCCACTGTCCCTGCTAGTTAGTCTGGGTGTTCTGTTGAGCTGCTACTGCTCCTCCCACCAGCCCAGCATGGTGAGATGGTTTCCACCTGTCCCTGCCACATCCAGCCTGCCCCTCTGAGTTCCATGTCCCATCTACTCCCTCCTGTCCTCCATGGTCGATTTTGCTGCCACTTACTTCTGCCCTCCATGCTCTGTTGTGCTGCAACTGCTCCTCCTACCTACCCTGTAAAGTCTATTGTGAAGCTCTATCCCCGCCCTCTTTTGTCTGGGTCTAGCTCCTACTCCTCCTGTCTGTCCTCCATGGTACTTTGTGCATGTCCCCACCCCCTCTCTCTTGCTCACCATTGGCCATGCGCTGCCATTAACCCTCCTGCTTGCAATGCATGATCTTTGTGCTGCCACAGGCCCTCCAATCTGCTCCTGACCCCCTCCCATTTTTCCTCTGTTTTCTGTTCATATGCCATTATGGTGTCACTGTTGCCCTCCATGGTATGCTGTGTGTTCAGTGACAGTCTCCCTGCCCTCCATATTGTGAGCTTGCTGCTCTTGCTACTTGTTCCCTGCCCTCCATTTTTCATGTGCAGTCCTGATACCCTCCCTCCTGTCTTGTCCGGTCCACTGACATACCCCCACCCTCTCCCTCCTGCCCTTCATTGTCTGTTATGCTGCAACTTTCCCTCCTGTCAGTCCGGTATAATCAGCCTGCAGCCCGTACCTCTTCCCTCTCTGCTCTCTGTTGTCCATATGCATGGATCTCTCCCCTCCCTATTGCTTTCCATGGTCAGTTGTGCTATATTGAAGTCATGCTTGCCCTATGTTGTGTATTGTGCTGCTGCAACCCCTGACTCCTGCCCTGATAAGGTCAGTTTGGTGCCCCTCCCCATGTCCCTCCTGCCTTCTGTTATACAAGTCCATGTCACAACCCTATTCCTTCTGCCCTCCATGAGCTAATGTACAATAACCTTTTGCCACCTTCACTGTCACCCCACTCACCATCCTGGGGCCCACCTATGCATAGACCCCATATGTGATTTCACATGTGAAGTAGACTCATCAGGGGGGACAACATCTGTGTATAATGTGTGAAGTACAGGGATTGAGAGCACTTCAATTCCCAGCAGGCACTGTTCTACAATTACAAAAACCAGAACAGTGTATCCTTCTCTAAATCAACTTGTTTGTCAACTCCACATTGAAGTGAGAGGATGACCTTTGCATATAGTGTGTGCAGCACAGGCACTGACAAGACTTCAACTCCCAGCAGGCACTGTTATTGTCTCTCCACTCAGTCAGCCCAGTGTCCTCTGCACCAAAGACCCTTGTCACTCAATTCCCAATTACAGTGTCTAACAGTTGTATACGGTGTGTAGTATAGGGACTGACAGGACTGCTAAGGCCAGGAGGCTCTGTTACTGTTACTCCACTCAGCCATCCCAGTGTCCCCTGCAAAAAAGACCCTTGTTTATCAACTCCCTATTGGGGTGGACTCACCTGGGAGAAAAGCATATGTATGGTCTGTGTAGCACAGGTACTGACATGACTACAACTCCCAGCAAGCACTGTTACTGTAACTCCAAACACCAGAACAGTGTATCCTACTAAAAAATAACTTGTTTGTCAACTTCACATTGAAGTGTACCTCACCTGAGTGGATTACATTTGTGCAGTGGGTTTAGTACAGCGACTGACAGGAATACTCAGGTAGGGAGGCCCTGTCTCTGTTACTCCACTCAGCCAGCAGAGTGTCCCCTGCAACAAAGACTCATGTGTCATGACCTTCTTTTGAAGCCTACTCACCTAGGCGGATAACATCTATATACTGTGTGTAGTACAGGACTGACAGCACTGCTAAAACCAGGAAGCACTGCTACCGTGACTTCAAACACCAGAAGAGTGTCCTCTTCTCTGAAGTCCAGAGTACCTTTAAACCGCATATGATGTGTACTGCTGAAAATCTATTCAACATAAAGTCCACTCACCTGGGGGGATGACATATAACAAGTGCATGAAGTACAGGGGATGACATGACTGCCAAGGCCAGAAGGCTCTGTCTTTCCAACTCTAAACACAAGTACAGTGTGCATCTGTTCCACTATCCATGTTTGTTAACTCGCAAATGAAGTGAACTCACCTGGAAGGATGACTTATGCATAATGTGTGTAGTACATGGAATAACATGACTGTAACTCTCAAGTGGCCAGTCCCTGTAGCTCCAATCACTGGGCCAGTGTCCCTATGCCATAATGCATCTGTGAACTTACAAATGTAGTTTACTCATTTAGGAGGGACCAACATATAGATTATGGCGCACTCTGTGATGTGGCCAGCCACCTAGATCCATCTTGAGCAGCTAAGCCAAGATGAAAATATTGTGTTGCCAGGGTTGGAAGTGCTTACGAGGGCATAACTATAGCAGGGCAAATGCACCACATCGCCATGTATGCAAATGATCTCCTGCTCTTCCTGCGGGATGAGGGAGATGCCCTACATAGGGCCCACTGTCTGTTGGAGCGATTTGGGGGTATATCTGGCCTCAGAGTAAATTGGCAAAAAACCAGCTTATTCCCTGTCCTAGAAGGCAGGGCTGCACCCTGGGACCTTGGGAACCTACAGTGGGAACTGCGATGTCTGCCATACTTAGGGGTTCAGATTTACCATAATAACCTAGACATGCTGAAGGGAAACTTGGAGCGGAATCTGAGAGGACTTTGTAGTAATATGAATTTTTGGGCCTCATTACCAATATCCGTGGGGGGATGAGTGGCACTCTTAAAAATGATTGTGCTACCCTGTCTGTTGTACTTTTTCACCACTCTCCTGCTATGGACCCGAGAACCTTCTTCAAAGAACTGAACACCATGATCATAGGCTTCTTGTGGAGGGACAGGCAGGCGACATTTGGAAATCACCGTTCTGCAGCGACCACTTGAGGAGGGGGGACTAGCTGTCCCCGACTGTGACGCCTACTATTTAGTCGGCCAATTACAATGGCTGACTCGATGGCTAGCCGGCCGAACAATGCCGGATATGGAGATTCCCCTTTTCACTCCAGACCTTCAGTCCCTGTCTAGGGTTGTACTTCAACTGCACCCCCCCACCCCCCACTGCTAGCCCCAATGAGCTGAAAGTTATGCTCAAATTCTGGCTACGGCATCTCCACAGATCACAGTGTGTCACACTCTACATGCCTGAAATACCTTTAAAATGCTTGCTGGTGTTACTGCGTAGATTGGACTGGAGGAGACTCTTACGATGGGAGGTGGCGGAGGGCAACCACTGTGGTGACCCTATACGTAGCAGATTCTCTCTTGCCCTTTGAAGACTTCTGCGCCCAGTATCAGATTCCCGGAGGGCAGGCTCTGCTTTATAGAGCAGTCACTGAGACGATCGTCTAGCACTGGCAGGTGGGACGAACAGAGCCACAGATATCGGAGTATCTAGTAAGCGCCACGGGCACCCATAAGGCAGAGACATACCTTTATAAGAAAATCAGATGCACATTATGCAAGCCGCTAACAATCCTTAAACAGAAATGGGAGACAGACTTGGTGGCCCCTATCACAGATGAAGATTGGGAGGGAATACTGGCTCAGACTCCACGGGCCTCTAGGAATGCCCGATTTAAACTTCTCAATATAAACGTGCTACATAGAGCATACCTGATGCCAGGCAGAATTAAGAGGCACTTCGTTCTCGTAGAGGCCATGTGTCCTAGATGCAGAGAGGAGGACGGAGAATTTCTCCACATGTTTAGGTCTTGCTCAAACATGCGACAGCTCTAGAGATCGATTACACACCACATCACAGACAAGATCGATCAAGAAGTACCTGTTGTCCCCAGACACTGCTTATTAGGAGGTTATCGTCGACAAGTCTGGCACAAAGACTCTACCAGTTCCAGTATTTTGCCTTGGTTTTGGCTAAAAGAGAAATAGCAATGACTTGGAAGGCGACACTTGGCCCCCAAGAAAGTGTATGGAAGAGAGAAGTGTTGAAATGGGCAAAGGCAGAAGAAGCAGTTAGGCACAGGGAAGCACAGGGAGGACAAGGACTACTGGAGAGAGCGTGGGCATGGGGCACACTGGTGTGCAAGTTGGAACGCCTGGAGGAGGGGCCAAAAGATGGTGCAACACCCTCCTGAACACTCTGCGCCGATACCCAATACAGAGCCCAGATACCTGAATCCGGCACCAAAAGGGACCACACAGACGCTTATATAGACATGGGAATAGGCGGAAAGCGGATGGAGGGTCCTGTCCCACAAAGCCACAAAAGACACCTACCACAATCTGACACATCAAATTATCTAGGCACAGGAGGGGGGGATAAGGGGGGAGTTCAGGCTCCCAAAGGGACTTCTGTCGTAGAGGAATGCCTAGCAGATCCCATGCCATGGCAAGAAAAAAACGGGAGAATAAGAGACACCACACAATAGCTAGATAAGAGGCCACCTCTGTCTACTTTACTTGTCAAATGTAATGACACACCAGATATATATCATACTATATGACACATTGATGGTGTCTACTGCAATAGGCATAATTGACAAGAAGAGCCTATAAAAGCCTATAAAAAGGTCGTAATGTTTGTATTTGAAAATTAATAAAATATGTTTAAAAAAAACAAAACAGGAAACAATCATAAACGTAAAGTGTGACTTTACCTTTCTCAATCTGGCCCTACACCTCTGCAAGTGCTGAAACAATTTAGATTAAAAACTAAGAAGGACCCTTATCTGTATTTCTGACAATTTCATCTAAATCCATTCAGGAAATATTCACACTATGGCCCTCATTATGATATTGGCGATAAGTGCTGCATACCCCCATGCTGACTGACGCCAACATACTGTGACCGCAGAGGTATATCGCTACCCGTATTATGACCCACACATAGAAATCTGCCACTATACAGACACACACACAAGTCCGCCAACAGAACTACGCCAATAGCATTATGACCCACAAATCACTGCAGCGGACATTCAACCACAGTAAACCATTGGTGGTACATACTGCTGCTCTCAAAATACCCACACACTAACAAAACAACACCACATTGGACAATTCAAACCACGCACACCTGACACACATGCACACACCACACCCACACACCACTATAAAACACACACCCACATTACCCACAACCCTTTACCACTACAAACAATTTACAACAGAGAGAGAGAGACACACCAGAAGCACCCACAGAACCAGAGCCACAGAACACCATCATTCATACACCATCCACGCACCTCACAGTACACATCCCAACACATCACCCCACAGACACTCACACACACTACACCCATGGCACCACAAAGACACCCCAGGTTCTCAGAGGAGGAGCTAAGGGTCATGCTGGAGGAAATCATCCGGGTAGAGCCACAGCTATTCAGATCACAGGTGCAGCAGGCATCCATTGCAAGGAAGATGGAGCTATGGCGGAGGATCGTGCACAGGGTCAATGCCATGGGACAGCACCCCAGAACAAGGGATGACATCAGGAAGAGGTGGAATGACCTATGGGGGAAGATGCGTTCCGTGGTTGCAAGACACCAGATAGCTGTACAGAGGACAGGCGGAGGACCCACACCTTCTCCCCCACAACTAACAACATGGGAGGAGCAAGTCTTGGCAATCATGCATCCTGAGGGCCTGGCAGGAGGACTGGAGTCTGGTAAGTCAAATCTTTACTACTTTCACACCCCTACCTGCATGCCATAACATACCCCCACCCCTACCTTCACCCCAATCACCCCACCACCTCACATACACCCCACCATCACAACCCACCCATCCCAGTACCCAGCACTGCATGCAACAGAAATGCATGGGCACCTCTCACAGCCCTGCATGGACACCCATCACCACAGCATGCACACTAGTGGCAATCATTTAGCCAACCAAATAACAACTCACACAAGCCAAAGCTGCCTTGGTAATAACAACTATAGAGGGAAACATACCCATGCACAAGATGTCACATGCAGAAACAATAACACTATATTTACAACCCCACAGGACCCCCACACAACGTCACTGGAGAGGAGGTGCCAGCAACATCAGGGACCTGTGGTCAGTGGCAATGAGCATATGGTTCAGGGGACAGAGGCACAGGACAACAGGGAAGAATGGAGGACTGCTGTGCGACAGGGGGAGGACAGGCCCAGGGAACCGACTCTCCATGAGGCACTCAACCAACATTCTGGGAGCATACCACCATTCCCGGGAGACCATGGGCCAGATACTGGCCAAGTTGCAGGAGACCCAGTGGCTGCAGGAAGGACAGTACTGGGGATCAGGGAGGACCTGAGGGACATACACAACACCCTGGTCACCATTACAGGGGAGCTGACGGACATGGCCAACACCATGAGGGAGGCAGTGGCACACCAACGGGCCCCTGACACTAGTCACACTTATGAACAGCCTTCCACCTCTGCTGACTCTAGTGGACAGGAGGCCCCGCCACCGGAACAACAGGCCACCAGCACCCCACCTCCTGCAGAAGGAGAACCACCCCGCAAACGGTCCCTGCGATCCAGGCAGAAGCCAGAGAACATTGTCAAGACCCCCCCGCCAGGATATAGGACTCTCCTGATTATCACCCTTGTGTCCCACTCTGTCACCCTGTTCACCTTGAACTGACATTGCTACCCTTCCTATGCCCCCTTAGACAATGCACCAGTGATACCAATAAACTGGACTCTATCCTGGACTTTCCTCCACCATCACCCAAGCCCACTGCACATCCCCATTTAATTCTCAGCACTGAAATAAACACCCTTGGAAAAAACAAGTATGGAGTATGTCACATGATTTAAGGATGTAGTTGTTTAACAATCTGTAGATATTGCAAATAGACTGTTCAGTGATGTATACATAGGTATGACCTGTAATGTGCTGGAGTCAATACACCAGGAGCCAAAGGAGGGCACAAATATCTGCATATAGACATGTTAAAGGGTCAAATAAGCGGCCTTTGTAGTGGGAACAGGAGCCAGCCAGACAAAATTCACTTTAAAAAAACAGCAATTGAAGGTGAGGTTACAGTGTCTTACATGTGTGTTACTGGAAGAACTGTTGTATAATAGCTGTTGTGTTGTCCACATCCTCTGCCTCCTCTTCGTCATTGTCAACAGGCTCCACCACTGCAACATGACCATCTCCAGCCTCATCCTCCTGCAGAAAAGGCACCTGGTGTCTCAAGGCAACAAGCAACAATTATCTGGCAGACCTTCTTGGGTGAGTAGCACAGGGATCCAGCTGTCAGATGCAGGCCCCTGATCCTCGCATTCAGGAGGCCAAAGGTGTGCTCAATGTTCCTCCTTGTTCGCCCATGTGCCTCATTGTAATGTTCCTCTGCCCTTGTCCTGGCATTCCTCACTGGGGTCAGTAGCCATGAGAGGTTGAGATAACCAGAGTCACATGCAAATATCAAGGAATACCTGTGAGCCAGACAGGCACCCTTAGGGCCAACCCCATACCCCTATACCAACATACACTGGGTGGGGACCATGGGCTCACCTATTAACCACACCCGGTGCCTCTGGAGTTGAGCCATCACATATGGGATGCTGCTATTCCTTAGGATATAGGCATCATGCACAGACCCAGGGTACTTTGCATTCACATGGGAGATGTACTAGTCCGCCAGGCACACTATCTGCACATTCATAGAGTGAAAGCTCTTTCAATTGCTGTACACCTGTTCATTTCCCCGGGGGGGGGGCAAGGGCAATATGTGTACCATCAATAGCACCAATGATGTTGGGGAAATGTCCCATTGCATCGAAGTCAGCTTTCACTGTGGCCAAATACTCCACCTGGGGGAAAACGACATTGCTGTGCATGTGTTTCATCAGGGCAGACAACACTCTGGCCAGCACGTTTGAGAACATAGGCTGTGACATCCCTGCTGCCATGGCCACTGTCGCTTGGAAGGAGCCACTTGCCAAGAAATGGAGCACTGATAGCACTTGCACAAGAAGGGGATCCCAGTGGGTTGACGGATAGCTGAGATCAGGTCTGGCTCCAATTGGGCACAAATCTCAGTGATTGTGGAACTATTCAAGTCTGTAGGTGAGGATAATGCCTTGCATGTTGTGACAGAAACAGTATGTTAACGTGTAGTCCCGTAAGTGTGCCTACATCTTCTGTGACGCAGTTAGGTGCCATGGCCTGCTCCCCCTGAAATGGCTGCCGCCTGACTTGTGTGGAGGGACAAGTGGAAATGCGGTAATCCCGCTGATGTTGTGTGATGTTGCGGGAGGCGGTCGAGGCGTGCTATGCAACACCTCCTTGGTTATCATTGGGCCCCATGGGTTCTAGTAGCCAATGGTTTTGTACGCCGGTGGTGACGGTACGCACCACGGCGGACGTGATCACCATTTTCTATCTGTTCACTCACTTGCTAACTGACCTTCAACAGGAGAGAACCTACATTGCAAGTGCTGCTGTGACCTGTGTCTGGAAGCGACCATGGCTCGAGTGTCTGGGGAAAGGGCCCCTGCCTTCACTTCAGAGGAGTTGGAGATACTAGTGGATGGGGTCCTACCCAGTACCATTTCCTTTATGGTCCTCCAGACCAACAGGTGAGTACACTGTGAGCACGATGCATGGGGCATGAATGCATGGAGTGCTGTGTGTGTAAGTCTCATTTAAGGGGGGTGGCTGAGGGGTCCTGGGCAGAGTGCTGCATGTTTTGTGGTCAATGTCTGTGCGTAAGGGGATGGGAGGGATATGGTGGGCCATGAGTGTAACATGCCGGACGGAATGGCTGATACCTTTTTCTAAGTTTATTTCTCTGCAGGTCAGCACCCATCAGAAAAAGGGTATTTGGCGTGCGTTCGCTAAGGACGTGTAGACCCTGGGGGTCTTTGACAGGTGGAGCACCCACTGTTGCGACCTGCACCTCTGGACAAGGAAGACAGTGGAGGCCCAGCTGGGGATGGCCTCCCAACGAGGAAGGGGTGCCCGTCGAACCCTGACCCCCCTGATGTTCCATTTCCTGGTGGTGGCCTATCTGGAGCTGGATGGGCGCTTGAAGGCATCACAGCACCCACAAGGGGGTGATTACAGTTTTAGAATCAGAAAATTGCACTTGGTGGGGTGTTAACTTGCTACGGGATGTGGGCCTGTGGGTGCCCCTAGGCCAGGACGAATATGGCAGGGTAGGTTCCATGTTGGGCAGGCTCTGATGCACTCTAGCCCCAAATATGCTAGTGGACATCTCCTACTGGGCATGGTCCTGTGGGTTTCAGGTGTACTGCTATTGGTGTTAGATATTGTACTCCATGGCCTGGTAACTAGCATTGTAACTGGTAGTGCATGGCCTAGTGCATAGGGCTGTTCCGTGTGTTGTTTACACCAATAATGGTTTTGTGGCTTGCATTGACCAAGTGTATCCTCTGTCTCTTCCTCCCACTTTTTGTTTTGTCATCCTGTCCTTGTGTGCATTAGCATCATCTGGTGGAGGAGCAGAGGCACCGGCGACAGAGCAAAGTGCATCCCACCCTCCCATGAGGCTGAATCCACCAACTGTGAGGGCACCAGTGGGACGGAGTGCGAGGTGAGCACCACGGCGGAGACTGGAGGGGACAGTTAGGACAGCTACACCTCCTCCGATGGAAGCTCCCTGGTAGTGGAAGACAGCTCTGTGGCCACCCCAACTACAGGTAGAGCCACCAGCCCGTACAAGCACCGCCCTCCCAGCAACCCCTCAGCGTGTTTCCCGTGCCTGCTCACCAAGGAGGGTGGGCATCTCCTTTGCCCCAGGCACCACAGGCGCTGCCCCAGTTAGCCCAGCTGCCCTCAATGAGGAGTCTATTGACCTCCAGCGATCCATCCCTGTTGGGCAGTCAACCATAGTATGTGCCATCCAGGGCCTGGCAGGGCATGTGCAACATAAAATGCATCCCTGGAGGGCATTCACTCTGGTGTAGCTGCCCAACAGAGATCATTCCAGGCTCTGGCCTCCTCACTGATGGCAGCCATCGTTCCTGCATCTAGCCTCCCCCCTCCAGCTTCCTCTACCCAGTCACATTCCCCTCAACCCCAGCCTATCCAAAGCACACCATCAGACCAGCATGCAACCAAATCAACACACAGAAGTGGCTCAGGCAAACACAAGCACCACACTTCCTCCCACAGGCACTCACACAAGCACCATCCAGATGCAGACATACCAACATCCAATGGCTCCACTGTGTACCCCTCCTCCTCCTCGTCCACCTACCTTCCAGTTGCGTCTCCGTTCACACCTGTATGCACCACATCCTTACCGACTAACCCCATCACCATCATGCCTATCACTACACGCCCCTCATCGGCAGTCACCACCCCTACATCCATGCACACGTTCAATGTGTCCTCTCCCACTGTGTCTGTACCCCCTCCTCCTTCACCTTCTTCCCGCTCCAGTGTCCCTAAAAAGCTTTTCTTCTCTACCCTTGACCTATTCCCTGCCCCTCACCCAGTCCTTCACTTCAGGCCAGGGTGCTCAGGACTCACGCTAGCACCTCAGCCACCAAGACCACGGCCACTGTTGTTTCTGGAGCCAATGCAGTTTTGAGAGGCTCAGAGGAGACACCCGTACACACAGCCAGTGTGCCTACACCAGCTGCTAAGGGCAAAAAGGGAGCACCAGCTGCCAAGGGCAAAAAGGGAGCACCAGCTGGCAAAGGCAAGGAGGCACCACCAGCTGGCAAAAGTAAGGAGGCACAACCATATGGCAAAAGCAAGGATGTACCACCAGCTGGAAAAGGCAAGGAGCTAGCACCAGCTGGAAAAGGCAAGAAGGGGCCACCAGCTGCCAAGGGCAGGAAGGGACTACCAGCTGCCAAGGGCAATGACAAAGGCACAGACGCTGCAGGCAGGATGGATATGGAGCCTGGTGCTAGAGCAGCATGTGAGCAAACAACACCAGCCATGGCACTTCAGCCATCCGAGGCTGCAGGGGAAGGGCTGGAGCCTCCCCCCACCACTTGCATCACGGCCACCTGCACCGCCACCAGCACCACTGCAAGCAGCAGCAGCCCCAGTGGGCAGCCGTCCGAGGCTGCAGGGTAAGGGCTGGAGCCTCCCCACACCACTGGCAGCACCGCCACCAGCACTGAGACCTGCACCGCCACCAGCACCACTGCCAGCAGCAGCAGCCCCAGTGGGCAGCAGTCCGAGGCTGCAGGGGAAGGGTTGGTGTCTCCCCCACCACAGGCAGCACCAGCACCACCACCAGCACCACCACCAGCACCACAGCCAGCACCACCGCCAGCACCGCCACCTGCACTGCCACCAGCACCACTGCCTACACCACCACCTGCACCGGCACCAGCACTGCCACCTGCACCGCCACCAGCACCATTGCCAGCAGCAGCAGCCCCAGTGGGCAGCCGTCAGAGGCTGCAGGGGAAGGGCTGGAGCCTCCCCCTACCACTGGCAGCACTGCTGCCAGCACCGCCACCTGCACCGCCACCAGCACCACTGCCAGCAGCAGCAGCCCCAGTGGGCAGCCATCCGAGGCTGCAGGGGGAAGCGCTGGTGGCTCCCCCCACCACTGGCAGCACCACCGCCAGCCCCGCCACTTCCACCACTGAGCAGCCATCAATGCCGGCGGGCAGTGTGTAGTCATGCCTCCAGGGGTTGTAGTGCATCCTGGACCCTGCAAAAACTGTAGGTGTGACACCCAGGTAAGAGACTGTGATCTTGCAGGGCACAAAGCCCCCAGGATGAAGCACACTGGGCACAAAGCCCCCTCCAGAAGCAGTGGAAGAAGGCATCCACTCACCCTATCCTTGGCAGGATGAAGCACACTCAGCACAAAGCTCCCTCCAGAACCAGTGGAAGAAGGAATCCATTCACCCCATCTTTGCCAGGATGAAGCACCCTGGGCACAAAGCCCCTTCCAGAACCTGTGGCGAAGCATTCCACTTGAGAGACTGTAGCCTTACACTTCCCAGGACCAAGCAGTGGGCAGTCCACCCACTAGAGAGACTGTGGCTTTGCACTCCCCAGGACCAAGCAGTGGGCAGACCACCCACTAGAGAGACTGTGGCTTTGCTCTCCCCAGGACCAGGCAGTGGGCAGACCACCCACTAGAGAGACTGTGGCTTTGCACTCCCCAGGTCATCGCTGAGGGCATGTTGCTCCCTCCAGGAGAAGTAGTGTAGTACCATCTTCCAGCTGAGGTGCCCCCCTTACCCATGAGGTGCCTGTGTGTTTTTGACCTGATGGCCCTGCAATGTTCTCTCCGTTTTGAGGCAGGAGTCGAGTGTGGGCTTCAGCCATGTTTATTTGCCCACTAAGCCACGGTCATTTGCAAAGGACAGTGTACGGCCTTCTGTACATATTGTAAATATTTGTATACACTGTTGTTTACAATCATTAACTTTATCTGCATATATAAATATCACTATTTGAACTCAATTCCTTTTGTCCTTGCATTCTTTCAGAGGGTTACAGGGTGTAAATGTAATGCTGCTGCATGTTTTTGTGTGCATGGTGTTGTGGGTGAGGGTGGGGGTAGGGATTTTGCTTGTTGCCTGTGTGTGTCACTCTCTTTTTCCTCCCCCCCCCCCCCTGTGTGCTATGTACAGTATTCACCGTGGTCGTCGCCTCTGCCTTCTCTGATATTCCTGGTGTATTAGCAGATACACCAGCATCGGCAGGACCTGAAGTTCAGACTCCATGGTGTACTGGTTCTTCGTTGAGTGTCGAAAGGTGAGTGGTTCCCCTTCTGTGTACTGTTTCCACTGTGCTTTTGATGGCATTTGTACCACCACGGAAAAGCTGGCAGATCGGTGGGTTGTAATAGGGTTGGTGGTACATTGTCTTCCGCCTGTCTGTTGGCGGTGACCGCCGAGGTGTTTGTTGCTACCACCTTGGCAGTCTGAGTGTTAAAGTGGCTGGCTGTGTTGGCGGTTTCCGCTGTGGTCTTGATCCCATTTTTTTTACCACTGGCCTGTTGGCGGTATTACCACGGCTTTAATACCGACCGCCAGGATTGTAATGAGGGCCAGAGCCTGAAAACACCAGAATCAGTTTCAATGGGGATACAAAGTGAGGTTCTGCAACAAGCAACGTTTTCTCACAATGTCATTTTGCTGTTTGCCCCTCCACTGTAACGCATTGTACGACATGACACTCTACAAAATGCCACTCTACTCGGAACAACTACTCTTTATTCTATACCACTCCACTGTACTCTACACTCCTCCACTCTACAACACTCCATGCCACTGTTCTGCACTGTACTGCACTGTACAACACTCTACGCAACTCCTGCTATGCCAGTCCACGCAATGTCACTCCACTCTATGCCACTCCACTCACTAATACTTCACCCTATGTCTTACCCTGCTGTACATTATGACACTGTGGGGGTTATTCCAACTTTGGAGGAGGTGGTAATCCGTCCCAAATGTGACGGATTTACCACCAGCCGTATTACGAGTTCCATAGGATATAATGGACTCGTAATACGGCTGGTGGTATATCCGTCACTTTACCGTCACTTTTGGGACGGATTACCACTTCCTCCAATGTTGGAATAACCCCCTGTATTCTACAACTTTGGATGCCACTCACTCAAAGCCACTCCATTCTACGCCTCTCCCCTGTATGCTATGACACTGTATGCCTCTGTCAAAGTTTTACCTTCACACTTAGAAACATTTTGGTAAAATTTTAGTAGACTTCTCATGACCAAGACAAATTCATAAGTTGAGGCTGACCTTGCTGGAGCCTTTTTCAAATGCGAGTCACAGGAGGTCTCAGTCAAATTTTCTACATTCGGACTTAGAAACCTTTGCGAAATGGAAATCAAGTTTAGGCCCACCTCAATGGACCCATTGGATACTCTGCAAAGAAAGCCTCAGTCAAACTTTTACCTTCAGACTTATAATCTTTTTTAGAGCTTTTCTTCCCTGACATCTGATGTCCCTCCTCAGCAAGCTGGTTTCAATACAATGTTGTCGGATTGTCTTTCCACGATCCCCAGGTCAAATAACGAGTCAAAGACTCCCACAGTGTTTCATGTTTAGCTGCTAGCAATGCAGAGTGCAAATTGGAGCAATCCAATACATGATTATGAAATTCCACCACTGTTGGAGAGTAATATTGTCTGATGATTTCCAATTAGATGTGGCTCGCTGGAAGCCATCTGCAAGCAACAGATCAACCAACTTATGAAGCATTTTATTAGAAGGCAAAGAATGACTGACTCCCCCAAAGAAACACCCCTATGATGGAAAATACAGTGTGAACCTGAGTGAAGTCCCTTATTCTTGTCCATAACTGAAGCCAAAAGTGAGACAGTTTAGAGCACATAAAGAACACGTAAAGGTAGGTCCCGGGTTGATTATTACAATGACAACATGTATTTTGCTTGAGTAATTAAGCTTAAGCAAATGTGCTGGTGTCTGATGTAGTCTAATATTAAGATATTATAATGTTTGAATGAGATTGTCTCGGCGAGTTGTAGAGTGAGTTTTTTCTCATATTTTCTGCCAGACTGATAGAGAACAACAAAAAGACAATTCTGTTTGCCGTAATAGCTCAAAATTGGTTTTAGATCTGTCAGAAGGGGTAGTTATAAGTGTTTTACATGTTAATGATGCTTTGAAGGGGCGGGAAATATAAGTGTAAGACAATTATGTATTGTTTTCATGAGTGGAGCAAATATTGAAGGAGGCTAAAAGTTAAACCAGTAATGTTTCCAACAGCTGATACTGTTTGAGGAATTTAGGAGATAGATTAAACATAAAGAAGAGGGTATCAAAAAGAATCATACCATTAGTGTTGGAAAGTAAATGAGAAATTGTAAATATGCCCTTATTTAACCAATTGTGCCACAAGATAGATTTTCCATCGACCACAATCCTTCTGTTATACCAAATAGGAATCAGAACAAATTGGTAAAATGAAGAATGATAAGCAACTAAATAGGGCTTAAAGAGAGAACAGGAGTGTGATATGACTGCCAGAATCCAAAATTTAACGGGAGGAGACATTCGTAGTACATGTGTATGAGAGAAGGGAAAGATAAGAGCAAGCTCCACCAAAGCCACTACTTGAATTGAGATTCAGATGAGTCATAAAACAATCAGGTCCATGTTTAAAAGAGAATGCTTTATGATGGTAAGAGAAGGCAGGGAAGTTGACTCCACCAGAGTATTTAGGTAATTTTAAGCACAGTAGGGAGGTACAATATTTTTTCCCATTCCACAAGAATCTAGATAGAAGCTTATCAAGAGCTATGAAATATGTATTAGATATTTTTATTGGCAGCATCATGAGATAAAATTTTATGATAGGAATAAACATAATTTTAATTTCCATATTAAAATGAAGTGTATCTCTGAGATTATTGTGACAGAAGCTTCCTAGGCATTTTATCTTATCGGGGTTCCAAGAAAAGCCTTCTCCGGCAAAAAACAATTTTAGGCAAAATGTATTTAAGGGCATTAGTTTGGATTTATCTATATTAAGGGGCACATTACAACCCCAGCGGTAAAAACCGCCTACCGCCATGGCGACGACTGCCAAAAGACCGTCGCCACGACTACCAGCCGCCAGCCGGGTTTTGACCACACCCAGATTTCCACCAGAAGGATGTCAGAAATCCGTGTGTGGATGTGTGTGTGAATGGAAGTATGCAGGCATGGATGAATGTGGGTTTGAGTGTGTGTATGCGTGTGTTCATGTTTGAATTAAGGTGCATGTATGTAGTGGGAGGTCTGGGGAGGAGAGGGTGTAGGAGGATGGCCTGGCTTATAGTGGGTACCTGATGGTACTTACACCTTGTGCCAGGTCCAGTTATCCCTTATTAGTAGATTAGTAGTATTCTAGCAGCTTAGGCTGATAGAGGTAGCTATAGCAGAGCAGCTTAGGCTGAGCTAGGAGACATGCAAAGCTCCTACTATTCCACTTATATCATATAGCACTATATCATAAGAATCCCAATACTCAGAGGTACTAAAAATAAAGGTACTTTATTTTAGTGACAATGTGTCAGAAATATCTCAGAGGATATACTCCCTTAGGAGGTAAGTAAAATACACAAAATATGCACACAAACCAAAATCAGGTAAGTAAACAGTTAGAAAAGTAGTGCAAACACAGTAGAATACAATAGGATGCAATAGGCCTAGGGGCAACACAAACCATATACCAAGAAAGTAGAATGTGAACATCTTAGGGACCCCAAACCTAGTGTAGTGTGTATAGGGTCGCTGGGAGTGTAAAAAAACACTAAGGGTGTCCAAGATACCCCAACCCAAGACCCTGAAAATTAGGGGTAAAGTTACCCAACTTCCCCAGAAACACACTAAAGTCGTGATAGGAGATTCTGCAAAGACCACAACTGACTGCAAAGCACTGAAGACGGATTTCTGGGCCTGAGGACATGTAAAGGTAGTGGACCAAGTCTAAGAGTCACGAAAGTGTCCAGGGTGGGCAGGAGCCCACTAAACCCCAGATGAAGGTGCAAAATGGCTGCCTCCGGGTGTTAGAAGTGGAAGATTCTGCAACAACAAAAGATGCCAGGAACTTCTTCTTTGCACAGAAGATGTCCCACGGTGTGCTGGAGGTTATAGAGTTGTTTTCTCATGCAGAAAGACTGCAAACAAGCCTTGTTAGCTGCAAAGGTCACAGTTGAAGGAAATGGGTGATGCCCGAGCCCAGGAAGGACCAGGAGGTTGCCCCTTGGAGGAGGAGACAGAGGGGTCGCTCATCAACACAGAGAGCCTACACAGAGGCAGGCAGCCCCCGCAGAAATACTTGAACATGGGTCCAACAAAACTGAGCATGGTGGTCGTCTCAACACTACAAAGGAGGGTCCCATGAAGCCGGTGGTCAACTCAGCGAGTTGAGCAATGCAGGTCGGAGTGCTGGGATCCGGGCTGGGCATGAAGGTTTCCTTGCAAAAGTGCACAGAAGCACTAGCAGCTGCAGTTCATGCCGCACACAGGATTACTGTCTGGCTTGGGGAGGCAAGGACTTACCTCCACCAAATTTGGACAGATGGACCACTGGACTATCGGGGTCAATTAGATCCAGCTCCTGTCTTCCACGGACCACGGTCGTCAAGATGAGAGGGGACCCAGAGGACTAGGGAAGCAGAAGTTTGGTGCCTGCATTAGCAAGGCGAAGATTCCGTCGACCCACTGGATATTTCTTCTTGGCTTCCAGTGCAGGGTGATGGCAGACAGCCCCCAGAGCATGCACCACCAGGAAACAGTCAAAAAAGCCAGCAGGATTAAGCACTACAATGTCGCTGGTAGTCTTCTTGCTACTTTGTTGCAGTTTTGCAGGCGTCCTGGAGCAGTCAGCTGTCAATCCTTGGCAGAAGTTAAAGAGAGAGATACAGAGGAACTCTGGTGAGCTCTTGCATTCGATATCACATGAGAAACCCACAGGAGAGACCCTAAATAGCCCTCAGAGGAGGATTGGCCACCACCTAGTCAGGTAAGCACCTATCAGGAGGGGTCTCTGACATCACCTACTGGCACTGGCCTCTCAGAGGCCTCCATTGTGGCCTCATACCTATGCATTCAAGATGGGAGAGGTCTGGGACACATTGGAGGAGCTCTGGCACTACCCCTGAGGTGGTGATGGACAGGGAAGTGGTCACTCCCCTTTCCTTTGCCCAGTTTCGCGCCAGAGCAGGGGCAGAGGGTTCCCTGAACCGGTGTAGACTGGTTTATGCAAGGAGGGCACCAGAGGCCAGGAGAGGCTGCTCCTCTCAGGCCCTTAACACCTATTTGTAAAGGGAGAGGGTGTAACACCCTCTCTCAGAGGAAATCCTTTGTTCTGCCTTCCTGGGACTGGGCTGCCCAGACCCCAGGAGGGCAGAAGCCTGTCTGTGGGTCAGCAGCAGTGGTAGCTGCAGTGAAACCCCAGAGAGCTGGTTTGGCAGTACCCCGGGTCCATGTTGAAGCCCCAGGGATGAATGGGATTGGCACCCCAATACCAGATTTGGCATGGGGGGTCAATTCCATGATCTTAGACATGTTACATTGCCATATTCAGAGTTGCCATTGTGAAGCTACATATAGGTATTGACCTATATGTAGTGCATGCGTGTAATGGTGTCCCCCGCACACAAAGTCTGGGGAAATTGCCCTGAACTATGTGGGAGCACTTTGGCTAGTGCCAGGGTTCCCTCACACTTAGTAACTTTGCACCTAACCTTTACCAAGTGAGGGTTAATCATACAGGTGACTTATAAGTCAGTTAAGGACAGTGTAAAGTGGCTGTGAAATAATGTGGACATTATTTCACTCAGGCTGCAGTGGCAGTCCTGTGTAAGAATGGTCTGAGCTCCCTATGGGTGAGAAAAGAAATTCCGCAGCCCATAGGGATCTTCTGGAACCCATATACCCTGGGTACCTAGGTACCATATACTAGGGAATTATAAGGGTGTTCAAGTTCAGAATTGGTTCAAATGATCACTAGCCTGCAGTGACAGTTTTAAAGACAGAGAGAGCATAAGCACTGAGGTTCTGGTTAGCAGAGCCTCTGTGACACAGTTAGGCACTACACAGGGATACACATACAGGCCACAAACTATGAGCACTGGCGTCCTGGCTAGCAGGATCCCAATGAGACATCTAAAACACACTGACAAATAGGGTTTTCACTATGAGCACTGGGGTCCTGGCTAGCAGGATACCAGTGAGACAGTAAAAACACCCTGACATATACTCACAAACAGGCCAAAAGTGGGGCAACAATGCTAGAAAGAGGCTACCTTCCTATAGGGGGTGGGAGGGAATCTTGGGAGGGGGGCGGGGAAGACCCCTATCTGTGACAGGGAAGGGATTCCCTGTCACTGATAGTGTCTACCGCAATGGTTTTCGTGGCAGTAAGGTTGCTACAGAAACCATGGCGGTAGGCGGGGTCATAATCCCAGAGGCAGGAAAGTGAGGGCCGCCGGGCTGGAGACTGAAGTCTCCAGTCCAGCAGTCATTACCTCCGTGGACGTCGGTGTGGTACATTGGCGGTTTGGCTTTAGCCAAGCCGTCATTGTCCTAATACGGAGGAAAGTACCGCCAGTCTGTTGGCAGTTTTTTCCTCCATATTAAAGATGTCCACTGGGGTCATAATGACCCCCTATGTTTATAACCAGACACACTGGAATGTATACCAGTATTCTAGAAAGATGAAACATTGGAGAAATCCTTCGTTGCCAGGCTGGTGTATAAAAGCAAGCACCACTAACAATGAGTGTTCTGTGAAATATTGCAAATAATAGATAGTGGCTGGTTCATTGAAGGATGTAGTGTGTGGTCTGGGGAGGAGGGGTGGAAGACCCCATTCAGTGACAGGGAAGGGATTCCCTGTCACTGATAGTGCCTACCATCATGGGTTTTGTGGCAGTAAGGTTGCCACAGAAACAATGGTGGGAGGCGGGGTCAGAATCCCACAGGCGGGCAAGAGACAGCCGCTGGGCTGGAGACTGAAGTCTCCAGCCCGGCAGTCATTACCACCGTGGCGGTTGGTGTTGTACATTGTAGGTTTGGCTTTAGCTAAACCGCCAATGTCTTAATATGGAGGAAAGTACCGCCAGCCTGTTGGCAGCACTTTCCTCCATATTAACACCATCCGCCAGGGTCATAATGACCCCCTAAGTTTGTAACCAGACACAGTGGAATGTATACCAGTATACTAGAAAGATGAAACATTGGAGAAATCCTTTGTTGCCAGGCTGGTGTATAAAAGCAAACACCACTAACAATGAGTGTTCTGTGAAATGTCGCAATAATAGGTAGTGGCTGACTCAATAAGGGCACTGCTGAGAATTTTAATAGTCCTTATGAGTGAGGTGAAACTCACCTCAGGAGCAGGTGAAGCATAAAAGTAGAATGCTTCCCAACACCAGAAGCTTGGTGTGCAAAGGATGGCAATGTGGCAGTTACCAAATTAAATAAAGAAGGTAACTACATCCAAAGTAGCAAGTCCAAATTTGTTTCCTCACAAAAAAAAAAAAAAATGACGGCAGTCTTCAAGCACTCTGTGCATCTTAGAAGAACAAAGTTATGATGAGTGCTAGTGTGGAAATTGTAAAAAAACGAAAGCGCCAGCCCTCAGACATCGTTATTCAGGCATGACTGAGCACTGCATAAAGAAATAATACTGTGCTCTCAGCTTGTGTCCTGGAGCCGACCAAGAGGTCTAAAGTCCGCCATCCATCTTACATGACTTATGCAACGTGCCTCTACTGTACTTTTTTAACATTATTCCTATACCACTGTATCAGCAATTTTTCAAAACACTGAAATTACATGAGTACTCTGGCCTGGGCCGGCAACAATCTTGGGTTTTGTGGGAGACACTGTCATTTATTTATAAACAGGGTGGACTGGCAGCACTAGACCTTGAGCTTTACTTTATTAATATTGTACTCCATTTTGCACACTACTGCATTAGGTTGCCCCACTACATGGCACACCTAGTGATGGAACATGGCACAGCACACTCTACTCCACTTGGGAAACTACTGCGGCAGGTCTTGTACCACAGCCGGATTGAGACAGACTTGGTGGTGTGCATACCTTTCGCTTGAGAAGGGATCTGTAGATGGCTGGGTTGACCAGTACTCTTGTCCCCTGCTCTTTCCTTGCATCACATCCCTTTAATGATGCTCATTGAAGAGAAAGCTGCCCTCCAGAGGTTGTCTGTATGGGAGATCCACTCACTGGGTAGGTTATTCCCCACCAGCTAATTTTTCGGTTGACCGAAACTCGTGAACACATCTGATTTTTTCCCTATGAACACATTGACATACTTTCTCATCTCAGCACTGCATAGGGAGCACCACCCTACGTTTCCCCAGGAACACATGGAATGTAAGACATTAAGGCGGTCATTCTGCCCGCGGCGGGCGGCGGTCGCCGCCCGCCATGCGGTTACCGCCGAATGACCGCTCTGCGGTCAGGAGACCGCGGCGGCCATTCGGGCTTTCCCGCTGGGCCGGCGGGCGACCGCCAAAAGCCCGCCCAGCGAGAAAGCCCCTGCAACAAGGATGCCGGCTCCGAATGGAGCCGGCGGAGTTGCAGGGGTGCGACGGGTGCAGTGGCAACCCGTCGCGATTTTCACTGTCTGCTAAGCAGACAGTGAAAATCTTTGTGGGGCCCTGTTACCGCCATCCTGAAGGGGGTCGGAATCCCCATGGCGGCGCTGCAAGCAGCGCCGCCATGGAGGATTCCCTGGGCCAGGGGAAAACCGGCGGGAAACCGCCGGTTCCCCTTTTCTGACCGCGGCTTTACCGCCGCGGTCAGAATAGCCCAGGAAGCACCGCCAGCCTGTTGGCGGTGCTTCCGCGGTCCCCGGCCCTGGCGGTCATGGACCGCCAGGGTCGTAATGACCCCCTAACTGTGTTCATAAAAGCATAGTCAAATAGACAACTGGTAACCAAGCTCTACTCCACCATGCAGGCTGGGGCCTCACCACTGACGCCTAGTTCCAAGGTGCTCTGGGCGTTAGACTAATGAGTTGTAATTCAGGATAAAGAGTGGACCTACTGTTGCAGAAACCTGAGAGCTATCTCCTAAAGGTCCCCCTTTAAATACTTAGTCCAAACATACCATCTCCCCTCAAACTGTTTCCACACAGATTGCGGATGTATTCTGGGTGTATAAGATGTAATGATCCAAAAGTGGGCTTTCTGCTCCTGGTCTGGGCGTGCCCATTGATTGCTAAGTACTGCAGCAAAATATTTTGTGTTTAAGCAGAAATGTTGCCATTGACATGAAAGTGTCCCACAAGTTGGTTTACTGGGCTGTACTAAGGAACCCCATGCATCATGAGACTGTTCACATTGATGTCACTACTGCTAGAAAAAAGGCATGTGTTTTGTGTGCATATCTAAGGCTAGGAACTATTTGCATGATATGATAAACTTTAACAATTAACTGGAACTCTATTGCTCCACTATTCCCCAGGCTCTTCGTCCCAAGAATACTTGTTAACTCATGATATTGAAACCTGTTAAAATTTGAGCCAAAGAATTTCTCATAGTCCCTAGTGATACACCAGCAATTTTTCACTCCAACCCTGCCTGCTATAGGACTTCTTCTCTTAGGTCATAGATGCACATCAGCATTCTTTTAAGTATTATTACATTTTCACCATATCCCCATGCCTGCCACAGGTGCGCAGCACAAAGGATCCTTCCATTTTCCCTGCATTCCCTGCCTGCCATAGACACATACCAGTACTCTTTTTTTGAGGATTGTTCCATTTTCCCCACATCGCTTGTCATACATAGGTGCATACCAGCATTGATTTTTTTAAGGATTATTTCATTTTCCCCTCAACATTCTGCCTGCCATAGGCATACACCCATTAGATTTACACAACACAAACAGTTGTGTATGTTGTTATCCTGATTGAAATGCTATATTATGGTTTGAATTGGAATCAATGCACTATTAATCATAATTAATTATTTGGGATGACCTCACTAAATAATATTTTAGGTACCATGAATAATTCAAACAGCTTTTAACTGCACAAGAAACATCACTCACAGTACAGTACAGAAGGCTGGAACAAAGTGATGTAACCACAACATGGGACTCCTCTGCTTTCACTTGTAGAGCTAAGTGCCAACTGACAGAGCTTAAAGACAACCCCAAAGAAAGGGGCTGAGATGAAAATAGCCAGTGAGGAGGAGAAAAAGAAGCCGATTGCCATCACTGTCTTGCCTCCCTCCTTCTTTTTCAGGAAACGTTGTGTGCCTACCACATAGCCATCCAGGCAGCAAGCTGGGAACACCACTCCTGCATCAATGATGGCACCACCCCAAGCTAAGCCCAAGCCTATATTTCTCAGCAAGGCAGCCATGTAGTCATGGCAACATGCAGTGAGCCTGCATTGGAGCTGTCTCAGCTGCAAACTAGTACCCAATCATCACAGAAAACTGAGCAAAGTGAACAATGGGAGCTGCAGCCCGAGCTAGCAATAGTTCTAACTGAAGTAGGAGAAGAACAGGAAACTGAGCTTCCTTCTGAGAAAGATGTACCTCTTCTTGAACCATTGGCTTCCCGATCTCCAGCAAGAAAAAGAAATGGGTACTCCACCATCTTCTCCAAGCCCCAATTTGAGGATCAGGACATGGATTGGACCCCTGTTAAGTCAGAGACCCACAAAAAGACACAAGGGAAAAATAAAATTCCTTAAAGCCTTAGAATTATGGAAGGGGAGGAGGACAAGCCAGTCATTGTCATGGGAGCTGGGTCAGAGGACACCAACATTATCCCTCCTATTCAACCTACTCAGGAATGTGGCACTGTTTCCATCTCCACCACCACTGCCAGCTTCCATTTTTAAGGCCCTCATTGACACCTGAATTTACCACTAACTCAGTCAAAGTATGCACTGAAGAGAGGCAATCGTCAACACACCCACATACCTCCAGTTCTTCAAGCATTGGCAGTGGCACCAGTCACACAAGAAGACTCACTAAAGTGTAGCCATCTTGGAGCCAGGCACTCTTCCTCCTTCACCCCAATTACTCCTAACACTCAACTCTTCATAGCCCAAAAAATAAATTCTTTATGCAAAACTATTATTGTATGTATACTTTTATTAATTCAAATTTAATTGTAAACATATGTCTCAATGTTTATAATAACATTTTCAAGAACATACATCTAGAAAAGCAATCAAAACATATAGGGGGTGATTCTCACCCTGGCGGGCGGCGGAGGCCACCCGCCAGAGTTCCCCCCTCCAAAATACCGCTCCGCGGTCGAAAGACCGCTGAGGGTATTTTGGGTTTTGCACTGGGCTGGCAGGCGACCGCCAAAAGGCCGCCCGCCAGCCCAGTGCAAAACACCCTTCCCACGAGGACGCCGGCTCAGAATTGAGCCGGCGGAGTGGGAAGGTGCGACGGGTGCAGTGGCACCCGTCGCGTATTTCAGTGTCTGCAAAACAGACACTGAAATACAAAGTGGGGCCCCCAGGGGCCCCACAACACCCCATACCGCCATCCTGTTCCTGGCGGGCGAACCGCCAGGAACAGGATGGCGGTATGGGGTGTCAGAATCCTCCATGGCGGCGCACCGAGCTGCGCCCCATGGAGGATTCATTTGGGCAGCGGAAAACCGGCGGGAGACCGCCGGTTTTCTGCATCTGACCGCAGCCAAACCGCCGCGGTCAGAATGCCCTGCGGGGCACCGCCAGCCTGTTGGCGGTGCTCCCACCAACCCTGGCCGCCGGGGTCAGAATGACCCCCATAATAATGAATAATAATGCTAAGGTTCTTTCTCATTTATGACTATTACATTAACAAGTATAATTATTTAAAGATGTGTATGCGAGTGTATGAGAGGCCAGCATTTGAAAAAGGCATTGGAGCCGAAACACGTCATGCTAGAGGACTTTAATAAAATTGGATAGTAACCCATAGAATGTTCCTTTTGGTTCTTGTGGAGAGCGGATGTGGATGAATATGTACACAAGCAATCCACTTGCATGAAAGGAGGCACCCATCACGGAGGAGTTGCTTTTGGTGGACTGGTTATTTATATATTCCTTCCAGTACCACTGCAGCTCAGGAAACACTGAGTACCTGCCAACGATTGGAACGTGACAATACAGATAGGCAGAAAACCATTAGATTAGTGCCTTCAGGTGACTAAGAGCATCTTGGGCATGAAGCAGAGGATAACAGATTTGGACATTAAAAGTTTGGAATAAAATGACACTCCCAGAAGTGATGGTGAGAAAAGAGCGTGGCAGTACAAATACTCACTAAGAGATAATGTCTGTGGCTACATAGTCGCAATAAATAATTAATTAAATATATCATGATGGTGTTGCTCTAAATGCAGTCAAATACAGAGATACTAGAGTTATTTCTCACTTATTACTATTTCATTAACAAGGATAATTATTGAAAGATGTGTATCTGAGTGCAAAATGAGAGGCCACCATTTGAAAAAGGCATTGGAACCGAAACACATCATGCTGGAGGATTTTAATCAAATTGAACACTAACCTGTGGAGTGCTCCTTTTGGTTCTTGTGGAGAGCCAATAGTGATAGAAAACTATTATTGTATGTATAATTTTATTCATTCAAATTTAATTGTAAACATATGTCTCACTGTTTAAAAAACATTTTCAAGAACATATTTGTTCATCCCTAAATTATTCGATCAACAAACACGTCCCCTTTCTTAAGAATAGGGCTCCTGCTGTCAGGAGCAGCTCCTCCGTTAGGGCGGAGGAGCATTGCCCACCCCACCCCCGCCAGCAGCAGCTGCTATAAAACCTCTAAAGAAATCAATAATAAACCTGGTTTATTATTGTTTTCTTTTAGATGGGCTCGGCCACAGGGGTGACGAGTGTGAGGGGGAGTGCTCAGCAAAGTGCTCAAAGGGCTGGCGAAACATACATGTGCACAGGGCACTCTCCAGCCTGGCAAAGCACTTAGAGATATACTATCTTGGAATTCTCTAAAGTTGAAGCAGCTGTTTGAAATGCATTTGACTAAACTGTGTCATATTCATTCCTACATTTCATTCCAAAACAGACTGATGATGGTGTGCTGCTCAGCGCCACAATGAACATTGTTGTTGTTTCTTTTGTGTAATGTTTATCCTTGTCACACCTTTCCCCAAATCCCCTTTTCCCATCCATTCATCGAATCCCTAGCCCACTTCCTTTGGGCTATATGATTTTTATTGAGGTTTATTGAGGTGTGACTTACTTTTGCACCATAAATGGATCACATACTTGCTGGGCTGGATGTGGTGAAAGTGACACCAATCCACTGCATGAACTTCTACTACCTGAGCAATAGCCCACACCGGGCTCATGTACCCACCCATGCATTATTCATCAATATTATCATTCAGGCCATGTGTTGTGTGTTGCATTAAGGCTTAACCTTGTCCACACCATTCCTGACTCAGAACATTCGTCTCCTGACTCAAAGATTCCTTTTCGTATATTTAGTTTTCATTAAATACTAGCTTCTCATTGCTCAGAATGAATCAATATTGCTATTTTTTATTATCATGCCATTTCTTCTTTGTGGTGTCTTATCAATCATACTGTCATCATGGTAGTTTGGTCTCAGTCTTCCTAAAGTTATGATGTAATATAACCCACTAACTTTCTGTTTTCTTTCAATCTATTTGACAATGACAGATAACCTTTTGACTAATCCTACAGCTGGAGTTCACATAAGTGGAAGTGGCAACTTGCGTATGATGATTTCCCTTCCCTGCTACTACTACCACTGCCATAAAAGGCCACCTTTGGAAAACTTTGCAGTAAGAAGACTGAGGTAACAGCCCTTGCTTCATCTATTTAGGTGAACTATGGATTGAAGTGTACTTGTTTAGTTAGTACTTAACTTCTACTGAAAATGCTGTTTGTGTATATCTAGCTTTTTGTAGGCAAAATAGGCAATGACAATCATCCCCTAGTGGTCACTATAGTTACAAAGGACATTAGAGCAAGGATATAAATAAATGACATACACGTTTAAGCAGATTTAAAAATGTGTTCACACTAAAAAGACAGGAGTGCAAACTAAAACACCAAAATAACAATTTGAGGCATGTATAAAGTAAAATCGATTATTCCTCTTTCAATATTTACAATTATAAAACCCACCCTTTCACACACAAAAGGTTCACACATCTCCCCAAACACATTCCCCCATCCCCAACTAAAGTCCAACAAAAATCCAAATAAAACCCAGTCCCAACTTCATTCATAGACTCTGTGGCCACAACAAGTGTCCCTCCCACCAAAAACAAAAAGGGTTTAACCTCTTCTGTGCTGGGGACGTAATGGTTATGTCCACGGCACAGTGCTCCTGTGCCGAGGATGTAGTCATTACGTCGTCGGACATGAGATCAGAGGGAGCACTAGCGCTCCCTCCGTGGGCTTCCCTCCCACCCCACCATGGCACGGATGGAAGAGGAAGCCCTTCCCCTTCCACCCCGAATACCCCAGTGACATCTGATGACGTCAGCGCGATTGTGCGCTTACCTCATCAGAGGCCACCTCCTCATCGTGCTGGAAGCTCAGCTTCCAGTGCGATCAGAAGAGAAATACTTTGCTTTCCTCTTCTGATTATGTGATGGGAGCCTGAGAGGCTTCAAAGGGAAGGAAAGAACTTTCCTTCCCTTTGAAGTCTCTCACAACATTTCAGAAGCCGGATCGTGAAGCGATCCAGCTGCTGAAATGTCCACTAGACACCAGAGATTTATTTATAAATCAAAATTGGCATAAGGGGAGTGACCCCTTGGGCAAGGGTCGCTCCCCAGGGGGGCAATTTCTTTCAAGGCCTTTCCTGCCCACCTGGGGGCAGATTGGCCTATTGTTATTGTTATTGTTATTAGGTCGATCTGAAACCTCTAGGAGACAGGGGTCTTTTTTTTTTTTTTTTTTTTAGAGGTGGGGAGCGACTCCTTAGGCAAGGGTTGCTCCCCTAGGGGGTAAATTATATTTAGG
Organism: Pleurodeles waltl; assembly: GCF_031143425.1. Lineage (NCBI taxonomy): Eukaryota > Metazoa > Chordata > Amphibia > Caudata > Salamandridae > Pleurodeles > Pleurodeles waltl. The sequence goes on along the minus strand of NC_090444.1, from coordinate 1,445,715,532 downwards.
ACATTTCTACCCCCCTCGGGGGCAGATCAGGCCTATTTTTAAGAGACCAATCACAGAAACCACTAGACACCAGGGAGTTTTTTTTTTTTTAATGCAAATTCACGCAACAGGAGCAACCCCTTAGGCAAGGGTCGCTCCCCAGGACGGGGGCATATTTATTTTAGGTCATTTCTGCCCCCCCCAGAGGCAGTTTGACCTATAGGTATTAGGCCGATCTGCCCCCATGGGGGGCAGAAACCTCTAGGCACCAGGGAACTTTTTTTTTGTTTTTTAGAGGGAGGGAGCAAACCGTCAGGCAATGGTCGCTCCACTGGGGGCAAATTGTATTTAGACCATTTCTGCCCCTCTTGGTGGCAGATCGGCTGATTTCTGTTAGGCCAATCTGCCCCTCTTGGGGGCAGAAACCACTAGACACCAGGGATCTTTATTTTTTTTTGCACCAATTTCATGGAAGAGGAGCGACCCCTTAGGTAAGGGTCACTCCCCAGGGGAATTTATTTTAGACCATTTCTGCTCTCCTTGGGGGCAGATCGGCTTATTTCTATAAGGCCGATCTGCCCCCGGGGGGCTGAAACCACTTAGGCACCAGGGATTGGTGTGTGTGTATATGTCAGTTTTCTTTAGGGGGGCAGCACCCTGGGTAAGGGTCACTCCCCATGGGGGCACGTTACTGTTGGCCTATTTTTAAAAGGCCCATCTGCCCCCAAGGGGGGAACAGAAAGCCCACCAGAGACCAAAATAAGGCCAAACCCCAACCCCAAATAAATGTGGCCAAAGTTGTTCTGCTCAATACTGTGCAGATGGGGCAACTGCACACCCTGGGGGGGGGGGCAGAAAGTCTACTAGATGGCAGGGAATAAAAAAAAATATACATTGTGGGGTGGTGGCTACCAACCAGTGTGGGCCTGGTTATGCCGCCACCCCAACTGAAGGGGGTAACAGTCTTTCAGCTCCCGCTGCACACTAAAACATGTTATACCACGGCAAGCAAGAGGACATTTGATTATTTCGGGTTTTGGTTTTACATTTTGTCCATGAGAGCTGGCTAACTCTAAAAATAGTCCAACTTGGAATGGTGAGGGCTGCATTTTATGGACTTTGGGACGCTGCCATGTAGATAAATCCACAAGACCATATATACATCTGAAAACTAAACATCTGGGTGATTCCAGGGTGGTGTGTTTCACATGCACCCCACACCATTTTCTTACCCACAATTCGCTGCAAACCTCCAACTTTTCTAGAAATCACACATTTTTGCACCATTTTTGTGATGGAACCTTCCGGAATCTGCAGAAATCCACAAAATTCCTACCACCCAGCATTGTCTCATCTATACTGATAAACATTCTGCTGCACTTGTCAGCCTAAAAATATATTTTTTTAAACTTCCCTTTTGGACCCGCTTTGGTTCCCCCTCAATTTCAACATGCTTTTGGCTCTTCCCTGTCACAAGCACTTGGCCCACCTATACAAGTGAGGTATCACTTTTACCGGGAGACTGAGGGGAACGTTGGGTGGTATGAAATTTTTCCCAGTGCGGTGCGGTGATGCCACAAAGAAATGTGGGAAAAATTAGATTTTTTAGCTAAATTTGACGTTCGCTGAGGATTATGGGAAAGAAAACACTGGGGGATCCATGCAAGTCACACCTCCCTAGACTCCCTGGGGTGTCTAGTTTTCAGAAATGTCTGGGTTTCCAAGGTTTCTCTAGATGGCTGCTGAGCCCAGGACCAGAAACGCAGCCCCCCTGTGGTTCTAAAAATTCTGGACCCATGTAATTTACTTTGCCACAGCAGTACGATTTTAGTATCAAAAGACCGATAATGACTAGTACACTAAGCATGAGCATTTTCGCTCAATTCCAGCAGCGTTTTCACCTCGAAATCACCATTTTCGTCCTGCACTCGTGGCTCCCATTTTATACACGGCAGCCATTTTTAAAAGTTGCCCTCACATAGGCTTATAATACAGTCAGATTTGATTCCAAGGACACGTACACCTTGATTGACTTTTCTCTGACCTGGGCAAGCTGGAACCATTGCCTCAGGCCAAACCTGTTTGGTCAGTCCCTCTCCCAGTGGCCGAATCAGATAGCATCAAGGCACACCATGCCATAAAACCCTTATTATCGCTCACACACCCTGCCTAATCTTGCTCACACCTGCACCTGCTCTTTTCTTCTTCTTACTTTACGAGGGGGAGGTGCCCGTTTTTATTGGGGGTCCACACTTATCTGATGTAAAATACTAGGCCTTGCCGGGTAATTTATTATGGGTTGGATGACATGAAATATGAGGTTTCATCATGACACTGTTTTTTCCTTTGTAGTGAAAACATGTGAATGACCAAACAAAATGTCAAGAATGTTTGCCTGAAGCTTAAAAAACTGTATATAAGGAAACCTGACTTTGCATTGAAACACAGTCTCCTGAGAACATACAAACCGTGCTGTTGTACTTCTAGGACGCTTGTCACTTGGTTGAAGCCAATAAATTCGATCTTTGACTTCACCTAGAAGACTCTGAGTTTCTGTGGTCTGAATCAGGAAAGTACCCGAGGTCTTTGGGTGTACCCTGGCACCACTGGGTTACCGGATCAGTACCGGTTCTGAAAAACCCAGTACCTCACCCCCCACAAAAATAGGTAGTTTTGTATTGGATAATTTTGATGTGTCCAGATAGTGTTTTGGGGCATTTCCTGTTGCGGGCACTAGGTCTACCCACACAAGTGAGCTACCATTTTTATAGGGAAACATGGGGGAATGCTGGGTGGAAGGAAATTTGTGGCTCCTCTCAGAATCCAGAACTTTCTGTCACCGAAATGTGAGGAAAAGGTGTTTTTGACCAAATTTTGAGGTTTGCAAAGGATCCTGGGTAACTCAACCTGGTAAGAGCCCCACAAGTCACCCCATCTTAGATTCCTCTAGGTGTCTTGTTTTAAAAAATGCACAGGTTTGGTAGGTTTCCTTAGGTGCCGGCTGAGCTACAGGCCAAAGTCTACAGCTAGGCACTTTGCAAAAAACATGTCAGATTTCAATGTAATAATGTGGTGTGTCCATGTGTGTTTCCTGTCTGGAGCATTAGGCCTACCCACGCAAGTGACATACCATTTATATTGAGAGACTTAGGGGAACACAGAATAGCAAAACAAGTGTTATTGCCCCTTGCCTTTCTCTACATTGTTTCCTTCCAAATATGAGACAGTGTGTAAAAAAGACTTCTATTTGAGAAATGCCCTGTAATTCACATGCTAGTATGGCACCACAGAATTCAGAGATGTGCAAATAACCACTGCTTCTCAACACCTTATCTTGTGCCTATTTTGGAAATACAAAGGTTTTCTTGATACCTATTTCTTACTTTTTATATTTCACCAAATTAATTGTTGTATGCCCAATATTCACTGAAAAACCCATTGCAAGGTGCATCTCATTTATTGGCCCTAAAGTTCTTGATGAACTTATAAGACCTATATATCCCCACAACCAGAAGAGTCAAGCAGACGTAACGGTATATTGCTTTTGAAAATATGACATAGCAGGAATAAAGTTACAGAGTAAAACGTGGAGAAAAATGCATTTTTTTCACCTCAAATTCAATATTTTTTTATTTCAGCTGTTATTTTCTGTAGGAAACACTTGTAGGATCTACAAAAATTACCCCTTGCTGAATTCAAAATGTTGTCTACCTTTCAGAAATGTTTAGCTTCCTGGGATCCAGCATTGGTTTCAAACCCATTTCTGCCACTAACTGGAAGGAGGCTGAAACCACATAAAATAGTTAAAATGGGATATGTCCCAGTAAAATGGCAAAATTGTGTTGAAAATGTGGTTTTCTGATTCAGGTCTGCCTGTTCCTGAAAGCTGGGAAGATGGTGATTTTATCACTGCAAACTCTTTGTTGATACAATTTTCAGGGAAAAAACCACAAGCCTTCTTCTGCAGCCCTTTTGTTCCATTTAAAAAAGAAAAAAAAAACAATTTTGGCTGTATTTTGGCCAATTCATTGGCCTCCTCCTGGGGAACCGACAAAATCTCAGTACCTTTAGAATCCCTAGGATGTTGGAAAAAAAGGATGCAAATTTGGAGTGGATAGCTTATGTGGACAAAAGTTGGGAGGACCTAAGCGTGAACTGCCCCAAATAGCCAAAAAAAGGCGTGGCAAAGGAGGAAAAAGGCCTGGCAGCGAAGGGGTTAAAAGAGAGCATTCTGCATGTGGTTCAAGAGATCAATGAGGGTGGTCTCTCTGCGCCACTTGCCGGTCCAGAAGAGTGAAGTATTCAAGGACATGGTGCTGGAATGAACGGTTCGAGAGTGAGGGGGCAGCAGTGGTGGGATGCGGACGGTCTGCTGGTGGCCGCACTGACAGTATTGTTGCCGCTGGGAGACTTGAGACACTGGTGACTGGCTGGAGGAGCTTGGACCCACGGGCATGTTAACAGCTGCCTGGGACTCATCCTCCTCCTGCTGAAGAGCCACCAGCTACTGGTATTCTGTGCGGTTGGCCACCAGCCTCTGCTGCTGCAGCTGGACTGCTGGCTCCTGGCATGTAGGAGGATGGTCATGAGAAGTAGCTATAGAAAGAAAGAAAAAGGAAAATGACATATTGTAAAAGTGCTCTGTGCAAACAAATCTTTAAAAATTTGAGTAGTGCAGTAGCAGTACATTGCTTGTCCCCTAGGGCCATTGCAATGTGATGTGGCTGTTTTCACAGGGCCATTATTTTACCAACACATGTCTCATTGTAGTTGGCAAATGTTGAAATAATAACATTTTAACTGGCACAAAGCAGTTATGAAAGATATGAAATATAAATCACTTGTACATAAATGTGGTGTATGCCAAAAATAAATTTTTCATTATTTTTTTGGGTGGCTGGTAGTCGGGACAGAACTTTGGAAAGAATAAAGGACTGAAGTACTAGGCAGTGACATAGTGGGCACGGGAAGGGTAGGGAAACATACATTGTTATAAGCTTGTACTGTGTTAACATCTTTGTGAATGCTACATTAACTTGAAACAGATGCACATTGCACAGACAACACTATTGTACTACCAAATTGAACCAAGCTGCAGTTATTTCATAGTAGCATGGGAGACTAATAGACAGGGAGGTATGGTGATGGGTGGGAGAATACATATCTGCCTTGCTTAACAACTTCAGTGAATTAGGAAAATTAAAATACCCCTCACTTTGAACCAAACCTTTGATAACCAAGCAAATCAATAGCAGTAGGTGAACAGACATGTCCCTCTCAAGAAGAACGCCCGTATTTCTTGATCTAAGTAAATATTCATTCATATTTTCATTGATCTACTCAGCCTTTCAGCCACCATTTAAGTTCTATATTCTCTCTCATCCAGTCTTTCACCATTCCACTCCATCCATCCATATATCCACCTGTCCATTCATACACTCACCTATCCAGTATCCACCCTTTCAACCATCGTTTCACCCATCCATCAATTTACCCATGCATAGTTCAGAAAGAAAATAAGTGCAAAATAAAAGGCAGAGAGGTATAGTAATAGAAGAAAAATGATTTTAAATGAGGAGAGGTGAACATTAGAGTTCTAAAAGCTGCTGCACTGGTGGTGGAACTGGTACCCTCGTCTCCCGTACCTGCCTGAGATAATACCGTCTTCTTCACCTTGGGTGCTGAGTTTAGATATAAAGAACATAAAAAAATAGATTAGTAGTACACTCCCAAAAATACTTTGACAGGCACAGGCAAACACATTAATATTGTACGTTTTTAAATCAGATCTCCTACAGGACTACTATTGACTCAAGCTGACCTATTAATCTCCTACACCTAAGCCCTACTCCAAATTTCCTAAACCTAAACTACATCTGCAAATATGTACTACTCCTAATGCATTCATATTGCAACAAAAGATCTTTGCTTCACAATCACCTGTGATGAACCGACTCAGACTCCCTTTTTTTCAATGCGTAGATGCATACTACACATCACTGGCAGATTGCAATTGGGACGGACTGCATATGCCATAAAAGGAAAGTCACAGGGGAGAGGATGCTAACTCCCTGGTATTACTACTAATACCATTATTGTATACTTGGTGGCAAGAGGAGTCTCAGTCTCCATGGCTTCTCAAATAATCAATCCCAATGCGTGCCGATGAGTACAATTAGGAAGAGCTGACAGAGCACCTGGATAGCTCAAACTGGATCACATAATATTTGTCATAATCTAAACTTAACTTTCCTCTGAGACTCAGCACTGCTATTAGAAAAATAATTAGCACTGTGGAACACATACAACAAATGAATAACTATTTACTCACCGAGCCATGACACTTCCACACCTAGCAGGTCAAGCAGGTTCTGTTTGCAGTCCAGTATGTAGAAACCAGTTTGTTGACATGCACACCGGCACACCCTCCCCCATAGCAGTTGACACTTGCAAAGGGTGTAACCCCTCCCAGGCCTGCTGCCTGCTGCCAACGTGGAGGGGAGGTGGCACTGCACAATGAACACAAGTGCTGGCACCTCTACCTTGATGAAAATGAGTTGGTGTTGCACCTCTTGGCAGTGCCGATATTCTCAAGCTAAGCAGCTAGCAGCCACACAGGGAAAAGGGAAGAAATACAAGGAAGGAGTGAAAAAATAAAAAATGAGGAAGGACAGGGAGATGCAAAAAAACATAAAGTATTGAAAAAAGTCACAAAACACACAATAAAAAAATGACAGAAATGTAAAATACACAAACACAAATACACACACACTGATAAAATAAAGGAAAATGAGGGGTGGATAATTTATAAAAGGATACAATTGAAAAAATGAAGAGTGGATTCAAGTTAGGCACAGAACCATGCACAGAGAGACAGAGAAAACAAAATAGGTTGCACGTGTGCACTCCATGGTGTCATTCGCATGATGTTTTCAACACAAGAATGCGCATCGCACAGCGTGAACGGGTGCGTCAAGCAATTCCACCTGCTGGCAGAATTCCGTGGAGCTGGCAGAGGTGTTTTAACCACTTTGTTGAATTCCGCAAAGAGGAACTCCGCCAGCTCTGCTTAATCCTATTTTGATATATTTGTTTTGATAAGGGCATTGAACCATTCTAAATGTCTAACTAAAGGGCAGCACTCCATTTGTGATTTTTGAGACTCTCCACTCCACCAGGGATTCCTGTCAAGCCTTCAGCATGTATGATCTGCAAGACCTTCTTCTCCCAAGGAAAGAGTTGTAAGGGGAGGCTGAGAGACCACCAGAAGACTTCTGGACCTCCGGGTGATCCTTGGAGGCCAGGGAATGCACTCCTCTCCTAATGTCAGTCCATAACTTCCTAATCTCATCTTGTGTGGGCAGGTTGTTGCTACAACATTTTCTCTGTCAACTATTCTGGCCCACATTTGCCTTTCCTGACATGTGATTGTATTTTGTACTTGTGCTCCAAACAATTGAGGCTTTACTGTAATGATTTCATCCACCATTATGGACAACTCTCTCTCTGTGAAACATGAATTTCCCTTCCCTGCCATTGTGAAAATTTTAGAAAAAGAAATAGTGACAGAAAAGATGAAGGATAATCAAAAAAAGTATTCTGAACAAAAAACACAGAGGGAGATAAGCAGAAAAAAACACCCTGTCCCCTGTGTGGCAATTTCTGCTGGGAAAGTGGTATGCTGTAGAGTGATGACAAAGGATCATTGTCTGAAATGGAGTGGTGTTTTATAGAGGGTTTTGCAGGTGTTCTCAGTTGTCCAATATACAATAGGTGTGGGCTGCTATCATCCAACCAATAGCCATAGTACTATACTGAAAGTATTCTGCAGCAGACTCCCAACATCATGGGACCGTTGTCAGCACAACTGTGTTATCTAAACAGGATCTGCAGAATCCCGTGGTCAATACGGTGACAGTGGGCTAATATTCAGCATTGGACTCCACTGCGTCGACTGCAGGATTCAGTCTATAGCTCAACAGCAATACGTGTAAATAAGGAGGGCTGTCGACTTGGCGGTCATTTCGGGTCCTTTGTCGATTGGCAGTAAGACCACCAAGATCCAAATCAGGTGATAAGTGATTTGCCCATAGTCACAGAATGTTGACCTGATACTGAAACTCGTACCTGGTTCCCCAGTTGCAAAGTCTGCAGCTCTAACCGTAACTCCACATCCTCTCCCCTAAATGTAACAAATAATCAAGTGATCAACTGGATAAAAAAACGTAAAGATAGAAAATAATGTGTACTTTGTCGCTATTTGAGAACTCAGAAAATGTGTCCTCATTTTAGTTTTTTAGAGCATAATATCTGTGGGAATAAGACACTCTCATTTTTTCAATATCTAAAGAAAACGCTTTAGGTGTTACAGTTGGATTTATCAAGATGACGTCAAGCGTGACACTCTTTTGTAATATATATCGAATGTTAGGGATCTAGGGCCACATGTACCAAGTTCAGGTTTTGCGACTCACAAATTGCGAGTCGCAAAACCTGATGTGCAACAGTGTCAATGACACTGTTTTCGATTCCCAATTGGGTCGCAAATTACCTAACTCATGAATATTCGTGAGGTAGGTCACACTTTGAGACCCCATTGGGAATGGCCGCCCTCACAGGGATGGTGGCCTGCTGGAGACAGCAGACCACCATATCTGTGTCTGCTTTTAAATAAAGCAGTTTTTTAAAATGCAGCCTGTTTTCCTTCAAGGAAAACGAGATGCATTTCAAATGCAAAAAATGAAAAGTTTTCTTTAAATTTTTTCAGAACAGGCACTGGTCCGAAGGACCACTGCCTGCTGTAAAAAAAATATTTATGCTGCCATTTACAAAGGGGAAGGGGTCCCTTGTGGACCCCTTCCCGTTTGCGAATGGGTTAGCACCAGTTTGAAACTGGTGCTAACTGCAATTATTTTGCCTCCGCATTCGTGGTCACAAAACAATCATACATGGGACTGCGACTCACAATTAGGAAGGGAACACCCCTTCCTAATTGCGACTCACAAACCCTTTTTGTAATTTGGCAAATAGATTACTGAATTGCAAATATGGGTCTGTATATCCCAAATTGCATTTTGCACGTCGCAAAAGGCCTGATTCGCTGTTTGCGACGTGCAAAATGCTGACTACATGTGGCCCCTAGTTCTTCATTAGAATTCAGTGGGGAGGCAGAGATCAAGGGCTTGGACTTGAATGATTAATGGTAGGAATGAGGGAGCAGAGGCAGAAAAGTTGACAATGCTGGGCAGGTAGGAGGGGTAGTGGCAGTACAAGAGACCATTAAGGGAAGGGGGAAGAAGGCAGAAGCAACAAACCAAGTGTGCAAGACAGGCAAGAGAGGTTGTGGTAATATAGCGGGCCATTCAGGGCAGAAGGAAGAGGCAGTAGCAGTATAACCATACATGCCAACAGACCTGATTCAGGCTGGAGACTCCTGATGTTATTAAGCCCAAAAGGGTTTATTTTATCTGTCATTCCTGCTTACAATCTCCTCTTTTTCAATGTAAACCAGTGTGGAAAATCGATTCCCCAGTTTTTTTTTCTAAATTTCCCTCTTACCAACTTCAAAATGTTGGTAAATATGGTACATAGGAGCACAAGGATCAGGAGAAATGGGGTAGGGACGTGGACTCGGATAACAGAGGGCAGGAGGAAGATGGGCAGGAACTCCTAACTGACCTTGGAGGGCAAGCATCAGTGGTTGCGGCAGCAAAATACACCACACAGGGCAAGCAGGAAGGCAGTGCAGCACAAAGGACCATAGAAAGCAGTAGGGAAGGGATAGGACCATGCACATGGACAACAGAGAGTAGAGAGAAAGGAGGCAAGGGCAGCAAGCTGACCATACCAGAAAGGCAGGAGTGACAGTTTTATCATAATGAACCATGAAGGGCAGTGTTGTGTAGTCATTTTAGTTATAGCTCCAAGCATGTTAGTTTAATACACTAGGCCGCTGTGCACTTTAACCTAGATATATTTTATTCGGCTTCACATTGTTACTTTTACAATAACCAGTTTTACGGTCTTGTTTTACTTCTATCTATCTAACTGTTTTTGCTTAGCCCAGCACTGTGTGCTCAAACAAGACATTCTTGATCACTTTGTGCTTCATTCAAGGCTACAGTTGAGTACATTGCCGGCAAATGTGGTAGAAGTTTAGTCTCTAACATTCGTAGAAAATACACATCCTTACGTAGGGACATTTTCTCAGAACATCAGCTGTGTTATTATAAAAACACTGCCTAGTCCCATTACACTATAAGAGGGAGATTCCAGCCAGGGGACCACGACAGTCCGCTGATTGAAGAATGCTTTGCTACAGATGCTAATGCAGACCACAGGCCTTTGCTCAGGTATGAGGGTTGATGTCTTCCTGGGGGAACCTGAAAGGCAGAATTAGAGCTTAACATGCTGTGCTCTGATTATGACTCAGATAAGAAATAGACCATTGATCCTAGTGGCAATATGATAGCGTTATTCTTGTGCTTCACTTTCCTCGTCACCATTTTAATACTGTCATGTTGTGACGTCCTAGTTATTGCAGCTCATGCTTTGCTCTCTAAGATGCAGTCATTTTATTAAACCACTTATTGAAACATATACTGCTTCTGTTGATCATTTGTATATGAGACTAAATTGTGATGGAGAGAACCAGATGCAAACTGAGTGAGCACGTCTTTTCTGAGAAGCCTAAAATGTCATGCGCTCGGCTGCCCAATCATCCCTATTCTTTGGTAGAGATGAGACACTGCTAGTTAGCTGGAGTAAAACCCGGATTTAGAGCGACAGGTGTCACCCACAGTGGGTCAGACTCCCACACCATGGACAATCTTTCTGCTCAAAATCCAGTAGTCTCATTAGAACGATGAGAGCCTACCCAACAGCAGGAAGGAAGGGGCAGGGCCACAACAACAGATTAGACGAGGCATGAGGATGGGGATGTGGGCCTGCACATGGAAAACAGAGGGCAGGGGGCAGGGCTTGAGCAGCATTGTGTCCACAAAGGTTTGGCAGGATGGACACTGGAAGCATAACACGATGGAGGGCAACAGTGAGCCTGTAATGGCATACACAGAGACAATGGAGGGAAACTATAAGGGGATCAGGGCAGCACACTGACCACATAGGGCAGGTGGGAAGAGCTTTGGCAGCACAAAGACCATGCATTGCAAATGGGAGAGTTAAAGGCAGCACAACGGAGATGGTGGGCAAAAGGGAGGGGCAAGGGCATGCACAAAGGACTATGGTGGACAAAATGGAGCTGACAAGAGATCGCATGGAAAGGGGCTTTATAACAGACCACACAGGGCAGGCGGAAGGAACAGTTGCAGTTCAACAGAGCATAGAGGGCGGAAGGGCTGCAAAATGGACCATGGGGAAAGGATGGAGGGGATGGGGCAATGAACTCCTACAGGCAAGGTAGAGGTGTCAAGGACTGATAGCAGCCTTCTGACCATGCTGGGCTGGTGGGAGGGGCAGTGGTAGCTCAACAGAACACTCGGAGTAAGTAGGAGGGGCAGTGGCAGGTCCATGGAGTATGGTAGGCAAAATGGAGGGAGCAAGGGCCCGCACCGCACCGCTGTGGATGTGACTGCCATTTTCTCTCTGTTCAATCACTTGATACCTGATCTTCGACAGGAGACAACCTACACTGCAAGTGCTGCTGTCTGGAAGAGACAATGGCTCGTGTGTCTGGGAAAAGGGCCCCTGCCTTCAGCACGGAGGAGTTGAAGAAACTAGTGGATAGAGTCCTCTCCCCGTAACTCGGTACTCTACGGTCCTCCAGACAAACAGGTGAGTACACTCTGAGCATGCTGTATGGGCAATGGCTGTTTGGAATGGTGTGGATGAAAAATGGGGGGGAGAATGAGGCGTGCATGAAACGACAGTGAGTGCATGTGTGACATGGCAAGGGTAGGGATGCAGGCAAATGGCTGTGACGGTGCGGGTGCTTATATCATCTCCTTTTCCCCTGTACTATTCGTGTAGGTCAGCGCCCACCAGAAGAAGGATATTTGGCGTGCCATCACCAAGGAAGTCCGGACCCTGGGGGTCTACCACAGATGGAGCACCCACTGCCGGAAAAGGTAGGAGGACATTCACCGCTGGAGCAAGAAGATGGCGGAGGCCCAGCTGGGGATGGCCTCCCAACGTGGGAGGGGTGCCTGTCGCACCATGACCCCCCTGATGTTCAGGATCCTGGTGGTGGCGTACCCGGAGTTGGATGGGCGCTTGAGGGCATCACAGCAGCCACAAGGGGGTGAGTACACTCTCATTCAGCTGATTAAGCGCGCAGTCGAGGTGTTTGGGTGGGGGAGGTGGGCTGTGGGATCTCCTAGGCCAGGGCGAGGTTAGTAGGCAGGGTCCCTTCTTAAGGCAGGCCCTGTGGCACGCCACCCCACCTGTGTACAGAACCAACTACACCTAGTCAGGCTTCTGTGACATCCATGTGTGCAGCAATCGGGCATAGCCTTGTAAACCATGTCCCTGGGATTGATTAGGGAACTCCAAGTGCACGGCGTAGTGCAGGGGGCTTCTGTGTCTGTAGTGTCCGCCAACAGTAGCGGTATTGCATGCACTCAACATGTCTTTCTTCTGTTTCCCCCCCTTTTTGTGGTCTCCCTGTGCTTGTGTGTATTAGCATCATCAGGCGGAGGAACAGTGGCACCGGAGCAGGAGGGAACTGCATACCACATGGTCCTGGAGGGTGAGACAACGGAGTCAGAAGCCACCAGTGGGACGGAGGGTGAGGGGAGCTCCACGGTGGGGACAGGAGCTGAGACCAGCGATACGGACTCTGATGGGAGCTCCCTTGCGGTGGCGGGCCCCTCTGTGCCACCCGCATCTACAGGTACAGCCGCCACCCCCCCTACAAGCACCGCCCTCCCAGCAGCCCCTCAGCGTTTGCCCCGTGGCCGCTCACCCAGGAGGGTGGGCATCTCCTTTGCCCCAGGCACCTCAGCCCCTACCCCTGTCACCCCTGCTGCCCTCAGTGAGGAGGCCATTGACCTCCTCAGGTCCCACACTGTTGGGCAGTCTACCATTTTGAATGCCATCCAGGGTGTAAAGAGGCAGTTGCAACAAACCAAGGCATACCTGGAGGGCATTCATTCTGGTAAGACAGCCCATTAGCGAGCTTTTCAGACTCTGGCCTCTGCACTGATGGCAGCCATTGTCCCTGTCTCTTGCCTCCCCCCTCCAACTTCCTCCACCCAGACCCAAACCCCTGTACCTCAGCCTATCCCAAGCACACCATCAGACCAGCATGCACACACCTCAACACACAAGGGAAGCTCAGGCAAACATAAGCACCACACATCCCACAGGCACTCACACAAGCATCATACCCATGCACAGATACCAACATCCACTACCTCCACTGTGTCCCCCTCCTCCACGTCTCCCTCTTCCCTCCCAGTCTCATCTCCACTCACAACTGCATGCACTACATCGTCAGCCACTACCTCCATCACCAGCACACCCATCACCACACCCTGCTCACGTGCAGTCACCACCCCCACTACCATTCACACATCCCCTGTGTCCTCTCCCAGTGTGTCTGTGAGCCCACCTCCCAAGGTACACAAACGCAGCCAAACACCCACCCAACAGCCATCCACCTCACGACAGCCTTCAGCCCATGTACCTTCAACCAAAGTCACAAAACGTACACCTCCTACAACCACTACCTCTTCCTCCACTCCCAAACCCCCTCCATCTACCCGTCCCAGTGTGTCCAAAAAACTTTACCTGTCCAACCTTGACCTCTTCCCCTCACCTCCCCCACCCCTTCAGTCTCCTAGGGCCCTCCTTTCCAGGCCCCAGCCCAGCGCCTCATCCACAAAATCAGCGGGAGCAGTGGAGCCCATAGTGACCGGCTTCTGGGGTGCGTCAGGCAGCAGGGTAGCCACTGTGCGAAGGAGCCAGAGCACGGACAGCCCCCACCTCAAAAATACCAATAGTTGGCCAGTGCCCTGCGGGAGAGAGGAAAAAAATCTTCAAACAAAGCCGCTCCCAGGGGTACAGGTGGGAGTGTGGATCCAGCTGCGCCACCATCCATGGTGGGGAAGGGGCACACTAAAACTGGCAAGTCTGGGAAAACCTGCACAGCGGAAAAGACCGCCACAAGCACTGCTACCAAGGACACCGCCACCACCAGCACCGCTGAGCAGGACACCGCCGCCACCAGCACCGCTGCCAAGGACACCGCCGCCACCAGCACCACTGAACCGCCGCCACCAGCACCGCTGCCAAGGACACCGCCGCCACCAGCACCGCTGAAGAGGACACCGCCGCCACCAGCACCACTGCCAAGGACACTGCCGCCACCAGCACTGAAGCCAAGGACAGCGCCGCCACCAGCACCGCTGCCAAGGACACCACCGCCACCAGCAGCGCTGAACAGGACACCACCGCCACCTGCACTGCTGAACAGGACACAGCCGCCACAACCACCACTGTCAAGGATACCACCGCCACCAGCACCGCTGAACAGGACACCGCCGCCACCAGCACCGCTGCCAAGGACACCACCGCCACCAGCACCGCTGTCAAGGACACCACCGCCACCAGCACCGCTGCCAAGGACACCGCCGCCACCAGCACCGCTGAACAGGACACCGCCGCCACCAGCACCGCAGGCCACTGAGCGTCAAAGATTCCGATGCTACTGAGGCTGCCACGAGCAGGATGAAGCACTCTGGGCACAAAGACCCCCCCCAGAACCAGTGGAGAATGACATCCACTACCTCTGTCCTTGGCAGGATGAAGTACTCTGGGCACAAAGCCCCCTCCAGAACCAGTGGAGAATGACATCCACTACCTCTGTCCTTGGCAGGATGAAGAACTCTGGGCACAAAGCCCCCTCCAGAACCAGTGGAGAATGACATCCACTACCTCTGTCCTTGGCAGGATGAAGCACTCTGGGCACAAAGCCCCCTCCAGAACCAGTGGAGACTGTTATCCACTTGAGAGACTGTGGGCAAACCACCCACTGTAGAGACTTGAGAGACTGTGGCTTTGCACTCCCCAGGATGCAGCAGTGGGCAACCCACCCACTATAGAGATTTGAGAGACTGTGGCTTTTCACTCCCCAGGATGCAGCAGTGGGCAAACCACCCACTTTAGAGACTTGAGAGACTGTGGCTTAGCACTCCCCAGGATGTAACAGTGGGCAATCCACCCACTGTAGAGACTTGAGAGACTGTGGCTGTGCACTCCCCAGGATGCAGCAGTGGGCAACCCACCCACTGTAGAGATTTGAGAGACTGTGGCTTTTCACTCCCCAGGATGCAGCAGTGGGCAAACCACCCACTTTAGAGACTTGAGAGACTGTGGCTTTGCACTCCCCAGGATGCAGCAGTGGGCAAACCACCCACTGTAGAGACTTGAGACACTGTGGCTTTGCACTCCCCAGGATAAAGCAGTGGGCAAACCACCCAGTGTAGAGACTTGAGAGACTGTGGCTTTGTACTCCCCAGGATGGAACAGTGGGCAAACCACCCACTGTAGAGACTTGAGAGACTGTGGCTTTGCACTCCCCAGGATTGAACAGTGGGAAACCCACCCACTGTAGAGACTTGAGAGACTGTGGCTTTGCACTCCCCAGGATGGAACAGTGGGCAACCCACCCACTGTATAGACTTGAGAGACTGTGGCTTTGCACTCCCCAGTATACATCAATGGGCATGGAGTCCCCTCGTGGAGCTGGCGTTGTGCACTCTTCCGGCTGAGGTGCCTCCCCTTCCCTTCCCCCTGAGGTACCTGTTTTATTTCTATCTGATGCCCCAGCAGTGGTCTCTCCATCTTGTTCGGGTATCTTGTGTGGGCCTCGCCTATGCATTTTGGGCCCAATGGTGCACCGACTATGATGGTGGAATCCCTTGGACTTGTATTCTTGGTGTCTATATTTGTTTATATTGTGACTATCTTTATATATGTATATATTTTTGATTCATGTCTTTGAATATATTACAATCATTCAACTCATTTCCTTTTGTCCTTACATTCTTCCAGGGGGGTTGGAGGGTGTAACTGTAATGCACCATGATGTATTAGTGTGTGTGTTGTAGTGGGTGAGGGTGGGGGTGGGGGTGTTGCGTGTTGCGTGTGAGTGTCACTCTCTTTTCCCTCCCCCCTCCCCTGTGTCGTAGGCGCACTACTCTCCGTGGTCTTCGCCGCCGGTGTTCGTGCTCCTGGTAGAGGAGCAGGAAGACAAAGGCAGGGAGAATCTGAAGTTCCGGTTCCATGGCATCCTGGTTCCTCATGGGGTGTGTAGAGGTGAGTGTTTTCCCTTCCAAGTCCAGTTTCCGCCGTGTTTTTGTTTGTGGTGAATCCGCCCCGGAAAAGGTAACGGATTGGACTGTTGTAATTCTGGTACATTGTCCTCTACCTGTCTGTTGGCGGTTACCGCAGCGGTGTTTGTTTGTACCGCCTTGGCGGTCGGAGTGTTGAAGTGGCTGTATATGTTGGCGGTTTCCGCCACGGTCGTGATTCCAAATTTTTTTCCGCCGGCCTGTTGGTGGTTTTACCGCCTCTTTAACACAGACCGCCAGGGTTGTAATGACCACCATAGTGGTTAAAAGGAAGAACATTGAGATCTGGTCTCAACAGGAGATGTCAAGAAAGAACCCACTTGTCACAGTCACTAAGTAGGATATTGTGCTTGAAAGAACAATGATGCAAACACCTTCATTGCTGATTTCAAATAGGGACCATGGGGGAGCTTCAAGGTCCCTGTTGACCCTGCTGGCTCCTGCCTCCAGCAGGAGTCGACATTGCTCTTGCACACGGGGAGCAATCCTCTCATCTGTTATCCTGCCCACTTGAAATCGGGGAAGAAAAAATATGTAAAGTCCTCTCCCATTGGAGCAGTTTTCCTGGAACGTACAATTTTCTCAAACTTCCTGTCAAGTGGAAGTAAAAAATGCTGTCTCGTAAGTGTAGGCACATAAGAGGATAGGGAGCTGGCCATGAGGGGTGGCAGTACCCAGGGCCATTAATGGTTCAGGATGGGGAGCCACCCAGACCCCTCCTTTCAGTTTGCATGGGCCGGCCCTGTGTTCCCAGGTGCTGTATATGGCCCAGGAAGGGGGGCACAAGGCCTTCCTTCCCGTTATTTTGATATCTGGACTCAGGGAGGTAGTGGTCCCTTGGCCCGTACAGAAGGTTGCTGCCTCCATTTTAAGTATCAGGAAATGGTTCTGGGATTCAAAATTTGTATCTGATTTTCATGAAGTGGTTAGGGTAGATGTACCCTGACCCCATTTATGTGTTACAGGAATGCAAAGGTAAGCATGATGGGCAATAACTTGCCTTTAAATGTTTGTTTTCCATGTGCGGGGATCCACAGATCCACTCCTGCACTCATCACAGCCCTCCATGTAAATCTGTGTTAGATTCTCACAGACACTTTGTAGGAAGTTGGCTCTGTATGTGCTATTTCAAAGTAAGGAATAGCATGCACAGAGTCCAAGGGTTCCCCTTAGAGGTAAAATAGTGGTAAAAAGAGATAATACTAATGCTCTATTTTGTGGTAGTGTGGTCGAGCAGTAGGCTTATCCAAGGAGTAGTGTTAAGCATTTGTTGTACATACACATAGACAATAAATGAGGTACACACACTCAGAGACAAATCCAGCCAATAGGTTTTGTTATAGAAAAATATCTTTTCTTAGTTTATTTTAAGAACCACAGGTTCAAATTTTACATGTAATAGCTGTTTTGAAAGGTATTGCAGGTAAGTACTCTAGGACCTTTGAATCATTACTTTAGCATGTATACTTTTTACATAAAACACAATAAGCTGTTTTAAAAGTGGACACTGTGCAATTTTCACAGTTCCTGGGGGAGGTAAGTTATTGTTAGTTTTCACAGGTAAGTAAGTCACTTACAGGTTTGAGTTTTTGGTCCAAGGTAGCCCACCGTTGGGGGTTCAGAGCAACCCCAAAGTTATCACACCAGCAGCTCAGGGCCGGTCAGGTGCAAAGGTCAAAGAGGTGCCCAAAACACATAGGCTATAATGGAGAGAAGGGGGTGCCCCGGTTCCAGTCTGCCAGCAGGTAAGTACCCGCGTCTTCGGAGGGCAGACCAGGGGGGTTTTGTAGGGCACCGGGGGGGACACAAAGTAGCACAGAAAGTACACCCTCAGCAGCGCGGGGGCGGCCGGGTGCAGTGTGCAAACACGCGTCGGGTTTCCTTCAGGTTTCAATGGGAGACCAAGGGGTCTCTTCAGCGATGCAGGCAGGCAAGGGGGGGGCTCCTCGGGGTAGCCACCACCTGGGCAAGGGAGAGGGCCTCCTGGGGGTCACTCCTGCACAGAAGTTCCGTTTCTTTAGGGGCTGGGGGCTGCGGGTGCAGGGTCTTTTCCAGCCGTCGGGAAATGGAGTTCAGACAGTCGCGGTCAGGGGGAGCCTGGGGATTCCCTCTGCAGGCGTCGCTGTGGGGGTTCAGGGGGGACAACTTTGGTTACTCACAGTCGTAGAGTCGCCGGAGGGTCCTCCCTGAGTTGGTTGTTCTCCACCAGTCGAGTCGGGGTCGCCGGGTGCAGTGTTGCAAGTCTCACGCTTCTTGCGGGGAGTTGCAAGGGTCTTTAAATCTGCTCCTTGTAACAAAGTTGCAGTTCTTTTGGAGCAGTGCCGCTGTCCTCGGGAGTTTCTTGTCTTTTTCGAAGCAGGGCAGTCCTCAGAGGATTCAGAGGTCGCTGGTCCCTTGGAAAGCGTCGCTGGAGCAGTATTCTTTGGAAGGCAGGAGACAGGCCGGTAAGTCTGGGGCCAAGGCAGTTGGTGTCTTCTGTTCTTCCTCTGCAGGGGTTTGTCAGCTCAGCAGTCCTTCTTCTTGTAGTTGCAGGAATCTAAATCTTTAGGTTCAGGGAAGCCCTTAAATACTAAATTTAAGGGCGTGTTTAGGTCTGGGGGGTTAGTAGCCAATGGCTACTAGCCCTGAGGGTGGGTACACCCTCTTTGTGCCTCCTCCCAAGGGGAGGGGGTCACATCCCTAATCCTATTGGGGGAATCTGCAAGATGGAGGATTTCTAAAAGTTAGAGTCACCTCAGCTCAGGACACCTTAGGGGCCAGTGACTCCTCCTTGTTATTCTCATTATTTTCTCCAGCCTTGCCGCCAAAAGTGGGGGCCGGGGCCGGAGGGGGCGGGCAACTCCACTAGCTGAAGTGTCCTGCGGTGCTGTGTCAAAGGGGTGAGCCTTTGAGGCTCACCGCCAGGTGTTACAGCTCCTGCCTGGGGGAGGTGTTAGCATCTCCACCCAGTGCAGGCTTTGTTACTGGCCTCAGAGTGACAAAGGCACTCTCCCCATGGGGCCAGCAACATGTCTCTAGTGTGGCAGGCTGCTGGAACCAGTCAGCCTACACAGATAGTCGGTTAAGTTTCAGGGGGCACCTCTAAGGTGCCCTCTGTGGTGTATTTTACAATAAAATGTACACTGGCATCAGTGTGCACTTATTGTGCTGAGAAGTTTGATACCAAACTTCCCAGTTTTCAGTGTAGCCATTATGGTGCTGTGGAGTTCGTGTAAAACAGACTCCCAGACCATATACTCTTATGGCTACCCTGCACTTACAATGTCTAAGGTTTTGCTTAGACACTGTAGGGGCACAGTGCTCATGCACTGGTACCCTCACCTATGGTATAGTGCACCCTGCCTTAGGGCTGTAAGGCCTGCTAGAGGGGTGTCTTACCTATACTGCATAGGCAGTGAGAGGCTGGCATGGCACCCTGAGGGGAGTGCCATGTCGACTTACTCATTTTGTTCTCACTAGCACACACAAGCTGGTAAGCAGTGTGTCTGTGCTGAGTGAGGGGTCTCTAGGGTGGCATAATACATGCTGCAGCCCTTAGAGACCTTCCCTGGCATCAGGGCCCTTGGTACCAGAGGTACCAGTTACAAGGGACTTATCTGGATGCCAGGGTGTGCCAATTGTGGAATCAAAAGTACAGGTTAGGGAAAGAACACTGGTGCTGGGGCCTGGTTAGCAGGCCTCAGCACACTTTCAATTCAAAACATAGCATCAGCAAAGGCAAAAAGTCAGGGGGTAACCATGCCAAGGAGGCATTTCCTTACACAACCCCCCCCCCCCAAACGAAAGAGGATGAGACTAACCTTTCCCAAGAGAGTCATCATTTTCTAAGTGGAAGAACCTGGAAAGGCCATCTGCATTGGCATGGGCAGTCCCAGGTCTGTGTTCCACTATAAAGTCCATTCCCTGTAGGGAGATGGACCACCTCAACAGTTTTGGATTTTCACCTTTCATTTGCATCAGCCATCTGAGAGGTCTGTGGTCAGTCTGAACTAGGAAGTGAGTACCAAAGAGGTATGGTCTCAACTTCTTCAGGGACCAAACCACAGCAAAGGCCTCCCTCTCAATGGCACTCCAACGCTGCTCCCTGGGGAGTAACCTCCTGCTAATGAAAGCAACAGGCTGGTCAAGGCCATCATCATTTGTTTGGGACAAAACTGCCCCTATCCCATGTTCAGAGGCATCTGTTTGCACAATGAATTGCTTGGAGTAATCTGGAGCTTTTAGAACTGGTGCTGTGCACATAGCTTGCTTCAGGGTGTCAAAGGCCTGTTGGCATTCTACAGTCCAGTTTACTTTCTTGGGCATTTTCTTGGAGGTGAGTTCTGTGAGGGCTGTCACAATGGATCCATATCCCTTCACAAACCTCCTATAGTACCCAGTCAAGCCAAGGAATGCCCTGACTTGAGTCTGGGTTTTTGGAGCTACCCAGTCCAGAATAGTCTGGATCTTGGGTTGGAGTGGCTGAACTTGGCCTCCGCCTACAAGGTGTCCCAAGTAAACCACAGTTCCCTGCCCTATCTGGCATTTGGATGCCTTGATAGAGAGGCCTGCAGATTGCAGGGCCTTCAAAACCTTCTTCAGGTGGACCAGGTGATCCTGCCAGGTGGAGCTGAAGACAGCAATATCATCAAGATAAGCTGCACTAAAGGATTCCAACCCAGCAAGGACTTGATTCACCAACCTTTGGAAGGTGGCAGGGGCATTCTTTAAACCAAAGGGCATAACAGTGAACTGATAATGCCCATCAGGTGTGGAGAATGCTGTCTTTTCTTTTGCTAGAGGGGCCATTTTGATTTGCCAGTACCCTGCTGTTAGGTCAAAGGTACTTAAGAATTTGGCAGCCCCTAATTTGTCTATTAGCTCATCAGCTCTAGGAATGGGATGAGCATCTGTCTTGGTGACAGAGTTGAGACCTCTGTAGTCCACACAAAACCTCATCTCTCTCTTTCCTTCTTTGGTGTGAGGTTTGGGGACTAAGACCACTGGGTTAGCCCAGGGGCTGTCAGAGTACTCAATTACTCCCAATTCCAGCATCTTGTGGACTTCCACCTTGATGCTTTCCTTAACTTGGTCAGACTGTCTAAATATTTTGTTTTTGACAGGCATGCTGTCTCCTGTGTCCACATCATGGGTACACAGGTGTGTCTGACCAGGGGTTAGGGAAAAGAGTTCAGCAAACTGCTGCAGGACCTTCCTACAGTCAGACTGCTGTTGGCTAGAGAGGGTGTCTGAGTAGATCACTCCATCTACAGAGCCATCTTTAGGGTCTGATGTGAGGAGATCAGGGAGAGGTTCACTCTCAGCTTCCTGGTCCTCATCTGTCACCATCAACAGATTTACATCAGCCCTGTCATGGAAGAGCTTAAGGCGGTTCACATGGATCACCCTCTTGGGGCTCCTGCTTGTGCCCAGGTCCACCAGGTAGGTGACCTGACTCTTCCTTTCTAGTACTGGGTAAGGGCCACTCCATTTGTCCTGGAGTGCCCTGGGAGCCACAGGCTCCAGAACCCAGACTTTCTGCCCTGGTTGAAATTCAACCAGTGCAGCCTTTTGGTCATACCACAACTTCTGGAGTTGTTGGCTGGCCTCAAGGTTTTTACTTGCCTTTTCCATGTACTCTGCCATTCTTGAGCAAAGGCCAAGTACATAGTCCACTATGTCTTGTTTAGGCTCATGAAGAGGTCTCTCCCAGCCTTCTTTAACAAGATCAAGTGGTCCCCGTACAGGGTGGCCAAACAGAAGTTCAAAGGGTGAGAATCCTACTCCCTTCTGAGGTACCTCTCTGTAAGCGAAAAGCAGACATGGCAAGAGGGCATCCCATCTCCTTTTGAGTTTCTCTGGGAGCCCCATGATCATGCCCTTTAATGTCTTGTTGAATCTCTCAACAAGGCCATTAGTTTGTGGATGATATGGTGTAGTGAATTTATAAGTCACCCCACATTCATTCCACATGTGTTTTAGGTATGCTGACATGAAGTTGGTACCTCTGTCAGACACCACCTCCTTAGGGAAGCCCACTCTGGTAAAGATACCAATGAGGGCCTTGGCTACTGCAGGGGCAGTAGTTGACCCAAGGGGAATAGCTTCAGGATACCTAGTAGCATGATCCACTACTACTAGGATGTACATATTTCCTGAGGCTGTGGGAGGTTCTAGTGGACCAACTATGTCCATACCCACTCTTTCAAAGGGGACCCCCACCACTGGAAGTGGAATGAGGGGGGCCTTTGGGTGCCCACCTGTCTTACCACTGGCTTGACAGGTGGGACAGGAGAGGCAAAACTCCTTAACCTTCTGGGACATATTGGGCCAGTAGAAGTGGTTGACTAACCTCTCCCACGTCTTGGTTTGTCCCAAATGCCCAGCAAGGGGAATATCATGGGCTAAGGTCAGGATAAACTCTCTGAAACTCTGAGGCACTACCACTCTCCTAGTGGCACCAGGTTTGGGATCTCTTGCCTCAGTGTACAGGAGTCCATCGTCCCAATAGACCCTATGTGTTCCATTTTTCTTGCCTTTGGACTCTTCAGCAGCTTGCTGCCTAAGGCCTTCAAGAGAGGAACAGGTTTCTTGTCCCTTACACAACTCTTCCCTTGAGGGTCCCCCTGGGCCCAAGAGCTCAACCTGATAAGGTTCCAGCTCCATAGGCTCAGTTCCCTCAGAGGGCAGAACTTCTTCCTGAGAAGAGAGGTTCTCTTTTTGGTGTTGTGTTGCAGCTGGTTTCCCAGCTGACTTTCCTTTTCTCTTGGTAGGCTGGGCCATTTTTCCAGACTCCAGCTCTACTTTTTCACCCTGTGCCTTGCACTGTGCCCTAGTCTTGACACACACCAGTTGAGGGATAACCAGCATGGCTGCATGGGTTTTCAGTTCTACCTCAGCCCATGCTGAGGACTCCAGGTCATTTCCAAGCAAACAGTCTACTGGGATATTTGAGGAGACCACCACCTGTTTCAGGCCCTTGACCCCTCCCCACTCTAAAGTTACCATAGCCATGGGATGTACTTTAGTCTGATTATCAGCGTTGGTGACTGGATAAGTTTGTCCAGCCAGGTATTGGCCAGGGGAAACCAGTTTCTCTGTCACCATGGTGACACTGGCACCTGTATCCCTCAGGTCCTCTACACTTGTCCCATTAATTAAGAGCTGCTGCCTGTATTTTTGCATGTTAGGGGGCCAGGCAGCCAGTGTGGCTAAATCCACCCCACCCTCAGAGACTAATGTAGCTTCAGTGTGACACCTGATTTGCTCTGGGCACACTGTTGATCCCACTTGGAGACTGGCCATTCCAGTCTCCAAGTGGGAGTTAGAGTTAGAAGTGGTATCTTTCTTGGGACAGGCCTTGTCTCCAGTTTGGTGTCCAGACTGACTACAGTTACGACACCAGGCCTTTTTGGGATCAAAGTTTTTACCCTTGTACCCAGAATTGTTTTGTGAAGAGGCTCTGGGCCCACCCTCCTGTGCAGGTATTTGGGGGCCTGTAGAAGACTCTTTACTATCTTTGTTTTTGGCTGTCTCACCACCTTTCCCCTGGGGAGGTTTTGTGACCCCTTTCTTTTGGTCACCCCCTGTGGAAGTTTTGGACACCCTAGTCTTGACCCAATGGTCTGCCTTCTTTCCCAATTCTTGGGGAGAAATTGGTCCTAGGTCCACCAGATGCTGATGCAGTTTATCATTGAAACAATTACTTAATAGGTGTTCTTTCACAAATAAATTGTACAGCCCATCATAATCATTTACACCATTGCCTTGAATCCAACCATCCAGTGTTTTTACTGAGTAGTCTACAAAGTCAACCCAGGTCTGGCTCGAGGATTTTTGAGCCCCCCTGAATCTAATCCTATACTCCTCAGTGGAGAATCCAAAGCCCTCAATCAGGGTACCCTTCATGAGGTCATAAGATTCTGCATCTTTTTTAGAGTGTGAGGAGTCTATCCCTACACTTTCCTGTGAACATTTCCCAAAGGAGAGCACCCCAGTGAGATTTGTTCACTTTTCTGGTTTCACAAGCCCTCTCAAAAGCTGTGAACCATTTGGTGATGTCATCACCATCTTCATATTTTGTTACAATCCCTTTGGGGATTTTCAACATGTCAGGAGAATCTCTGACCCTATTTATGTTGCTGCCACCATTGATGGGTCCTAGGCCCATCTCTTGTCTTTCCCTTTCTATGGCTAGTATCTGTTTTTCCAAAGCCAATCTTTTGGCCATCCGGGCTAACTGGATGTCCTCTTCACTGGAGTTATCCTCAGTGATTTCAGAGAGGTTGGACCCTCCTGTGAGGGAGCCAGCATCTCTGACTATTATTTTTGGAGTCAGGGCTTGAGAAGCCCTGTTCTCCCTAGATAGGACTGGTGGAGGGGATTCTTCTTCCAGTTCACTATCATCCTCCTCTGTGTTATCCACAGAGGTGTTGGCTCTATCATACTCTGCCAACAGCTCCTGGAGCTGTACTTTGGTAGGTCTGGAGCCCATTGTTATTTTTCTTATGTTACAGAGTGACCTTAGCTCTTTCGTCTGGAGATGGAGGTAAGGTGTGGTGTCGAGTTCCACCACATTCATCTCTGTACTAGACATTATTCTTCTAAAAGTTGGAATGCTTTTAAGAATCTAAAACTAGTTCTAGAATCTAATTCAAACTTTTAAAAACTTTTAAACTCTAAAAGAAATGCTAACAGGGAATAACACAAGGCCCTAGCAGGACTTTAAAGAATTTAGAAAACTTTTCAAATTGCAAAAATCTATTTCTAATGACAATTTTGGAATTTGTCGTGTGATCAGGTATTGGCTGAGTAGTCCAGCAAATGCAAAGTCTTGTACCCCACCGCTGATCCACCAATGTAGGAAGTTGGCTCTGTATGTGGTATTTCAAAGTAAGGAATAGCATGCACAGAGTCCAAGGGTTCCCCTTAGAGGTAAAATAGTGGTAAAAAGAGATAATACTAATGCTCTATTTTGTGGTAGTGTGGTCGAGCAGTAGGCTTATCCAAGGAGTAGTGTTAAGCATTTGTTGTACATACACATAGACAATAAATGAGGTACACACACTCAGAGACAAATCCAGCCAATAGGTTTTGTTATAGAAAAATATCTTTTCTTAGTTTATTTTAAGAACCACAGGTTCAAATTTTACATGTAATAGCTGTTTTGAAAGGTATTGCAGGTAAGTACTCTAGGAACTTTGAATCATTACTTTAGCATGTATACTTTTTACATAAAACACAATAAGCTGTTTTAAAAGTGGACACAGTGCAATTTTCACAGTTCCTGGGGGAGGTAAGTTATTGTTAGTTTTCACAGGTAAGTAAGTCACTTACAGGTTTGAGTTTTTGGTCCAAGGTAGCCCACCGTTGGGGGTTTAGAGCAACCCCAAAGTTATCACACCAGCAGCTCAGGGCCGGTCAGGTGCAAAGGTCAAAGAGGTGCCCAAAACACATAGGCTATAATGGAGAGAAGGGGGTGCCCCGGTTCCAGTCTGCCAGCAGGTAAGTACCCGCGTCTTCGGAGGGCAGACCAGGGGGGTTTTGTAGGGCACCGGGGGGGACACAAAGTAGCACAGAAAGTACACCCTCAGCAGCGCGGGGGCGGCCGGGTGCAGTGTGCAAACACGCGTCGGGTTTCCTTCAGGTTTCAATGGGAGACCAAGGGGTCTCTTCAGCGATGCAGGCAGGCAAGGGGGGGGCTCCTCGGGGTAGCCACCACCTGGGCAAGGGAGAGGGCCTCCTGGGGGTCACTCCTGCACAGAAGTTCCGTTTCTTTAGGGGCTGGGGGCTGCGGGTGCAGGGTCTTTTCCAGCCGTCGGGAAATGGAGTTCAGACAGTCGCGGTCAGGGGGAGCCTGGGGATTCCCTCTGCAGGCGTCGCTGTGGGGGCTCAGGGGGGACAACTTTGGTTACTCACAGTCGTAGAGTCGCCGGAGGGTCCTCCCTGAGTTGGTTGTTCTCCACCAGTCGAGTCGGGGTCGCCGGGTGCAGTGTTGCAAGTCTCACGCTTCTTGCGGGGAGTTGCAAGGGTCTTTAAATCTGCTCCTTGTAACAAAGTTGCAGTTCTTTTGGAGCAGTGCCGCTGTCCTCGGGAGCTTCTTGTCTTTTTCGAAGCAGGGCAGTCCTCAGAGGATTCAGAGGTCGCTGGTCCCTTGGAAAGCGTCGCTGGAGCAGGTTTCTTTGGAAGGCAGGAGACAGGCCGGTAAGTCTGGGGCCAAGGCAGTTGGTGTCTTCTGTTCTTCCTCTGCAGGGGTTTGTCAGCTCAGCAGTCCTTCTTCTTGTAGTTGCAGGAATCTAAATCTTTAGGTTCAGGGAAGCCCTTAAATACTAAATTTAAGGGCGTGTTTAGGTCTGGGGGGTTAGTAGCCAATGGCTACTAGCCCTGAGGGTGGGTACACCCTCTTTGTGCCTCCTCCCAAGGGGAGGGGGTCACATCCCTAATCCTATTGGGGGAATCCTCCATCTGCAAGATGGAGGATTTCTAAAAGTTAGAGTCACCTCAGCTCAGGACACCTTAGGGGCTGTCCTGACTGGCCAGTGACTCCTCCTTGTTATTCTCATTATTTTCTCCGGCCTTGCCGCCAAAAGTGGGGGCCGGGGCCGGAGGGGGCGGGCAACTCCACTAGCTGGAGTGTCCTGCGGTGCTGTGACAAAGGGGTGAGCCTTTGAGGCTCACCGCCAGGTGTTACAGCTCCTGCCTGGGGGAGGTGTTAGCATCTCCACCCAGTGCAGGCTTTGTTACTGGCCTCAGAGTGACAAAGGCACTCTCCCCATGGGGCCAGCAACATGTCTCTAGTGTGGCAGGCTGCTGGAACCAGTGAGCCTACACAGATAGTCGGTTAAGTTTCAGGGGGCACCTCTAAGGTGCCCTCTGTGGTGTATTTTACAATAAAATGTACACTGGCATCAGTGTGCATTTATTGTGCTGAGAAGTTTGATACCAAACTTCCCAGTTTTCAGTGTAGCCATTATGGTGCTGTGGAGTTCGTGTAAAACAGACTCCCAGACCATATACTCTTATGGCTACCCTGCACTTACAATGTCTAAGGTTTTGCTTAGACACTGTAGGGGCACAGTGCTCATGCACTGGTACCCTCACCTATGGTATAGTGCACCCTGACTTAGGGCTGTAAGGCCTGCTAGAGGGGTGTCTTACCTATACTGCATAGGCAGTGAGAGGCTGGCATGGCACCCTGAGGGGAGTGCCATGTCGACTTACTCATTTTGTTCTCACTAGCACACACAAGCTGGTAAGCAGTGTGTCTGTGCTGAGTGAGGGGTCTCTAGGGTGGCATAATACATGCTGCAGCCCTTAGAGACCTTCCCTGGCATCAGGGCCCTTGGTACCAGAGGTACCAGTTACAAGGGACTTATCTGGATGCCAGGGTGTGCCAATTGTGGAATCAAAAGTACAGGTTAGGGAAAGAACACTGGTGCCTCAGCACACTTTCAATTCAAAACATAGCATCAGCAAAGGCAAAAAGTCAGGGGGTAACCATGCCAAGGAGGCATTTCCTTACACACTTACAGACCCACTCACAGATACACTCAGGTAATCCCAGACCCATTAAGACACAAACACACACACACACAACCACTCATACACCTTTACAGAAGGTTGCAGGCACTCACAGCCCCATTTCACAGACCCAAACAAACAGTCCCACACCAACTCACTGACTAACCCAAACTCTCACACACCCACTCACAGACCCATATATACACTCACACCCCCACTCACTGTCCCACTCAGACATTCACATGCAGACTCATAGACAGTTGCATTTCCACTAACAGACCCACTAGGACACTTACAGTTCATTCACAGATACTCCCAAGCCCACTCACAGACCCACTCATACATTTTCATTCCCACTCATAGACCAATGTAGACACACCCACTCACAGATGCCCACAAACACAAACACACCCACTCAAAGACCCACTCAGACACTCTCAGACTCACACAGGCACATACCCAATCACAGACCCGCACAAACACTCATAAACCCACTCACAGGCCCACACAGACACTTCCATACCCACTCACTGACCCACAAAGACACTCACACACCCACTCATATGCAGTCACAGAACTACTCAGACTGTCATATACCCACTGACAGAGGTACTCAAAGACCCGCTCACAGACACACTCAGGCTCTCATTGTCCCACTGACAGACTGTTAGACTTTTCATCCTTGGCGTGGTCTCCCTTAACTTTTTGCCTCTATTCCCCAGGTTGTTGATGTGTGCTGGACTCTGATTTTACTGTTTTTGTTACTCTGGGCACTTTACCACTGCTAACCAGTGCTAAAGTGCAAGTGCTCCTGTTTAAAATGTGTACGTAATTGGTTCTCCATGATTGGCATATTTGTTTTACTGTTAAGCCCCTAGTAAAGTGCACTAGAGGTGCCCAGGGCCTGTAAATCAAATGTTACTAGTGGGCCTGCAGCACTGGTTGTGCCACCCACACAAGTAACCCTGTAATCATGTCTCAGGCTTGCCACTGCAGTGTCTGTAAGTGTATTTTTACACTGTAAATTCGACTTGGCAAGTGTACCCACTTGCCAGGCCTAAACCTTCCCTTTTCTTACCTGTAAGGCACCCCTAAGGTAGGCCCTAGGTAGCCCCAAGGGCAGGGTGCAGTGTGTGGATAAGGTAGGACATATAGGGGGTCATTTTGACCCTGGCGGTAAAAGGCAGTTACCGCCGGTCAGAAGACCGCCATAACACCGCCGCGGCTGCGGTAACCCGCCAGGGTCATTCTGACCCACAACTGCCAAACCGCCAAAAACCCGACCTCCACTGAAGGCCGCCACATCAGCGGTCAGCGATAAACTGGAGATGACCAAACCTCCACCGTCACAGCAACAGAAATACGCCCATGCCATTACGACCCACCAATCCACGCGGCGGTCTTTCAACCGCGGTATCCCATTGGCGGTACACACCGCCGCGGTCAAAGTACACACACCTTTACAAAACACAGCCACATTGGATAATTCAAAATACACACACCTGATACACATACAAACACCACTCCCACACAATCAATACGATATAAAACACACACCCACATCACCCACAAACCCCCACAAATCGAAATTCAGAGACAAGGCGCAATACACAGAGAGAGAGCACATGGAACGCAAACCACAACACACACAGGAACCCAACATCATCCCCCACACTACATCTACGCACAAAACACCACACACCACTACACTCATCACCACAAACACCACCCCACACCTCATCCACACCACCCCATGGCACCCCAAAGACACTCCAGGTTCTCGGACCAAGAACTCAGGGTCATGGTGGAGGAAATAATTAGGGTAGAGCCCCAGCTCTTCGGCACACAGGTGCAGCACACCACAATAGCCAGGAAGGCGGAGCTATGGCAAAGGATCGTCGACAGGGTCAACGCTGTGGGACAGCATCCCAGAAATCGGGAAGACATCCGAAAGCACTGGAACGACCTACGGGGGAAGGTGCGGGCGATGGTGTCAAGACACAACATCGCTGTGCAGAAGACTGGCGGCGGACCCCCACCCACTCCACCCGAATTCACAGCACGGGAGCAAGAGGTCTTGAAAATCCTGCATCCTGAGGGCCTCGCTGGAGTAGGCGGAGGAATGGACTCTGGTAAGTCTAATCTGAACTACTTCACCCCCTCCAACCACCAGCATGCCAACCCACAGCCCCACCCTCACCCCCAACCCCCCAGCACATATCCTCCCTGCTAATGTCTCACCAGCACAACCCACCCAAACCAACACCAACCCCTGAATGCCAACACAAACCATGGACACCCATCACCTAAGCATGACCACTGCACATACCCATCCCCCCCAAACCACCCTCACAACTCCTCCCACAAGGGAATGCCAGCACTGGGGGACAAGGGCACCCACAATTTGCACGCCATGGCACACACAGAAGCAATAACCATACTCTTTTACCCCTGCAGGGCCCGAACGCCAAGACACCGGCCCGGAGGGTCCAGAAATGTCCATCTCACCCCCAGAACAGGCCCCCAGTGATGACAGCAGCTCTGTCGACCTAGAACCTGATGACCAGCCCGGACCATCGGGGACCTCTAGACAGTCGGTTCCCCTCAGGCAGCCACAGGCCCCAGCAGACCTACCCCCCTCTGGAAACCCCAGCACAGCACCCACCCAGCGGGCCCATGCCTCTGTCTCCAGGACAGGTCAAGCAGCCGTGTGTCTACCACTACAGGGCACCCAGGGCAACCCACCACCCCAACAACAACAGGGACCTGGGGCAGTGGTAGTGGGCACACCGTCCAGGTGACAGTGGCCCAGGAACAAAGGGGAACTGGGAGGGCTGCTGTGCGACAGAGGGAGGACAGGCCTAGGGAACCCACTGTTCAAGAGGCCCTCACCACCATCATGGGAGCGTACCACCACTCCCAAGAGACGATGGCGACGGTCCTGGCCAGGTTCCAGGAGATCCAGGCCATGCAGGAGGGCCAGTACATTGGGTTCCGGGAAGAACTGCACAGCATCAGTTCCGCAATGGGTACAATCGTGGTGGCACTCAACCAGATTGTCACCACATTGCGGGACCATGTGGCCCCCCCAAAGGGCCCCTGCCACTAGCATGGAGGAAGAACAGCCCACCACCTCCGCCGGCGCTAGTGGTCAGGAGGCCCCGACACAACAGCAACGGCCCACCCGGACCCCACCCCCTGCAGAACATGAACCACCCCGCAAGAAAGGCCTGAGATCGAGGAAGAAGACAGAGTAGGATGTCAAGACCCCCGCCATGCACGGATCCCCCCGGATGTCATCCCACTGTCCCACTTGTTCACCCTGTCCAACCTTGAACTGCCCCTGCTCCACCTTCCACAGGCATATGGACAATGCACCTGTGCGAATGTGAGTCTGGACTCTGCCATGGACATGCCTCCACCATCACCCATCACCCTTTTTGAATTATACCCCAATTTTTGCACTTCAATAAACACAAATATTGCACAAAAACCATCTGGAGTCTGCTATTTATTTTTTTAAACCAAATGTATTCGATATAACCAACCAAAAATGTCCAAATACATTGTGATGACAACATACCAGTGTCACACACCGGTAGTCCATGGGGAAATAAACCAGAGGGCACTCCGTGGGGACCACATCACTGAAATAGGAAGGCAAATTCACAACTAAGTTACCATACATTGGGGTGAAAGGTCAGACAGTAGAGAGCCAGTACTGTTACAGATATAACAAAATGCAGGAGTAGATTTTCACCTGTGTGTTACTGGAAATACTGCAGTATCACTCTGTCCCTGTTGTCTGTCTCGTCCTCTTCGTCTTCCTCCTCTTCACTCTCCGCAGGCTCCACAGCGGCCACAACACCACCATCTGGACCATCCTCCTGCAGGAAAGGCACCTGGCGTTGCAAAGCCAGGTTGTGAAGCATGCAGCAGGCCACGATGATATGACACACCTTCTTTGGTGAGTACATTAGGGATCCACCTGTCATATGCAGGCACCTAAACCTGGCCTTCAGGAGGCCGAAGGTTCTTTCTATAATCCTCCTAGTACGCCCATGGGCCTCATTGTACCGTTCCTCTGCCCTTGTCCTGGGATTCCTCACTGGGGTCAATAGCCAAGGCAGGTTGGGGTAACCAGAGTCACCAATTAGCCACACACGCTGTCTCTGTAGCTGTTCCATCACATAAGGGATGCTGCTATTTCGCATGACGTACGCGTCATGCACTGACCCTGGGAACTTGGCATTTACATGGGAGATGTACTGGTCAGCCAAACAGACCACCTGGACATTCATGGAATGATAACTTTTCTGGTTCCTGTACACCTGTTCATTGTCTTTTGGGAGGACCAAAGCCACATGGGTACCATCAATGGCACCAATGATATTGGGAATGTGTCCAAGGACATAGAAATCACCCTTCACTGTAGGCAAGTCACCCACCTCAGGGAAAATGATGTAGCTCCGCATGTATTTCATCAGGGCAGACAACACTCTGGACAACACCCTTGAAAACATAGGCTGAGACATCCCAGATGAAATGGCCACTGTAGTTTGAAATGATCCACTAGTCAAAAAATGGAGTACTGACAGCACCTGCACTAGAGGCGGAATCCCTGTGGGTTGGCGGATGGGTGACATCAGGTCTGGCTCCAGCTGGGCACACAGTTCCTGTATAGTGGCAGTGTTGAGTCTGTAGGTGAGTATGACATGTCGTTCTTCCATTGTCGACAGGTCCACCAGCGGTCTGTACACGGGAACATTCCTCCGTCTCCTCGCAAGTCCCAGCGGACAGTGCCTAGGAAGGACAACATGGAGCACAGAGTCAATCAACCCACAGGTAAGTTCCCACAGCCTGCACAGTACACAAATCTCTCTGGATTGAATAGCTTGTATGAGTGTCTATGCAAGGCCTAGCCATGTGTGACGCAGTAGGAATTAAGCCATGTGGGCCCTTGAAATGGCGGCTGCCTGACCTGTGAAGTGTGACAATGTGAAGTGAGGTCATTGCGCTGGCGTGGCACGCCGTAGCGGTAGGCGGTCGAAGACCGCGGCGCAAAGCAGCATTGGTTAACATTGAACCCTATGGGTTTCAGGAGCTAATGACGATGTGCGCCGGCGGTCGCGGTACGCACCGCCGCGGTACGCACCGCCGCGGGCGTGACCGCCATTTTCTCTCTGCTTAATCACACGAGACCTGACCATCCACAGGAGAGGACCTATACAGCAAGTGCTGCTGTGACCTCGGTCTGGAAGTGACAATGGCTGCTGCGACTGGGGAAAGGGCCCCCGCCTTCAGTTCCGAAGAGTTGGAGAAGCTCGTGGACGAGGTCCTCTCCCAGTATGCGCTACTCTACGGTCCTCCAGACCAACAGGTGAGTACACGGGGGCCAATGCATAGTGGGCAATGCCAGTGATGAGTGGGGTTGATGTACGATGGAGGGGAGGGGAGCGAATTACGAATGCATGGCACGACAGATGAGAGCATGTGCTACCTGGCAAGTTTGGGGAGGGGGGGCCACTCACATCGAGCATGCAGAAAAGTGATGATGTTTCTTTTCCCCCCCTGTACATGTCACATAGGTCAGCGCCCAGATCGATATTTGGTGTGCCATCGCCAAGGACATCACAGCAGACACAAGGGGGTGAGTACCAGCATATTCAGCTAAATTTGCGCGCAGTGGAGGTGCCTGGGTGGGGGAGGAGGGCTGTGGGTATCCCTAGGCCAGGGCGATTTCTGTAGGCTAGGCCCCTCAGTGACGTATGGTCCTGTGCCCTCGCCCCCCACCTCTGTAGGGTGCCTAGTAACACTATTCATGGACCTGTGTATTCTGTGTGGGCAGTTGTCGCCCATAGGCTTGTAGGGCATGTCCCAGGGAATGAGTAGTGTACCCCAAGTGCGCAGTGTAGTGCAGGGGGCTTCTGTGTATGTCCTCTCCGCCAACGGTGTCCCCAATGCATGCACTCAACTTGTCTTTATTTCTCCATCCCCCCCACCCATTTTCTTTGTTTTTCGGTGAATGTGTGCATTAGCATCATCAGGCGGAGGAGAAGTGGCATCGGCGCAAGAGGGAGCTGCATCTCACATGGCCCCGGAGGGCCATGCAACGGACTCCGACATGACCAGTGAGACGGAGGGCGAGGGGGGCTCCACCACGGGGACCCGTGCAGACGTCAGTGACACCGACACGTCCTCGGATGGGAGCTCCCTTGCGGTGGCGGCAACATCCGTGCCCACCGATACTACAGGTACAGCCGCCACCCAGCGCACCAGCTCCGCCCTCCCAGCAGCCCATCGGCCTTCGGCCCGTGCCTGCACGGCCAGGAAGGCGGCCATCTCCTTCGCCCCAGGCACCTCAGGCCCTGCCCCAGTCACCCCTGCTGCCCTCAGTGAGGAGGTCATTGACCTCCTGAGGACCATCATTGTTGGGCAGTCTACCCTTTTGAATGCCATCCAGGGTGTGGAGAGGGAGGTGCATCAAAGCAATGCATACCTGGAGGGCCTTCATTCGGGCCAGGCTGCCCATCAGCAATCGTTCAACGCTCTGGCCTCAGCACTGACGGCAGCGACTGTCCCTGTCTCCAGCCTCCCTCTTCTAACTCCCTCCACCCAGTCCCACTCCCCTGTTCCTCTGCCTATCCCATCCACACCTACAGACCAGCCTGCACACACCTCAACACCTAAGGGAAGCTCATCCAGACATAAGCACCACAGAACACACAAGCATTCACACAAGCAACATACAGATGCAGACATGCCAACAGCCACTACCTCCTCTGTGTCCCCCACCTCCTCGTCTCCCTCCTCCCTCCCTGTGACGTCTACACTCACACCTGCATGCACACCACCATCAGCCAGTACACCCATCACCAGCACACCCTCCACACCAGTCCGCACACGTGCAGTCACCACCCGAACTGCCATGTACACGTCCCCTGTGTCCTCTCCCAGTGTGTCTGTCACCCCCGCTTCCAAACCACAGAAACGCAGGCAGGCACCCACACAAAAGCCATCCACCTCACGTCAGCCTCCTGCCCAAGCACCTGCACCCAAAGACAGCACACTTGACTCTCCTACAACCACATCCTCTTCCTCCACTCCCATACCCACTTGGCCAGCAGCAAAGGCACAGCCAGCCCCCCCCCCTGGGAAGAGGAGCAAAAAGATGAAGGGCAGGTGCGACAGGCCTGATACGCCTGCCCCCAAGGAGGGTAGCCATGCACCGTCACCTGCCACATCGGGTAAGGGAGCCAAGGGCCACGGAGAGTCTGCCAAGGAGGGCAAGGGCAGCAAATCGCAGAAGGCAGGGAGCAGCCGACCTGGCCATGAGGGCCCCACCAGCCCCATTCCGGGGGTATCGGAGGAGACCCAGGGCCCCAGGACTCCATCACAGGAGGGCCCCGCAACGGAAAGGTCCGATGGTGACTGAGCAGGAAGTATTGGCCAGGTGTGGTTCACTCGAAACACAAGACAGGCACAGCTGAACAGGGCCCCGCCAAGACAGACACCGCTGAACAGGGCCCCGCCGTGAGAAGCACCGCTGAACAGGGCCCCGACCTGAGGAGCACCGCTGAACAGGGCCCCGCCGTGAGGAGCACCGCTGAACAGGACCCCGCCGTGAGAAGCACCGCTGAACAGGGCCCCGCCAAGACAGGCACCGCTGAACAGGGCCCCACCGTGAGGAGCACCGCTGAACAGGGCCCACCGTGAGAAGCACCGCTGAACAGGGCCCGCCAAGACTGGCACCGCTGAACAGGGCCCCGCCAAGACAGGCACCGCTGAACAGGGCCCCGCCGTGAGAAGCACCGCTGAACAGGGCCCCGCCGTGAGGAGCACCGCTGAACAGGGCCCGCCGTGAGGAGCACCGCTGAACAGGGCCCCGCCGTGAGAAGCACCGCTGAACAGGGCCCCGCAAAGACAGGCACCGCTGAACAGGGCCCTGCCGTGAGGAGCACCGCTGAACAGGGCCCCGCCGTGAGAAGCACCGCTGAACAGGCCCCCGCCGTGAGAAGCACCGCTGAACAGGGCCCCGCCAAGAGAGGCACCGCTGAACAGGGCCCCGCCGTGAGAAGCACCGCTGAACAGGGCCCCGCCGTGAGGAGCACCGCTGAACAGGGCCCCGCAGTGAGGAGCACCGCTGAACAGGGCCCGCCGTGAGAAGCACCGCTGAACAGGGCCCCGCCAAGACAGGCACCGCTGAACAGGGCCCTCCTGTCAAGCACCGCTCCGCTGGGCCCTCATCTCAAGCACCACTCCGCTGGGCCCTCCTGTCAAGCACCGCTCCGCTGGGCCCTCCTGTCAAGCACTGCTCCGCTGGGCCCTTCCTGTCAAGCACTGCTCCGCTGGGCCCTCCTGTCAAGCACCGCTCCGCTGGGCCCTCCTGTCAAGCACCGCTCCGCTGGGCCCTCCTGTCAGGCACCGCTCCGCTGGGCCCTCATCTCAAGCACCGCTCCGCTGGGCCCTCCTGTCAAGCACCGCTCCGCTGGGCCCTCCTGTCAAGCACCGCTCCGCTGGGCCCTCATCTCAAGCACCGCTCCGCTGGGCCCTCCTGTCAAGCACCGCTGGCCCATTGGCAGGCCCGGTTCTGTGTCGGGCAGGGCTTCACGAGGCACTCTGCCCACCATGCCTCCTCCATGACCAGTGGACTCTGTAATCCACCTGATGGACTGTGGCTTTGCACCCCCCAGGATGGCACAGTGGGCAATCCACCCACTGTAGAGACTTGAGAGACTGTGGCTTTGCACTCCCCAGGATGGCACAGTGGGCATGGAGGCCCTTCGTTGATCTGGCGTCGTGGACTCATGTGGCTGAGGTGCCCCCCCTTCCCTTCCCCCTGAGGTGCCAGTATTTTATTTTTGTGATGCCCCAGCAGTGTTCTCTCCAATGGACTCGATCTCGTGTGTGGGCTTTGCCCATGTGTTGCTGCACATTGGACTTTGCACAACTGTGCCGGACTTTTGCTACTTGTATATATATAGTTCTAGATGTGTATTAATTCTTTATTTATTGGTAAGTTCGCTATACTTAATTATTGATATAATATAGTTCTATTTTTACAATCATTGCCTTTTGTCTTTGCATTTTTGTTTTGGGGGTTTGGCGGTGTCACTCTGACTTTTCAATCTGCATTGGTGTGTAGGTATTTCGGTGGGGGTGAGGGTGGGGGTGGGTGTGTGGCGTATGTGTGTGCCCGTAACCTTTCCTCCTCCCCCCTCCCCTGTGTCGTAGGTGCAGTACTCACCGTTGTCGTCTGCGGCGACGTTCGTGATCCTAGAAGAAGAGCAGGAAGGCAATGGCTGGGAGGATGTGGAGTTTCGGTTCCATGCTGTCCCGATTCCGCGTGGAGTGTGTCGAGGTGAGCGTTTTCCATTGGAAATGTCGTGTTTTTATCGGCGGGGCTCCCGCCCCGGAAAAGGTGGCGGATTGGTGAGTTGTGATAGGGTGGGCGGTACATTGTCTGCCGCCTGGCTGTTGGCGGTGACCGCCGCGCTGTTTGTTTGTGCCACCGTGGCGGTCGGAGTGTTAAAGCGGCGGCCTGTGTTGGCGGTTCCCGCCAGGGTCAGAATACCTTTTTTTGGACCGCCAGCCTGTTGGTTGGTTGGCCGCCGCTTTAACACAGACCGCCAGGGTCAGAATGACCCCCATAGTAATGTGGTTTATATGTCCTGACAGTGAAATACTGCCAATCTCGTTTTTCACTGTTGGAAGGCCTGTCTCTCTCATAGGATAATATGGGTGCTACCTTTAAATATGACTAAAGTGTAGATTCCCCTAGATAGTAGATGGACATGTGGAGTGTGGGGTCCCTGAACTCACAATTTAAAAATACATCTTTTAGTAAAATTGATTTTAAGATTGTGCGTTTGAAAATGCCACTTTTAGAAAGTGAGCATTTTCTTGCTTAAACCATTCTGTGACTCTGCCTTGTTTGTAGATTCCTTGTCTGGGGCAGTTTGACAGTTGGGTTGTTTTTCACCTCGCACTAGACAGTGACACAAAGGGGGCTGGGGTGTAACCTGCATTTCCTGATTAGCTATCTCTGCTAGGAGGGAGGGGTGGAGTGGTCACTCTCATCTAAAAGGACTGTGCCTGCCTCTGACAATGCCGGCTCCAACCCCCTGGTGTGTGTCTGAGGCCTTGCCTGGGCAAGGCAGGATTTCACAAGTAGGTGTGAGTCCCCATTGAAGAAAGGTGACTTCAAAGACTAAAATGGGTATAAGAAGGGCACCCAAATCTACAGACTTTAGAAACACTTCTGGAACCAAGAGGAACCTCTGCCTGGAGAAGAGCTGATAGCTGAGGAAGAAGTGCTGCCCTGCCTGTGACTGTGCTTTGTAGACCTTTCCTGCAGTGCTGCTTCTGCCAGAGTAAGAGGGCAAAGACTGGACTTTGTGTGCCTTCCATCTTCTGAAGAAATCGCCAAGGGGTTGAATTAGAGCTTGCCTCCTGTTGTTTGAAGTCTCAGGGACAGCAAAGACTTCTCTCTGCCAGAACCTGGAGTCTCTGGAGAGACTCCTGCTCTGACAAGTGGTGCCCTATCCAGTTCCTGGGCCCTTGAAAGGAAAGCTGGTGGAAATCCAAGGAAATCGACTTTGGACGACTCCGGACCGACGCCGCTGCTGAATCCGGTAACACCGCCTGCACCTCACGTCGTGACCTTCGCTGGAACGCGCCGCTCTTCACGGGCCCGACGCCGCAGCAGCCCCGCTGAAGTCCGCGACTCCGTGGAAGTCGCCACACCACGTCGTGACCGATGCCGCTCGAAGTGCACAGATTCAATGTTTCGTACAGATGCCGCGATTCCCGACTTCGCGCATCGGCTTGTTTTCACTCTTCACCAAAGGTACTGTACTTGGGGGTCTACACGACTCCGTGTCCGGCGCCGCTGGTGTTGGCTTGTGGGGAACAACTCCCTCCGTGTTAACATCTCATTGAAGCATTTTTGGTTCTAAGCGCTATTTTCTAGTTTAATCTTTAAAAATTCATAACTTGACTTGTGTATGTTGGATTTTCGTCGTTTTGGTCTTGTTTTGTTTAGATAAATAGTTCCTATTTTTCTAAACTGGTGTGTCATTTTGTAGTGTTTTCATTAAGTTACTGTGTGTGTTGGTACAAATACTTTACACCTAGCGCTCTGAAGTTAAGCCTACTGCTCTGCCAAGCTACCAAGGGGGTAAGCAGGGGTTAGCTGAGGGTGATTCTCTGTTACCCTGACTAGAGTGAGGGTCCTTGCTTGAACAGGTGGTAACCTGACTGTCAACCAAAGACCCCATTTCTAACACAGACCCACAAACAGATCCACTCATACACTCACACAGCCACTCACTGGCCCACAGACAGACCAACTCAGATACTCACACAGACACTCACAAACCAATCACAGACCAACTCAAACACTTGTACACCTACTCCTAGAACTGTCAAACACCCACTAACAGACCCGATCAGACTCTTACACACCCATTGCAAAACCCAATCACAGACACACTCAAACACCCACTCACAGACACAGTCACAGACCCACTTTGACTCTCACACATCCACTGAAAGACCTATTCACAGACTCTCTCAAACACTCGCATACCCAGTCACAGACTCTTGAGACACTCACTCACCACTGCCAGAGTCACTCTGACAGTCACACATCCACTCACAGACCTACTCAGAAAATCAGAGACCCACAGCAGCACTGAAATACCAATTTATGGATTTACAAAACAAGTAACACACCACCAAACACGTGCTTAATTGTTGCAGTTGTGTATGAGATAGATAGTTTTGTTTGTGAATCTGTGATGGACCCACAGATCTGATGGCATTTTTTTTTTAAAGTGATTGAAAACTAAGCAAACTTGTTAACAGAAAGATGTTTGGCTCTGAAAAGAGCCTTTGCATTTATGATGTCTAAATAATAACTACAGATGAAACATAATGCAATGTTTTAAGTTGTTCAGGAACACTGTGTTTCCTTTCTCTGTGAAGTGATCTCCATGCTTTCTATTTCCTTTCTATATATCCCATCCACATTAAAACGTAAATTGTTGTGGTGTAAAGTTCCATGTTATGGTCTCTGAGGAACCGTTTTATTCACATGTTACCTGGAGTTGTCTGTTTGTGGACAGAATTTGGCTATCCATTTCTGCTTCTGTGATTGGCAAATGTTTGAGATTACCAAAGCAGTGTGTGGGAAAAGGGTCAGCATTTTACCAAATGCATCTTCCATTAGAAGTTCCAGTCCTACTACAGTAATTGTGCCTAGGTTATTGCCAGTACAGTGCCCAATTATGATGTCTGGATGTTGGCAGTCCATAATGCTTTCAACCATGGAGGCAAATGATGAAACTTTAGCCCACTCTGGCCAACCCAAATAACGTATATATTAGGTAAACCCAAGTTCCTTTCAATGCCACTTTTTCTAGCCCTCTCTCTGGCCCTAAACACAAAACTATAACCCACAATCCACACTGTGAACATTTTGGAGACAAACAGGAGATGAACACAGGAGAAGGCTGCAACTGATTGAGACACGTTTCAAAATGAAAGGTGTTGGAAATAGGGTCTTTGGTTGGCAGTCAGGTTGCCCCCTGCCCAAGCAAGGACCCTCACTCTAGTCAGGGTACGTCACACACAATCCAAATTATCCTGTGCCCACCCTCTGGTAGCTTGGCACTGAGCAGTCAGGCTTAACTCAGAAGGCAATGTGTAAAGTAATTGTGCAATAACTCATGCAATAACACAGTATAGCACCACAAACATACACCACAGTGTTTAGAAAGATATATAATATGTATCTGATAAGATGCAGGTCAAAGCGATTAAATGCAATAAGTATATGTTGAGATATCACTGTAAAAGTGATATAAAGAGTCTTTAGTCTTTTAAAAGCAATAAATGTCTCTTTCAAGCACAAAGTACCTGGTTTGCAGTCAAAATCTCCGCAAAGAAGTGCAGAGGAGGAGATGCGTGGAAAACAAGGTGTTGTGCATTGATTTCTCAGGCCGCACACGGCGATTCGTTGTTTAGTTTTCATGCAGGGACCGCTGTGCTTCGATTTCCAGAGCTCGGTCATGGATCCTCTTCGAGTTATGGAGTTTTCAGATACCCCTGTGACGATGCGTAGATTTCCCGCGCTGACAGGACGAAGTCACAGATGCTGCGTCAATCCGGTGGGCGTTGCGTGGAAATTTCTACTGCACAGCAGGAGCTGTGTCGATTCTTCTCTGGATGTTGGGCTGTGTCATTCCGGCTCAGGTGTGCGTTGATCCAGTGGGACGTGCGGCAAATTTACGGTCGCTATGCTGGTGCTGCATCGATCTTCTCGTCCCGGTTCGGCGTACGGTTAATTTTTCACAGCGATGCAGGCTGCGTGTCATTTCTGGCAGACTGTGCGTCGATTGTCGCTGCACAAGGAGTACTTCTTGTAGAGATGAAGTCTTTTTGGTCCTGAGACTTCAGGGAACAGTAGGCAATCTCTATCCAAGCCCTTGGAGAGGACTTCTCAGCACAGCCATAGAACAACAAGACAGTAGGGCAACAGCAAGGCAGCTCTCACTTCTGTCTGTGTTCTAGGTGGTTTCCCACCTTGATAGTCTCAATCTTGGCCTAGAGTGGCTTCACCTTGCCACCACCTACTAGGTGTCCCAAGTATACCACGGAACCCTGCCCAATCTGGCACTTACTAGCATTGATGGCCAGGCCTGCCTGTTGCAGAGCCTGAAGCACCTCCTTGAGGTGGAGCAGGTGT
This sequence comes from Pleurodeles waltl, assembly GCF_031143425.1. Classification (NCBI taxonomy): domain Eukaryota; kingdom Metazoa; phylum Chordata; class Amphibia; order Caudata; family Salamandridae; genus Pleurodeles; species Pleurodeles waltl. The sequence continues at coordinate 1,445,673,991 of NC_090444.1, read as the reverse complement.
TCCACCCAGCTGGAACTATAGACGGCTATGTCGTCCAGGTGGGCTGCACAGAAGGCAGCGGGCATTTTTCAACCCAAAGGGCATCACCCAGAACTGGTAATGGCCCTCAGGTGTGGAAAATGCAGATGTGAGATCAAAAGTACTCAAGAATTTGGGAGCACCTAGTCTGTGTATGAGCTCATCAGCTAGGGGGATGGGGTGAGTGTCAGTCCATGTGACTGAGTTGAGACCCCGGTAGTCCACACAGAACCAGAGTTCTGGCTTGGTACCAGGTGCAGCAGCCTTGGGTGCCAGCACCACAGGGCTGGTCCAGGGACTGCTGGACTTCTCAATAACCCCTAGGGCCAGCATACTGGTAACTTCCTCCTTGATGCTGGCCTTCACCTTATTGGACAACCTGTAAATGTTGTGCTTTACAGGGGACTGTCTCCTGTGTCAGTATCATGGACACACAGGTGGGTGAGTCCAGGAGTAAGGGAAAACAGGGAAGAGAACTACTCCAACAACTTGTAGCAGTCTCCTCTCTGATCTAGAGTCAGGCAGTCAGAGAGATTGACACTCTCCACTGACCCATCACCTTCTTTGGCAGAGAGGAGGTCAGGGAGAGGTTCACTTGCCTCTTCCATGCCCTCATCTGTCACAGTGAGCATATTGACCTCAGGCCTCTCAAAATGAGGCTTGAGTCAGTTGTGGTGGAGAACCCTTAGGGGGTGTTCTAGGGTCTTGAGGTCCACTAGGTAAGTGGCCTGCCCCTTCCACTCCTTGATCTCAAATGGGCCAGTCCAGTGGTCCTGTAGAGCTCTAGAATCTACTGGCTCCACTTCCCAAACCTTGTCTCCAGGTGAGAATTCATCCAGAGTGGCCTTCGGGTCATACCACTCCTTCATCACCTCTTGACTGGCCTCAAGGTTACTTTTTGCCTGCTTCCAGAAGGGTTGGTTTGGTTGCAGAGGGTCAGCAGGTAGCTGACCACATCCTGGGGAGGTGTCTTGGGACCTTTCAACAAGCCCTCTTTTACTATGCTTAGCGGTCTCCTGACAGGGTGACCATAGAGAAGCTCAAAGGGACTGAACCCTACCCCTTTCTGGAACACCTCCCTAAAAGCAAAAAAAAAGCCATGGCAAGAGGACATCCCACTTATGCCTCATGGCCTCAGGTAGGCCAGTGATCATGCCCTTGAGGGTCTTGTTGAATCTCTCAACAAGCCCATTGGATTGAGGATGATAAGGGGTGGCAAACCGCTAGGTCACCCCACACTCATCCCACATGGACGTCATGGACGCAGACATGAAGTTTGTGCCTCTGTCAGACAGATGGATGCCTGGGCAGCGGGATTACGAGTCCCCGACCGCCAGCCTTTTTCTGGCGGTTTGCACCGCCAGGAAAAGGCTGGCGGAACGGGGAGTCGTGGGGCCCCTGGGGGCCCCTGCACTGCCGCTGTCATGGGCAGTGCAGGGGCCCCCTGACAGGGTCCCATGCAGCTTTTCACTGCCTTCTATGCAGACAGTGAAAAGCACGACGGGTGCAACTGCACCCATAGCACGGCCGCAACACCGCCGGCTCCATTTGGAGCCGGCTCCTATGTTGCGGCTGTGATCTCCATATGGCCGCGGTGGGGGTGCGGCCTCATTGGCGGCCGCACGGCGGTAAGATCTTGGTGGGCTGATGCCGCCCACCAAGGTCGACACTTTAGTCTTTAAAAAGCAATAAGGACCTCATTACAACCCTGGAGGTCTATGATAAAGTGGCAATAATACCGCCAAACAGGCCGGCGGTAATAAATATGAAATTATGACCACAGAGGCAAACCGCTCAGACAGACAGACACTTTAACACACAGACCGCCAGGGCGAAATCAACAGGCACCACAGCGGTAACTGCCTACAGCCAGGTGGAAGACAATGTTTCATCCACTCTGTTATGAGACACAAATCTGCCACCTTTTCTGGGGTGGAACCAATGACATGAAAAGCCTGGCGGAAACACTGAACAGAAGGGAAGCAACTCACCTTTGGAGGCTCAAGGAAGAGCCACACTGCCATGGAGTCCGAGTTGCATGTGTTTCCCATTCTCTTCTATCTTCTGCTCCACTATGAACACCAATGCCAGGGAAGACGACCACGGTGGGTACTGCCTCCTAGCACACAGGGGAGGGGTGGAGGAAAAAGAGAGTGACACACGCACACAGCACCCCCACCCCCAACACCATACACACAGGCAGATGCACTAACATTACATATTCACCCCGTACTCCCAGAGATAATGCAAGCACAAAAGGGTTTAATTAAAGTGAGTGTAATAAGATAAAATAGTAGAAATAAGTGCATCCAAATCAAAAAGTAAATACATATTTACAAATGTAGGGACAATGCCCAGTCCTCAATGCCCATGGGCCACAAGGCCACATCACATAATCCAAGGCCCCACCAACTCCTGCAACAACACGGAGAGAACACTGCAGGGGCATGAGGTTGAAAATAGCCAGGCTCCTCAGGGGGATGGGGGACGGAGGCACCTCAGCAGGAAGATGGTACCATGCCACTGGTCCTGGAGGGGGCAACATGCCCAGTGCTTGGTCCTGGGAAGTGCAAGGCCACAGTCTCTCAAGTGGGTGACTTGCCCACTGGCTCTGGAGGGGGCAACATGCCCTGTGCTTGATCCTGGGGAGTGCAAGGCCACAGTCTCTCAAGTGGATGACTTGTCCACTGGCTCTGGAGGAGGCTACATGCTCATTACTTGGTCCTGGGGAGTGCAAGACCACAATCTCTCAAGTGGGTGACTTGCCCACATGCTCTGGAGGGGTCATCGTGCCCTGTGCTCTTGATCATGGGGAGGCTGGGGTTAGTGGGTGTCTTACCCACTGGTTTTCGAGGGGGCATTGTGCCCAGTGATCTTCATCTTGTGAAGGATGGGGTGAGTGGATGGCTTCTCCACTAGTTCCGGAGGGGGCATCATGCCCAGTGATGCAGATCTTGGGGTGTGCAAGATCAGTCTCTCACCTGGGTGTCAGGCCCACATGATTTGCAGGGCCCTGGTCCATGGGTGTAGTCCTGCGCCCATGGATGCAGGACTACACACTGTCTGCCGGCAGTGGCAGCTGCTTAGTGGTGGCTGGTGCTGCTAATGGTGGAGTTGGCAGTGGTGAGGGGACGCTCCAGCCCATCCCCTGCAGCCTCGAACGGCTGCCCACTGGGGCTGCTGCTGCTGGTAGTGGTGCTGTCAGTTGGGGGAGGAGGCTCCAGCCAATCCCCTGCAGCCTTGGACGGCTGCCTACTGGGGCTGCTGCTGATGGTGGCAGTGCTGGCGGTGGTGCTGGCATTTTTTGCTAGTGGCGGTGCTAGCAGTGGTGGTGGGAGGCTCCAGCCTCAGACAGCTGCACGATCATGGCTGGAGGTGGGTGCTCCGACTGAGTCTCTACACCAGGCCCCTTGTCTCTACTGCCTGCTGTTGCAGGCCCCTTGCCCCTCCTTCCTGCAGCCTGGGCTGCCTCCTTGCCCTTCCTTCCTGCAGCTGGGGCTGGCTCCTTGCCTTTACGTCCTGCAGCTGAGATTGCCACCTTGCCCTTCCATCCTGCAGCTGGGGCTGCCTCCTTGCCCTTCCTTGACGCACGTGTGGCTGGCACCGTGTCCGTCTGGCTGGCAAGTGGCCGGGATCCTTTCCCACCTGGAGTAGTTGGAGGCACTACTGTGCCCATGGACTGGGTGGCTGAGGTGCTTGTCTGGGTTTTGATCACCATGGCCTGACGTGAGGGATGGGGGTAAAGGGTAAGGAAGAGGTCAATGTTGGTGAAGAAAAGCTTCTTATAGATATTGGGGTGGGAAGAGGGAGATGGTTTGGGAGTGGAGGAAGAGGGAGTTGTGGTAGGAGGTATCTGTCTGCTGTCTTTGGGAGCAGGTGCATGGGCAGGATGCTGTTGTTAGGTGGATGGCTGTTGGGTGTCTGAGTGCTACGTTTGTGTACTTTGGGAGGAGGGGGCACAGACACAGTGGGAGAGGACACAGGAGACATGTGCATGGATGTGGGGGTGGTGCCTGTCAGTGAGGGGCTTGCACTGATAGGTGTGCTGGTGATGGTGGTAGTGGAGGAGGATGTAGTGCCTGCAGGTGTGAGTGGAGACACAACCAGGAGGGAGATGGTTGACGAAGAGGAGGGGGCCACAGTAGAGGCAGTAGATGTTGGAGTGTCTGCTTCTGGATGATGTTTGTGTACGTGCCTGTGGGATGAAGTGTGGTGCTTGTATTTGCCATGTCCACTCGTGTGTTGTCCTGGGTGCATACTCGTCTGACTGTGAGCTTGGGATAGGTTGGGGTTGAGAAGGATGGGATTGGGTAGAGGAAGTTGGAGGAGGGAGGGTGGAAACAGGGACAATGGCTGCCATCAGAGAGGAGGCCAGAGCCTGTATTGATCTTTGTTGGACTGCCAAGCCAGTGTGAATGCCCTCCAGGAATGCATTTGTCTGTTGCATTTGAGCTGCCAGGTCCTGGATGGAATTCACAATGGTTGACTGCCCAACAGAGATGGATCGCAGGAGGTCAATAACCTCCTCACTCAGGAAAGCAGGGCTAACTGGGGCAGGGACTGAGGTGCCTGGGGTGAAGGAGATGCCAACCCTACTGGGTGAGCAGGCACAGGAAACTCGCTGAGGGGCTGCTGGGAGGGTGGTGCTGGTACGGGGTGGCGGCTGTACCTGTAGCTGGGGTGGTCACAGAGGTGTCTGCCACCACCACGGAGCTTCCATCAGAGGAGGTATCCGTGTCCGAACTGTCCCTCCAGTCTCCGCCATGGTGCTTCCCGCACCCTTCGTCCCACTCACCATCTGTGGATTTGGCCTCATGGATCCTGTGTGATGCAGCCCCCTCCCTCGCCAGTGCCTCTGCTCCTCTGCCAGATAATGCTAATGCACATAAGGACAGGGTGACAAAACAAAAAAGGGGGAAGGGACAAAGGATACACTTGGTCAATGGCACCAACAACACCACCGTTGGCGTACACAACTCACTCAGACACAGGAAACAGCCCTACGCTGTAGGCAAAGCACTACCAGTCACAATGATAGTCACCAGCCCATGGATAGGGACACCGAACGCCAATTGCAGCATACCTGAGACCCACGGACCGCTGCCCAGCAGTGGATGCCTACTAGCTTGGTAGGAGTACTTTCACATCAGAACCCTTCCCAATATGGGACCTAACCTGCAATGCCAGGCATGGGCTACGGGCACCCACAGGGCCCACACCCCCCACCCAGATACCACCCCACCAGGCATAAGTTTTAATGATGGGCACTATACTCACCCCCTTGTGGCTGCTGTGATGCCCCCATGTGCCCATCTAGCTCTGGATAGGCCAGCTCGATAGGGCTCAACAGACACCCCTTCCTCGTTGGGAGGCCATCCCTAGCTGGGCCTCCACTGTCATCTGTGCCCAGAGTCTCAGGTCCTCCCACCGTTTCCGACAGTGGGTGCTCCGCCTGCCGTAGACCCCCAGGGTCAGCACGTCCTTGGTGATGGCATGCAATATACCCTTCTTTGATGGGTGCTGACCTGTAGTGGAAATACACACAGGGAAATGTATTAGTCCGACCGGCCTACCTGTTACACTCATGGCCCACCATGCCCCTTCCCATTCCCATTAGCACAGACATGGCCCACCATACATACTGCACACTGCCCAGGGCCAATCCACCCCCCTCCCTACATGAGGCCTTCACACACAGTAATCCATGCCTTCACAACCCATGCATCGTACTCACGGTGTACTCACCTGTTGGTCTGGAGGCCCATACAGCAGTCAGTACTGGGATAGGACCCCATCCACCAGTCAATCCAACTCCGCCGAGGTGAAAGCAGGGGACCTTTCCTCAGTCACACGAGCCATGGTGGGTTCCAGACACAGGTCGCAGCAGCACTTGCAATGGAGGTCCTCTCCTGTTGAAGGTCAGGTAGCAAGTGAGTGCACAGATAGAAAAAGGTGGTCACGTCCGAGGCAGTGCATACCGTCACCGCCGGCGCACATCACCATTGGCCACTCTACCCATAAGGGCCCAAAGTTAACCAATGAAGAGTTGTGCGGCAGTTCTCTACTGCCTCCCGCAACGGTGCACAACATCAGCGGAATTAGATCATTGCCACCTGTCCCTCCATACAGGACAGGACAGGCGGACACCATTTCAGGGGGGGGGGTGTAGGCCATGGATCCTAAATGGGTCACAGTACACTGATGCATCATTTGGACATCTCCAACAAAATACAATCACAACATGCATTGGACTATAGTGGTTAAATGTAGAGATAATGACCAGCTGCTCACTATTTTGCCCCATAGATTGCAACCACTGCGGATGAATAGTAGATGGACACATCCCCCAGTGTACAGACCCCTGGTGGACTTGGCAACAATGGAGGACTGGCACATTATCATCACCTATGGACTTGACAGGGCCACAAGCACAGAGCTGTGTGCCCAACTGGAGCCTGACCTAATCTCTGCTATCAGTCACCCCTTGTGCAAGTGCCATCAGTGCTCCATTTTCTGGCAACTGGCTCCGTCCTAGTGACATTGGGCTTGGCAGCAGGAATGTCTCAGCCAATGTTCTCAATAGTGCTGACCAGAGTGTTGTCGGCCCTGATTAAACTTATGTGCAGCTACATCGTTTTCCCCCAGGTGGAGGATTTGGCCACAGTGAAATCTGATTTCTATGCAATGGAACATATCCCCAACATTACTGGGGCTATTGATGGAACACATATTGCATTTGTGCCCCCCCCCCCGGCAAAATGAAGAGGTTTTCAGAAATCAACAGAGCTTTCACTCCATGAATGTGCAGATGGTGTGTCTGGCAGACCAGTACGTCTCCCACGTCAATGCAAAGTGTCCAGGGTCTGTGCATGATGCCTTTATCCTGAGGAACAGCAGCATCCCAAATGTGATGGCCAACTCCAGCGGCACAGGGTGTGGCTAATAGGTGAGCCTTGGTTCCCACCCAGTATATGTTGGTGTATTTGTATGGTGTGGGCCCTGAGGGTTAGTTTGTGGCTAAAAGTTGTCCCTGGATCTTTGCAGGTGACTCTGGTTACCACAACCTCTCATGGCTACTGACTCCTGTGAGGAATCCCAGGACAAGGGCAGCGGAACATTACAATGAGGCACATGGGCGAACAAGAAGAATTATAGAGAGGACCTTTGGCCTACTGAAGGCCAAGTTTTGTTGCCTCCATCTAACAGGTGGATCCCTGTGCTACTCACCCAAGAAGGTCTGCCAGATCATCGTAGCATGCTGTATGTTACACAAACTTCCCTTGCACCGCCAGGTGCCTTTTCTGCAGGAGAAGGAGGCTGGAGATGGCTGTGTGGCATCAGTGGATCCTGTGGACAGTGAATATTAGGAGGCAGAGGATGAGGATGAGGACAACAGAAGTGTAATTATACGTCAGTACTTCCAATGAGACTCAGGTAAGATAGTGTTGAAACACATATAATTGACAGTTTGATGTGTGACATTGTCACTGGCAGGCTGTGTATTCCTACTTCTATGCCCACTCACTGTACCCTTTGGCATCTCTTTTTGCAGATGTTGGTGCCCCACTATTGCTCCTGCTTTGTTCAGTGCAGCCAACTACAGGTCTTTCCAATGTAAACATTACTGTACAGTTGAATTGCAATGTTTAAACCTTGTTAAACAAATACATACTTACATCATTTGACATACTCCATACTTGTATTTTTTCAAAGGATGTTTATTTAAGTGCTAAGAAGTAGAGGAGCAAGTGCAATGGGCTAGGGTGATTGTGAGAAAACAGGGCTGATTGCAGAGGCCCCCTAACTTTTTGCCCCCATTTTCCACTTTTGGCTGGTGTTTTCCTGACTCTGATGGTGCCCTGGGTACTGCTAACCAGTCCCAGGGCCTGTGCTCTGTGTAAAATGGATATGCAAATTAGGCTAATTATAAGTGGCTAAGTTAACCTACCTATAAGTCCCTAGTATACGGTAGGGCATGTAGGTTTAGGGACCACAGCATAGGTGGTGCACCCATAGGTGCACTGCTGAGGTCCCCAGTGTCATTTTAAAGGCAGGCCTGCCTTGCTGGCTGCTTTTAAATTAAAGTTATATGCAAATTCGACTTTGGAATTAAAAGTAGTTCCAAAGTTTTAAACTACCTTATTTTTACATATAAGTCACCCCTAAGGTGTGCCCTATGTGCCCCTAGGGCTGGGTGCCATGTAACTATAAGCAGGGACTTTATAAAAATAGTTGTATAAGCCCTGGTGAGGTAAAAACTGCCAAATTTGTTTTTCCCTCATTGTAGTAAATGGCCTTCATAGGCTAGAATGGGGAGACTTTATTTAAATTTGTAAAGTCTCCTTAAATGATGCATACCAAGAATTTGGTATCAAATTAATTGTTGTAATAAATCCCACAACTTCCAGTTGTTGGATTTAATATAACTTGTTCAGGTAAAGAGTTTTAAACTTTACCTGAAAAGTTGGCCATTTCAGCCCTGCATTGTTTTTGCTGCTGTGCTCTGATTGGCCAGCTCTAGTAGCTTGGCCAAGCTGCCTTGATGAGGTGTGAAGTGGCTAGGCTTCACACAAAGGAATGTGCCTGTGGGAGGGAATCTCCCCTCAGCAGATGGTGAGGCAGGAAGGGGGAGGGCTGCCAAACTGGTCTTCAAAGGCAGAGAAGGACATTTGGAGCAACCAGCAACACCCCCACATCCTGCAACCCCAGACAACTAGGTGCCCCCTTGATTAGATTAGGAGAGGGCAGGAGAGGGGTGTGTTTATGATTTTTAGCCACACCAGTGGGTGGGCTCAGCCAGATGTAACCTCCAAAAATCAGATTCAGCCATGATGGATTTTTAGAGCATGTTGCCTCCTGGGATTGATTTTTGCCACACTTCCCAGGAAGTGGTCATCAGAGGGGGAAGGACCCTGCACCTGATTGGAGAACCAGGACCCCCCTGCTTTTCACCCAGGTGCAAGGATAAAACTGGCAGACCTGCACCCACACCTCAGATCCCCATCAGATTCCAACAAGGAAGAACTAAAGGAGAAGAAGGACTGACCTGCTGGACCCCTGGCCTGCACCTGGAACCTGCACTCAGAAGGACTGCACCAGCTGCACACTTGGGCTTCACCACAAGAAGGACTTTGCCTGGCTTCAACTGGTTCAAGGAGGGACTCCCTGTTTGCTACAGGTGAAAAATTGCTAACCAGAGTCCCCTGCACCAACTCCTGAAGAAAGCGACCAGCTGACCACTGCCCAGTGGCCAAAAAGGAGTTTGCGCCAGGTGCATTCTGGGAGTTGTAGTCCGCACCCCCCAAGGACCATCTCAGAACTTCTGGACCCTTGGGGTGAGCTGTGGACCCCAAAAGAACCTTAAAAGGACATCTGGGAGAAGCCCCATAAGTTTGGAGAAGTTTGGACAACTTTTGTAAAAAAGCTCCATAGAGGGACCGACCCGCCGCGGCAACTCTAGCCGGCTTGCCTCAACCGCGACCCGGCCTGATTTGCTGGTTCGTCCCGGTAAAGAAAAATCTCCGAAAAAGAGACTAAGTCCGAAGGTAAAAAGTTGACCGGGACCTCCCAGCCATCGTATCCGAGAAGGGCTCCATGGACGTCGGATCAAGATCCAGGTTTACCCCGGTCGAAGGATTTTCACCTCGAAAAAACGACTAAGTCCGAAGGTAAAAATATCCACCGAGGATTCCAGCATCGCGTATCCGGAGAAGGGCTCCAGGAGGTCGGACAGGACTGGCAGGTTCGTCCCGCGGAAGAAAATCTTCAAAATAAAGACTAAGGGGGTCATTCTAACTCTGGCGGGCGGCGGAGGCCGCCCGCCAGAGTTCCCCCTCCAGAACACCGCTCTGCGGTCCGAAGACCGCCGCGGTGATTCTGTGTTTCCCGCTGGGCTGGCGGGCGACCGCCAGAAGGCCGCCCGCCAGCCGAGCGGGAAACCCCTTCCCACGAGGAAGCCGGCTCCGAATGGAGCCGGCGGAGTGGGAAGGTGCGACGGGTGCAGTTGCACCCGTCGCGAATTTTAGTGTCTGCTAAGCAGACACTGAAATTCTTTTTGGGGCCCTCTTACGAGGGCCCCTGCAGTGCCCACGCCATTGGCATGGGCACTGCAGGGGCCCCCAGGGGCCCCACGACACACCATACTGCCATCCTGTTCCTGGCGGGCGAACCGCCAGGAACAGGATGGCGGTATGGGGTGTCGGAATCCCCATGGCGGCGCAGCAAGCTGAGCCGCCATGGAGGATTCCTGAGGGCAGCTGAAAACCGGCGGGAGACCGCTGGTTTTCCCTTTCTGACCGTGGCCAAACCGCCGCGGTCAGAACAACCCTTGAGAGCACCGCCAGCCTGTTGGCGGTGCTCTCGTGGTCGTTGACCCTGGCGGTCAATGACCGCCAGGGTCAGAATGACCCCCTAAGTGTGAAGGTAAACTTTTAACCGAGGCCTCCCGCGACCTGTAGCCGAGCAGGGCTCCATCGCGGTCGGCCTGAAACTTTGACTTTGCACCGGTCGAGGTGCAACCAGATGACCCGACTGGCGCTTTTTGTTTCTAAGTGCTAGAAAAATAATAATTCTTTAAAAATTCATATCTCCGGTTCCCTTTATCCGATTTTATTCGTTATTGTGTCATTTTAAAGGTAAAAATATAAACTATTTTTACAAATTGGTTTTGGATTTTTAAACTGTTTCCTGTGTTTTATTTAATTACTGTTTTGTGATATTTGAATGCTTTACACACTGTCTCCTAAGTTAAGCCTTGACGCTCGTTGCCAAGCTACCAAGGGTTGAGCTGGGGTTAATTTACTGAGACCTAACTGGACCTAAGTGGAGGTTAGTGGCTTGTTTCTAGGTGTAGGTACCTACCTGCCCTTACCAATAACCCATTTTCCAACAGTGATGATTGAGGAAAGTCCAGGGTAGTGTCCAGTCTATTCGTATCACAGGTGCATTGTCCAAGGGGGCATTGGAAGGGGAGCAATGTCAGCTCAAGGTGGACAGGGTGACAGAGTGGGACACAAGGTTGACAATCAGGAGAGTCTTATTTTCTGGCGGGGGTCTTGGCAATAGTCTCTGGCTTCTGCCTGTTGGTCCTGTGGAGGGGCCTCCAGTCCACTAGCGGCAGCGGAGGTGGAGGGCTGTTCAGTAGTGTGGCTAGTGTCAGGGGCCCGGTGGTGTGCCAATGCCTCCCTCATAGTGTTGGCCATGTCTGTCAGCACCCCCGCAATGGAGACCAGGGTGGTGTTGATGTCCTTCAAGTCCTCCCTGATCCCCAGTTACTGTCCCTCCTGTAGCCGCATGTTCTCCTGCAACTTTTCTAGTATCTGGCCCAGCATGTCCTGGGAATGTTGGTATGCTCACAGGATCGTGGTGAGTGCCTCCTGGTGAGTCGGTTCACTGGGCCTGTCCTCCCCTGTGCACAGCAGTCCTCCCAGCTTCCTTGTTGTCCTGTGCCTCGGTCCCCTGACCTGTGTGCCCACTGCCACTGACCCCAGGTCCCTGATCGTCCTGAGTTTGTGGGGTGGCCTGGGGTCCCTTTAGTGCTGGGCACACTGCTGATTGACGTGTCCTGGGGACAGAGATATGGGCCCACTGGGTGGGTGCTGTGGTGGTGTTTCCTGAGTGGGGAGGCTCTGTGGTGGTGTGAGAGTGTGCCTGGGTAACCAACTGTCCGGAGATCCCTGATGGGCCAGGTTGGTCATCCAGATCCAGGCGAGCAGAGGTGCTGTCATCAATGTGGGCCTCTTCTATGGAGGGACTGGATGTTGCTGGCACCTCTTTGCAGATGACATTGGGTGGGTTACCTGTGGGGATATAATTGCAGTGTTATTGTTTCTGCGTGTGACATATTGTGCATGGGTGTGTTGCCCTCTATGGTTGAGATTGCCCTGGCAGCTTTGCCTTGTATGAGTTGTTATTTGGTGAGCTAGTGTGCATGCTTTAGTGATAGGTGTCCATGCAGGTCTGTGAGGGGTGTCAATGCATTGGTGTTGCATGCAGGGCTCAGCAATGGGAATAGTGGGTTGTGATGGTGGGGTGTGTGGGAAGTGGCGGAGTGATGGGAGTGAGTATGGGGGTATGGGATTGCATGCAGGTAGGGGGGTAATAGTAGTATAGAGTTGACCTGCCAGAGTCCAGTCCTCCTCCGACTCCTGGCAGGCCCTCAGGATGCATGATTGCCAAGACTTGTTCCTCCCATGTTGTTAGTTGTGGGGGAGGAGGTAGGGTCCACCTCCACTCCTCTGTACAGTGAATTGGTGTCTAGCTGCAATGAAATGTACCTTCCCCAATAGGTCATTCCACCTCTTCCTGATAATATCCCTTGTTCTGGGGTGCTGTCCCACGACGTTGACCCTGTCCACGATTCTACGCCATAGCTCCATCTTCCTAGCAATGGAGATCTGCTGCACCTGTGATCCAAATAGCTGAGGCTCTACCCAGAGGATTTCCTCCACCATGACCCTCAGCTCCTCCTCAGAGAATCTGGGGTGTCTTTGTGGTGCCATGAGTGTAGTGTGAGTGGTGTGTTTGAGGGTGTGTGGGGTGATGTGTTGGGGTGTGTGAGGTAGGGTGCGTGGGTGGTGTATAGATGATGGTGGTATGTGGCTCTGGTTCTGTGAGTGTTCTTGCTGTCTCTCTCTGGTAGCAATTAATTTTAGTTGTGAAGGGTTGTGGGTGATGTGGTGTGTGTTTTATAGTGGTGTGGGTGTGGTGTTTGTATGGGTATCAGGTGTGTGTAGTTTGAATTGTCCAATGCGGTGTGGTTTTGTTTGAGTATGTATATTTTGAGCACAACGGTATGTCCCGCCAATGGTTTACCACCATTGAATGTCCGCCACAGTGTTTCGTGGGTCATAAAGTTGTGGGCGTAGTTCTGTTGGCGTAACGGTGTGGGTTTGGATACCACCAGTTTATCACTGACCTTTGGGCAGGTGGACTTGTGTGTGTGGCTGTATAGTGACTGATTGGTATGTGTGTGTCTTAATATGGTTGGTGGCTATCCGCCGCTGCGGCGTTATGTTGGCAGCAGTCGGCATGGCGGTATGGGGGATTTACTGCTAATGTCATATGAGGGCCTAAATGTCCATTTCAAGCACAAAGTATCTAGTTTGCGTTCACAATCTCCACAAAGAACCGTAGAGGTGGAGATGCGTGGAAAGCTAGGAGGTGCGCATCGATTTCTCAAGCTGCACAAGGCGATGCGTCATTTAGTTTTCATGCAGTGATGGCTGTGTGTCGATTTCTGGCACTATCGCTGTGTCGATCTTCTCGTTGCGAAGTTGGGCTGAGTCTTTCCGGTTCGTCTTGCGGTGAATGATTCACCATGATGCAGGCTGAGCATCTTTTCAGACAAGCTGTGTGTTGATTTTCACCGTACAAGGAGCCCTTCCTAGTAGAGATGAAGTCTTTTTCATCCTGAGACTTCAGCGAACAGGGGCAAGCTCTATCCAAGCCCTTGGAGAACACTTCTTAGAACAGCCAGAGAGCAGCAAGGCAGCAGGGCAACAGCAAGAGATCAGTCCTTCATAGAAATCAGTCAGGTGAGTCCTTTAGGCAGCCAGGCAGTTCTTCTCAGCAGGTTTCAGATTCTGGTTCAGGTTCTCTTCTCCAGGGAGTATCTGAGTTGGTAGGGGCAAAGGCCCTGTGGAAATACCCAAATGTGCCTTTGAAGTGGGGGAGACTTCAAAGAGTGGCTTAGAAGTACACAAGGTCAGTTCAATCCTGTCTTCCAGGGTCCCGGTAGGGGGTGTGGCAGTCCTTTGTGTGAGGGCACGCTACTGTCCTTTGACATGCAAGTGTCAGGCCCTCTTCCTCCCAGCCATGGATCAAAATGCAGATGTATGCAAGTGAGGCTGAGTATCCTGTGTTTGGGGTGTGTCTGGGTGAATGCACAAGGAAGCTGTCAACTGAACTCAGCCAGACATGGATTGTAAGGCACAGAAGGATTTATGTGCAGAGAAATGCTCACTTTCTAAAAGTGGCATTTCTAAAATAGTAATATTAAATCCAACTTCACCAGTCAGCAGGATTTTGTATCACCATTCTGGCCATACTAAATGTGACCTTCCTACTCCTTTCAGATCAGCAGCTACCACTCAAACAATATATGAGGGTAGCCCTAATGTTAGCCTATGAAGGGAGCAGGCCTCACAGCAGTGTAAAAATGAAGTTAGGAGTTTTACACTACCAGGACATACACACTACATAGGTACATGTCCTGCCTTTTGCCTACACAGCACCCTGCCCTATGGCTTACCTTAGAGGTGTCTTATATGTAGAAAAAGGGGAGTTTTAGGCTTGACAAGTACTTTCAAATGGCAAGTCGAATTGGCAATGACACTGCACACACGGGCCTTTTAATGGCAGGCCTGAGACAAAGTTAAAGAGCTATTTAAGTGGGTGGCACAATCAGTGCTGCAGGCCCAATAGTAGCATTAACTCTACAGGCTCAGGGCACATATAGTGCGCTTTATTAGGTACTTATAAGCAAATTAAATAATCCAATTGGGTATGATCCAATATTACCATGTTAAAGGGAGAGAGCATATGCACTTTAGCACTGGTTAGAAGTGGTAAAGTGTGCAGAGTCTTAAAACCAGCAAAACAGTATCTAAAAAGTGGACGGAAGCAGGCAAAAAGTTAGGCGTGACCACCCTAAGGCTGTCAGGTCTAACAAAAGGCAATTACAATGGAGGTCAGCACCTAAAATGTTAAAAAAAGACAATTGATTGGTAGCCTCTTTCTAAATCAGTATCACTGAAAGCAAAGTTGAAAAGGTTGCCATTATTGGTTCTTTTGTACTGAGAGTACCATTCTTGTACTTGTGAGTTTAGATTTTCAGTGAGAAGGGAATATTTCTGATACTGACAAAACATTTGAAGAACAGCAAAGATTTACAGGTCTGTGAGTTAGGATGTACTTTTAAAACAAAAACATATTTTAAAAGGTTTATGTTTATAAAGTGGAGGAAACTGTGTAGGATGTACACAAGAGTAAAAGGGAATAAAAAAGGGAGGGTACATGATGATAATAAGGAAAAATACAGTGAACAGCAAATGAGGTAGAAATATTTATAAAGAGTCACAATAGTTATTTTATTAAGCATCTAAAATTAAAAAATTTTAGAAGTAGATGTAGATGATTGATTACAGTAAATAAATGAATGGAATATACAGGCAGGTACCCAGTTTTAGACTCACAAAAGTGATTATGATCACCATACTGATATAGCCAGAGGGTAACTGATACCCTGAGCAAGACAGGAGTAACTGTGCTGCATATAGATGTAAACAACTCTACATCCAGGTAAATAACTAGTCACCCACTGATTTAGCTACTGACATGCCTATTCTCAAAACCATAGAGTGCCTCACACATCCAGTGAGAGGGTGATATAGGCACTTACATAGTCACTCATATATCTACACATCTACACAGCCCTTATGTAACCAGCTCAAACAAAGCCACTTTTACACAAAATTACATACCCAACACTCACTAACACTGCCAGAAAGCAAACCATACAGACAGTTACATACCCATTTAGAAACCCATACGGTTACTAAGACAGGCAGTCATACACTGGCATAGTTTGTTAAAAATCTAGTGAGATAGTTGCAAAGGCACTGATACATTCACTCAGATAAGTACTCAAGTACTGATACTCCTAGTTGTTTATCCATACAGAAACTCATAAACACATTTATACATCCAATTTGAGAGAGTCACATTGTTACACATTGCATAACCACTGCACTTATAGACCCGGTTATTCCCTCAGAAAAATTACTTATGAACCCAAAAGTGGTATAGCTAAACATTAAGTGACACACTTGAAAAAATAATATGAACATCATACATATACACATTTACTCACCTATACACCCACTAACATACTCATTAACACTCTTGACCATCCACAGTGAGATTCACTCAAACACATATAAACCTGCCTAATACACTTACTCAGAAACAAACTTAAGTATTAACACACCTAGTCACTCATCCATAAACTAACTCATAGACACATTTATACATGCAAACTGATAGACTTAGACTGCCTGTTACATACTGAGATGAATTCTGATAAAGCCACTTAATTGCTTAATCTATGTAATTTAATACTATGTCATTTACATGTAAATGTATTGTTTTATTGGTTTTCAGACATCTATTTTTATTTACATAGGAATATTTATAATGCTAAAAAAGACAGAAACAAGAAAAAAACAGAAGAAAGAATACTACTTCCTTAAGACTCAGAGTGAACAGTGACATAATGCAGAGTATGTACTTAAAGAGCAAGAGCTGTTGGTAAGAAAACTAAGAGTGTTTCTTACAATTGTACTTGAAAAATGCAAAATGTGCTAAAACATATGCAAATAAAAAGTGAGGTTTGAAATCAGCTCAGAACATAGAATGAGTAAGCAACATGGAAAGTAAAAAATCTTACAAGAAAATAGACAGAAGCAATGTAAGTCAATACGAGCAAGAATGCTTCATAGTAGCATAACATAAAACACTATAAAAGCAGAAGGGAAGCACTGCAACAAAAACATCATATTGAGATTATAGTTGATAAATCATTTGCGAAGCAGAAACAGTTTATTTTGATACTGAACAGAATGAGAACACTGGATAAAACAATGTTGTCTATGAAGAGAATTTGAAATAAGACTTATTAATAAAAATAATTTTTATAAAGTTTTACAACATGAATGGAATGTCTAGTAATGAGCCTTTCTCTAATGAAGAAAGCTACTTTGAAGAGAATACAATAGTGCATGCAGTTGGAACAACTGGTCATTGCTATGAGGTAACAGATGGTATGCCCATTGCAAATTAGGAGATGGGTCCTAGAAATTTAGAGATATCTGAAGAGCCAAGCAAGGTGTAGCCAACTCTAGGTACACAAGTGAGAATGTAATAGTATTTGCAATGTTTGTCAGGAATCATTTGATGTATTAAGAACTTTCCTCCATGAATTTCCATGTAAAAGTTTGAAGCAGAAAATTGCAATTTTGCAAGGATTAGATTCGGTCCAAGTGAGGAATATACTCATTTACAAGGACAGTCACTGGCTTGCCTATTGAAGAAAGTATAAACAAACAACTTTCACAATTTCAGAATGTTAGTTGTTCATCACTCTTAATTGCAAACTATAATTAGGAGACTTTACTTTGTATAAAGTCCAACATTGTGCTTAGGAGAAATGAATATCACTCTTGTATGGTACCCCATCTAGACAAAGTTTGTGAAGATGTTCAGTTGTGTTTTTTTGGTCTTGAAGAGGAGTCTAGGGAAAATGAGGAGTTGGTATATGCAGGTATAGAGACACACAACACAGATATCAGTATTGATGACTTTGCACAACAACTTGAAAAGTTTCATGCAGCTTCTACTGAGAAACCAAACTGTGTCCGTATTTGTTTTTGACACACTCACTAGTAAAGCAAAACTCAAAATGTTAATTTGTTTGCAAAAACTGAACAAGAAAACAAAGATAAGTGGCTCGAATATGCTGGGTATTTGTTTGTGGAGGAACGCTTTGACTTCGCAACAAGACAAATTATATATATTGCTATGATAACTTAGAGGACAACAACATGCCTGCCAGAGCAATATATAACAAGTTAGAGTTGGTTTCAATCCCAGAAGAACTTCAACATTTAAATATTTATGAATCAATATTGAGACAAGTTGCAAACACTTTTCAAGCAATAATTTGTATAGAAAAAAAACTGGGAAACTACCAATGATTGCACTTCAGAAAGCCCTCAAAGGTAGAGTTGTCTACATGCCTTTAGACTTTAAACAGAATACTGAAACTGTGGCTGTATATAGAGATATAGAAGAACCACTTGTTATTCTAATGAAAGATGTGCTGACAAAAAAAAGGAACCTGGCAAGAACTAGTGGATGTAAATAAAGTAACAAAAGCTATATTGTACCTGAAACAAAATAATGTATATTACAAAGATGTAGATGTTGTTGTATATGAAAGGTGTATGGAGAGCGAAATGTTACCATCAAGTGAACAGATTGGAAAAGTGGATAGAAGTAAATCAGACGAAATACATGAGCACTACAGTATTCATCCACTGAAGTTCAAAAGAAACTGTGGGGGATACTATTAATCTGTATCAGATGCAACAAATGAAACAAGCTCCAATTAGTGTGTGGGGGAAAAGCTAAGAGACTTGCTGTTTTATACAACTATTTCCAACTTGAGTAGGTGGGAGGTGTTATGACTACCAAGTGCAAATACCAGCAGCTGAGTACAGGTCAACCAGATTATATTCAGAGGGTGCTAGGTTTTATCAAAGTATTCTGTATATATTCTATTCATTATTTGAAAGTGATTTGCCTGGACTTTCATATGCTCTTAACCACATACTTGAGACAGTAGTTTTTCTACAGAAACGTTCAACTTTCTGCAAAAAAAAGTGATGACAAATTTTGTGGAAAGGATGAAAAGTTGGAATATATTTTGGTAAATTGTATGGTGTGTCAACAAGGGCCCAAAGAGCATTGAAAAAGTCATCATGTTGAACTGAAATGCATGTTGTGAAATTTAGGTGTAACTACTTGTTTGTGACCCTCTGTTGCACAGAGTATTCATGAGATGACTTACTTGACTTTTTGATAGAAGCAAACTCTAGCATTTAGGACATTAATTAGAAGACCCTAGGAGAACTTTGTTCTTTGGATCCTGCAAATGTTTGTAGATATTATAGCCACAGATTTCAAGCCATTCTATTCCAAATTTTCAACAAAAAAATCCACCTCTTGGAGAAATTACTAATTTCTTTTGGCGCAAAGAGTACCAAGCAAGAGGTGCTCTTCATATTCATATGCTCTTATGGATAGGAATCTAATCAATAAAAGATGTACCAAAATTTCTAACAGACACAGATGAGTCGATACTGTCTACAGTATGTGACGTGCAATCCCAAAAGACAGTCTTCAAACAGCAAGTTCTGTACTTTCAAACACAAAGATGTGGTAAATACTGTCATCAGAAATACAGAGCTAAAGGAACATTTTACAATAATTGCCATTTTGGATTTCTAAGACTTGTAATTTCCAAATTAAGAGTAAACAGTTTTTTGTCTGCAGCGAGATATACTCTTACTTTAAAATTACAGAAAAACACATACATCCTGGGAAGAACAGAGGACTCTAAATATATTAATGACTACAATCTTGTCATTCTCAAAACATGGAATGCCAATACGGATATTCAGTTTATAGTGGATAACTCCACAGCTATTTCTTGCTATATGGCTTCATATATCAGAAAATCAGAGAAGACAGAGATAAAGGATATGTGAGAGGAGATGTCTGCTGAAAAGTTTCTCAACAAGAAATTGTTCATCTTCAATTTGAAGATGCTCTCATGTAGAAAAATTGGATCCTATGAGTGCTGTGACCAAATACACGCAGCTAGTTGATACATAAGTGTGATAAAACAGGGCTGAATGCAGAGGCCCCCTAACATTTTGCCCACATTTTCCACTTTTTGTTGGTGTTTTCCTGACTCTGATGGTGCCCTGAGTTCTGCTAATGAGCCCCAGGGCCTGTGCTCTGTGTCAAATGAGTATGCAAATTAGGCTTATTAAAATTGGCTATGTCAAACTACTATAAGTCCATAGTATATGGTAGTGCATGTAGGTTTAGGGACCCCAGCATAGGTAGTGCACCGCTGAGGTGCCCCGTCTCATTGTAAAGGCAGGCCTGCCTTGCTGGCTGCTTTTAAACTAAAGTTATATGGAAATTTAACTTTGGAATTAAAAATACTTCCAAAGTCTTAACCTATCCTATTTTTAAACAAGTTACACCTAAGGTGTGCCCTATGTGCTCCTACTGTTCGGTGTCATGTAACTATAAGCAGGGACCTTATAAAAATAGTTTTATGAGCCCTGGTGAGGTAAAATAGCCAAATTAATTTTCCCTCATTGTAGTGAATGGGCTCCATAGGCTAAAATGGGGATTCTTTATTTTAATTATAAAAGTCCTATTAAGTGTCAACTACCTCGAGTTTAAATCCAATTCATTGTTATAATAAATCCCACAACTTACAATTGTTGGATTTAATATAACTAGTTCAGGTAAAGAGTTTTAAACTCTAACTAAAAAGTTGCAAACTTCAGCTATGTAGTGCCCATCTCTGATTGGCCAGCCTCTGACAGCCAGTCTGCCTTGATGAGGTGTAGAGTGGCCTGGGCTGAACACAAAGCATATGCCTGGGGGAGGAGATCTGCCTTAGTAGATGGAGAAGTAGAAAGGGGGCAGGGCTGCCAAACTGGTCTTAAAGGGCAGTGAAAGACATTTGTAGCAACCCACTGTCACATAGGTTCTCATCATGCTAATGAGGCTACTGGATTTGGGAAACAGGATCACATGGATTATGGCTACTAAGTAGAATTCCTCACCACATAACGCTGTTGGACGAATCCGGGTTCTCCAGCTAACTAGCAGTGCCTCATCTCGAGCCGAGATGATTTTGGCAACCAGGCACATGACAAGATGACTCATCAGAGGAATTGTGGTCAATCAGATCCCATCCCTTTCTCTCAGATACCAAAAGTCTCATGCAGGCAAAGACAACAGAGGCATAGTATAGTTCAGTAAGGATTTATTGAACTAACTGCTCATTAGATAAAAAGGCATATATTGCAATAACTAGGATAATGAAACACAATAAAAGCAAATAGATTACTAAATCAATCAATCAAACAGAGTTTATATAGCACAGCTACTCACCCGTTAGGGTCTCAAGGCGCTGGGGAGGGTGTAGCGTGTACGGATGTGGATTAAAAAAGCCATGTCTTCAGTTCCTTCGTGAAGCTGGGGAGGGAGGTGGTTTGTCTGATATGCATGGGTAGGGTGTTCCAGGTGGTGGTGGGTTTTCCTGATGCTGGGTACTTCTGTGAGAGACAGCTGGGCTGAGCACAGGGCTCTGTGGGGTACATGGAAGTTGAGTTGCTGGTTAAGGTAGGTAGGTCTGGTATTGTGGAGGGCTTTGTGTGCCTATGTGAGGATTTTGAAAGTGATACTTTTCTCAATGGGGAGTCAGTGCAGTGTGCGTAGATGTTGTGAGATGTGGCAGAGTCGGGGTGGGTCGAGGATCAATGTGGTGGCAACGTTCTGGATGTTTTGCAATTTACGGGTGAGTTTTTTTATGATTCCGGCGTAGAGTGCCTTACCCTAGCCCAGTCTGCTGGTGATGAGGGCATGTGTGACGGTCTTTCTATGCTCGAGGAAGATCCATTTGAAGGTCTTGCATAGGAGGCGGAGGGTAAGGAAGCAGTTGGAGGTGACTGCAATGATCTGATGGTTCATGGTGAGGTCGGGGTCCTGGATGATTTTGAGGTTGCAGGCATCGCTGGCGGGGGTGGATGGGTTTCAGAGGGTGGGTGGCCACAAGGAATCGCACCATGCGTTGGGTAGGGGGCCCAGGATGAGTACCATGGTTTTGTTTGTGTTGAGTTGAAGGCAGCCATCTCTTATCCACTTGGCGGCTGCTTTCATGTCCAAGTGGAAGTTGTGTCTAGCCTTGTCTGGTTCGTTGGCAAGGGAGACGATGAGTTGGGTGTCTTCGGTGTAGGAGGTGATGTTTATTCCGTAGCTTCTGATGATGGTGGCTAGCGGGACATGTAGATGTTGACCAGCATGGGGCTGAGGGAGGATTCTTCAGACACTCTGGAGGTGGTGGGCATGGATTCTACGTGAAAGGGGGCAAGTCTCACTCGTTGCGTTCAGCTAGAGAGGAAGGATTGGATCCACTCGAGGGTCTTGTCTCTAATGCCGGCTTTGTGGAGTCTTCTTAGCAGGGTGTGATGGGAGACTGTTTGAACGCTGCTGAGAGGTCAAGCAGGATGAGTGTCGTCGTCTCTCCCTTGTCCAGTAGGGAGCGGATGTCATCTGTTGCGGACAGGAGGGCCATTTTGGTGTTATGGTTTGACCTGAATCTGGATTGGAAGATTTTGAGGATGCTGTGGCTTTCTAAGAACGTGGTGAATTGGCTGTCGACTGCTTTTTTTATGACTTTCACAGGAAATTGAAGTAGGGAGATGGGCTTGAAGTTTTTGAGGTCAGTGGGGTCAGCCAATGGTTTCTTGAGGAGGGGCTTGATCTCGGGGTGTTTCCAGTCACTGGGGAAGGTGGCGGCAGCCTGTGAGCAGAGTGTATGGTCTTCATGGTTTTCAATGTACCTTCAGTTGAGAAGAGTGTCCAGGTGGAGATTGTGGGTTTGTTGGTGTCAGTGGTTTGACTGGGGTTCAGCGCATTGGTTGTCCTTATTGAAGCTGTTATAGATGGTCTTGATTTTGTGGTGGGAGTAGGTGTTGAGTCTGTCACATAGTTCCTGTGAGGGTGGGATGTCCGTTGTCTCGCTGTTGGCTTGGGCAAACTCCTTGATGATGTTGAAGAGTTCCTTGCTGTTGTGTGCTTGTGAGGAGATCCTGTCTTGGATAGCCTTCTTTCTAGTGTTTCTGATAAGTTGGTAGTGTGCGGTGGTGGCGGCTTTGATGTTGCTATGGCTTCTGGGGATTTAGACTTTCTTTACAACCCGGGCGGTCAGTGATAAAGTGGCGGTAATACCGTCAACAGGCTGGCTGTAACTACCGCCAAATGGCAGAAAGATCTCCGAAAGACAGCCAATGTACCACACCGACCGCCAGGGCGGAATCAACAGCCACTGCAGCGGTAGCCACCTATAGCCAGGCGGAAGTCAATGTTCTGCTCACCATATTATGACATGCCAAACAGCCACCTTTTCTGGGGCAGTACCAACAACATCAAAAGCCTGTTGGAAACTGAGCTCAGAAGGGAAAGGACTCACCACTGGAGACACAAGGAACCTACACGCCGCCATGGAACCTGAACTGCATGTCTTCCTGATGATCTTCTACATACCGCTCCACCACGAACACCAATGCCGATGAAGACGATGACGGGAAGTACAGCCGCCTAGCACACAAGGGAGGGGGAGGAAAACTAGAGTGACACACACACAACACACACACACACCATACACACAACCAGATGCATTAAAAAACAAACTGACCTTGTAGCTCGGCTGAAGAATGCAAGGACAAAACAATTTCAAAAAAGTGAATGTAATGAGATCAACACAGTATGGAAAATAAAATAGGCAAGATAATAGATATATACAAATGTACAGAAAAAGGGACACAGCCCAGTCCACAATGTTCATAGGCCACATAGCCACAGGCCAAAGTCCAAGGCCGCACATGTCAACTGCTTCAACACGGAGAGAACACTGCAGGGGAATCAGTTGGTAAATAGGCAGGCACCTCGGGGGGACAGGGGACTGGGGGGCACCTCAGCCAGGAGATGCTACTAGACCACTGGTTCTGGAGGGGGCAATGTAGGAAGGTAGCCTCTTTCTAGCCTTGTTACCCCACTTTTGGCCTATTTGTGAGTATATGTCAGGGTGTTTTTACTGTCTCACTGGGATCCTGCTAGCCAGGGCCCCAGTGATCATAGTGGAAACCCTATGTTGTCAGTGTGTTTGATATGTATCAATGGGATCATGCTAGCCAAGACCCCAGCGCTCATAAGTTTGTGGTCTATATGTGTTCCCTGTTTGGTGCCTAACTGTATCACTGAGGCTCTGCTAACCAGAACCTCAGTGTTTATGCTCTCTCTGCTTTTAAAATTGTCACTGCAGGCTAGTGACTAATTTTACTATTTCTAATTGGCACATTGGAACACCCTTATAATTCCCTAGTATATGGTACCTAGATACCCAGGGTATTGGGGTTCCAGGAGATCCCTGTGGGCTGCAGCACTTCTTTTGCCACCCATAGGGAGCTCGGACAATTCTTACACAGGACTGCAACAGCAGCCTGAGTGAAATAACGTCCACGTTATTTCACAGCCATTTTACACTGCACTTAAGTAACTTATAAGTCAGCTATATGTCTAAACCTCACTTAGTGAAGGTTAGGTGCAAAGTTACTAAATGTGAGGGCACCCTCGCACTAGCCAAGGTGCCCTCACATTGTTCAAGGCAATTTCCCCGGACTTTGTGAGTGCGGGGACACCATTACACCTGTGAACTACATATAGGTCAATACCTATGTGTAGCTCACAATGGTAACTCCAAAAATGGCCATGTAACATGTCTAGGATAATGGAATTGTCCCGCCAATACCATTCTTGTATTGGGGGGACAATCCCATGCATCCCCGGGGCTCCAGCATGGACCCCGGGGTCTGCCAAGCTAGATCTCTGGGGTTTTCTCTGCAGCTACTGCTGTTGCCAACCCTCAGAGAGGTTTCTGCCCCCCTGGGGCCTGGGCAGCCAAGTTCCAGGAAGGCAGAACAAAGGATTTCCTCTGAGAGAGGGTGTTACACCCTCTCCCTTTGGAAATAGGTGTTAAGGGCCTGAGAGGAGTAGCCTCTCCTGGCCTCTGGACATGCTTTGAAGGGCACAGATGGTGCCCTCCTTGCATAAACCAGTCTACACCAGTTCAGGGATCTCCCAGCCCCTGCTCTGGCGTGAAACTGGACAAAGAAAAGGGGAGTGAGCACTCCCTTGTCCATCACCACCCCAGAGGTGGTGCTCAGAGCTGCTCCAGTGTGTCCCAGACATCTGCCATGTTGAATGCAGAGTTGTGAGGGCACAATGGAGACCTCTAAGTTGCCAGTGCCAGCAGGTGATGTCAGAGACTCTTCCTGATAGGCTCTTACATGGTTAGGCAGCCAATTCTCCTCTGAGGGCTATTTAGGGTCTCTCCTTTGAGCTTCTCTTCAGATAACAAATGCAAAAGCTCACCAGAGTTCCTCTGCATTTCTCTCTTTGACTTCTGCCAAGGATCGACCGCTGACTGCTCTAGGATGCCTGCAAAACCTCAACAAAGTAAAAGAAAGACTACCAGCAACGTTGTAGCGCATCATCCTGCTGGCTTTCTCGACTGTTTCCTGGTGGTGCATACTCTGAGGGCTGTCTGCCTTCACCTTGCAGTGGAAGCCAAGAAGAAATCTCCAGTGGGTCGATGGAATTGTCCCCCTGCTAACGCAGGCACCAAATTTCTGCATCACCGGTCCACTAGGTCCCCTCTCATCTTGACGAGCGTGGTCCCTGGAACACAGGAGCTGGATCCAAGTTACCCCGACAGTCCAGTTTTCCTTCTGTCCAAATTTGGTGGAGGTAACTCCTTGTCTCCCAACGTCAGACAGTAATCCTGTGTACTGCCTGATCTGTAGATGCTAGGGCTCCTGTGCACTTTTGTAAGACTTCCTTCATGCACAGCTCAGCCCAGGTCCCCAGCATACAGTCCTGCATTGCCCAACTCACTGAGTTGACCTCTGACTTCGTGGGACCCTCCTTTGTTGTACTGAGATGACCGCCATGCTCAGATCTTCTGAATGCCTGTTCAGGTGCTTCTGTGGGTGCTACCTGCTTCTGCATGGACTCTCTCTATTGCTGAGTGCCTTCTCTGTCTCCTCCTCCAAGGGGTGACCTCCTGGTCCTTCCTGGGCCCTGGCAGCACCCAAAACCTTCAACCATAACTCTTGCAGCTAGCAAGGCTTGTTTGTGGTATTTCTGCGTGGAAACAACTCTGCATCCTCCAGCACACTGTGTGACATCTTCTGACCAAAGGAGAAGTTCCTTACATCTTCCATTTTTGCAGAATCTTGAGCTTCTTCCACCCAGAGGCAGCCCTTTTGCACCTTCATCCGGGGTTTAGTGGGCTCCTGCCCCCCCGGACACCTTTGTGACTCTTGGACTTGGTCCCCTTCCTTTGCAGGTCCTCAGGTCCGGGAATAGATCTTCAGTGCTTTGCATGCAGTTGTTGTCTTTGCAGAATCCCCTATCTCGACTTTACTGTCTTTCTGGGGTAGTAGGGTAACTTTACTCCTACTTTTCAGGGTCTTGGGGTGGGGTATCTTGGACACCCTTATGTTTTCTTACACTCCCTGCGACCCTCTACACACTACACTAGGCCTGGGGTCCATTGCTGGTTTGCATTCCTCTTTTGGAGTATATGATTTGTGTTGCCCCAGGCCTATTTTCTCCTATTGCATTCTATTGTGTTCTACAGTGTTTGCACTACTTTTCTAAGGGCCAGATGTAGCAAAAAGAAAATTTGCGAGTTGCAAATTGCGAGTCCATGCAACTCGCAATTTGCAACTCGCAAATTGGTATGCACTACGGTGTCTCAGACACCGTATGCGAGTCGCTATGGGGTCGCAATGACCTGCCTCATTAATATTAATGAGGTGGGTCGCAAATTGCGGCCCCATAGCGAGTCTAGACACTCACAAACATGGAGGCCTGCTGTCGTCAGCAGACCTCCATGTTCGTGACTGCTTTCTCAATAAAGCTTTTTTTTTTTTTTTTAAGTGTAGCCTGTTTTCCTTAAAGGAAAACGAGCTGCACTTAAAAAAAAAACGAAACCTTTAGGCCCGTATTTATACTTTTTGAAGCCGGCGTATGGAAAAAATGGCGTTAGGGCGTCTTAAAAATGGTGCAAGTCAGGTTGACGCCAAAAAATCGTCTTAACCCGATTTGCGCCATTTTAAACGACGCCCAGACGCCATTTACGTGACTCCTGTCTTAGTAAAGACAGGAGTCATGCCCCCTTGCCCAATGGCCATGCCCAGGGGACTTATGTCCCCTGGGCATGGTCATTGGGCATAGTGGCATGTAGGGGGGCACAAATAAGGCCCCCCTATGCCACCCAAAAAAAAAAAAAAATTATACTTACCTGAACTTACCTGAATGTCCCTGGGATGGGTCCCTCCATCCTTGGGTGTCCTCCTGGGGTGGGCAAGGGTGGCAGGGGGGGTCCCTGGGGGCAGGGGAGGGCACCTGTGGGCTAATTTTGAGCCCACAGGCCCCTTAACGCCTACCCTGACCCAGGCGTTAAAAAGTGGCGCAAATGCGGGGTTTTTTGACCCGACCACTCCCGGGCGTGATTTTTGTCCGGGAGTATAAATACGACGCATTTGCGTCGCCGTCATTTTTTTAGACGGGAACGCCTTCCTTGCATCTCATTAACGCAAGGAAGGCGTTCACGCAAAAAAATTACGCTATTTGCCCATACTTTGGCGCTAGACGCGTCTAACGCCAAAGTATAAATATGGCGTTAGTTTTGCGCCAAATTTGCGTCGAAAAAAACGACGCTAATTCGGCGCAAACGGAGTATAAATATGCCCCTTAGTTTCGGTATTTTTTCAGGGCAGGTAGTGGTCCCTTGGACCACTACCTGCCCTGAAAAAATAATATTGGGTCCATTCGCAAAGGGAAAGTGGTCCCATGGGGACCCCTTCCCATTTGCGAGTGGGTTACCATCCACTTGAAGTGGAAGGTAACTGCAACACCCTTTGCGACCGCATATGCGGTCGCAAATGGTATTGCATGCCACTCTGAATCGCATATAGGAAGGGAACACCCCTTCCTATTTGCGATTCTGAAATGCATATTGCGAGTCGGTCCCGACTCGCAATATGCATTTCTGCATAGCAAAGAGGCATTTGCGCCTCGCAAACGGCGATTTTCGCCGTTTGCGACGTGCAAATCCTTTGCTACATCTGGCCCTAAGTGTTTTACTTACCTGATTCTGGTTTGTGTGTATATTTTGTGTATATTACTTACCTCCTATGGGAGTATGTCATCTGAGATACTTTTGGCATATTGTCACTAAAAGAATGTGCCTTTATTTTTTGTAACTCTGAGTATTGTGTTTTCTTGTGAGATAGTGCTATATGATATAAGTGGTATAGTAGGAGCTTTGCATGTCTCCTAGTTCAGCCTAAGCTGCTCTGCTATAGCTACCTCTATCAGCCTAAGCTTCTAGAACACTACAAATCAACTAATGAGGGATAACTGGACCCGGCACAAGGTGTAAGTACCACTAGGTACCCACTATAAGCCAGGCCAACCTCCTACAGGCAACATGCCCTGTGCTTGATCCTGGGGAGTCATGGGCCACAGTCTCTCAGGTGGGTATCTTGCCACTGGTTCTGGAGGGGGCAACATGCCCTGAGCTTGAGCCTGGGGATTGATGGGCATGTGGGTGTCTTACCCACTGGTTCTCTAGGGGCCAAGGTGCCCTGTGCTTGATCCTGGAGAGTCATGGGCCACAGTCTCTCATGTGGGTGTCTTGCCCACTGGTTCTGGAGTGGGCAAAATGTCCTTAGCTTGATCCTGGAAAGTGATGGGCATGTGGGTGTCTTACCCACTAGTTCTGGAGGAGGCAACATGCCTTGAGCTTGATCCTGGGGAGTGCAAGGCCACAGTCTCTCAGGTAGGTGTCATACTCACTGGATTTGGAGGGGCAGACTGCACAGTGGCCCAGGGAGGCAGGATTACATACCGTCCACCGGCGGTGATGGCTGCACAGTGTTGGTGGTGCAGCTGGGGGGGAGGCACATACCCATCCCCTGCAACATCAGACGGCTGCACAACCATGGGTGGTGGTGGGGGCTCCATTACAGTTCCTGGCCCAGGCCCCTTGATCTTCTTGCCTGCTGTTACAGACTCCTTGATCTTCCTGGCTGCTGGGGCAGGCTCCTATCCCTTCTTGCCTGCTGGTGCAGGCTCCTTGGTCTTCTTGACTGCTGGTGCAGGCTCCTTTCCCTTGAGGCTACCAGGTGCATGCTCCTTCATCTTCAGGATATGTGGCCTGGATCCCTTTCCACCACAAGTGGGTATGGTGACGACTGGGCACATGGACTGTGTGGCTTGGGTGCTTGGCTGGGTTCTTCCTACCCTGCCCATACGTGCAGGACAGGGGGGGTTGAGAAGAGTTCAATGGTAGATAGGAAAAGTTGTTTAGGGACATTGGGGTGGGAAGAGGGAGAAGGAATGGGAGTGAAGGGAGAGGGAGTGGTTGTTGGAGGTGTCTGTCTGCTACTTTTGGGTACAGGCGCATGGGCTGTATGATGTTGTGAGGTGGATGACATTTGGGTGTCTGAGTTCTTGCGTTTGTGTTCTTTAAGAGGGTGGGACAGACACAGTGGAAGAGGACATAGGAGACGTGTGCATGGCTGTTGTCGAGGTGTCTGCCAGTGAGATGTGTGTTCTGTTTAGTGTGGTGATGATGCTGGTAGTGTATGATGATGTAGTGCATGCAGGTGTGAGTGTGGACAGATCTGGGTGGGAGGTGGAGGAGGAGGAAGAGGGGGAGACAGTGGAAATATTGAATGTTGGTGTGTCTGCAACTGGATGGTGTTTGTGTGAGTACCTGTGGGATGAAGTGTGGTGCTTGTGTTTGCCTATGACACTTTTGTGTGTTGTCTTGTGTGCATGCTCGTCTGCCTGTGTGCTTGGGATGGGCTTGAGGAGAATGGGACTGGGCAGTGAAAGTTGGGGGGAGGGTAGAAACAGGGACAATGGCTGCCATCAGAGAGGAGGCCAGAGCCTGAATCGATCTCTGTTGGCCCACCAATCCAGTGTGAATGCCCTCCAAGAATACATTATTAGTTTGTTGCAGCCTGTGGATAACATTCCCAATGGTTGACTCTACAGAGATGGATCTCAGGAGGTCAATAGCCTCCTCACTCAGGGCAGCAGGGCTAACTGGGGCAGGGCCTGAGGTGCCTGGGGCAAAGGAGATGCCCACCATCCTGGGTGAGCAGGCAAGGACAACTCACTGAGGGGCTGCTGGGAAAGGCGGTGCTGGTACAAGGGGTGGCGGCTGTACCTGTAGCTGGGGTGGCCACAGAAGTGTTCACCACCACCAAGGCGCTTCCATTGGGGGAGGTATCTCCGCCGTGGTGCTCCCCTCGCCCTCTGCCTCATTGGTGCCCTCAGGGTCGGTGGGCTCTGCCTCCTGGGTCCTGTTGGATTCAGCTTCCTCCGTCGCCGGTGCCTCTGCTCCTCCACCAGATGATGCTAATGCACATAAGGACATGATGAGAAAACAAAAACGGGGGGGAAGAGAAAAAGGATATACTTGGTCAATGGCTGCACCAACACCACCATTGGTGTACACAGCACCCTCACACACAAGGAACAGGCCTATGCAATTTGCCATAGCACTACCAGAGAAATAGTTAGCGGCCAAGGCATGAGGAAAGGCACACACTGCCAAATGCAGAACACCTGGTACCCACGCAGCCCTGGCCAGTAGTAGATGCCTACAAGCGAAGTAGCAAGATTTTCCCTTCTTAACCCTAGCCACCAGGGTACCTATGCTGCAATGTCAGGCCTGGCCTAGGGGCACCCACTGGCACACTTCCCCCACCCGGATACCAACCTACCATGTGTAAGTTGTAATGATGGGCACTGCACTTACCCCCTTGTGGCTGCTGTGAGGTCCTTCCACCGTTTGCGACAGTGGGAGCTCTACCTGCCATAGACCCCCATTTTCCACACCTCCTTGGCGATGGCATGCCATGTACCCTTCTTTTGATGGGCGCTGACCTGCAGAGACAATAGACACAGGAAAATAGATTTAGACAAACAGTCCTGCCAGTCAAATATATGGCCCACGTACCGTTTCCATCACCATTTACACACAGATGCCCCAGCCCACAACCTGTACACTGCCCAGAGGACATCCACCCACCCCCTTACACATGGCCTTCACACACACCACTCCATGCATTCACTTACCTGTTGGTCTGGAGGCCCATAGAGCAGTCCGTACTGGGGTAGGACCCCAGCCACCAGTATCTCCAACTCCTCAATTGTGAAGGCTGGGGCCCTTTCCCCAGTCACACGGGCCATGGTAGGTTCCAGACACAGGTCACAGCAGCACATGCAGTATAGGTCCTCTCCTGTGGAAGGTCAGGAAACAAGTGAGGAATCAGATAGAAAATGGCGGTCACATCCACGGCGGTGCATACCGTCACCACCGGCGTAGATTACCATTTGCCACTGTAACCCATAGGACCCAATTATAACTAATGAGGAGTTGCACTGCGGTTTGCAACCGCCTCCCACAATGGCGCACAATATCCTCAGAAATACCTCACTTCCACCTTTCCCTTCACACAGAACAGGCGGAGGCCATTTTGAGTGGGGGCAGGCTCTGGAAAATTGCTGCGTCACTGGTGATATTAAGACATACTGGGCAGATGAAACTGACCCTTTAAAAGTTAACAGAATGCAAAGTTGTGTTTTAGCTCCATTGTTCAGTTTGTGACTGGCTCCTCACTCTTTTGTCCCTTAGATTCCTACTGCTGCAGATGAATAGGACATGGAGACATATCCCCGTGTACAGACCCCTGGTGGACTTGGCAAACACTGGAGGACAGGCACATTATCCTCAACTATAGACTTTACAGGGCTACAATCACAGAGCTGTGTGCCAAACTGGAGCCTGACCTGATATCTGGTATCGGTCATCCCACTGGGATCCCCTCTCTTGTGCAAGTGCTATCTGTACTCCATTTCCTAGCAACTGGTTCTTTCCATGTGACAGTGAGCTTGGCAGCAGGAATGTTACAGCCAATGTTCTCAAACGTGCTGACAAGAGTGTTTGCCCTGATTAAACACATATGCAGCAACATTGTTTTCCCCCAGGTTGAAGATTTGGCCACAGTGAAGGCCGAGTTCTATGCAATGGGACATATCCCTAAGATAATTAGGGTGATTGAAGGTACACATATTGCATTTGTCCCCCTTCACCAGAATGAACAGCTTTCAGAAATCTGAAGAGTTTGAACTCTATGAATGTACAGATGGTGTGTCTTGCGGACCAGTACATCTTCCATGTCAATGCTAAGTATCCTGGGTCGGTGCATGATGCCTTTGTCCTGAGGAATAGCAGCATCCCAAATGTGATGGGCCAACTACAGAGGCACAGGATGTGGCCAATAGGTGAGCCCTGGTTTCCACCCAGTGTATGTTGGTGTGTGGGCATGGTGTGGGCCATTAGGGATAGTGTGTGGCTAAATGATGTCCCTCAATATTTCAGGAGACTCTGGTTACCCCAACCTATCATGGCTGTTGACCCCTGTGAGGAATGCCAGGACAACGGTAGAAGAACAAGCCCATGAGTGAACCAGAAGGATAATTGAAAGGACCTTTGATCTCCTGAAGGCCAGGTTCCGGTGCCTCCATCTGACAGTTGGATCCCTGTGCTACTCACCCAAGAAGCTCTGACAGATAGTGTTGGAATGCTGCATGTTGCATAACCTGGCCCTCAGAGGCCATGTCACATTCCTGCAGGAGGAGGAGGCTGGATATGTCCGTGTGCCAGCAGTGGACCCTGTGGACAGTGAGGATGAGGAGGCAGAGAATGATGAAGATGAGTAAAACAGAATATCTGTGATCAGACATTACTTCCAATGACACACAGGTAGGGCAGTGTTACTTCACATTTCAAAGATATTTGCTTGAATTTCTGGCACACTGGCATGCTGATATTTCCCACTTCTATTCTCACTTACTGTTCCCTCTAGCAATTCATTTTGCAGATGTTGGTGACCTCACATATACTCCTGGTGTGATCACTGCAGCCAGCTACCGATCATTATTCTATGCTCATTTCCTGTACAGTTGAATTGCAATGTTTGTACCTGTTTCAATTAATGCATAATTGATATACATGACATTTTCAAAGGGTGTTTATTGAAGTGTTAAAATATAGAGGGGCAAGTGCAATGGGATGGGGTGATGATGGAGGAAAGTCCAGGGTATTATTCCAGTCTGTTTGTAGCACAGTTGCGTTGTCCAAGGGGACATAGGAAGGGGAGCAATGGAAGTTCAAGGTGGACAGGGTGACACAGTGGGACACAAGGGTGACAATCAGGAGAGAATCATTTCCTGGCGGGGATCTTGGCAAGTGTATCTGGCTTCTGTCTGGATCACAGGGAACGTTTGCGGGGCGGTTCTCCTTCTGCAAGGGGAGGGGTGCTGGTGGCCTGTGAGTCTTGTGGCGGGGCCTCCTGTCCTCTAGCGGTAGCGGAGGTGGAAGGCTGTTCAGATGTCTGGCTAGTGGCAGGGGCCCGCTGTGTAAGACTGCCTCCCTCATAATATTGGCCATGTCTGCCAGCACTCCTGCTACGAAGATCAGGGTGTTGTTGATGGCCTACAAGTCCTCCCTGATTCCCTGGTACTGTCCCTCCTGCAGCCGCCTGTTCTCCTGCACATTGTCTAGGATATGGCCCATTGTGTCCTGGGAATGTTGATGGGCTCCCAGGATCTCTGCAAGTGCCTCCTGGAGATTCAGTTCCCTGGACCTGTCCTTCCACTGGCGCACAGCAGTCCTCCCAGTTTCCCTGCTGGCCTGTGCCCCTGTCCCCTGATCTGTATGCCCACTGCCACTGATTGTCTTGGGTATGAGGTGTGGCCTGGGGACCCCGTACAGGTGGACACACTGCTGATTGATGTGTCCTGGGGACATAAGTGTGGGTATGCTAGGTGGGTGCAGTGGTGGTGGTGTTTCCTGATGGGGGAGGCTCTGTGGTGGTGTGTGACTGGGCCTGGGTAACCAGCTGTCCAGAGGTCCCTAATGGGCCAGGTAGGTCATCTAGATCTTGAAGACCAGAGAGTTGCTGCCATCACTGTGGGCCTATTCATTTGGGGGACTGGATATTGCTGGCACTTCCTCTCCACTGAAATTGGCTGGAGTATCTGTGGGAATGTAAATGATGTGTTATGATTTCTGTGTCTGACATATTGTGCATTCGTGGCTTGCCCTCTTTGGCTGTATTTGCCATGGCAGTTTTCGCTTGTCTCGTTGGTGTATAGTGGGACAGTTAGCTCTATAGTGTGCATGCTTTAGAGATGAGTGTCCATGCAGGGCTGTGAGTGGTGTCCATGCATTGGTAGAGCATGAAGGCCTTGGCAATGAGATGGGTGAGATGTGATGGTGAGGTGTGTTGGATGGAGTGGAGTGATGGGAGTGAGTGATGGCATGCAGGTGGGGG
This sequence comes from Pleurodeles waltl, assembly GCF_031143425.1. Taxonomy (NCBI): domain Eukaryota; kingdom Metazoa; phylum Chordata; class Amphibia; order Caudata; family Salamandridae; genus Pleurodeles; species Pleurodeles waltl. The sequence continues at coordinate 1,445,640,119 of NC_090444.1, read as the reverse complement.
GGTGATAGTAGTAGAGAGATGACTTACCAGAGTCCAGTCCTCCTCTTACTCCAGGCAGGCCCCCAGGATGCAGTATTGCCAAGACTTGCTCCTCCCATGCTGTTAGTTGTGGGGGAGGAGGTGGAGGTCCACCACCAGTTCTCTGTACAGTGAGCTGGTATCTTGCTGTAATGGAATGTCACTTCCACTGTAGGTCATTCCACCTCTTCCTGATGTCATCCCTAGTTCTTTGGTGCTGTCCCACGACATTCACCCACAACATTCACCCTGTCCACGATTCTCCGCCAATTTCCTCCACTATGATCCTTAGCTCCTCCTCTGTGAAACAGGGGTGTCTTTGTGATGCCATGGGTGTGGTGTGTGAGGTGTGTAGGTGAGGGTGGTTTGGGTAATGGATTGGTGCGTGTGTCATAATGTGGTGAACAGACATTCCCTGCAGCGGTGGTAGGTTGGCTCAGTCAGCGTGGCGGTAAGTGGGATTTACCACCAATGTCATAATGAGGGCCTTAGTGTTTCTCCAGATTTTCTCAAGGTGGCAACAGGTGTGTCTTGATTCCTGGAGTTCGGGGTGAACCAGCTGGCTCTCGTTGTGTGGGTGTTGTTGTTCTTTTTGAAGTGGGCGATGGTGTTGGTGCAGTCAGTGATCCACTCATGGAAGGTGCATACTGCGATGTTTGAGTCCTTGTTGCGTGCAATGGTGGGTGCGGCAATGGAGAGGGCAGCAGTGATAAGATCCTCGGTTATTCTTGTCCAGTTTCTATGCAATGGCTGGGATTGGGCTCTGGTGATGGTGGGTTTTTTGAAGGTGAAGTGGATGCATCGGTGAGCTGTCCATGGGAGTTCCGTGGTGTGGCTGACTGTAGTGGCATTTCCTGTAGTGAAAATGGGATCGAGGGTGTGTCCTGTCGAGTGTGTTGTCTCTGTCACAATCTTTTGTAGTCCTAAGTTGTGGAGGTGGTCTAGGAGGGATGCAGTGTTGGGGTCTTGTGGTTTCTCGAGGTAGAAGTTGAGGTCTCCCAGCAGGGTGTAGTTGGTGGCTGCGATGGCTTGTGCGGAGATGAAGTCCGTGATGGATTCGGCAAAAGGTGTGTGGGGTCCGGGAGGGCGGAAGATGATGGTTTCCCTGATGGTGGATGTCAGGTTGGTGTGTCGCTTGAAGTGGAGGTGTTCCATCAGGTTAGTGGCATACTTGGAGTCTTCGGTGTGTGTTCAAGCAGCGGTTGGACCTGTGGATGATGGCGACTCCCCCATCCTCGGGCGGCTGGGTCAATCTTTCCTGGGTGATCTTGTACTCCTTGGGGATGGCGTTGTCTGGGCCTTAGGTGTTGTTGGTCCAGGTCTCGATGAGGAATGCAACATCCAGGCAATGCTGTTGAAGAGATCCCAGATTTCAGTGGCATGTTTATGGAAGGAGTGGACGTTGAGGAGGATGCACTTCAGCAGTCTTGGGTCTGGTGAGTTGTTGCGGGTGGTTGTGCTGGGTCCTGGCTTTTGGTGGTGGTGCAGGTTTGAACCAGCGGAGGCAGCTGAATGGACCGTGTGTGTTGCCTGGAGCTGCTTGCTTGCAGTTGTTGTTGCATCCTGGGTTGAGTGCGATGAGTTCATCTGCTGTGTGGAGATGGTGGGTGACAGGACGAGGGGTCCTGGCGCTAGTCGTGTTCAGGTCGTAGACTGGCGCAGGCGGGCTTGCCTTAGGTGCACCTTCGGTGCAGCCTCCATTAAGTAGGGAGGGGGAGACAGCTTGGAGGTGGGAGCAGAAAATGGCACAAAAAAGGGGATGGGCTGTTGGCAAAAGTGGTGGGGATAGAGTGCGAGAGAGAGGAGGGGGTGGGGCTGCAGGAGCAGCTGCGGTGGGGAGAGAGGTTGGGGGAGAGTAAGATTGAGAGAGAGAAAGCAGAGTGAGGGGAGAAAAATGGGAAGGAGAGAGTCATGCTTTAGAGAACCTTTTGGCAAACGCTTCATAGAGGGACCTATGCGCCGCAGCAACTGTAGCTGGCTTGCCACAACCGTGACCCGGCCTCACTTGCCAGTTCATCCCACTGAAGAAAATCTCCAAAAAGAGACTAAGGTCCTCATATTGAACTCGGCGGCAATCACCGCCAACCACTTTGGAGACGGTAAACAGAAGACCGCCACTGGCGGTGGACTGCACACTGCTAAATAATGATGCCAAAAAGTTAAACCTCCCAAAATCCTCCAACCTCCACTCAACGCCAGGGCATACGATGGCGGAAAGGCAGTACACCCCACCCCGCCACCACCATGCAGACAAACCCTCCACCCACCAAATAATAATACACAAATCAGTGTGGCAGATAGTGAATGCCAAACAACCATTGGCGGTACAGACCGCCACAGCCAACAATGGGACCCTCCAACAACAAATGCACACATTGGCAAGTCTGAAACCCACACACCTGACACACATCCACAACACTATAAAACACTCACATACACATCCCACAATTCTTTTCATCGCCAATAGCACTACTGAGATTGACAATACAACATGCATACACTGAACCTAACATCAAACAAGTCAGACACACAAATACATCACCAAAACACATATACACCCCAAACACCATCACAAGCCACACACACAAACACACAACAGCACCCTCACCAATACACCCACAACACAAAACACACCATGGCACCCCCTAAGCGCCCCCGCTTCACAGACAGGGAGCTAAAGACCATGATGCATGAAATACTCAGGGTCGAGCCACAACTATTTGGGCCACAGGTGCAACAGACACCTGTGGCCAGGAAGATGGAGTTATGGCAGTAGATAGTCAACAAAGTCAACGCTGTGGGAAACCATCCACGCACAAGGGACGGCATCCGGAAGAGATGGAACGACCTGCGTTGGCAGGTTCGGTCACTGGCATCCAGGCACAACATTGCCGTACAGAAGACTGGTGGTGGTCCCCCACCTACTTACCCCAAATACACCGACTGGGAGGAGAAGGTCCTGGCTATCCTGCACCCAGAAGGCCTCACCAGACTCACTGGAGGACTGGACTCAGGTAAGTCAACTACAATACCTTAACAGTCAGCACACCTGTAATGCATATCACCCAACCCCCTCATTACCCCAGGACCCCATCCCATACCCAGTCCACAACACCCACATCCTAGTTCCCTGCATGACCACAATCCCACAAACAGATCTCCATCCAACCCCCTGTGCACAGTCACCTACCCCTGCAAGGAATCCAAGTGGAACCACAGTGCCCACAATGCACCTCCACCCCACCCAGAAAATGCAACTAAATATACATGAAGGGACCTTGCATGCCACAACAGGGGAATATAACCATCACATAGTACAGAGCAGTGCAGCAAATGCCGATAAAGTACCTGACACCCACCTATCTATTCTCCCACACACAGGCACTACCACCCATGCTACCCGGATGGTAATGTCAACGAGTGCCAGCCCTCCACCTAAAGACAGAGGCCCCACTCCGGAGAGTGCAGCGGGATGTCTGGAAATAAAGGAACTCCCTGGCCCATCAGACAGTCCTGGACTGTCACCCTCCAGAAGCCCCACCCAGGACACCACTGACACCCCTACCACCTGGCCACCATCACTAGATCTGAACAGAAGACCCCACACCAGTGTCTCCCGGCCAAGGACTGGAAGTCCACATATACAGAGGCCAGAGTCTCCATCCACAAACAGGCAGGATGATGAAAGGCCATCTGCAAGTGGGACTGCCAGACCTGTGCAGGTGGCACAGGCAGCTAGGGCCAGTGGGAGGGCATCTGTGGCCCGGGGGGCCAAAAGGAGGGATGCTGGAGCCCAGGAGGTGAAATCTGAGGTCCTGGGAGCATACCACCATACCCAGGACAGGATGGGCCAGATCCTGGCCACCCTTGAGCAGAATCAGAGGCTGCAGATAGCACAGAGCAATGGAAACAGCTCAATGCCACCATGGCCTCCATTTCAGGGGTGCTGCAGCACCAGTACCACAGCCAGCCTGAGTCCTCTACCCACCTGCAAGCCCCGACCACTAGCCATGACACTGCACTGCCATCTATATCTGCAACAGCTACTGGACTGGTGGCACTGCCAGAGGACACACAATAAAGCAGCACCCCCACCCCTGCAGCCTAGCTGCACCTTCCCAAATGTGCCCTTAGGCCCAGATATACTACTGAAACACCAGCCAAGACCAAACCCAGCGCAAAGAAGTGACTCTGCCCTGAATTGTCTCCCTTGTGTGCCACTGAGCTACCTTGTTGACATGCCACTGCCATCACACCATCTTCCAATGGACACATTGACCAAAACACGGTGCTACCAACAGCTGAGCATATGTACCAGAGCATGTATTTGCACCATAGTCCCACTCTCTTTCACTGTCCCAAACACTAATCTATATTTTGCCATTCAATAAATACACTTATGCACCCAAAAGTATGTCCCCCGTCAATATGAGATATGAATTGTGAATGTGTATGCATTAGCCATTTAATATCATAATCACACCTTTATTGCAGGAGGGGATTCAACAGACTGTAGTATCTGGAGTATGTCACACTGTACCTAATATTGGGTTCCCCGACACATGCCACTTCAGTCATCATTTAGCATTGTCACAGACAAAAGACACCACAGTACTTATTACCTGGGTCAGACTGTAAGTATGCAGTGAAGACATCAGCATCATTGAACAGTACCTTAGGGTCACTGGAAGTATAGGTGAATTAGCTGGGTCCTGGAGTTAAGATCTTGCCCCTCTTCTTCCTCACCATCACTCTCAACCCCTCTCTGAGGTTGCAGGACTGGTTGGACAGCACCTTCCTCTTTCAGAAGGGGGATGGCTTTCCTCACAGCCAGGTTGTGCAGCATGCAGCAGGCCACCACTATCTTACACACCTTGTCAGGGACATGGCACAGATATCTCCCTGAGAGATGGAGGCAATGAAATCTAGCCTTCAGGAGACCTTTTGTGCACTCAATCACCCTCCTAGTTTGTCCATGGGCCTCATTATAATTAATCTCTGCATCTGTCCTGGGATCCTCACTGGTGTCAGGAGCCGTAGCAAGTTGGGGAGTCCAGAATCACCTGCAAAAGTGGTCGAAAGAGGACTTGAACAAACTGCCTTTACTTGCATACTCAGCAACGTACTAACCAGCGTCATACACACTCACCTAGGAGCCAACCTCTCCCCCTTGTAGATATTCCATCATGTGTGACGCACTGCTGTTTCTCAGGACAAATGAATCATGGACTGAGCCTGGGAACCTGGCATTGACATGTGACATGTACTGATCAGCAGTACACACCAATTGTATATTCATGGATTGATAGTTCTTACGATTCCTATACACCTGTCCATTCACTCTTGGGGGTATGAGAGCTATGTGGGTTCCATAAATGGCACCTATCACATGGGGGATATTGGCAAAGGCATAAAATCCAGATTTGATGCCAGGGAATTCAGCCGTTTGGTGAAACTGGACATATGTTTGCCAGTGTTGAAAGTAGGCATCCAGGAATCTGGACAGGATTTAGCTGAACATTGGCAGTGAGACCCCTGCAGCCATGCCCACTGTCACCTGAAATGAGCCCGTAGCCAAAAAATGGAGCACAGATAGCACTTGCACAGTTGTAGGGTTTGGCATGCTGATTTTGATTTGCCGGTTTCAGAACATGATCCATTAATGCACAGAGGTCATGGATTGTAGCTCTATTGAATCTGTAGGTGACAATGATGTGACGCTCCTCCATAGTTTCCAGATCTACCAGTGGTCTGTATACAGATGGGACCCTCCCTCACCATATGGTCGTAGCTTGTCCATGGGCCTCATTATAATTCCTATCTGCATCTGTCCTAGGATTCCTCACTGGTGTCAGGAGCCAACACATGTTGGGGTAGCCAGAATCAACTGCAAAAGGGGGTAAAACAGGACTGTCACTGACAACCCTCAGTTGCAGACAGCCTGGCTGTCTGCTATGTGCCAAAAAATGTCAGACACACTTACCTATGATCCATCCTCTGTCCTCTTGTAGTTGTTCCATCATGTGTGGCACACTGCTGTTCTTCAGCACAAAGGAATCAGGGACTGATCCAGAGAACATGGCATTCACATGTGAGATGTACTGGTCTGCAGTACACACCAATTGAATGTTCATGGAGTGAAAGTTCTTCCTGTTTCTGTACAGCTGTTCATTTACTCTTGGGGGATGAGAGCTATGTGGGTTCTATTGATAGCACCTATCACATGGGGAATGTTGGCAACGGCATAGAAGTCTGACTTGATGGCAGGGAGGTCAGCACTTTGTGGAAACCTCACATAGGACTGCAGGTGTCGTACAAATGCATTCAGGAATCTGGACAGTATAATGCTAAACATTGGCTGTGAAAAACCTGCACCCATGCTCACTGTCACCTGAAATGAGACCGTGGCCAGGAAATGGAGTGCAGAGAGCACCTGCACTTCAGTAGGGATGACATGCTGATTCCGATTAGCCGGACTCAGTGCCGGATCCAGTAATGCACAAAGTTTATGAATTGTAAAATGGTTGAGTCTGTAATTGATAATGATGTGACGCTCTACCATGGTCCCCAAATCAACAAGTGGTCTGTACACCGATGGGGCCATCCCTCACCACATGAGTCTGTACCTAGGAGGAGTTGAGAACACATGTGAGGAACACACATACATCTGCCCACAATGTTAAGTAGTCAGCACTGCTAGCATACAAGTCAATGACACGTATGCATGGTCATGTTAAACTGGAGTGAAATGTCCTCAATGATACATCAGGACTGTTGTGGTGAGTAAATCTATATTAGTTCATGCCTATGGGAGTTGGGGACAGTAGGTCCTGCATGGGGCAAATGAGAAATTAACAACTGTGTAGTAATGGGCAAAATGTCTGCCCCCTGTGATCCAGATATGTGGTAGTGGAAGTGACCTCATACCGCTAGCAGTTGTCGTAATAGCGTAAGGCGGTGTTCACCGCCATACAACCATTCATTGGTTAACATGGTTGTCAACGGGATTATTAGTGTATCATGATCGCCACCGATGGTGACGGTACACACAGCCACGGAGCATACACCATCTCATCACCAAAACTTCAATTGACTCCCGGATTACATGCATGCAGGTACTCCACTGAGTGTGCTGCTGTGTCCTGCCTCTTGTCCTGGTAATGGCATGAGTGGCAGGAGAAAGGGCCCTGGCCTTCAACAGCGAGGAACTTGACAAGCTCATGGACGGGGTCCTGCCCCTGTACGCCAAGCTCTATGCTCGACCAGAGGTACAGGTGAGTAGGTGGATTGGGGGGCATGGTTGTGTGTAATGGTGGTAGATGGCTGTAAACATGTGTGCACGTTTAACTCTGTACAGTCGTGGGATTCATGACATGCTGCGTGTGTGAGGTCCTGTTATGCTGTTGTGAGTGTCTGTCCCATAGGGGACGTATAGCCAGCTGTATATAATGGGCATTGTCTGACCTCTGTGTTCCTTTTTCTGTGTGTCCCATATAGGTCAGCGCCCATCAGAAGAGGGGACTCTGGCATGCCATCGGCAGGGAGGTGCAGACCCCCGGAGTCTACAACCAGCAGAGTACCCACTGCTGGAAGCAGTGGGAGGACCTGCAGCGCTGGGCAAGGAAGACCTACGAGGCCCAGCTGGGGAAGTCCTCCCAACGAGAAAGGGGTGGCCGTCAGGCACTGACCCCCCTAATCGGCCACATTCAGGCAGTGGCGTATCCAGACCTGGATGGGTACTTGAAGGCTGCACAGCAGACACAAGGGGGTGAGTACAGAAACCATTGTATGGCTCATTGGATGTGTGAGTGTGCTGTGTTATGTATGCTGTCTAGTGGCAGGGACTCTGACTGATGTCCTTTTACATAATGACCCCGTGGGAAGTTGGGTTGTAAGGGTCAGGTCTGCAGTGCTTCAGTTCCTTCAATGATGTAGGAAATGGCTGTAGAGCAGGGTTGTGGCAGGTAGTCAGGGGCATAACCATGTGTATAGCGGTAGGTGCTGCATGGTGGAAATATGTGCAGGGTGGGTGTCTGTGTGAACCAGTTATGTACCTCCATTCAGCTATTTACAAGTGTCTCTCCTGTTTTGTCTCCCCTTCCCTGTTCTCTTGTGTTGTCTATGTACATCAGCATCATCTGGCGAGGGAGCTGAGGCACTGACAAGTGGGGATGCAGTGGCCCAGGGTTCCACGGAGGCAGAGACGAGCGATGCAAAGGGGACCAGTGGGTTGGAGGGTGAGGGGAGTACCACGGGGAGGCAACTACCACTGGAGGTAGTGACTCTGTTATCTCCTTCGATGGGAGCTCCCTAGAGGTGGCGGACCATAGTGGGCCCACCCATTCTGTCATCTTCCGCCACTGCCATACCATCACCGCCCTCCCATTTGCTCCCCACCGAGTTGCCTGTCACCTGCTCACCCAGGAGGGTGGGTGTCTCCTTTGCCCCAAGCACCTCATCCCCTGCCCCAGTCAGCCCTGCTGCCCTCATGGAGGAGGCTATAGACCTCCTGATGACCATCTCTGTAGGGCAGACAACCATCGTCAATGCCTTCCAGGGGCTAGCATCAGAGGTGCAGCAGACCAATGCCTACCTGGATGGCATTCATGGTGCCATGTCTAGCCTACAGAGATATTTTCAGGCTCTGGCTTCCTCTTTGACGGCAGCCAGTGTCCCTGGTCTTTCAGTCGCCCCTCCATTCACCTCTACCACTTCCCGCACCCCACTTCCTTCACCCATCTCAAGCACACATTTGACAGCCATGCACACACCTCAACACACAAGAAGCACACTGCAAAACACAAGCACCACACTTCCCACAACAGGCATACACACAGCCAATACACAAAGGCACACACACCAACATCCACTTCCCCCAGTGTGTCCACCTCTTCCGCCTCCATGTCTGTCACCTCTACATGTACACTCACAGGTACTGTACCCTCATTCACTGTTGCTGACCCCATACTGGCAGTCACCACAAAATCAGACATCCATTCATGCACCCAAGCCACCACACCTGCGCTCACCTCAATGACTTTTGTTGACACATGCAGCACACTCACTAAACTTGCAGACACATAGACAACATACATTTACACTGGCATCCTGTCTTGTCCCACTGTGTCTACCCCCTACTCCCAAGACACTCAAACTTTTCAAAACACCCACCCAACAAACATCCACCACACCTCAGCATACTACACAGTCACCTGCACCCAAGTCACACACACCTACACCTGTCACGACCACTCCCTCTACCTCCACTCCCACACCTTCCTCCAGGTCCACCCCGATTGCCCCTAAAAAACATTTCCTAGCCCGTGTTGACCTATTCGAACCCACTGGCCCACCCCATCTCTTCCCTAAACGTGCCCACCTCCTTGCCCTGTCCACTCTTCCCACATCACAACCCTCCCCTGTCCGCCTTTCGCATTCCAGTGCTACCTCCCCTGTGAGAAAGACACCCGTTCTGACCCAGGAACATCTGCCTCACCCCAGTCCAAGGCCACTCCACCAGCTTCTAAGACCAGACCCAAGTCCACTCTACCTCCCAAACATAAAGCCAAGCCTCCCCCTCCATATGTAAGTCCGACCCCCGCCACCCCATGCTCCTGTTCCCTGAGGTGCGTGGATGCCCCATTGTTGCCCCTTTGAGGTAGAGTACCTTTGCACTTTTGGGCCCATCGGACTTTGGCATATGGACTGGCCATTGGCCTTCTGTTGGACTTCTGTTGCTCATGGAGCTTAATGAAAGTTCGAGTGGCCAGGGTTGGTTGTGGCACACTCTGCATCTGTGGTTCATTGTTTCTTTGTGGGGGGGGTTTGTGCACATGTGTGTACTTTGGGCAGGTTTAATTTGCCTTGTGTGGGGTAAGTACCACTTGCTGTGGGGTGTATGGCTTCTGCTGTTGTGAGGGGTTGTGGGGTGGGTGAAGTGGGTGGGTATGTAACTGTGCCATTTCTTTCCTTGTTTAGTAGGCGGTCTCAGTCATGGAGGTATATGGCAAGGAGCAGGGCTGGCATGATTTGCAACTCTCTATCCATGTCTGCTTCGGCGTGTTGTGTGAGCCTACGGTGAGTGTTTCCTTTTATTTGGTTTGCTTCCACTTGGCTCTGCGTGGTGGTGGATCCCACCCCGGAACTGACGGCGGTCTAGTGCTTCCTCATTTGATGGGCGGGTAGGGCCTTTCCGTTGGCTTGTGTGCGGCCTGTGCCGTCGTTGTCGGCACTCCTCTGCTGGCAGTGAGTGGTTGTCAGGCTGCCTGTTTTTCAGGTGGTTCATTATTTGGCAACCAGTCCTCCTGACTTTTGGCGGTAGTTACTGCCACCGCTGGAGGAGCGGTGTTTACCACCATTTTCATAATGAGGGCCTTAGGCCCGTATTTATACTCCGTTTGCGCCGAATTAGCGTAGTTTTTTTCGACGCAAATTCGGCGCAAAACTAACGCCATATTTATACTTTGGCGTTAGACGCGTCTAGCGCCAAAGTATGGGCAAATAGCGTCATTTTTTTGCGTGAACGCCTTCCTTGCGTTAATGAGATGCAAGGAAGGCGTTCCCGTCTAAAAAAATGACGGCGACGCAAATGCGTCGTATTTATACTCCCAGGCAAAAGTCACGCCCGGGAGGTGGCGGGTCAAAAAACCCCGCATTTGCGCCACTATTTAACGCCTGGGTCAGGGTAGGCGTTAAGGGGCCTGTGGGCTCAAAATGAGCCCACAGGTGCCCTCCCCTGCCCCCAGGGACCCCCCCTGCCACCCCTGCCCACCACAGGAGGACACCCAAAGATGGAGGGACCCACCCCAGGGACATTCAGGTAAGTTCAGGTAAGTATAATTTTTTATATTTTTTAATTTTTTTTGGGTGGCATGGGGGGCCTTATTTGTGCCCCCCTACATGCCACTATGCCCAATGACCATGCCCAGGGGACATAAGTCCCCTGGGCATGGCCATTGGGCAAGGGGGCATGACTCCTGTCTTTACTAAGACAGGAGTCATTTAAATGGCGTCTGGGCGTCGAAAATAATGGCGCAAATCGGGTTGAGGCGATTTTTTTGCCTCAACCTGACTTGCCCCATTTTAAGACGCCCTAACGCCATTTTCCCCCTACGCCGGCGCTGCCTGGTCTACGTGGTTTTTTTCCACGCACACCAGGCAGCGCCGGTCTGCTAGCGCCGGCTAACGCCATTCCATAAATACGGCGCCCGCATGGTGCTTCAGAATGGCGTTAGACGGCGCGAAATTTTATGACGCTAAACTGCGTTAGCGCAGTTTAGCGTCAAAAAGTATAAATATGGGCCTTAGTGTTTTTTAGTGCATAGAAACTAAAAGCACCGCTTGGTGATATCTGGTCGTACTACGACCAGTGCAAAGTCAAAGTTTAAGGCCGACAGTAATGGAGCCCTGCTTAGCTACAGCACGCGGGAGGCCTCGTTCAAAAGTTTACCTTCAGGTGTAGGACCTAATTACGACTTTGAAAGATGGGATACTTCGTCACAAACATGACTGATATCTCGCCTGCTGTTTTACAAGTCCCATAGGATATAATGGAACTTGTAATGTGGAGGGTGGGATATCTGCCACATTTGTGATGGAGTATCCCATCCGGCGAGGTCAAAATTAGGCCCTAGGTCTTTTTCTTGACTATTTTTCTCACCTGAAAAGTCACCAATCCTATCTGACATTCCTGCCATCTTTGGATTTGCATTACAGGAGACGTCAGTGAAGAATTCAAGCTTCTGCCTTAGATGATTTTTCATAACTGAAATCTTCATCCGGGCCGAAGTTGAATTTTGATCTGACATCCCTGGGGCCCTCCTAGGGTATGCTGCATGGGAAGTCCCGGTCAACTTTTTCCTTTCTGACTTTGTCACTTTGTTAGAGCTTATCATCTCTGATGTCGGACGACTCTCCACAGCAAGCCGGTTTCAAGTCAACATCTTCAGATTGCCTTTCCAGGAGCCCCTATTGAAATCCCAGAAGTCTTGTGAGCCGGAACTGTTTAGCAGGACAAACCAGCAAGTCAGGCCAGATCGGGTTTGAGGTAAGCTGGCTTGACTCACAATGTCAGGTCAATTTTTTATGGAGCTATTTACCGTCGACGAAGACGATGACGGTAAGTACTGTAAGTTCTCCAATCTTCTCCAAACTCCTGGATCTTCTTCCAAAAGGTCTTTGATGGTCCTTTAGGAGTCCATAGCTCACCCCAAGGTTCCGGACGCTTTGAGTTGTTCCTTGAGGGTTAGGACTCCAACTCCCAGAATGCACCTGGCTCAAACTCAAAAATGACTTCTGAACAGTGGTCATCTGGTCAATTTCATCAGGATTTGATGCAGGGAACTCTGGTTAAGTATTTTTTTACCTGTAGCACGCAGGGAGTCCCTTCCTGAATCAGTTGAAGACAGGCAAAGTCCCTTTAGTGGTGAAGTCCAAGTGTGGAGCTGGTGCAGTCCTTCACAGTGCAGTGTTTAAATGCAGCTCAGTGGTCCAGCAGTACTAGCAACACAAAAGGATGATGGACAGAGTGCTGAACAATGCAAACACTCACCCCCAGCCACAGATCTGGGTTTAATCCATCGTCTTTCTTTTGCTCACCATGCCACCCCAGTTTGGACCCAGCTATATGTAAATCAGCCTTGACCCTGTTCCTCAAGGGAACAGTCCAGCCCGAACTGCCAAGCCAGGTTCTCCCTGGACCGGAAACAAGCATCCTGGGACCGGTTTCAGGGTATCACCCTTTATCAGCCAGGCTAGCTTGAATTCAGTAGTACAGTGAGCATGGGACCCACGTCTGGGCATACCCTTCCCACTTAGGGCAACTCTAGCAACACAAAAGGATGATGGACGGAGTGCTGAACAATGCAAACACTCAACCCCAGTCACAGATCTGGGTTTAATCCATCATTCTTTTGCTCACTGTGCCACCGCAGTATGGACCCAGCTATATACAAATCAACCTTGACCCTGTTCCTCAAGGGAACAGTCCAGGCCGAACTGCCAAGCCAGGTTCTCCCTGGACTGGAAACAGGCATCCTGGGACCGGTTTCAGGGTATCACCCTTTATCAGCCAGGCTAGCTTGAATTCAGTAGCACAGTGAGCATGGGACCCACGTCTGGGCATACCCTTCCCACTTAGGGCAACTCTAGCAACACAAAAGGATGATGGACGGAGTGCTGAACAATGCAAACACTCACCCCCAGTCACAGATCTGGATTTAATCCATCGTTCTTTTGCTCACTATGCCACCGCAGTATGGACCCAGCTATATGCAAATCAGCCTTGACCCTGTTCCTCAAGGGAACAGTCCAGCCCGAACTGCCAAGCCAGGTTTGATTTTTTCTACATTCTGTCCATCAACTGTTCTTTTTGCAGGGGTCCAGCAGGGCAGTCCTTCTTCTTCTTGTCTTGTTCCTGGTAGGGATCTGGAGTGGGGTGCAGCTCTGCAAGTTTTATCCTTGCTCCTTGGGGTGGAAAGCAGGTGTGGCAAAAATCAATCTCAGGGAGCAACATTATCCAAAAAACAAAAATGGCAGAAAATTAATTCTGGAGGTTAGGTCTGGCAGTGTCCACCCACTGGTGTGGCTAAAATTCCTTAACACATCCCTTTCATGCTCTCTCCTAATCTAAGCAAGGGAAGCACCTGGTTGTCTGGGTTTGCAGGAAATATGGGAGGTCCTGGGCTGATCCGAATGCCATTTCCTCCTTTGAAGATGAGTTTGGCTGCTATCCCCCATCCTGTTTCACCATCTGCTAAGGCAGATCTCCTCCCCAAACCACTTCCTTTGTCCTAAGCCCAGGTCAGGCCTGGACAGGCTGCTAAAGGCTTGCAATCAGAGAAGGGCACTACAGAGCTGAAGTTGGCAACTTTCAGCTAGTTATAATAAATTCAACAATGGCAAGTTGTTGGATTTATTATAACAATCAGTTTGATACCAACCCTGAAATATCCATCTCAGAAATTACAAATAAGGTCTCCCCATTTTAGCCTATGGAGCCCATTCACTTCAATGAGGGAAAACAAATCTGGCTACTTTCCATCACCAGGGCTTATAAAACATATTTTATAAGGTCCCTGAATATAATTACACTGCACTCAACACTGGGTCACCTGGGCCACAGCTTAGGGGTAATATATGTAAAAATGAGGGTAGTTTAAGACTTTGGAAGTACTTTTAATTCCAAAGTCCAATTGAAGGAAGCTTTAATTTAAAAGCAGCCAACAAGGCAGGCCTGCCTTGGAAATGACACAGGGCACCTCAGCAGTGCACCTATGGGTGCACTACCTAAGCTGGGGTCCCTAAACCTACATGCCCTATCATATCCTAGGGCCTTATAGGTAGGTTGACACTGCCAATTATAATTAGCCTAATTTGCATGTCCACTTTCCACAGAGCACTGGCCCTGGAACTGGTTAGCAGTACCCAGGGCACAGCCAAGAGTCAGTAACCACCAGTATCTGTCCAAATATTTTGGGGAGGACCAGGGCAAAAAGGAAGACTTTCCTACAGATCAGTCAGTGAACAGCTCTGCCTCAGTGTTCCATCAAGTGCAGCCTCTATCAAACTGAATTCTAACCCCGGTCAGGAGTTTGAGGCCCTCCACTACCCACAGGCTCCTGCCTGCACCTCATCCCTGGTGTCTAGTGGAAGAGCTTTTATCTTCTGCTAGGCTGCCCACTGGACATCGGCCTCTTTTTCTCTGTCTTCTCCCTTTCAGGCTCTTTTGACTATTGTTTTGTGCCTTTGCGCTTTCTCCGCTCTTCTCGGTCTGTTTTCCCTTTTTTCTGTACTCTTACTCTCATATTGCTTTCTACCTGCACTCTTTCTCTTTTCTCTCATTCTCTCTCTCTCTCGCTTTTCCCCAACTCTCTCTACCCACTCCCTGAAACTGCTGCCCTCACAGCCCTGCCCCTCTTTTTCACGGTATTGTTCCCACCTCCTAACTGACCTTACCTCACCCCTCTCCCTACTTAATGGCAGCCGCTGTGCGGCAGTCTGGCTGGTGTGCCAAAGGCAAGCCTGTCTGCGCCTGTCCGTAACCAGCGCCAGAACCCCTGGACCTCCTACCCCCAAGATCTACTCTTCAGCAGATCTCATCGCACTCAATCCAGGATGCAACAACAACTGCAAGCTTTCATCACCAGCCGACACCAATGAAGCCTTCAGCTGCCTCCACTGCTGCCAATCCTACACCACTACCAAGGCCTTGGATCCAGCACAACCCACCCACCACAACACTCCGACACCGAAGACCCTGAAATGCATCCTCCTCAACATCCGCTCCCTCCATAAACACGTTACCAAAATCTGGGATCTCCTTGACAGCATCACCATGGTGTAGGAAAGTACCATCTTGCCTGGCATGTTACCCCCATTTTTAGTTGTGTGTATGTTTGTTTTTGCCTGTGTCACTGGGATCCTGCTAGCCAGGACCCCAGCGCTCATAAGTTGTGGCCTATATGTGTTCCCTGTGTGGTGCCTAACTGTATTACTGAGGCTCTGCTAACCAGAACCTCAGTGTTTATGATCTCTCTGCTTTTTAAATTGTCACTGCAGGCTAGTGACCATTTACACCATTTCTGATTGGCACACTGGAGCACCCTTATAATTCCCTAGTATATTTTACCTAGGTACCCAGGGTATTGGGGTTCCAGGAGATCCCTGTGGGCTGCAGCATTTCTTTTGCCAACCATAGGGAGCTCAGACAATTCTTACACAGGACTGCCACTGCAGCCTGAGTGAAATAACGTCCACGTTATTTCACAGCTATTTTACACTGCACTTAAGTAACTTATAAGTCACCTATATGTCTAACCCTCACTTGGTGAAGGTTAGGTGCAAAGTTACTAAGTGTGAGGGCACCCTGGCACTAGCCAAGGTGCCCCCACATTGTTCAGGACAATTTCCCTGGACCTTGTGAGTGCGGGGACACCATTACACGTGTGCACTACATATAGGTCAATACTTATATGTAGCTTCACATTGGTAACTCCAAACATGGCCATGTAACATGTCTAAGATCATGGAATTGTCCCCCCAAGCCAAATCTGGTATTGGGGTGCCAATCCCCTGCATCCCTGGGGTTCCAGCACGGACCCCGGGTACTGGCAAACTAGCTCTCTGGGGTTTTCTCTGCAGCTACCACTTCTGCCAACCCTCAGACAGGTTTCTGCCCTCCTGGGGTCTGGGCAGCCCAGTCCCAGGAACGTAGAACAAAGGATTTCCTTTGAGAGGGGGTGTTACACCCTCTCCCTTTGGAAATAGGTGTTAAGGTCCTGAGAGGAGTAGCCTCTCCTGGCATCTGGAAATACTTTGAAGGGCACAGATGGTACCCTCCTTGCATAAACCAGTCTACACCGGTTCACAGATCCCCCAGCCCCTGCTCTGGTGTGAAACTGGACAAAGGAAATGGGAGTGACCACTCCCTTGTCCATCACCACCCCAGGGGTGGCGCCCAGAGCTCCTCCAGTGTGTCCCAGACCTCTGCCATCTTGAATGCAGAGGTGTGAGGGCACAATGGAGATCTCTGAGTGGCCAGTGCCAGCAGGTGACGTCAGAGACTCCTCCTGTTAGGCTCTTACCTGGTTAGGTAGCCAATCCTCCTCTGAGGGCTATTTAGTGTCTCTCCTGTGGGTTCCTCGTCAGATAACGAATGCAAGAGCTCACTAGAGTTCCTCTGCATCTCGCTCTTCGACTTCTGTCAGGGATTAACCGTCCTCTTCGACTTCTGCCATGGATTGACCGCTGACAGCTCCAGGACGCCTGCAAAACCGCAATAAAGTAGCAAGAAGACTACCAGCAACATTGTAGTGCCTCATCCTGTCAGCTTTCTCGACTGTTTCCTGGTGGTGCACACTCTGAGTGCTGTCTGCCTTCACCCTGCACTGGAAGCCAAGAAAAAATCTCCTGTGGGTCGACAAAATCTTCCCCCTGCTAACGCAGGCACCAAACTTCAGCATCACCAGTCCTCTGGGTCCCCTGTCATCTTGACGAGCGTGGTCCGTGGAACACAGGAGCTGGATCCAAGTGAACCCGACAGTCCAGTGGTCCTTCTGGCCAAATTTGGTGGAGGTAAGTCCTTGCCTCCCCATGCCAGATAGTAATCCTGTGTTCTGCGTGATCTGCAGCTGCTAGTGCTTCTGTGCACTTTTGCAAGGATTCCTTTGTGCACATCAAAGCCCAGGTCCCCAGCACTCTGTCCTGCATTGCTCAACTTTGCTGAGTTGACCACTGGCTTCGTTGGACCCTCTTTTGTTGTGCTGAGATGACTGCCATTCTCAGATTTCTTGAATGGCTGTTCAAGGGCTTCTCCGGGTGCTGCCTGCTTCTGCATGGGCTCTCTCTGTTGCTGAGCGCTCCCTCTGTTTCCTCCTCCAAGTGGCGACCTCCTGGTCCTTCCTGGGCCCTGGTAGCACTCTTTATCTTTAATCATGACTTTTGCAGCTAGCAAGGCTTGTTTGTGGTCTTTCTGTGTGGAAACTACTCTGTGTCCTCCAGCAAGCCGTGGGACATCTTCCGACCAAAGGAGAAGTTCCAAGCACCTTCCATTTTTGCAGAATCTTCAGCTTCTTCCACCCAGAGGCAGCCCTTTTGCACCTTCATCTGGGGTTTAGTGGGCTCCTGCCCCCCCGGACACTGGCGTGACTCTTGGACTTGGTCCACTTCCTTTACAGGTCCTCAGGTCCAGGAATCCATCTTCAGTGCTTTGCAGTCAGTTGTTGCCTTTGCAGAATCCCCTATCTCAATTTTACTGTCTTTCTGGGGTAGTACGGTAACTTTACTCCTACTTTTCAGGGTCTTGGGGTGGGGTATCTTGGACACCCTTATTGTTTTCTAACACTCCCAGCGACCCTCTGCACACTACACTAGGCCTGGGGTCCATTTGTGGTTCACATTCCACTTTTGGAGTATATGGCTTGTGTTGCCCCTAGGCCTATTGCATCCTATTGTGTTCTATAGTGTTTGCACAATTTTCCTAACTGTTACTTACCTGATTTTGGTTTGTGTGTATATTTTGTGTATATTACTTACCTCCTAAGGGAGTATATCCTCTTATATACTTTTGGCATATTGTCACTAAAATAAAGTACTTTTATTTTTATTAACTTTCAGTATTGTGTTTTCTTATGATATAGTGCTATATGATATAAGTGGTATAGTAGAAGCTTTGCATGTCTCCTAGTTCAGCCTAAGCTGCTCTGCTATAGCTACCTCTATCAGC
This sequence comes from Pleurodeles waltl, assembly GCF_031143425.1. NCBI lineage: Eukaryota > Metazoa > Chordata > Amphibia > Caudata > Salamandridae > Pleurodeles > Pleurodeles waltl. Next base: position 1,445,621,878 of record NC_090444.1, on the reverse strand, counting down.
CTAAGCTGGTAGAACACTACTAATCTACTAATGAGGGATAACTGGACCTGGCACAAGGTGTACCATCAGGTACCCACTATAGGCTAGGCTAGCCTCCTATACATGGACGTTGCTTTCCTCACTGAGACCTGGACCAATACCACCTCAGGCCCGGACATCGCCATGGCCATTCCCCAAGGATTCAAGGTCACCCTGAAAGACCACCCCAGCCGCCCTGGGGGAGGAATCACCATCATTCACAAGTCCAACATCCTTCTGAACACACAATCCTAAGACCCCACAAGCCTGATGGAACACCTTCATTTCAAACTACAGGACACCCCTACATCCACCTTCAGGGGAACCCTCATCTACCACCCACCTGGACCCCTCAGACCCTTCGCCGACTCCATCATTGACTGCATCACTGCACAAGCCATCACAGCCACCAACAACACCCTGCTGGGAGACCTCAACTTCCACCTCAACAACCCACAAGACCCCAACACTGCATCCCTCCTAAACAACATCCACAGTATAGGGATCCGACAGATTGTGACGGAACCAATGTACTCAGCAGGACACACCCTCGACCTCATCTTTACTACAGGACCTCTGTCACCTTCATCCACACCTCCGATCCACCATGGACAGAACACTGATGCATCCATTTCACCTTCAACACACCCACTGTCACCAATGACCAGCTCACCGCCAACCTCGCCAACTCCGCCCCACCATCGCACACAATGTTGACCCAAACACTGCAGCACGCACCTTTCATTCACAAATGTATCGCCGACTGCGCCAATACCATAGCCTCCCTCAAAAAGAAAAAGAACAACAGCACCCGCACCAAGAATGACAGCTGGTTCACAGCGGAACTCAGAGAATCCAGACGCACATGTTGATGCCTCAAGAAAATCTGGAGAAACACCAAATCCACAAAAGCCCAAACCAACTTCAGAGCCACCACCTCTGCACACCACCAACTCATCAGAAGCACCAAAAAGAAAGAAATATAAGATAGAATCTCCTCACACACACACACACAACAGAAAGGAATTATTCAGCATCATGAAGGAGTTCGCCCAATCCAGCAGTGAAACAACAGACATCCCACCCTCACAGGACCACTGCGACAGACTAAACACTTACTTCCACCTAAAACCAAGACCATCTATGACAGCTTCAACAAGGACAACCTACGTGCAGAACCCCATGAGGGTTGGGTGAGTTCCCTCGTGTAGGCACCCCATCTTTGTTGTGAACATTTTCTGCCAATTTGGATCCTGAGCGCCTGCACAACCCTAACATTTCACCCCATTAGTAAGACTACATGCAGAACCCCATCCACCGGAACCCGACACTAATAAACCAATGATCACCAGCTGCACCCCCCTTACCACCAAAGACACACTGAAGACAATGAAGTCCATACACTCTGGGGCCCCCACAGACCCTTGCCCCCACCACATCTTCAACAGAGCCTCTGACACCATCGCCCCCAGGTTCCGCCTCACCATCAGCCACTCCCTAGCTGGTGCCTCCTTCCCGACAACTGGATGAATGCCGGGATCAACCCCCTCTTCAAGAAACCATCAACAGACCCCACCGAACTCAAGAACTTCAGGCCCATCTCCTTGCCCCATTCCCAGCAAAAGTCATCAAGAACGACATCAACAGCCAACTAGCCACATTTATCAAAGAACATAACATCCTTGATGCCTCCCAATCCGGATTCAGAAAAAAACATAGCACCAAAACAGCCCTCCTGGCCGCAACAGATGATATCCGCTCCCTGCTAGACAAGGGAGAGACTTCAGCACTCATCCTACTAGACCTCTCTGCGGCCTTCAACACAGTCTCCCACCACACCCTGATATGCAGACTTCACAAAGCTGGCATCAGACACAAAGCCCTTGACTGGATCCAATCCTTCGTCTCAGGCAGAACTCAACAAGTAAGAGTTGCCCCCTTCCTCTTGGATCCCACTCCTACTACCTGCAGAGTTACCCAGGGATCTTCCCTCAGCCCCACGCTGTTCAACGTCTACATAGCCCTGCTGGCCGCCATCCTCAGAAGCTATAGAATCAACATCATCTCCTACGCGAACAACACCCAACTCATCCTCTCCCTATCCAACTAATCCAACACAGCTAGACACAACTTCAGTGAAGACATGGGAGCAGTCGCCAGCTGGATGAAAAACAGCTGCATTCAACTCAACATGAATAAGACAGAAGTACTCACCATAGGCCCTCAACCCGACGCGTAGAATGAGTCCTGGTAGCAACACACCCTCGGAAGCCCGCCCACTCCCACGAACCAAGCCTCCAACCTCAGGATCACCCTGGGCTCCAAACTCAACATGGACAGCCAATTCAACCCAGTCACATCCACCTGCTCCTCACCCTCTGCCTCCTACACAAGACTTTCAAGTGGATTCCCCTCGAACACAGAAAGACCATCACACAAACCCTCATTACCAGGAGACTGGACTACAGCAACACGCTCTGTGCCAGGATCAACATTAAACTGATCCGCAAACTACAGAACATACAGAAAGCTGCAGCCAGATTGTTTTTTGACCTGCCCCGACACTGCCGCATCTCTCAACACCTGCACATACTACACTGGCTTCCCATAGAGAACAAAAATCCCCTTCAAGATCTTCACCCAAGCAAACAAAGCTCTCCATGACACCAGACCAGCCTACCTGAAAAGGCGACTCAGATTCCACATACCCCACAGGATCATACGCTCAGCCCAGCTCTCCCTTGCAGAAGTACCCCGCATCAGGAAAACAAGAACGGGGGGTCGCTCTTTTTCCCACCTCACAGACACAACTTGGAACGCCCTTCCACTCCACCTCAGATGAACTACCCTCTCCTCAACTTCATCAAGGAGCTAAACACATGGCTTTTCGAAGGACCATCTCACTGATGAACGCTACACAACCCCCCCCCAGGGCCTTGAGAACCTTGGAGGTAAGTAGTTGCTCTTAACATGCACCTGATTGATTGATAGATAGTGAATACGCAAATATTCTCAAGGTTATTAGAGTTATGTTCTCTCAGAAGTGTGGAAATATCACCTAAAATGTCATCTTGTTAACACACTGTATCCCACAAACAAGACAGCAGCAGAGCTAATATTCACTTTTATCCAATAAGGAAAGTCCTTTCTGTGCCTAATTCACTTGAAGAGTGTGCCTCTTTTAACAAGGAATTGCTGTACTAGGAAAAAGAAGACATTTTACAACTTATAGCTATAGATAAAATGGAACACCTGGGAGTGACAGTACTTCTAAGTGAAAAGCTACAAGTGAAACTGGACTCATTAGAAAAATCTGTTTCCAGAACTACGTGATTAGATAAATGTTTAAGTGTTTGCAAGAATTGTAGAATTATTTTGCATCAAAATGTAAATTGTGAGAAAGGATTAGTTAATGGTGCTATGGGTAAAGTGATTGATTTCATTTGGTTTTCCAATAGGAATGAGGTGGAATACCTAGTGATAAAATTTGATCAGGCAGTTGGCGTAAAGCATATTGGAAGGTTCATAATACATTTTTCCTTATGAAAGACTTATACGTCTGGCAGAAACAGGTTCCAGTTTCTCTAGCTTATGACGTGACTATTCATAAATCTCAAGGTTTAAGAGTAGATACAACATTTATTAATATTGGTAGTACAGTGTTTAAGGAAGGTATGTCATATGCAGCCTTTTCTTAAGTTAGGACATTGTCCGATTTGCTTCTTGTTGCGTTTGACGAGAGCAGTGTAAATGCCGATCCAAGTTGCGTGAAGGAATACAATCAATTAAGAAGTGTTTATGCTTCTCATTTAGGACATTATCCAGTTCATAAAAATGGTGCCATCTGCCTAAAATGAAAACTTATAAAGTATTGTAGTCATGTTGTTGAAAAGAAGCTAAAGAAAGAAAAGAAGGAAGTTATTAAGAAAAAGAAAAATGATAATCTAGGTGATATTTTTGGATGCCAGCTGTCAAACCTGTCTTTACATAACCTAATGCTGCTCTTTCAATTGAACAAAAACAACTGAACACATACTCATCTGCATTGTTAGCTTTTTTCAATGTCTGTGCGTAGTGACAGAACTTCAACACGTCATCTTTCGAGACTTGAAGATGTTTGTACTGGATCTGTGGAGTTTAGACGTTTAATGGTCATGTTTACAGGTTTATAGCAAGAAGAAGAGGTATTTGGTCTTAGTTATTCATGGAACCATGAGGGTGACAACTGCTCAATCATGTCAAGTAAATAAATAGATTCTGAGCGATTTATTTATTTAACACTACCAGATTTCAAAATTGTGACATTTGACAAATTGTTCAAGCAAGCTACACAAAACAAAACCAACCACATTGTTGATCAGATCTTGTGTTCAGTTTATGGACCTGATTAAGAGTTCAGCGGACAGTTTAGCCCATCAGCCGAATTTCCGATGGGGAGATTGCCACCATAGTGGCTTCCTCCCTGCCTGGCCCATTTCAAGTTTCCTGCTAGGTTGTTAGGCGAAAACCTAAGTTTCTGCCCGCTGGCTTAGGGGGAAATACCCTACAGCATTATCTCCAGCTCGTAATCGAGCCAGTGGCAATGCTGTGGGATGGGGGGGTGCACCAGCAATCTCGTAATGTTCACTGTCTGCAAAGCAGACAGTGTAATTGTGAGTTTGCTGGTCAGGGGGGCCTATTCTGCCCATGCCAAGTGCATGAGCAGTGCAGGGGTCCCTCTGGGACCCCCTGCACCTGTTGTCCACCAGCCTTTTCATAGCGGTGTTACTGCCATGAAACCGTTGACAGAGAACAAGGAGGTAAACCACAGGGCAGCGCTGCTTGCAGTGCTACCCCTGCAGATTATGACCACCACAACCGCCAGATCGCAGGGATAGCTAATCTTGGCAGTGCTGCCTGTCTGACCACATCACGATCGCCTTGGTCATAATGTGCATCAGTCCGACTGACCACCAGGTGTCTTGCAGTTAAGTGACCGCTGGGCTCATAATGACCACCTATGTATATGAAGAAGTAGCAAATATGTTATTTTAATGCTGCACGCTACAGAGCCAATGGCAGTAAATTAGAAACAGAGATTACAAGCTTTAAAGCAGGATAAATATCAACTTCTGGAAAAACATATACTGCTGTGGCTATCATATTTAATGAAGGAGTTACTGCTATATCACGTCTGGCCTACAGAGATCTTTTCAGGCTCTGGACTTTCCATCCCCCCTTGTAGGAGTCTGGCCTGGCTTGTAGTGGGTGCCAGAGGTACTTACACCTTGTGCCAGGTCCAGTGATCCCTTATTAGTGTAGAAGAAGTGTTTCTAGCAGCTTAGACTGATAGAAGGTAGCTATGGCAAAGCAGCTTAGGCTGAACTAGGAGACATGCAAAGCTCCTACTATACCACTTATATCATATGCACATTATCATAAGAAAACACAATGCACAGAGTTACTAAAAATAAAGGTACTTTATTTTTATGACAATATGCCAAATGTATCTCAGTGAGTATCCCCAGTAAGAAGATAAGATATATACACAAGTTATATTTACACAAACCAAAATTAAGTAAGTAACATCAAGAAAAGTAATGCAAACAGTGTAGAATTACAATAGATTTCAATAGGAACACATAGGTGTAGGGGCAACACAAACCATATACTCCAAAAGTGGAATGCGAACCACGAATGGACCCCAAACCTATGTGAGCTTGTAGAGGGTCACTGGGACTGTAAGAACCAGTGAGGGTTAGAAAAATACCCCGCCCCAAGACCCTGAAAAGTAGGAGTAAAGTACACCTACTACCCCCAGAGAGCACAGAAGTCGTGATAGGGGGATTCTGCAGGAAGAACAAACACCAGCAATGCAACAACAGTGGATTTCTGGACCTGAGAACCGGTAAGACAAGGGGACCAAGTCCAAGAGTCACGACAGTGTCGAGAGTGGGCAGGAGCCCAGGAAATGCCAGCTGAAGATGCAAGGAAGCTACCACCAGTTGGAAGAAGCTTGGGGTTCTGCAAGAAAGAAGAGGACTAGGGACTTCTTCTTTGGAAGATGGATGTCCCACGTCGCGATGAAGCTTGCAGAGGTGTTCCCACGCAGAAAGACCACAAACAAGCCTTGCTAGCTGCAAGGGTGTGGTAGAGGTTTTTGGGTGCTGCTGTGGCCCAGGAGGGACCAAAATGTCACCACTTGAAGAAGGAGACAGAGGGGGCGCCCAGCAACTCAGGGAGCTGACACAGAAGCAGGCAGCTCCTGCAGAAGTACCCCAACAGGCACTTAGAAGAGAAGTGAACCGGAGTCCATGTGAAGTCACAAAAGGGAGTCCCACGACACCAGAGGACAACTCAGATGGTTGTGGACTGCAGGATGAAGTGCTGGGGACCAAGGCTTGGCTGTGCACAAAGACAATCCTGTAAGAGTGCACAGGAGCCAGAGCAGCTGCAAATCATGCAGTATACAGCTTTGCAGTCTAGTGTGGGGAGGCAAGCACTTACCTCCACCAAACATGGACTGAAGAGTCACTGGACTGTGGAGGTCACTTGGACAGTGTTGCTGTGTTCCAGGGACCAGGCTCGTCAGGATGAGAGGGGACCCAGAGGACCAGTGTTGCAGTCTTTTGGTGCCTGCATTAGCAGGAGGAAGATTCCGTCGACCCACAGGAGATTTCCTCAGAGCTTCTGGTGTAGGGTAAAGGCAGGCTACCCACAGAGCTTGCACCACCTAGAAACAGTCGAGAAAGCGGGCAGGATTAGGCAGTACAATTTTGCTGGTAGTCATCTTGCTACTTTGTTGCGGTTTTGCAGGCATCCTGGAGTAGTCAGCGGTCAATCCTTTGGTAGAAGGTGAAGAGGGAGATGCAGAGGAACTCTGGTGATCTCTTGCATTCGTTATCTGAAGAATTCCCCAAAGCAGAGACCCTAAATAGCCAGAAAAGGAGGTTTGGCTACCAAGTTAGGAGGATTCGCTACCAAGAGAGGCAAGAGCCCATCAGAAGGAGCCTCTGATGTCACCTGCTGGCACTGGCCACTCAGAGCAGTCCAGTATGCCCCAACACCTCTGTTTTCATGATGGCAGAAGTCTGGGACACACTGGAGGAGCTCTGGGCACCTCCCCTGGGAGGTGCAGGTCAGGGGAGTGGTCACTCCCCTTTCCTTTGTCCAGTTTTGCGCCAGAGCAGGGCTTGGGGATCCCTGAACCAGTGTAGACTAGCTTATGCAGAGATGGGCACTATCTGTGCCCATCAAAGCATTTCCAGAGGCTGGGGAAGGCTACTCCTCCCCAGCCCTAAACACCTATTTCCAAAGGAAGAGGGTGTAACTCCCTCTCTCAGAGGAAATCCTTTGTTCTGCCTTCCTGGGCCAGGGATTCCTGGACCCCAGGAGGGCAGAAACCTGTCTGAGGGGTTGGCAGCAGCAGCAGCTGCAGTGGAGACCCCGGAAAGGCAGTTTGGCAGTACCTGGGTTCTGTGCTAGAGACCCGGGGGGTCATGGAATTGTCCCCCTATACCAGAATGGTATTAGGGTGACAATTCCATGATCTTAGACATGTTACATGGCCATGTTCGGAGTTACCATTGTGACGCTATACATAGGTAGTGACCTATGTATAGTGCACTCGTGTAATGGTGTGCCCGCACTCACAAAGTCCGGGGAATTTGCCCTGAACGATGTGGGGGCACCTTGGCTAGTGCCAGGGTGCCCACACACTAAGGAACTTTGCACCCAATCTTCACCAGGTGAAGGTTAGACATATAGGTGACTTATAAGTTACTTAAGTGCAGTGGTAAATGGCTGTGAAATAACGTGGACGTTATTTCACACAGGCTGCGCTGACAGGCCTTTGTAAGAATTGTCAGAGCTCCCTACGGGTGGCAAAAGACATGCTGCAGCCCATGGGGATCTCCTGGAACCCCAATACCCTGGGTACCTCAGTACCATATACAACAGAATTATATGGGTGCACCAGTATGCCACTGCGAATTGGTAAATGTAGTCACTAGCCTGTTAGTGACAAATTTGGAAAGCAGATAGAGCATAACCACTGAGGTTCTGGTTAGCAGAGCCTCAGTGAGACAGTTAGGCATCACACAGGGAACACATACAGGGCACATACTTATGAGCACTGGGGCCCTGCCTGGCAGGGTCCCAGTGACACATAGACTAAAACAACATATATACAGTGAAATATGGGGGTAACATGCCAGGCAAGATGGTACTTTCCTACACCCCTCCATCAACCTCTGCCCCTTCCAGCACCCCACTCCCTACTACCATCTCAAGCACACATACAGACAGCCATGCACCCAAATCAACACCAAAGAAGCAGACAGACAAACACAAGCACCACACGTCCCACCACATGCAGGCACACACCCAACATTCAACATCCACTTCCCCCATTGTGCCCACCCCCACTCCTCCCAGGACACATTAAACGCTCCCAGACATCCACTCCATGCACATCCACTAAGCATGGGCATACTGTACAAGCACCTGCATTCAAGCACAGCAGACCTACACCTCATACCTCCACTGCCTCATCCGCCACTCCCAAACCTTTCTCCAAAACCCCACCAGCTCCACCTCATAACCTTTTCCTCTCCCTTGTTGATCCATTCAAACCCACTGGCCCACCCTGTCTTGTCCCTAAACATTCCCTTGGCCTCCAGAAACCCACTCTTTCCTCATCCACATCCCCGCAGTCCATCCTACTCATTCCAGTGCCCTTTCCCCAGAGAAGAAGAAGGCCTGTGTTGTCCCTGGTCCCTCTGCCACCCCCCGGTCAAGGCCCACTCGTCCTCCTCCCAAGGGCAAGCCCAAAACCTCTCCACCTCCAGAGCCTACGCCCAAGAACCCCCTCCCAAACCTGAATCCATACCATGCCACCTCCTGACCCTGAACTCTAAAGGTGCCCCAATGACGCCTCTTCTCGATGGAATGTTCCTTTACATTGTGGGAGTCAAGTGTGGGCTATTATTGCCCTACCGGGTCTTTGTACTGGGCAATTGCCTTTTGTAAAAAAAAAATTGAATTAAAATTTGCTGCCCAGCAGACCTGTTGGTGCTAAATTGAGCCGTTGTGCAGCGTTTCACTGTGAGGGTGTGGTGTGCACAGGTGTATGCATTGGTGCAGGTATTTGTTGGCTTGTGTTAGGTAAGTACATTTTGCTAGGGTGTGTATGGCTTGGGATGGTGTGGGTGGGATGGTTGCGTGTGTAATTGTGCCTTTTCCTCCCTTGTGTGCTAGGCTGGGGAACTTACCGTCATCGTCTTCGTCGGTGGTCACGGTCCTGAAGGAATATGGTAAGGAGAAGCACTGGCATTATTTCCAAATCTCGCTCCATGTCAGTGTTCTGTGTATTCTGTGTTATTTCGGTGAGTGTTTCCCTTTATATGAGTCGTTTCTGCCAGGCTTTGAGTGGGGGCGGTTCACGCCCCAGAACTGATGGCGGTGTGGTGTTCATAATATGCTGTCCGGGTTGGGCTTTTCCGCCGGCCTGGAGACAGCCTCTGCTTCCAAAATGGCAGTCTCTGGAGGCCAGACATGGCACCGTGAATGCCTTCCAGGAATGCATTGCATTGCTGCATCTGGGATGCCAGCCCGTGGATGGCATTCACAATGGTCGTGTGACCAACAGAGATGCTTCTCAGGAGGTCAATAGCCTCCTCAGTGAGGGCAGCAGGGCTAACATTGGCAGGAGATGAGGTGCCTAGGGCAAAGGAGATGCCCACCCTCCTGGGTGAGCAGGCACGGGCTACACGCTGGGGAGATACTGGGAGGGAGGTAATCGTATGGGGAGTGGCGGAAGATGACAAAGAATGGCTGGGCCCAGTAGTCTCCGCCACCACCAGGGAGCTGCCATCTGAGGACATGTCTGAGTCACCACCCCCAGTGGTAGTTGCCTCCCCGTGGTTCTCCCCTTGCCCTACAACCCACTGGTCCCTTTGGCGTTGGTGGACTCTACGTCCTGGGAACTGTGAGCTGCAGCAACCCCACTTGCCAGTGCCTCAGCTCCCTTGCCAGATGATGCTAAAGCACACAAGAACACAAGAACACAAGAGCATGAAGGTGACAAAATAAGAAACAAGTACGTCAAATCTAGATCAAACATACCTGTTGGTACACATACACCCTCAACCATCTCATGCACTAACCCCCAGCACCTGAATGTACCCCTGGCTGCTAGGCAACATCCCACAGTACACTACATGACCATGCTGGCCCTCTACTCCAATACACTTTGCAATGGGACACAATGAGAGACGTTGGCAAGACAACAAATCCGTGTGGCTACATTTAGACAAATATCCCAAACAGGGGACCCCTCACAGGCCTACATTCCCAGCCATATCTACCTAAGGACATTATCCCACGGATGTAGAGGGGGGGGGACTGCAGGGACACACTTGTCTATGGGACTGCCACTACACTGCATGCACCCCATGGCACCTAACTACACTCAGCATAGTAGCATCACATTAGTGTAGGTACTCACCCCCTTGTGGCTGCTGTGCTGCCTTCAAGTGCCCATCCAAATCAGGATAGGCCACCTCCAGTATGCGGGCCATTAGGGGGGTCAAGGTCTGGCAGGCACCTCTCCCTTGTTGGGAGGCCGTCCCCAGCTGGGCCTCTCTGGTCTTCCGGGTCCAGCACTGCAGGTCCTCCACTTCTTCCTGCAGTGGGTGCTCTGCTGATTGTAGTCCCCCACGGTCCGCACTTCCTTGGTAATGGCTTACAACATTCCTGACTTCTGATAAGTGCTGACCTGCATGGGACACACAGAGTAGAGAAACAGACATCAGTGTGGGTGCCCCATACACAAATGGCATGCCAGTTCGACCTCACATGGCCCACAGAGACACACATATTGATAATAGCCAATACAACACCTGCCAGGCACATTACAGGTAAGTATCCACACAGCCAACAAAAACGCCTACAGGCATCTGCCACATTCACACACATTCAAAGAGGATTAATAGCAACTTACCTGAGACTCTGATTGCCCATACAGCTTCGCATACAGGAGTCGGACCCCATCCACCAGCTTCTCAAGCTCCTCCGCGGTGAAGACCGGGACCCATTCCGCTGTGACTAGTGCTATTCTAAGGACCAGAGTCAGGACAAAGCAGCTCACGCAATGGAGTTCCATTCCTCTCAAGGTGCAGGAGTCAAGTGGCAAGGGCATAGAAAAATCGTGGTATTTACCGCCAGCGGCGATCATGATTGGCCCTGCTTCCCAATAGATGCCAATGTTATCCAATTAAGAGGTGCACGGCTGTGAACAACGCCTACCACCATGACGACTACTGCCAGTGGAATGAAGTCACTTCCAAAGTAGACTACCTGTGGGTCCGGGGGCTGCCATTTTGCAAAATCACACCTTTATAGTCTGTCCGGGGTCCTAATCCATGGCTCCATTCCCTCTCCTCTTCGTAGAGTAATGGTATGATCAGTGATCATCCTTATGAAAATATAGTGGAAGTGTGCCTACACTGTGATGCAATGCCATATACACACCACACCAGACAATACCCTGACCAGATTACCAAGTTCTCTGCATCTGTGTGAGGGGCAATAGTGCTACATGTACAAGTTGAATTATGTAATATTGTGATTGAAGTAGTTGTGGCAACTCAATGTGTCTCTATTACCTCCCATAGGTTCAGACCCATGTGGCGAGGGAGGGCCCCATCTGTTTACAGAACCCTGGTTGATCTGGACACCATGGAAGAACGTCACATCATCATTACTTACCCCCTGAATCAAGCCACTATCCTGTGCACAAATGGAGCCTGTTCAGATGCCAGCTAATCCCGACAACTATGCAGGTACCATCTGTGCTACATTTTCTGGCCACAGGCTCATTCCAATTGACATTGGGCATGGCAACCGGTGTATCTCAGCCAATGTTTAGCCACATACTGACCAAATTTCTGGATTCCTTCGTGTAACACCTGTAGAGTTATGTCCAGTTTCCCCAAAGTGCTGATCTCACCTCCATCAAATCTGGATGTTATGCTTTTGCAAATATTCCCCATGTGATAGGTGCCATTGAAGGTACCCACATGGCCCTCATATCCCCAAGAGTGAATGAACAGGTGTTCAGAAATCGTAAAAGCTTTCACTCCATGCACGTCCAATTGGTGCGTACCGCTGATCAGTCCATTACTCATGTCAGTGGCAAGTTCCCAGGATCAGTCTATGACTCTTTTGTCCTGAGAAACAGCAGTGTGCACACATGATCGGACAACTACAGGGGGACAGAGCTTGGCTCATAGGTGAGTGTGTATGCCAAAGGATCGGTTACATAGCTGACAGGCAGGCTATATGCAATTAGATTTTGTGTGCTTCAACCCTCTTTCGCCCACTCTTGCAGGCAATTCTGTCTACCCAATCATGCAATGGCTCCTGACACCTGTGAGGAATCCCAGGGCAGACGCAGAAATCCAGTATAACGAGGCACATGGTCACACTAGGAGGGTTATTGAGAGGACCATAGGACTCCTGAAGGCAAGATGATTTTCTGCTATATCTCTGGGGGGTCCCTGTGCTATGTCCCTGACAAGGTGTGTCAGATAGTGGTGGACTGCTGCATGCTGCACAGCTTTGCTCTGAGGAAAGCTATTCCACTGCTGCATGAGTTGGATGCTGTCCAACCACCCCTGCCACCTCAGAGGATGGATGAGAGTGATGGGGAAGAGGAGGGGGAAGACATCAACTCCAGGACCCAGGTAATTCGGCTATACTTCCAGTGACTCTCAGGTAATGTTCTATGTTGCCAATGGGTTTACTGCATTGTTCCATGGTGACATGTGCAACGTGCTGTGGTGTCCCTTACTAGTGATGTGTAGACTTAATTTGTGAAGAAGGAGATGTGTTTATAGCATAGGAATGTACAGTGTGACATACTTCGAACATTGCAGTCTGTTAGACCCCCTCATGCAATAAAACAGCATTATGATGGAAACTGTCTGCTCTATTCACATTCACATTTGTTTGCTCATATTAATGAAGGACAGATATTTTGATTGTGCAGGTGTATTTTTTTAAACAAAAAACATCCAGGAGTGATGGGACAGTGTAAGGAAGTGGGCACATGGTGAACAATATACTCAGGTATATTTCCACAGCTGTTGGTTGCAAAGTGGCATAGTCCAAGGGGCTATTGGAAGATGGTGAAATGGCAGTGGCATGTTGACAAGGTAGCTCAGTGGCACACAAGGGAGACAGTTCAGGGCAGAGTCACTTCCTGGTGGTGGGCTTGGTCTTGGCTGGTGTTTCACATGGATGTCTGGGTCTGAAGTCACATTTGGGAGGGGGAAGCTGGGCTGCAGGGGAAGGGGTGCTGGTGTCCTGTGAGTCCTCTGGCAGTGCCACCAGTCCACTAGCAGCTGCAGATGTGGATGGTGGTACATTCTCTTGGCTAGTGGAAGGGGCCTGCAGGTGGGTGGAGGATGCAGGCTAGCTGTTGTACTGGCGCTGCAGCACCCCTACAATGGTGGCCATGGTAGCACTGAGCTGCTTCCATTGCTGCATGGTCCCATGATGGTGTGTTACCTGCAGCCTCTGATTCTCCTCCAGAGTGGCCAGGATCTGTCCCATCCTGTCCTGGGAAAGGTGGTATGCTCCAAGGACCTCAGCAATGGCCTCCTGATCAGCAGCATCCCTCCTTGGGCCAGCCCCCTGACACACTGCTCACGTCCCAATGGCCCTAGACCCTGTACCTGTGTCCCCTGCACAGGTCTGGATGTCCCCCTTGCACTGGGCCCTTCATCATCCTGCCTGGTGGTGGGTGGAGACTCTGGACTCTGTACTTGTGGGCAGCCAGTCCGTGGCCTGGATACACTGGTGTGGGGGCGTTGTGGCAGAGTGGTAGGGGTGTTAGTGGTGTCCTGGGTGGGGCTACTGGAGGTTAAGTGTCCAGGGCTGTTGGATGGGCCAGGGATCTCCTCTGTGTCCAGACATCCCTCTGCACTCTCCTGAGTGGGGCCTTCGTCTTCAGGTGGAGTCTGGCATTCCTTGATTTCTCTGTCAGGGTGGCATGAGTGGTGGTGCCTGTGTGCATGAGTATAGAGATGTGGGTGTCCTGCACTTTCTTGTCCCTTGCAGCACTGCTTAGGTGTTATTGGTGGTTCCATCCCCATGTGATGGCATGCAGGGTTCCTTGGTGGTCTTTCGGATGCATTTGGTAAGAGGGGAGTGGTGCATTCTGGGTGTTGTGGTGCTCCTGCCATTTCATGCATGGGTTGGTGACTGTAGGAGTGTGTGGGTATTTTGGGCTGGGTAGTGGATTGGGGCATGATGGTAGTGAGAGGGATGGGGTGATACATGCATTGCAGGTGTAGTTGACTTACCCGAGTCCAGTCCTCCAGTGAGGCCCTCCGGGTGCAGGATAGCCATGACCCTCTCCTCCCAGTCGGGTGGGAGGAGGTAGGGGACCATTACTAGTCTTCTGTACAGTGATGTGATGCAGTGGTATGCACCTAGCTCCGCTGGTCGTCCCATCTCTTACTGATGTTATCCCTTGTGCGTGAATGGATTCCTACAGCGTTGACCTTGTTGACAATCCTCTGGCATAGCCCCATCTTCTTGACCAAGGGCATCTGCTGCACCTGTGCCCCAAATTGCTGCGGATCGACCCTGAGTATTTCATTCACCATGGTCCTCAGCTCCCTGTCAGAGAAACGGGGATGTTTAGGGGATCCCATGGTGTGTGTTGTGGGTGGTGTGTTGTGTGTGACTTGTGTAGTGGTTGTTTGTATGTGTGTTGTGGTGTCGTTTTCTGTGGTGCTGTTGACTTTGCAAAGGGTTGTTGGGTGTGTATGAGTATGTTTCATAGTGGTGTGCATGTGTGTCAACTGTGTGGTTTCCTTAGGCTGAACTAGGAGACATGCAAAGCTCCTACTATACCACTTATATCATATATCAACTATATCATAAGAAACACAATACTCAGAGTTACTAAAAATAAAGGTACTTTATTTTAGTGACAATGTGCCAAAAATATCTTAGAGGATATGGGGGGTGATTCTAAGCTTGGCGGGCGGCGGTAGCCGCCCGCCAAGCGGGAACCGCCAGAAGACCGTACCGCGGTCAAAAGACCGCGGCGGTCATTCTGGGTTTCGCACTGGGCTGGCGGGCGACCGCCGAAAGTCCGCCCGCCAGCCCAGCAGGAAACACCCTTCCCACGAGGACGCCGGCTCAGAATGGAGCCGGCGGAGTGGGAAGGTGCGACGGGTGCAGTTGCACCCGTCCCGAATTTCAGTGTCTGCAAAGCAGACACTGAAATTCTTCGTGGGGCCCTCTTACGGGGGCCCCTGCAGTGCCCATGCCATTGGCATGGGCACTGCAGGGGCCCCCAGGGGCCCCGCGGCACCCCCTACCACCATCCTGTTCCTGGCGGGAGACCCGTCAGGAACAGGATGGCGGTAGGGGGTGTCAGAATCCCCATGGCGGCGGAGCGCGCTCCGCCGCCATGGAGGATTCTCAAGGGCAGCGGGAAGTCAGCGGTACACCGCCGACTTTCCGTTTCTGGCCGCGGCTGAACCGCCGTGGTCAGAATGCCCAGCGGTGCACCGCCAGCCTGTTGGCGGTGCTACCGCCGACCTCCGCCATGGCGGTAATTACCGCCAGGGTCAGAATGACCCCCATAATCCCTTAGGAGGTAAGTAAAATACAAAAATATACACACAAACCAAAATCAGGTAAGTAAACAGTTAGAAAAGTAGTGCAAACACTGTAGAATACAATAGGATGCAATAGGCCTAGGGGCAACACAAACCATATACTCTAAAAGTGGAATGCGAACCACGAATGGACCTCAGGCCTAGTGTTTTGTGTAGAGGGTCACTGGGAGTATAAGAAAACACTAAGGGTGTACAAGATACACCACCCAAAGACCCTGAAAAGTAGGAGTAAAGCTACCCTACTTCCCCAGAAACACACAAAAGTTGTGATAGGAGATTCTGCAAAGGCAACAACTGACTACAAAGCACTGAAGACGGATTCCTGGACCTGAGGACCTGTAAAAGAAGGGGACCAAGTCCAAGAGTGACACAAGTGTCCGGGGGGGGGGGCTGGAGCCCACTAAACCCTGGATGAAGGTACAAAAGGGCTGCCTCCAGGTGGAAGAAGCTGAAGATTCTGCAACAACGGAAATACCAGGAACTTCTCCTTTGCACAGAAGATGTCCCACGGTGTTCTAGAGGAAGCAGAGTTGTTTCCATGCAGAAAGACCACAAACAAGCCTTGCTAGCTGCAAGAGTTGTGGTTAAAGAAAATGGGTACTGCCTGGGCCCAGGAAGGAGCAGGAGGTTGCCCCTTGGATGAGGAGACAAAGGTGGCACTCAGCAGCACAGAGAGTCCACACAGAAGCAGGCAGCACCCACAGAAGCACTTGAACAGGCATTCAAGACATCTGAGCGTGGCAGTCATCTCAACACTACAAAGGAGGGTCCCACGAAGTCAGTGGTCAACTCAGCGAGTTGAGCAATGCAGGACGAAGTGCAGGGGACCTGGGCTATGCTGTGCATGAAGGATGCCTTGAAAAAGTGCACAGAAGCCCTAGCAGCTGCAGTTCATGCAGTACACAGGATTACTGTCTGGCGTGGGAAGGCAAGGACTTACCTCCACCAAATTTGGACAGAAGGACCCCTGGACTGTTGGGGTCACTAGGATCCAGCTCCTGTGTTCCAGGGACGAAGCTCGTCGAGATCAGAGGGGACCCAGGGCACCGGTGAAGCAAAAGTTTGGTACCTGCGTGAGCAGGGGGAAGATTCCGTAGACTCACGGGAGATTTCCTCTTGGCTTCCAGTGCAGGGTAATGGCAGACAGCCCGTAGAGCATGCACCACCAGGAAACAGTTGAGAAAGCCGCCAGGTTTAGGCACTACAATGTTGCTGGTAGTCTTCTTGCTACTTTGTTGCGGTTATGCAGGCGTCCTGGAGCAGTCAGCGGTCGATCCTTGGCAGAAGTCAAAGAGGGAAGTGCAGAGGAACTCTGGTGAGTTCTTGCATTCATTATCTGAAGAGAAACCCACAGGAGAGACCGTAAATAGCCCCCAGAGAAGGATTGGCCACCTAACCAGGTAAGCACCTATCAGGAGGGGTCTCTGACGTCACCTGCTAGCACTGGCCACTCAGAGGCCTCCATTGTGCCCTCACACCTCTGCATTCAAGATGGCAGAGGTCTGGGACACACTGGAGGAGCTCTGGGCACCACCCATGGGGTGGTGATGGACAGGGGAGTGTCCACTCCCCTTTCCTTTGTCCAGTTTCGCACCAGAGCAGGGGCTGGAGGATCCCTGAACCGGTGTAGACTGGTTTATGCAAGGAGGGCACCATCTGTGCCCTTCAGAGCATTCCCAGAGGCCAGGAGAGGCTACCCCTCCCCAGCCTTTAACACCTATTTTCAAAGGGAGAGCGTGTAACACCCTCTCTCAGAGTAAATCCTTTGTTCTGCCTACCTGGGCTGCCCAGACCCCAGGAGGGCAGAAGCCTCTCTGTGGGTTCGCAGCAGCGGTAGCTGCAGTGAAAACACCAGAGAGCTAGTTTGGCAGTACCCGGGGTCCAGATTTGGCATGGGGGACCAATTTCATGATCTTAGACATGTTACATGGCCATATTCGGAGTTACCATTGTGAAGCTATATATAGGTATTGACCTATTTTTTATTTATTTATTTTAAGAGTTTTCTATAGCGCTAGCAAGACCGAGAGGGTATCAGAGCGCTTTACAACAGAATAGAAAATAAACATAAGAAACACATATGAGTCAGGAGTCACATTGCAGAATGAAGATACATAGGGGTTCTCATGAATAGAAGGGTGGCGATCCGAGGATGGAGGGGTGGTGAGTGAGAGACCCTTAGTGATGTGAGGGTTGGTTTAGGAGGTATTCTTTCAGTAGCTTCTTGAAGGTCATATGGGAAGGGTTAGATCTAATGTGAATGGGTAAGGAGTTCCATATTCTCAGAGCGTTGTTTGAGAAGGAGCATGACCAAGTTTTTTGCTTGTTAGGTTTTGGTAGGAGGAGGAGGAGTGAGTTTGTGCTTCTCAGAGATCTGGTTTGACCAGCTTTCACTAGCTTGTTAGCGAGGTATTCAGGTTTCCCAGTGCAAAGGGTTTTGTGTGTTAGGCAGGCAGCGCGGAACAGGCAATGGGCCTCAATCGGGAGCCATTTAAGACTCCTCAAGGCTGGGGAGATGTGGTCAAATTTTTTAATTCCCGTCACTAGTCTGGCAGCTGCATGAAGAGTGGACCTCATAGGGGCGAGTTGGGATTTGGCCGTGCCAGTGAGGATGGAGATCCCATAGTCTAGTCTTGAAATTGCCAGTGCTTGAGTGGCCTGTTTGAGTTCATTCTGGGGAATTAAGGATTTAATTTTGTGAAGAAGTTTAAGGCTGAGGAAGACATTATTAGCGTTTGTCTTGATGTGGTCCTGCATGGTCAGGTTGGAGTCCTTAGAAATTCCTAGGGATTTGACCGTGGTAGATGGGGAGAGAGTACATTTGAGTGCGTCAATAGATTTTAGCTATTCTTGCAGTTGAGGAAGCTGGTTACATTTCGAGAGGAGGAGTATTTCGTCTTGTCGTGATTGAGTTTGAGATGGTTATGAGAGAGCCAACATAGGGATTCTTTAAGGGTATTGTTCAGACTGTGGATGTCTTCTAAGGTGGATAGTTCAATATAGAGTTGTGTGTCATCAGCATAGAGGTGGAAGGGGATATTGGCTTGAGTGAGGATAGTGGTAAGAGGGTCTATGTAGATGTTGAAGAGAGTTGGGGAGAGGACAGAACCCTGGGGGACCCCCCTGGTAATTAGGGAGGTGGGTGAGGTCGAGTTGAGAAGTTTTACTTGTTGTGTTCGGTTTTGTAAGAAGGAGGAAAACCAGCAGAGGACAGTACCTTCAATGCCTACTCTCTTTTGGAGGGAGTCGAGAAGGAGTTTGTGGTCGACAGTGTCAAAGGCCGCTGTAAGATCATGGAGAATCAGTAGGCAGGGTCTGTCAGAGTCAAGAGAGATTTGGAGGTCATCCACAATGTTAAGGATGGCTGACTCAGCGCTGCAGCCTTTCCGGAAGCCTGATTGAAGAGGGTTGAGGAGGTTGTTGGAATCGATATGTTGGGTTAATTGTTGGAGAGCACATTTTTCAAGAACTTTGGCCAGTAAGGGAAGGTTGGAGACAGGTCTGTAGTTGTGGAGATTGTTCGGGTCTGCTCCTGATTTCTTTAAAATTGGCGTGATTTGGCCTAGTTTTAGTCAGTCCGGGAATACGCCAGTCTGGAGGGAGCTATTGATTATCATAGTCCATGTAGGGGAGAGGGACTTGGTCCAGTTTTTTTGCCAAGTAGGAAGGGATGGGGTCGGCTAGGTGGGAGGAGGTTTTGGAGGTGGACATGAGTTTGGAGATGTCCGATACCAGGAGGGGTTGGAAAGAACTCCAGCTAGCGGGGGCCGGCAGCTGCATCTGGATGGGAAGAGTGATTTCAGTTATGGGGGGCGGGTTGTCAGAGAGGTATGGAGCAGGGATAAAATTGATAGTGAAAGGAAGGCGGGCACAATGTTGGGGAGGCACAATGTTGGGGGAGGGTGTCCAGTGCTAAGGAAAGTTCAATCTCAGTGATTTTATCATTGAAGAATTTGGCAAAGTTAACACAAGTGACCTTGGTAGTGGGTAAGGGGTTGGGAGCAGGTTTGGTAGTTTGTTGTTTAATGATGTTAAAGAGCTCCTTCGGGCGGTTTATGGCTCTGTCAAGGGTATTCTGGAAAATGGATATTTTTTCATTTTATATGTGTTTTTTGTAACTTCTCTGTGCACTTCTGAGCTGTTCAAAGTGGGTAGAGGAGGGGTCGGATCTCCAAAGGCTTTCAGTGGCTCTGAGTTGTCTTCTCTCTGAATTGAGGTCATTTTTGAACCAAGCTCTAGATGGGATGTTTCGCAGTATTTTCAGTTTTAGAGGGGCACGCTGATCAAGTATGGTAGTTATAGTCGAGTTGTAGTGGGTGGTTAAGTCCGTCGTGGAGAGGATGGTCAGAGGGGGAGGGGGGAGGGAGGTGATATTTTCTTCCAGGGTAGATAGGGGGATTTGGCTGACATTTCTTTTCCAACTAAGAGATTTTTGTGGATGAGTAGTGGGTTGGGGGATATAGTTGAGATGGAAAAGGATGATGCGATGATCTGACCAGTCGACAGGAAGGATATCGTCGACCTTGAGGGAATCTTTATGCACTATAATCGCATCTAGTGTAGCACCTTTGATGTGGGTTTGAGCCTTGCAGTGTTGGGAAAGGTTGTTGCTGTGAAGAAGGTCATTTAGGGTTTGGATGAGTGCATTGTTCTCATCGTCCCAGCGAAGGTTGAGATTGCCCAAGATAATGAAGTTGGGGTCAGAGAGGGAGCAGTGCGTTATTAGGTCAGCTAGGTGGTCCGCAAAAGATTGGGTATTACCAGGGGTGTGGTAGAGAAGGTGGAAGGTCACCTTAGAGTTGCCGCTGGTCTTAATAGAGGCGTTCAAGTGTTCACAGGAATTGAAAATGAGAGCTTCTTTGAAATCTATTTCTATGGTATTTTTATGGATGATGGCAATACCTCCCCCCGGGTGGTTCTTTCTCTCTTTGCTGTAGATAGAGTAGCCAGGAGGGACGAGGGTGTCCATGATCGGTTGCGAGAGTTTGGTTAGCCAGATCTCTGTGATGAAGGCAATGTCAGTGTTATGGTTGAGGATAGTGTCAGCAAGATCCGTAGCGTGTTTGACTGCTGATCTGCAGTTTATGAGCATGCAGGTGGTGCGAGAATGGATCTTAGGTTCGGGCCTGGAAGGGAATGGGGGGATAATAACGAGGTGAGCAGGGGGTCTGGGAGAGGGAGACTATATATGTTGTCTCCTGAGGCCAGTGATGACTTGTATGTTAGAAGGGGGGGTCGGGGTAGGGAGGGATGGGTTATAGGAGA
Organism: Pleurodeles waltl; assembly: GCF_031143425.1. NCBI lineage: Eukaryota > Metazoa > Chordata > Amphibia > Caudata > Salamandridae > Pleurodeles > Pleurodeles waltl. The sequence goes on along the minus strand of NC_090444.1, from coordinate 1,445,600,915 downwards.
GAGCAAGTTTGGTAGCTTTGTTGTGAGATAAAGGAGGGATTGTTCTTCTTGGTCTCGAGGTGTTACGAAGAAAGGGTCTAGAGGGCCAGTGGATACTCTGTGAGGAGTTGTTGACCGACGGAGGCGTGAGTGTCTGGGTCGGCACTGGGAGTATCAGTGGGTAGAGGCTTCTCACTATCTTGTTGATGCCTTGAATGATGAGTTCTAGTAGAAATTCAATGTTGGAGAGCCGTTCATTGATATTTGTGGAGGGAGAGGATCTAGGGGTGAAGGAGTGGGAGATAAAGTTCCTCTTAGGTAGGGGCTGGGGTGACTGATTCAGATGGGATATAGGATCACTGGGCAGAAGGTTAAAGGAGGCTGTTGTGGGATGAGAGGGGTTAGAAACAGGGGAAGGGTTAGAGGTGATGGGGGGCAGGCTCGATATGAGTATCTCTACAGTTCAACAAGTTAGGTCTAGAGGAGGGCCGGGGGAGAAGGGGGTGGGAGGGGCAACGGAGGAAGTGAAGTTGAGGGGGTGTCTGGGGAAAGGAGAGGTGTTATGGGGGAAAATCAAGGAAGTTTGGGATGAGGAGACAGAGCAGGAGTTGTGATAGGGAGTTTTGGGGTTGGGGAAGTAAGGGGCATGGTTAGGGTGAGAGGGGAAAATGGGGATGAGTGGATCAGACAGGATGGGGTTGCCGACACTGGGACCTGGGGGGGCAGGGGGTGGTGTTGGGGGGGATAATGGGGGTGGGGTGGGGTGTCAATGGGCTGAGGGTGGATAGGGGGAGAGGGAGTGCTGACTTAAGGGAGGGGAATAATGATTCGAAGGCACGGAGCTTGAATCATGATGGTTCCATTTCTGAAGATGGAGATGATGACGTTTCCCTGGAAAGTGGGGGAACTGGAGATAGAGAGTTTGCAACGTATGGGATATTAGTAGTATTGGAGGGGTGGAGGTGAGTAGTGAGGAGGGTTTTCCATTTAGCCAGGCATTTAGTGAAGAAGATAAGATCTGTCTTTTTCGGGCCTTTTTGGGCATTGAAGTAAGTGTCCACAAGAAGTAGCTCCGGATGTTGCCTGGTAAGTTTGCATTTAAAGTTTTTCAGCGCAAAGGGGGAGAGGTGGTTAGGGGGAGATATGGAGAAGGAGTTGGGCCCGTGGGGTTTAAGGAAGGGGGAAATGGGTGAGGAGGTGGATCCTTTGGGGATCAACATCATGTGAACGTGAGGCTGCTAATGCTCATAAGGGGGTTAAAAAGGACTCAAGTTTGGGTGGAAAAAGGGGAGGGAGTTAAGGTGGGAGGGATCAAGGTTGGGGCCCAGGACCGGAGGGGGGGGCTGTCAGGAGGAAATTCAAGGGCGAGAGGCTCGAACATGGGTTGAGAAGCCCTACAGATTGCGACAGGGAGGGGAACAGGGGAGATCCAAAAAAGAGTGTTCGTGTTGGGAGATGGGCATACACAGAGTGTTCAAGTGGGATAGGGTGGGAGGGAGACCACTAGTTAAGGAGGAAAGAAGGGTGGGACAGGCAGGAGGGCAGGAGACCCCACGCCAGGGGACCACCTGGGACGGGCACTAGGCGTCAGAATAGGCAGCCTCGCTGCTTGCTGGAAAGTTGGGTGAGGACCGCGTTTGGATGGTGGTCGAGAGGAGAGGTCAAATTGCATATCACCTGGTTCCATGGGTCAAAGGAAACATGCAGAACTCAGTGCCCAATCTGAGCCCATTACTGATCACCGGCAACCATCCGAAAGGGGTGGGGCCAACTCTTGTGCCTCACGCAAACGCTGCGCGCAAGAGACACACATGTGAAGGACAGAAGAACCCTGAGCTCTGGCCCGTCCGGGATCTCCCCACTCACGAAATAAGCATTGGGGGAGTCAGCCCAGCAGCCAGAACAAAGTTCACGGAAACTCCCTACCTCGGACAGGCAGGTCCACATGAAAGATTCCTCCCGGGCTGGAGTCAGGGATGGTGAAGCAGCACCTCCTGGATATGTAGCTCCTCCCGAGCTGCAGGCGGCAAGAAACATCCCCAATAACGAGTCAGGGATAGCGAAGCAGCACCTTCTGGATATGTAGCTCCTCCCGAGCTGCAGGCGGTGAAAAACAGCCTTAACAATGTGGAGACTTGAGCCTGAGTCGGCCCAAGGTAGGCTCCAGTAGACTACCCCAGGTTAGGGGCCTCTAGTATAGGTAAAGATGGCCTATATGTAGTACACGCGTGTAATTGTGCCCCTGCACTCACAAAGTCTGTGGAAATTGCCCTGAACCATGTGGGGGCACATTGGCTAGTGCCAGGTTGCCCTCACACTTAGTAACTTTGCACATAACCTTCACTAGGTGAGGGTTAGACATATAGGTGACTTATAAGTTACTCAAGTGCAGTGCAAAATGGCTGTGAAATAACATGGACGCAGTGGCAGTCCTCTGTAAGAATTGTCTGAGTTCCCTATGGGTGGCAAAAGAAATGCTGCAGCCCACAGGGATCTCCTGGAACCCCAATACCCTGGGTACCTAGGTACCATATACTAGGGAATTATAAGGGTGTTCCAGTGTGCCAATCAGATTTGGTAAAAATTGTCACTAGCTTGCAGTGACAATTTTAAAGGGAGAGAGAGCATAAGCACTGAGGTTCTGGTTAGCAGAGCCTCAGTGACACAGTTAGGCACCACACAGGGAACACATTCTATGAGCACCGGGGCCCTGGCAAGCGGAGTCCCAGTGAGACATATTTAACACAATGACACATAGGGTTTTCACTATGAGCGCTGGGTCCCTGGCTAGCAGGATCCCAATGAGACAGTAACAACACCCTGACATATACTCACAAACAGGCCAAAAGTTGGGGTAACAAGGCTACCTTTCTACACCTAGTATCTAGTAAGACATGTGGATTTAAAGGACCAGTGGATTTAAGGCACCTGTGTGTGCACTGTTGCTGTGTCTGATGTCATTTTTAAAGGCAGTCCTGCCTTACTGGTTCCTTGTAAAATAAAAATAAGCCCAAATTTGACTTGGAATTAAAAGTACTTCCAAAGTCTTAAACAACCTTACTGTTATATAGATCACCCCTAAAGACTCCCCTGGCGCCCCAGGAGTAAGGCACAGTGTCGTCATGTTCAGGGACATTATAAAAATTGTTTTATAAGGCCTGGTGAGGGAAAACCGCTAATTTCATTTTCTCCCATTGTAGTGCATTAGCTCCATTGGCTAACATGGGAAGGCTTTATTTAACATTAATACAGTCTTACTTTTGATAAGAGTAAGGTATCAAATGAATAGAATAAATCCAACAAGGTTAGATTTATTCTAAATGTAACAGGAAAATAGCTTTAGCATCTTTCCTAAAGTTAAAGTAATCAGTTTTTTATTAGAATGTCCTGATTTGTCAGCCTCTGCCAGGCTAGTCCAAGTAGCTATTAATGAGTTGTGAAGTGGCCTGGGCTGAAACAAAGGAGCCATTTAATGGTTGGAGAACTGCAGCAGCAGATACAAGAGTAGGAAAGGGGTTGGGTGGCCAAACCGGTCTTCAAAGGAGTTAAAGACTGTTGGGACAGAAACCAGACCTTCCTTATTTCCTGCACCCCCAGCCAGATGAGAGCCCCTGTAATTGAATTAGCAGAGGTGTTGGAAGGGGAGTGTTAAGGAGAGTTAACCACATCAGTGGGAGGTCTTAACCAGACCTGATTTTCAAAATGTTTGCATTTTGTTAGACAGTGCTTTCTACAACACAAATATTGGAAAGTAGATTATTGGCAAGGGCAGGTGAGTACCTAGTTAGGTCTCAATAAATTAAACCTAGCTCAAACCTTGGTAGCTTGGCAATGAGCACTCAACTACGGCCGAGACCAACACTGCTACCAAGCCACCCCGGAGCACACCCACGGACCTTTCGCCTGCCGCAACTGCCACTTCTCCTGCGACCGAACCTCCAAACCAACGACCACCAGACCGAACCACCTCCACTGCATACTCCTCAACACCCGCTCCGCACGCAAACACGCCGTAAAACTCTGGGACCTACTCGACAGCATCGCCCCGGACGTAGCCTTCCTGACCGAGACATGGTGGAACGACTCATCCGCGCCAGACATCGCCATCCCAGACGGATACAAGATCTCCTGCACGGACCGCATCAACGGCTACGGAGGACTCGCCATCGTCCACAAATCCTCCCTCAAGATCACCACCCACACCGACGAGCATTTCAACACCGCAGAGCTTCTACACTTCCGGATCCACACCGACCCCAACACCACCCTCAGAGGCACGCTCGTCTACAGACCCCCTGGTCCACGGGCCCAGTTCTGCGACACCATCGCCGACCTCGCAAGCACCCACGCACTCGCCTCCACGGACTACATCCTCCTCGGGGACCTCAATTTTCACCTCAAGAACAACAACGACCGCAACTCCACCACGCTGATCAGCAACCTCAAGAACCTCGGACCCACCAACCCACCCCGCCGGACACACACTGGACGCCATCTTCTCCACCAGCGACCACGTTACCTTCAAAGACACCACCGAACCCTACTGGACCGACCACCACTGCATCCATTTCACCTACAACAAAAACACCGCACACCACCAGAGCCGCCAACTCCCCCGCTGCAACTGGGGCAAAGTCACCGAAGAACAACTTCTCAGCACCCTCTCCCAGAACCCACCGAATGAGCCCACCGACCCAGACACCGCAGCCTGCAACTTCAGGCAATGGATCAACAACTGCGCCAACATCCTCGCCCCACTGAAGAAACCCCCCAGCAACCTCGCCAGCAAGAAAGCCTCCTGGTTCACCTATGAACTCCTGGCCTCCAAACGCGCCTGCAGTAAACTGGAAAAGAAATGGCTCCAAGAACGCACACCGGACAACCACGTAACCCTCAAAGACGCCACCCGCCGACACCACCACCTCATCAGGACCACCAAGAGGTCCTCCTTCAAAGACCGCCTAGACAACAACGCACACGAAAGCAAAGAGCTCTTCCGCATCGTAAAGGAACTGTCCACCCCCAGCGCCAACATCAACGACATCCCGCCCTCTCAGGAACTTTGCGACTCCCTCGCCGCTTTTTTCCACAGCAAGATCGCCGACATCCACAGCAGCTTCAACACCCCGACCACGCCCACCTCCGTCATCACCTCTAACCCAAGCAGCGCCAACCCCATCACCGCCTGGTCCAACGTCGACGACGACGCAACACGCAAAATCATGAACTCCAATCCACTCCGGATCACCGACTGACCCCTGCCCCCATCACATCTTCAACAAAGCCGACTCTATCATCGCGCCCCAACTCCGCAAGATCATCAACGCCTCCTTCGAAACAGGCACCTTCCCGGAAAGCTGGAAGCACGCAGACATCAACGCCCTCCTCAAGAAACCCAAAGCCGACCCCAAGGACCTCAAGAACTTCCGCCCCATCTCCCTCCTCCCCTACCCAGCAAAAGTCGCAGAAAAGATCGTCAACCTTCAACTGACACGCCACATCGAAGACAACAACGTCCTCGACCCCTCACAAACCGGATTTAGACGCAACCACAGCACCGAGACCGCCCTCATTGCCGCCACAGATGACATCAGACGCCAACTCGACCACGGCGAGACCTCTGCCCTCATCCTCCTAGACCTCTCAGCGGCCTTCAACACGGTCTGCCACCGCACCCTACTATCACGCCTCCAAGAAGCCGGCATCCAGGATAAAGCCCTAGCCTGGACCTCATCCTTCCTCTCTGGCAGAACACAGACCGTCCGCCTCCCACCCTACCGCTCAGAAGCCAACAATATCATCTGCGGCGTCCCCCAGGGCTCCTCCATGAGCCCAACGCTGTTCAACATTTACATGGCCCCCCTCGCACAAGTGGCCCGCCGTCACGACCTCAACATCATCACCTACGCTGACGACACGCAGCTCATCCTCTCCCTCACCAACGACCCGCCACCGCCAAAGCCAACCTCCACAAAGGAATGAAAGCAGTCGCCGACTGGATGAGAAATAGCTGCCTGAAACTCAACACCGACAAGACAGAAATCCTCATCCTCAGGACATCCCCCTCCACCTGGAACGACTCGTGGTTGCCCACCACTCTTGGAACGGCTCCGACGCCCACCGACCACGCCCGCAACTTGTGATTCTTTCCCTACTCCGCACTTTCCATGGACAGACAAGTCAGCGCCATCACCTCCTCCTGCTACAACACCCTCCGCACCCTCCGCAGGATCTACAAGTGGATCCCGACCGACACCAGGAAGACTGTGACCCACGCCCTTGTCAGCAGCAGATTGGACTACGGCAATGCACTCTATGCAGGAATCCCAGCAAAACACCTCCAACGGCTCCAACGCATCCAAAACGCCTAAGCCTGACTCATCACCAACGCACCCCACCACAGCCACATCACCCCTCACCTCAAAGAGCTCCACTGGCTTCCCGTCGACAAAAGGGTCACCTTCAAGCTCCTCACCCACGCACACAAAGCACTCCACAGCGCCGGCCCCACCTACCTCAACGAGAGACACAATTTCTACACTCCGACCCGCCAACTGCGATCCGCGAGCCTCGCCCTCGCCACCGTCCCCCGCATCCAACTAACCACCGCCGGTGGCAGATCCTTCTCCTACCTCGCCGCCAAGACCTGGAACACGACCTACTCGCCTTCTGAATACTCCTCAAGACCTGGCTCTTCGAGCAGTAGCAGTCTCCACCCCCTCCTCCCCCCTCAGCGCCTTGGAACCTTAACGGGTAAGTAGCGCGCTCTATAAATGTCTGTGATTGATTGATTGATTGATTGATTGACGAGCAACAGGGCTTAACTGAGTGTGTAAAGCATTTAAAAATCACAAAAAGTAAATAAGTAAAACCCTAAGTACAATAAAAATCCAACACCTATTTATATAAATAGATTATATTTTTATCTTTAAAAGGACACCAAAATGATTAACCTCAGAAAAGGAGAACCAGAGAGTTGTGTTTTTATAGAATGACTATTTTCTAGTGCATAGAAATGAAGAGCACCAATCCGGTCATCTGGTCGCAGCTCGACAGGGGCAAAGTCGGAGTTTAAGGCTGACCGCGATGAAACTCTATTCAGCTACAGCAAGCAGAAGGCCTTGGTCAAAAGTTTCCCTTGGACTTAGTTGTCTTCCTGCAGATATTCTTCAGTGGGATGAATCCGTTAGTCTGATCTGACCTCCCTCGAGGTCTTCCTCGGATACGCTTCGCAAGAGATCTCAGTGAAGATTTCTAAGTTTGCACTTAGATGATTTTTCAAGATGAAAATCTTTTGACAAGGCCAAACCTGAATCTTGATCCGACGTCCCTGTAGCACTCTTCGGATACACTGCACGGGAGGTCCAGGTCAACTTTCTACATTCAGACTTAGGGCCAGATGTAGGAAGCCAGCAAATTGCGACTTGCAATTTGCGAGTCCGAGCGACTCGCAAATTGCAACTCGCAATTTGCTATGCAGAACGGTGTCTCAGACACCGTCTGCGAGTCGCTATGGGGTCGCAAAGACCCACCTTATTAATATTAATGAGGTGGGTCGCAATTTGCACCCCCATAGCGACTATGGGCACTCACGGGGATGGAGGCCTGCTGGGAATAGCAGACCTCCATGTCCGTGACTGCTTTTAAATAAAGCAGGTTTTTTGTTCCAAGTGTAGCCCGTTTTCCTTAAAACCTTTAGTTTCGGATTTTTTCAGGGCAGGTAGTGGTCCCTTGGACCACTGCCTGCTCTGAAAAAATATTTTTGGGTCCACTCACAAAGGGGAAGAGGTCCCATGGGGACCCCTTCCAGTTTGCGAGTGGGTTACCATCCACATCAAGTGGATGATAACTGCGACTCCATTTGCGACCGTGTACGCGGTCGCAAATGGAATTGCATACCACTGCGAGTCGCAAATAGGAAGGGAACACCCCTTCCTATTTGCGAGTCGCAAATGCATTTTGCGAGTCGGTTCCGACTCGCAAAATGCATTTCTGCATAGCAAACACACGTTTGCGACTCGCAAACGGCGATTTTCGCCGTTTGCGATTCGCAAACTGTTTGCTACATCTGGCCCTCAGTCACTTTTTCAGAGAATTTCTTCAGATAGACGAACCTGCATGTCAGGCCTGGTCGCAGTTGAGGCAAGCTGGCTAGACTCAATGTGGCCGGTTGGTCTCTCTATGGAGCTTTTTCCAAAAAGTTTAACAATCTTCTCCAAACTTCTGGATCTTCTTCCAGAGGTCCTTTTTGGGTCCTTGAAGTGTCCACAACTTGATCCAAGGTTCAAGAAGCTCTGAGGTGCTCCTTGGGAATTGCGACTGCAATTCCCAGAATGCACCTGGTCAGAATCCTCTAATAGCCACTGGAAGCTGGTCAGCTGGGCTCTGCTTGCAGGAGTTGATGCAGGGGACTCTGGGCAGCTCCTGTGTACCTGCAGCAAACAGGGAGTTCATTCATGAAGCAGTAGAAGACAGGCAAAGTCCTTTTAGTGGTCAAGCCCAAGTATGCAGCGGGTGCAGTCCCTCAGAGTGCAGTGTCCAGGTGCAGGTCAGGGGTCCAGCAGGCCAGACCTTCTTCTTCTTTGTCTTGTTACTTGTAGGGATCTGAGGTGTTTGTCAGCTCTGCTATATTTATCCTTGCCCCTAGGTGAAAAGCAGGGGTGTCCTTTGTATCTCATCACATGCAGGCTTCCTCCTCCTTCGATTATCATTTCCTGGGAAGTGTGGCAAAAATCAATCCCATGGAGCAACATTCCTCAAAAACCCAACATGGCTGAAACTGATTTTTGGAGGTTAGATCTGTCTGAGCCCACCCACTGGTGTGGCTAAAAATATTAAACACCCCCCCTCCCGCCCTCTCCTATTCTAATCAAGAGGGCACCAACATGTCTGGGGTAGCAGGATGTGAGGGAGGGGCTGAGCCTTTGAAAAACAATTTGGCTACTCTTCTACCACATCCTGTTTCCCCATCTGCTGAGGCAAATCTCCTCCCCAGGCACATGCTTTGTGTTCAGCCCAGGCCACTTCACATCTCATCAAGGCAGCCTGATCAGGCTGCCAGAGGCTGGTCAATCAGAGAAGGGCACTACAGAGCTGAAGTTGGCAACTTTCAGGTAGAGTTTACCTGAACTAGTTATATTAAATCCAACAATTGTAAGTTGTGGGGCTTATTATAACAATTATTTTGCTACCAAACTCAATATATCTGACACTTTAGGGGACTTTGTTAATTAAAATAAATTATCCCCATTTTAGCCTATGGAGGCCATTCACTTCATTGAGGGAAAAACAAATTTGCTTATTTTACCTCACCAGGGCTTATAAAACAATTTTTATAAGGTCCCTGCTCAAAGTTACATAGCATACAACCCTAGGGGAACATAGGGCACACCTTAGGGGTGACTTATATGTAAAAATAAAGTAGTTTAAAACTTTGGAAGTACTTTTAATTCCAACATCGAATTTGCATATATTTTAGTTTAGTTTAAAAGCATCCAGCAAGGCAGGCCTTCCTTTAAAATGACAGCTGTCACCTCAGTAGTGCACCTATGGGTGCACTACCTATGCTGGGGTCCCTAAACGTACATGCACTACTATATACTAGACACTTATATGTAGGTTGAACTGTTATGATTACCCTAATTTACATATTCATTTTACACAGAGCACAGGCCCTGGGACTGCTTAGCAGTACCCAGGGCACCCTTAGAGTCAGGAAAACACTAGTTAAAAGTGAAACATAGGGGCAGAAAGTCAGGGTGCCTTTGCAATCAGCCTTGTTTTCTCGCAAAGAATATGCCACACTTTGGAGAAAGTTGTCATACCTGAGAGTGGAACTCTGTATCCCATTGGTCAGGGGTGCCCTCCTACTTGTCACCTCAGACCCATGGACAAATATGGGAGAGCTGCCAAGCAACTCAAATCCCTGCCTACAAACACCAAGAAGAAGGGTTGCCCTGCTAAAACTCTGGTCTGCATCAAGAAGGACTGCACTCACAAGGACTGTACCTGCTGCACACTTTGGGATTCACAAAAAGAGGACTTTGCCTTGCTACAGACAATCCAGACATGGACTCCCGGTAAGCAACAGGTATAAAGGACCTACCAACTGTCACCTGCATCAAGTCCTGCTAGAAAAGCCCAGTGGACCAGCAGCTAGTAGACTTTTGGGATTTGAACAGGTGCATTGGTGGAATTGTAGTCCTAACTCCCAAGGAGCTTCTGGAACCTTGGATCAAGTTTGTGGACACTTCAAGACCCTAAAATGAATTTCTGGAAGAAGATCCAGACGTCTGGAGAAGTTTGGAGCAATTTGGAAAAACTTTCTATAAGGTGATGGACCCATTGTGGAGAGACAAACTGGTGATGTCAAACCACAACTCGGCTTGAATTTCAATTTTGTTCTGCTGAAGTTCTGGACCTTTTCACCATTGACGAGAGCTCCAGGAGTTGACCGGGGCATCGCACTGAGCCAAGCCACTTTCACTGAACCACAAGGAGGCCTGAGGAGGAGACCCACTCAACGTATGAGAAAAAGCTCTTAAAAAAGACTGAGGGCCAGATTTAGAACTCAGTGGATTGATTACTCCATCACACTGGTGACAGATATCGCTTCCACCGAAATCCAAATCCCATTATGTCCCATGGGATTTAGATTTCGGCAGACAGGATATCCTTCTCCGTTGTGACCAAGTAACCCTGTCATCTGAGCTCTAAATCAGGCCCTAAGACCAAAGGTGAAATTGTGACTGAGGTCTACGACTCAGTGTATCCAATTTAGGCTCTATCATGATCATCCTCAAATTTTGATTTTGACCTGTGTGGGCGCAACAAGATGTCCACGGTTGACAATTTTCGATCCGAGCATTAGAAAATAAAGTTTTTGATTTAATCTTTAAAAATTAATATCTCGATTCCCTATATTGGATTTTTGTCATTTGGCTGACATTTTAACCCCTTCGCTGCCAGGCCTTTTCCCCCTTCTGTGCCGAGCCTTTTTTTGGCTATTTGGAGCGGTTCGCACTTACGCCCTCATAACTTTTTGTTCACATAAGCTACCCACGCCAAATTTGCGTCCTTTTTTTCCCACATCCTAGGAATTCTAGAGGTACCCAGACTTTGTGGTTTCCCCAGAAGGAGGCCAAGAAATTAGCCAAAAAACAGTGAAAATTTTGTTTTTTTCAAACAAATGGGAAAAATGGGCTGCAGAAGAAGGCTTGTGGTTTTTTCCCTGAAAAGGGCATCAACAAAGGGTATGCGGTGCTAAAATCACCAGCTTCCCAGCTTTCAGGAACAGGCAGACTTGAATCAGAAAACCCAATTTTTCAACACAATTTTGGCATTTTACTGGGACATACCCCATTTTTATGATTTTTTGTGCTTTCAGCCTCCTTCCAGTCAGTGACAGAAATGGGCATGAAACCAATGCTGGATCCCAGAAACCGCAACATTTCTGAAAAGTAGACAAAATTCTGAATTCAGCAAGGGGTAATTTGTGTAGATCCTACAAGGGTTTCCTACAGAAAATAACAACTGAAAAAGAAAAATATTGAAATTGAGGTAAAAAAACATAAATTTTTCTCTACGTTTTACTCTGTAACTTTTTCCTGCAATGTCAGATTTTCGAAAGCAATTTACCGTTACGTCTGCTCGACTCTTCTGGTTGCGGGGATATATAGGGCTTGTAGGTTCATCAAGAACTCTAAGTACCCAGAGCCAATAAATGACCTGCACCCTGCAGTGGGTTTTCATTCTATGCCGGGTATACAGCAATTCATTTGCTGAAATATAAAGAGTAAAAAATAGCTATCAAGAAAACCTTTGTATTTCCGAAATGGACACAAGATAAGGTGTTGAGAAGCAGTGGTTATTTGCACATCTCTGAATTCCGGGGTGCCCATACTAGCATGTGAATTATAGGGCATTTCTCAAATAGACGTCTTTTTTACACACTGTCTTACATTTGGAAGGGAAAAATGTAGAGAAAGACAAGGGGCAATAACACTTGTTTTGCTATTGTATGTTCCCCCAAGTCTCCCGATAAAAATGATACCTCACTTGTGTGGGTAGGCCTAGCACCCGCGACAGGATATGCCCCAAAACACAACGTGGACACATCACAGAAAACAGATCTGTTTTTAGCAAAGTACCTTCCTGTAGATTTTGGCCTGTAGCTCAGCCGGCACCTAGGGAAACCTACCAAACCTGTGCATTTCTGAAAACTAGAGACCTAGAGGAATCCAAGATGGGGTGACTTGTGTGGCTCGGACCAGGTTCTGTTACCCAGAATCCTTTGCAAACCTCACAATTTGGCTAAAAAACACATGTTCCTCACATTTCTATGGCAGAAAGTTCTGGAATCTGAGAGGAGCCACAAATTTCCTTCCACCCAGCGTTCCCCCAAGTCTCCCGATAAAAATGATACCTCACTTGTGTGGGTAGGCCTAGCGCCCGCGACAGGAAACACCCCAAAGCGCAAGGTGGACATATCCAAATTTTTTTAAGAAAACAGAGGTGTTTTTTGCAAAGTGCCTACCTGTAGATTTTGGCCTGTAGCTCAGCCGGCACCTAGGGAAACCTACCAAACCTGTGCATTTCTGAAAACTAGAGACCTAGGGGAATCCAAGATGGGGTGACTTGTGTGGCTCGAACCAGGTTCTGTTACCCAGAATCCTTTGCAAACCTCAAAATTTGGCTAAAAAACACATGTTCCCCACATTTCTGTTGCAGAATGGTCTGGAATCTGAGAGGAGCCACAAATTTCCTTCCACCCAGCGTTCCCCCAAGTCTCTAGATAAAAATTATACCTCACTTGTGTGGGTAGGCCTAGCACCCGCAACAGGAAACGCCCCAAAGCGCAACGTGGACACATCCAAATTTTTGAAAGAAAACAGAGGTGTTTTTTGCAAAGTGCCTACCTGTAGATTTTGGCCTGTAGCTCAGCTGGCACCTAGGGAAACCTATCAAACCTGTGCATTTCTGAAAACTAGAGACCTAGGGGAATCCAAGATGGGGTGACTTGTGTGGCTCGGACCAGGTTCTGTTACCCAGAATCCTTTGCAAACCACAAAATCTGGCTAAAAAAACACATGTTCCTCACATTTCTATGGCAGATAGTTCTGGAATCTGAGAGGAGCCACAAATTTCCTTCCTCACAGCGTTCCCCCAAGTTTCCCGATAAAAATGATACCTCACTTGTGTGGGTAGGACTAGTGCCCGCGACAGGAAACGCCCCAAAGCGCAACGTGGACACATCCAAATTTTTTAAAGAAAACAGAGGTGTTTTTTGCAAAGTGCCTACCTGTAGATTTTGGCCTGTAGCTCAGCCGGCACCTAGGGAAACCTACCAAACCTGTGCATTTCTGAAAACTAGAGACCTAGGGGAATCCAAGATGGGGTGACTTGTGTGGCTCGGACCAGGTTCTGTTACCCAGAATCCTTTGCAAACCACAAAATCTGGCTAAAAAACCACATGTTCCTCACATTTCTATGGCAGATAGTTCTGGAATCTGAGAGGAGCCACAAATTTCCTTCCACCCAGCGTTCCCCGAAGTCTCCCGATAAAAATGATACCTCACTTGTGTGGGTAGGACTAGTGCCCGCGACAGGAAACGCCCCAAAGCGCAACGTGGACACATCCACATTATTGAAAGAAAACAGAGGTGTTTTTTGCAAAGTGCCTACCTGTAGATTTTGGCCTGTAGCTCAGCCGGCACCTAGGGAAACCTACCAAACCTGTGCATTTCTGAAAACTAGAGACCTAGGGGAATCCAAGATGGGGTGACTTGTGTGGCTCGGACCAGGTTCTGTTACCCAGAATCCTTTGCAAACCTCAAAATTTGGCTAAAAAACACATGTTCCTCACATTTCTGTGGCAGAAAGTTCTAGAATCTGAGAGGAGCCACAAATTTCCTTCCACCCAGCGTTCCCCCAAGTCTCCCGATAAAAATGATACCTCACTTGTGTGGGTAGGCCTAGCGCCCGCGACAGGAAACACCCCAAAGCGCAAGGTGGACACATCCAAATTTTTTAAAGAAAACAGAGGTGTTTTTTGCAAAGTGCCTACCTGTAGATTTTGGCCTGTAGCTCAGCCGGCACCTAGGGAAACCTACCAAACCTGTGCATTTCTGAAAACTAGAGACCTAGGGGAATCCAAGATGGGGTGACTTGTGTGGCTCGGACCAGGTTCTGTTACCCAGAATCCTTTGCAAACCTCAAAATTTGGCTAAAAAACACATGTTCCTCACATTTCTGTGGCAGAAAGTTCTGGAATTTGAGAGGAGCCACAAATTTCCTTCCACCCAGCGTTCCCCCAAGTCTCCCGATAAAAATGATACCTCACTTGTGTGGGTAGGCCTAGCGCCCGCGACAGGAAACACCCCAAAGCGCAAGGTGGACATATCCACATTTTTTAAAGAAAACAGAGGTGTTTTTTGCAAAGTGCCTACCTGTAGATTTTGGCCTGTAGCTCAGCCGGCACCTAGGGAAACCTACCAAACCTGTGCATTTCTGAAAACTAGAGACCTAGGGGAATCCAAGATGGGGTGACTTGTGTGGCTCGAACCAGGTTCTGTTACCCAGAATCCTTTGCAAACCTCAAAGTTTGGCTAAAAAACACATGTTCCTCACATTTCTGTGGCAGAATGGTCTGGAATCTGAGAGGAGCCACAAATTTCCTTCCACCCAGCGTTCCCCCCCGTCTCCCGATAAAAATGATACCTCACTTGTGTGGGTAGGCCTAGCGCCCGCAACAGGAAACGCCCCAAAGCGCAACGTGGACACATCCACATTTTTGAAAGAAAACAGAGGTGTTTTTTGCAAAGTGTCTACCTGTAGATTTTGGCCTGTAGCTCAGCCGGCACCTAGGGAAACCTACCAAACCTGTGCATTTCTGAAAACTAGAGACCTAGGGGAATCCAAGATGGGGTGACTTGTGTGGCTCGGACCAGGTTCTGTTACCCAGAATCCTTTGCAAACCTCAAAATTTGGCTAAAAAACACATGTTCCTCACATTTCTGTGGCAGAAAGTTCTGGAATTTGAGAGGAGCCACAAATTTCCTTCCACCCAGCGTTCCCCCAAGTCTCCCGATAAAAATGATACCTCACTTGTGTGGGTAGGCCTAGCGCCCGCGACAGGAAACGCCCCAAAGCGCAACGTGGACACATCCAAATTTTTTAAAGAAAACAGAGGTGTTTTTTGCAAAGTGCCTACCTGTAGATTTTGGCCTGTAGCTCAGCCGGCACCTAGGGAAACCTACCAAACCTGTGCATTTCTGAAAACTAGAGACCTAGGGGAATCCATGATGGGGTGACTTGTGTGGCTCGAACCAGGTTCTGTTACCCAGAATCCTTTGCAAACCTCAAAATTTGGCTAAAAAACACATGTTCCCCACATTTCTGTGGCAGAATGGTCTGGAATCTGAGAGGAGCCACAAATTTCCTTCCACCCAGCGTTCCCCATGTCTCCCGATAAAAATGATACCTCACTTGTGTGGGTAGGCCTAGCGCCCGCAACAGGAAACGCCCCAAAGCGCAACGTGGACACATCCAAATTTTTGAAAGAAAACAGAGGTGTTTTTTGCAAAGTGTCTACCTGTAGATTTTGGCCTGTAGCTCAGCTGGCACCTAGGGAAACCCACCAACCCTGTGCATTTCTGAAAACTAGAGATCTAGGGGAATCCAAGATGGGGTGACTTGTGTGGCTCCGACCAGGTTCTGTTACCCAGAATCCTTTGCAAACCACAAAATCTGGCTAAAAAAACACATGTTCCTCACATTTCTATTGCAGATAGTTCTGGAATCTGAGAGGAGCCACAAATTTCCTTCCACCCAGCGTTCCCCATGTCTCCCGATAAAAATGATACCTCACTTGTGTGGGTAGGCCTAGCGCCCGCAACAGGAAACGCCCCAAAGCGCAACGTGGACACATCCAAATTTTTTAAAGAAAACAGAGGTGTTTTTTGCAAAGTGCCTACCTGTAGATTTTGGCCTGTAGCTCACCCGGCACCTAGGGAAACCTACCAAACCTGTGCATTTCTGAAAACTAGAGACCTAGGGGAATCCAAGATGGGGTGACTTGTGTGGCTCGGACCAGGTTCTGTTACCCAGAATCCTTTGCAACCCTCAAAATCTGGCTTAAAAACACATGTTCCTCACATTTCTGTGGCAGAATGGTCTGGAATCTGAGAGGAGCCACAAATTTCCTTTCACCCAGCGTTCCCCTAAGTCTCTCGATAAAAATGGTACCTCACTTGTGTGGGTAGGCCTAGCGCCCACGAAAGGAAATGGCCCAAAACACAACGTGGACACAACATATTTTTTCACAG
This sequence comes from Pleurodeles waltl, assembly GCF_031143425.1. NCBI lineage: Eukaryota > Metazoa > Chordata > Amphibia > Caudata > Salamandridae > Pleurodeles > Pleurodeles waltl. Next base: position 1,445,584,611 of record NC_090444.1, on the reverse strand, counting down.
AAAACAGAGGTGTTTTTTGCAAAGTGCCTACCTGTGGATTTGGGCCTCTAGCTCAGCCGGACCCGGGGGGGGGCAGAAATGCCCTAAAATAAATTTGACCCCCCACCCCCCAAACCCCCCCTGCCCAGGAGCGACCCTTGCCTACGGGGTCGGTCCCCCTACGTGACATTGGCGCCTACAAACAAATCCCAGGTGCCTAGTGGTTTCTGCCCCCTTGGGGGCAGATTGACCTAAAATCGGCCAATCTGCCCCCAAGGGGGGCTGAAATGATCTAAATACAATTTGTCCCCCAGGGGAGCGACCCTTGTCTGATGGGTCGCTCCCCATCACTAAAAAAACAAACAAACAAAAAAAAAACACCCCCAAAAAATTTGCCCTGGCGCCTAGAGGTTTCTGCCCCCCCTGGTGGCAGATCGGCCTAATAATAGGCCGATCTGGCCCCAGGGGGGGCAGAAATGGCCTAAAATAAATTTGCCCCCTCCACCCCCCTCCCGGGAGCGACCCTTGCCTACGGGGTAGCTCCCCCTGCGTGACATTGGCGCCAAAAAACAAATCCCCGGTGCCTAGTGGTTTCTGCCCCCCTTGGGGGCAGAGTGACCTACAATCGATCAATCTGCCTCCAAGGCGGGCAGAAATGGTCTAAATACAATTTGCCTCCCAGGGGAGCGACCCTTGCCTGATGGGTCGCTCCCCATCTCTAAAAAAAAAAAAAACACAAAAAAACTATTTGCCTTGGCGCCTAGAGGTTTCTGCCCCCCCTGGTTGCAGATCGGCCTAATAATAGGCCGATCTGCCCCCAGGGGGGGCAGAAATGGCCTAAAATAAACTTGCCCCCCCAACCCTCCCCCCGGGAGCGACCCTTGCCTACGGGGTCGCTCCCCATGCGTGACATTGGCGCCAAAAAACAAATCCCCGGTGCCTAGTGGTTTCTGCCCCCTTGGGGGCAGATTGACCTAAAATCGACCAATCTTCCCCCAAGGGGGGCAGAAATGGTCTAAATACAATATGACCCCAGGGGTGCGACCCTTGCCTGATGGGTCGCTCCCCATCTCTAAAAAAACAAAAAAACAAAAAAAAACAAAAAACACAAAAAAACTATTTGCCTTGGCGCCTAGAGGTTTCTGCCCCCCCTGGGGGCAGATTGGCCTAATACCAATAGGCCGATCTGCCCCCAGGCAGGGCAGAAATGGCCTAAAATAATTTTTCCCCCCCCACCCCCGGGGAGCGACCCTTGCCTACAAGGTCGCTCCCCTTGCGTGACGGCGCAAAAAAAAGATCCCCGGTGCCTAGTGGTTTCTGCCCCCTTGGGGGCAGATTGACCTAAAATCGACCAATCTTCCCCCAAGGGGGGCAGAAATGGTCTAAATACAATATGACCCCAGGGGTGCGACCCTTGCCTGATGGGTCGCTCCCCATCTCTAAAAAAAAAAAAAAAAAAAAAAATAATTGCCCTGGCGCCTAGAGGTTTCTGCCCCCAGGGAGGGCAGAAATGGCCTAAAATAAATTTGCCCCCGAACCCCCACACCCCCCAAGAGAGACCCTTGCCTACGTGGTCGCTCCCCCTGCGTGACATTGGCGCCAAAAAACAAATCCCCGGTGCCTAGTGGTTTCTGCCCCCTTGGGGGCAGATTGACCTAAAATCGACCAATCTTCCCCCAAGGGGGCAGAAATGGTCTAAATACAATTTGCCCCCCAGGGGAGCGACCCTTGCCTGATGGGTCGCTCCCCATTTCTAAAACAAAACAAACAAACCAAAAAAAAAACACAATACCAATAGGCCGATCTGCCCCCAGGGGGGGCAGAGATGGCCTAAAATAATTTTGCCCCCCCTACCAACCCCCCGGGGAGCGACCCTTGCCTACAAGGTCGCTCCCCTTGCGTGACAGTGCAAAAAAACAATCCCTGGTGCCTAGTGGTTTCTGCCCCCCTTAGGGGCAGATTGACCTAAAATCGGCCGATCTGCCCCCAAAGCGGGCAGAAATGGCCTAAATACAATTTGCCCCTCCAGGGGAGCGACCCTTGTCCAAGGGGTCGCTCCCCACCTGTAAAACAAAAAAATCCCTGGTGCCTAGTGGTTTCTGCCCCACTTGGGGGCAGATCAGCCGAATCAAAATAGGCTGATCTACCCCCCAGGGGGGCAGAAATGGCCTAAAATAACCCCCCCCCCAGGAAGCGACCCTTGCCTAAGGGGTCGCTCCCCTTGCGTGAAATTCACGCAAAAAAAAAACTCCCTGGTGTCTAATGGTTTCTGCCCCCTTGGGGGCAGATTGGCCTCATCAAAATAGGCCAATCTGCCCCCAAAGGGGGCAGAAATGGCCTAAATATATATTGCCCCGTAGGGGAGCGACCCTTGCCTAAGCGGTCGCTCCCGACCTAAAAAAAAAAAAAACATCACAAAAAGAAAAAAAAAAAAAAAAGCTCCCTGGTGCCTAGAGGTTTCTGCCCCCCCTGGGGGCAGATCGGCCTAATAATAGGCCAATCTGCCCCCGGGGGGGCAGAAAAGGCCTTCCTAAAAAAATGCCCCCCCTGGGAGCGACCCTTGCCCAAGGGGTCGCTCCCTTTTGACAGTTTCATGAAAAAAAAAAAATCCCTGGTGTCTAGTGGGGTTTCAAAAGCCGGATTGCAAGCAATCCGGCTTTTGAAACCCTGTGAGAGACTTCAAAGGGAAGGAAATACACTTCCTTCCCTTTGAAGCCTCTCGGGGCCTCCCCCATGGGATTGAAAGAGAAATGCAAAGCATTTCTCTTTCAATCCTTCCAGTGCGATGGTGGAGACCCTGTGACTAATCAGCGCGCGCTCGCGCACTGACGTCACAGGGGGGGTTGGGGGGGTTGGGGGTGGGAGGGAAAGGGCTTCCCCTTCCATCCTTGACTTGGGGGGTGGGCGGGAACCCCACAGGGGGAGCGCTAGCGCTCCCTCTGGGCTCTGTGCACAGGACGTAATGGTTACGTCCTGGGCACAGCAGCACTGTGCATCAGGACGTAACCATTACGTCCTGGGCACAGAAGGGGTTAAAGATGAAAACATTTTCTACTTTTATAAATTGATATTGGATTTCTATTGTGTGTTGTGTCTTACTTATTTCCTGTGCTGTTGATATTAAATACTTTACACATGTCTCACAAGTTAAGCCTTACTGCTCATGAGCCAAGCTACCAAGGGTTAAGAAAGGGTTAATTTATTGAGACCTTGACAGGACCTTAATTGTTACTGAGGCCTTATTACTAAATGTAGGTACCTATCTGCCCATACTAATAAACCACTTTCCAACACATTTTAAAACATGTCAAATTCATTTTAATGAAGCTCATATTCAGATCATCATATCCATCTTGAAGGACTGTGATGCCACAGAGGTCAACTTTAATAATACTAATATATCTGATTTTGAGGGACAGTTGTCAGCCACAGACTTGAATATTGCACCGCTGTAGGATTTTGTCTTGTATTAAAAAGACTAAAAAAGAAGGTATAACATTTGAGTGGTATAGATTTAGAAACTAAGTTGTTGGTTGACTGGGGCAGGAGCCCTGGTCGAGCAGCAACTACCACTCTAGTCAGGGTAAGGTACAAGCAAGCCTTAAATTAACCTGTGCTAACCCTCTAGTAGCTTGGCACAGAGCAGTCAGGCTTAAGTCAATGGCAACGTGTAAAGAATTTGTGCAACATTTCAAGTAGTAAAACAGTGAAAGCATGACACAAAAAATCCATGTCAGGTTCGAACAACAAGGTAAAATGTAATGACTAAAACAAGACCAAAACAGCAAAAACCCAATCAGTAGACAAAAAGTTATGAACCTTTAAAGAATAAACTGCTATAAGGGTCTAAAAGCATAAAGCGCCAACCACAGTTATCTTGTCACATTGGACCAGCTCAAAGTCTAAACTTCAAGCTGAACGCTAGGCAGCATGGATCGCGTGAAGTCGCAGATTAGTTCAGCTGAAGTTTTAGCTTGTGCCAAGAATCCTGTTCGAGGGAAGTTCACCAGGAACAAGGAGAGCATTGCTGTTTTTGATTCAATCTTTAAAAATTCATATCTCAATTCCCTATATTGGATTTTTGTCATTTGGGTGACATTTTAAGGATGAAAACATTTTCTACTTTTATAAATTGATGTTGGATTTTTATTGTATGTCGTGTCTTACTGATGTACTGTGTTGTTGATATTAAATGCTTCACACATGTCTCACAAGTTAAGCCTGACTGCTCATGAGCCAAGCTACCAGGTGTTGAGAAAGGGTTAATTTATTGAGACCTTAACAGGACCTTAATTGTGACTGAGGCCTTTTTACAAAGTGTAGGTATATATCTCCCCATACTAATAAACAACTTTCCAACACATTTTAAAATATGTGAAATTCATTTTAATGAAGCTCATATTCAGTTCATTGTATCCATCTTGAAGGACACTGATGGCACAGTGGTCAATTTTAATAATACTAACAAATCTGATTTTGAGGGACAGTTGTCTGCACAGACTTGAATCTTGCGCCACTGCAGGATTTTGTCTTGTATTAAAAATACTAAAAAAGAAGGTATAACATTAGAGTGGTATAGATTTAGAAATTAAGTTGTTGGCTGACTGGGGCAGGAGCCCTGGTCAAGCAGCAACCACCGCTCTAGTCAGGGTAAGGTACAAGCAGGACTTAAATTAACCTGTGCTCACCCTCTAGTAGCTTGGCACAGAGCAGGCAGGCTTAACTCAGTGGCAATGTGCAAAGTATTTGTGCAACATTGCAAGTAGTAAAACAGTAATATCATGACACAAAAAAATCAGCATAAGGTTACAACAACAGGGTAAAATGTAATGACTAACTGAAGACCAAAACAGCAAAAATCCAATCAGTAGACCCAACGTTATGAATTTTTAAAGAATAAACTGCTATAAGGGCCTTAAAAGCATGAAGCACCAACCACAGTTATCTTGTCATATTGGACAAGCTCAAAGTCTAAACTCCAGCGGAAGTTTTAGCTTGTGCCAAGCATCCTGTTCACGGGAAGTTCGCCAGGAACAAGGAGAGCATCACTGGTGATGGTCTGCGGGGAGTGAGGAGCAGGCCGGGTGTCCCAGATGGATGAGCTGGAGCCTAGTGGTGGGTGAAAGATGCTTGATGTTCAAAGAGACAAACTTGCGGCTGCTTACATTGGATTTTCAAGAGTGCAACAAGGTTCCAGAGTGAACGAGCCCATTTACATTCACAAAGAGCCCAACAACTGTGACTTAGTAGCTTAAAGATCACTTTCAAGGGCCCAGATTCTGAAAGGCACAGTTTGGGAGGCAGGAAGAGGGATCAAGGAAGTATGGGAAGCCTGATATGTCCCTAAGGCTCAGAGCACAAGAGCAGCAGACTAGCTCTTTGATTCACTCTGGGGTTCTGTGTTCAAGATGGGTTCCAAGTACAGTGCTTCCACTCCAGGCAAGAGGGCAGCAGGTCAGCACAGCAAGACAGCAGCTCTTTGAAAGTGGCAGTCCAGCGGAGTGGCAGGTCTTTCAGCAGCACAGCAGTCCTTCTTCCTGCCAGAGTATCTACTGGTCTAGAAGTGTACTTAAGTTGTGGTGTCTGAGGTCTAGTTCTTTTGCCCAGTAATGCCTCTAAAGTGAGAGAGACTTCATAGACAGGTATTTAAAATGTACAGAGGTCCTGCCCTTTCTGCCCTGTCTCCAGACTCACTACAGGGAGATATGCAGCCCTTTGTGTGGTGACAGAAAACAGACTATTCAGGTGTAACTGAGGCTGGGTCCAGCTCCTCCCTTCCATCCTGCCCAAGATGGCCAATAAAGTCACACCTAAGCTCTCATTATGTGTGGCTGTTTAGGGGAAATACAAAGAGCCCAGCTGTCACCCCCTCTCGGACATGTGATCATACACAGGTACCAGGCACCAAATAGCTGAAGTAAGAACATTTCAATTTTCTAAAAGTGGCATTTTTCTGAATTGCAGTTTAAAATCCAACTTCACCATAGGTTTGGATTTTAAAGTGTGATTCCAGAGACAACAAACATGAACATTTTATATTATCTCAATTAGGAATTACACTTATGTAAAAAGGTAATCCCAATGTTATCCTATGGGACAGATAGGCCTTGCAGCAGTGGAAACAGCTTTGGGAGTTCTTTACTATCAGGACATGTAAAACTTTTAGGTTCATGTCCGGACTTTTAAATACAATGCGCCCAGACCTGTTGGTTGTCCAGGGCCTACCTTAGGGGTAACATTTATGTATAAAAAGGGAGGGTTTGGGCCTAGCAAAAGTTTTATGTTGTCAGGTCGACATGGCAGTGTAAAGCTGCACACACAGGCTTTGCAATGACAGGCCTGAGACAAATTAAATGAATCAAAGGTCATTTGTATAGTGCAATGTTACTCCAAAAAGTGTCCTTGTGCTCTGCACACCTAACATAACTGCCCATATAGTCCAGTACCTGATTAAAGAGGCATGTTTTCAGTTTCTTTCTGGCTGGAGAGTCAGCCACAGTATTACATAACTCAAATGGAAGCTTGTTCCATTCTAGTTGCCATAAGAAAGAGAAGGACCTTCTTCCAGCCCTGGAATGCCAAATCGTTGAGGTTCTGGCCAGGAAGGCATAGGCAGACTGAAGGTACCTTGAAGGGGCATCAACACTAATTATTGCCCTGAGTTAGCCTGCAGCAGTCTGATGAAGCCCTACAAACCAACACAAGAGTTTACATATGTGTCCCCGCTCTTCACTGGCTCCTGATAAAAAAGAGGATTTTATTCATCCTCTTCTTTATCAGGAGCCATGTTTTCAGAGACAGGACAGAAGAGTATGGGCTGCTGCATTTTGGACCACCTGCTATCTATTAATCAGATAGTCCTGAAAACCCAAGTGCAGGTAATTACTGTAATCGAGCCTTGGTGTTATCAAAGCTGAGTGACCTATTTCCTGACTGTGTATAGGAGGAAATGTAAGAAATGTTAACAAATATGCAGCAGTCCAAAACAGGTTGGACCATTTTAACCTGAGGTTGAAAAGAGAGACAATAGTCAAATTTGACACCCAAATTATTTACTGAATTTGCCTGACGTCTGAGCTGGGGCATCAGCATGTTAAATGGTCTGCCATGTCTCAAGGCCCATCAAACCAAAGAAAAGCAGTTCCGTATTTTCCGCATTACATTTAAGCTGATGGTGGGTTTCACCAGAGAACACTGTATTCCTGCCCCAGGAGTATGACAGCTGAGTATCATCAGCGGAGCAAATCACTTTAGCTCCTGAGGCTTCGGTAAGTAGAGCAAATTGAGTAAGATAGATATTAAATAAGGTAGAGCTCAGAGCTGAGCCCTGTGGCACTCCCACTCTGAGTTTACAAGACCCTAACAAAAAAGGAGGGGGTCAGACCTCTTGACCTCATTCCCCCAGAAAAGATGCCAACCACAATGCCAATAGATTAGAGACAAGCTAGGAGTTTGGAGTAGGCCACTGTACCAAAGGCTGCTGAAAGAGCTCACATAATCAGCACTGCCTTCCCCCAACATCTAGGGTGCTCCTGATGTAATCTACAACTTTGACTGGTGCCGTCTCAGTGCTGAATTTGGGTTGAAAACAAGACTGTCTTGTTTGTAGCAAATTATTACTTTTTAAGTACAGGGAAAGCTGCTGGTTAACATGATTCTCCAGTACTTTGGATAACACTAGTAGAACATATATAGACCTGTAATTAGATTGCTCTCCCAGTTCTGTCTGGAACTTCCTAAAAAGGGGCAAAATATTGGCCTGCTTCCAGGCATAAGGAACTATTGCTGAAGAAAATTATTTATTCAAAGCTAAGTGGTTAATAAAACTTGCCCCTAGAACCATCATGTTAGGGGGCAAGTATCCACAGGGAATCCAGACTTAAGTCTATGTATAGCTATTAATAATGATACCTCAAGGGAAATGGGTTCAAACTTAGAGGGAGTTGCTGTGGAATTATGAGATAAGCCAGAATGCACTACTTCCAGTGTAACTTCTTCATACTGCATGTCGGAAGAGAAACTGGCATGAATGTTTGTTATGAAAATAGTGCCCTGCTGTTCACACAACTCAGATGAAGGTTGCTTATGTCTCAAACAGGCCGCAGGGAACATAAAGTTTTGCACAACTCTAAAAATGTATTTCGATTTGTTACCAACTCTCTCACTTCTTCCTTCTTTAGACTGTATTGATTTGTTTTTGCACTTTGAGGTTATTTGCACAGTTGAGACCGATTCCAAGGGAGGTGGGAGCAGCTAAAACATTTTTGTTATTTCTGCCGTTTTTCCGATTACGAGGAGGGCAGGAGCATCTAAAATATTGTTGTCATTTTGCCTATTTTTATGATTGGAGGGACTGATAGAGCCACCATCTTCGATGGTGTGTGCCCTAGATTTTCTCTGGCCACATGTATTTCAGATGGGATGCAGCACGGAGAAGCAGTGGATGTACACTGTGGGCACTCCAAATACAATTATGCCTGGGGCTTTCCAGAAGATAATCTTCACCTATGTTATATCCCAGAGCAGTTGATTAGCCTGGCCCCCATCAAGGAAATGCACGTCAAAGCACCACTTACCCATGTTTCTCAATGCTTACTCCCATTCACATTGCAGATTCCATGTCTACCCTTTATTTGAATTAATGAACATATTCTCTCTCCTATGTCTGAGCTTACTAAGAAGGGACGGTTCTCCACAGCCTTGATTAATGCTCGCTCATTGCAACAATACACAGCCAATATTTCTGATTTTCTGTGTGAGGTAAATCCAGAAGTGGGGTTTCTGTCTGAAACATGGTTTTGTGAGTTGTCGAATCTCACAATTACCTCTGCCATTCCAAAGGACTATAAAATATATTTCTTCATTATGAGTTTGCCCGTCCCATGACCTGCATGTTGGTGATGGCGGTCCGACGGCCAACGGTCTGGCGGATCAGAACGCCGTATTATGAGTTTTGCTATCATAACTACAGAAGACAAACAGCAGTAGGCTGCGACCACCTGGCAGCACAGACCACCAGTGTGCAGAGGAAGCAGAAACAGGCTGGCAGAGCCTGTGTTTCCGCTGGACTCCTTACGAGGTTGCACACCTCCAGTGTGACTGTGGTAGTCCAATCACCACATATCAGAAGGTGGAAACAGACATTATAAAGAGAGACACTGACCTGCAGACAGCTATACACGTCCAGAGCCACCACGGAGCCCTTCATAAACATCATGCCGCTGCATATGCTTGCCGACAGACAACTAAATAAACGCCACTATGGAGGACAGCAACCTTAAGAACACATACCTACCTTTATCATTAACTCTTAAAAACTGCACATAGCACCAGCAAACACATCATAGGGGGTGGACACCATGGGCAGCAGTAGCACATTTCAAACAATACACACTCACTAACGCACAGCAACACTGACACACTCACACTCAAATACGCACATTTTGGCCATCATACTCCACGGCAACACCAAACAAATACACATGGTCACACAGCTCAGGCAGAGGGACACTGAGGAATGCAGCACCAACATCTCACCTCAGAACATATACAATTACAGCTCACACACTTACATCCACCACTGGCCAGGGACTGTCCACACATACAACGCACACACCTATTGATGTGGCATGCAGCACAAACAATACCACCATGAAACAATCCACACATATCACACCACAATGGAAGCAAAACAGCATACACAATAGGCAGAGAGACAAATATATAACATAGAAAAAGTATACCATACCAACAATGCCGGTACAATTGGGATGTGGCCATCAGGGAAGGAGGCCGTACTGGGACACATGCCACATTGAACAGGACCCTCAAACAACAAGTGCACAGGAAATGGCCCTACATAGATCTCTGGAACAAACAATACAAAAGCCTAATGTCATGCACAGCCACACAATGGGGAAGGACAAGTCAACAAGGTGCATACAACTCCAACACTATGGCACATATTTCTACTCAAACTGGTTGAAAAGTAACACACACCTGAAAGTATACATGCACACCCAAATGCTAAGTTACCTAGCACTACTGAACACACTCCATGTCTGCACAAACAAAACTCAAGAATACACACATCATATGTGTGCAATAGCCATATCAGTGGGACACGTCCAACACCATACATGCCCACATTGGACAACACAAAAATAAATACTTACATATCAAACTGTGAACACTGCCATGAAACCAACATTGCATATACACACACGGAACTAACATAAACATGTACTGTTCCTTTGGGGGACAACAGCACCTCACACAACTTCACATGCTGCAGACAACAGCACATGGGGAAGCAAACAGGCACAATCACACACAACTGGAAGCACAAACCAAAGTCACTCAGAAACAATATCAACCTAGGAAAGGAATTGCAGGACAAACGTAGAGCCAACAAAATCAGATCCTTAGCTTGAATGTCAACAACAAATATGGTGTGAATAATGTACAAAGGCCAGTAGCCAGTCCAATAGCACCTCAGGGATTATCTGGGGCAGTGGGAGATCAGATTTGGGGTTGGGGAGTTGGGTTTGGGCTTGGGGGGCTCCTTTTTGGGAGGGGTAGCCTTCTTTGTGGGGGGGTATGGGTCTTTGAAAAGGGGGCAGGGGAAGCCCTGGATGTGAAAGGGTTAGCCTAGGGGATGGATGTGGACCTTTTGGGTGTGGTATAGGGGGGGACAGTGGTAAGGTCTACCTCACAAAGGAAATGTTTTTTGGGGATGGTCATCAGAAGGAGGTCAGGCTTTGGAGGTTGAGGAAGTGGTTTTCTGAGATATTGTTGTGAATGTCTTTGGTGCGTGCTCATGGGAGGTATGCTTGTGTGTGGTGGGTGTCTGTCAGGTAGGTGAGTGAGGCATTAATGTGTCTTTTGCTTAGAGGGTGGAGGTGCTGGGAGATGCCGTAGTGGTTGGATGGCTGTTAGGGTGGTGACTGCAGGTATGATGGATATGCTGGATATAGGTATGTCACTAGCTGTGGTGTTTGAGGGTGTGGTGTTTGGGGTGGATGTCTGAAGGTCTGCTGGGATGGTGTCTATATGTAGGGTTGGACCAGTGGCTGTGTCTGTGACTGTTTTAGTGGTGTCTGTGAGTAGGCATGATGTTGTGTGTGTGATTCTGGGGGTGGTGGGTGTGTCGGGGAGGATAGTGACTGTTGCTATATCTGTGGGTTGATGTTTGTGTGCGTGTCAGGTGGTGTGTTCTGTGGTGCTTGTGATTGTGTGTGCTACCTTTGTCTGTTGAGGTGGATGCCTGAAGATCTGTTTGTCTGCTTTGAGCAGGTAGGAGAAGGAGGGACTTGGACTGGGAACAGGGAGGTAGAGGAGAGACGGAAGGAATGGGGTGACTGGCTGCCATCAGTATGGATGCCAGAGCCTGAAAAGGTCTCTGTAGGGTGACCATTGCTCCATGAATGCCTTCTATGAATGCATTGGTGTGTTGGAGTTGACCTGCCAATCCCTGGATGGCATTCACAATGGTGGTCTGACCCACAGAGATACGTCTCAGGAGGTCAATAGCCTCCTCACTGAGCCCAGCAGCACTGACAGAGGCTGGGGTGGAGGTGTCTGTGGCAAAGGAAATGCCCATCATCTTGGGTGAGTGGGCACAACCAACTGGGTGGGGAGCAACAGGGAGGATGGTGATAGAATGGGGTGGTGGACAAGGATGGTACTGGGGTAGTCTCTGATGGGTCCACCACCACTAGGGAGTGGCCACTGGAGGAGGAATCCAATGATGATGACGAATGTTTGGTCTACACCATGGCACTCCCCTCACACTCCAGGCCACTGGGTCCCTCTGTGTCAATGGTATCTTGACCCGAGGTCCCATGGCCAGATGCTTCCCCACTCGGCTGTGCCCCGTTTCCTGCGCTTGCCAGAGGTGATGCTGAAAAATGAAAGAGAAATAGTGTTACAACATGTACCTGATAATACTTCAACCACAACACTGAGTGACAACTTCAGGTCAAGTAGGTCTCAGGAAAAACATGCACCTAAGTGGCACATGCATGTGCCATGGCATATGTTTGCATGCCATTTGGATTTTCAAAACTTACCCACAAGAGTTCTAGATGTCAGACTACCACAATTTCATAGATGAAGTCTGGCCAACCCCACAACCATACTACGAGGTGACCTCTCAATCCCCAATGCTGTGCAATATGCAGCAGACTCCAATTACATTGTAGCCAACAAAAGTACCTTATTGTAAAGTGCACACCCATTTTTCACACACAAGCCTGTACACACATTGATTTCGCACATTCATGATGTACACACATTTTGGGATGAAGCCAATGACTCCCAGCTTACTCTGATACAAAAGTGCAATATTTTGAGTATTTAAAAAGTAAATACTGATGTCATAATGGACACATCAACAATGTACAGATCTTCAAGTGACACCTGTTACAACAAAGTCGAGGAGGTACTATCAGTGTCACACATACATGCCTTAAATGTGTCAATGAAAGGAACACCATTGATGTCAGCTTCTATATGTCAGGGAGTAATGTCTCAAGGATACACACAACAAAGAATCAGTAAGCCCCAGGATAGTCACCACTAATGTCTGACCCCCATGACGATAACAACATCTGAGTGTGTCAGTAGCACACATCTGTCCCTTGAAAGCTGTAGAGACACATCTCACAGTCACAAATAGAAGGATTGCAACCTGTTGTCCAATGAGAAACAACAGCACTGCCCACATCTTGGACATGCCAAACATGGTAGCCATCTGTGGATGAATGCATGAACCCAAACACATGTGATGTCAGCATCAAAGCAAGACACTCCATGGTGCATGACAGCAGTCAGGGAACATTTTTCAATCAATACACATATGAAGTCAACCCTTCCACAAAAAGCCACATCAAGGGCATAGGTAAACACAGATTGGTCCCACAATCTTGGGCCACCTGTCATATTCCTCAATGCTAAAGCAGTTCTACATGCCTAGTGACATACCATGACGCATGAAGGTATCTGTCAGACAATACACAATACCAACACACTCCTGTCTGTTACACAGCATGGAATGTACCACCATTGTAAATGTACCATTCCACTAACAGTTTGCTTAGCACATGTATGAGAGGGGGTACATAAATTATAACATCAAGATGGCTAAGACTTGCCTGAAATATCAGATAATGAACATTTCATAAAGGAAAATGGACACATGCTGACATGTAGGCTCAATTAATGTTGGCAACAGTCATGGGCAAAATTCATGTTGATGGACATTTCCCACTAACCAAGGGAAAATGGTTTGCTATATCTTCAAAGAATTATCCAGGTAAGCCTTGTCACATATGTGACTGACACCAACACACACAGACTTCAGCGAGGCAGCACTGCCCATCATACACTGAGGATAACTTGCTTTTGGGCGTCAGATGTCTGTATAAACATTTGCCCCGACACATGGCAGAGGACAGTGATCCATATTATAATTACTTTTTGTCTGTGATAGTCAGGGGAAGTGACTATTGGCTCACTACAAAAAATAGTACTTAAATGACGAGTGTACACAGCCATTTTAGGACCCTGTAGAGTAACTGGTTAGTGAAATCCCCTGAGGTTTGAACTAGGTCCCAGTTTCAGAGGGAAAAGTACACCAGTTAGATACACACTGAGTGACACATGGCTCATCCCTAGTTGTCAGGAAGAGCAATCACTACCCAACACAATCACCAGGCAATGGGACAATCTGGAATTCTCTGTGTACTCACCCCCCTTTTGGCTGCTGTGCTGCCCTCAAACACCCATCCAGCTCTGGGTTGACCACCCCCAGAATGCGGGCAATTAGGGAGTCATGGTCCAATGGGCACCTTTACCACGTTGGAAGGACAGCCCAAACTCGGTCACTGCGATCGTCCAGGTCCAGCATCCAAGGTCCTCCCACCTCTTGTGACAGTGGGTGCTCCACCAGCTGTGGACCCCCAGGTTCTACACCTTCTTGACAATAGCCCTCCAAATCCCTTTCTTTGATGGGCTTTGACCTGCCTGGATGCACAAACACAGGACAGAAAATTATAACCCCAGAACACATACAAAATGGCTGAGTCATATACATGTCAGTACACATTAAAATGAACCACCTGTTTAGACCAAAATGCACAAGGGGGGCACATACCCGTCACTGGATACATGGATAAGACTATGAACATTTCCCAATCTGCAGACCAAACCACCACCCTGCTCAGGCCCTCTACTAAGTAGGTTGTTGAATTGAAATCTTGTGGGATATGCTCTGGCTTTGTGCCAGAAATTTTAAAAAAGCATGGGACTGTGACGGGCTGGCCGGAACCTGCCCGCACCCGCTACCGACTTGTGCTGCTGCTGCCTGTGGTGCACCGGAACACCACAAGACCACCGCCAATGGGAGAGGCAAGGCCGGGCTGACGCGGGAAGGAGGAGGCACAAAAAGGCACAAAAAGGTCATCGTCAACCACAAGAGAGGAAGGAGTCCGGAGAGAAGGAGATCGAAGAGGACGAGGAGCGAGACGAAGGAGTGGGAAACCGAGAGAACAACATGAAAAGAACCCAAGGCTGGAGGACCGCGGAAACCGGAGAGTGGTTCGTCCCCGACCGGGGAATCGAGGAGGAAGAAGCAGCTGGCGGAGAATGGAACAATGCAGTGACCTGAGGAGCAGAGTGCAAGATCGTGGCATACCCAGGTGTGTAAAAACGTCATAGTTAAGGGAAGGGAGGACGGGAGGAGCGGATACAGAGAATCAAGGGAGGGGGTGGAGGAGAAAAGGGAAATAAGGACAAACACTGGTATGCACTATAAACACAGATGAGGTGAGGGGTATTCCAAACAGCATATAGTAAACAAGACAGGTACCAGGTCATACCATTGACATAAAGGGAGAACCTAAACAGCAGTCAACAGGAATACAGGAGAAAGAGAACAGGAAGATAGAAGAAGACAGGAGAAGACCAAGACAATATAGTGACAGGAAGGGAAAAGAGAAGAGGAGATTAACAGATAAGGAAAATACAGTAAAAGGAAAAAGAGAGAACAGAAAAGAAAGAAAGGACATAAGAAGAGGGAAAGCAAGAAACAGTTAAGAATAAAAAGAAAACCAAATCACTTACCGATATTATTATTCTTTTTTCCACATGCGCTTCCCGGGAGACCTAAGAAACGGAGAGAAGTAAGGAAGAGATTAAGAACCAAGGGCCAAAGCTGTCACAGTAGAGAAAGGCGGAAGGACAAAGAGAGAAAACCAACAGAGACAAAACCAAATTACTACACAATAAACATCACTTATCTACTTGACGGCTGACTCCCGTGTTGTTATTAGCCCCAGAGCTTCACAGGGACACAACACAACTCTGTGGCTTCCTATGCCACAGTGACTGCAGCTCCATGGCCTTTACTATACATTTTAGCACACATGGGTACAATCTAGCCTGTGAGGAGGGAACACATATATTGAAGTACTGGGAAAAAAGTGGACATGAGGCACCTACCTGCTTTCCTGGTGCACCATTGAGCTGTCCTTACAGGAGTAGTACCTCCTTAACCAGCTTCTCCATCTCCTCCAGGGACAAGGTAGCGGCCCTATCACCTGATGGACATGGAGTGTTTACTCCCAGAGGCAGGACACAGCAGCCCTGGTTGTTGAGGTTTTGCTGGCAGCAGGGTCAGGAGTCAAGTGAGGGATTATTCAGAACATGGTGTTCACATCCACCAAGTATGGAGCCATCACCTCCGGCGCACACAGCCATTGGCCCAAGACCCCCACTGGTAACATTAGCCTGTGGCAGTGTCCACCATGGAAGCAACCACCTACCACCAGGACGACTTCCACCGGTGGTGATTCCTGGTGTCCAGTGCAGTAGGTCAGGCACCCGTCATTTTAAGAGCATTTTCTGTTGTATTTGCAAAGAAGAAATGTGTCTCAACTCTGATAAATGGTCTGAACAACTGATAAGTGCTGGTCTTATTCTGTCATGTTTGTTCTTCTACTTTGATAACATTTTTGTACATTGCCAAGCCGATATGGCAAATTTATTATGGCCACAGACCCACCTAGTCATTTTAAATAAGGGAACTAATGTCACATTCTTACTAGCATGTTTCATGTAAAAAATCAATGCTGTCCAGATAGATGATGTGTACACATTTGTAGTGAAGCAATGGGGGAGCATGTTACTTCTGTATAATTGACAGTGGCAACGTGTACTTAGCATCATGTTATCAAATCATGACATCCCTTTTCACTGTATCTCAATAACATGCATTATGTATGATGCAAGACACGAATTGGATGATGGCTATACTAATTTCTTGTCCTACATAGGTACCCAGAAAGGGGAAGGCTCAGACATCCTCCTGTCTACCATCCACTGGCAGAACTTCGGGCCATGGAAGACAGACTCATCATCCGGATGTACCGTCTGAATAGGCAAACAATTGTAGCCTGTCATTTCTCATCCAAATAGCATACCACCAATTGCACAATTCATGGCAGTGCTGCACTTTCTGGCCACAGTGTTCTTCCAAAATACAGTGGCCATATCTGCTGGGATGTCCCAGCCTATGTTCAGTCTTGTGTTGAAGGATGTACTCTCAATGTTGAAACACCTGGACAGCTACATCTGGTTTCTTCAACGTGAAGATTTTTGCCCATGTGAAGTCTGACTTCAACGGTTTGGCACACATCCCACATGTTGTGGGAGCCAATAATGGTACACATGCTGCCTTGGTTTCCACAGCACAGCAATGAACAAGTCTATCGGAACAGGAAGAATTTCCCTTCCATCAGTGTCCAAGTTGTTTGTTTGGTAGACCTCTACATTTCACATGTCGGTCCCCGTTATCCAGGTTCAGTCCATGATTTCGTCATCATGTGGAACAGCACAATTTCGGAGCTGATGTCATGGTTGAACCCAGAGAAAGCCAGGCTGGTTGGTAAGTCATATATGTCATGTGTGCTTTTATCAAATGTGTGCTGCAGAACAAACAATGAGAGGGGCTTATTATTGCACCTATGTTGCATTTCATTTCAGGGTACCATGCATACCCAAACCATCCAAGGTTATTGACACCGGTGAGGAATCTAACTACGGCAGGGGAAGTCAGCTCCAATGATGCCCATGGAATAACACAGCATGTTGTGGAGTGGGCTTTTGGGCTCCTGAAAGCCAGATTTAGGAGCATAGACAAGACTGGTTGAGTCCTCCTCTACTCACCCAAGAAAATATGTATGAACACTGTGGCCTGTTGCATGGTCCACAACATTGCCCTGTGGAGGAACATCCCCTATATACCAGATGAGGGAGAGCTGGCAGTTCCAAGTGAGGATGACAGTGATGAGGAGGAAGAAGAAGACTTGTGGGCAGATCTCACCAATCAAAACTTTACTTGAGTAGAAGTGTGTGATAATACGTGATTCCTATGATTGTATGAGAAACAGAGGTTGACAGGATGTTTTAAGTAGGGCATGTTTTTCACAAAGGACAAGGTTTATCACATCATGCAGTGTTCAACCAAGGTGTGATAGCAAATTCAGACTGAAAAAATGAAATGTAATACCATCCTTATCTTCCTTGTTTGTGTGAATCTCATGGAAATGTGCATGGATCTACTGAACTCTGATGTAAGTTTTGTCAATATGTATGTGTTTTTTTTTGCCTGTGTTTTATTTTGGTCTCTTCACCATGCCTTCTTCATGTGGGCATTTCAGAGTTGTGAAGTTGGCATGTAGCTGTTGCTGTCCTGACATATGAAGTGGACATAGATTGATCAAGGTAATGTTGTTCAAAGATCTGCTGTGTATAAGTCATTTGTCAAAATCAACTAGGACAGTGGGTAGAAGGAATTCTGGAGTGCACAATAGACATATTTGATGTGGTGTGTTGATCCAATTGTCTCATGTGTGTGATCATATGGCCTTGATACATGTTGTTATCCAGTGCAGTCCATTCATTCTCCCTTCACATTATGTTGACAATGATTGGTATGACCTGTATGTAGCTGTCAAAGTGTTTCCTCATTGCAGGCCACAGTGCCTATGCCACAACACTGACATATATTACCACACATGCTTGTTCATTGTAAAGGGATGGACCTATGATTAGGGGTTGTTGTACTGCCCACTGTCTGTGCCATGGCATATGTCAAATTGGTAGACCAGGTTTTGGTGTGTGATGAGGCTCAAAGTGGTGACAACATCCATAAACCTGTTAGTCTATTCTACGGGATAAGGTGTCTTCTATGGTCTGGGGATGGTACCTTGAGATATCTAGCCAGACCCAACATAGTTCTACCATTCTTGGCTAGGACACTCAAGACAGTTTGGCTGCCTATTTGCAGTACAGAGAAATTTAATGTTTGGTGTGGCTAGTCACTTGTGTCATTGTGTTAGTAGTTATCCTCTTCATGCCAATACCTGTGACATTTTTCTTCATCCATTTTGATCTAATGTATTTGTTCTTTGCATTATATGGATTTCATATTAAAGATCTCAAATTTTAGAAAAAATAGTAGTAGGCATTGTTTTAGTGTCAGGTTTGTTTATTTACATGTGCATAGGGAATTAAGGTTACACTCAAAAAAAGAAAATGACAGTGAAGGAATCAGCCATGGTGGATGTAACCGTTTGAGTAGATGCCACAACATTTGGAGTCAAAATTCCAGTGTCCGACTAGCATGGAAAATGGTAAGTGGTTGGAGAGCAGTCAACAGAGTGAATCAGTGGCACACAAAGGAGTTTCATCAGAAAGGGCTCACTTGCTGGCAGTGGTTTGTGGCTTGCTATCCGCACCTCCTGGATGCTTGGGAGGACATCCTGCTTGCAGGGGTGTTCTTCAGCTACAGAGGCTGGTGTGACTGTGGCAAGTCCTTCGCCTAGCAGAGCCTCCCTTCCAGTGGCTGCCACAGATGTAAAACGGGCTGGAATTGACCGGCCAATGGAAGGGGTATGGTGTTGTTGACGATCCCTGTGCAGTGTGGTGTTGATGTCTCTCAGCACCCCTGTTAGGAAGGCCATGTTGGTACTGTGGGCCTCTGACTGTTCACAAATTTCCAGATGGAATCTCCTCTGTAGCTCCTTGATCCCCCTGAATTCGGCAAGTACCTGTCCCATCACACCTTGGGATTGTTGGTATGGTCCCAAGACTTGGGTGATGGTGTCCTGGCCAAACCCATCCCCAGCAGCAGCATGCCGCTGACCCACACTATCCCTCCCTTGTACCCTACCCTCACGTGTCTGCACTCTTGGTGCAGCTTGCCCCATGCTACTGGTTCCAGGACCATCATTGTTGGAGGAGTAGTGATGTGACTCAGGATCCTGGACTGTCACTGACTGTGGTCATGGTGAGGCTGACAGGTGCCATCTGACCAGGTTGCACGGATGGGCCAGAAAAGTCCTCAATGTCCACACATCCATGAGCGTTGTCCTCACAGAGGGCTTCATCCATGAGGGCAGTGGCAGTCTCTTGAGTGGTCTCTGTGTCCCAAGTGGCAGGTAGACCTGCTGATGTGAGAAACAGAATGTTGCAGGTTGTATTGTGACATCTACCTGCAATTGTTAACAATGACAATTGACTAAGGCCATGTGCTCATTGGATCTGCCAATTTGACTTATTTGACAGGCACACATGCTCCAACTGTGTCAACCTTACTTTGGCTAACATACCAATTGCATTTCAGTCAACTAGCTTCAGGATGTCTGTTTTTTTGGCACTTGTGGGGATGGTCATATACTTATATCTTGCCAGCAGTGCAGTGAAAACAGTGGCTTGGCAGGATGTGTTTTAGGTCATCTGAATACCTAGTTGACTGTGATGACGGCAGATCCAGAACCTTGTTGCATATGTGATAGTTGTCATCATTTGGTCCGTCCTTTGGGAATATGTCTGCTGCCAATATCATTCATACGATGTAATTGTGTTGTTGTGTAGCCATTTTAGCTTTAGTTTTATACACATTATTTTAGCAAACTAGGCCTGCCACTGTGCACTATGACCTAGATACATTTTACTTATCTTTGTTTGTGTAATTTTAACAATAGTCACCTTTGAGGTCTTGTTTTATTTTCTCTATCTAGCTGTTCTTTGCCTAGACCAGCACTTAATTCTTAAAGAAGACATTTTTTCACTCTGTGCTTTTCTCAAGGCTGCAGTAAGATAGGTTGCCGGCAAAAGTGATAGGCTTTGTCTCTAATGTTCACAGAAACAGACATACCCTTACATGGGGATCCCTTCTTGGAACATCAGCTATTTTATTATAAAAACACTCCTTTGACCCATGTAAGTTAGAGGGAGATTCTAGCCAGGTGACCACCACTGTATGCTGATTGCTGAATGCTTTGCTGCAGCTGCTTATATACACTACAGGGCTTTTGCTCAGTAATGAGGGATAATGTCTTCCCAGGGTTACCTGAAGGGCAGAATTAGAGCTTAACATTCTGTGCTCTAACATAGCCTAGGTTGGAACTGTTCTTAATGATCTTAGTGACAACATGGCAGTGTTATTTTGTACTTTGCTCTCCTTGTCTCCTTGTCACAATTGTAATCCTGTCACGTTTCATCACCCTAGTTATTGCAATACATGATGTATTATCTAAGATTCAGTTGCCTCAATAAAACCTTATTGAACTACACTCTGCCTCTGATTGTCCTTGGAAACGTGAGACTAATGTAAATGAGAGAAATGAATGAGATCTGAGTGACCATGATTTCCCTGAGGAGTCATTTGTGTCATGCGCCCAGTTGCCCAATCAACCCTGCTCTTGAGTGGAGATGAGGCATTGCTAGTTAGCCGGAACAAAACCCGGATTAGGCTGACAGGTGTCACCTGGTGTGGGTTCAGACTCAGTCCCCTGCAGTACAAGTGATTCTGCCGCCCAAATCCAGTAGTCTTATTAGGATAATGAGAGCCTACTCGACAGTGTGTCTTTGATGTTTTTTGGCACAGATTTTGAGCTATCCTTCCTTTCCACATTTTTGGCATCTAGCCATAACTGCTCATCCTTCCTTTCCA
This sequence comes from Pleurodeles waltl, assembly GCF_031143425.1. Classification (NCBI taxonomy): domain Eukaryota; kingdom Metazoa; phylum Chordata; class Amphibia; order Caudata; family Salamandridae; genus Pleurodeles; species Pleurodeles waltl. The sequence continues at coordinate 1,445,563,613 of NC_090444.1, read as the reverse complement.
CATTTTTGGCATCTAGCCATAGCTGCTCATTTTGTAAGTTTGTGCCGCTTTTGCATCAATAAATATGGTAATGCAGTGCAAAAAAAGTATAAGTCAGGGCTTAAGTGTTTAGCCACATCACAGAGTATACCATGATCTGTGCCATGGTCCATCCTTGTATATAGTCATGTTACTTCAAAACATACACACAATATACATGGGTCATACCCTCAGGTGAGTACAGTTTACTGGTTGAGTATTATAGTTGCAGAGTACAGTGTTGTGGCAGAGTAGATTGAGAGTAGCAGGGCCTCCTGACCTTAACATTGCTGTCAGTGTCCGTCTTCCCCACAGACTATGCAGATGCCATCCTTTCAGGTAAATACATTCCAATGTGAGTTTGTAATAAATGTCAATCTGAGTATGCTACACTGTTCTGATTTTAGTAATGCTGACACTGTGCCTGCTGGGATTTGTAGTGCTATCAAGCCCTGTACTACACCCACTATACAGAGATGTAGGTCCCCCAGGTGGGTGTAAATCACATGTTGGTGGCCAGACAGTGGTCTGTGGACAGGTGGACACTGGACTGTTGAGCGGTGTGACAGTGAGGGTGGCAAAAAGTGATCAGTGAGCACGCATGCCAATACATTTTGGTGCCATTTTTCTTGTTTTTCTTGTACCCAACTCCACTCCGCCAGGTATTTCTGTCAAGCCCTCCAGATGCAAGATGGCCAAAACCTTCTCTTCCCATGATGGGAGTTGTAAGGGAGGGAGTGGGGGCCCACCGCCAGTCTTCTGGACATGCAGCCGGAGCCTGGATACCATGGAACGCACCTTACCACTGAGGTAGTTCCACCTCTTCCTGATGCCATCCCTTGTTTGTTGGGTGGGGCCAACAGAAGTTACTCTGTCAACCATCCATTACCACATTTCCATTTTCCTACCAATAGCAGTGTGTTGGACTTGGGCTCCAAATACATGTGGTTCTACTCTAATGATTTCATCCACAATGACTCTTAACTCATCTTCGGTGAAACGGAGATTTTCCTGGGGTGACATGGTGGTGAAATGAAATAATCAGTGATGAAGATAGGTGCTGGGAAATGAGAAGGCGATGGGTGGCAAATGGATTGGAGTGCTGCCAATGGGTGTGATGTGGGTGTGTAGAGAGTGTGGGATATTTGCTCACTGAGAGATTGAAGTGTGCCAATTAAGTTGCAAATTTTATTTTTGTGGGTGCTCTGGATGGGATATTTTCTGTGGGAGTTGCAAAGGATTGTAGTGTCTGAAGGGGTGTGTTTTATGGTGTAGTTTGTAGGTGTGTCAGGTGTGTGATTGTGTATCAGCTGTGTTGTTTTTTATCCATCCAAAGTGGTGTTATGTAGTACTGTGGCAGGCCATTAACTGCTGTGGTTGGAATCACCATTGGAGGACCACCATGGCATGACCGCCAGTGCAATTTAGTACTTGTAATAGGTTCAGTGGTTGGTTGTTGGTGCTGGTGATCGGGTGGTCTATTTCCTTCCCTCCAAATTGCTGGAGTTATCAATTCTTTGGCTGGGTTTTGTTGGGCCTGCATGTGTAACTCATGATGGTCTTTTGACAGCCACCACTATGGCGGTCTGGCAATTCGACCGCCAAACTTGTATGCGTCCCATATTAAGGAAAGTTGAAGAGAAAGAGGAGTGGGGGTAACAATGATTCATAGAGAAAACTTTGATGGCTTAGGAATTCCTATTTCTGGCCTGGAAGGTGCTGAGGCACTAGGTTTCTGCCTCACACTCTCATATCATCAGTCTATGGCCAGGGACCTATTATATGGATCCCCTGGCCCTGTGGGTCATTTTCTCAATTCCATGTGCAATGCTTTGGGCCAGCTGGCCTTAAGATACTCTAATTTTACACAATTGGGGCATTTTAACTTCCATATGGATAAAAACAGAAGATAGTAAGGGACTTTCCCTATGTGAAATTATGTCCCTCCTGGAATTGACTCCATTTGTGTTTAGCCCCACTCACCAAGCAGGTCATGGGTTAGACCACATATACTCCAATGTGATGTTGGAAGTAGGAAATCCTATTCTGCAAGTCTGGTCCAACCACCATTTGATTAAATTTAACTGGGCAGTCTCAGAAAAAGTACAACCGCTGCCAGATAAAGCCTCCTGTGTTTCCAGAGCTTTTCATTGAAGTCAATTAGGGGAGTCCATTACGTAACTGGAGGACAGTGCTCCCGTTCTCCTGGGTGATGTAGAAAATGATGCTTGCCTTTTGGATAGTTGGATTCATGCCATTGCCCATGAGCTTGCACCAGTAGCTCATTATTCTCCACACAGAGGTAAGCTATTTTGCCCATGGTATACAGATGCCCATGAAGAGGATAAGAAACAGTGTAAAATCTCAGAAAGACAATGAAAGAAACTATGTAACCCCACTGCTAAGGCTATGTATAAAGATGCATTGAAGGGCTATTAAAAGGAAGTTAAAATAACCAAGAAGACCTATTTAGAAGGAAGAAATGAGAGAGCTTGTTACAAATCTGGAGACATTTTTACAGTTGTGCAAAATATTATGTCCCCTTAGGCCTGCTCAAGATGTCAGCAACTTTCAGCTGAAGGTGACATGGTTAAAGGGCCACTTAAGTGAATGGCACTGTCGATGCTGTAGGCCCACTAATAGCATTCAATTTACAGGCCCTGGGAACACATAATATCACTTTACTAGGAACTTATGAGAAAAATAAATATGTAAATGGGGATAAGCCAATATTACCATGTTTAGGGGAGACATCACAAGCACAGAGTGCTAATACCAGTAAAACTAGGTCAGGAAAATTGAGGAGGTAGGCAAAAAGTTGGGAGGAAGACCACCCTAAGGTTGTCAGGTGTAACAAATAGTTTTTTTTACTTTTTGAAACTTTTCTCCCTAAAACTTTAAAAATTCATACCTTAAGTTATTTTGGTGATCTGAATGCTCAGAATGTTGTTCTACATGTTTCCCCATTGATTTGGGAAATTTCTTGTGCAATGTTATTTACTTTAAAATTGTTAGTTTTCTCAGAACTGTGTTTTGCTCTAACCAGATTTGGCTCAGTGAGATCCAAGGTTACCCTTCTCCAAAATGACTCACCGTATTTCTTAGGAGAGTTAAAATGTTTTGCTCTTATTAATCAAATTGTTGTGTCCCACTAACTTCAGTTTCTGATATGTCTTTTACTTTACTTTACTTAAAAATAAAATCTCCAGATCCATTTAACACATTACCCAAATTCCAATTTTAATACTAGTAATGTATATTTTTATTATGTCAGCTTTCTGGTTAACTTGTACATGCAAAATCCCCACCGAAAGGCACTGTACTGTGATACGCAGACAAATATTAAGGGGCAGAGTTAAGACCCCCTAGCACCTCCTTGCACAATGTTAGCATAATTTTCTTTTACTCTAATGTGGTCCAATGAGACAAAAATCACTGCACCAAATTTACAAAGTGGACCAATGCATACATTGTGCCACTTTGTAACCCTTTGTGCTACATTATACCTGCACCAGGCATAATGTATACAAAGGGAGCAATCCCTGTTAGGAGGGGCAAAAGAATGGTGCAAAGCAATCTAAAAGATTTCTTTGTGTCATTTTTTTGGCAAGTTTAATGCCTTCTCAGAGCAGGCGTTAGAAGGAGGCACAGCATTAAATATAGTGGGTCTCAATGGTGCACTGTATCTAAGATATGACGCACACATGGTGGCGTTAGGGGGGCCCTAAGGGGTAAAAGAAAAGTGGTGCAATGCCTTTTTTCTTAAATCAGGCCCTAAGACTTCTGCAAAGCTCTATGAGCACTCAATAGTAAGGTTAATATTCTCAACATTATATAATATTACCTATCATTTTACAATTTTAACCAGATATTTAAGGTTTGTCAAAATGTAGGCTTTTAAATGTATGTGACTCATAGCCCAATTTACATTGTTCTGAAAGTACAACACAAATATGTCTGACTTTCTCATTCGTTCCATTCCTCACCTTCAATGCAAATGCTTCTGGCCACACCAATATATGTTTAAAGTGCAAATAAGATGCCTTAACAATTTCCAATCGGCTGAAGTTTGTGCTGAAGAATTCCCAATATATTTTCATCATAACATTTCTTTTCATAAGTGTCTTTATTCAGGAATTTCTGAGCACCCATTTGTTTTTTAAAGGATTTACTGATTAAAATGTATTTTTCAGGGCTATGGAATACAAATCAGTAAACTATGGTATCCTAGAGCATTGGAGTGCAAAATAGAACCTAACGTTTTTCTGTTACAGCTTTCACAGCTATGTTAACACTAAGGCATGGGCACACAAACAGGCGTTTGATATGTGGTTTGCACAGTAAGGGCATTTTAAACTGTTTTAATAAATCAAGGCTTGTTAAACCCATCATTATTTTTTAAATTGCACTTGGAATCCCTAGCCATAAAATTCATAATATTGCAAATTCACCTAAAATCTCTGTAAAGTATAATTGACGGTATTATCATTGGGACCGCTTCCAGGCATATTATGTACTGCAGGACAATGATAGATAGAGTACTGTTATTTTCAACAGTGCTTCAAATACTATGGGCAGATTTCTGAAAAGTGGCGCATCATGTCATGATGCACCACTTTTCTTGTGGCCCACTACACCCCCCTAATGCCACCATATGTGCGCTGTATTTGTGATACGGTGCACCATAGCTCACGCTAGGGACCTAGCATCAAAACATTTGATGCTAGTATGGCACTTTGCAGGGTTAGCACCAAAAATGTTGATGCTCATCCTGCAAAGTGAAAGGAGGCCCAAGGAAAACAATGAGTGTCATTGTAATGCTTGCCTTAGCTGGGCGTTAAAAATGATGCTAAAAATGGCACAGTGGAATCTCATAGATTTCACTGAGCCATTTTTCTGGGCCTCCTAATGCCGGAACACCTCCCTTGCATACATTAGCCTGGCACAGGTATAATGTGGTGCATGGGTTTACAAAGGGGTGCAATGCATGCTTTGCACCACTTTGTAAATATGGCACAGAATTTCTATCAACTTATTGCCGCATTACTGTAAAAAGAAGTTGCGCTAATGTGACGCAAGGTGGTGTAAAGGTCTCATAAATATGCCCCTATGTTCTACTTGTGGAGTGTGTTCTCTAAGGTTGCTGCAAAATACAAAGGGCCGGATGCACATAGGTAAACCAACACTTTTTTGTAAGTTTACTATTTTTTTACCATTCACAAACAACAAGCTTAATGTTTGTAATAATCATTTTATGACCCTGCAGTTGGATGGTGATAGAGAACTCCGCACACATAAAAAGATTCAACTGGCTTATCTTCTTTACCTTGAATCAGGACCAAAATAATGTACACTACTAAAAACACCTTGGCAAAATTGTTTAAGTTGCCAACAGAAAACAAAACAATAATTATTTTTAACAATTTACACGCTTTATGGAACATCACCAGAATCATAAGACATAGCTGACCTTCAAGCTTAAGTTTCCAATACTTCTATTCCTACTGTAAGGACTAAACTCAAGTTAAAATGTAGAAACTCAAGTAAAGAGAAATTTGAATATCTGGAAGCCCTTCTAGAGCTAATATGGATGAATGAAAAATTATTTTGGATTAGGCAAAACAAAATGGATGCTATCCAGTGGGCTAATGATCTTAGCAGGATCCTCCATGATAGAACAGAACTGCTCTTTGAAACTACAAAGAATGACTTTCCTGTGAAAATGTGATTGTTTATTCATGGTCTAAACTGCATGTAATTTGGAATTTAGTTTTGGGAATGATGTAACCAAGTCATTGGACCTTTGTTCTGTTTTTTCACACAGCTTTTAGTTCAGTAAACAAAAACTATAGTTCATAAACATACACTCCTGGCCAGTGCCTGCTGCCCTCCATAGCTCATCCTGCTGCTGCCTCTGCCTTAGGGAACAAACTGAGAGTCTGCCTGACTCTCAATTTGAGGCCCTCCTCCACCCTCAGTCTCCTGCCTGCGCCTCATCCCTGGTGACCTGACGGCCTGGTCATCTACAAGTAAGTATCTCCGTCTCTCCTTACTCCTGCTTTTTACTTCTGTATTTTACCTCTGTCTTACTTTGTTTTTGGTTCTTTCTTCTTCCTGTCTCTTCTCCTATTTTCCACTTTCTTTTCCCCTCTCCCTCCTGTGCCGCTGCTATCCCTGTGGCTCCACCCCCATGCCTCTCATGAAGCACTTTTTCCGTCCTCCCTCCTCCCAGCTGACCAGACCCCCCACCTTCCTCCACTTCCTAATTGCAGCTGCAGCGCTGTGAGAGGGCAATGCCACTGACCTCCTTGCCAGCCTCTGTTGCCCTCTTCAGCTCCTCCTGCTGCTGCCTCTGCCTCAGGGAACAAACTGAAAGTCTGTCTGACTCTCAATTCGAGGCCATCCTCCACCCACAGGCTCCTGCCTGCGCCTCATCCCTGGTCGCCTAGTGGCCATCTACAAGCATCTCCATCCCTCTCTGTCTCTCCTTACTCCTGCTTTTATACTTCTGCATTTTACCTCTGTTTTACTTTGTTTGTGGTCCTTTCTTCTTCTTTCTGTCTCCTCTCCTATTTTCCACTTTCTGTTCCCCTCTCCCTCCCGCACAGCTGCTGACCCTGCGGTCTGACTCCCCCACCCCCTGTGAAGCACTTTTCCTGCCCTCCCGTCTCCCAGCTGACCGGACCTCCTACCTCACTCCCCTTCTTAATGGCAGCCATGCACAGCGGGAATTCAGCAGGGGCTCAGCCTGTGTGCCAAAGGCAAGCCTGTCTGCGCCTGTCTGTGCTTGGACCACGCCAGTGCCAGAAACCCTGGATCTCCAATGAGCCCTTCCCTGGCCACCCTCCATTACGATGCCAAGATGCTCCACCGCCTTAACACTGGAAGTCTCAGTGCCTGCTACATCGCATCTCCTAAGAACACCCACGGACCTTTTTCCTACTGGAACTGCAACCTTAGTTTCAGCCACAACAGACAACTGGAACACCCCAAACATGAAACCACTGATGCCCACTACAACCTCATGAACTACCTCCTTCTGAATATACTCTCCCTCCACAAGCACACCACTGAACTCTGGGACCTGACTGACTCCACCTATCCAGACATTGCTTTTCTAACTATGACCTGGACCAAACTACCTCCAGACTGGACATCGCCATTGCAATCCTGGATGGTTACAATGATCCACTCCTTTCTCACCATAAGAACACAGAGATTCAGGCTCCCACCCTTCATATCCAAACCAACAGATGTCAGCTACGGAGTCCCTCAGGGATCCTCCCTGAGCCCAATGCTCTTCAACATATACATGGCCCTGCTGACAGCCATCGCCAGAGACCATGAAATTAACATTGTGTCATACATCGATGATACACAATTCACCATATCCTTCACTGAAGGTCCGGATGAAGCTAAGAGGAGCTTTCACACAAGGATGAAAGCCGTCACCACCTGGAAGCGGGAGAGCTGCCTCAAGCTCAACTTGGAGAAGACCGAGCTCATCATCTTCGGAAACTCCACCTCAGCCTGGAACAACTCCTGGTGGCCCACATTGCTTAGCTCATCACCTACTCAAAATGAGCACGCCTGCAACCTAGGAATCATCCTTGACTCCACCCTATCAATGACCCAACAGGTAAACACTGTCACCTCTTAATGCTGGCAAACCCTCTGCCAACTCTGCAAAATCTTCAAATGGATCCTGGTCAACTGCTGCAAAACAATCACCCACACCCTTGTCACTAGCAAGCTCGACTAAAGCAACACATTGTACACCAGCACCACAACAAAGAACATCAGGAAACTACAACTTATCCAAAATGCCACTGCAAGACTAGTCCTGAACCTCCCCCACCAAGAACACATCTCCCAAAACCTGAGGACCCTTAATTGACTCCCAGTAGAGAAGCGAATCAATTTAAAACTACTCACCCACACCTACAAGGCCCTGCACAACATTGTAACCGGCCAACTTGAACCATCACATCTCCTTCCATAACCCCACCAGACCCTTCTGCTCCACCCAGCAGGCTCTAACTACCGTTCCACGCATCCAGAAAACCACTGCTGGAGGAAGATCTTTTGCATACCTCACAGCCAAGAGCTGGAACAACCTGGCCATGCACCTCAGACAAAACCCATCTCTCACCATCTTCAGGAAGAACCTCAAAACATGACTCTCTGAATGAGGCCCAGACCCACCACCAGCGCCTTCAGACCCTCACAGGTGAGTAGTAGCGCTTTCAAAAACTGATTGATTGATACACAAATATAATGCAATTCCATGTTTTCTTTGTGTGTGACATTGATCTTTATTGTTTGACTAATTAAGAATGCAATAAAAATGACACACTCCATATCATACTGGGACTTCAGCAGCAAATAAACATGCTACTAGTCTCAAATGATCTAATAAAGTAAGAACAATCAATACACCTTTGGATTTGTGGGGAGAAAATTAAATAGATATTGTAGCCAAATTGTTCAAATCAGTTAGGTAACAATTACAGTTATGTTAGTACAGAATCAAAAAATCAAAACAATACTTATGGTCTGAATTTTCATGTGCTTCACAGGACCTCAACTTTTATTCTAATATTCCTAAAATCCACCCTCAGTTCATAATTGCAGCCACCATTGTTGAAAACAACCAACACAAGTTTATTGATCATCCCGCTTTGTCAATGTTACATATCATTTTCTATCTACCCAAGACACATTGAAGTTTAGACTGGCTATTACCTAATGTTTTTATTTTAATTTTTCTCAAAATGTCTTTGAACGAGTCATCAAATGAGGAAATTTGTTTGTACTCTTATGCAAACAACTGAAAATAATTACTGTTTCAGTAGTCCCAAATTTCGGATGATCCTTTCAGTAAAACTTTATAATTAATTCTAGTGTGCTCACTGCGGAGAATGCGAAGGCAAAAACAAATACACAGACCATTTCATTTTAAGGTGAAGGGAAGAAGTGTTGGTAGAAAAAATAACAAAATGGGGGTCACACACCTGCTTGCACAATTAGCTTTGACAAATCTATATGTAGCTACTACTACTTTGGGAGGTCTTCAGCTTCCTGCAAGCAACATCTTTACTAAATAGCTTAACATTTAAATTCATGAAAAAGAAATACTAATGTGGGCCAAGCTTGAAACACAGTTCTAGAAAGGAAAGCAAGAGCTATCAGTTGTTTATGCAGGGCCAAATCCAGGGCACCTTTTATAAGGGCAGACTGGAGAGACAAGAAAATAAGACAATAATGCCATTCTGAATGGGGTCCATACCCTGCTGCAGCCTTCCAGACTCCACACTGCCCTCCCTTAAAAAACATTCCTCATGCCTTAGTGCACTTCAAGAAGGGCCACATCACCTCCAGTTTAAAGGAACTCTACTGGCCCTTCTTGCTAACCCAAGTAATAAGGGCAGCCTTGTATCATCTTCAAAACCATGACCGAAGGCACCTCCGCCTATCTAGTTAAAAAACACATAACTCTCCTGTGATTGTCAGCACACCAATGGCAGGACACAGACACACTGGAGAATAACAAGAGAATAAAGAAATAACAGCACGTATTTCTATCTATAGACCTAGGATCTTGGATAAAATCCCTGTGTCCATCAGGACTGACTCTATCATTTCTCATTTTTGGAATGTACAGAAAACGCTATGGCGCTAACTGACAAAGCCATTCATGAGAATGTGGTTTAGTACTGCTATAGTACTACTTTATGTACTACTAAATGCCTTTGTGAATTTGACCTGATATAAAACACAGTAAATAGTCTATTCGCTCTCTTGTGACAGAGCACCTCATGTGTAGATTCACTATTTGATTGTAACTCTGCCTACCACCCTTTTAGGTCCTCTGAGACCTTTTTCACAGATTTTGTACTTCACTAATAAAAAATGCACATATACATATTTATTTAACATAAATAGCTGTGTAATATTTTTTTCCAAATGTACGATATTGTCATCTGAATAAATGAACCTTCATGAAATACTCTACGTGGGGTTCACTGTTTAATAAACGAATTGATGGAATTCCTTCATTCCAGTGCAAATGTAGTAAAAAATAATGTCCTTATCACTCCATGTCAAAATGCCTTCAGCAGTAAATCCCCAGGTTTGGCCGTGTGCGTGGGACATGAAAATCAAGCATCTATGACTAATGCAATGTCCAATCAACTGAAAAGACAGAGAGTCGTCTTACCATTTTATATCTTAATTATTTTTTATTACTGGGCATATCTTTTATACTTTATTGTCGGTGATACAAAAGGGCAAAAGGCCCTGGGCAGAAAGGTGTTACAGTTAGCAAATCCTTCTGTCTCATAAAGATGTGCAGCACACATCCATATCAATATCCATATGCACGCTGCACATATGTACATCAGAAGGTGCAATAAAGGTTGACACATTCATGGTTTATGCATGGGATGACACTGGGAATGTTAAGAATCTTTGCTGAACATTCAAGGGCAGCTAGAAGGTTAAATGTATCATGCTTTCCCTATTTCTGTGAGAACGTTTAGAATTACAACATCGGAAATGTATTCCCATCAAAGGGCAGGTTGACCATTAAACTATTTAAAGCACAAATGGCTCTGAGGCACAGATTTAGATTTTTTATATATGTTTGATGTATTTATGTTATATGGACTGGGTTATATAGGACGAATCGTGTTTTCAAATACACTTTCCCATGGAAATAAATTAACTGTACATACGTTCACGACATATTATTATTCCAAACAAGAATAGATGCACCAAGACAAATAAACTGTGGGGGCATATTTATGAGAGGCTTTCACCGCTGGAGCATTACTTTTTGTTGATGCTCCGGTGGGGCAAGCCTCTCATCCATATAACAGATAAGGAGTAAGACAATGTCCCCTTATTCGGTGTTGCGATGGGTTTTTCACAGATTTACAAAATCACATAAAGCTTGGGCAGCACCAAAACCTTATGCCTCCCCAGACCAGGCGTAACGAGGAAAAATATTTTTATGTCTCCTTGTTTTTTTCCTTTTTCCATGTGTGCATTCTGCAGCACACACAGAAGGAGGGAAACACATCTTGGGACTGTTATTGTGCAGGAGGATCTCTTCCTGTACAAAAACAATCCTGCATACAACGCAGGTACCCTTGCACCATGGCTGCATTGGTGACAGGCAGACAATTGTGCAGCCGCATAGAGGCAAAAGAAAGAAATGGACTACGTTTCAATAGTATGGTGCATTCATGCCCTTTCACATTGGTGTAGGGCAGGGCTGCTAGAAACCTTGGGGCACTGCCCTATGCCAATTCCCCATAAATGTGGGCTTGTATGTGTAACTACAAATTACTGAGACAGAAATAATAGGTGTTATGTAACAGGAATAAGAGGAAAATGGGTGGACATTCTTGTCAGGATCAAGAGGTACATTTAAAATTAAATCAATACAATTGCACAATAAAATGATTGTCCTTCAATTTCCTAATGCACTTTTGATGAAGACATTAGGAAATATTGATGTGACTGCTGCTACCAAAAATTCTACCTTATTTTGCTCAAAGAGTTTGAATTATGGTAAATATTCCTAAGAGCATAAGGAGGTGATGCAGAATATCAACTCATTTCCATCTACAATTATGCTTACCTTTAACTCTTAAGAAAACTAAAAGGCTGTGATGAAGCTGAACATTCTTCACCTTACATCATGCAAAGTGACCCAAGGCAGCAATATTCCTTAATTCAAATTTACAAAGCCATGCAAGAGACAATTTGCACTGTCTTGTGTGGCTTTGTAAAGAAATGCAATGCAACACAACACAGCCGCTCTTAGGGCCATATGTACAAACACGTTTTCCCATAGACACAGAATGGGTAAAACCCTTTGCTACATCTGGCCCTTAGTGTGTTATGTTACATTTCAAAGGGTGGAATATGGGCGTTTCTGTGCATCCACCCAAGAATTTGGTGCAATTCCAAATTTACAAAAGCTTTTAGTCCTAGGATTGCATCAAATCAGTACACCTGAAAGATGATAGCATAACAGGGAGATATTTTTTATCTTTGTTATTTGCTCTTTTTGCATCACACATTAAAGGAGAAAAATGTCTCTTTGGATTGCTTTTGTGTAGGATGGTTTCCCTTCCTGCACAAAAACAATCTTGCCTGGTAACGTAGACGCTCTTGCACTATGGTACACAGGGGGCTGCTTTGGATGTAGGCAGCACACAGTGCACCAATGCAAGGAGAGAGCAGAAATGCCCCATATCATTGTAAATATGGAGCACTTCTGCTCTGTCCCTTTCACACAACACAGCTCAGCAAGTTCCCTTACTGCACAGCTTGAAATAACAGAAAATGTGCCACTCTGTATCATCACTCCATTTTCATTCTAGGACGTTAAATGAGTCTGTTGCTTTAGAGGGAACCTCACTTGCACTATTGCATATACAATCTCATACAAACACAATCACACATACAAAATTGTTGTACAGGAGTATTACATATCTTTTGTTTTCATTTTTCATTTGTAAGTCAGGGACATTTAGGTGGTCACTATAAGTTTGGTGGTCCTAGTACCACAATGGTGGCGATGGCGGTTGCACAGTCGGCGCCCGGTGGACAAGACCGCCATAATATGAGCATGGAGGTGTTCCCAACAGAACACAGCCAATACATCGCCAGTACCACCACTGAAGATGGAGCACCGCGGCTGGCATCTCCAGGCCAGCAGAGACCATGTTTCCGCTGACCATATTACGACGTTGCACTCCGCCAGGATTTCCAGGTGGTCTCACCGCCACAAAAAGCCTGGAGGAAACAAACAGCAGAAAAGGAGACACTCACCTTCAGGAACACAGACACGTCCGCAGCCGCCATGGAACCCAAACCTAAAGTCTTTCTACTACTCCTGCTGGCCACACAACTCCAGAACCAACAATGGCAATGAAAAAAAACACTGTAAGTACATCCACCTAGCACACACTGGAGGGAAGGCGATTAGTACACACCCACACACAACACACAAACCTGGCACAGCTAGCCACACACACATGCAAACATATACCTGTAGAAACACACAAATACATCTACAAACACACACTCACATACCACTGCCAACATACACATGCCATACACACACTGCACTGCACACACACCACCTCCACTGTCAAACACATCCACACACAACACCACAGAGTCACACAACGACAACACCATCACTCAATATCCAATAAATAACGTTATTTTGGCTAAAAGCCATAAACGTTCCAATAAACACCATACCATAGTCATACAGTAAAACAGTTAAAAATAAAAACAAAGAATACCACATAATACATTAAGAAGCCCTAAAAATTCTTCTGAGATAAATTATTAAAACACACAGATATAAAAACAGTACAGAACAGACATCAAGTTTTAGAACCCTATAAGCCTTTGCTTCTTAGTTCCACTTGGTAGTCTACTTCTGCCTTGAATAATTTTAATCTAAGATAAATTGTTAAGACACACATAGCCCATGCATTTTGTAGATACCTTACGACTGCAAAAACTACCTTGTCACTTGCATCACTTGCCAAAATGCTTAAGGATGTATTGCATTTCCTTATCCCCATTGATCTACATAAAGGAATAATCCACTTCTTCCTAGAAGCCAAATATCTGGGGCAAAAGAACATAAAGTCTGCAAGTGACTCTGGTTGCTCATGACAAAAATGACAAAAGCTCAAATTGTGATCCTCCTTGCTCCACCTCGCAGTAAATGTCTTGAGTGGCAGAATCCCTAACCTAAAATTAATAAAAAGGGTTTTAATATAGGGGGGATTTATATTGTCCATATAGGCCTCAAACTTGGGACTACATTTATGCTCTAAAAACTGTAGTGTCCTGCTGCCTTGAGTTTTTTTGGACCAAATTTGCACCAAAATAGTCTTCCAGTAGCACCTCATTATGCGTGTTTTTGCTTCCTTGGTCAAATTACAAGGATCTCTCCACACCTCCTCCATTTTGAGGAATTTGCTCATGTCTCTAATATATTTAAACCAAGGAATTTTTAATGCACCGCCGTCCACTAGGAGCTCAGCTGTTGCTGTTTGATAGATGGACAGATGTTCAGAAGTCCAAAGACGAACCCAGTACTTAAGAGGTCTTAAGGCAATATCATTATGGATCTCATTTAGAGCTAAATCAAATCTAAGGGATATAAGAGGGGTACTCATCGGCAGCCGCAAAAAGTTACGAATAAAGCGGTTTTCTTCCGTCGTCAAACTTCTAGAATTACAGTACCCCCATAGCTCAGCACCAGAAGTTGAGGCAGCCACTGCCGCTGATTTATATACTGTAATAGCAGGTGAAATTTCCCCTTCCGAGATATTAGCAATTTCCCTCCCTATCACTGCTAACCTCTGCCGGAGGACAGACAAACTCTTCCCAATCTGTGCCGACCACTGTTGGTCATCTGCTATTCTGATCCCCAGATAGTCAAATTGACTAACTCTCTCTACCAGTTGTCCTGCTATGGACATTTTCCCCCTAACTGACTTGTGCGGATTAAAAACCATAAACTTTGTCTTAGTTGGATTCATTTCAAGGCCCCTCTTGGTACAAAAATTAGAAAAAGCATCAAGTTCTTTTTGTAGACCCATTGGGGTTCTTGAGATCAATAAGGTGTCATCCGCAAGCATTAAAATGGGGACAGAGACTCCTGCTAGCTTTGGGGCATCATGATTACAGTACATCATCTGATCTACCACACTGTTGATAAAGAGGTTAAACAGTGTGGGAGCCAGAACACACCCCTGTCTGACCCCCCTATCAACGGGTATGGCTTCTGTCAGATCTCCACTTTGAGACCAACGTACCTGGGAGTAATTACCCTCATGGAGATACTTGATCAATCTCAGCAGTTCTTTATCAAGTTGATAGGTCTCCAGAACATTCCACAATAAGTCCTGTGGGACCATGTCTAAAGCAGCTTTTAGGTCGATAAAGGTCACATACAAGTGGCTCTTGTTAAGTGTCAGGTATTTCCAGCAAAGGAGATTGAACCTAAATGCCTGGTCTATTGTACTCAATCATTTCCTGAATCCTGCCTGAAAATTGGAAAGGATGTGAGAGTCCTCTATCCATGTCTGCAGTCTAGTCAGGACCTGCTTACAGAATATTTTTTGGCTAACATCAATTAAACTTATTGGTCTGTAGTTAGTTAGTAATTCCCTTGACCCCTTTTTAAAACAGGGACTATGATTGCTCCTAGCCATGTCGGGGGAAGTCCACCACCCCTCAGTATCTCGTTACTAAGTGCCACACCATCATAACCATACAAATGCATTGGCAGAGAGGCACACCGCACACCTCCACAGGGAAACACATACTGGCAACAACATTTAACAACTGCACACAACTAATGCAAACAGTAACACTGCCAAACAATCTGTCAGATCACACGCCACGTCCACCCAACACACACAGTACATCACAGATGCATCACAACACACACACCACTACCACACAATGCCACACAACACCAACTCAACACATCACAACAAGTCCATAGCACAACTCAACCACACAACTCATTCTGCTACACAAACACGTCACATACACAAAAGACTCACACCAAATTGTACATATCCAACACATACATGTGGAAGTAAAGGCAGGACAAGCTTGTAACGTTCAACACCAATGGTTTACTGGTGCAGATGTAATACAATTTTATTACATAATGTCCAAAAAACTATGTACAACATGGGCCTACTGGCCAGTCCAATTGTTCATAGTGCAACTTGACTCCAAGTGGCCTTCACACAGCAGGGGCATCAATCGGCCAGGCAGGCACCTCAAGGGTAATAGGTGGCCCGAGGTGGGGTATTGGGTTTGGGAGGGGACTTCTTTGATTTCAGTTTGGGGGGGGCTCTTAGTCTTAGCCTTTGGGGAAGGATCCTTGGTTTTGGGATGGGTTGGAAGGGGTGAATTTGTTTCTGTGGTGGTCGAAGTCTTGGATGGGGGAGGGGCATTGGCAGTACAAGTGGGCCATGGGAGGACTGTGAGGTAGAAGGACAGGGTTTGGGGAGGGTATGAGGGCACTTGGGAGAAACAGGGACAGTGTCAGTGGGAGGAAACAGGGCAAACTCATTAAGGAATCACTTTTAGGGACACAAAGACAATCATGGTAAAAACATTTGGGAGTGGAGGGAGATGGAGTGGTTGAGAGGTGTGTACATTTAGGTGCCTTGCGTGCATGTGCATGGGTGGATGCCATGTGTGTGCTGGGTGTCTGTTAGGTGGGTGAGTGCGGGCGTTTAGGTGTACTGGGAGGAGGGATGAGGAGATGCAGGGAGGTGGATGTGTGAGTGTCTGTTGAGTAGGTGTCTGCAGGTAAGGTGGATGTGCTGCATGTGGGTGTGTTGGTAGTCGTGGTGAGTGTGCATGTGGGGTATGGGGTCGATGTATGGGTTCTGCTATTGTGGTGATGGTAGGCATGAGGGGACTTGTGGCTGGGTCTGGGGGTGTTGATGTATTGATAACAGGTTTGAGTGGTGTAGCGTCTGAGTTTGAGTGGGAGTAGATATGGGGGATTCTGTGTAGTGAGTGGATGCTGTTGTGTCTGCATGTGTCTGTTGTCTGTGTGCATGGCGGTGGTGGGACTTGTGGTGCCTGTGTTTGTCTTTGCAAACCATGTCTGTTGAGGTGGATGAATGGTGGTCTGACTGTGTGTTCTGAATGGGCGTGGGTAGACTGGTGTGGAATTGGGCACAGGTAGATGAAGGGGGGACGGAAGACAAAGGGACACTGGCTGCTATCAATGAGGAGGCCAGAGTCTGAAAGGATCTCTGCAGGGCAGTCATGTCATTGTGAACGCCTTCCAAGTAGGCATTTGTCTGTTGCATCTGTGATGCCAGTCCCTGATGGCATTCACAATGGTTGACTGTCCCACAGAGATGGACCTCAGGGAATCAATAGGCTCCTCATTGAAGGCAGCAAGACTAACTGGGTCGGGGCAGAGGTGCCTAGGGCGAAGGAGACTGCCACCCTCCTGGGTGAGGAGACACGGGCAACTGGGTGGGGAGCTACAGGAAGAGTGGTGCTGGTAAGGAGAGTGATCGACAAGGATGGCGCTGGGCTGGTCCCATATGGGTCCACCACCACCAGGGAGCATCCATCAGAGGAGGAATCTGAAAAGGATGTTTTAGAACCGATCTCCCATTGGCATTCCCTTCACCCTCTGTACCACTGGTCTCCTCAACTCCACTGGTCTCAGCCTTCTGGATCCCATTGGTTGCAGTTTTCCCACTCGCCAGTGCCTCTTTGCCTGATAATGCTGATGAACACAAAGACAGAGGAGGAGAGGGAGGGAGGGTTGGAGTGAAAGAAAGGGTGCAATGGGTCAATACCTACCCATCATTCACACAGAGTAACAACCTCATGTTCTGATGGTATGCCATGACATTGCCTGCCTTTACATTGACATGCACAACTGTGGGAAATCATGGGGGAGACAAAAGCTATGCAGTTTAAACCTACTAATGTGGGAACATTGGCACTCTTTGATTTGATATAGGGTCATACAATGCATAGTAGCACAGTAATTGGCACACTCCTATGCTCGTTTACAGAGTCATACCCTGAACTCCTTACTCAACCGATTCCTGCATGGCATGGTAGCATGCCTACAAATCCATTAACAAAGTGACCAGTAATATGTTGGCCCGCTGCAGCCATCTACACCTACAGTTTGAGGAAGCTAAATCAGAACTCACCAATTACCTCTGTCATAGTGGCAGACTATTACTGTTGGCAATGCCCTGACACCTGAGGTATACTGATGCTGATGGAAGGAGCTTGTCACTCTTTTGTGAAAAGTGTCCAGACAAACTCAAACATGGAAGTAATTCCCCTCATGAGTCACTGTCTTCATGGTATTGGCACACATAATTGAGACAAATCTTGCCAGGGTGGCTCATACCCATAGCCGATGTGCAACTACCAATGATCTACATTACATCTTCCCACTGGTAGACTACCCAAACCCATACATGCCTACCATTAGCAAGGTGTGAGTGTGAGTTACTCCCTTGTGGCTGCTGTGCTGTCCTCAAATGCCCATCTATCTCAGGGTAGGCCACTGTCAAAATGAGGGCCATCAGGGGGTCATGGTCCAATGGGCACCCCTCCCTCATTGGGAGGACATCCCCAGATGGGCCTCAGTGGTTCTACGGGTCCAGTGTCTCAGGTCCTACCACCGCTTTCTGCAGTGGGTGCTCCGCTGGGCATGGACCCCCACGGTCCACACTTGCTTGGCAGTGGCACACCAAATCCCCTTCATCTGATGGGTGCTGACCTGCGTGGGAGACACAGACAGAAGGAGAAAGTCATGTAGAGTGGCATCACAGCAACAGCAGTGGACTTCACACATTAGAGACTTCTCATGACCACACAAATGTGTTTTTACGGCACTAACGCACCAACTCCTTTGCCATTTGCATGCATTCACTCCATATGCGTAATCTCAATGCCTTTCAACCACACACATCACTATCACACAGGACAGGAACATTGGACTCGTCTGCTGCTCTGGTGCCCCATACACCTGTCCATACAGGGGTAGGACCTGGAAAATTTGCTGGTCAAGCTCCTCCTGGGCGATGGCAGGGGCTCTATCTCATGCAGGAAGTGGCATTATAGCTCCCAGAGACAGAACACCTCAGCTCATGCAGTGGAGGTCTTGCTTACAGTGAGCTATGCAACAGAATATGGTGGTCATGGCCACCGCGTACATGACCGTTACTACTGGCGGTGATCATCGTTGGTCCCAGTCTCCCATAGGCAACAATGTTAGCCAATAAGGAGTTGCACAGCGGCTGAGACCGCCTACTGCCATGACGACTAACGCCAGCGGAATTAGGTCACTTCCATCTGTCCTGTGCTTGCAGGATGGGTGCTGCCATTTTACATGTAGGTAGTTTATTGTAGGTGAATGATAAGTATGTCATGAATGATTTTTAGTGACATCTGTATAGATTTACTATGTTCACATATCAAAGCAAGGTTCACACATGTGACATTCATGGATAGTGTAGTTAGATGTACTGATAACTATGACATGACACGTGCAGTCACTTGCTGGCTCATAGACTGTGTGACCATATCTATATGTTCAAATGTCACACACCTTATTACCTTTGGGAAAAGGGTGTTGTTAAATGGAACTGTCAAATGTTTCATGTGTGCCAAGCTGTCTGTCTGGGCCTGCAACTGTCATCATCGATGGCATTCACAGTCATTCTACATGCTCAAATAGATTAAGTGTACTTGGCGTTATGTCCACAGTACTCTTGTGTGTAACATGTATAGTGTTTGATGGCTTGTAAACGGGAGTGATAGGGTGGTGGGGATGCACGCTGTACAGGAGTCATTGGAGCCAGGGGAGTGTTGTTGACTTACCAGAGTCTAGTCCTCTGGTTATTCCAGTCAGGCCCTCTGGACGCATGATGTTCAAGGCCTTCTCTTCCCATGATGTGAACTCTGGGTGAGGAGATGGGGGGTCCACAGCCAGTCTTGTTGATGGCAATCTGGTGTTGTGTAGCCATGGATCACACCATCCACATAGGTCCTTCCACCTCTTCCTGATGTCCTCCCTTGTGGGTGGATGGGTGCCCACTGAGTAGGCCCTGTCATCTGTCCTCCGTCATAAATCAATTTTCCTGGCTAGGGATGTTTGCTGGATGTGTGCACCCAGCACTTGTGGCTCTACCCTGATGATTTCATCGAACATGACCCTCAACTCTTCGTCTGTGAATCGTGAATGCTTTTGACGGAACATGGCGGTAGTGAAGCGGTTTTGGGAAGTGGTGTGCAAGGGTGGGGTGTTTGGGGCTTGATGGGCTATGGGGGTGCTTAGTTTGGATGTGCTGGTGTGTTGTGGTGTTTGTGTGCAGTTGTGATGTGTGTATTGTGTTGATGGTGCAGTTGTGTGGTGTGTGCTGCGTGTGAAGTGTATATGTGCCTATGGTGTATCAGTGGTAAGTGATAAGTTTGTGGATTCTCACTGTCTGTTTGTGGTTGCAGTTGCGAAGGATTGTGGGTTGTGTGGGGGTGTGTTTTATAGTGATGGATGTGTGGGGTGTAGTGTGGGTCAGGTGTGGGGTATTCATACTATACAATGTGGGGTTGAGTTCTGGTGAAGGTGATATTTTGACCGCAGCAGTTCGCATCGCCAATGGTTTTCCACCATGCAATGACTGCTGTGCTGATTTGTGGGTTGTAATATGGAGGGCGGATTGTTGTTGGCATGGTGGGCTGGGGTGTGGGACTGCCTCTCACCCACCCTCGGTCAGACTGGCGGTATCAGATGTGTGGCTGATTTTGGGTGGTCTTCAATATGTGACTCGTAATACAGTGGTAGGGAAACTGCCGTCACTGGTGGTATTTTGGCAACTGTGACCAGGGAGGTCTTCTGAAAAAACTGCCAAACTCATAATGAGGGCCTGAATCATTACAAAAATAAAAAGCAGAATACACAAATGTTAAAAAACAAAAACAAAACGTGTATCACAATAGAAAAAGAACATCAAAAAGAACATCAGTGACTATAAATTAAACATTCTAATCACCACAAATAAAAAAAAGTATGCACACGCAAATTTCTTGTTGGATTTTCCTGATCTGTTTCCACAAATAATATGTGTAGGCTGAAATGTGATATCCGCATAAAACGTCCTAACTGAAAGTAAACCCAATCGATATGATTTTATCAACTTATATTTTTTAATTAGAAAGTTGCAATTGGAGTGTATTATTATGTATTGCTATAACAAAATATTTATAAGAGAGGGGCATACATTTCTTGCAAGACTTTTTTCTGCAAGGTGCTTGAGATACTGATAAAATCCATTCCACTATAAAAGCATATTTGCTACTACATTTTCTTAGAGTTTTGAAGTTTCATCAGTAAATAGCATATTATTTCAAACAACCTTAATCTAAAAGTGGTCCGGGATTTCTGTATCCCAACACCACCCAAGAGATTTGGGTGGTGTTTAAAACATTCAGTCCCAGGAACTAGCACTGGGCAATTAATATCCTAGAATTCTTGCTTTGTCCTCCTCAACGCTTCAGGCATCATTGCTTCCTTCATCTTAAAACCAACACTGCTCTGTAGTGCCTCTGAACATCCTCTTATGACACAGCCTGGTGATCTCCTATCCTGGGCTTCTTCCACTGTAGCATCCAAAGATCATCCCTAGTAGACCATTCTGTTTAGCCAGGTCTCTCCAAGCACACAGCTGGGACGGGGACTGTGTGCAACAGCAAGAGCTCACAGTGACCACTTCTTAGCACACTCTAGCAAGATCAGTATAACAGATGTCTCCTTCCCTGAGTCTCCTCAGTCAGGGACTTTGGCATGTCCCCTCTCAACTATTCCTAGGAGAGAATGAGAGAGCTGGCACCACTAGCTTATGAGAAAGTCGACAAAGTCCAGGAGTACATGTCAAAAGTGGGTGCACCCTAAGCTTCTGGCAAAGGTCACACTTTCAGGGTTCCATCCTCTGTTGTTCTATCCTACTCAACAGTTCTCCTGCCTGCACTGGGACTTTAGAAGATAGGTGGAGAGTGCTGTAATAGGTGCAGAATCCACACAAACTAGTGGTGCGATGTTACTACTTTACCTCTGACACCAACGGAACCAACCTACTGTCTGCTTCATCCCTGTGCAAAATGTTATTTAAAGTGCTAACACTGTCTTCAGAATCAGAGAGCACCTTCCTTATAGTTTATTTGCCCATGTAGGTTTGGCCTCTTGCTTTCAAAATCTTCAAAGAGACCCTCTTCTAGGCATCAGAGACAGCAGTTTGACCCTTCACCATTAGCAACACTGGAGGATTCCCCTTCCTTTATTAACAAGCCGTTGCTGGTAATGATTTTGTAGATTCTGACCCCATCCAATTCCTGCAACTTGGAAGTCTTATTCTCCTGGAATGAGCTGTTGTTTACCAATTCCTATTATCTTACAAGTAGAAGCAAACACAGTCAAACCAAATGAACATTCAAGCTGGGGTAGCTAGCACAGATGGCAGCTCAAAGTCTCTTCTGGTGCAGGTGAGCGTGCAATACTTCCTTCAATCAATCAGTTTTTGTAAATCACAACTACTCACCCATGAGGGTCTCAAGGAGACAGCCTTCCCTGCCCATGGGAATGCCATCATCCCCACCTACCCCCACCTCACAATCCACAGTGATACCATTATACCCTTTGCTATCTGTTCAAAGCATGTGATAATTGGAAGCATAAAAGGGCCTGTAGTTCAAACCAGAATAGGGATCTGTGTCAGAAAAACAGGTCCTTGTGCTATTACCCATTCCACGAAGAGATACAATTTGAGATCAGAATGGATGATTCTGGAAACAGCATTTCTAGCAATCTTGCAGGAGTAGCTCCTAATCAGACCCTATTGGTTGAGAACATCTGTGTTATATTGTGATTAGATAAGGGAATTGGGACTCCACTTTGCTTCTTAGCTAATAAAACTATTGCTGCGAAACTGAAAAGCACATTTGTCCTCCACGGTGTATGGATTGCCACAGCCATTTCCTCATTCTATTTTTTGGTTGGTTCCAATGCTGATTGCCACTTTGAAGATAGTGCATGGGCCTGTCTCTTGGAAAGCTCTACACCGCCTCATATGATATAAGAATTCCAGCCTCACATTATCTGGCATGCATTAATCATGCTGTTAACATAACCACTCATGATTTACCTGATGACATTTTAGGGACAGCATTCTGTATCAGATACTGGGGAAAACAGATGTGGTCCAGATACAACATGTTTTGAATATTTTATTGAGTGATATCATTATAGTAGGTTTTTCTAGATTATGTGAATACCTATGTTTCAATTGACAATGGAGATCCTCATCTATATGTGGGATTTCTTAAAGATATGCTCTGTTTTAATCACTACATATAAAGAATACACTACTTTGATCAATCAACTGACCAATATGAATTGCAGAATTTCACTCAATGAGAACTGTGGAAACCTCCTCGGGCTGAGAGGAGTTCCGATTCATTTAAATTGATATTGACAGAAGATATCATGAATCTGCTTATATTTGTGACATCCTGAATATTTGCCAATAGGTTTAGTCACTCAACATGCAGCTATATATTCCCTCATTATTTTTAAAACAAGCTTGCGCGTATTGTGAAGATACTATTCAAGAAAAGAACATTTGTGGCACCCACACCTGCCAATTTAAGTGTTTCAGTGCATTTTTTCCTGCTTGTTTAGATCCCAGAGGGTTTGTTTTTCTCAATGAAAGTGTTCAACAAACTACATGTCTCTGCTTTGCTCCCTTTAAAGATCTAAAAATTCTATTAGCTTCATAAGGAAATTAGACACTCTCTTAAGATAGGAAATGGGAAAGATCGTTATCTAACGACTAATTTAATAACATAATTAAAAGTAAAATAATGGATATCAACCTCTGCTTTAAATGGAGTAGCATTGTGGCCTGCACATGCTAATGAGAATAATAATGGATGCTTACAGAAGACCTCTGGTCCTTTAGAAAATTGACCTGATCCTCCTTCTGTTGACACATATAGGGCCTGATTATGATGCTGGCGGAGAGGGTTACACCATCAGAAAAGTGACGGTTATCCCATCCGCCGTATTACGATCCCATTATATCCTATGGAGGTAGTAATATGGCAAACCGAAAATCTGTCACATTTGTGGCGGAGTATGCCATTCGCCAAGATCATAAACAGGACCATAGTTTTGGAAAGCTGTGCCAGTGTGGTTATCAAAAGATGGCTTTAATTCAATGAAGAAACACATTCTGAAAATGCATGACAACATTAATTTAACTGTATTTCTTTCAGGCGCAGCACAGAAATGGATCATTTGCACTGGCCCCTGCAGGCATTTCAACCACAAAAAATGCCCTGGTCTCTCTTTGCATCTTAAAATCTCAATTCATGCCAACACTACAAAAATAATACATTCTATCATCCTGTCCCTGTCTAGCAAATAGAAGTCGAACTATTTCTCCATCCATATCCACTTCCCAGTTAGTGTGAATGATAGAATTTGGAGGGATGGTATGAACCTATGCACAATGGCTATCTCTACCATTAATGGGAACTTTCCATTCAGCTTCTTTACTTTCGTAATGATGTGCCTCTCATTGCTAGCAAAGCTCTATGTACCGATCATTTAGAATATTCACTTTAATGTGCCACTATCATGCTGCAAACCTTTTCTTAACTTTTTGAAGCCCAGCCTTGTTTGCAACTTAAAACACTACCTGCACTTGAAACCATTTTTCCCTCATAAAATCCTGTAACTGGGGCTCTCATTACCCTAATTAGGCTGCTGGTTTCGGGCAGCGGCATCACCTGAATTGTAAGGGAACTGAGTCCAATCCCATACCATGTGATGACTGTCGGCCTAGTAAGTTTTCAGCCAACTAGCGACACCTCATTTCTGCCCAAGAGCAGGCACACTTTGGGGCAACCAGGGGCATGACATAATGATTTCTCAGGGAAATCGTGGTAGATCAGATCTCATCCTTTTCTCTCACACATACAAAGACAATCAGCAGCATAAAATGGTTCAATAAGATGTATTGAATCAGATACATCTTAGATAAAATGGCATGAAGTGCAATAATACGATGATGAAACATATTAGAAGCCAAATGGTGACAAGGAAAGTGAAACACAGGAAACATTCTACCATACTGTCACTATGCACACAATATGTGATTCCTTTGAACACAGCAGGATAAGCCCTCATCTGCCCTTCAGGATTTCCCCTGGGAAGACATCATCCCCTATACCTGAATATACAACAGTAGCAAGGAAGCTTGTTGTCTATAGAGACACCATCCCCAGGTAGGCCAGAGAATCAATAGTCTCAGCAAGCAGCTGTAAAAAAATCAATCAGCATGTGGCCATCTGACTGGAACCTCCCTTTAACGTGAATGCAAAATGTTTTATAATAAAACCGCTGATGTTCCAAGAACTGTCCCTATGTAAGGATACATGTCTTTTTTTAATTTTAATTTTTATTTTATTTATGTCCTCATAAACTATCGCCGTTAAGCTCTTGTTGGAATGCCACCAGCCACATTGACTCATGAAAACATCCCTCTAGGTCATAGGATGAGACTGACTCCCAGCCTAGCCGAGGCAGGGCAAATAATCATCAGAAAACACATCAAAACTTTACACGATCCCAGATCACATTCACAGTGCTCCAAGCTTCTCTTTTGTCTATTTCTGTAAAGAAAAGGACAGATCATCTCCGTTCTTGCCAGTAAGTAGGGGAACTTTGAATCCAACTGCTATAAATGTCCCTTCTTGCAAGTAACATTAAATAAAACACCAACTGTTAGACTTTTCATCCTTGGCGTGGTCTCCCCTAACTTTGTGCCTCTGTTTCTCAGGTTGTTGATGTGTGCTGGACTCTGTTTGTGCTGTTTTTGTTACTCTGGGCACTTTACCACTGCTATCCAGTGCTAAAGTGCTAGTGCTCCTATATAAAATGTGCATGTAATTGGCTTTCCATGAGTGGCATATTTGATTTACTGGTAAGTCCCTAGTACATTGCACTAGAGGTGCCCAGGGCCTGTAAATAAAATGCTACTAGTGGGCCTGCAGCACTGGTTGTGCCACCACATCAGTAGCTCGGTAATCATGTCTAAGACCTGCTACTGCAGTGTCTGTGTGTGCAGACTCTAACTGCCAATTCGACTTGGCAAGTGTACCCACTTGCCAGGCATAAACCTTCCCTTATCTAACATGTAAGGCACCCCTAGGGTAGGCCCTAGGTCGCCCCATGGGCAGGGTGAAGTGTATGTTTAAATAGGACATACACTAATGTTTTTTATGTGTCCTGACAGTGAAATCTGCCAAATTCGGTTTTCACTGTTGCAAGGCCTATCTCTCTCATAGGTTAACATGGGGGCTACCATTGAAAATGATTAAAGCATAGATTTCCTTTGGGATCAGATAGACGTGGAGTATGGAGTCTCTGAGCTCACAATTTAAAAATACATCTTTTAGTAAAACTGGTTTTGAGTTTGTGTGTTTGAAAATGCCACTTTTAGAAAGTGGGCATTGTCTTGCTTAAACCATTCTGTCACTCTGCCTGTTTGTGGATTCCCTGTCTCGTCAGTTTGACAGTTGGGCTGTTTGCACCTCTCTCTAGACAGTGACACAAAGGAAGCTGGGGTGTAGCCTGCACAGCCTGATAAGCTATCTGTGCTAGGAGGGAGGGGAGAAGTGGTCACTTACACCTGAAAGAGCTGTGCCTGCCCTCACACAATTCAGTCTTCAACCCCCTGGTGTGTGTCTGAGGCCTGTCCTGGGCAAGGCAGGATTTCACAAACCAGAGACACTTTCCTTTGAAGTAAGCCTACTTCAATGGCCAAAATGGGTGTAAGAAGAGCACCCAAAACCACAGACTTTAGATCACTTCTAGACATCAAGAGGACCATCTGCCTGGAGAAGAGCTGAGGAGAAGTGCTGCCCTGCCCGTGACTGTGCTTTGTGGAGCTATCCTGCAGTTGCTGCTTCTGCTTGTGTAAGGGAACAAAGACTGGACTTTGTGTGCCTTCCTGCTTGTGAAGAAATCTCCAAGGGCTTGTCCTTAGCTTGCCTCCTGTTGTTGAAGTTTCAGGGCCATCAAAGACTTCTCCTGCCAGCACCTGGACTCCTACCCTGCCAAGTGTTACCCTATCCAGTTCCTGGAGACTTGGAAGGTGAAGCTGGCCGACTAAGACTGAAAATCCACTCACAGACCGCCGTGCAGGGAAAATATTGACGCACCTTCTGAGACACGGCTGAAAAACGACATGCCGCCGGCTTTCCGGCAGAAATCAACGCTCCACCGGCTTTGCAGCTGGAAAATCGACACATGTAGCTGGAAGAACGACGCACAACACCTGCTGACAGAGGCTGATACCATCGCAACTCTCATTGCACGGTTTTGCTGATACCGTGTGACAAGATTTTTAATGCAAACCTTGCTGGGCTTGGAAAAATGCTGCAACTCTTGCCCAGGCCCGAGTGCTGCCTAGATTGATGCATTTTTCCCCTGCAGGGAGGGAAAACGGCATGGGCTGACCCAACCGTAGAAGGAGAAATGACGCAC
The DNA here is from genome assembly GCF_031143425.1 of Pleurodeles waltl. Taxonomy (NCBI): domain Eukaryota; kingdom Metazoa; phylum Chordata; class Amphibia; order Caudata; family Salamandridae; genus Pleurodeles; species Pleurodeles waltl. The sequence goes on along the minus strand of NC_090444.1, from coordinate 1,445,536,426 downwards.
GGTCTCACTTACGGGTGAAAAATTGACATACCGCTTACCTTTTTTGACGCACACTCTATTTTGATGCTACCCAGGTACTTTTCAACACTAACAGTGTTTTTCCTTTTTTCTCAAGGATTTAAGACTCAATAGCTTTTGCTTTTCAAATTAATAACTTGACTTGTGTTTGTTGGATTTTTGTCGGTTTGGTTTTGTTTTGTTTAGACAAATATTTTCTAGTTTTCTAAACCTGTGTTGTGTCATTTTGTAGTTTTACACTGAGTTAATCTGTGTGTTGGTACAAATACTTTACACCTCTGAAGTTAAGCCCGCCTGCTTGTTCCAAGCTACCAAGAGGCTGAGCGTGGGTTAACCGAGGGTGATTCTCCTTTACCCTGACTAGACCCCATTTCTAACATCGATGATCAGCGGTTGGAATTGGACTTGTATTTGTACTTGACATACAGTGATTAGGTGTACACTACTGTTTTCAGTGCCAACCACTACATGACCACATACTACTTGTCGTATGATTTTGCTTTTTCTCTTTTGGATTTTTCCCTACGTCCATCTTGTGGTAATCCTTGATTGACTTTTGAACTTCATTGGGAACTTGTTTTCTGCCTTTGGAACTTTGCACTTCTGTTTACATTTCATCATGTCTCAGTCTGGAGATGCATCAGCTGGGGCTGCTTTTGATTTAGGGAAACTGGAGAGTTACACACTGGCCCAATTGAAACAGTTCAGTAAGGATCTTGCCTGCCCCATTAAGAGCTCCATGAGGAAGGAGGAGCTACAAAAGGCACTGAGGGCCTAGGAGGCAGACAAGGAAGCTGAGGGGCACATAGGAGATGAGCATGAGAGGGAGGAGGAGGAGGAGGTGCAGAGTATACACAACGGTATTGTGGGTGGGCCTGTTCTGTCTGGGAGAGGATCTCCAGGGCAGGTAGCAGTGTCTCGTCTAAGGGTCTGACTCCTGAAGAGTTACAGGAAACAGGCAGAGAGTGCTCACCAGTTGGAGTTGGAGAAAATGAGGATGGCGATAGAGGAGAAAAAGTTATTGTTGGATCATTAGCTCAGCTTGAGGGAGCTGGATCAGAGGAGCCAGCCTAGTAGGGATGGTGGCAGTAGCATCACAGAGCAGCCTGAGAGGAGGGTGCACACTCCTAAGGACCTTGTGAAGGATTACAAGAGGGAGGATGACATACTTCTGCGGTTTAAGGAGTATGAGTCTGCTCTCAATATGAATCCCTGAAGCTCATTGGGGGTGGGTCTGTGGAAGCACTTTGAGGTAGAGGGAAGAGATACTCTGGCATCCTTAGGGGATCCCCAGGGTGTCAGAATACCTCGGTTTGATTTCCTCAGGAGCAAAAGATAATTCCTCAGTCCCAACTCAGACTACTCGCAACGAGTTTGAACCTTCATAGTGAGCACCCTGGAAGGGGAAAAGGGAATGGTATTTAGAGAGACTGCCTCAGAGATGATGTACGTCAATACACAGTCTGCCTCCTCACATCTATGATTGGATAATGGCACCTGAAGAAAGTCACATTCACAGTTACTAGTGACACACTATATCAATTACTATGCTTTATATTCTATTAAACTTTATTTTCTCTAATAATTAATGTTATTCTCACTCACCCTGAGGTCTTGCTTCTCTCTATTGGTGTATTTGAATATTATTGACTTTGAATGGATGTCATTTAAACACAAAGAGCTTCTCAGCACTTTATTAATTAATTTGTTGGGTTGCTATATATATATATATATATTTAAAAAAAATATATATATATATATATATATATATAGTTTTTTTTGGTTGAGTTAGAGTTGATAAGGTATATTTCCTCTTGACTGTCTAATAAGTGCTGTATTTGTAAATGCTCACTTGTTATAGTTTGTTTCTTCTATGAGCTCAATAGAGCTGTCAGGAACTTTTGTATTTGTAAATGCTTATTTATTATAGTTCGTTTCTTCCATAAGCTCGGTAGCGATGTCATGAACTTTTGTATTTGTAAATGCTTATTCGTTACAGTTCGTTTCTTCCATAAGCTCGATAGCGCTGTCAAGAACATTTTATTTGTAAATGCTTATTTGTTATAGTTTGTCTCTTCAATAAGCTCGATAGAGCTGTCTAGGACTTTGGCATTGGTAAATGTTTATTCGTTATTGTTCGTTTCTTCAACAAGCTCGATAGACCTGTCAAGAACTTTGGTGTCTGCAAATGCTTATTCGCTATTGTACATTCCTGCCATAAACTCTGTAAAATTGCCAACCCTCTCGATAGCTGCAATACTTGTTCTTCTCGGACTATACCTATAGCGGTTAACTGTTATCTGTAAAATTGCACTGGACATTTAGGTGGTCATTACAACCCTGGTGGTCGGTGTTAAAGTGGCGGCAAAACCGCCAACAGGCCGGTGGTAAAAAAAATGGGATTATGATTGTGGCGGAAACCGCCAACATAGACAGCCACTTTAACACTCCGACCACCACGGCGGTACAAACAAACACTGCGGCGGTAACCGCCAACAGTCAGGCGAAAGACAAGGTTCCACCCACTGTATTACAACAGTCCAATCCGCCACCTTTTCTTGGGGGGATTCACCGCAAAAATAAACACTGCGGAAACAGGACTTGGAAGGGAAAACACTCACCTCTACACACCCCACGAGGAATCAGGACACCATGGAACCCGAGCTCCAGATACTCCCAGACTTTGGGGGTCATTCTAACCCTGGCGGTCGTCGACCGCCAGGGCTAAAATGACGGGGGCACCGCCAACAGGCTGGCGGTGCCCCGCAGGGCATTCTGACCGCGGCGGTTCGGCCGCGGTCAGAAGTGGAAAACCGGCGGTCTCCCGCCGGTTTTCCGCTGCCCTTCTGAATCCTCCATGGTGGCGCAGCGAGCTGCGCCGCCATGGGGATTCAGACACCCCATACCGCCATCCTGTTCCTGGCGGTTCGCCCGCCAGGAACAGGATGGCGGCATGGGGTGTCGTGGGGCCCCTGGGGGCCCCTGCAGTGCCCATGCCAATGGCATGGGCACTGCAGGGGCCCCCGTAAGAGGGCCCCACAATGAATTTCACTGTCTGCATTGCAGACAGTGAAATTCGCGACGGGTGCCACTGCACCCGTCGCACCTTCCCACTCCGCCGGCTCCATTCGGAGCCGGCGTCCTCGTGGGAAGGTTGTTTTACACTGGGCTGGCGGGCGGCCTTTTGGCGGTCGCACGCCAGCCCAGTGTAAAACCCAGAATACCCGCAGCGGTCTAATGACCGCGGTGCGGTATTCTGGAGGGGGGAACTCTGGCGGGCGGCCTCCGCCGCCCGCCAGGGTGAGAATCACCCCCTTTGTCTTCCTGCTCCTCGACCAGGAACATCAAAGACGGTGGAGAAGACCACGGTGAGTACTGCACCTACGACACAGGGTAGGGGGGAGGGAAAAAAGAGTGACACACACACGCAACACCCCAATCCCCACCTTCACCCACTACAACACACACACAAGTACATGTTGATACATCAAATTTACATCCCCCAACCCCCCCTGGAATAATGCAAGGACAAAAGGAAATGAGTTGAACATTTGTAATCTATTAAAATACAGTAATCAAATATATATATATATATATATATATATATATATATATATATATATATATATATAAATACACCAAAAATACAAGTCCAAGGTATTCCACCATTAAAGTCCGTGGACCACTGGGCACAAAATGCATGGGCGAGGCCCACACTCAATACCCGATCAAAACGGAGAGAACACTGCAAGGGCATCAGATAGAAATACAACAGGCACCCCAGGGGGAATGGAAGGGGGGGCACCTCAGCCGGATAAGTGCACAACGCCAGATCCACGAGGGGGCTCCATGCCCAGAGATGTATCCTGGGGAGCGCAAAGCCACAGTCTCACAAGTCTTTACAGTGGGTGGTTTGCCCACTGCTGCATCCTGGGGAGTGCAAAGCCACAGTCTCACAAGTCTTTACAGTGGGTGGTTTGCCCACTGCTGCATCCTGGGGAGTGCAAAGCCACAGTCTCACAAGTCTTTACAGTGGGTGGTTTGCCCACTGCTGCATCCTGGGGAGTGCAAAGCCACAGACTCACAAGTCTTTACAGTGGGTGGTTTGCCCACTGCTGCATCCTGGGGAGTGCAAAGCCACAGTCTCACAAGTGGATAACAGTCTCCACTGGTTCTGGAAGGGGCTTGGTGCCCAGAGTGCTTCATCCTGCCAAGGACTGAGGTAGTGGATGTGAATCTCCACTGGTTCTGGAGGGGGCTTGGTGGCCAGAGTGCTTCATCCTGCCAAGGAATGAGGTAGTGGATGCCTTTCTCCACTGGTTCTGGAGGGGGCTTGGTGCCCAGAGTGCTTCTTCCTGCCAAGGACTGAGGTAGTGGATGTGAATCTCCACTGGTTCTGGAGAGGGCTTGGTGCCCAGAGTGCTTCATCCTGCCAAGGACTGAGGTAGTGGATGTGAATCTCCACTGGTTCTGGAGGGGGCTTGGTGTCCAGAGTGCTTCAATTTGCCAAGGACTGAGGTAGTGGATGCCTTTCTCAACTGGTTGAGGAGGGGGCTTGGTGCCCAGAGTGCTTCATCCTGCTCGTGGCGGCCTCAGTAGCGTCAGAGCTTTTGGCGATCATTGGCCTGCGGTGCTGGTGGCAGCGGTGTCCTTGGGAGCAGTGCTGGTGGTGGTGGTGTCCTGTGAAGCTGTGCTGGTGGCGGCGGTGTCCTGTTCAGCGGTGCTGGTGGCGGCGGTGTCCTCTTCAGCAGTGCTGGTGGCGGCGGTGTCCTTGGCAGCAATGCTGGTGGCGGTGGTGTCCTTGGCAGAGGTGCTGGTGGCGGCGGTGTCCTTGGCAGAGGTGCTTGTGGCGGCGGTGTCCTTGGCAGAGGTGCTGGTGTTGGCGGTGTCCTTGGCAGTGGTGCTGGTGGCGGCGGTGTCCTTGGCAGAGGTGATTGTGGCGGCGGTGTCCTTGGCAGCAGTGCTGGTGGTGGCGGTGTCCTTGGCAGCAGTGCTTGTGGCGGCGGTGTCCTGTTCAGAGGTGCTGGTGGCGGTCTTGTCCACCGTGCAGGTTTTCAGTGACCTGCCTGTTTTTCTGTGCCCCTTCCCCACCTTGGATGGTGGCACAGCTGTCTTCCCACTCCCAACTGTACTCCTGGGAGAGGCGTTGGTGGTAGATGTTTTGCCTCTCTCCCGCCGGGCAGTGGCCAACTTTTTGTGCTTTTGAGGTGGGGGACTGTCTGTGGTCTGGCTCCTTGACACACTGGCTGCCCTGCTGCCTGGCGCACTCCAGAAGCCGGTTACTACTGGCACCACTGTTCCCGCAGATGTTGTGGCTGAGGTGCTGGGTTGGGACCTGGAAAGGCAGCCCAAGGGGACTAAAGGGGTGGGGGAGGTGAGTGGAAGAGGTCAAGGTTGGACAGGAAAAGCTTTTTGTACACACTGGGATGGGTAGATGGAGGAGGTTTGGGAGTGGAGGAAGAGGTAGTGGTTGTAGGAGGTGTACGTTTGCTGACTTTGGGTGAAGGTGCATGGGCTGGAGGCTGTCGTGAGGTGGGTGTCTGTTGGGTGGGTGTGTGGCTGCGTTTGTGTACCTTGGGAGGTGGGCTCACAGACACACTGGGAGAGGACACGGGAATGTGTAAGTGGTAGTGGGGGTGGTGAGTGCAAGTGAGCTGGGTGTGGTGGTGGGTGTGCTGGTGATGGAGGTAGTGGCTGAAGATGTAGTGCATGCAGCTGTGAGTAGAGACGAGACTGGGAGGGAGGAGGGAGACGAGGAGGAGGGGGACACAGTGGAGGCAGTGGATGTTGGTATGTCTGCATGGGTATGATGCTTACGTGACTGCCTGTGGGATGTGTGGTGCTTCTGTTTGCCTGAACTTCCCTTGTGTGTTGAGGTGTGTGCATGCTGGTCTGATGGTGTGCTTGGGATAGGCTGAGGTACAGGTGTTTGGGTCTGGGTGGAGGAAGTTGGAGTGGGAGGCTGGACACAGGGACAATGGTTGCCATCAGTGCTGAGGCCAGAGTCTGAAAAGCTCGCTGATGGGCTGCCTGACCAGAATGAATGTCCTCCAGGTATGCATTGGTCTGTTGCAACTGCCTTTCTACACCCTGGTTGGCATTCAAAATGGTAGACTGGCCAACAGTGAGGGACCTGAGGAGGTCAATGGCCTCCTCACTGAGGGCAGCAGGGCTGACAGGGGCAGGGGCTGAGGTGCCTGGGGCGAAGGAGATGCCCACCCTCCTGGGTGAGCGGCCACGGGGCACACGCAGAGGGGCTGCTGGGAGGGCCGTGCTGGTAGGGGGGTGGCGGCTGTACCTGTAGATGCAGGGAGCACAGAGAGGCCCACCACCGCAAGGGAGCTCCCATCAGAGGAGGAGTCTGTGTCACTGGTTTCAGCTCCTGTCCCTGCCGTAGAGCTCCCCTCACCCTCCGTCCCACTGGTGGCTTCTGACTATGTTGTGTCGCCCTCCAGGGCCATGTGGGATGCAGCTCCCACCTGCTCCGGTGCCACTGCTCCTCCGCCTGATGATGCTAATGCACACAAGAACAGGGAGACCACAAAAAGGGGGGGGAGACAGAAGAAAGACATGTTCAGTGCATGCAATACCGCTACCGTTGGCGGACACTATAGACACAGAAGCCCCGTGCACTACACGGTGCACTTTGAGTTCCCTCATTAATCACAGGGACATGGGCTACAAGGCCTATGCCTGATTGCTGCACACATGGAAGTCACAGGATCCTGACTAGGTGTAGTTGCCTCTGAACACAGGTGGGGTGGGGTGCCACATGGCCTGCATTAAGAAGGGACCTTACCTACTAAACTCGCCCTGGCCTAGGGGAACCCACAGCCCACCTCCCCCAACCAGACACCTACAATGCGCGCTGAATCAGCAGAATGAGAGTGTACTCACCCCCTTGTGGCTGCTGTGATACCCTCAAGCGCCCATTCAACTCCGGATACGCCACCGCCAGGATCTGAAACATCAGGGGGGTCATGGTGCGATGGGCACCCCTCCCACGTTGGGAGGCCATCCCCAGCTGGGCCGCCGCCGTCTTCTTGCTCCAGCGGCGAATGTCCTCCCATCTTTTATGGCAGTGGGTGCTCCGTCTGTGGTGGACCCCCAGGGTCCAGACTTCCTTGGCGATGGCACGCCAAATATCCTTCTTCTGGTGGGTGCTGACCTAAAGGAATAATACAGGGAAAAAAGAGAAGATATAACCGTCCGCACTGTCACAGTCATTGGCCCGCATCCCTACCCTTGCGTGACGCACATGCACTCACCGTCGTCACATGCATGCCTCATTCGCGCCCCCCCCCTATTTTTCATCCACACCACTCCACACAGGCATTGCCCATTCGGCTTGCTAACAGTGTACTTACCTGTTTGTCTGGAGGACCGTAGAGTAGCGTGTACTAGGGGAGGACCCCATCCACTAGTTTCTCCAACTCCTCAGTGCTAAAGGCAGGGGCCCTGTCCCCAGACACATGAGCCATTGTCTCTTCCAGACTGAGGTCACAGCTGCACTTGCAGTGTAGGTCCTCTCCTGTCTAAGATCAGGTATCAACTGAGTGAACAGACAGAAAATGGCGGTCACGTCCGCGGCAGTGCGTACCGTCCCCGTCGGCGTACATCGTCATTGGCTCCTCAGGCCCATAGGGTATAATGTTAACCAATGCATGATTGCACCACGGTCTTCGACCGCCTACCGCAACTTTGTACAACGCCAGTGCAGTTACATCATATCCCCTTGACCCACCTTACAGGTCAGGCAGCCGCCATTTCAGGGGGTCACATGTGTTGGAAAATGGGTTATTGGTAAGGGCAGGTAGGTACCTACACTTAGCAATAGGCTGCTAACCTCCACTAAGGTCCAGTTTGGCCTCAGTAAATTAAACACAGCTCAACCCTTGGTAGCTTGGCAACAAGCGTCAAGGCTTAACTTAGGAGACAGAGTGTAAAGCATTCAAATATCACAAAACAGTAATTAAATAAAACACAGGAAACAGTTTAAAAAATCCAAAACCAATTTATAAAAATAGATTATATTTTTATCTTTAAAATGACACCAAAACGAATAAAATCAGATAAGGGGAACCGGAGATATGAATTTTTAAAGTATTATTATTTTTTTAGCGCCTAGAAACAAAAAGCGCCAATCGGGTCATCTGGTTGCACCTCGACCGGGGCAAAGTCAAAGTTTCAGGCCGACCGTGATGGAGCCCTGCTCGGTTATAGGCCGCGGGAGGCCTCGGTTAAAAGTTTACCTTCACACTTAGGCAGTCATTCTGACCGCGGCGGTCCCCGCCAAATGGCCGCTCCGCGGTCAGGAGACCGCGGATGCCATTCTGGCTTTCCCGCTGGGCCGGCGGGCGACCGCCAAAAGGGCGCCCGCCGGCCCAGCGGGAAAGCCCCTGCAACATAGAAGCCGGCTCCGAATGGAGCCGGCGGTGTAGCAGTGGTGCGACGGGTGCAGTAGCACCCGTCGCGATTTTCACTGTCTGCAAAGCAGACAGTGAAAATCTTCATGGGGGCCTGTTAGGGGGCCCCTGCACTGCCCATGCCAGTGGCATGGGCAGTGCAGGTGCCCCCAGGGGCCCCAAGACACCCGTTCTCGCCATCCTGTTCCTGGCGGTAAGAACCGCCAGAAACAGGGTGGCGGGAAGGGGGTCGGAATCCCCATGGTGGCGCTGCAAGCAGCGCCGCCATGGAGGATTCCCTGGGCCAGGGGAAAACCGGTGGGAAGCCGCCGGTTCCCCTTTTCTGACCGCGGCTTTACCGCCGCGGTCAGAATGGCCCTGGAAGCACCGCCAGCCTGTTGGCGGTGCTTCCGTGGTCCCCGGCCCTGGCGGTCATGGACCGCCAGGGTCGGAATGACCCCCTTAGTCTCTTTTTCGAAGATTTTCTTCAGCGGGACGAACCTGCCAGTCCAATCTGACCACCTGGAGCCCTTCTCCGGATACGCGATGCTGGAATCCTCGGTGGAGATTTTTACCTTCGGACTTAGTCGTTATTCTGAGGTGAAAATCCTTCGACCGGGGTAAACCAGGATCTTGGTCCAACGTCCATGGAGCCCTCCTTGGATACGCTGGCTGGGAGGTCCCGGTCAACTTTTTACCTTCGTACTTAGTCTCTTTTTCTGAGATTTTCTTTACCGGGACAAACCAGCAAATCAGACCGGGTCGCGGTAGAGGCAAGCCGGCTAGAGTTGCTGCGGCGGGTCGGTCCCTCTATGGAGCTTTTTTACAAAAGTTGTCCAAACTTCTCCAAACTTCTGGGGCTTCTCCCAGATGTCCTTTTCAGGTTCTTTTGGGGTCCAGAGCTCACCCCAAGGGTCCAGAAATTCTGAGATGGTCCTTTGGGGGGGTGCAAACTACAACTCCCAGAATGCACCTGGCAAAAACTCCTTTTTGGCCACTGGACAGTGGTCAGCTGGTCGCTTTCTTCAGGAGTTGGTGCAGGGGACTCTGGATAGCAATTTTTCACCTGTAGCAAACAGGGAGTCCCCTCTTGAACCAGTTGAAGCCAGGCAAAGTCCTTCTTGTGGTGAAGCCCAAGTGTGCAGCTGGTGCAGTCCTTCTGAGTGCAGGTTCCAGGTGCAGGCCAGGGGTCCAGCAGGGCAGTCCTTCTTCTTCTGTTGTTCTTCCTTGTTGGATGTGGTAGGGAAATGAGGTGTGGGTGCAGGTCTGCCAGTTTTATCCTTGTGTCTGGGTGAAAAGCAAGGGGGTCCTGGTTCTCCAATCAGGTGAAGGGTCCTTCCCCCTGTGATGACCACTTCCTGGGAAGTGTGGCAAAAATCAATCCCAGGAGGCAACATTCTCTAAAAATCCATCATGGCTGCATCTGATTTTTATAGGTTACATCTGGCTGAGCCCACCCACTGGTGTGGCTAAAAATCATAAACACACCCCTCTCCTGCCCTCTCCTAATCTAATCAAGAGGGCACCTAGTTGTCTGGGGTTGCAGGATGTGGGGGTGTTGCTGGTTGCTCCAAATGTCCTTCTCTGCCTTTGAAGACCAGTTTGGCAGCCCTCCCCCTTCCTGCCTCCCCATCTGCTGAGGGGAGATTCCCTCACAGGCACATTCCTTTGTGTGAAGCCAGGCCACTTCACACCTCATCAAGGTAACCGGGCCAGACTGCTAGAGGCTGGCCAATCAGAGCAAAGCAGCAAAAACAATGCAGGGCTGAAATTGGCAACTTTTCAGGTAAAGTTTAAAACTCTTTACCTGAACAAGTTATATTAGATCCAACAACTGGAAGTTGTGGGATTTATTACAACAATTAATTTGATACCAAATTCTTGGTATGCATCATTTAAGGAGACTTTAAAAATTAAAATAAAGTCTCCCCATTCTAGCCTATGAAGGCCATTTACTACAATGAGAGAAAAACAAATTTGGCTGTTTTTACCTCACCAGGGCTTATAAAACTATTTTTATAAAGTCCATGCTTATAGTTACATGGCACCCAGCCCTAGGGGCACATAGGGCACACCTCAGGGGTGACCTATATGTAAAAATAAGGTAGTTTAAGACTTTGGAACTACTTTTAATTCCAAAGTCGAATTTGCATATAACTTTAATTTAAAAGCAGCCAGCAAGGCAAGCCTGCCTTTAAAATGACACTGGGCACCTCAGCAGTGCACCTATGGATGCACTACCTATGATATGGTCCCTAAACCTACATGCCCTACCATATACTAGGGACTTATAGGTAGGTTAACTTAGCCAATTATAATTAGACTAATTTGCATATCCATTTTACACAGAGCACAGGCCCTGGGACTGGTTAGCAGTACCCAGGGCGCCATCAGAGTCAGGAAAACACCAGCAAAAAGTGGAAAATGGGGGCAAAAAGTTAGGGGGCCTCTGCAGTCAGCCCTCTTTTCTCACACAAGCCCCCCCCAGCCCACACGCCCAGGAGACTCAGCCCAACCCTGGGAGAGTCTTCCTTCCTTGTTAGGCAAGGAAGACAGTGAAGAAAACTGGCTGTCCCTTTGCAGGGCCTACTCATCCTCCTGTCATGGTCAATCCCTCTGGGTAGTGAAGCCATCCCAACAGTGAAAGGACCCATCTCAAACTGAAACTTCCCTCTAGGGGGGTCTTCCTCCCCTCTCTCTGCCAACCTGGGTAGTGAGGTGCCCACCTCCCCTACTCCTAACTTTGCTAGGGCAACACCTAGCTTACCCAAAGAGGTAACCCAACACTTGAGCAACCCCACCATGACCAACAGGGTCAGGGGGCCTACTTTGCTTTTGGCCCTGGGGTCTGCCTCCCAGGCCAAGTGCAGTACTGCCAGGAAGGCTAGCACCCAGCAGAGGCTACTGACAGCTGTCAGTACCCAGAACCACACCCTAAGCTCTCCATTGACAGGTGGCTGAGCTGCTGTAGGGGCAACTGTGGGGTCCTGGCACCCCTCTTGCTGTCTAGAGTGGGGGGCTACCACCTCCTGTGGCAGACACCCTCCTTCCACTCTCCCGTCTGTCAGTGCAGGGGCAACACTTTGCATCTGGACAGCTGCCTGACTACTCAGGACTTCCTTGGGGTCAGGTGAGGCCTCACCAGTGCCAATTCTGGGCTCCCCCCTACTGGGGCAGAAGGCCTTTGGCTCACTGGAACTCTCTTTAAGAGTGGCCTACCCTTCATTTTCTTCTTTCCTTTTCTTGGGGACCCCTGTCTCCTAACTGTAGGGACTGACTCCCCAGGACTTTGGGTTGGGGGGGGCGCCCTAGGCGACTGCCCCATCTGGGACCATACTCACCTCTGGGAGGTCATTGCCCAGGATACAATCTAGGGGGAGGTCAGCACTGACTACCACCCTAAACCAGTCAAGGATACCCTCCCTCTCTAAGGGCACTATGGCTGCAGGTTTGGAGGTGACCTCCCCTGTGGCTATCCTGACTTTCCTGGTCTCTCCTGGGACATACATGTCTGGGGTCACTAACCGGTCACTCACCATAGTGTGACTGGCACAGGTGTCTCTCAGGCCAGTGGTAGGGATCCCATTCACCTGAATGGGGTGGAAGTGCCTACTGCCACCCTCAGGGATCACCAGCTTACCATCTGGTCCTGTCTCCCAGCTCAATGCTAAGAGGATTTCATCATCTGAGGAGTCCTCCTCCATGGCTACACTGGACAGCCCAGTGCTAACTACCTTCTTTGGACAGGCTGCATCTCCTCTGAAGTGACCTGTCTGCTGACAGTCAAAGCAAGCATTACTGTCCAAGAGCTTTTTTTAACCCTGGGTCTCCCTGTCTCTGCTTGTCAGAGTGGGAGTGGGATTTACTCTCCTTCTTCTTAGGGTTCTGGGGTAGAGAGGGAGTCTCAGTGGTGGGCTTACCACCTCCCTCCTTAGGTTTTTGGGGACCTGACCCCCCCCTTCTTGGAGTCTCCCCCCTGGGACTTGACAACCACCCTGGTTCTAAACCACTCATCAGCTGCCTCCCCTAGCTCTCTAGGGTTGGTCAGCTTAGAGTCCACTAGATGCTGGCGTAACCTTTCTTGGGTACAATTGGTCAAGATGTGCTCTCTCATGATCAGATTGTATAACCCCTCATAAGTATTTACTTTGTTACCAATAATCCAGCCCTCTAGTGCCTTACGTGAGGTGTCTACAAAGTCAACCCAGGACTGGGTACTGACCTTCTGGGTGTCACTGAACTTCATTCTATACTGCTCTGGGGTCAGACCAAACTTCTTGGTTAAGCACCCCTTCATACTAGGGTATGAATCTTCCTCCTCCCCCCTTAAGGTCAGAAGCCTATCCCTCCCTGAGTTGGGGACCAACTCCCACAAAAGGGAACTCCAGTACTGAGGCCTAACCCTTCTCATTTGGAGTGCCCTCTCAAAGGCCTCCAACCACTTGTCAATGTCATCCCCCTCCACATAAGCAGGAACCACCCCCTTGGGTAATCTGGGGCAAAAACCCCCACCCATGGACACCTCAACTTCTCTGTCGCTGCCACCATCTCTTTTCTCTCTCTTCACCCACTTTTTCTTTTCTAGGGCCAGCTTCTGTGCTTCCAAAGCTATAAATGCTAGCTGGGCCTCCAGCTCTCTTTCTCTGAGGGACAGGTTATCGCCTCCTGAAGGGACCCCCTTCCCCCAGCTAGCTTTGGGACTGCCCCTAGTGACTGTATGTAATGAGGACCGGTCTTCCTCATCCTCACTTAGGCTCAGATGCCCTCCCTCCCCTGAGTGGTGAGAGCTAGCATCCTCCCCTACGTCTCGCTCCTCTGGAGCTTCCTCTGGGTCTACTTCTTGGGCCTCAGCCCATGCTGTCAGGGATTTGATCAGGACATGCTTCCTGAGGTCAGTGGTTGGAGGCAACCCTCTTTCAGTACACAACCCCCTAAGCTAGACTACTGTCAATGTGGGTAGGCTAGCCAGATCAAGCTCCATGGTTCCCTAGATTTGTGTCAACAAAAACTTTTTGCAAAAAATTGGAAACAAGAATTTAGAAAAATCACAAATATTCAATAATTGAAATTAATCCAAATTAAAAATTAAAAACAATTTTTGCATTAGGACAATTTAAAGGATTTTTAATTAGTTTTACTTAAAACTGTAACGTGATACTGAACCCAAGTACAGGATCCCACCACTGCTCACCAAAAATGTAGGAAAATGGGTTATTGGTAAGGGCAGGTAGGTACCTACACTCAGCAATAGGCCGCTAACCTCCACTAACGTCCAGTTAGGCCTCAGTAAATTAAACCCAGCTCAACCCTTGGTAGCTTTGCAACGAGTATCAAGGCTTAACTTAGGAGACAGACTGTAAAGCATTCAAATATCACAAAACAGTAATTAAATAAAACACAGGAAACAGTTTAAAAAATCCAAAACCAATTTATAAAAATAGATTATATTTTTATCTTTAAAATGACACCAAAACGAATAACATCAGATAAGGGGAACCGGAGATATGAATTTTTAAAGAATTATTTTTTTTTTAGCGCCAAGAAACAAAAAGGGCCAATCGGGTCATCTGGTTGCACCTCGACCGGGGCAAAGTCAAAGTTTCAGGCCGACCGTGATGGAGCCCTGCTCGGCTACAGGCACTTACCGCCGGTCAGAAGACCGCCATCATCCCGCCGCGGCCGCGGTAAACCGCCACGGTCATTCTGACCCACAACTGTCAAACCGCCAAAAACCCGACATCCACTGAAGCCCGCCTCATCAGCGGTCAGCGATAAACTGGAGATGACCAAACCTCCACCGTAACGCCAACACAAACACGCCCATGCCATTACGACCCACTAATCCACGCGGCGGTCTTTCAACCGCGGTATCCCATTGGCGGTACACACCGCCGCGCTCAAAATACACACACCTCTACAAAACACAGCCTTATTGGACAATTCGAAATACACACACCTGATACACATACACACACCACACCCACACACCCATGACCATATAAAACACACACCCACATCACCCACAAACACCCACAAATCGAAATTCAGAGGCAAGGCGCAATACACAGAGAGAGAGCACAGGGAACGCAAACCACAACACACACAGGAACCCAACATCATCACCCACACCACATCTACGCACAAAACACCACACACCACCACACTCATCACCACAAACACCACCCCACACCTCATCCACACCACCCCATGGCACCCCAAAGACACCCCAGGTTCACGGACCAAGAACTCAGGGTCATGGTGGAGGAAATAATCAGGGTAGAGCCCCAGCTCTTTGGCACACAGGTGCAGCACACCACAATAGCCAGGAAGGCGGAGCTATGGCAAAGGATCGTCGACAGGGTCAACGCTGTGGGACAGCATCCCAGAAATCGGGAAGACATCCGAAAGCGCTGGAATGACCTACGGGGGAAGGTGCGGTCGATGGTGTCAAGATACAACATTGCTGTGCAGAAGACTGGCGGCGGACCCCCACCCACTCCACCCGAATTCACTGCATGGGAGCAAGAGGTCTTGAACATCCTGCATCCTGAGGGCCTCGCTGGAGTAGGCGGAGGAGTGGACTCTGGTACGTCTAATCTCAACTACTTCACCCCCCCCAACCACCAGCATGCCATCCCACACCCCCACCCTCACCCCTAACCCCCCAGCACACATACTCCCTGTTAATGTCTCACCAGCACAACCCACCCAACCCAACCCAAACCCCTGAATGCCAACACAAACCATGGACACCCATCACCTAAGCATGACCACTGCACATACCCATCCCCCCCCACAAACCACCCTCACAACTCCTCCCACATGGGACTGCCAGCACTGGGGGACAAGGGCACCCACAAATCGCACGCCACGGCACACACAAAATCAATAACCATATTCTTTTACCCCTGCAGGGCCCGAACGCCAACACCCCGGCCAGGAGGGTCCAGATTTGTCCATCCCACCCCCAGGACAGGCCCCCAGTGATGACAGCAGCTCTGTCGACCTAGAACCTGATGACCAGCCCGGACCATCGGGGACCTCTGGACAGTCGGTTACCCTCAGTCAGCCCCAGGCCACAGCAGACCTACCCCCCTCAAGAAACACCAGCACAGCACCCACCCAGCGGGCCCATGCTTCTGTCTCCAGGACAGGTCAAGCAGCGGTGTGTCTACCAGTACAGGGCACCCAGGGTAACCCACAACCCCAACAACAACAGGGACCTGGGGGCACTGGTAGTGGGCACACCGTCTAGGGGACAGAGGCCCAGGAACAAAGAGGAACTGGGAGGGCTGCTGTGCGACAGAGGGAGGACAGGCCTAGGGAACCCACTGTCCAAGAGGCCCTCACCACCATCATGGGAGCGTACCACCACTCCCAAGAGACGATGGCGACGGTCCTGGCCAGGTTCCAGGAGATCCACGCCATGCAGGAGGGCCAGTACATGGGGTTCCGGGAAGAACTACGCAGAATCAGTTCCGCAATGGGTACAATCGTGGTGGCACTCAACCAGATTGTCACCACATTGCGGGACCATGTGGCCCCCCAAAGGGCCCCTGCCACTAGCATGGAGGAAGAACAGCCCACCACCTCCGCCGGCGCTAGTGGTCAGGAGGCCCCGACACAACAGCAACGGCCCTCCCGGACCCCACCCCCTGCAGAACAAGAACCACCCCGCAAGAAAGGCCTGAGATCAAGGAAGAAGACAGAGTAGGATGTCAAGACCCCCGCCATGCACGGAAACCCCCGGATGTCATCCCACTGTCCCACTTGTTTACCCTGTCCAACCTTGAA
This sequence comes from Pleurodeles waltl, assembly GCF_031143425.1. NCBI lineage: Eukaryota > Metazoa > Chordata > Amphibia > Caudata > Salamandridae > Pleurodeles > Pleurodeles waltl. The sequence continues at coordinate 1,445,520,209 of NC_090444.1, read as the reverse complement.
CTGCCCCTGCTCCACCTTCCACAGGCATATGGACAATGGACCTGTAGGAACTACAGTCTGGACACTGCCATGGACATGCCTCCACCATCACCCTGTTTGAACTATACACCTATTTCAAAACTTCAATAAACACAATTATTGCACATTAACCAACTGGATTCTGCTATCTATTTATTTAAACCAAATGTATTCAATATAACCAACAAAACATTTCTAGTTACATTGTGATGACAACATACCAGTGTCACTCAGCGGTAGTCCATGGGGAAAAAAAAAACAGAGGGCACTCCGTGGGGATCAGATCAATGAAATAGGAAGTGATATACACAACTAAGTTACCATACATTGGGGTGAAAGGTCAGACAGTAGAGAGCCACTACAGTTACAGATATAATACAATGCAGGAGTAGATTATTACCTGTGTGTCACTGGAAATACTGCAGTATCACTCTGTCCCTGTTGTCTGTGTCGTCCTCTTCGTCTTCCTCCTCTTCACTCTCCGCAGGCTCCACAGCGGCCACAACACCACCATCTGGACCATTCTCCTGCAGGAAAGGCACCTGGCGTCGCAAAGACAGGTTGTGAAGCATGCAGCAGGCCACGATGATATGACACACCTTCCTTGATGAGTACATTAGGGATCCACCAGTCATATGCAGGCACCTAAACCTGGCCTTCAGGAGGCCGAAGGTCCGCTCAATCACCCTCCTAGTCCGCCCATGGGCCTCATTGTACCGTTCCTCTGCCTTGGTCCTGGGATTCCTCACTGGGGTCAATAGCCAAGGCAGGTTGGGGTAACCAGAGTCACCAATTAGCCACACACGGTGTCTCTGTAGCAGTTCCATCACATAAGGGATGCTGCTATTTCGCATGATGTACGCGTCATGCACTGACCCTGGGAACTTGGCATTTAAATGGGAGATGTACTGGTCAGCCAAACAGACCACCTGGACATTCATCGAATGATAATTTTTACGGTTCCTGTACACCTGCTCATCGTCTTTTGGGGGAACCAAAGCCACATGGGTACCATCAATGGCACCAATGATATTGGGAATGTGTCCAAGGGCATAGAAATCACCCTTCACTGTAGGCAAGTCACCCACCTCAGGGAAAATGATGTTGCTCTGCATGTATTTCATCAGTGCAGACAACACTCTGGACAACACCTTTGAAAACATAGGCTGAGACATCCCAGATGAAATGGCCACGGTAGTTTGAAATGATCCACTTGCCAAAAAATGCAGTACTGACAGCACCTGCACTAGAGGCGGAATCCCTGTGGGTTGGCGGATGGGTGACATCAGGTCTGGCTCCAGCTGGGCACACAGTTCCTGTATAGTGGCACTGTTGAGTCTGTAGGTGAGTATGACGTGTCTTTCTTCCATTGTCGACAGGTCCACCAGCGGTCTGTACACGGAAAGATTCCTTCGTCTCCTCGCAAGTCCCAGCGGACGATGCCTAGGAAGGACAACATGGAGCACAGAGGCAAGCAACCCACAGGTAAGTGCCCACAGCATGCCCAGTACACGAATCTCTCGGGATAGAATGGCTAGTATGATTGTCGGTGCAAGGCCTAGCCATGTGTGACGCAGTAGGAATGAAGCCATGTGGGCCCTTGAAATGGCGGCTGCCTGACCTGTGAAGTGTGACAATGTGAAGTGAGGTCATTGCGCAAGCGTGGCACACCGTGGCGGTAGGCGGTCGCAGTCCGCGGCGCAAAGCCGCATTGGACAACATTGAACCCTATGGGTTTCAGGAGCCAATGGCGGTGAGCGCCGGCGGTCGCGGTACGCACCGCCGCGGTACGCACCGCCGTGGCATGCACCGCCGCGGCCGTAACCGCCATTTTCTCTCTGCTTGATCACACGAGACCTGAGCATCCACAGGAGAGGACCTATACTGCAAGTGCTGCTGTGACCTCGGTCTGGAAGTGACAATGGCTGCTGCGACTGGGGAAAGGGCCCCCGCCTTCAGTTCCGAGGAGTTGGAGAAGCATGCGCTACTCTACGGGCCTCCAGACCAACAGGTGAGTACACGGGGAGCAATGCATAGTGCCCAATGCCTGGGCTGAGTGGGGAGGATGTATGATGGAGGGGAGGGCAGCGAATGACGAATGCATGGCACGACAGATGAGAGCATGTGCCACATGGCAAGGTTGGGGAGGGGGGGCCACTCACATCGAGCATGCAGAAAAGTGATGATGTTTCTCTTCCCCCCCTGTACATGTCACATAGGTCAGCGCCCATCAGAAGATTGACATTTGGCGTGCCATTACCAAGGACGTCTGGGCCCTGGGGGTCCACACCAGAAGGGGCACCCACTGCCGCAAGAGGTGGGAGGACATCCGCCGCGGGAGCAGGAAGACCGCGGAGGCTCTGCTGGGGATGGCCTCCTAACCTAGGAGGGGTGCCAGTCGTACCTTGACCCCCCTGATGTCCCGGATCCTGGCGGTGGCCTACCCCGATTTAGATGGGCGCTTGAGGACATCACAGCAGACACAAGGGGGTGAGTACCAGCACATTCAGCTATTTTGCGCGCAGTGGAGGTGCCTGGGTGGGGGAGGAGGGCTGTGGGTATCCCTAGGCCAAGGCGATTTCTGTAGGATAGGCCCGTCCGTGAAGTATGGTCCTGTGCCCCCGTCCCCCACCTCTGTAGGGTGCCTAGTAACGCGATTCATGGACCAGTGTATACTGTGTGGGCAGTTGTCGCCCATAGGCTTGTAGGGCATGTCCCAGTGAATGAGTAGTGTACCCCAAGTGCACAGCGTAGTGCAGGGGGCTTCTGTGTCTGTCTTCTCCGCCAACGGTGTCCCCAATGCATGCACTCAACTTGTCTTTATGTTTTCCACCTCCCCCCATTTTCTTTGTTTTTCTGTGAATGTGTGCATTAACATCATCAGGCGGAGGAGAAGTGGCATCGGCGCAAGAGGGAGCTGCATCTCACATGGCCCCGGAGGGCCATGCAACGGACTCCGACATGAACAGTGAGACGGAGGGCGAGGGGGGCTCCACCACGGGGACCCGTGGAGACGGCAGCAACACTGACACGTCCTCGGAAGGGAGCTCCCTTGCGGTGGCGGCAACATCCGTGCCCACCGCAGAAACAGGTACAGCCGCCACCCAGCGCACCAGCTCCGCCCTCCCAGCAGCCCCTCGGCCTTCGGCCCGTGCCCGCAAGGCCAGGAAGCCGGCCATCTCCTTCGCCCCAGGCACCTCAGGCCCTGCCCCAGTCACCCCTGCTGCCCTCAGTGAGGAGGTCATTGACCTCCTGAGGACCATCATTTTTGGGCAGTCTACCCTTTTGAATGCCATCCAGGGTGTGGAGAGGGAGGTGCATCAAAGCAATGCATACCTGGAGGGCCTTCATTCGGGTCAGGCTGCCCATCAACGATCGTTCAACGCTCTGTCCTCAGCACTGACGGCAGCGATTGTCCCTGTCTCCAGCCTCCCTCTTCTGACTCCCTCCACCCAGTCCCACTCCCCTGTTCCTCTGCCCATCCCATCCACACCTACAGACCAGCCTGCACACACCTCAACACCCAAGGGAAGCTCATCCAGACATAAGCACCACAGGACACACAAGCATTCACCCAAGCAACATCCAGATGCAGACATGCCAACAGCCACTACCTCCTCTGTGTCCCCCACCTCCTTGTCTCCCTCCTCCCTCCTCCCTCCCTGTGACGTCTCCACACACACCTGCAAGCACACCACCATCAGCCATTGCACCCATCACCAGCACACCCTCCACACCAGTCCGCACACGTGCAGTCACCACCCCCACTGCCATGTACACGTCCCCTGTGTCCTCTCCCAGTGTGTCTGTCACCCCCGCTTCCCAACCACACAAACGCAGGCAGGCACCCAAACAACAGCCATCCACCTCACGTCAGCCTCCTGCCCAAGCACCTGCACCCAAAGACAGCACACTTGACTCTCCTACAACCACATCCTCTTCCTCCACTCCCATACCCACTCCAGCCACCCTTCCCATGGCTCCAAAGAACATTTTCCTCTCTAAAGTGGACCTCTTTTCCTCACCTGACCCACCCCCTTCATCCCGTAAGAGTTCCACAAACACCTCAGCCACCACCAGCCCAGCAACTCCAAAGAACGTCGTGCCTGGTTTTTGGAGTCCGCCCTTTCCTTGGGCTGGGACATCGTTCAGCAGCAAAGGCACAGCCAGCCCCCCCCCCCTGGGAAGAGGACCAAAAAACTGAAGGGCAGGCACGACAGGCCTGATACGCCTACCCCCAAGGAGGGTAACCTTGCACCGTCACCTGCCACATCGGGTAAGGGAGCCAAGGGCCACGGACAGTCTGCCAAGGAGGGCAAGGGCAGCAAGGAGCAAAAGGCACGGAGCAGCCGACCTGGCCATGAGGGCCCCACCAGCCCCATTCCGGGGGTATTGAAGGAGAGCCAGGGCCCCAGGACTCCATCACAGAAGGGCCCCGCAACGGAAAGGTCCGATGCAGACTGAGCGGCAAGTATTGGCCAGGTGTGGTTCACTGGAAACACAAGACAGGCACCGCTGAACAGGGCCCCGCCTTGAGAAGCACCGCTGAACAGGGCCCCGCCGTGACCAGAACCGCTGAACAGGGCCCCGCCGTGAGGAGCACCGCTGAACAGGGCCCCGCCGTGAGGAGCACCGCTGAACAGGGCCCCGCCGTGAGATGCACCGCTGAACAGGGCCCCGCCGTGAGAAGCACCGCTGAACAGGGCCCCGCCGTGACCAGAACCGCTGAACAGGGCCCCGCCGTGAGGAGCACCGCTGAACAGGGCCCCGCCGTGAGGAGCACCGCTGAACAGGGCCCCGCCGTGAGAAGCACCGCTGAACAGGGCCCCGCTGTTACCAGAACCGCTGAACAGGGCCCCGCCGTGAGGAGCACCGCTGAACAGGGCCCCGCCGTGAGGAGCACCGCTGAACAGGGCCCCGCCGTGAGGAGCACCGCTGAACAGGGCCCCGCCGTGAGATGCACTGCTGAACAGGGCCCCGCCGTGAGAAGCACCGCTGAACAGGGCCCCGCCGTGACCAGAACCGCTGAACAGGGCCCCGCCGTGACCAGAACCGCTAAACAGGGCCCCGCCGTGAGGAGCACCGCTGAACAGGGCCCCGCCGTGAGATGCACCGCTGAATAGGGCCCGCCGTGAGGTGCACCGCTGAACAGGGCCCCGCCGTGAGATGCACCGCTGAACAGGGCCCCGCCGTGAGAAGCACCGCTGAACAGGGCCCGGCCGTGACCAGAACCGCTGAACAGGGCCCCGCCGTGAGGAGCACCGCTGAACAGGGCCCCGCCGTGAGGAGCACCGCTGAACAGGGCCCCGCCGTGAGGAGCACCGCTGAACAGGGCCCCGCCGTGAGAAGCACCGCTGAACAGGGCCCCGCCGTTACCAGAACCGCTGAACAGGGCCCCGCCGTGAGGAGCACCGCTGAACAGGGCCCCGCCGTGAGGAGCACCGCTGAACAGGGCCCCGCCGTGAGGAGCACCGCTGAACAGGGCCCCGCCATGAGATGCACTGCTGAACAGGGCCCCGCCGTGAGAAGCACCGCTGAACAGGGCCCCGCCGTGTCCAGAATCGCTGAACAGGGCCCGCCGTGACCAGAACCGCTGAACAGGGCCCCGCCGTGAGGAGCACCGCTGAACAGGGCCCCGCCGTGAGATGCACCGCTGAACAGGGCCCCGCCGTGAGAAGCACCGCTGAACAGGGCCCGCCGTGACCAGAACCGCTGAACAGGGCCCAACCGTGAGGAGCACCGCTGAACAGGGCCCCGCCGTGAGATGCACCGCTGAACAGGGCCCGCCGTGAGAAGCACCGCTGAACAGGGCCCCGCCGTGACCAGAACCGCTGAACAGGGCCCCGCCATGACCAGAACAACTGAACAGGGCCCCGCCGTGAGAAGCACCGCTGAACAGGGCCCCGCCGTGACCAGAACCGCTGAACAGGGCCCCGCCGTGACCAGAACCGCTGAACAGGGCCCTTCCTGTCAAGCACCACTCCGCTGGGCCCTTCCTGTCAAGCACCGCTCCGCTGGGCCCTTCCTGTCAAGCACCGCTCCGCTGGGCCCTTCCTATCAAGCACCGCTCCGCTGGGCCCTTCATCTCAAACACCGCTCCGCTGGGCCCTTCCTGTCAAGCACCGCTCCGCTGGGCCCTTCATCTCAAGCACCGCTGGCCCATTGGCAGTCCCGGTTCTGTGTCGGGCAGGCCTTCACGACGCACTCTGCCCACCATGCCTCCTCCATGACCAGTGGTCTCTGTAATCCACCTGATGGACTGTGGCTTTGCACTCCCCAGGATGTAACAGTGGGCAATCCACCCACTGTAGAGACTTGTGAGACTGTGGCTTTGCACTCCCCAGGATGCCACAGTGGGCAATCCACCCACTGTAGAGACTTGTGAGACTGTGGCTTTGCACTCCCCAGGATGGCACAGTGGGCAACCCACCCACTGTAGAGACTTGTGAGACTGTGGCTTTGCACTCCCCAGGATGGCACAGTGGGCAATCCACCCACTGTAGAGACTTGTGAGACTGTGGCTTTGCACTCCCCAGGATGGCACAGTGGGCATGGAAGCCCTTCGTGGATCTGGCGTTGTGGACTCATGTGGCTGAGGTGCCCCCCCTTCCCTTCCCCCTGAGGTGCCTGTCTTTTTATTTTAGTGATGCCCCAGCAGTGTTCTCTCCAATGGACTCGATCTCGTGTGTGGGCTTTGCCCATGTGTTGCTGCACATTGGCCCACGGACATTTGGGCCCTCATTATGACCCTGGCGGTGTTGCACCGCCAGGGCCAACGGGGGCGGGAGCACCGCCGACAGGCCGGCGGTGCTCCCTTGGGCATTCTGACTGCATAGCAGACAGTGAAATACGTGACGGGTGCAGTAGCACCCGTCGCACCTTCCCACTCCGCCGGCTCGATTATGAGCCGGCTTCATGGTGGGAAGGTCGTTTTCCCCTGGGCTGGCGGGCGGCCTTTTGGCGGCCGCCCGCCAGCCCAGGGGAAAAGTCAAAATACCCGCCGCGGTCTTGCGACTGCGGTACGGTATTTTGACGGCGGGACTTTGGCGGGCGGCCTCCGCCGCCCGCCAAGGTCCGAATGAGGGCCTTGGACTTTGAATGACTGGGCCGGACTTTTGCTACTTGTATGGATAGAGTTGTAGATGTGTATTCATTCTTCATATATTGCTAAGGTCGCTATACTTTATTGTTGCAATAATATGGTTCTACTTTTACATCCATTGCCTTTTGTCTTTGTTTTTGGGGGTGGTGGGGGTGTCACTCTAACTTTTTTATCTGCATAGGTGTGTAGGTATTTCGGTGGGGGTGAGGGTGGGGGTGGGTGTGTGGCGTATGTGTGTGCCCGTAACCTTTCCTCCTCCCCCCTCCCCTGTGTCGTAGGTGCAGTACTCACCGTTATCGTCTGCGGCGAGGTTCGTGATCCTGGAAGAAGAGCAGGAAGGCAATGGCTGGGAGGATGTGGAGTTCGGGTTCCATGCTGTTCCGATTCCGCGTGGAGTGTGTCGAGGTAAGCGTTTTCCATTGGAGATGTCTGTTTCCGCCGTGTTTTTATCGGCGGGGCTCCCGCCCCGGAAAAGGTGGCGGATTGGTGGGTCGTGATAGGGTGGGCGGTACATTGTCTGCCGCCTGCCTGTTGGCGGTGACCGCCGCGCTGTTTGTTTGTACCGCTGTGGCAGTCGGAGTGTTAAAGCGGCGGCCTGTGTTGGCGGTTCCCACCAGGGTCAGAATTCATATTTTTAGACCGCCAGCCTGTTGCCGGGTTGGCCGCCGCTTTAACACTGACCGCCAGGGTCAGAATGAGGGCCTTAGTCTCTTTTTCGAAGATTTTCTTCAGCGAGACGAACCTGCCAGTCCAATCCGACCTCCTGGAGCCCTTCTCCGGATACGAGATGCTGGAATCCTTGGTGGAGATTTTTACCTTCGGACATAGTCGTTTTTTCGAGGTGAAAATCCTTCGACCGGGGTAAACCTGGATCTTGGTCCGACGTCCATGGAGCCCTCCTCGGATACGCTGGCTGAGAGGTCCCGGTCAACTTTTTACCTTCGGACTTAGGGGGTCATTCTGACTCCCGCCGGCCGCGGTAACCGCAGGGCCGGCGGGAGGCGCCAGAATACCGCTGCACGGTCAGAAGACCGCCGCAGTTATTCTGGGTTTCCCGCTGGCGGGCGAACGCCAGAAGGCCGCCCGCCAGCCCAGCGGGAAACACCCTTCCACGAGGATGCCGGCTCCGAATGGAGCTGGCGGAGTGGAAGGGGTGCGACGGGTGCAGTTGCACCCGTCGCAATTTTCAGTGTCTGCATGTCAGACACTGAAAATCTTTTTGGGGCCCTGTTCGGGGGCCCCACGACACCCCATACCGCCATCCTGTTCCTGGCGGCCGAAACCGCCAGGAACAGGATGGCGGTATGGGGGTCGGAATCCCCATGGCGGCGCAGCAAGCTGCGCCGCCATGGAGGATTCCCCAGGGCAGCGGAAAACCGGCGGTTTTCCGTCACTGACCGCGGCTGTACCGCCGCGGTCAGAATGCCCATGGGAGCACCGCCAGCCTGTTGGCGGTGTTCCCTCGGTCCCCAACCCTGGTGGTCTCGGACCGCCAAGGTTGGAATGACCGCCTCAGTCTCTTTTTCTGAGATTTTCTTTACCGGGACAAACCAGCAAATCAGGCCGGGTCGCGGTTGAGGCAAGCCGGCTAGAGTTGCTGCGGCGGGTCGGTCCCTCTATGGAGCTTTTTTTCAAGAGTTGTCCAAACTTCTCCAAACTTCTGGGGCTTCTCCCAGATGTCCTTTTAAGTTTCTTTTGGGGTCCACAGCTCACCCCAAGGGTCCAGAAGTTCTGAGATGGTCCTTGGGGGTGTGGACTACAACTCCCAGAATGCACCTGGTGCAAACTCCTTTTTGCCCACTGGACAGTGGTCAGCTGGTCGCTTTCTTCAGGAGTTGGTGCAGGGGACTCTGGATAGCAATTTTTCACCTGTAGCAAACAGGGAGGCCCTCCTTGAACCAGTTGAAGCCAGGCAAAGTCCTTCTTGTGGTGAAGCCCAAGTGTGCAGCTGGTGCAGTCCTTCTGAGTGCAGGTTCCAGGTGCAGGCCAGGGATCCAGCAGGGCAGTCCTTCTTCTTCTGTTGTTCTTCCTTGTTGGATGTGGTAGGGAACTGAGGTGTGGGTGCAGGTCTGCCAGTTTTATCCTTGCGCCTGGGTGAAAAGCAGGGGGGTCCTGGTTCTCCAATCAGATGCAGGGTCCTTCCCCCTGTGATGACCACTTCCTGGGAAGTGTGGTAAAAATCAATCCCAGGAGGCAACATTCTCTAAAAATCCATCATGGCTGAATCTGATTTTTGGAGGTTACATCTGGCTGAGCCCACCCACTGGTGTGGCTAAAAATCATAAACACACCCCTCTACTGCCCTCTCCTAATCTAATCAAGGGGGCAACTAGTTGTCTGGGGTTGCAGGATGTAGGGGTGTTGCTGGTTGCTCCAAATGTCCTTCTCTGCCTTTGAAGACCAGTTTGGCAACCCTCCCCCTTCCTGGCTCACCATCTGCTGAGGGGAGATTCCCTCCCACAGGCACATTCCTTTGTGTGAAGCCAGGCCACTTCACACCTCACCAAGGTAGCCGGGCCAGACTGCTAGAGGCTGGCCAATCAGAGCAAAGCAGCAAAAACAATGCAGGGCTGAAATTGGCAACTTTTCAGGTAAAGTTTTAAACTCTTTACCTGAACAAGTTATATTAAATCCAACAGGGAGGCCCTCCTTGAACCAGTTGAAGCCAGGCAAAGTCCTTCTTGTGGTGAAGCCCAAGTGTGCAGCTGGTGCAGTCCTTCTGAGTGCAGGTTCCAGGTGCAGGCCAGGGATCCAGCAGGGCAGTCCTTCTTCTTCTGTTGTTCTTCCTTGTTGGATGTGATAGGGAACTGAGGTGTGGGTGCAGGTCTGCCAGTTTTATCCTTGCGCCTGGGTGAAAAGCAGGGGGGTCCTGGTTCTCCAATCAGATGCAGGGTCCTTCCCCCTGTGATGACCACTTCCTGGGAAGTGTGGTAAAAATCAATCCCAGGAGGCAACATTCTCTAAAAATCCATCATGGCTGAATCTGATTTTTGGAGGTTACATCTGGCTGAGCCCACCCACTGGTGTGGCTAAAAATCATAAACACACCCCTCTACTGCCCTCTCCTAATCTAATCAAGGGGGCAACTAGTTGTCTGGGGTTGCAGGATGTAGGGGTGTTGCTGGTTGCTCCAAATGTCCTTCTCTGCCTTTGAAGACCAGTTTGGCAACCCTCCCCCTTCCTGGCTCACCATCTGCTGAGGGGAGATTCCCTCCCACAGGCACATTCCTTTGTGTGAAGCCAGGCCACTTCACACCTCACCAAGGTAGCCGGGCCAGACTGCTAGAGGCTGGCCAATCAGAGCAAAGCAGCAAAAACAATGCAGGGCTGAAATTGGCAACTTTTCAGGTAAAGTTTTAAACTCTTTACCTGAACAAGTTATATTAAATCCAACAACTGGAAGTTGTGGGATCTATTACAACAATTAATTTGATACCAAAGTCTTGGTATGCATCATTTAAGGACACTTTAAAAATTAAAATAAAGTCTCCCCATTCTAGCCTATGAAGGCCATTTACTACAATGAGGGTAAAAAAATTTGGCTGTTTTTACCTCACCAGGGCTTATAAAACTATTTTTATAAAGTCCCTGCTTATACTTACTTGGAACCCAGCCCTAGGGGCACATGCGGCACACCTTAGGGGTGACTTGTATGTAAAAATAAGGTAGTTTAAGACTTTGTAACTACTTTTAATTCCAAAGCCGAATTTGCATATAACTTTAATTTAAAAGCAGCCAGCAAGGCAGGCCTGCCTTTAAAATGATACTGGGCACCTCAGCAGTACACCTATGGATGCACTACCTATGCTGTGGTCCCTAAACCTCCATGCCCTACCATATACTAGGGATTTATAGGTAGGTTAACTTAGCCTATTATACTTAGCGTAATTTGCATATCCATTTTACACAGAGCACAGGCCCTGGGACTGGTTAGCAGTACCCAGGGCACCATCAGAGTCAGGAAAACACCAACAAAAAGTGGAAAATGGGGGAAAAAAGTTAGGGAGCCTCTGTAATCAGCCCTGTTTTCTCACAACATGGCATTAATTTTGACTGCGTCACACATATCTAGGCCTTGCATAAACACTAATACAGGCATATATCGAGTTACAAAAATTATGGAATAAAGTTGTGTTTACGTACCTCAGTGTCGGTTGACTCTCTGCTGGCTGTTCTCCTCCATAGAGCATGTCCGCTGCGGCAGGTGAGGAGATGGCGGCATCCTCCGGTGTACAGATCGCTGGTGGACCTGTTGACAATGGAGGAGCGACATGTTATTGTCACATACAGACTTGATCGCACCACAATCCTGGAACAGTATGCCCAGTTGGAGCCAGACCTGATGTCAGCTATGCCCCATCCCACAGGAATCCCCCCTCTAGTGCAGGTCCTGTCAATACTCCATTTCCTGGCAAGTGGCTCTTTTCAAACAACAGTGGCCATTGCATCAGGGATGTCCCAGCCTATGTTCTCAAACGTGTTGTCCAGAGTTTTGTCTGCCCTGCTGAAACACATGGGCAGCTACACCTTGTTCCCTCAGGTAGAGGATTTGTCTACAGTGAAAGGTGACTTCTATGCCCTGGGACATAGCCCCAACATCATAGGTGTCACTAATGGGACACATCTGGCATTGCCCCCCCCGCAGGAGTGAACAGGTGTACAGAAACCAGAAGAGTTACCATTCTATGAATGTGAAGATGGTGTGTTTGGCCGACCAGTACATCTCCCATGTGAATGCCAAGTTTCCTGGCTCAGTCCATGATGCTTACATTCTGCGGAATAGCAGCATCCCTTTTGTGATGGGGCAACTCCAGAGGCACCGTGTGTGGCTGTTAGGTGAGGACATGGACCCAATACATTGTGACTAGGTGTCTGGGTCTGGGGATGTCCCTAAGAGTTAGTGTGTGTCTAACATTTGTCCCTCGACATTTGCAGGTGACTCTGGCTACCCCAACCTGTCATGGCTACTGGCCCCAGTGAGGAATCCCAGGACAAGGGCAGAGGAACGCTACAATGAGGCCCATGGGTGAAATAGGAGGATTACAGAAAGTACCTTCGGCCTCCTGAAGGCCAGATTCAGATGCCTCCATATGACAGGTGGTTCCCTATTCCACTTACCAAAGAAGGTGTGCCAGATCATCGTGGCCTGCTGTATGCTTCACAACTTGGCTTTGCGATGAAAGGTGCCTTTTCTGCAGGCGGATGGTCCAGATGGAGGTGTTGTGGCAGCTGTGGAGCCTGTGGACAGTGAAGATGAGGAAGCAGAAGACGAGGACATAGACAACAGGAACACGGTGATTCATCAATACTTCCAGTGAGACACAGGTAAGAAGACAACACTGCCTGCTACATCTGATTTAATTCTTCTACCTCTCATCTGTCTGTCACTTTTACCCAATGTATGGACCCTGATTTGTCACTTTCCCTTTCAATTTCACAGATATGGGTCCCACTGTGTGACATCTGCTTTGTTTCTGCATGGACTAAAGCTGTGTGACATAGGTATGTTGACAATACATTGGATATAGCATTTTTCCACAGTTATTGCAAATACGCATTTTCAAAAGCACAGACTGACTCCAGATTGTTTTGTGAATTAAGGCTGTTTATTTAAGTGCAAAATAGTGGAGGGGGTTGTAAGTTGGTCAGGGGTGATGGTGGAGGAATTTTCAGTGTCCAGTCTATTAGTCTCACAGGTGCATTGTCCAAAGGGGCATAGGAAGTGGAGCTAGGGTAGTTTGAGTATGGACAGGGTGACAAAGTGGGACAGAAGGATGACATTCAGGGTGGTCTCATTTCTTGGTGGGGATCTTGGCATTGTTCTCTGTCTTTGTCCTGGATCTCAGGGACCGCTGGCGGGGTGGTTCTCCATCTGCAGGGGGTGGGGTGCTGGTGTCGTGATCCTGTGGAGGTGCCTCCTGTCCACTTGCGCCGGCCGAGGTGGTGGGCAGTTCATCGTCCAGGCTAGTGTCAGGGGCCCCTTGTTTTGCCACAGTGTCCCTCCTGGTGTTGATGGGTACCTTCAGCATCGCTACAATGGTGCCCAGGGTGGTGTTGATGGATTTGAGTTCCTCCCTGAACCCCAAATACTGTTCCTCCTGCAGCCGCTGGGTCTCCTGAAACTTGACCAGCACCATTGCCATCGTCTCCTGGGAATGGTCGTAGGCTCCCATGATGTTGGAGAGGGCCTCGTGGAGAGTGGGTTCCCTGGGCCTGTCCTCCCCCTGTCGCACAGCAGCCCTCCCAGTTCCCCTGTGTTCCTGGGCCTCTGTCCTCTGAACCGTGTGCCCACTACCACTGCCCCCTGGTCCCTGGTGTTGTTGAGGTGGTGTGTTAGCCTGGGTTCCCTGTTGTGGTGGACACACTGCTGCTTGACGTGTCCTGGGGACAGAGGTATGGGCCCGCTGGGTGGGTGCTGTGCTGGTGTTTCCAGAGGGGGGAAGCTCTGTAGTGGCCTGTGCCAGTGTGAGGGGAACCGACTGTCTTGAGGTCCCAGATGGGCTGGGCTGGTCATCTAGATCCAGTTGGACAGAACCTCTGTCATCACTGTGGGCCTCTTCTGTGGGTGGAGTGGACATGTCTGGACCCTCCTGTCCGGTGACGTTAGGTAGGGGGTCCTGCAAGGGGGGAAAGGCATGATTATTGCATCTGTGTGTGCCATGGTGTGCAATGGGTGGGTGACCCTGTACCCCAGTGCTTGCATTCTTGTGTGGGACCTTGTGTGATAATTGTTTAGGGGTGTGTGCGGGTGTGTGCAGTGGCCATTCATTGGTGATGGGTGTCCATGCTTTGGTGTTGCATGCAGGGCTTGGTGTTGGGATGGGTGGGTTGTGATAGTGGGACATATGTGAGGAGTTGGAGTGATGGGGGTAAGGGCGAGGGTGGGGGTATGTGATAGCATGCAGATAGGGTGGGGGATGTATTAGTTAAGATTTGACTTACCACAGTCCATTCCTCCAGCTACTCCTGTGAGGCCCTCAAGATGCAGTATAGCCTAGACCTGCTCCTCCCATGTTGTTAGTTGTGGGGGAGCAGGTGGGGGTCTGCCGCCAGTCTTCTGAACTGCAATGTGGTGTCTTGAGACCACAGAATATACCTTCCACCTCTGTCTGATGTCATCCCTAGTTCTTGGGTGCTGTCCCACTGCGTTGACCCTGTCCACGATTCAGCTCCATAGCTCCATCTTCCTAGCTATGGAGGTGTGCTGCACCTGTGATCCGCATAGCTGTGGCTCTACCTGGATGATTTCCTCCACCATAACCCTGAGCTCCTCCTCTGAGAACCTGGGGTGACTTTGCGGTGCCATGGGGCGGTGTGGGTGATGTGTGGGGTGGTGTGTGTTGTGATCTGTGGGGTGATGTTTAGGGGTGTGTGGTGTTTTGTGCGTGGATTTTGTGTGAGTGATGTTGTTGAGTGCCTGTGGATGCTAGTTTGTAGTTGGTGGTCTCTCTCTCTGGCCTTCAGTCGCAATTGTGGTTGTAAGGGTTTGTGGCTGATGTGTGTGTGTGTTTTATATTGTATTGGATGTGTGGGAGTGGTGTGTGTATGTGTCTCAGGTGTGTGTATTTTGATTTGTCCAATGTGGTAGTGTTTTGTAAATGTGTGTGTATTTTGAGCGCTGTGGTGTGTACTGCCACGGAATACCGTGGTTGAAAGACCGCCGCGTGGATTAGTGGGTCATGATAGTGTGGGCGTATTCCTGTTGGCATGATGGTGTCGGTTTTGTTATTGCCAGTTTATCACTGACCTTTGGTGTGGCAGGCTTGTGTGGGTGTCTAACGTTTGGCGGATTCCGAGCTGTGGGTCATAATAGCTGTGGCGGAATTCCGCAGCCACGGCGGTGTGTTGGCGGTCTTCTGCATGGCGGTAAGCAACATTTACTGCCAATGTTGTAATGACCCCAATCACGAAAGGTTTCTTTGACTGCCAACAGCTCCTTATTTGCAATTGAATAGTTTATCTCTGGTGGAGTTAATTTTTGAGAGAAATAGGCAACTGGATGTGATTGACCTGTATCTTTATGATGCTGGGAAAGAATACCTCCTATGGCAACGTCCGAAGCATCTGCCTTCACATAATAAGGCTCATCTGGTTTGGGGTGGAGCAATATTGGAGCTGTGATGAAGGAGTATTTCAATAAATTAAAAGCATCATCTGCTTCTTTTGTCCACTCAAACTTCACTCCTTTCTTTAACAAACAAGTAATGGGAGTAACTGTTTGAGAAAAATTTGAATTGAAACTTTGATAAAAATTGGCGAACCCCAATAAACTCTGGATTTCCTTGACGTTAGAAGGAGAAGGCCAATTTTGTACTGTTGTTATCTTAGCTGGGTCCATACTAACTCCTTCCGGTGACAAAATTAATCCTAAGAACTCTACTCCTTCTACGTGAAATGCACACTTCTCCAATTTCACATAAAGATGGTGCTCTTGCAGTTTCGTGAGAATTGATCAAACATGGGAAACATGTTCCTGCAGATTGTTGGAAAAAATCAGAATATCATCTATATGTACCACAGCAATTCTATTGAGGAATTCTCATAATATGTCATTAACGAAATGCTGGAAAGCAGTGGGAGCATTGCATAAACCATAAGGCATCACTTGATATTCAAGTAATCCATACAGAGTTCGAAAGGCTGTTTTCCATTCATCTCCAGATGCCACTCATAACAAATAATATGCTCCTCACAAATCCAATGTGGTGTACATTTTTGCATTTTTTACTTGGTCTAATAGAACTGTCACCAAAGGCAGCAGGTATCGATTCTTGATGGCAACCTGATTGATGGCTCAGTAATCAATGCAAGCTTGAAGTCCCCCATCCTTCTTTGGTATGAAAAATAGTGGGGATGAAACCGTGGATTGAGAAGGGTAAATAAACCTATTAGCAAGACATTGATCCAAATATTCCTTCAAATGTTGGTTCTCTGCTTCAGTCAATGCGTACATTCAGCTACATAGCAATATCACTCCCGGCTCCAGTTCAATCTTGCAGTCATAAGGTCAGTGTTGTGGCAATTTCTCAGTGTCCTTTTTGTCAAAGACTGCAACTAAATCTTCATATTCCTTCGGGATGTCTGTTGTTTCAAGTGTACAGATCATTGGAGAATGTGATGATAAGCAGGCCGCTTGAGACTTTGTGAACGCTTCTGCTTGACCATGAAAGCAATTCTCTTTACAGTAGGAGGAATTAATTTTGATTGTTCTCTTACTCCAATCAATTTGAGGATTGTGCTCAGTAAGCCAGGGCAGACCCAGAATTAGCTGAAATTGTGGAGCATCTATTAAATTAAAAATTATCTGTTCCTGATGTCCACAAAAATCTTGCAATTTAATTGGTTAATTTTCATGAGTAATTGGACCTGAAGAAAGACTGGTACCATCCACAGCTCTTACTACGTCCCGAGTTGATTTCTTAACAAATTGAATTCCCATTTTACGAGCATATTTAAAGTCACAAAAATTGCTGTAGCTCGAGAATCAATCATAACTGATATTCCCTTAATTTCCTTCTCAGGCGTCTTGACTGATACGGTTTGTACCAAATGTGGAGCTACTGTCTGTAATGTATTAGCCACTCTCTTTTCTGAGTGGATTGTCTAGAATTCTGCTTTCATCAGGGCAACTCCCCCTACTGATGAAGCGGGCCTTTTCCCGACTGAACAGTCTTTGGTTTCTTGGGACAGTTTTTAACAAAATGTCCGGATGTGCTACAGTATAAACACAGCTGATTCATTCTTCTTTTATCTTTCTCTTTGTTAGATAATGGACCTTGAATGGAACTAATTTGTATTGGCTCTCCCACTGTTATCCCTTCTCCTGCTCTTGTATGATAATTTTTTACTTGATGAAATCTCAGAGGAAGAGGCTGATAATATCTTTGCTTTTCTGCTTTTCGTTCGGTTAACCGATGGTCAAACTGCAGAACAAGATCAATTAGCCCTGAGATTTCAGTGGGCCTATTTGGAATTTGCACTATGGCATCTTTCAATTCATCCTTCAACCCATGATAAAATATGGCGGCTCTTTTTGATTCTGGCCAAGCGGTTTCTACTATGAGTTTATTGGAAGGAGCCAGATAGGTTACTAGATCTTTATTACCTTGCCTTATTTCCCATAGCGCATTATCAGTGGCTTGATCCGCAGTTCAGCAATCCAATATTCTTAAGAACTCTTCTTTGAAATTTTGAAAACTATATAATACAGGATAATTTCTGGAAACTATTGGCATGGACCATACAGCTGCATCACCTGTCGGATAAGACAATATAAATGCCACCTTGAACTGGTCTTCAGAAAAAATGATGGGTCTACATAAATTATGCAATGAGCATTGAGTTAGAAAAATTTGTGCCTTATTTGGATCTCCACCAAAACGCTCAGTTAGGGGAAATAGCATGAATCACTTGAGTGGATATACCTGTGGACTATGAAGGGCTAGGGGTCTGCGATGATGCAGAATCATTAGACTTGGATGTGTTTCCTAACTCATGTATTCGTTGTTTTATTTGGACTGTTTCTCCTATGGTTTTATTTCATTGTTTCTGCAGTCCTTCCAAAATAGTGGCTAATGCCTTTACATCAATTCCTTTGGCCATTCTCCTCAGGAGGAAATCTGTTTTCCCTAAAATTAGGGTGGCACTTCAATATGTCAGAATACCTCAGATTGATTTCCTCAGGAGCAGAAGATAACTCCTCAGTCCCAACCCAGACTACTCGCAATGAGTTTGAACCTTCGTATTGAGCACCCTGGAAAGGGAAAGGGGAATGGGATTTAGAGAGACTGCCTCAGAGATGATGTACATCAATACTCAGTCTGCCTCCTCACGTCTATGATTGGATTACGGCACCTGAAAAAAGTCGCATTCACAGTTACTAGGGACACACAGTATAAGTTACTATCTTTTCTATTCTATTAACCTTTATTTTCTCTAATAAATAATGTTATTCTCACTCACCTTGAGCTCCAAGTTCTTGCTTCTCTCTATTGGTGTATTTGAATATTATTTATGTGATAATGAACTTCATTGAATGGATGTCAATTAAACATGAATAGCTTCCCAGCACTTTCTTAATTAATTTGTTGGGTTACTATATATATATATATATATATATATATATATATATATATATATATAGTTATTTTTTGGCTGAGTTAGAATTAATAAGGTGCATTTCTTCTTGATTGTCTTATAAGTGGTGTATTTGTAAATGCTTATTTGTTTTAGTTTGTTTCTTCCATAAGCTCGATAGAGCTGTCAAGAACTTTTGTATTTGTAAAGGCTTACTTGTTATAGTTCATTTCTTCCATAAGCTCAATAGCACTGTCAAGAACTTTGGAATTGTAAATGCTTCTTTTGTTATAGTTCGTCTCTTCAATAAGCTCGATGGGGCTGTCTAGCACTTAGGCATTGGTAAATGTGTATTCGTTATTTTTCGTTTCTTCAGTAAGCTCGATAGAGCTGTCAAGAACTTTGGTGTCTATAAATGCTTATTCACTATTTTACATTCCTGCCAAAAACTCGGTAGAATTGCCAACCATCTCGATAGCTGCAATACTTGTTCTCCTCTGACTATACCTATAGCAGTTAACTGTTGTCTGTAAAATTGCATTCAACATTTAGTTTTCCTAAAAAAAGATGTTTACCTCAAAAGCGCGCTCTCTCTATACAGTTGATTCCTGTCAAACCTCAACTTGAAGTGCGAAACTTCCAAGCAGCGCCCGCGTATCCTAGCAACTAAACTGAATGCAACAAAAGTACTGCAACTTAACCTTCTGAACTAGCGTCAGCCATCTTGGATTTCTCTCTTTGACTCTTTCCTTGTATTAAACATAATACTGCTTGTCAAACCTTCTTCCAGCTAGGACGTCGCTGTCTCCACTGTGGATACCTTTTTGCGTGCATTCTTATTGCTTTTCTTAGACATTTTACTGATTCAGCATGGCAAGTTTGCGTGGCCATGACACAGCGGCTTAGTTACTCTATTGTGCAGGATGCCCTGATCACTAGGTATGGTCTCACCTCTGATCAGTATAAGGACAAGTTTAGGTCCGATAATAAGAAGGAATACCAAACATGGAATGTGGTTGGAATGTGTTTATTCATTCTGCAGGTCACTGGATGGTTGGGTGAAGGGCAGTAAGGTGACAAAGTATGAGGGGCTTTGCAATCTGGTTGCTTGGGAGCACTTGTACAGTTCATGTTTTCCAGAGCTGTGCCAGCACCTGATTTACAGCAAGCTGAGTGACCCCAGGAAGTTTGTGCAGGAAGCGGACAGCTGGGAGAGCACCACGGTCCAGAAGAGGCATGGGGAGACCACGCCAAGGGTGGGCATGGTCCCTCTCAGAAGAAAGGGGGGGTAAGGGTAAACAGGGGGAGTTCTCTAAAGGGCCCCCATCTGATTCCCAGGATAAGGATTCCCAGCACCCCAGTGAGAAGAAGCCATGGTTCTCCAAAGGGAAACCTGTGGCAGGGGGACCCCCATGTAAGTGCTATGCATGTGACCAGGTGGGTTACGTGAGGGGGGACCCCAAATGCCAGAAATGTACACTAGCACCCACTGGTGCGCAGTCCCAGTGTTTGGCTAGTGTAGTGCTTGGGAAGGAGTTGGTTCCAGGTGGGTGAGAGCCAGCTGAGATGACCCTTGTCCTTAGGGGACAGTGAGATGGTCCACAGAACCTTAGTGGCTGAGAACACTAAAAAGTACAGGCAGTGGGTGACCATCAATAGACAGAGGGTGGAGGCTCTGAAAGACACAGGAGCCAGTGTGACTACAGTGAGGAGTCACCTGGTGTGAGAAGAGCAAATAGATCCCCCGGTACTTCCCCAAATAATTGCGGTAGACCACTCAGAGTTCCTCTGTAGAGTGGCACAGGTTCCCGTTGAATTGGGGTGGGGTCTCAGGTTCCTTAAAGGTAGCTGTGAGTCCAACCATGCCTGTAGATTATTTGCTTGGCAATGACCTGGAGGATTTTCCCTTGGACGAAGGTATAGTACAGGTCACACTTGGAGATGTTGGGTCTGCCTATGTGGGTATGCATATCCACCAGGTCTATGGCATCCCATCAGGGTGAACAGGAGACACTGGAGCCTGAAAGATTGGCCCAGGTGTCTGCCAGAAAGAGGAAGTGCAAGGGGTGCGGGAAACTGCCCCAAGAAGTTACCATAGTCCAGGAGGAGGCTGAACCTGAGGGGGAGGCCCTGGAGCCTACAGGGGAACAGGTGGCTGAACTGTGTGAGGTCCCTAAGTTGTCAAAGTGGCAGCAGGAAGGAGGCCCATCAGAGAAACGTTCTGTGAGGCACAGAAGTCATTCCCTACTCTGGAGGATTTGAGGCAGCAGGCTGCAGACCAGGCATCTGGAAAGGAGCCTGGATCACATCTGATTTACTGGGAGGATGGCCTCCTATATAGCAAGCCTAAGGTTCCTGAGCCTGGGTCAGCCCGTGTGCTGGTGGTACACCAGTGCTTCAGAACCTTCCTACACGGTCTGGCTCATGATGTGCCTTTAGCTGGTCATTTGGGGCAGGACAAGACCTTTGATTGGCTTGTCACCTACTTCTATTGGCCCCAAATGTACAGGCACTCTGATGCTCATTGTAGGCCTTGCTCAACTTGTCAGGCAAGTGGCAAGAGTGGGGTTAAATGCAAGGCTCCCCTCCTACCTTTTCCTGTGGTCAGCACCCCCTTTGAAAGGGTTGGTATTGACATTGTGAGGCCTCTGGATCCTAGGACAGCCATGGGCAACAGGTTTATCCTGGTCTTGGTGGACCATGCAACCATGAACCCAGAAGCCACACCTTTAAGATCAGTCACTGCCCCTGTGGTGGGACATATGTTGATGGGGGTTTTTACCCACATGGGGTTCCCAAAGGAAGTGGTATCCGATAAGGGTATCAATTTAATCTACCTATATGCAGTCTCTGTGGAAGGAGTGTGGGGTAACCTATAAGTTTACAACTCCTTACCCCCCCCCCAAGGAAAAGGTCTGGTTGAGAGACTCAACCGCATCTTGAAGGACGTGATCATGGGCCTGTCAGAGCCCTTGAGGTGTAAGTGGGATGTCCTCTTGTCATGCCTTCTGTTTGCCTACAGGGAGGTGCCACAAAAGGGTCTTGGATTTAGCCCTTTTGAATTGTTATATGGCCACCCTGTCAGGGGACCTTTGAGTCTGGTTAGGAAAGGCTTCGAGAAGGCCTCCAGTAAGCCCCCCCCAGGATGTATTCAGCTACATGCAGGCATTTAGAAACCAGACTGCATGCTTCAGGAAGCTCGCTTAGGAGAACATACGAGCAAGTCAGCAAGGCATGAAATGCTGGTACAACCAGAATGCCACTCTGGTTGAATTTCAGCCTAGCCAGAAAGTGTTGTGATTGCCCCATTTGAGCCTCATGAACTCCAGGGCAAGTGGACTGGGCCTTTTGAGTTGGTGGAGCGCAAGGGTGATGTTACCTATCTAGTGAACTTGCCGACTTCTAGGAGCCATTTAACTTGGGTATGGTGGATCTTTGTTGTTTTGGTCTTGTTTGATTTAGATAAATATTACCTATTTTTCCAAACTGGTGCGGTGTCCATTTTTTAGCGTTTTCACTGTATTACTGCGTGTGTTGGTACAAATACTTTAAACAGTGTCTTTGAGATAAGCCTGATTGTTTGTACCGAGCTACCAAGGGCGTAAGCAGGGGTTATCTGAGTATGTATTTCCATTGCCCTGACTAGAATAAGGATCCCTGCTTGGACTGAGTGCAAACTGACACTTTGAGTGGACTGAACTGTTCATGATCCTTGCAACAGATGATGGGGTGGAGGAGGAGAGTGAGCCTCTGCCTGATCTCCTGTCTGCAGGAGAGAAAGAGGGGTCTGTGGAGGAAGTGATCCTCTCCTCCTCCCTGACTGCAGAGCATTTTGAGAGGACAGAGGTGACAATGGTCTTAGCAAGAGATGATGGGGTGGAGGAAGATGGTGAGGCCCTCATTACAACCCTGGCGGTCGGTGTTAAAGTAGCAGTAAAACCGCCAACAGCCCGGCGGTAAAAAAATTGGAATCACAACCACGGCAGAAACCACCAACACATACAGCCACTTTAACACTGCAACCGCAGTAGCACCAAACATCACGCTGGTAACCACCAACAGACAGGAGGAAGCCAGAATACTGCCCACCCCATTACAACCCGCCCATCCACCAGCTTTTCTGGGGTGATACCAATGCCATTAAAAGCACGACGGAAACAGTACACAGAAGGGAAACCACTCACCTCTCGACACTCAACAAAGAACCACAACGTCATGGAGCCAGAGCTGCAGGTCGTCCCCATGCTGGTGTATCTTCTCATCTACCAGGAGTACGAATGGCGGCGGCGACGACCACAGTGAGTACTGCACCTATCACACGGGGAGGAAAAAGAGAGTGACACACACATGCAACAAGCAACATCCCCACCCCCACCCTCACCAACAACAACATACACACAAACACATGCAACAACATTACATTTATACCCAGTAACCCTCTGGAAGAATGCAAGGACAAAAGGAATTGAGTCAAATTAGTGATATATTAGAAATAGTCAGATATACATTATAACTTGAAAAACAATATTTACAAACATATACAATATGTACATAAGGCGGTAGGTTGGCCACGCAAAATGTCCATGGGCCCCTGGGCCAAAACTCATAGGCCAAGCCCACACTTGACTCCTGCCTCAATACGGAGAGAACACTGCAGGGACATCAGGTAGAAAACACACAGGCACCTCAGGGGGACAGGGAATGGGGGGGCACCTCAGCCGGAAGATGGGACAACGTCACAGCTCCTGAAGGAGGTTCCATGTCCACAGCGATGTCCTGGGGTGTGCAAGGCCACAGTCTCCCAAGTCTCTCAAGTGGGTGGTTTGCCCACTGCTTGGTCCTGGGGAGTGCAAAGCCACAGTCTCTCAAGTCTTTCAAGTGGGTGGTTTGCCCACTGCTTGGTTCTGGGGAGTGCAAAGCCACAGTCTCTCTAGTGGATGCATTTCTCCACTGGTTCTGGAGGGGGCTTTGTGCCCAGTGTGTTTCACTCTGGCAAGGAGGGGCTGAGTGGAGGCTTTGTGCACAGTATGCTTCATCCTGCCAAGGAGGGGCTGAGTGGATGCATTTCTCCACTGGTTTCTGGAGGGGGCTTTGTGCCCAGTGATGCAATACTTGTGGTGTGGCAGTTCACAGTCCCTCACCTGGGTGTCTGAGGCACGAGATTTGCATGGACCAGGATGCATGATAGTCCATGGAGGCAGGCCTAGAGTCCATTCGGCGGTGGCTACGGCTGCAAACTGGTGATAGTGCCGGTGCTGGTGGGGGTGCTGCCAATGGTGGAGGGAGGCTCCAGCCCCACTCCTGCAGCCCAAGACGGCTGCCCACTGGGGCTGCTGCTGCTGGTAGTGGTGCTAATGTCAATGGTGCGGGTGGCGGTAGTTGCGACTGTGCTTGCGGTGGGGCAGGTGGCGGTGCTGGCCGCAGTGCCAGTGCTGCCAGTGGTGGGGGAGGCTCCAGCCCTTCTCCTGCAGCCTTGGACGGCTGCCCACTGGCTGCACCTGCTGACAGTAGTGGTGCGGCGGTGCAGGTGGCGGTGAAGGCCATGGTGCAGGTGGCAGTACTGGCGGTGGTAGCCACCAGACCTTCACCTGCAGCCTGGGAAGGCTGAAGGGCCTTGCCTGGTGTTTTGTGCACCTTCCTCACCTTGGCAGCTGGAGTCTTTGAGATGGCCTTGCTTGGTGGTTGTGGCTTCTTCCCCTTGCTGGATGCTGTACCCTTCTTCATATTGCCAGGTGGTGGAATGTTTTTGGCCTTGGCAGGGGTTGGTGGCACACTGGCTGGCCTGACGGGTGCCCCCTTTGAGCCTCTGACATCTGCAGAAACCACAGCGGACGTGGACTTGGTGGCTGAGGTGCTGGGCTGGGTTGTGGCCAGCCTGGCCCAAGGGGAAGGACGGGGGAGGGGGAGGGAAGAGGACAATGTTTGCCAGGAAAAGCTCTTAGGGACACTGGGATGGGAAGAGGGAGAAGGTTTGGGAGTGGAGAAAGAGGGAGTGGTTGAAGGAGGTGTCTGTCTGCTGAGTTTGGGTGCAGGTGCATGGGCTGGATGCTGTTGTGAGGTGGATGGCTGTTGGGTGGGTGGGTGCTTGCGTTTGTGTACTTTGGGAGGAGGGGTCACAGATACAGTGGGAGAGGACACAGGCGACGTGTTTATGGATGTGGGGGTGGTGACTGCCAGTGAGGGGTGTGTAGTGATGGGCTTGCTGGTGATTGAGGTAGTGGATGAGGATGTAGTGCATGCAGGTGTGAGTGGAGATGCTACTGTGAGGGAGGTGGACAAGGAGGAGGAGGGGGACACAGTGGAGGCAGTGGATGTTGTTGTGTATGCATGGGGATGGTGCTTGTGTGAGTGCCTTTAAGATAAAGTGTGGTGCTTGTGTCTGCCTGAGCCACTTCTGTGTGTTGATTTGGGTGAATGCTGGTCTGAAGGTGTGCTTGGGATAGGCTGGGGTGGAGGGGATTGGGTCTGGGTAGAGGAAGTTGGAGGGGGGAGGCTAGAGACAGGGACAATGGCTGACATCAGTGCTGAGGCCAGAGCCTGAAATGCTCTCTGTTGGGCCACCACGCCAGAGTGAATGCCGTTCAGTTATGGATTTTTTAGTTGCAAAAGCCTCTCGACACCCTGGATGGCATTCAGAATGGTTGACTGCCCAACATTGAGGGTTCTCAGGATGTCAATAGCCTCCTCACTGAGGTGCCTGGGGCGAAGGAGATGTCAACCCTCCTGGGTGAGTGGGCACGGGAGACACGCTGAGGGGCTTCTGGGAGGGCGGTGCTGGTAGGGGGGTGGCAGCTATACCTGTTATTGGGGTGGGCACAGAGGTGTCCGCCACCGCCAGGGAGCTTTCATCAGAGGAGGAGTCACTGTCTGTAGAGTCTCCTCCTGTCCCCGTCGTGGTGCTACCCTCGTCCTCTGTTCCACTGGTGCCCTCACTTTTGGTGGATTTGGCCTCCATGCCCATGTGGGATGCAGCTCCCTTCATCGCCGGTGCCTCTGCTCCTCTGCCAGATGATGCTAATGCACACAAGGACAGGGTGACAAAACAAAAAGGGGGGTAGAGACAGAGGATACACTTGGTCAATGCCAGCAACAACACTACAGTTGGTGTACACAACTCACAGGGAAGAACCCTATGCACTATGCCATGCACTACCAGTTAGAATGCTAGTCACCAGCTCATGGGGTACAGTGCCTAATGCCATCAGCTGCACACCTGAAACAAACAGGGCCCTGACCAGTAGTAGATGCCCACTAACACTATTGGGGTTGGAGTGCTTCAGAGCCTGCCCAAAAAGGGACCTACCCTGCCATGTTCGCCCTGGTCTAGGGGCACTCACAGTCCATATCCCACCAAGGTCAACCCTTAACGCGTGCAAAATAATGAAATAATGACTTTGTACTCACCCCCTTGTGGCTGCTGTGATGCCCTCAAGCGCCCGTTCAACTCCGAATAGGCCACCACCAGGATGCAGAACATCAGGGGGGTCAGGGTACGACGTGCACCCCTTCCTCATTGGGAGGTCAGCCCCAGCTGGGCCTCCGCCGTCTTCCTTGCCCAGCGGCACGGGTCCTCCCATTGTTTGCGGCAGTGGGTGCTCTGCCTGTCAAAGACCCCCAGGGTCCACCCTCCTTGGTGATGGCACGCCAAATACCCTTTTTCTGATGGGCGCTGACCTGCATGGGAAAGACAGCAGAAAAGGGAATTAGTTAACCGTCCGGACCGTCACACTCATGGCCCGCCAGATCCCTCCCATCTTCTGACGCACATACATTGACCACCATACATGCAGCACTCTGCCCAGGACCCCTCAGCCCCCCCCCACATGAGGCTGACACACACAGTACTCCATACATTCATGGCCCACACATCATGCTGAAAGTGTACTCACCTGTTGGTCTGGAGGACCGTAGAGTAACGTGTACCGGAGTAGGACCCCATCCACCAGTTTCCCCAACTCCTCTGCAGTGAAGGCAGGGGCCCTTTCCCCAGACACATGAGCCATTGTCGCTTCCAGACACAGGTCACAGCAGCACTTGCAGTGTAGGTCCTCTCCTGTTGAAGGTCAGGTAGCAAGTGAGTGAATAGATAGAAAATGGCGGTCATGTCCGCGGCGGTGCATACCGTCACCGCCGATGTACATTGCCATTTGCACCTGGAACCCATAGTGCCCAATGATAACCAATGCAAAGTTGCGTGGCGGTCGGCATTTCCACTTGTCCCTCCTCAGAGGTCAGGCAGCCGCCATTTCAAGGGGGCACAGGGCATGGCACCTAACTGCGTAACAGCAGACATTGGCACAGCAACTGACTCTCGGATTCACATACTGGTTGTGTAAAGGAAAAGATGCATCATTATTTCAATTGATATGTGAATATGACCCTCTCCTCACCATTTTCCTCCATAGGCTTCAACTGCTGAGGATGAATATGAGATGGCGACATTCTCCAGTGTACAGACCCCTGGTGGGCCTTGCGACAATGGAGGACAGACACATTATCCTAACCTACAGACTTGATCGGGCCACAATCTAAGAACTGTGTGCCCAACTGGAGCCAGACCTGATGTCAGCTACCCGCGAGCGCACAGGTATCCCCGCTCTAGTGCAGGTCCTGTCAGTGCTCCATTTCCTGGCAAGTGGTTCCTTCCAAACAACAGTGGCCATGGCATCAGGGATTTCTCAGCCAATGTTCTCCAACGTGTTGACCAGAGTGTTGACAGCCCTGCTGAAACACATGCGTAAGCTACATCGTATTCCCCCAAGTGGAGGATTTGTCCACAGTGAAAGCTGACTTTTATGCCCTGGGACATATCCCCTACATCATTGGTGCCATTGGTGGTACACATGTTGCATTTGTCCCCCCTCCCCTGGAGAAATGAACAAGTGTACAGAAATAGAAAAAGCTATCACTCTATGAATGTGCAGATGGTGTGTTTGGTGGACCAGTACATCTCCCATGTGAATGCCAAGTGTCCTGGCTTTGTGCATGATGCATTTATCTTGAGGAATAGTAGCATCCCATATGTGATGGGCCAACTCCAAAGGCACCGGGTGTGGCTAATAGGTGAGCCCAAGGTCCCCACCCAGTATAAGTTGGTGCCTGGGTATAGGGTAGTCCCTAAGGATTAGCGTGTGTCTCAAAGGTATCCCTCGATATTTGCAGGTCACTCAGGTTACCCCAACCTCTCATGGCTACTGACCCCAGTGAGGAATGCAAGGACAAGGGCAGAGGAACGTTACAATGAGGCACATGGGCGAACAAGGAGGATAATTGAAAGAAACTTTGGCCTACTGAAAGCCAGGTTCCGGTGCCTCCATCTGACAGGTAGATCCCTATACTACTCACCCAAGAAGGTGTGCCAGATTATAGTTGCATGTTGCATTTTGCACAACCTAGCCTTGAGACGCCAGGTGCCTTTTCTACAGGAGGGTGAGCCTGGAGATGGTCTTGTGGCAGTGGTAGAGCCTGTGGACAGTGAGGAAGAGGAGGCAGAGGAAGAAGATGTGGAAAACTGAAGTAATATTATTCAGCAGTACTTCCAGTGACACACAGGTAAGACACCGTAACTTCACTCATCTTTTCAGTTTTCTGTTGGACATTGTACATGGCAGCCTGATTTCCCTACGTGTATGACCACTTACTGTACCCTTTGGCATCTCTTTTTTCATATCTATGTGGTCCACTCTTGCTCCTGGTATGTTTACTGCTGCCCACTAAAGGTCATTGCAATGTAAATATACCTGTAGATATGACTTACAATGCTTTCATAATGTTGAACTAATACATATTTGAATCATTTGACAGACTCCAGATTTGTATTTGTTCCAAGGGTGTTTATTTAAGTGCTCATAAGTAAAGGGAGATGTGAAATGGGCTGGGGTGATGGTGGTTGAATGTCCAGTTAGAGTCCAGTCTCTTGGTATCACAGGTGCACTGTCCAATGGGCCATAGGAAGGGGAGCAATGACAGTTCAAGGTGGACAGGGTGACAGAGTGGGACATAAGGGTTACAATCAGGAGACTCTCATTCCCTAGCGAGGGTCTTGGCAATGTTCTCTGGCTTTTGCCTGGATCTCAGGGAACATTTGCGGGGTTGTTTTCCTTCTGCCGGGGGTGGGGTGCTGGTGGCCTGTTGTTCCTGTGGTGGGGCCTCCTGTCCCCTAGCACTGGCGGAGGGCTGTTCATCGGTGTGGCTAGTGTCAGGGGCCCGTTGGTTTGCCCCTGCCTCCCTCATAGTGTTGGCCATGTCAGTGAGCACCTCTGCAACGGTGACCAGGATGGTGTAGATGTGTTTGATGTCCTCTCTGATCCCCAGGTACTGTCCCTCCTGCAGCCGCTGGGTCTCCTGCAACTTGGCTAGTATCTGGCCGATTGTATACTGGTGGTATGCTCCCAGTCTGTTGGTGAGTGCCTCCTGGAGAGTGGGTTCCCTGGGCCTGTCCGCCCCCTGTCACCCTGCAGTACTCCCAGCTTCCCTGTTGTCCTGTGCGTCTGTCTCCTGAACTGTGGGCCTACTGCCACTGACCCCAGGTTCCTGATCATCCTGGGTTTGTGGGGTTTCCTGGGGTTCCTGTAGTGGTCGACACACTGCTGATTGATGTGTCCTGGGAACAGTGGCATGGGTCTTATGGGTGGGTGCTGTGGTGGTGTTTCCTGAGGGGAGAGGCTCTATGGTGGGTTGGGACTGTGGTAGGGTAACCGACAGTCTAGAGTTCCCTGATGGGCCAGGTTGGTCATCGTGATCCAGGCGTGCAGAGCTGCTGTCATCACTGAGGACCTCTTCTGGGGGGTACTGGATGTTTCTGGCAACTCCACTCCGGTGATGTTGAGTAGGGGTCCTGTGGGGATGCAAAAGCAGTGTTATTGTATCCACGTGTGCCATCTTGTGCATGGGTGTGTTTTCCTGTATGGTTGTGGTTTCTCTGTCATCTTTGCCTTGAGTGTGTGGTGATTTTGTGGGCTGGGTGATTCTCTCTAATGGGCATACTGTGGTGATGGGTGTCCATGCAGGTCTGTGATGGGGGTCCAGGGATTGTTGTGGCATGCAGGGCTTGGTATTGGGATGGTTGGGTTGTGATAGTGGGGTATGTGTGAGGTGGTGGAGTGATGGGAGTGAGGGTGAGGGTGGGGGTATGTGATGGCATGCAGGTTTGGGGGTGGTAGTAGTAAAGATTTGATGTACCAGAGTCCAGTCCTCCTACTACTCCTGCGAGGACCTCAGGATGCATGATCGCCAAGACTTGCTCCTCCCATGTTGTTAGTTGTGGGGAAGGAGGTGGGGGTTCACCGCCAGTCCTCTGTATAGCTACATGGTGTCTTGCAACCACGGAACGTACCTTCCCCGTAGGTCGTTCAACCTCTTCCTGATGTCATCCTTTGTTCTGGGGTGCTGTCCCACAGTGTTGACCCTGTCTATGATTCTCCGCCATAGCTCCATCTTCCTTGCAATGGACATCTGCTGCACCTGTGATCCGAATAGGTGTGGCTCTACCTGGATGATTTCCTCCACCATGGCCCTTAGCTCCTCCTCTGAAAACCTGGGGTGTCTTTAGGGTGCCATGGATGTGGTGTGAGTGGTATGTGTAAGGGTGTGTGGGGTGATGTGTTGGGGTGTGTGGTGTAAGGTGTGGTGTATGATGGTGTTCTGTGGCTCAGATTGAGTGATTGCTCCTGGCTTCTGTCTCTCTCTGTTGGCAATCCTTTTTTTTTAATGGAAAGGGTTGTGGGTAACATGGGTGTGTGTTTTATATTGGATTGGGTGTGTAGGTGTGGTGTGTGTATGTGTGTCAGGTGTGTGTAGTTTAAATTGTCCAATGTGGTGGTGTTTTGTAAGTGTGTTTGTATTTGGTATAGAAACATGTATGTATGATGTATATTTGGATGTGTGTGGTTTTGAAGGTGGTTTGTATTCAAGTGACTGTGAGTATGTAGATTGGGTGCGTGTTGTTTTGTGTATAGGTGTGTGTATGACTGTGTGAGTTTGGATGAGTGCGCTGTTCAGGTGGAATGTGGTCATTGGTGTGTGCTGGTGGTTGTGGGCGCTCTGGTGGTTGTGGTGATTGTGGGTGTGCTAATGGTTGTACATATATGGTGGTGGTTGTAGTGGTGCTGGAGTCTGAAGTAATGAGTGTTGTGCTTGTAGGTGTGATGGTGTGTTTATGGGTGAAGGGCTTGTGCTTCAGGGTATGGTGGTAGGTATTGTGGTGGTTATTGTGGTGCCTGTGGGCGTAGTGTCAGTAGTGTGTGTATGTTAGATGGGTGTATGTTTGTGTTTGTTTGTTTGTGTTTATGTGTGGGTATGCTGCTTGTGTCTGTTGGAGTGGATACAAAGAGGTGAGTGTGCTGGGATAAGGGTGGGACTTGATATTTGGGATGGGGAAGGTACTGCATAAGGGTACAAAGTTGGGCTGGGTGGGAGGCTGAGGTCCAAGCATAGGCTATTTTTAGTAGCAATCTGTGTATGCCAGACATTGACTATGAGTGGCGTCCAGAAAATAAACCATTTCTTTCATTTGGGAACCAAGCCATTGGATGTAATTTCAAAACCACTGCCTGGCTTACAGAGAGCCTCTTTACTGAGCACAGCTGGGGGGACAGGGATGGGGTGAGGTGCTTGTGGCAAAGGGGACCCCAGCCCTTTTGTGGGGGGCAGGTTTGGCCAACTAGGTGTGGGCAAAAGGGAGGGTAGAGATGTGAATCTGGTTGGCTGACAAGGATGCAGATGGAACAGGTCCTATAGGGTCTGCCACCACTAGGGGCTAGTCGCTTGGGGATGCCTCCAAAGAAGATGTCATATTGATAGCCTTCATGCCAGTCTTCTTAGCCTCCATGCCACTGTGTCTGTCGGTGTACAATGTTTTTCTACCCAACACACAGAGGCTTGCTGCTTCCCCACCTTTGAGGCTAATGTCTCATCCACCTGCTCCTGAAGATGCTGAAAAGGCACACACAACATTTTTATCACATCTATTCAAATAGAAATGGTTTAACAAAACGTTTTGTTACTTTAATATTTCATTTTCTTTGAGGCTTTAAAAGTTAGTTATACTTTACCATTACCGTATTCATGTAGGGAACCTATTATGGACCCATTCGCTCACAGACTTGTAAACTACCATGATTTTGCTCATTTAATTTTTGATCATTCTCTTAAACAGGTTACATTTCTCACAGAATTTTGTAACAACTCTGAATGGTAAGATTGGTTGTTTTGTCTAGTGAACTTTTGTCACAAAAATAAATGTGTAGTAAGAAACCTTTATACCATGTACATTGTCCAACTGCAAAAGTCCGTTTCAATGCCTCCTTTGCTGCAATATTGATTTATCATCTGGACATAACGAAGGACATGAAAATGATGATTTATATATGTGTTACTCTGTCACCAATGTGTACACATTCCTGTCTGTTTCATTTAATGATGTTTGCCTACAACTTCATGTTTGTTGAAGCAGACTGGATTCAATGTACATTTGCGAAGGAGTAAGGCTTCATGCCAATCTGCAACTGTTACCATGAACTGACTTTAATTGTGCAGTGAAAACATATTTTTAATTGTTTTTGCTTAACATTGTTACCATTTTTTCATGTTCTTTGTCATTTTGGATCACATGCTCACTATTTTTTGTTCATTATACTAACTCACCAATGTGAAGTTTAGACCATCCACTGTATCATAAGTGCATTGTATACTATGTCACCTGTAATACAGCCAGTATAATTTCCCCCCAATTGTGATACAGCATCACACCTGACAGAATAATACATTGGGGGCTGCTTAGTACACTGCCCCTCATAACATAGATAAAATCCTGTTACCTATTTTTAATTAGGCAGGCATGTTTCTGCTTGTTAGACCTGGCATCATTGGCGTTGTCTCCCCTGACTTTTTTGCCTCTGCCTCCTATGTTGTGACTATGTGCTGCACTGGGCTGTTGTTTTTCTGGTTTTGGTACTCATAGCACTGTACCACTGCAGACCAGTGCTAAAGTGCAACTGATCCCTGTGTAAATTGTACGTGCAATTGCCGTTTCTATGATTAGTATATTTGATTTACTAGTAATTCCCTAGTAAAGTACACTAGAGGTACCCAGGGCATGTAACTCAAATGCTTCTAGTGGGCCTACACCACTGGTTGTGCCACCCACATGAGTATCCCAGTAAACATGGCTCAGACCTGCCACTTGCCAGGCCCAAACCTTCCCTTTTTATACATGTAAGGCACCCCAAAGGTAGGCCCTAGGAAGACCCATGGGCAGGGTGCAGAGTATGTTTAAGGAGGAACATGTACTGATGTGTTTTACATGTCCTAACAGTGAAGTACTGCCAAATTCGGTTTTCACTGTTGCAAGGCCTATCTCTCCCATAGGTTAACATGGGGGCTGCCTTTAAATAACGTTTCGGTGCATTTTCCCTTTGGGAGCATCCAGAAATAGGGAGTTTATGTTTCTGAACTCACAAATTAAAAATGATTGTCAGTTTGAAATGCCACTTTTAGAAGGTGGGCATTTTCCTGCTTAAACCATTCTGTGACTCTGCCTGCTTGTGTATTCCCTGTCTGGGCCAGACTGATAGTTAGGCTGTGTGTGAATCTCCACTAGACTGTGACACAAAGGGAGTTGGGGTGTAGCCTGCATATCCTGATGAGCCATCTGGGCTATAGTGGAGGGAGGAGTGGTCACTTACACCTGAATGGGCTTTGCTTGCCCTCACACAATGCAGTCTCCAGCCCTCTGGTGTGAGTCTGGAGCCAGGCCTGAGCAAAGCAGAATATTGTCAACAACAGACTTTCTTTTTAGGTTTGCCAACTTCAAAGGCAGAAAGGGGTATAAGTAGTGGACCCAAAACCCCAGACTTGTAGATTACTTCTGGAACCAAGAGGAACCTCTGCCAAGAAGAAGAGCTGATGAGCTGGAGGAGGAGTACTGCCCTTTTGCCTGTGACTGTGCTTTGCTGGGTTGGCCTGTAGTTGCTGCTTCTGCCTGAAAGAGGACAAAGACAGGACATTGTGGTATATTCCTGCTTGTGAAGTGTCTCCAAGGGTTGGACTGAGATTTCCTCCTGTTTTGAAGTCTCAGGGCCATCAAAGACTGCCTCTGCCCACACCTGGTCTTTCTGCTGAAACTCCTACCCTGCCAAGTGGTTCCCTATCCAATCCCTGGGTCCTTGAAAGGTGAAGCTGGTAGAGCAAGGACTGAAATCCACGCACAGGAAGCTGTGCAGGGAAAATTTTGATGCACCACCTGCACTGCAGCTGAAATCGACACACCTCCTGCAGCGCAGCGAGGTAATCAACACATCACCTGCATCACAGCTGGAAAAACAATGCAACACCCACTTGTGGCTGCTGAAAACAACCCAAACCCTATGCAGCATGGTTTTTCATCACCGTGCAGCCAGATTTGAATGCATCATCGCTGGGCATCATAATCAACATGACCCTGTGCAGACCCGATTGGCCCCATCTGGAAATCGATGCATCGCTCCCTTCCGGGTACTTTGTGTAACAACACCGTTTGCACTGTTTTCCATGCAGTAAGAATCTATTATTTTAAAAATTCATAACTTTACTTGTGTATGTTGGATTTTTGTCATTTTGGTCTTGTTTGATTTAGATAAATATTGCCTATTTTTCTAAACTGGTGTGGTATCCATTTTGCAGTGTTTTCACTGTATTACTCTGTGTGTTGGTGGAAATATTTTACTCATGGCATTTGAGATAAGCATGACTACTTGTGCCAAGCTACAAAGGGGGTGAGCAGGGGTTATCTTAAGTGTTCATATCTATTGTCCTGACTAGAGTGAGGGTTCCTGCTTGGACAAAGTGAGAACTGGCTGCCAACCATAGACCCCATTTCTAACACTGCTCAAAACAAGTCCTTTGATAGTGATAAGGAATCTAGTAGTAACATTTACTACAAATAAATACACAAAACACATCATCACACACCTTGTGCAAAACTCACACCTTCCGGAGCTCTTCTTGTGCGCTGAATGTGTGTCAACCTTATGATGCTATAAATTATTGCTGTAACCAAAAAAGTTAACTAACGATAAGAACTCAAAAATACCTTTCCCCCTTGATGCTGCTGTTGGACTCTCAACTGACCATCAAGGTCAGGATAGAACACCACAAATATGCAGGCCATTAGGAGGGTCAGAGTGTGGCACATGCACTTCCCAAGTTGGGAGGACTAGCCGAGCTGGACTTTGGATGACTTTTGCACCCAGCATCCTAAGTCCTCCCACTTCTTCTAGTAGTGACATGCTGCACCACTTGTAGAACCCCAGGGTCTGCACCTTCTTAGTGATGGCCTTCCATATCACCCTTTTCTGATGGGTGATGACCTGTATGGATATGAAAAAAGGAAAAAAGGTTTGTGAGGTTTTGTTTGTTTTGTGTTGATGTAACACAATTTGGCCAAAACTATCACAAGCATTTGCAAAAAGTTATTACAGCATATTTCTTTAGTTTCATTTTTTCTTGAATCTATGGGGCACATTTCTACTCTGTTTGCGCCAGATTTGGGTAATTTTTTTGCTGCAAATCCAGCGCAAACTTAACTCCATATTTATACTTTGGCGATGTACCCGTCCAGCGCCAAACTTATGGAGTGTGCGTCATTTTCTGTACGTGAAAACCTACCTTGCGCTAATGACATGCAAGGTAGGCATTCCCGTGCAAAAAATGACTTCAAGGCCTGGGCGCCTTATTTTTTCTCCTGTGTCATTTTGAAGCACAGAAGGAGGCAGGCCTTAAAACATGGCACCCAGACGGATTTGCGCCGTTTTTTAACGCCTGGGTCAGGGCAGGCGTTAAGGGACCTGTGGGCTCATTTCCATGGTGGGAGACCACAGAAGCAGTACACAGGTGCCCTTCCCTGCACGCAGGGACACCCCCTGACACCCTCGCCCACCCCTGGAGGACACCCATGGATCGGGGGACCCTTCCATGGTGAGTGCAGGTAAGTGCAGGTAAGTATATATATTTTTTATTTTTTAAGTGGCATAGGGGGGCCTAACTTGGGCCCCCCTACATGCCACTGTGCCCAATGACCATGCCCAGGGGACAGAAGTCCCCTGGGCATGGCCATTGGGCAGTGGGGCATGAATTTCCATGGGGTTGTGCGTCAAAACAATGGCGCAAGTCAGGTTAGAGCCAATATTTGTGACTCAAACCTGACTTGCACCATTCTTTGAAGCACAACCCCCATTCTTCCCTATGCCCCCGCTGCCCGGTTTGAGTCATTTATTTTGACGCTAACTAGGCCACAGCGCCAGCTAACGTCATTCCATAAATAAGGTGCCCGGCTGGCGTGTTGGAATGGCGTTAGCCGATGTTAAACTTTTTGACGCAAATTTGCCCTAGCGCTGATTTGCATCAAAAAGTATAAATATGGCCCTTTGTGTCTAGAAATGGGAAATAGTTGTCTGGGTGACTATAAGCATATATTGTATGCACTTGCAGCCGAAGACATACCTGTCGCGATATGTGGCACTGTTACATCTATCACACAAACAGACACTCATTACTTTGAAAATGGTAAATTTAAAGACCAGAAAATAATTCTGCAGACAAGTTCATAACATTAATTAATTTTCTGCACTTTACATTTCTCTGATTTCAACATATGGCTGTATTTTTCACTTATACAAATGGCAGTGTCTACTGGCTACTTGAAGTAAGGGATATGCAGTTTGTAAATGCTAAATTTTGGAATGTAAGAAAATTGAAATGAAGAGTTAATTAAATCATCAGGGTGACATTTTTGTCTTACTTTACAGACATTTAAGAGCATTGATAAACATAATTTTGCACATAGCCTGAATAATGAGTTGACTTCACTCAATACCCAAACCTTCACACAGGAATTAAAGGGGCATTTTATCTTATGTTTTTTTAAAACATGTATGTGTACCTCTGTTGAGCCATATAATTGACTTTATAGAGAAGGGACCTCTGTTGTCTACACATCCAGCTCCTTAACAGAGAAGTTAGGGGCCCTCTTCACTGCTCTTTCCACCAACCTTGCACCCCTAGGTCAGAAACAGCAGAAAAAGTTGAGGGGGTGTTGTAAGCTGTAGTGCTAGGGGTCAAGTGAGCTTTTTTAGATATGCCATGGACATCTACATGATGTGCATAATCGTCAGTGGAGACGGACACATCCATTGGCTTTCGTAAGTAGCAGTCACAAATGTTAGCCTATGTCTTTATCCATCATAGAGTTTACACCCACTATGAGGGCAAGTTCCGTTGACGGCCATCAGATCTCAAATGTCCTGTTTGCAAGCTCAGGTGCCCCGCATTTTGTAATGTGAGCCGGTGCATTTTTAAATGTTAAGTGGGTCACCACCACTCAAAATGATGGGTAGTTTGTTTACATATACAAAATGCAAATGTTAATTTTTTTCAAATAAAAACAGTACAATGTAATGCATTACTGTAGGTAAATGTGATAGTGGTGCAGTTTATTTTGTACCTTCATTTACATAATTTTATTCCTTATTTTATCAAAATATCACACAAGTTAAAAATTGTTAAATTAATTTCCAACATCACTTAAACAGTGTTGTGTACAGATATGTCACAAAACATATGGAATATTACAAAGGCATGAAATGTGTGTTGATTATGTTTTGACTATGTGTTGATTATCGAAGAGCTATTTCTCTTTTTTCTTGAATACAGACATATGAACCCAGGGAGATTGAACCAGGATTAAGAACTTTTTGTACATGTGGGTTAAAAGTTCAAATATGAATGTAAATTGGAGTTTTGATGTATTTATGGCATCATATTGGCTATTGGAACATGGTCATTGCAATGTGCGTTCCTTCATTAATATTTTGTTTGCTGAATTAGGCATTGTTGTATTATCATGCTCACACCGCTCTGGTATTATATTTATATTTTTGTATGAGGCAGATAAAAATGTATGATATATTATTGTAGTATGATGTGTTTTTGAAGTACTGAAAAAGTAATGCCACCGGACACTGTAATTGTCATGTTTCAGTCCTTTTCAATGTGAAGAAAATGTGTACATGAGTTTGCATATATATTTTTTGCCACTGGGCATTGTATTTTGGCATGCTTTAAATTTAAAATTTCTTTGGTTACGAAAATATTCGGATGGATAATTTATATTTTATATAAAAGATGGTTGGTATTTTTGTGTTAATGATGTTTAATACGATAAAAAATTACATATTTGATTTGGCTATATGAGGAAAGTGAATAGTATTTCCTTTATGTCTATTGAACAGCAGGATATAGGGGGTCATTCTGACCCCTGGCGGTCGCCGCAGAAGCACCGCCAACAGGCTGGCGGTCCATCCTGGGCCATTTACAGCCGCGGTCAGAAAAGGGGAACCAGCGGTTTCCTGCCGGTTTACCCCTGGCCCAGGGAATCCTCCATGGTGGCGCTGCTTACAGTGCCGCCATGGGGATTCCGACCCCCTTCCCGCCATCCTGTTCCTGGCGGTTTTTACCGCCAGGAACAGGATGGCGGGAACGGGTGTCGTGGGGCCCCTGGGGGCCCCTGCACTGCCCATGCCACTGGCATGGGCAGTGCAGGGGCCCCCTAACAGGACCCCATAATGATTTTCAGTGTCTGCTTTGCAGACACTGAAAATCGCGACGGGTGCCACTGCACCCGTCGCACCCCAGCAACTCCGCCGGCTCCATTCGGAGCCGGCTTCATCGTTGCTGGGTCTTTCCCGCTGGGCCGGCGGGCGGCCTTTTGGCGGTCGCCCGCCGGCCCAGCGGGAAAGCCAGAATGGCCGCCGCGGTCTTTTGACCGCGGTGCGGTCATTCGGCGGTTCCCGCAAGGCGGGCGGCTACCGCCGCCCGCCGCGGATGGAATGACCGCCATAGTGTCTAAAGGTGATGGGGCCTTCTTATAGAATTTTGGGCTAAGAGTAAGACCGCAACGGTTGAAACGCATCTACCGATACAACACAGCCGATGATGGATGGGAAATAAACCAATTTGAAAAGCAAGTCTGGAGTGCCGGCTTTTCAGTTTCAAAAATACGTGGAAGGCAATTATGGATATATATATATATATATATATATATATATATATACATTTTTTGTATTCACAATAATGGTGCTTCCGATTGACTAACCACAAAACGTTTTAAAAAATGCTTCTTTTTTTACTAGTTTGCAAAAATAAAGTTTCAGGGTGATCCGTCAAGCAGAGGCCGAGGAAAAAGGTGGTTCCAAAATGAGTTTTCTACATTCATTTATCCGTAGACACTTTGGACACAGCTACAGTTTAAACCGTTGCACGGATTCACACCTAATTTGACAGAGTACTAAATCTTGTTCCAGAAAGAGTATGTCATCTGATTTAGTGTA
This sequence comes from Pleurodeles waltl, assembly GCF_031143425.1. NCBI lineage: Eukaryota > Metazoa > Chordata > Amphibia > Caudata > Salamandridae > Pleurodeles > Pleurodeles waltl. The sequence goes on along the minus strand of NC_090444.1, from coordinate 1,445,481,650 downwards.
AATCTGTTCAGTTGATTTTCTGTAGTTTCTGAGCAATTAATGCTCAAAAACATAAAGGCCCTCTTCCGGTCCAACAGGCCTCCTGTTGAGATCTGATTGGCTACCGCCACCACAACCAGAAAGTGGTGACAGCAATCTCAGGACTTGGGACTCAGTCTCAAGTCCTAAAAAAAAAGTTTAAAAAGGCATGAGGGGGCAGGGTGGGGATATCCTGACACCCTAAGCCTGGTGGCCAAAAAAGAGGCAAGCACAGGCTCCCAGGCTTGTTTATTAAAAGTCCCCCGGAATGGGCCTGGGGTCATTGTATAATGTTTTTAAATGGGGAGGAGGGCATGTGGCCTCCTTCCCTGAGAGGCCTCAGGGCCCCCATTCCCAGGGGATGAGGCAAAATATAGGAGAGGTGGCTCCTCCTAGACCCTATTTTGGCCCCAGAGACCTCATCCCCAGTGCCAAAACATGCATTAGAGGGGAGGGGCAGGGCCCCCTCCTTGAGCCTCAAAGAGGCCCCTATTCCATGTGGCCATAAAATATTTAAACAAGAAAAGAGGGCCCCCCCCTCTCCATGAACCATCATAGGCCCCAGTGATTCCACCCCTGGGAATGGGTGGTGACACATTTTGCATGTATTGCATGCATTGCCATTGTCACACACTCTGTTGAACAACTCTATTAGTGTGTTTTAATCAAAGCCCCAACCAATCAAAGTCTGTGGTTGGTATGGTGTGCCTCCATCGTTTTGAATCTTCACCACCTGTGCTGCACCCTAAGTTCGGACTTCATGAGTGCTGAAAAATTGTGGTGTACAATCTGAAATAGCAAACCAGCTGGAAATGTCTCCATTTATTTCAAATGCACTGCTTGCTCAGCATATGATGGGGTGATAAGAATCCTAAGACCTCTTGGTACCCGGCGACAGTCTAGATACTTCTCTAGAATGTCTGCGTCCCACCATTCCGAGGTCTCCCTCCTCAGGAAATTCTCCAGTTTGTAGCAATGTTGATTAATAGTAGATGTTGTGTGATCTTCTCCGTCCTCCTATTGTATTCCTGTGTGTGAAAATAATGTGTTTGCCTTGGCGACTATAACGACAGTCAAATTGTATTTCTGTTTTAACACAGGAGTGATTGTTTTCGTGTTGTGAAGGAGATTTTGGATATGTATATCGAGTTGAGTTATTTGCAAATGGTACAAGAACCCCAAGATGGATATATTGGACTATATTACATTACCCGTGTGAAGTTTTCATAAGGTTTATAGTGTAATCTTGAGAAATCTGTTTTCTTTATTTAGACATAGTTTGTTCAGTGATGTTATTGATACTCGCTGAGCTTCAGTGAGATATGCTAACCAAAACCTGTAACATGTGACTGTGGTATGTTTGCTGTATAGCGCACACACAGGGCATGACCTGCAATATTGATCTGTCTATATATCTTACACATGCCTGCACACGTTATGATATTCTCTACATTTTTCCTGTTACAATTATACTTAGGCTTGGGCAGAACTCGCACAGTTTTACTCTGCAGAATTCTGCGGCGTTACAAAAAAACTCTGTGAGATTCTACGGAAATCAGTGAATGAGAGGAGAAGGAACATCACGAGCAAGAACTGCACCACAGAGCATGCCAGAGGGCATAGCTTCTCAAGCTGATTTTGCTGCTGCTCACGTGAATTTTCCACTTGAGTGACACATTTCTGACCCCTCCTGGTGACAGAAAACCATGCTAGGAGATGCCAAATCTTGCTTGTGCTTGCCAACTTGCTGTTTTAGAGCCATGCGGCGTAAAGCACAATTACCACATTTCTGCCTACGTTACGAAATCCACCAGTGGACAATAATATATCACCCACCTCTAATTAAACCCATAGATGAATCTTCATTTGCTGTGAAGCACATTTTCAGTTTTCATAATGGAGCTTAGAAATACACAGTAAGTCACCTCCAAGGATGATTTGATGACGTTTACATGCTCAACAAACCCGACATGGGTGTTTTCAGGCTGAGAATGTGCTTCTGCTGTAAGAGCTTCTGTTTTGGAACCGTTTCACAGTAGTGATTGATTATCAGGCTGTACAGAAACGTACAAATATTTTCTCAATAAGTAAATTTCCCATATTCCTCAATTCTTTGGATCCCACACATTGGCAATTTTTACACTGCCTTTTGAGGCACGCATTAGCTGAAAGCATTATGCCCTAACACTGGTTCTGCTGGGGAGGGCCCGGATGGACAGGTTTGCACACAGTAAAGCCACGATGAGCTGTCAAGTCTCCATCTCCTTCTTCTCCTCCTTCTTCTCTTTTATTATTAAAATGTGTATTATTGTCGTCATCCTTCCATTCTTCTTCCTCCTCTTCCGCTTCCTCCCCTCGCCCTTGTCCATCTTCTTCTTCTTCTTCCTGTTATTATTAGTAGTAGTGCTATTAGTAATGTTAGTAGTAGCAGTAGTAGTAGAATAATCAATATATTATATATAGAAAAATACTGTTGGGGAATCCTTTACATTTTTATGAATGCTGTTAGGCACTGCTTTTCCAGAATATTTATTGATTACACATTTCACAACATTATTCAAAATTGGCCCGTAGATTTCCTGAATTAAATCAACGTTTTTATGAAAACGCGTTGCTTGTTTGCATCAGAAATGGCGTAGTTGGAATGTATATTGGCAATGTGACTTCCTTTTGTTCTTTTTTGTAAAAAAAAAAAGAAAAAAATTCTCTATGCCAGTTAAATGAAGCACAACATCACCGTTATGTCCTACTTAACAATAAGCAAGCGCAAATACAGCCTCTAGCTATACTGTATGCCAGTGGCTCTACGTTTATTTGTAAAAGACTAAAAGCCACTGCCATACAGCGACTGTAGGTGAGCCTCCTAATTATTAAAATGGAAATAAAGGCGATGCTGTGCTTCATTTAACAAGCACAAAACGTCATTCTTCTAGACCATTACGGCTCTATGGCTTTTTCTATAGATATCCATTTTTAGCAAGTGTCATTAACTATATTAGCCAATTTACTCACAGCTAAGTGGTATGGAATGTGTATAATAGTCGACGTTTGACTGAGCAAAGCATGAATATGCTAAGGTTTGATTCTTTAGGCACTTGAGTGTCGCGATTGCCACTATTATTTTCATGACTTTTTTTTTTTTTCTTCTACATCTTCCTTTTCAAATAAATAATGTGTGTGGCATATTCGGAGCCGCTTTTAAAAGTACTTGACCATGTGAACGAGGTATAATGGAAAGTGTACTAAAAAATTGTATATTCGTTGCAGGTTCTCTTGCACTGCAGCATCATAAACGTCTCTCTCTTTCAGTCTCTCAGTTTGTTACTCCATTGCCTGGAAATATGCGACAGCGCCCCTCACCACATCTTGCTGGAACATTCCGTCATTTTACATTCTGTCACTGGCTCATATTGTCCCCTGCCTGAGACATCTCCTTTTTTCGGTTTGATCCCAGACACTTCTACCTGGTCTGGGGGTTTGTCAACTTCTCTTGCCATTACCTCTGAGTTTCCGTGTCCATTGGGGACACAGAAGTACGAGTCATATAATATTCATAACCGGGAAATTGCAGCACAAAAAATCTGATTTTAAAATGTAGTAATAAGGAGAACTAATTCTGACTTTTTTGGGGCAAGAGGTCAAACCGTGAAGTTTTTAATTAAGTAAGAGTGTTATGCAATCAAATACATACACTTTGAACTGGCTATTCGTCGTGTAAAGATCTCAAGAAGTTAGTTAATGAATTATTGAAAAAAATAGGTTACCGTGAACACTTGAAACGAGGCACTCTTCTTGATCCACCACACATATTTCAAATTATTTCCTAAAATTCTGTAGTAAAAGTGTATGCTACAGTTTTTTTTAGTAAATGCAAAGAAGTGCACGTGGTGTGACTATGATATGTATCTCATAACATATTTTGAGCACGCACAAAAAGCAAAGCAACAGGGTTCTTATTCTAAAATGTTTAACGTATATAAAGGAAACAAAGAATGCATGCCCCATCATAAATAAAGTAAAACCTGTTCAGTGCAACTAGCTTAATTGCCATACTCAGAGACTAATCTAGCTTGTGAAACAAAATGTAAATGTATGTACCAGTAATGAGACAATTCTATGCTAACAAAACACATCCTATGTTGAGTTATAGGTGGATAACTGAACTACAAAAGTTTTCCACCAACGGGTTCTGAGTGACGTCATTTCAACAAAGAGAGCGAATCTAGCCTTGCTTGCAGCTCGTGGTAAATGGAAATAATATCTTTCCTGCAGGCAGTGGTAGAGAGTGAATCTGAGATGGTTAATGAGAAAAAAGCGTGCAATTAGTTTTTTGTGGATAGCACTGAATGCTCCCCCTTGCCCAACAACAACTTTGTCACTGACTGAGAAACAAGATTTGGCTGCTGTCACAACCAAAGCCTCTTGGAATTTTAACAACCAGTATTATCAGCGTGTAAGATCGAGTCTGGTCTTCCAACACCCAGGCAAAACAGCTGGAAGAGCAGCAGGCCAGTCATGATCGGGTGGAGTAGAATTTGATAGATTAATAATTACAATTCACTTGACTCATAATCAGTGCCTTATTCTCTTTCGCGTGTGACAATGATGCATGCTCATGCATGCTATGATGAATCAAAAATATGATGGTGAATTGGGTGTGGGAATTTTGGCGGAAGAAAGAAGTGAATCCAACATGGTGATAAGATGATGAATTAGAGACCTCATTGTACATAATGCTAGGAACTGCAGGCACAGTTCATCATGCAAAACTCTAGTCCATGTGTGACCAATCCTCGATATGGTGTGGGTTGATACTCTTTGTACTTTGGAGTGTTCTCAAGGAAGTGACAATGGTGCTGCAGATTTCATATCCTTATCCTACACCCAAACAATATTTCAGATGGGGACTGCCGGTGGTACTTTGAAAGGTGAACCAAAAGTCTTATGGCCAGATGTATGAAAAAATCCTTTTGCGAATTGGAAATAGCGATTATTAGGAAATCGCTTTTTCTGATTCGCAAAATGCAATGTATCAGTTTTGCGATTCGGTAATAGCGATTTCTTAAAAATCGCAAATGTTATTACCGAATCGCAAATTGCGATACCGGCCCCCATTCACATCTATGGGCCTGTCGGCCCATATTTGCGAATATTTTGCATGTCCCAAATTGCGAATTCGTAACTGGAATTCACCATTTTGGGAAATGCAAAGCCCAGGGTGCTGCACCCCAAACATTTTTTAACAACTTGTAAGGTGCACACATGCCAAAAGGGCATGTGTGCTTTACATGTAAAATTAAAAAATGCATTTTAAATGCAGTTTTAAAATTTTCACATGGTTACCACCAAGTACAACTTGGTGGTAATAGCGATTCCTTAATGCTCAATTCGCATTAAGGAATTGCTTCATACATGTGCTTTGGAAATCGCAAATAAGGACTCATTATTTGCGATTTCTTATTTAGAGAGTCGCAATTTGCGACTCTCTAAACAGGGTCGCAATTTTAAGGAATCGCTATTTTAGCGATTCCTTAAAATTGCATTCAGAATGCCTGTGATACATTCTGAAAGGGCTTTTTGCATTCGCAAACGGGCATTCACACTATTTGCGAATGCAAAAAGCTTTGATACATCTGGCCCTATGTGTCAAACACATCATATTGGATATTTGCTTTTGATGATCTTGGAAATCTACTACACGTTCTTCTATGTTGCTATAAAATACTCCACCATGCAATTCACCTGAAGCAAAGGGAAGTTTTGTGCAGTCTTAAAAGCCATATATTCTGCAGAATTATATACATCTCTCATTTGAATATTGTTAGAAATGGGGTCTTTGGTTGGCAGTCAGGTTACCCCCTGTCCAATCAAGGACCCTCACTCTAGTCAGGGTAAGTCACACACTGTCCAAATTACCTGTGCCCACCCTCTGGTAGCTTGGCACTGAGCAGTCAGGCTTAACTTAGAAGGCAATGTGTAAAATATTTGTGCAATAAATCATACAATACCACAATATAACACCACAAAAATACACCACACAGTCTTTGGAAAAATATCTAATATTTATCTGGATAAACGCAGGTCAAAACGATTAAAGATTAAATAAGCAAATGTAAGGCTATCACTGAAAGTGATATAAAGTGTCTTAGAATTGAAATATTACTGTAAAACAATAAAATGTGTCCTAAGTTCTCCTAGAAACAACAAATGTCGCTTGCAGGGCAAAGTACCTGGTTTGCGTCGAAAAATCTTCGCAAGGGACCGCTGTAGGAGGCTGGCCTGGCTTTTAGTGGGTACCTTGTGGTACTTACACCTTGTGCCAGGTCCAGTCATCCTTTATTAGTATAATAGAGGTGTTCTAGCAGTTTAGGCTGATAGAGGTAGCTATAGCAGAGCAGCTTAGGCTGAACTAGGAGACATGCAAAGCTCCTACCATACCACTTATATCATATAGCACTATATCATAAGGAAACCCAATACTCAGAGTTACTAAAAATAAAGGTACTTTATTTTAGTGACAATTGGCCAAAAGTATCTCAGAGGATAAACTCCCTTAGGAGGTACGCAATATACACAAATTATATGCACACAAACCAAAATCAGGTAAGTAACAGTTAGAAAGGTAGTGCAAACAATGTAGAACACAATAGAATGCAATAGGGAGAAATAGGCCTAGGGGCAACACAAACCATATACTCCAAAAGTGGAATGCGAACCACGAATGGACACCAGGCCTAGTGTAGTGTGTAGAGGGTCACTGGGAGTGTAAGAAAACACTAAGGGTGTCCAAGATACCCCACCCAAAGACCATGTAAAGTAGTAGTAAAGTTACCCTACTACCCTAGAAAGACAGTAAAGTCGAGATAGGAGATTCTGCAAGGACAACAACTGACTGCAAAGCACTGAAGATGGATTCCTGGACCTGAGGACCTGTAAAGGAAGGGGACCAAGTCCAAGAGTCACGCAAGTGTCCGGGGGGGGGCAGGAGCCCACTAAACCCCGGATCAAGTTGCAAAAGGGCTGCCTCTGGGTGGAAGAAGCCAAAGATTCTGCAACAACGGAAGGTGCCAGGAACTTCTCCTTTGGTCGGAAGATGTCCCACAGCGTGCTGGAGGATGCAGAGTTGATTTCACGCAGAAAGACTGCAAACAAGCCTTGCTAGCTGCAAGAGTTGCGGTTGAGGATTTTGGCTGCTGCTAGGGCCCAGGAAGGACCAGGAGGTCACCCCTCGGAGGAGGAGGAGACAGATGGGGCACTCAGCAATACGGAGAGCCTATGCAGAAGCAGGCACCACCTTCAGAACCACCTAAACAGGCACTTAGAAGATCTGAGGACAGCGGTCGGCTCAGAGTTTCAAAGGAGGGTCCCACGACGTTGGAGTCCAACTCAGCGAGTTGGGCAATGCAGGACGGAGTGCTGGGGACCTGGGCTAGGCTGTGCACAAAGGAAGTCTTGCAAAAGTGCACAGAAGCCTGAGCAGCTGTAGTTCACGCAGTACACAGGATTACTGTATGGCGTGGGGAGGCAAGGACTTACCTCCACCAAATTTGGACAGAAGAGCCACTGGACTGTGAGAGACACTTGGATCCAGCTCCTGTGTTCCAGGGACCAAGCTCGCCAGGATGAGAGGGGACCCCAGAGGACCGGTGATGCAGAAGTTTGGTCCCTGCCTTAGCAGGGAGAAGGTTCCGTCGACCCACAGGAGATTTCTTCTTGGCTTCCAGTGCAGGGTGAAGGCAGACAGCCCTCAGAGCATGCACCACCAGGAAACAGTCGAGAAAGCCGGCAGGATGAGGCCCTACAATGTTGCTGGTAGTCTTCTTGCTACTTTGTTGCGGTTATGCAGGTGTCCTGGAGCAGTCAGCGGTCGATCCTTGGCAGAAGTCAAAGAGGGAAGTGCAGAGGAACTCTGGTGAGCACTTGCATTCGTTATCTGAGGAATAGCCCACAGGAGAGACCCTAAATAGCCTTTGAGGAGGATTGGCTACTGAGAAAGGTAAGCACCTATCAGGGGGGGTCTCTGATGTCACCTGCTGGCACTGGCCATTCAGAGCTGTCCATTGTGCCCCCACACCTCTGCATCCAAGATGGCAAAGGTCTGGGACACACTGGAGGAGCTCTAGGCACCTCCCATGAGAGGTGCTGGTCAGGGGAGTGGTCACTCCCCTTTCCTTTGTACAGTTTCGTGCCAGAGCAGGACTGGGGGGATCCCTGAACCGGTGTAGACTGGCTTATGCAGAGAGGGCACCATCTGTGCCCATCAAAGCATTTCCAGTGGCTGGGGGAGGCTACTCCTCCCCAGCCCTTCACACCTATTTCCAAAGGGAGAGGGTGTAAAACCCTCTCTCAGAGGAAATCCTTTGTTCTGCCTTACTGCCACCAGGCTGCCCAGGCCCCAGGGGGCAGAAACCTGTCTGAGGGGTTAGCAGTAGCAGTAGCTGCAGTGGAGACCCCGGAAAGTTAGTTTGGCAGTACCCGGGCTCTGTGCTGGAGACCCGGGGTTGCATGGAATTGTCCCCCCAATACCAGAATGGTATTAGGGTGACAATTCCACAATCCTAGACATGTTACATGGCCATGTTCGGAGTTACCATGGTGATGCTACATACAGGTATTGACCTATATGTAGTGCACGTGTGTAATGGTGTCCCCGCACTCACAAAGTCCGGGGAATATGCCCTGAACAATGTAAGAACACCTTGGCTATTGCCAGGGTGCCCACACACTAAGTAACTTTGCACCTAACCTTCACCAAGTGAGGGTTAGACATATAGGTGACTTATAAGTCACTTAAGTGCAGTGTAAAATGGCTGTGAAATAACGTGGATGTTATTTCACTCAGGCTGCGGTGGCAGTCCTGTGTAAGAATTGTCTGAGCTCCCTATGGGTTGCAAAAGAAATGCTGCAGCCCATAGGGATCTCCTGGAACCCCAATACCCTTGGTACCGAGGTACCATATATAAGGGAATTATAAGGGTGTTCCAGTGTGCCAATGAGAATTGGTAAAAGTAGTCACTAGCCTGCAGTGATAACTTTAAAAGCAGAGAGAGTATAAACACTGAGGTTCTGGTTAGCAGAGCCTCAGTGATACAGTTAGCCACCACACAGGGAACACATACAGGGCATACTTTATGAGCACTGGGGTCCTGACTAGCAGGATCCCAGCGACACATAGGCAAAAACAAACATACATACAGTAATAATGGGGGTAACATGCCAGGCAAGATGGTACTTTCCTACAACCGCAGAGAAGGAGGTGCATGGAAAACGGTGGGTGTGCGCCGGTTTCGCCCCTTCGCACACGGACTTGCATCGTTATTATCCACGTGGGGAAGACGTTGTGTTGATTTTTTGCACAGACTTGGATCCTCTGCGGGTTGCGGGGTTTTCAGACGTTTCGGGGATGATGCGTGGAATCCTGGGCTTGCGGAGCGAAGTCACAGGGACTGCGTGATTCCAGTCGGCAATGCATGGAATTTTTTTCCGAAGGCAGGTGCTATGTCGATTCCTCTCAGGAAGTCAGGTGGCATCGTTCTGAGTCAGCTTGCGTCAATCCAGTAGGGCCGTGCGTCGAAGTTCTGGTTGCATCGCTGGTGCTGTGTCGATCTTCTGTCGCGATGTCGGTGCTGCATCGTTCCAGTCTCAGCGTGTGGTGAATTTTTACTGCGAATAGGCTGTGCATCGTTCTTGGCAGGCGGTGCGCCAAACTTTCACCGCACGGGGATTTCAGCTGCAGTAGAGAAGTCTTTTTGGTCCTGAGACTTCAGTGAACAGGAGGCAAGCTCTATCCCAGCCATTGGTGAGCACTTCTGCAGCACAGCAAGAGAGCAGCACGACAGCAAGGCAACAGCAAGGCAGCAGTCCTTTTCAGGTGAGTCCTTTGGGCAGCCAGGCAGTTCTTCTTGTCAGGGTGCAGGTTCTGGTTCAGGTATCTTCTCCAGGAAGTGTCTGAGTGAGTGCACAAGGAGCTGTCAACTAAACCCAGCCAGATGTGGGTTGTAACGCACAGAAAGATGTAAGCGCAGAGAAATGCTCACTTTCTAAAAGTGGCATTTCCAAAATAGTAATATTAAATCCAACTTCACCAGTCAGCAGGATTTTGTATTGCCATTGGGTGTGATCCAATGTTACCATGTTTAAAGGGATAGAGCATATGCACTTTAGCACTGGTTAGCAGTGGTAAAGTGCGCAGAGTCTAAAAACCAGCAAAAACAGTATCTTAAAAGTGGTGGGAGACAGGCAAAAAGTTAGGGGTGACCACCTTAAGGCTGTCAGGTCTAACAAAACTGTTGTTTCATTTCACAACTACTGCATCAATTCAGGGATTCTGGATTACTCATCCAGGACCATTAGCAGATATTAGCTCAAAGAGACACGGCTAAAGTAGTTACTGACATCCTCCTCCGATACTCTGACAGGGAGTGGATACATCTAAAGAAGTACATGCGATCTGACATATGTGATAATTATCAAGCATTTCATTAACCAACCAATCAAGAACCAACAAACCTTTTGACAAATCAGTCTCTCAGTGGCCACAATTTCCAGAGTCTCTTCTTATGAGTGCTTCTCCGTCCCTACACTGAGGAGCCTCAGAAAACATCAGAATGGTACCTCTCGAAAGAAAGCCACACTTTACTTTACAGAAATATTCCAGTTCCTGGATGTCATATCATTTGCCCATCTTCTTTACTCTCTTAAGATCACACCAAAGTAGCAGGGTGATGAGCTTAGCATCTGCCTTTTGTGTGACATCCTCTACTGGAACACAAACTACTTTTCTAGTATCAAACACTACAGTTATGCATACTAGACCACATAGTGTAGACATTCTCCAGTAAAAAATTGTTTCTGAGAGGTCTTAGGCATGCAAAATCGTTGAAGTCAGCTGAGGTCAGAGCTTTCCTGGCTTCATTCAAAATGCTAAAACAATAGCTACGAAGAAACACCTTTGTCATCCTAATTTTGAGGAGAATATTTGCTTTGTGGCTGCCACAATGTTTTTCAACAGCCCGATAATCAATCACGGCTCTCAAAGAGTTCCAGGACAGAAACACTTACAACAGCCTGAGAGTACTCATTTCGGGTTTGTTGAGAATGCGAATGTCATAAACTATCACTCTTGGAGGTGCATAGTCAAGTGGTGCTGAGTCAAAGTGATGGCCAGAAAATGGGGGTACGTCTGTGACAAGTTCAATAATCAGAGAATGTTCAAGCTAAGTCAGATCACAGGAGCGTAGCATAGGATGGCATTGAAGCTGTTTTAGAAAGCCCCAGGGCAGCAGAAATCACACCCCTTCTTGGCCAAATCCCTTAAAAGAAAAAGTGCTGATACCGGAAGAATTTCAATATTCTGGCACAGGAGCAAGCAGTCGACGAGAAAGAATGAAGTGAAGGAACCTAGACTGTGTCAGTGCAATAGTGAGGGCTGTCACATTCTCTGGCTCTGGTCTCGTGCCCACAGGAGAGAAAACGTCCATAAAATGTCAGTGAGGTCTGTTATGAACTTCACTTATCTGGGTTAAAGGTAAGGTTGGGGGAAACAAGTGCTTTACAGACATTTAAGTAAATTACATCACGTTCTTACTGCTATTTACCAAAAACCCGGGTGTCATAATTATTGTTAGGACTGTTAAGATAAGCTTTCACCGCCTCATCTGTTTCATAATAAAAGGCCTCAGCGGCAGACAACATGCCAAATTTCAGCTTTGATCTCACTTTTCCAAATGGCATCTTGTGTTCAGAAACCTCCAACAACCACTCCGGGTTGCATATTGTCCTTCGTACCCTGCCTCTCATTAACTCAAAAGGAGATAAGACAAGAGCCTCATGATAACAAGTTCTGTAAGACCACAATGTTTTATAAACTTGAACTGACCAATCGCTCCCATTCTTTAACGCAATCTGAATTGCATCCTTCATAACTCTATTAAATCTTTCAATCATTCCATTGTCACTTGGATAATATAAGGATGTAATTCTATGTTTAATTCCAATTCTTTCACAATACTTCTTCGTCAAAGCAGAGGTGAACTGTACCCCGTCGTCACTAATAATCTGTACTGGTAAACCTTCCTCCACAAAAGTACTGTCCATAAATGTCAAAACTTCCAACGAATCCACCTTATCCACAATTTTCACCACTGGCCATCTAGAGAAAACATCAATCATAGCAATAATATACTTCTTAGGATTTCCAATGGGACCCATGATGTCAATGGCAACAATATGCCACAGCTTATTCGGAACAATTGGCTCACACATATTAGGTCTTAATATTCAAAGTTTTATCTAAATTGGCACAAATGACACATTCCCTTGCAAACCTTTCAGCCTGAACATCTATTCTTGGCCACCAATACCATTGTTTCTCCCTCTGTTTGGTGTTAAGTGTTCCATAGTGAGTTTTGTGACATAACTTCAAAATCTTATTTCTAAGTGTCTTTGGTGGTATAGCTCTATCGCCTCTAAAAATAGTTCCCTGAACAATTGAAAGCTCACTCCTCACCTCCCAAAACTGTTTAAGCACCTTTTAAACTTGTTAGGCCAACCTTTCATCACACATTCCGACAATGATTGTAAATCATTATCCTTAGAATATTCTTCCTTCCACACCTCCTCCTTTATGCTCAGAGCATCCTCATCATGAATCAATGCAACTTGTAACTCCTCCCCTTCAACCGCATCCCATTCTAATATCTCAGTAGGCATTTGGGACAAACAATCTGCTAGCACATTACTTCTTACTGGAACATATTCGATTTCATATGCAAAATCTTGCAAACGCATTGACATTCTTGTAATCCTCACTGATGCTTTATACATTCCTTCGGTGGCCAGTAAATTCACTAGCAGTTTATGATCAGTACGTAAAATATATTCCTTACCCCACACAAAAGATCTGTAATGCTCCAGTGCCCAAACACACGCAAGTGTCTCTTTCTCTATTACCAACATTTTTTCTTAACTCAGTAATAATGCACGAGAAGCAAAAGCAATTATAGCTTCCTTCCCCGTAGCATCAATTTGTGTCAGCACACCATCCAATCCTTCATTGCTGGCATCCACAGTCACCACATTTGTATATTCAGGATCAAAACTACTCAAAATAGGAGCTTGTACAATTGCATTTTTTACATCTTCAAACTCCATCTCACATTCTTGTGACCAATTGAATTTGACGTGGTTTTTCAGCAATTGTCTGATGTGATACACCCTGCCAGAAAAACCCTTCATAAATTTCGCATAAAACTCAACCATTCCTAAGAATGATTTGACATTGTCCTTACACGTACGGTGTGGAGAATTTAGAATGGCATCTACCAGCTTAGGTTTCATGGTCACACCATCACCACATAACACATGACCAAGATAGGTTACAGATTGTACCCCAAACTTACACTTCGAGAGTTCTACAGTCAAACCCTTTTCTTCCAGAATACTTAACACCTCCTCCAAGACTTTATCATGTTCCATTCTATCTTTGCCAAATAGCAATATATGATCTTGAAAACATCTCACATTGGTATGTTTCCCAAATAACTGATACATTAACCTCTGAAAGATGGCAGCTGCCGAAGCTAAGCCAAACAGGAGTATTTTATATTGGAAACACCCCACTGGACTAATAAACGCAGTGTACTTCTTACTTGCATCACTCAAATTGATCTGATGGTATGCTGCAGATAAATCTATGGTGGAAAACCATTTTGCTCCCTTAATTAATGTCAACATCTCTGAAATTCTTGGTAGGGAAAATGTATCCACTACAATATTCTTATTCAGGTGGCGCAAATCTATGCATAAACTAATCTTCCCATTTGCAAGTTTAGCTACTACCACTGGAGAAATCCACTCAGAAGATTCAATTGGTTCAATGATATCGGCTTCCATCAATTTATCTAATTCTCTCCCAACTTCACTCCTGATTAGAATGGGAATGTTTCTCACTTTGTGTATCATTGGACTAGCATTTGACTTGAGAACAATACTATGTTCAAAACCATCCAAGACACCAATTGTCCCGCTAAAAACTTTAGGAAATGTTTTAACACTTATTTTGCAATACTTTCTTCCTCATCCACTACCATGACTGCTTCAGGGCTATTCGGATCAAGGGTAATGTGCAATTCTCCCTGACCCTTCCAACCTAGGACTGAAGGTCCCTTCTTTGCTACATATAGCTTCACAACAGACTTCCTGTTTTTAAAAGCAAAAGTAAGTTCCCTAAACCCAACAAGTCTATCTTCTCTCCAGAAAACCCTTCTGGGCTAATATCAGGTTTTTGTAAACTACCACCTAGTTTTCCCATAAATTTTGACCTCCATAATTCCTCGTTAATGATAGTAAAAGGAGAACCTGAGTCAACATAAACTTGAATTTCTACCCCTCCTATACGCATTAAGCCTACTGGTGTCTTCTTATTGCCAATTGATTCTTCATGAACATTGAATACAAACATTTGGTCTTTGCCCATTAGTTTACTGTCCTGCATAATTCTATTGACTTTACTCTCATCTTCGCTTGAATTATCGCTTACTCCATCCACATACTTCACATTATTATTCCTCTTTTTTTTACACACCCTAGCAAAATGCTCTAGAACTCCACAGGCCGCACACTTCTGCTTCAATGCTGGACAATATTTATAAGAAGCCAAATGTGAACTGCTATCACAACGATAACACCTTTGACCATCACACTTTGATGCCTGTTGGTTCTTCCCACTTTCTTTCTTTGATCTGCCTGTTTCCTTATATTTTATTTTGTTGACTGTGTCCTCCCCAAATTCCTTAGATTCTGTTTTAACAACTTTCGTGCTACAACTTGATAATTCAGCTTTCCTAACTATAGCTAAAATATCATCCAACTCAGCATCTCCATTTATCCACAATCTTTCCTGAATTGCTGGATCATGGGTATGCATTACTATTTGGTCTCTAATCAACTGCCCTTGCAAATGGCCAAATCTACAGTCATTCGCCAATACTTTGAGTGCAGCAGCATACTCATTAACAGTCTCACCATATTCATGTTTCCTCTGAAAAAAATTGTATCTTAGAATGTCTATGCACACTTTAGGTACAAAGTAATTATCAAACTCTTGTAACACATTCTCAAATACATTAGTGTCCCCATTGTCACTAATCTTTGTCATAGATTTGTATACTTTTAGTCTTTCAGGGACCACAGAATGTAGAAAAATTAAAAAAAATTAGAAAGTACAATTTCCATTCTGTCCATTTCATACATGGGCTCGCACCTGCTGGCCAAAATGTTTGCGGAGGCTGAAGGGAAAATTGCTGTGTGGCCATATTGAAAAGCTGTGTACTAAAGGAATTTGTTCACTGTAAAATACGTACAGTAATCCATGAACCGCTTGCTATTATCATAGAACCCACCTTGAAACGAAAAGAGGAAAAAAAAATAAAAAACAACAAATTTGATAAATTAACAGTATTGTACTAAAAATTTCACAAGTAGTTCCCAATCCTGTGAAATGATGAGCATTCCAATATTTTCCTGACGTGCTTTGTAGGTGACAAAACTTCTGACTTCCTGCTTGACTGCTCAATGTCCGATGACACACTCGTTCCAATGCACTTGTTCCGACAAAGCGTTCCGATTTCCTGCTTTATTTTTTGCTAAGGGTCTTTCTGTTCAGCAACGCGAAACACGTCAGAGTGCATTTCACGTAGATTGGATCCAATACAGTGGCGTTCGAGACGTAAAATGGAGAGCACAGCTCAACGATCGCTTGAACTAACGGTAAAGCATCTACTGCTTTATCCGCACAAATCTCACAATAATTTTTAGAAGTAGTCCACGAATAAAGCATGAAAATGCTCGTACATGAAACACGCATAAAATCACTTCCTTCAATGTCTCAGCAAGCCTTACCGGTATCGCGCACGCTTATTCCAGTGCTGCGTAAGTTCCTTACTGGTATCGTGCACGCTTTGTCCTGTGCTGCGTAGCTTCGTTAAAGTAGAGACAACTTCTTACCTCGTCGCCAAATCTGTAAAGTCGGAGACTTAGGGGGTCATTCTGACCCTGGCGGGCGGTGATAAAGCGGCGGCCAACCCACCAACAGGCAGGCGGTCCAAAAAAAGGAATTCTGACCCTGGTGGGAACCGCCAACACAGCCCGCTACTTTAACACTCCGACCGCCACGGCGGGACAGACAAACAGCGCGGCGGTCACCGCCAACAGGCAGGCGACAGACAATGTACCGCCCACCCTATCACAACTCACCAATCCGCCACCTTTTCCGGGGCGGGAGCCCCACCGATAAAAACACGGCGGAAACAGACTACGAACGGGAAAACGCTCACCTATACACACTCCACGAGGAAGGAGGACAGCATGGAACCCAAATTAAACATCCTACCAGCTATTGTCTACCTGCTCATCTACCAGGAGTACGAACGCCGGCGCAGACGACAACGGTGAGTACTGCACCTACGACACAGGGGAGGGGGGAGGAGGAAAGCTTACGGGCACACACATGCGCCATACACCCAACCGCCCACAACAAATACCAACACCCCAATGCCGAGCAACAAGTCAGAGTGCCACCCCCCAAACCCACCAGAATAATGCAAAGACACAATTAAAATGATCTATAAAATATATGTATAAATAGCTCCATTAAAGGTATGGGAAATATGCTATATAAAAGATACAAAAATAAGGAATGAACATAGTCAACAATATATACATAGGCAATAAGTCCTGCACATTCCCTCAAAGTTCCATAGTCCATGGGCCAATGTGCACAAACACATGGGCAAAGCCCACCCAGGAGACCAGATACCATTGGAGAGAACACTGCTGGGGCATCAGATGATAAAACTACAGGCACCTCAGGGGGAAGGAAAGGGGGGGCACCTCAGCCACATGAGTCCTTGACGCCAGATCCACGAGGGGCCTCCATGCCCACTGTCCCATCCTGGGGAGTGCAAATCCACAGTCTCACAAGTCTCTACAGTGGGTGGGTTGCCCACTGTCCCATCCTGGGGAGTGCAAAGCCACAGTCTCTCAAGTCCCTACAGTGGGTGGCTTGCCCACTGTCCCATCCTGGGGAGTGCAAAGCCACAGTCTCACAAGTCTCTACAGTGGGTGGCTTGCTCACTGTTCCATCCTGGGGAGTGCAAAGCCACAGTCTCACAAGTCTCTACAGTGGGTGGCTTGCCCAATGTTCCATCCTGGGAAGTGCCAAGCCACAGTCCATCAGATGGATTACCGACTCCACTGTTAATGGAGGAGGCATGGTGCCCAGAGTGCTTCCTGAAGCCCTGCTCGACACAGAACCGGCACTGTCAATGGGCCAGAGGTGCTTGAGATGAAGGCCCCAGCGGAGCGGTGCTTGAGATGAAGGCCCCAGCGGAGCGGTGCTTGAGATGAAGGGCCCAGCGGAGCGGTGCTTGACAGGAAGAGCCCAGTGGAGCGGTGCAGAGACGGCGGGGCCCAGCGGAGCGGTGCTTGACAGGAAGGGCCCAGCGGAGCGGTGCTTGAGATGAAGGGCCCAGCGGAGCGGTGCAGAGACGGCGGGGCCCAGCCGAGCGGTGCTTGACAGGAAGGGCCCAGCGGAACGGTGCAGAGACGGCGGGGCCCAGTGGAGCGGTGCTTGAGATGAAGGCCCCAGCGGAGCGGTGCTTGAGATGAAGGGCCCAGCGGAGCAGTGCTTGACAGGAAGGGCCCAACGGAGCGGTGCAGAGACGGCGGGGCCCAGCGGAGCGGTGCTTGACAGGAAGGGCCCAGCGGAGCGGTGCAGAGACGGCGGGGCCCAGCGGAGCGGTGCTTGAGATGAAGGGCCCAGCGGAGCGGTGCAGAGACGGCGGGGCCCAGCGGAGTGGTGCTTGACAGGAAGGGCCCAGCGGAGCGGTGCAGAGACGGCGGGGCCCAGCGGAGCGGTGCTTGAGATGAAGGCCCCAGCGGAGTGGTGCTTGAGATGAAGGACCCAGCGGAGCGGTGCTTGACAGGAAGGGCCCAGCGGAGCGGTGCAGAGACGGCGGGGCCCAGCGGAGCGGTGCTTGACAGGAAGGGCCCAGCGGAGCGGTGCAGAGACGGCGGGCCCAACGGAGCGGTGCTTGAGATGAAGGGCCCAGCGGAGCGGTGCAGAGACGGCGGGGCCCAGCGGAGCAGTGCTTGAGATGAAGGGCCCAGCGGAGTGGTGCTTGAGATGAAGGGCCCAGCGGAGCGGTTCTTGTCCCGGCGGGCCCCTGTTCAGCGATTCTTATCCCGGCGGGCCCCTGTTCAGCGGTTCTTGTCCCGGCGGGCCCCTGTTCAGCGGTTCATGTCCCGGCGGGCCCCTGTTCAGCGGTGCTGCTCCTGGTGCGCCCCTGTTCAGCGGTTCTTGTCCCGGCGGGCCCCTGTTCAGTGGTTCTTGTCCCGGCGGGCCCCTGTTCAGCGGTGCTCCTCCCGGCGGGGCCCTGTTCAGCGGTTCTTGTCCCGGCGGGCCCTTGATCAGCGGTGCTCCTCCCGGCGGGGCCCTGTTCAGCGGTGCTTGACAGGAAGGGCCCAGCGGAGCGGAGCAGAGACGGCGGGGCCCAGCGGAGCGGTGCTTGAGATGAAGGCCCCAGCGGAGCGGTGCTTGAGATGAAGGGCCCAGCGGAGCAGTGCTTGACAGGAAGGGCCCAGCGGAGCGGTGCAGAGACGGCGTGGCCCCGCGGAGCGGTGCTTGACAGGAAGGGCCCAGCGGAGCGGTGCAGAGACGGTGGGGCCCAGCGGAGCGGTGCTTGAGATGAAGGGCCCAGCGGAGCGGTGCAGAGACGGCGGGGCCCAGCGGAGCGGTGCTTGAGATGAAGGGCCCAGCGGAGCGGTACTTGAGATGAAGGGCCCAGCGGAGCAGTTCTTGTCCTGGCGGGCCCCTGTTCAGCGATTCTTGTCCCGGCGGGCCCCTGTTCAGCAATTCTTGTCCCGGCGGGTCCCTGTTCAGCGGTTCTTGTCCCGGCGGGCCCCTGTTCAGCGGTGCTCCTCCCGGTGGGCCCCTGTTCAGCGGTTCTTGTCCCGGCTGGGCCCTGTTCAGCGGTGCTCCTCCCGGCGGGGCCCTGTTCAGCTGTTCTTGTCCCGGCGGGCCCCTGTTCAGTGGTGCTCCTCCCGGCGGGGCCCTGTTCAGCGGTGCTCCTCCCGGTGGGCCCCTGTTCAGCGGTTCTTGTCCCGGCGGGCCCCTGTTCAGCGGTGCTCCTCCCGGCGGGCCCCTGTTCAGCTGTTCTTGTCCCGGCAGGCCCCTGTTCAGCGGTGCTCCTCCCGGAGGGGCCCTGTTCAGCGGTTCTTGTCCCGGCGGGCCCCTGTTCAGCGGTGCTCCTCCCGGCGGGGCCCTGTTCAGCGGTGCTCCTCCCGGCGGGGCCCTGTTCAGCGGTTCTTGTCCCGGCGGGCCCCTGTTCAGCTGTGCTCCTCCCGGCGGGGCCCTGTTCAGCGGTGCTCCTCCCGGCGGGACCCTGTTCAGCGGTGCTCCTCCCGGCAGGCCCCTGTTCATCAGTTCTTGTCCCGGCGGGCCCCTGTTCAGCGGTTCTTGTCCCGGCGGGCCCCTGTTCAGCGGTTCTTGTCCCGGCGGGCCCCTGTTCAGCGGTGCTCCTCCCGGCGGGGCCCTGTTCAGCGGTTCTTGTCCCGGCGGGCCCCTGTTCAGCGGTTCTCATCCTGGCGGGGCCCTGTTCAGCGGTGGTCCTCCCGGCGGGGCCCTGTTCGGCGGTGCTTGTCCTGTGTGTCTAGGGAGCCAGACCTGGGCAAGACTTCCCGCTCATTCGCCATCCGACCTTGCGGTCGCGGGGCCCTCCTGTGATGGAGTCCTGGGCCTGTGGGTGTCGTCCGTCACAACCGGAATGGGGCTGGTGGGGCCCTCCTGGGCAGCTCGCCTGCTGCCTGACTTCTCCGCCCTGCTGCCCTTGCCCTCCTTCGCTGAAGCTCTGTGGCCCTTGCCTCCCTTGGATGATGTGGCAGGTGACGGGGCAAGGCTACTGTCCTTGGTGGCAGCCGTCTCAGTCTTGTCGCGCCGGGCCTTTTTTTTTTGTCCTCTTCCCAGGGGGTGGGCTGGCTGTCCCCTTGCTGCTGGCCGATGTTCCTGCCCTAGGAGCTGGTGGACTCCAATAGCCCTGCACTATGGTCACAGTAGATGCAGGGCTGGTGGTGGCTGAGGTGCTTTTTTTACTCTTACCAGATGGAAGGGGTGGGTCAGTGATTGGAACGATCTCAAGGTTGGAAAGGAAAACGACTTGGGAAGGACAGGGATGGGTAGGTGTAGTGGGCATGGGAGTGGAGGAAGAGGATGTGGTTGTAGGAGAGTCAAGTGTGCTGTCTTTGGGTGCAGGTGCTTGTGACGGAGGCTGTCGTGAGGTGGATGGCTGTTGGGTGGGTGGCTGCCTGCGTTTGTGTAGTTTGGAAGAGAGGGTGACAGACACACTGGGAGAGGACACAGGGGACGTGTAAATGGCAGTGGGGGTGGTGACTGCACGTGTGTGGACTGTAATGGAGGGTGTGCTGGTGATGGAAGTACTGGCTGATGGTGGTGTGCATGCAGGTGTGACTGGAGACGTCACAGGGAGGGAGGAGGGAGATGAGGAGGTGGGGGACACAGAGGTGGTAGTGACTGTTGGCATGTCTGCATCTGGATGTTGCTTGGGTGAATGCCTGCGGGATCTGTGGTGCTTATGTCTGGATGAGCTGCCCTTGGGTGTAGAGGTGTGTGCAGGCTGGTCTGATGGTGTGGATGGGATAGGCAGAGGAACAGGAGACTGGGACTGGGTGGAGGGAGTCAGAAGTGGGAGGCTGGAGACAGGGACAATGGCTGCCGTCAGTGCTGAGGCCAGAGCGTTGAACGATCCCTGATGGGCAGCCTGACCCGAATGAATGCCCTCCAGGTATGCATTGCTCCGATGCACCTCCCTTTCTACACCCTGGGTGGCATTCAAAAGGGTAGACTGCCCAACAATGAGTGTCCTGAGGAGGTCAATGACCTCCTCACTGAGGGCAGCAGGGGTAACTGGGGCAGGGCCTGAGGTGCCTGGGGCGAAGGAGATGCCCGCCTTCCTGGGCGAGCG
The DNA here is from genome assembly GCF_031143425.1 of Pleurodeles waltl. Classification (NCBI taxonomy): domain Eukaryota; kingdom Metazoa; phylum Chordata; class Amphibia; order Caudata; family Salamandridae; genus Pleurodeles; species Pleurodeles waltl. The sequence goes on along the minus strand of NC_090444.1, from coordinate 1,445,460,594 downwards.
GGCACAGAGCGAAGGCTGAGGGGCTGCTGGGAGGGCGGGCTGGTGCGCTGGGTGGCGGCTGTACCTGTTGTGGCGGTGGGCACGGATGTTGCCGCCACCGCTAGGGAGCTCCCTTCCGAGGACGTGTCGGTGTCACTGACGTCTCCACGGGTCCCCGTTGTGGAGCTCCACTCGCCCTCCATCTCACTGGTGTACTCGGAGTCTGTTGTATGGCCCTCCGGGGCCATGTGAGATGCAGCTCCCTCGTGCGCCGATGCCACTTCTCCTCCGCCTGATGATGCTAATGCACACATGAACAGGAAGACAAAGAAAATGGGGGGGGGGAGAAATGAAGACAGGTTGAGTGCATGCATTGGCAACACCGTTGTCGGAGAGGACAGACACAGAAGCCCCCTGACCTAGGCCGCGCAATCGGGGTACACTACTCAGTTATTGTGACTAGGCCTACAGGTCTATGGACGACAAATGCACACATGGGTGAGGCCGGACCATGGATAGCTGTACTTGGCACCCTACAGAGGTGGGGGGCGGGGGCACAGGGCCGTGTCTAATGGAGGGGCCTAGCCTACAGAATGCGCCCTGGCCTGGAGATAGCCACAGCCCTCCTCCCCCACCCAGACACCTTCACTGCGCGCAAAGATAGCAGATTGTGCTGATACTCACCCCTTTGTGTCTGCTGTGATGTCCTCACGCAGCCATCCAAATCGGGGTAGGCCACCGCCAGGATCCGAGACATCAGGGGGGTCAATTGGCGGCTGGCACCCCTCCTACGTTGGGAGGCCATCCCCAGCAGAGACTCGGCGGTCTTTCTGGTCCCGCGGCGGATGTCCTCCCACCTCTTTCGGCAGTGGGTGCCCCGTCTGTTGTGGACCCCCAGGGCCCGGACGTCCTTGGCGATGGCACGCCAAATGTCGATCTTCTGATGGGCGCTGACCTATGTGACATGTACAGGGTGGTAAAGGAAATTGCATCAGTTTTCTGCCTGGTCAATGTGAGTGCCCCCCCCCCAACCTTGCCATGTGGCACATGCTCTCATCTTTCGTGCGTTGCACTCCTCATTCGCTCCCCTCCCTACCATCTTACATACACCCCACTCAACACAGGCATAGCCCGTTCAACGTGAACCCTGTGTACTAACCTGTTGGTCTGGAGGACAGTAGAGTAGCGCATACTGGGGGAGGACCCCATCAACAAGTCTCTCCAATTCTTCGGAAGTGAAGGCAGGGGCCCTTTCCCCAGTCGCAGCAGCCATTGTATCTCCCAGACCGAGGTCACAGCAGCACTTGCAGTATTGGTCCTCTCCTGTGGATGATCAGGTCTCGAGTGATTAATCAGATAGAAAATGGCGGTCACGTCCGTGGCAGTGTGTACCGCGGCGGTGCATACCGCGACCGCCGGCACACATCGTCATTGGCTCCTGAGACCCATAGGGTTCAATGTTAACCAATGCTGCTTTGCGCCGCGGTCTTCGACCGCCTACCGCCACGGTGTGCCACGCCAGCGCAGTGACCTCACATCCCACTGTCACACTTCACAGGTCAGGCAGCCGCCATTTCAAGGGCCCACATGGCATGATTTCTACTGCGTCACACAGGCCTAGGCCTTGCATTGCCACTCCTACAAGCCTTTCAATGCATAGCGATTCGTGTACTGTGCAAGCTGTGTGAACGAACCTGTGGGTTGCTTGACTCTGTGCTCCATGTTGTCCTTCCTAGGCACCGTCCGCTGGGACTTGCGAGGAGAAGGATGAATCCTCCCGTATACCGACCGCTGGTGGACCTGTCGACAATGGAAGAACGACATATCATACTTACATACAGGCTTGACAGAGCAACTATACATGAACTATGTGCCCAGCTGGAGCCAGACCTGATGTCCCCCATCCGCCAACCCACAGGGATTCCCCCTCTGGTGCAGGTTCTGTCAGTACTCCATTTTTTGGCAAGTGGGTCTTTTCAGACAACAGTGGCCATATCATCTGGGATGTCTCAGCCTATGTTTTCTAAGGTTTTGTCCAGAGTGTTGTCTGCCCTGATGAAATACATGCGGAGCTACATTATTTTCCCTGAGGTGGGCGAATTGGCTACAGTGAAGGGTGATTTCTATGCCCTTGGACATATCCCCAACATCATTGGTGCCATTGATGGGACCCATGTGGCTTTGGTTCCCCCCAAAGAAAGTGAGCAGGTGTACAGAATCAGAAAAAGTTATCATTCGATGAATGTCCAGGTGGTCTGTTTGGCTGACCAGTACATCTCCCATGTAAATGCCAAGTTCCCTGGGTCAGTGCATGACGCGTATGTCATGCGAAATAGCAGCATCCCTTATGTGATGGAACAGCTACAGAGACACCGTGTGTGGCTAATTGGTGACTCTGGTTACCCCAACCTGTCGTGGCTACTGACCCCAGTGAGGAATCCCCGGACCAGGGCAGAGGAACGGTACAATGAGGCCCATGGGTGAACTAGGAGGATCATAGAAAGGACCTTCGGGGTCCTGAAGGCCAGGTTTAGGTGCCTGCATATGAAAGGGGGATCCCTAATGTACTCACCAAAGAAGGTGTGCCAGATCATCGTGGCCTGCTGTATGCTTCACAATCTTGCTTTGCGACGCCAGGTGCCTTTTCTGCAGGAGGATGGTCCAGATGGTGGTGTTGTAGCAGCTGTGGAGCCTGTGGAGAGTGAAGAGGAGGAAGACGACGGGGACGACACGGACAACAGGGATACAGTCATACAACAATATTTTCAGTAGCACACAGGTAAGAATCAGCCACGCCATTTTACATTTACTTAAGTCCTCATGCGTCTCCACTGTCTGTGTTTCCCCCCAGTTCCTGTTAACTGATTTGTGACTTTCCCTTCCCTTTTAAGAGCTGTATGACCCACTGCCTGACTTCAGCTTTGTTTGCCCATGGACTAAAGCTTATTGAAATTGGTATGTAACTGGACATTATTGCACCGTTATGTGTAATACATTTGTTAAGAACACAAGCAGACTCCTGTTATTTTAAGTGCAATAAGTGATTTATTTTAAATGCTGCATATAGGTACATGATTGGGAAACGGTGATGGGTGGGGGTGGTGTAATGTCCATGGCAGAGTCCAGTTCTCAGTCGCACAGGTGCATTGTCCATATGCCTGGGGAAGGATGGAGCAGGGGCAGTTCAAGGTTGGGCAGGGTGACAATGTGGGACAGTGGGATGACATCAGGGGGTATCTTAGGCTGGCGGGGGTCTTGCAATCCTACTCTGTCTTCTTGTGAGATCTCAGATTCCGCTTGCGGGGTGGTTCTTCTTCTGCAGGAGGTGGGGTTCTGGTGGCCTGTCGTTGTGTGGGGGCCACCTGTCCAATAGCGCCGGCGGAGGTGGTAGGCTGTTCCTGGCCTGAGCTAGTGACAGGGGCCCTTTGGGGTGCCACATGGTCCCGCAATGTGGTGACGATATGGGTAAGGGCCACGACGATGGTCCCCATTGTGGAACCGATGTTCCTCAGTTCCTCCCTGAACCCCATGTACCGTTCCTCCTGCAGTTCCTGGATCTCCTGGAACCGGGCCAGTACCGTCGCCATCGTCTCCTGGGAGCGGTGGTATGCTCCCATGATGGAGGAGAGGGCCTCTTGGAGAGTCGGTTCCCCGGGCCTGTCCCCCCCCTGTCGCACAGCAGCCCTCCCAGTTCCCCTGTGTTCCTGGGCCTCTGTCCCCTGGACGGTATGCCCAGTACCACTGCCCCCAGGTCCCTGTTGTTGTTGGGGTGGTGGGTCAACCTGGGTGCCCTGTAGTGGTGGACACACCGCTGATTTACGTGTCCTGGAGACAGAGACATGGGCCCGCTGGGTGGGAGCTGTGCTGGTGTTCCCAGAGGGGGTTGGGTCTGGTGTAGCCTGTGGCTGTCTGTGGGGAACCGACTGTCCAGAGGTCCCCGATGGGCCGGGCTGGTCATCTGGCTCCAGGGAGACAGAGCTGCTGTCATCGCTGGGGGCCTCTTCTGGGGGTGGGATGGACATCTCTGGACCCTCCGTGGCGGTGTGGTGGCGTTCGGGTCCTGCAGGGGTATAAAGGTCTGGTTATTGCTTCTGTGTGTGGCATTTCGTGTGATGGGTGGGTGTCCGTGTACCCAAGTGCAGGCATTTCCTTGTGGGGGCTTTTGTGAGAGTGGCTTGTGGGGGTGATGTGTGTGTGCAGTGGGCATGCTTTGGTGATGGGTGTCCATGCTTTGTGGTCGCATGCAGGGCTTGGTGTTGGGATGGGTGGGTTGTGATGGTGAGCCTTTTGCTAGGTGTTGGTGTGATGGGGGTGGGGGTGAGGGTGGGGGTATGATTTGGCATGCAGGTGGGGTGGGGGTGGGAAGCAGTAGTGAAGATTTGACTTTCCAGAGTCCATTCCTCTGCCTACTCCTGCGAGGCCCTCAGGATGCAGGATGTGCAAGACTTCCTCCTCCCATGCGGTAAATTCGGGGAGAGTAGGTGGGGGTCCACCGCCAGTCTTCTGCACCGCAATGTTGTGGCTTGATACCATGGAACGCACCTTCCCCCGTAGGTCGTTCCATCTCTTCCTGATGTCCTCCCGATTGTGTGGATGCTGCCCCACCGCGTTAACCCTGTCCACTATCCTTTGCCATAGCTCCATCTTCCTGGCAATTACGGTGTGCTGCATCTGTGCCCCGAAGAGCTGGGGCTCTACACGGACTATTTCCTCCACCATGACCCTGAGTTCGGCGTCACTGAACCTGGGGTGTCTTTGGGGTGCCATGGGGTGGTGTGGTTGAGTTGTGGGGTGGCGTTTGTGGTGATGAGTGTGGTGCGTGTGGTGGTGTGTGGTGTTTGGTGCGTGGATTCTGTGTGGGTGATGGTGTTGTGTGCCTCTGTGTTGTGGGATTGTCTATTCTGTGCTCTCTCTCTAGCCTTCGTTAATAATTTCGGGTCGTAGGGGCTTGTGGGTGATGTGGGTGTGTGTTTTATATTGTGTTGGGTGTGTGGGAGTGGTGTTAGTATGTGTATCAGGTGTGTGTATTTCAAACTGACCAATGTGGCTGAGTTTTCTATGTGTGTGTGTATTTTGACCGCAGCGGTTTGTACCGCCAATGGAATACCGCGTTTGAAAGAGCGCCGCGTCGATTTGTGGGTCGGAATGGTATGGGCGTATTTCTGTTGGCGTGACGGTGGAGGTTTGGTCATCGCCATTTTTGCGCTGACCTTTGGTGTGGCGGACTTTTGTGGATGTCGGGTTTTTGGCGGTTTGCCAGTTGTGGGTCAGAATGACCGTGGCGGTTTGCCGCGGCGGTGTTATGGCGGTCTTCTGACCGGCGGTAAGCGCCTTTTACCGCCGAGGTCAGAATGACCCCCTTAGTATTAAATTCAAAGCTTTTATTTTTGAAGATACAAAATCAAAAGCCTTGCAGAGTCTGCCGTGTGTGTTGCGTGTCTCTCCACCGACTCCGATCCCAACCACCAACTTCCAATCTCCCATGGAATCCGAACAGAGACTCGCAACAGCATGCATGAGTACAATAGTTCCATACTAAACTTAAATAACAACATAACATATGTCCAGCCTCGAACAACCCGGTGCTGATGACTAGGAGCAGTCTCACAAGGTGACTCTACATTGTGTACTGCTGTTTTGCCATCTTACAGTACTGTAAGCACCAGTGGTGGAATCCACGTTTGTATCACTGGCCTTTAGTGACAGGATACGTGCACCTCTTTATGTATTTCTAGGAGCAACTCTATGGACACCTGCTTTCGAGGAGCACATCTTCGCCTGTGATGTAAATGCTACAGAATTTAAGTTGCTACGCATGATTTGCCAACAGTGTTCTTGGAAGGATTTTTATCAAGTAGGAGTTGCATTTCCTGAAGCTTAAAGTGAACCAGCAAATATTGCTTCGTGACTTGGAACTCACCATAAAATATCATAAGGAGATGAGGTACCTAGCATGTTGCCTGAAGAATGGCTTAAGAGGCAATGGGGGTTATTCTAACTTTGGAGGAGGTGTTAATCCGTCCCAAAAGTGACGGAAAAGTGACGGATTTACCACCAGCCGTATTACGAGTCCATTATATCCTATGGAACTCGTAATACGGCTGGTGGTATATCCGTCACTTTTGAGAGCCAGATGTTCAAATGTTCAGTCTTTCACTGCAGCATTACAAAATAAACAATAAAATTACATTGAAAAGACTTCTACTGGTAACATAGCTTTTAACAATTCAAATATTTCTGGTGATGCCGAAATTACAAGATGTAATGTTGATTTAATGTTCGTTTACTCCCAATTGCACAATTAAAGGCTCCTCCTGATTTCCAGAATGTTCATGGATTCATCAAAGTATACAGGGATACAGAGGAGTACAGAGGAGCTTAAAAAATGCCCCAAACCTAAGCATTTTTCCACATGAACCTGGGAAGGACGTCTCAATTAAACAAACAGAGGGGCAGATTTAAGAATAGTGGTGCTGCACCTAGTGCAGCGCCACTTTCCTTGCGATCCTCACCATCCGCTTACCCCCACCAGGTGTGTACCGTATTTAAAATACAGCACACCATGGCGCAGGGTAGGGGGCAATAGTGTCATTTTTTAAATGCTGTTGATGTACTCTGCAGGAGTAGCGCCATTTTGGCGCTACACCTGCAAGGTACATATGGGCCCATTATATATAATGGAATCCCCCCTTTTCACTTCTCTGAGCAGGCGTTAAAAGTGCAGAGAAAAATTATGCAAGGAAATCTCCTAGATGTGCTTGTGCCCTTTTTTCGCTCCCCCCCAAATAGGGAAATGCCCCCCTTGCATACATTATGCTTTGCACAGGCATAATGTGGCGCAAGGGTTTACAATGTGGCACAATGCATGCAATGCGTCACTTTGTAAATATGGCATGGGGAAAATGCTACTTTAGCGCCACCTTAGAATACAAAAAATAATGCTATGGTGCTGCTAAGGTGGCGATAGGAGCTCTTAAATCTGCCCCAGAGTATGGTGGCGTGCTCACTTTTCATTGTTAGGTGCATTTATGAGGGAAGGTGAGAGAGTGCTTTTCTCATCGTCATTCAACTGTTAAAGCAAGCAAAAGGTGATAGACATAAAAAGACTGAGCACATAAGATCAGAGAGAGGATAGGGAAGCCACAGTGTAGACTGGAGAGTGACAAAGAGCAGCCAATGCAGAGTGAAATAAACAAAAATGGAAGAAGGGGGATGCAGGATTAGGAGAAAAATCAAGAGATACACATAAAAGTGAAAGTGAGAATAGGAGGCACAAAGTGAGACAATAAAGGGAGGGGCGTAAGGGGGAGAATAGGAGAGATGGAGAAAAACATATAGGGAAAAAGAGAAAGAGAGTTTAAAGGTAGAGAGTGGTAGTAGCAAAACTAGATGACATTCAAAATGTAAGGGCCTTCCTTTGATGTTATTTACATATGCAAATCAGAAGGTTCCTACTTTCATTAAATTAGGAGTAGTAACAAATGTAGCTGCTTGCCAGAGCTTATTCAATAAGCACATAAGACATGGGTCATTTACACTTTAGATCAGTTCACATTGCAGTAATTGTGAGTTGTCATTGTCATTCATTATGTATGGTGTGTTGACCTTTCACTGTTCACTTTATGAAATGCATATAAGTTTGGCAAAGATGGAGGAGTACAGTAGTCACTCCCCAGATATGCCTCTCAGTGTCAATTACTTCACAGCCTCCTGGCCTCAATACAGTCATCCATGGAAAAATTTGAGATTGCCAGAGGAGGTGAGGCTGGAGATACTGTCATGAATGGAGCCATTTTTACTGGAATGGTGGTGCAGGGGAGTGAAGCAAGTTACCAAGCTGCACTGCCATGCGTCCCAGGGAAATGCACTGCATTCCTGTCATTTCCCCAGCACTGGTGCTGTTTAGGCATGGTGCAAGGGTGCCTGTTTCGCATGCAAGATTTTTTTTTGTTGAGGAAGTGATACCTTCCTGCTCAGAAGCAATCCCTGGAGGAGACATAAAAAAGGAAAAAACAAGGAGAAATAAAGATATTTCTTGCCATTACACCTCCCCTGAAGAGGCATAAGATTGTGAAGCATTCTCTAGTTTACAAGTCCTAGTCGATCTGGGATTGCGTCAAAATCCATGGGAGTTGCAGGGGAAGGCCCACCGCAACACCCATGAAACTCATCTATAGTGCAGAGTAAGGCAATGCAAAGACTTGAGCTGTATTGCCCTACTCCAAATATTTGAGGCCATAAAAAGCCATGCAAAGTGGCTTTGGGTGGCCTCGTAGATATGGTTCTGCAGTCTGAACCACCAAAGCACCAGACAGTGCACAGGGCTCATAAATATGCCCTATAGTATGCTGTAGGGACTCTGCAGTTACAACAACTTGCCCTCTGCTATCACTAACCAAAGACATTACTTGGGTCAAAGTAAGAAAGATAACATTGCTAGTAAAAGTCTGTTCTTTTCATTTTAGGAATAAAACACATTGCATTTCTTTTAAACTCCAGAAAACGTAACTCAGTAAGAGTTGACCTTTATCCACATTCCAGTCCTCATAGGTGCCGTCTACAAAATGGTGGGATGAAAATTACTGGACGTCGCTTAACAAAGCAAAAACATCAAAGAGCAGAGACCAGAAACCATGAAACTCGCAAATGACCAGACCTTCTCTACTTCACCCTTATTTCGCAGTGACAGGGCATGACATACCCAGACATGTCCAGAAGTGCAACCAATTCACACTTGGTGAAAGCCAAAGATACCTGCCCACCACTCCTAAGATATTGCATGTTCATCTCCTTCAAGGTCCTAAAAAAGACTGCTTGTCTTGCCACCTATCTGAAAGCATTTGCAAACTTACTTGCACCACCAAAATAAATTCCATTCAGTCCAAGAGTCACTCTCAACTATGTCCCTCCCTCCCTTCAAATGTACATATTTTAAAATTTTGATGAAGCCAAAGTGCTTCAACTTGTTGTGCAATGACGTTTCAATATTCAATGACTGATAGAAGTAAAGAAACATGCAGAATTAACATCCAAAGGATTAGAAGTATGTGCAATTTTGTTGAAAAAAATGTGGACTATAGATCAAGTATTATTCTATAAGACACATTTATATGACCTTACTGATTGACTCAGTGAGTGGGACCAGGGTCCTCTCAATAGTGTGTGAAATAATGATCTCTTCAGTTAATTTCTTTTGAGCTGCAAGATTGAGGAATATCAGGTGTAATTTCAACTGTAATTTGTGTTTGAGTGTTTTCCGATATATACGTAGAATTACATTCCACTCAATCCAATTAAAGATAGATTGTGTTGTACCATAGGCTACAAGTAGGTTAGATTGATGCCAGAGAAGTAGAGAGTGTATATGATCCACTTAATATCTGAGCTGTAAGTAGACAGTTGATAGCATTTGTTTTGTTTTCTTACTGGGTAAATTGTGTGGATGATAAATGCAAGAGTGTGTCGTCTTTTTCCTGAATTTCAAACTATGTTTTCCCCAGGTGAGTATGCTAGTGCATCCCCTCTGAAACATATGCTGGTCATTGACTAGAGAGGTAATGAGATAGTTGTTGCTCGGTCAACTCAGGGATCCATTGATAATACTCTTGTTTTACTTGATTCCTAAACTGGGAAGCTGAGAGGGATCCAGCCATTATCATTCTTAGTTCAGTAAAGCCTTTAGATTAGGCAATCTGTCAATACAACCAAAAGCAGCAAATCAACACAATGCTATACAGGTACACAGTCAATAGGGCAGCCATGAAGATCATCACAAAAACAGAGCTGTCTGCCTTAATCTCCTACATCTTTTGTCACCTCCCCCAAGAAGTGTTCAAAGGTTATTTCAGCCTCAACCTTTGTCCTCATGTTCCCTCTTACCTGGTCACATCTGGATGTTCTTTGAGTGCAAATGTATCATATCCATCATGTGGCCTCACAACCCTCAACCTTGTTTTCATTTGTTGTGCCTTTGGAGAAGCTCTTGCTGCATCACTAAAATGAGCAATTGGAGATTGTTGGGAGCCCAGACTCATGGTTCCAGCAGCGCCTTTCACAGGAGGGACAGGGCCTCAAGTTGACACGCAACTTAGCGCCATCAACAGTCCTGAAGGACTGGAGTGACTTGAGATTGCTAGGGCCTAGCAGCCCCTTCCACATGAGGAGCCTGGCAACAAGTGGACATCAGCAGGAAAGGCCCATGTAATAGTAAGTCACTCTCGGGCTGGTAGTTGCTCCAGAAATTACTTCTGTGCCTAAAACCAATTTAGTGTCCCCTAATAGTAACACTCGAACATAGGCATCAGAGGATGCTTAAAGCTCCTTGTAGAAAACATTGGTCAGGGCATGGAGTTTCTAGGGCCCCAGGGGTTGGTCCGTTGTACGTACCTTAGAAAGAGTGTTGGTCATAGATGTACAGACACGAGGGAGGAAAATACTCTACTCAGCCAGTCTCTTGAGGAGGAAGAGTGGGGCTTGGCAAAACCTGCAATGAATACTACAACTTTGTACTTACCATCAGCAGCAACGCTTTTCTGTCGGTGCTAGCAAACCTGCACTGCTTTGTACTAAAGGGACTGAAAGTTACTCATAGTTTTAAGAATAAGATTTCTCACTGTCTGCACAAGCAAATGACCATCCACTCTTTCATCAAACTGATATAGTTAGAAGAGTTTCATGGATGGCTACGGAAGTAAAAACTGTTAATAGTGTTTGTGTGATGGTTAATGTTAACAATGGCCATGTAGTTGGTTCCCTACTTAAGGATTTATTTCACCTCAAAAAAAGGACTCAATTAATGTGGCCTTATCTTTGGAATTATTTTAAAGGATGCTAGCTATGGTCCCCTAGGTAGAGAGATTGGAATTTGGTGAGAATGTAATTGGAAGAGTTGATGGAAGGAAAGAAGGTTGCCTTCCCATCATTAACATATTTGAGGCCCTGAGTATTGTGGACACTCTAGACTGACCACAAATGCCATTGTACTTCCATTGTCATGAACCCTATTGTTTCTATACCCACCACAGGGGTCAAATTACAGTATTAAGTTGGAAGATAGCTGGGTTAGCAAGTAAAATGGAGGATGGACAATGGTGTAGTTTTTTCAAAGAGATTCATGTAGTCAGCCTCAAGGAAACATGGAATGCTGGCTGTAAATTTGCGTGGATAGGTTTCTTTCCTTCCATGTCCCAGCAACTCCAGTAATGCATGGAATGGCAACTAAATTGCCACACCAAGGTTGTGGAGACTCATTCTAGGAATTTAGCAGCAGTTCTGCTTAGATTCAAGTTGATGGACAGAGTGCTTATCTTAAAGATGTATAACTCTAATTTTACTCAAGCTAAGGATGTTAATGTCATGGCTCTCAATAGGTTTTGCACTTCCCAAGCATTGTAAGAGTATGAAAATGCTGTTAAGTCCATAAAAAAGAGCTGTGGTGCAGTGTGGTTAAGTAAGATCTACTACCCTAGAGCATATTTTGGTGTTCAGGAGAAACACCACATAAAGTTAGTTGCAGATACCGCAGCCCTCAAAGAAATTTGTCAAAAAACAAGTCCTTCAATTAAGTTCAGTGATAGTAGGTTCGTTTAATCGAAGACATATACATATGTCCATCAAAGAATCATCCTCCATAACCACAGCTATCTTGTTCAGTTGGAAGAACATCATTGTGAAGGCAAGCCAACACGTGTCTCGTCACAAAGTGACTTTTTTCAAAGCTGCAAAATATATATGACTATTTTGGCAGTTGTTCCTTGTCCTGAATAATTTAAGGATGATAACATGGTCATTAGAGGGTCCGGGTCAAATTAGTGAGAATTGCGTACCACATAGAACAAAGGTTTTGAGGTGTGTTGCCCATTGTGCCAGTAAGAGAAAAGATAAATGGTGTAAAAAGGAACATAAAAAATACACCTATTATATAAGTAGGTAGCTCCAAATACCCTATACCAACGTGACCTGGGTGTCATTATTGTGACATAATAGCATTAGACATGCACTATATACAGTATTTTGTTGGTGCCCCATCACCATCATTCATGCTAATCATGTGCTACACACATCCAGGTGCAACATAGGAATTGTGAGAAGATTGCCAGAGAAAGGGAGAAGGCATACCTTATAGAAGTAAGCACAGTCTGAGAGGTACCAGATGTGCATCCAAGATAGGTATATGATGTCTGAAGATTGCATTAGGAGACTTATTCATAGTAGTGTGAAGAAAGAATCGAAGTAATATGAGACCATGTTAAGTCTCCTGCCTGTGTGAGAGACGACATGGTATGTGAAAAATTTAAGATTTAAAAAAACCTCACGGTGCAAGGTCAGAGCAAAGAATGTTGATAAAGGCGACCAAGGTGGGATCCTAGTGCCAGGCATTGAAATGCAATGGTGGAAGTCTAATAGTGAGCGTTACTGGTAATAATAATGAAACGCTAAAGATTGGAACCCAAAAAGACCAAAAGTTTTACACCAGGTCAACAGAAAATTGAAAATTTATAAGACCGGGCTTCAAGGAAGCCACACTAATTTCCCACCCTGCAGAAGCTTAATATACCTCTATGTATTAATGCCACCAAACACCTGGCGGCAGACTCATGTCTGCCTCAAACCCAAATAAACAATGACAGTGCCTGTGAAGAATGTTCAGATGTTACAGAAAAGGATCTACATCATCCGAAAAGCAACATCAACTTGTCATGCTTAAACAGAAATATATTACCACGAGTATGCTACTGTATAAGGGACAGTAGGTAGCATAATGTAGGCCACCACTGTGCATCATGGTCCTCTGTAGCAGCATCTTCCTACTGACCTCTCATCCCACATCCAGATATCACTTAAGAGTTATTATTTACATTTACCTAAACCAATTTACCTACCCATCTACTCTTAGCCACCAAAGCACTCATCTATTTGCTTTTGCGTCCGCCCATCCATTTTTTTCAGTCGTTCCACTGATGAATGCATATGCATCATTCACCCTCGCCTTTCATTTATCATCCATATTCACACAGGCCTTGGTCATGACAAGTGACTATTTGAGGATTCTTACCAGGGTGCATTCTCGGAACTGCAGTCCCAACATCCAAGGAGCAATTCAGACCTTCTGGATCCTTGGATCAAGTTTGTGGACACTTCAAGGGCCCAAAAAGGACCTCTGGTAGAAGATACCGGAGGTTGGAGCAACTGTTGTAAAAAGCTCCACAAGTTGAAGAGGTGCATTGTGGGAGTTGTAGTCCCAGACCCTAAGAGGCAAACCAGAGCCTATGAACCCTTTCTCTAATGCTGTGGACCACTTTCCTGAATCACGAAACACTTCTGAAAGTAAGTGTAAAAATGTTACATTGTGGGTGGACTGAACTCTGGACTTTGTCCCTGTCCAGTGCAACCTTTTTTAACCCTTTGACCGCTATTTGCTTCTAAAAGCTAGTTTTAATTTTAGTCTTTAGTAATTCATATGTCTGGTTCCCTACATTTGATTTTTGTCATTTTGGTGTCATTTAAAAGATAAAAATATCTCCTATTTTTATAAATTGGTGTTGGATTTTTATGGTGTGTTGTATTGTACTTATTTACTGTTTGTTTGTCTCCTAAATTAAGCCTAACTGCTTGTGGGACAAGCTACTAAGGTTTGAGCAAGGATAATTTATTGAGACGTTGACTGGACCTAGTGGGTGACTGTAGCCTGTTGCTAAGTGTACCTACCTGCCCTTACCAATAACCCACTTTCCAACATGTGGTGATATCAATGCTCCTCAATCCCTCTTTGGACAACTCAAGTAAATGGAGTAGCAACCCAATATTTAACTTTCTGATGCTATCCCTCACAAAATCCAATAAGGGACTCTCTGGACTAGAAGGGAAATTTACCTGCTATTAAAGGAGGAACAGCAGCATATATTTTTTATGTGACTTTGCATATCCACTGTTAACCAATCAATGTCATTTTATGCAAACTGGAATCAAGATTATGAAATTATGTACGGGTGCAAAGTCTTGTATGATCGTAAACCTGCTTGATTGACCTTTCTGGGATAAATAACCAGGGAGAAACAAATTTGAGAAGATGTGCATTTTACCAGTCATTATTAGTGAATAGAGATACAATTGCCTATGTGGGATGGCTACATTTATCTTTGATGTTGAAGACGTAACTAGGGCTAGGGTCTAGATGATCCTGTTGGATGCTGAAAATGTGTTCAACTGGGAATTCAGGCTCTCCCTGTGTCTTACGTTTACTGAGATATAGTGTGGTCTTCACTGTGTGAATTCAATCCGATTTCTCTATGTAAATCCAGTGGCAAAAGTGGGTAAGTATGGGTGTATGCCCGCAGAAAATTAGACTATCTTGCAGAACAAAGAGGAGCGTCCTCAATTGCTTCATTGCTGATGAATCTGTGATGGTACTAGGAGAGATAAAAGAACAAATCCTCTTGTAGCTTTGGTTGATAGTGAAAATATAATGCTGCACATGTGGATTATACTGTTATAATTACCTTTGAGACTCCCACCACTTTCAAAGCAATTGAAGCTGAAGCATGGTCTTGGGAAATTATCTGAATGTTTCTTAAATATCTCTAAAACCTACATTTTGAATCAAATGGAATTTGAGTATGATAGATGAAAAATATATGCAATTTCTGTTTATTTGGGTGTTAACATCTCTCCCATTATTGGCAATCTGATCTTAAATTCAAAACACTTTTACAAGAATCTATCACTACCATGCATGAGTGGTGTAAGTTTTCTATTGCACTGAATAGGTGTCATCATGTCATCAGAATGGGCCTTCTGGCCAAAGTCCTTTATCTTTTTGGAGCTCTATCCATAATTTCTCTGCTGGTATTTCTTTTTTGATGAGTTGAATAAACATTTAGTATTAGGTTTTGCTGGCTTATAGATCTTCTCAAATCTGTGGTTCCGGGTAATAAATTGGAAGCTATAGGGCCTTTCTGATGGTTAATAGGAATTTTCTTTCTTTTCTGGACCATTGTACTTCAAAAAAGAAAATGTATTTCCTTACTCTTCCTTACACGTTCTAGTCTTTGAATGTTTGGGAAGCCTCACAGCTAATATGATTTTTTAACACTTACATCTCAGGGATTTTTGAACCATTGAAGAGTGGATGGAAGTTTGGAGGCATCTGAATTTGGATTATATCCCCTTTTTTGATTGTATGATTGGAAAAAGGCAACAATTAAACTTTTATAACATTCTTGTCAGAGATCACGATAATTAGTGGATTTAAAATCTAGATGAAAAGATTTTCGTTGAGGACTTGGAGGGTAGCATTGCTAGAGGATACAGTTTAATCAATACAGAACATCTTAAGCGTTGACACTGCAAATGTATTCCTTACCAGCTAACACATTTGATGAATGGGGATATAAGTCACACTCTTGTTTGTGATGCAATAGTGCTAACACAGATTTAGCAATCTACTGTGTTTATTGGAGGTTTTCAAGGAAATTATCTAAACTGATAATAGTCAACCTCTAATAGATTAGTTTTTTGAATTAGAGTAGCAATGTACTAATTTATGTATTATTAAAGGTAATTTATTCAAGTTGCTTCAAATAGCAAGGAACAACAACGGCACAATCCACAAAAAGAAAAATGAAAACCAACATAGATACAACAAGATTTAAAACACTATGGTGGTCATACTAACCCTGGCGGTAAAAACCGCCAGGGCGAATGACCGCGGTAGCACTGCCAACAGGCTGGCGGTGCACCGCTGGGCATTCTGACCGCAGCGGTTCAGCCGTGGCCAGAAACGGAAAGTCGGCGGTGTACCGCCGACTTTCCGCTGCCCTTGAGAATCCTCCATGGCGGCGGAGCGCGCTCCGCCTCCATGGGGATTCTGACACCCCCTACCGCCATCCTGTTCCTGGCGGGTCTCCCGCCAGGAACAGGATGGCGGTAGGGGGTGCCGCGGGGCCCCTGGGGGCCCCTGCAGTGCCCATGCCAATGGCATGGGCACTGCAGGGGCCCCCGTAAGAGGGCCCCAAAAAGAATTTCAGTGTCTGCCTAGCAGACACTGAAATTCGCGACGGGTGCTACTGCACCCGTCGCACTTCAGCAACTCCGCCGGCTCCATTCGGAGCCGGCTTCATCGTTGCTGGGTCTTTCCCGCTGTGCTGGTGGGCGTTCTTTTGGCGGTCGCCCACCAGCACAGCGGGAAAGCCAGAATGGCCGCCGCGGTCTTGTGACCGCGGTGCGGTCATTTGGCGGTAACCGCATGGCGGGCGGCGACCGCCGCCCGCCGCGGTTAGAATCACCGCCTATATTATGTAAAACAAATTTCTTCCAGTGGTTTCCAAGAGACAGAAGAAGTAGGAGCAGAATCCACTGAAATCAGGAAATTATTCCAGAGATGATGAGCAAACAGTGCGAAAGAACAAAAGCTGGTAGGGGCACACATAGGTCAGGACACAAAGCAAAGACATTGGAAACTAGAGTGAGGAAAGCTAATGGGTTGTGTAGAAAGATTAAAGAAAACAGGAAATGTGGAACACTATAATGTACAATCTGAACAAAGATGTAAGTGGTAGCCAATGAAGCTGAGCATGCAGGGGCAATATTTGAGTATAATAGTCAAGCATAAATAACTGAAGATAGAGAAGTTTTTTTCTTAAAACATGTTAATGATGTTTTGATGTTTAGAACGTTTTTAAGGTTTTCAAAGTAAACAGGGCCCAAATTGGAATACAAACAATTAAGAATAGCAAATATATTGAAGTGAAACAATATCCCATGTTCTACCTTCCAGCAAATTTACCTGGACAATTTTACCATTCAACTTTGCTAAAGGAAAAATCACTTGTGGAAGCACCCTCCCAAGCAAATGTTTTGTATGTAACCTTTTTTATATGATGGGGAATCTGCTCACATTGTTACTACAACGTCTACCTTTGATACACACCACTTGGTCAGAGTTGAAGAAGTATGGCTTTGTAACTAACATTAATTTTGCTAAGATTTTTGTGAATACTTTTATATCAATCCACCTGTAGGTTGCATAGTCTTCTGAATCTTTTCTTGCTTTGTAATGAGTGATCTGGAACTTTCTTTGGTTGTGCTTTGTAAGCCAGCATACCAATCAACAGAAAGGAAAAGTGAGACTTAGGGACATCTTTATCAGAGGATTTTCATCACCCTTGTGCCTCACAAGGAAGTGCAAGTGTGACTCAAAACATAAGTGAGATTTATCAATCCATAAAAGGTCACCTTCTATGGCCCTGAATGATTTGATAAATCTGGAGTAACTCAAGGCAGTGCAAATCGCTACCTTGCGCTATTCTGGCCCAGAGAGGCATTCCATGGGTGGAGCCTGGGTGTTCACATGCATCCATCAATGGATTCCTAGATTTACCAACACTGGTAAACCTGGGAATGTGTCAAAATGCTGCTCCTTTATAGGGGAGGCACAATGAGGGGAAATATCTTTATTTTCCCTAGTTGTTGCCTCTTTCAAAGTGTTCTGCAAATGCAGCACACTTTGAAAGATGAAAATGCCTCTGGGGATTGTTTTTGTGGAGTAAGGTGGCCCTTCCTGCCCAAAAAGAATCCTGCTTGCAAGGCAGTCTCCCTTGTACCATTGTGCAATGGTGCCTCCGTGGACACAAGACAGTAAATGGTGCGCTAGCACAAGAAAAGGACAGGAATGGGCTGCATGATATTAAATACAGGACATTCTTGCCCTTTCCCTTTCATGCAGCGCAGCACAGTGGTTTGCAGCACTGTACTGTCTGAAATAATGATAAATCTGCTCCCATGTGTTTTCTGAAGGAATTAATATTTTATAGAATATGACCGGGAACCCTTCGGGTCCTGGTGACTTGTTAATAGGCGTTTCTTTTGGCACCCTCCAGACCTCTGGTCTGTCTGTAGGTTGCTAAATGTCTTCATGCCTGTCTTGTGGTATTTTAGGGATCTCACAATTTTTCACAAAACCCTCTTTGACTGTCCAACTCCGGGTCTTAGTTGCATAGTTTTAAGCAGAAGGATCTGCTAGTTTCTTGTTTTTAATTCTTTTCTGTGCATCTATTTGCCCTCTGTTGTCTTAATTCTCGATAAGTATCTCTTGTATTTTGGAACGCTAGACCATGGGCTAGTCGGGTTCATATTTTGTTGTTTATTTCATAAAAGGTATACAGAATTATTACTTGTAGTAGGACATTTCTGCCCTATTTGTTTTAAGTACTGTTAATTGTCCTACAGTAAATGCTAACTTTAGGCGGTGGCCTACAAAGTGTTGGAATTGATCTCATTTTTCAAGTGCTTTTATTTCTTTTGTTAATCTATCGTCTTCTAGAATTTTTTCCTTCTTCTGACTGCAATCATTGCTATTATGTCCCTTATTATGGTGTTTTTAAAAGCAATATGAACCTATTGCATCCATTAACCATCCCTTTTAGTAGCACTACTGCTGCATGCCTGTCCTCTCTCGCCATGGCATGTCATATATCTAAGTCACTTAGGCTCTGGGATTTATTGAAAAGGGTCCTCGAATACACTATTATCGGTATTGAATGGTAGCGAAGCAGCAGAATATTCATATTCATCGTTCGGGTTGTAGAATGCAGTTCCTTTTACATGCTTATCTTTTCCCTTAAACGGTCATGCCCGCTTATGAACACTGCGCCAAATCCTAATATCAAAGAAGTGCAAAACGTCTAAATATCTGAATGGAAATTCCGTTTCTGTGATCGATATTTACAGGGGTGGAACTACTTCTCACCTGCTCGCCATCTTGGATCCATTAAAATAGACCCTTTCTCATTTTAGTTATGCGTATATGAAGGTGACTAGCATTAAAACAGGACTATTTAATTTTGTGTGCAGGGAATTGTAGGATTTTATTTTACGCACTTTTCGTGGTTTGTAAGTTTATAAGGGCAACATATAATAGACAAGTGAATTTTCATTAATCAGCCCTGTGTCTCTCGTTATTTGAGCTTTTTCGTCCTCTCTGCATAGTTTGGCTATTGTTGCCACTCCTGCTGTTCGGAAGGGACTGAGGCCCAAAAGTGAGACCTTTTATAATTTTGAATTATCCGCTCATCTCAAAGGGAAATAAAACATGGGGAACATACAAATGTGCTTACTTAAACACGTCCTTGTTGATCCCCCTTCTGCGATAAAAGGACTGAATTTTACAAAAATAGTGGGCGAGATACTAAAACCAAAGAATGCTCATCAGGTTTGAAACTGTCCGCTATCTGTATCTTCAGAACCTTTCCTAAAAGAATCTGAAGCACGGACTATTTCATTCTTATAATTTTCAAGTATTACCGGAGGAAATTATGTGTCGATTGTGTTTCCAAAACTGGATGGAGATTTTGTTTCCACTTTCCCTTTCTAGATTTAAATAATAACACTTCGTTTGTCTGATGATTGTCTTGAATAGTCATAATTATTCCTGTAATGCCCATTAGAAATGTGCAAGCTGGGATGATTTTAATGAAGGAACCACGTATTAAGACAAGTAAGAGAAGACCTATATTATGTAAGAAAAGGTTGTTTTTAACCATTTGTTTTGAAAGAAGTTCCTTCCCTTAACACCCACCTTTTCGTGAAGTCGATGCCTAGAAAGTGGCCACTGACATCCCTAATGCCGCTTCTATTCTAAGCAGCCAAAATAAAATGGTGGATGTGCAGGCAGAAGCTGTCTAGGGAGCAAAGATGATTGTATTTGTAGGGCATGTGCTCCACGTTCATTGCCAGTGAAGAAATCAGTTAGGAGACCTGCTTAGGCCAAAGCACGATTTTCACTGTCTCTGCAACTTCACCTGGTTTTAGAACAGTAGTTACAGATTGCATGTTGCCTGTTGTTGATACTGGCAATCAGAGCCTCAGGGGCTTTGCGATTTCGAGATTTGCAAAAGATAGGGAAATTAGGACTTTTGTAATAATCCAGCAACATTTTTCAAAAGCCCCCACAAAAATCTAACACATTCCTTTAATTGATCCTGCACTGTCAACAATAGGAGGACGGGCAGGAAGTTGGCTTGTCTTCCTTTCCCTTCTCCTGTGAAGTAGGTAAACGCCACCTAGAAGGGGAAAGCATGCACGCCCTCAATGAAAGGCTGTTGGAGCCCAGGACTCAGATGGCATCTTTTAGACCTGGTTTCCTTTGTCAGCCATTGCCCTGCATGCAACTTGTTTAACTCCCCGTCCTCACCTTCCCTCAGTACCACTTTGGCTTCCAACACCAACATTGACTGCAGGCACCAGTTTTCCATACCTGCTTATTGTTCGCCCTTTTCCACACCTGCCCTAACAGCATCCCTTTTTATGCAACCTCCTGTGTGTGCCCCCCCTTGCATCACGCAGCATATAGTGTGAAATATGAAATGATGGATGGAGCAGCTGCTGTAGCCACCCTTCATCCACCTGACACTTTAAAATAAGATGGGAGGAGGGGGAGCAGGGCTACTTTAATTCCCCCCTCCGGCACAGTGTACTTCACACTATAAAGAGAGATGTTAAGGTGGTGTCAGAAACATCACAACTTAAAAATTTAAATGTGCCCTCTCTGGCACCAGCCTAGACATGCTCTCCACTGCTGCAAGATACATCTAGTGACTGTAACAAAATTCCTGCATATGTTATTCTCTCAGCTATCCTCGATTTTGTATCAAGAAATTCTCAAGGCTCACATGAATTGGTACTTGACAAATTGTAATTGGACAGAGTAGTGCCCTTTTTCTGAGTTAAAATAGGGGCACTCCCCCTTCCCCAGCTCGAAGCCGTGATTACAATTTGTGATGGATGAGTGACTGTTTCCCCAGGTAAAACGAAAGATTCGGCCTCATAGACTGCACCAATATAAGCAGCCTACAATAAAGTCATCCCTATTTTGTAAATCAGCTAAATATTAATTATGGAAATTGATGGAACAGACCTTACTGTAGATGTCACAGAGGATTCTGAGAAATATTGTATTTTTGCTGGACATAAGGATTAATCAAACGACTGTTCTATAAAACGTCAAACAGGCTGAATTAAACAAATTTCAGATTTATGATAACATAAGAAAATAGATCCTCTCCTGAGGATAAAAACAACATGGACATCCCTTTACCTGACATTGAATGATGTAATAATAAAAGGTGAAGTAAATACATTTACAAGAATACGTTTTAAATTATGCAGCATTAGAATATGGGGGCACTGAATAGGCATATAATGGGGAAACAAAACAATATCTGCCTTATAGGTTGCTCATCTGATTTGGAGTGATATTAGTAATAACATGCAAGCAAAATCAGATGAGAACCATATTTTCAATTCCGTGCTGGATTCCGTTGATCTTTTGGTTAATAATCGATCACAAATTTTAGAAATGGATTATCCCATGAAAAACTCCCTAGATATTTAGCTGGTGTGATGACTTCACATTGCATTAAGCAACCTCATTAAGTTTCATCACACCTGAATTTGTTTCAAATGTAGCTATTTACCTTTTCTGAGGAGGATTAGCCCACTTCATTGCAGATGTGTAGCTGTGATTTCATCCTTCTATATTACATCTGAGCCACTTAATAACCGTATGAGGCACAGACTCTAAGTAACTCTCTTAATTCATTCAATGACCAAGGACACTGGTTTGTCTAAATTATCGCAAGAAGCATATAGGTAGAGTTGTGCATATGCTTCCAGGGCAGATGGCGTCTACCTCCAAAGGATGATCAGATGATGATCAATTCTGGGCTCTACAATAGCTTTGAATCTAAACTGTGGTCATCTACAAAATATACAATGATGTAGGTTTTTGAATACAGTGGCGCAGATAAAGCAGGTGTTGAAAAAAGCATAACATTGCACTTTTTTGTGTTAGTCACCAATTATTCCTCAAAGCTAAAGTGATCTAGGATATTATTTAGATATCTTCATTGAATAAACTAACGCCACACGTCATTTTGATACAAGAAAAAAGGTCAGAAAAGCCGTGTTTTTTTATGAGAAATGGTTGGTTACCTTTAAAGTCATTGCTTGAGGCATGGGAGGTTTTCCCAATATGCATCAAATTAATCCATTGCCATTAAAATTATTAACAGTATCAAAATGATGTATGATTTGTATATTTCACTTTCCAAAAAATTGTTATAACCCCTGTTTCTATCTAATATTTGTATCTCAAAGGATACAGATACTGTGTCGTTGTTTCTACCATTCCCATCTATCTGTTCTAAAATATTGCTAACAGTTTTGCATTTTTAAGAAGGATTTTGTCTCTGCAATTACATGTCAAATTGTATTGCATAGTCACCTCCTGTAGGGATCTGTAACAAATAAATAAGATCCGAAAATGACACTGAAACTGAAACTAGATGGGTAATACATATTTACCACGAGCAGCTTGGCAGGAATTCAACATACTAAAAAAAAAAAAATATCTTATTAAAGTCATATCAGACCTGAATCCAACAACTCACATAGCTGATCTACCCACCACATTTTTAGTACAGAAATTCAGTCACTACATCACGTTTCTATGAACCAATATAATAAATTCCTCACTAACTATTGAAATTGTCCCAGACTGCATAATGGTAGGGTTGTCAGGTGTTAGCCACGGCGCCTACATTGCCGATCGGGATAACATAGTCCTTTTGGACTACATATCCCATGACGCCTAGAGGGGAAGAGGTCACTTAAAAAGCAAGCACATACAGGAAGTAATGTGCGTTATTCGTTTCCTAGAAACCAGTCGGATGGACAACGAGGGCTCTTGCTGACGGCGTTTCCGAGGTTGAGTTGTTTGCTTAGGAGGTTTAATTCCTCCTCCGGTTTTCCGTGGAGCCTGGGACCTTCCCGAGTGTCGAGTTTTTTTCCCAGGGGAACCTGCCACGAAGGAGAGGTGGTAAGCGGTGAGACGATTTGGTGCCGGAATCCCTCGCCTTTCATTTTACAGTTCGACAAGGACACTGGTAACTTCTGAAGCACGGCGGTCTTTTGTTTGAGTTACCAATAAAGCACGAACGATTATCCTTGGGGCCAGAGAACATTATATGTTTGGCTACGACAGGGGGTTAATGTTTATTTTTGCGGGAATTGAACTGCCGGGACGATTTTTCTTTTCAATACGTAATGAAATAACACCGAGTTATTCCTACAAATTGCGTGACTATGACATGGGGCTTAGTGGATTAACTGAGTCATAGAAAGGACTACGAGATAGGTTCTTATCATCGTTAATTTTATTCCCTTTCTCTTCGTTTCTGTCTCCTCATTATTTCGTGACTATCTTGTATAAAAGTGGGTGTTGAGCAACCCATTAGAGATCATCGGTATTAATTGTTGGCTTGGGGCGTCCATCTATGATTCAGATGGAGCACAGATAGGTGTTGGATTAGTTCTGCCCTCATGAGTTATGGGCAGGTACGGTCGTTGGTACTTTAGCGAGACATTGCGAGAGTAGACAGGCAATGTGATATTAACACTGTGTATTTCTCTCTTTACAGATATCCCGTCCCTGCTGTTCCTTCCCCTTCCTTCCCTCACCCGATTACTCCAATGCACCGTGGTTTATATAGGTGACTTGGTGGTGTCAGGAGGCGGACCCTTATTTGCATCGCACCGAGTCTGAGGAGCATCTACAACGTGACAGAATAACGCACCCACGAATAACGCTCCTCCTGCTCGGTGTGATGCAAAGATGGCGTCTATGGATGATGTATTACAGGCGTTAGTAGTAGTGCAACAAGAGTTGGCTAATTCTAGGGTGGAGGCAGCAGCGTTAAAGGAAAAGGTAGAAAGGCTTACTAGGAATCCCTTCGATGCTTCAGCATCCACACCACAGGTAACCGTGAATGTCTCCCCTCCTATCCCTTTGGCCAGCCCAGAACGGTATTCAGGGGACCCCAGGAAAGTTCAGGCCTTTCTAACTCAGTTGTCTCTACAATTCTCTTGTAGACCCGCGTCTTTTCCCTCTAACCTTTCCAGGGTAATGTTCGCTATTTCTTATCTCTCGGGAGACGCAGCCAATTGGGCCGTACCATTAGTCAGGAACGATGACCCCTTGTTATCGGACTGGAATGCCTTTAGGACGGCTTTCGAGAGGGTGTTTGATCATAGAACAACCACTTTTAGTGCTGACAGGGAATTACTGGAGTTGAGACAGGGGAGGTCTGATCTGGTCTCTTATCTCACGACCTTTAATAGATTGGTGGCAGAATCAGGGTGGCCAGAGGAGAAGAGAATGTCTCTCTATTATCAAGGTTTACGAGACGACATGAAGGATATACTCGCTCAAATAGACCCACAGCCTTCCACTTGTACAGATCTTGTGAATCTTACCCTGAGACTGAATCACAGATTAGCAGAAAGAAGGGGAGAGCGTAGAGCGGGGGACAGGCGACCAGGCATTCCGGAAAGGGAAGTGCGATCTGTTTCTACTCCCAATGATATAGGTGGGGAGCCTATGGACGTGGGAGCTGTTAGGGCACCCTTGTCGAAGTCCGAGAAGGAGAGTAGGAGGGTACAGGGGTTGTGCATGTATTGCGGCAGGAAGGGTCATTATGTAAGAGAGTGTCCCCAGAAACCACGTAAGAGATTCTCCTACTCCCCCACTCAAAAGGCAGCGGTTACGGCAGGAAAAACATCGGAGAAAGAGGAATTGCCCGTTATAGAACCCCAACCGGTGTTACGGTTAACTTCCTTAGCCCTTTTTCCACAGGAGGAAAAGGCGTCCCACCTTTTGTTAGCAGTGGAGCTGGTGTCCAAAGAACAAAAGTTTCCAGTATGGGCGATGATAGACTCCGGAGCCACGGGAAATTTCATAGATGCAGGGGTGGTTAGGAGATTGGGACTTTCTAGCATTCCGAGAAAGGACCCCGAAATAGTGTTGGCGGTTGATGGTACACCGCTGAAATCATGGCCCCTTACAGAACATACTGAGGACGTTGGGTTGATCTTCAATGGGGTATCTCCGGAACATAAAGAAAGAATTAGACTGGATATAATAGAGGCTCCTCAGTATGAAATTATTTTAGGAATGCCCTGGTTAAGAAAACACAATCCTGTTATAGAGTGGCAAACCAAGACGGTTAGTTTTCAGTCCTCGAGGTGTGAGAATATCTGCTTCTTGTATGACGAATCCCCCAGGTTAGCATTGGCTCAAGGGTTACAGTTGGCCACAGTGATGGAGAAAACAGTGATATTGCCCTCTGTTTATGCCGAGTTCAAGGATGTGTTCGACGAAGGTCAGGCTGAGACATTGCCACCCCATCGTGTATATGATTGTAAGATAGATCTGATTCCTGGAGCTCTCCTTCCTTCCTGTAGGGTATATGCTCTATCAGACCCAGAAACCAAGCATTTGAGAAAATACTTGGATCACTTCCTGGAGATCGGGTTCATTAGACCATCTTGTTCTCCGGCAGCCTCTCCACTCTTTTTCATAGCTAAAGCTAATAAAGAGTTGAGAACCTGCATCGATTATCGAATGCTGAACAAGAATACAGTGAGGAATAGATACCCTCTTCCTCTCATTCCTGTGTTATTGGAACAGGTGAAAGAGGCGGTAATCTATACAAGGTTGGACCTGAAGGGAGCTTACCATCTGGTCAGAATCCGCGAAGGGGACGAGTGGAAAACGGCGTTCAAAACCCGTTATGGTCTGTTTGAGTACTTGGTAATGCCGTTCGGGTTGTGTAACGCCCCGGCGGCATTCCAGTATTTTCTGAACGATGTTCTCAAGGAATACGTAGACCGTTTCGTGATCGTTTATATAGATGACATTCTGGTGTATTCCACATCCCTGGAGCGCCACTTTGACCATGTTTCCTTAGTACTCCTAGCATTGCGACAGCATAGTCTTTTTTGCAAACTGAGCAAATGCGAGTTCCATGTCCGGAAGGTTGAGTTCTTGGGGGTGGATTTAAGCCCTGAAGGGTTTTGCATGTCGTCAAGAAAAATACAGGCTGTTCAGGAGTGGCCAGTACCCACTAGTGTGAGAGACGTGCAATGCTTCCTTGGGTTTTCCAATTACTATAGAAGATTCATCTTTCATTTTTCTCACATTGTGTCACCTATAACAAGGTTACTAAGAAAGGGGGTGTCTTTTGTTTGGTCAGAGGAAGCAGAGGAGGCCTTTTGCTTTTTGAAACAGGCCTTCTGCTCCGCACCTATACTTCAACATCCACAGCGGATGCCCCTTTTATCGTCGAAGCGGATGCCTCGGATATAGCGATAGGGGCTGTGTTATCACAAAGAAACAAAACCACCGGACAGCTTCATCCTGTTGCGTTTTTATCTAGGAAACTATCGGCTGCGGAACTTAACTATACGGTGGCAGAAAAGGAATTGTTAGCCATCAAAAAGGCATTCCAGGAATGGCGACACTACCTATGGGGAGCTCAACACCCGGTCACGGTATATACTGATCACCGAAATCTGCAGTATATGAAGGAGGCAAGACAACTTACCCAGCGGCAAATGAGGTGGATGCTGTTTTTTTCAGAATACGAGTTTGTGGTGACCTTCCGTCCTGGGGTTGACAATCGCAAGGCAGATTCACTGTCTCGACAAGAGGACGTGAGAACCATCGCTTCAAGACCTGAGGAAGCAATCATCAAACCTGAAAGAGTGCTTTGTGCCCTTCATATCTCCCATTTCTTAGAAAAGGTTTCTAAGCATAAGTCTGCTGCTCAGTGGAAGAAATGGGCGGAGTTAAGTCAGGACCGTACCCTTAAGCATGGAATACCGTTGCAAGGTAATCGTTTGTATTTGCCAACACGTGAACTCTGAGTGCAAGCCTTTAATTGGTGTCATGATGCGGTAACGGCTGGTCATCCTGGTTACACCAAAACGGCGCAAATAGTTCAACGACATTTCAGGTGGGAAGGTTGGGCTAAAGACGTTGCGGCCTGGGTGGCTCGGTGTGAGATATGTGCACGGGCCAAGGGAGAAAACGCGAAGAGCCAGGGCAGACTGATACCTTTGCCCACTCCGGATAAACCATGGCAAACCATTAGCGTGGATTTTGTGGTAGGATTACCAATGGATCAGGGGTACAACGCTATCATGGTGGTAATCGACAGCCTTACCAAGATGGGTCATTTTCTCCCTTGTAGAAATCTGCCTACAGCCAGTCAAACCGCCCATCTAATTTTGTCTCAAGTGGTGCGGTTACATGGTCTACCGAGAACCATTATTTCAGACAGAGGCCCCCAGTTTGTTGCTAGGTTTTGGCGTATGTGGTGCAAGGTGCTGCGCATTGAATCCGCACTGTCCACCAGTTTCCACCCACAAACCGATGGCCAGACGGAGCGCCTCAATCAAACCCTGAAAAAATATCTGAGGTGCTATGCAAAGGACGCTCACGAATCCTGGGTTTCGTTGCTATGGCTGGCAGAACTATCATACAACAATGCTTGGCATAGCTCGATACGAGAATCTCCTTTTCGTGCTAACACGGGGTTCCACGCGGAAATGTTGCCCATAAACATACCTAGGGAAGTCACGGATCAACCTACGGTTCATGCCATGATTAAGAATCTCCAATCCGTGCAAAAGAAGATACGGCTCAATCTGGAGAAGGCCAAAGAACAGTATAAAAGGTGGGGTGATGAACATCGGCGTGAGGGGCCGGCATATCAGCCAGGCGATAGAGTGTGGCTTTCCACCAAGTATATACGCTTCAAGATGCGTAGCGTCTTTCATCCTCGTTACATTGGTCCCTATGAGGTGTTACGCCAGATAAACCCTGTGGCTTACCGTCTCAACTTACCTGCTTCCTTAAGGATCCATCCGGTATTTCATTGCAGCCTTTTGAAACCGGCTCTTTCAGCGACCCGGCAGGCGGTGCCTCCGGTGGTCAGAGATGGGCAGCTGGAGTACGAGGTGCGCAGAGTGTTGGATTCCAAACGACGGGGGGTAAGCTGTGGTACTTGGTTTCATGGAAGGGGTACAATGCTGAGGACGATTCATGGGAGCCGGAAAGCAATGTCCATGCCCCTAGGGCAGTACGGCTGTTTCATGCCCGTCATCCCTCTAAACCTGGTCCTAGGAGGCGCTTTGGAGGCGGGCGTACTGTCAGGTGTTAGCCACGGCGCCTACATTGCCGATCGGGATAACATAGTCCTTTTGGACTACATATCCCATGACGCCTAGAGGGGAAGAGGTCACTTAAAAAGCAAGCACATACAGGAAGTAATGTGCGTTATTCGTTTCCTAGAAACCAGTCGGATGGACAACGAGGGCTCTTGCTGACGGCGTTTCCGAGGTTGAGTTGTTTGCTTAGGAGGTTTAATTCCTCCTCCGGTTTTCCGTGGAGCCTGGGACCTTCCCGAGTGTCGAGTTTTTTTCCCAGGGGAACCTGCCACGAAGGAGAGGTGGTAAGCGGTGAGACGATTTGGTGCCGGAATCCCTCGCCTTTCATTTTACAGTTCGACAAGGACACTGGTAACTTCTGAAGCACGGCGGTCTTTTGTTTGAGTTACCAATAAAGCACGAACGATTATCCTTGGGGCCAGAGAACATTATATGTTTGGCTACGACAGGGGGTTAATGTTTATTTTTGCGGGAATTGAACTGCCGGGACGATTTTTCTTTTCAATACGTAATGAAATAACACCGAGTTATTCCTACAAATTGCGTGACTATGACATGGGGCTTAGTGGATTAACTGAGTCATAGAAAGGACTACGAGATAGGTTCTTATCATCGTTAATTTTATTCCCTTTCTCTTCGTTTCTGTCTCCTCATTATTTTGTGACTATCTTGTATAAAAGTGGGTGTTGAGCAACCCATTAGAGATCATCGGTATTAATTGTTGGCTTGGGGCGTCCATCTATGATTCAGATGGAGCACAGATAGGTGTTGGATTAGTTCTGCCCTCATGAGATATGGGCAGGTACGGTCGTTGGTACTTTAGCGAGACATTGCGAGAGTAGACAGGCAATGTGATATTAACACTGTGTATTTCTCTCTTTACAGATATCCCGTCCCTGCTGTTCCTTCCCCTTCCTTCCCTCACCCGATTACTCCAATGCACCGTGGTTTATATAGGTGACTTGGTGGTGTCAGGAGGCGGACCCTTATTTGCATCGCACCGAGTCTGAGGAGCATCTACAACGTGACAAGGGTAGCATACACCACTCCTCAAGAATGCATACATTGTGCCACTTTGTAAATATGGCGTGGGGATTTTGGCCCCGTTGGGCCACATTAGCGTAAACAAATGACGATAATGCGGTGTAAGACGGTGCTGGGGGCTCTTAAATATGTCACCAGGTCTGGACCCAGAACGCATGAACAGCTTTCATACAGCAACCACAGTACCGTTCCTAACAAGTGTTCTCTGAAATATGTGCACTATCCATAAAAGACAATGAACTACTAGAAATCTTCCAGTCAGACTTCAGGGCAGGCTGCAGTGATGTAAAAAATCCCTAAGGTCAGTCTCCGTCTTAGCCCATGGACATTTCTATGTTCCCTGTTTTTGTAGAATTGTTGTGTCGGTATGATAACACCATTGTTGCCAGACATTGGGGGTGATTCTAACCCTGGCGGTTGGTGTTAAAGCGGCGGCCAACCCGCCAACAGGCTGGCGGTCCAAAAAATGGAATTCTGACCCTGGCGGGAACCGCCAACACAGACAGCCACTTTAACACTCCGACCGCCACAGCGGTACAAACAAACAGCGCGGCGGTCACCGCCAACAGCCAGGCGGCAGACAATGTACTGCCCACACTATCACAACTCACCAATCCGCCACCTTTTCCGGGGCGGGAGCACCGCCGATAAAAACACGGCGGAAACAGACTACGAACGGGAAAACGCACACCACTACGCACTCCAGGAGGAAGGAGGACAGCATGGAACCCGAATTAAACATCCTACCTGCTCTCGTCTACCTTCTCATCTACCACGAGTACGAAGTCCGGCGCAGACGACAACGGTGAGTACTGCACCTACGACACACGGGAGGGGGAGGACGAAAGGTTACGGCCACACACATATGCGACCCCCCCCAACTATGTACACACCAATGCAGAGCAACAAGTCACAGTGACACCACCCAAACACCCCTGAAAAATGCTATGACATAATCAAATTTGGAATAAATATTTATGTACCAAAAAGCTCCTGAAAATTATCGTACAACCATGAAAGATATTTACAAGAAAACAAATGATATACACATCAGTGTATAACTGAAGTAACAAGTCCTGCACATCCTACAAATTCATCATGTCCGTGGGCCAAAGTTTTGAGAAACAAGGGCAAAGCCCACACAGGAGACCTGAGTTCTTTGGAGAGAACACTGCAGGGGCATCAGATGTAAAAACTACAGGCACCTCAGGGGGAAGGGAAGGGGGGGGCACCACAGCCACATGAGTCCACGACGCCAGATCCACGAGGAGCCACCATGCCCACTGTACCATCCTGGGGAGTGCAAAGCCACAGTCTCTCAATGTCTCTACAGTGGGTGGGCTGCCCACTGTACCATCCTGGGGAGTGCCAAGCCACAGTCTCTCAATGTCTCTACAGTGGGTGGGCTGCCCACTGTACCATCCTGTGGAGTGCAAAGCCACAGTCTCTCAATGTCTCTACAGTGGGTGGGCTGCCCACTGTACCATCCTGGGGAGTGCAAAGCCACAGTCCATCAGGTGGATGACAGTCTCCACTGGTCACGGAGGAGGCATGGCGGGCACAGTGAACCATAAACAGTGCTTGAGACGGCGGTGCCCAGCGGAGCGGTGCTTGAGAAGAAGGGCCCAGCGGAGCGGTGCTTGAGACAGCGGTGCCCAGCGGAGCGGTGCTTGAGATGAAGGGCCCAGCGGAGCGGTGCTTGAGATGAAGGGCCCAGCGGAGCGGTGCTTGAGAAGAAGGGCCCAGCGGAGCGGTGCTTGAGATGAAGGGCCCAGCGGAGCGGTGCTTGAGACGGCGGTGCCCAGCGGAGCGGTGCTTGAGATGAAGGGCCCAGCGGAGCGGTGCTTGAGACGGCGGTGCCCAACGTACCGGTGCCTGAGATGAGGGCCCAGCGGAGCGGTGCTTGAGAAGAAGGGCCCAGCGGAGCGGTGCTTGAGATGAAGGGCCCAGCGGAGCGGTGCTTGAGATGGCGGTGCCCAGCGGAGCGGTGCTTGAGATGAAGGGCCCAGCGGAGCGGTGCTTGAGACGGCGGTGCCCAGCGGAGCGGTGCTTGAGATGAAGGGCCCAGCGGAGTGGTGCTTGAGAAGAAGGGCCCAGCAGAGCGGTGCTTGAGATGAAGGGCCCAGCGGAGCGGTGCTTGAGATGAAGGGCCCAGCGGAGCGGTGCTTGAGATGAAGGGCCCAGCGGAGCGGTGCTTGAGATGAAGGGCCCAGCGGAGCGGTGCTTGAGAAGAAGGGCCCAGCGGAGCGGTGCTTGAGATGAAGGGCCCAGCGGAGCGGTGCTTGAGATGAAGGGCCCAGCGGAGCGGTGCTTGAGACGGCCGTGCCCAGCGGAGCGGTGCTTGAGATGAAGGGCCCAGCGGAGCGGTGCTTGAGATGAAGGGCCCAGCGGAGCGGTGCTTGAGACGGCGGTGCCCAGCGGAGCGGTGCTTGAGATGAAGGGCCCAGCGGAGCGGTGCTTGAGACGGCGGTGCCCAGCGGAGCGGTGCTTGAGATGAAGGGCCCAGCGGAGCGGTGCTTGAGACGGCGGTGCCCAGCGGAGAGGTGCTTGAGATGAAGGGCCCAGCGGAGCGGTGCTTGAGACGGCGGTGCCCAGCGGAGCGGTGCTTGAGAAGAAGGGCCCAGCGGAGCGGTCCTTGAGATGGCTGGGCCCTCTTCAGCGGTGCCTATCTTCATGGCGGGGCCCTCTTCAGCGGTGCCTATCTTCACGGCGGGGCCCTCTTCAGCTGTGCTCTTCTGCACGGCGGGGCCCTCTTCAGCGGTGCTCTTCTGCACGGCGGGCCCTGTTCAGCGGTGCCTATCTTCACGGCGGGGCCCTGTTCAGCGGTGCTCTTCTGCACCGCGGGCCCTGTTCAGCGGTGCTCTTCTCCACGGCGGGCCCTGTTCAGCGGTGCTCTTCTCCACGGCGAGCCCTGTTCAGCGGTGCTCTTCTCCACGGCGGGCCCTGTTCAGCGGTGCTCTTCTGCACCGCGGGCCCTGTTCAGCGGTGCTCATCCAGCAGGTCAAGGGAGCCAGACCTGGCCTGGACTCCCTGCTCAGTCGCCCTCGGACCGTGACGTTTCTGGACCCTTCAGGGACGGACTCCTGGCCTCTTTAGTGTCCTCCTTCCCAGCTGGGATGTGACATGTGGGGTCCACCTTCTCCGCGCTCCTGCTGCCCTTCCGCTCCTTTGATGGGGCTCTCGGGCCCTTGCCTCCCCTAGATGGTGTGGCTGGTGAAGTGGCCGCACATTGCTCCTTGGGGGCAGCCCTGTCAGTCCTCGCACGGCGGCCCTTGTTTTTGCGGGTCCTCTTGCCGGGGGGGGGCTGGACGTGTCCTTGCTGCTGATCGATGTGTCACTGCTGGCAAAGGGTGGACTCCAGAACCCATGCACAACAGTGACACTCGAAGCTGGGCTGGTGGTGGCTGCGGTGCTCTTGGGACTCTTTGCAGATGGAGGGGGGAGCTCATCGGAGGGAAAGAGGTCAAGATTAGCCAGGAAAAGCTTTTTAGGTCCAAGGTAAAGGGTAGGAGAAGTGGTGATGGGAGTGGAGGAAGAGGATGTGGTTGTAGGAGAGTCAGGTGTGCTGTCATTGGGTGAAGGTGCTGGTGCTGTAGGCTGACGTGAGGTGGATGGCTGTTGGGTGGTTGTCTGCCTGCGTTTGTGTGTCTTGGAAGAGGGGGTGACAGACACAGTGGGAGAGGACACAGGGGACGTGTAAATGGCAGTGGGGGTGCTGACTGCACGAGTGTGGACTGTACTGGAGGGTGAGGTGGTGATGGAAGCACTGGCTGATGTTGGGGTGCATGCAGGTGTGAGTGTAGATGTTACAGGGAGGGAGGAGGGAGACGAGGAGGAGGGGGACACAGAGGTGGTTGTGACTGCTGGAATGTCTGCATCTGGGTGTTGCTTGGGTGAGTGTTTGTGGGATCTGTGGTGCTTGTGTCTGGATGAGCTGCTCTTGGGTGTTGAGGTGTGTGCAGGCTGGTCTGATGGTGTGGATGGGATAGGCTGAGGAACAGGAGACAGAGACAGGCTGGAGGCAGTAAGAAGAGGGAGGCTGGAAACAGGGACAATGGCTGCCGTCAGTGCTGAGGCCAGAGCAGTGAACGCTCGTTGATGGGCAGCCTGACCCGAATGAATGCCCTCCAGGTACGCATTGCTCTGTTGCACCTCCCTTTGCACACCCTGGATGGCATTCAAAAGGGTCGTCTGCCCAACAATGAGCGTCCTCACCAGGTCAATGAGCTCCGCACTGAGGGCAGCAGGGGCAGGGGCTGAGGAGCCTGGGGCGAAGGAGACGCGTGCCTTCCTGGGCGAGCGGGCACGGAGCGTAGGCTGAGGGGCTGCTGGGAGGGCGGTGCTGGTGCGCTGGGTGGCGGCTGTACCTGTAGAGGCGGGGGGCCTGGATGTTGCCGCCACTGCTAGGGAGCTCCCATCCGAGGACGTGTCGCTGTCGCTGCTCTCACCAGCGGTCCCCGTCGTGGTGCTGCCCTCCGGATCACTGGTGCCCTCGGTGTCTGTTCCTGGGCCCACCGGGGCCTTGTGTCCTGCAGCTCCCTCGTGCTCCGATGCCAAATCTCCTCCGCCTGATGATGCTAATGCACACATGCACAAGAAGATGAAGAGAAAGGGTGGGGGGAGAAAAAAGAAGACCAGGTTGAGTGCATGCAATGTCAACACCGTTGGCGGAGAGGACAGACACAGGAGCCTCATGCACTAAGCCGCGCATTCGGGGTACACTACTCAGTACTACTGACTAGGACAACAGGCCAAGAGACGTCAAATGCGCACATGGGTGATGCTGGACCATCAATGGCTGTACTTGTCACCCTACAGAGGTGGGGGCCGGGGGCACAGGGCCATGCCTAAGGGAGAGGACTACACTACAGAAAGCGCCCTGGCCTAATGTCACCCACAGCCCTCCTCCCCCACCCAGACGCCTCCACTGCGCAGAAAGATAGGAGAATGTGCTGATACTCAAACCCTTGTGTCTGCTGTGATGTCTTAAAGCGCCCATCCAATTCAGGGTAGGCCACCGCCAGGATCCGGGACATCAGGGGGGTCATGGTGCGACTGGCACCCCTCC
This sequence comes from Pleurodeles waltl, assembly GCF_031143425.1. NCBI lineage: Eukaryota > Metazoa > Chordata > Amphibia > Caudata > Salamandridae > Pleurodeles > Pleurodeles waltl. The sequence goes on along the minus strand of NC_090444.1, from coordinate 1,445,426,438 downwards.
TAGGTTGGGAGGCCATCCCCAGCAGTGTTTCTGCGGTCTTCCTTGTTCCGCGGTGGATGTCCTCCCACCTCTTGCAGCAGTGGGTGCCCCGTCTGTTGTGGACCCCCAAGTTCCGGACTTCCTTGGCGATGGCACGCCAAATCTCGATCTTCTGATGGGCGCTGACCTATTTGACATGTACAGGGTGGAAAGGAGGAAATCATCAATGACCTGCATGTTAGATGTGATTGCCCCCCCCCACCAACTTTGCCATATGGCACATGCTCTCATCTGTCGTGCGTTGCACTCCTCATTCGCCCCCCACCCCACCAACTTACATCCACCCCAATCCACACAGGCATAGCCCATTCCATGTGCACCCGGTGTACTCACTTGTTGGTCTGGAGGACCGTAGAGTAGCGCATACTGGGGGAGGACCCCATCCACGAGCTTCTCCAACTCTTCAGACATGAAGGCAGGGGCCCTTTCCCCAGTCGCAGCAGCCATTGTCACTTCCAGACCGAGGTCACAGCAGCACTTGCAGTATAGGTCCTCTCCTGTGGATGATCAGGTCTCGAGTGATCAATCAGCTAGGAAATGGCGGTCACGCCTGCGGCGGTGCGTACCGCGGCGGTGCGTACCGCGACCGCCGGCGCACATCGTCATTGGCTCCTGAAACCCATAGGGTTCAATGTTAACCAATGCGGCTTTGCGCTGCGGTCTTCGACCGCCTACCGCCACGGTGTGCCCCGCCAGCGCATTGACCTCACATCCCATTGTCCCACTTCACAGGTCAGGCAGCCGCCATTTCAAGGGCCTACAAGGCTTAATTTTGACTGCGACACACAGGCCTAGGCCTTGCATTGCCACACATACACGCCTTTCAACCCATTGCCATTCTTTAACTGTGCAAGCTGTCTGTACGTACCTGTGGTTTGCCTGACTCTGTGCTCCATGTTGTCCTTCCTAGGCACCATCCGCTGGGACTTGCGAGGAGAAGGACGAATCCTCGCGTGTACCGACCGCTGGTGGACCTGTCGACAATGGAAGAACGCCATATAATACTTCGATACAGACTTGACCGTGCCACTATCCATGAACTGTGTGCCCAGCTGGAGCCAGCCCTGATGTCCCCCATCCGCCAACCCACAGGGATTCCCCCTCTGGTGCAGGTTTTGTCATTCCTCCATTTTTTGGCAAGTGGGTCATTCCAGACAACAGTGGCCATGTCATCTGGAATGTCTCAGCCTATGTTTTCAAAGATTTTGAGCAGAGTGTTGTCTGCCCTGATGAAACTCATGCGGAGCTACATCATTTTCCCAGAGGAGGGTGACTTGCCTACAGTGAAGGGTGATTTCTATGCCCTTGGACATATCCCCAACATCATTGGTGCAATTGATGGGACCCATGTGGCTTTGGTACCCCCAAAAGACGATGAGCAGGTGTACAGAAACAGAAAAAGTTATCATTCGATGAATGTCCAGGTGGTCTGTTTGGCTGACCAGTACATCTCCCATGTAAATGCCAAGTTCCCAGGGTCAGTGCATGACGCGTATGTTATGCGAAATAGCAGCATCCCCTATGTGATGGAGCAGCTACAGAGACAACGTGTGTGGCTAATAGGTGACTCTGGTTACCCCAACCTGCCTTGGCTACTGACCCCAGTGAGGAATCCCCGGACCAGGGCAGAGGAACAGTACAATGAGGCCCATGGGCGAACTAGGAGGATCATCGAAAGGACCTTCGGCCTCCTGAAGGCCAGGTTTAGGTGCCTGCATATGACAGGGGGATCCCTGATGTACTCACCAAAGAAGGTGTGCCATATCATCGTGGCCTGCTGTATGCTTCACAATCTGGCATTGCAACGTCAGGTTCCTTTCCTGCAGGAGGATGGTGCAGATGGTGGTGTTGAAGCAGCTGTGGAGCCTGCGGAGAGTGAAGAGGAGGAAGACTCAGAGGACGACACAGACAACAGGAACAGAGTAATAGAACAGTATTTCCAGTAGCACACAGGTAATAATCACCCATGCCATTTTACATTTCCTGAAAGCCTCCTGCATCTCAACTTTGTCGATTTCCCCACAGAACTATAAACATGATGTTTGATTTTCCCTTCCCTTTTCTGTGCTGTATAAGCCACTGCGTGACCTCTGCTTGGTTGGCCCATGGACTAATGCTAAGTTACCTCGGTATGTGTAATTCACAATGTTAAAAATACGTAATTGATATGTAATGTGTCATACATTTGTAAATAAGACAGGCTGAGTCCTGATTGATTTCAGTGCAATGTGTGATTTATTATTAGTGCATAGATATTGGTACATGATAGTGAAACAGTGATGGGTGGGTGTGGAGTAATGTCCATGGCAGAGTCCAGTTCTCAGTCTCACAGGTGCATTGTCCATATGCCTGTGGCAGGATGGAGCAGGGGCAGTTCAAGGTTTGACAGGGTGGCAATGTGGAACAGTGGGAGGACTTCAGGGGGTATGTGATGCTGGCGGGGGTCTTGACATCCTACTCTGTCGGTTTTTTTGATCTCAGGCTCCTTTTGCGGGGTGGTTGTTGTTCAGCAGGAGGTGGGGTTCTGGTGGGCTGTCGTTGTGGTGGGGCCTCCTGTCCACTAGCGCCGGCGGAGGTGGTAGGCTGTTCCTGTTCCTGGCTAGTGACGGGGCCCTGTGTGATGCCACATGGTCCCGAAACGTGTCCTCTATACGGTTCAGGGCCTGGACTATGCTCCCCATAGCGGTTGAGATGTTGGTGAGTTGGTCGCTGAACCCCATGTAGCGTTGCTCCTGCTGTGCCTGGATCTCCTGGAACCTGGCCAGTACCGTCGCCATCGTCTCTTGTGAGTGGTGGTAGGCTGCCATGATGGTGGTGAGGGCCTCTTGGAGAGTGGGTTCCCTGGGCCTCTCCTCCCCCCCCTGTCGCACAGCAGCCCTCCGAGTTCCCCTGTTTCCCTGGGCCTCTGTCCCCTGGACGGTGTGCCCACTCCCACTGCCCCCAGGTCCCTGTTGTTGTTGGGTTGGTGGGTTACCCTGGGGGCCCTGTAGTGGTAGACACACCGCTGCTTGACCTGTCCTAGAGACAGAGGCATGGGCCCGCTGGGTGGGAGCTGTGCTGTTGTTCCCAGAGGGGGTTGGGTCTGCAGTGGCCTGTGTCTGGGTGAGGGGAACCGACTGCCCAGAGGTCCCCGATGGTCCGGGCTGGTCATCAGGGTCCAGGTCGACAGAGCTGCTGTCATCACTAGGGGCCTGTTCCGGGGGTGGGATGAACATTTCTGGTCCCTCCTGACCGGTGTGTTGTCGTTCGTGTCCTGCATGGGGTAAGAGGGTATGGTTATTGTTTCTGTGTGTGCATTAGCTTGCGTTTTATAGGTGCCCTTGTCCCTCAGTGCTGGCATTCCCTTGGGGGAGGTGTTGTGAGGGTGTTTTGTGGGGGGGGGGATGGGTATGTGCAGTGGTCATGCTTAGGTGATGGGTGTCCATAGTTTGGGGATGGCATGCAGGGGTTGGTGTTGGGTGGGTTGTGCTGGAGAGACATTCTCAGGGAGGATGTGTGCTGGGGGGTTGGGGGTGAGGGTGGGGGTTAGCATGCTGGGGGGGGTGAAGTGGTTGGCCTTGTACTTACCAGAGTCCATTCCTCCGTGTACTCCAGCGAGGCCATCAGGATGCAGGATGTTTAGTACCTCTTGCTCCCATGTTGTGAATTCGGGTGGAGTGGGTGGGGGTCCCCCGCCAGTCTTCTGCACTGCGATGTTGTGTCGCGAGACCATCGAGCGCACCTTCCCCCGTAGGTCGTTCCATCGTTTGCGGATGTCCTCTCGATTTCTGGGATGCTGTCCCACCGCATTGACCCTGTCCACGATCCGCTGCCAGAGCTCCGCCTTCCTTGCTATGGTGGTGTGCTGAACCTGTGAGCCGAAGAGCTGGGGTTCCACTCTTATGATTTCCTCCACCATGACCCGGAGTTCTTGGTCCAAAAAGCGTGGGTTCCTTTGTGGTGCCATGGGGTGGTGTGTATGAGGTGTGGGGTGGTGTATGTGATGATGTGTGTGTTGGTGTGTGGTGCTTTGTGCTTCTATGTGGTGTGTGTGATGTTGTGGTGTGCCTCTGTGTGTCTGGCTATCTATTCTCTGATGTGTCTCTCTCTCCTTCGTCTCTGGTTTTTGTTGGTAGGGGTTTGTGGGTGATGTGGGTGTGTGTTTTATATGGTATTGGATGTGTGGGAGTGGTGTGTGTATGTGTTTCAGGTGTGTGCCTTTCAAATTGTCCAATGTGGTAGTGTTTTGTAAAGGTGTGTGTATTTTGACCGCAGCGGTGTGTACCGCCAATGGAATACCGCGGTTGAATGACCGCCGCGTGGATTTGCGGGTCATAATGGGATGGGCGTATTTCTGTTGGCGTGGCGGTGGAGGTTTGGTCTTCTCCAGTTTACCGCTGGCCGCTGATGTGGCGGACTGCAGTGGAGGGCGGATTTTTGGAGGTTTTGCAGTTGTGGGTCAGAATGTCCGTGGCGGCTGACCGCGGCCGCGGCGGTATTGTGGCGGCCTTCTGACCGGCGGTAAGCGGCTTTTACCGCCGAGGTCAGAATGACCCCCATTATCTTTTATAAGAGGCAAGATATTGTCCAGTTCATTGATCAGTGACAGATGCATACTCTAAGGCAACATTTGTCTTGATCAAATATTGATTCTTCCTTAAGTCAAGAATGCATAACAAATAATATAGATATGTGATAATAGCAGTGTAGTCTGATTTGACGTCCTTTTCCTCTAAATGTCCATAACCTCACCATCATAAGCATATACTTTGATGTCCATAATCTACCACACATTCTAATCTCTGATAAAGATGTAGGTTATAAGGAATGTCATTCTCCAACTTGTTAGAGAGGTCCTTCTCCCAGATTCTCACCCGAGAGTCTGACAGAGACGATCTCATCTACTACTTTTGCACTTCACACTTCGCAGATGACACGCCTCCCCTAACATTCTAGAGCTGATATATCCCAAACCCAGATGAAGACTGCTTGACTGCTTCTGCAGTGAGTATAAACCCTTTGCAGGGAACAGTGCCTTCATACCCTGCAGATAACCATCGTCTTTTCTGTCAATAAGGTATGCAGTGCATCCCATCTCCCTGAGAAGGTCTAGAATGCAAGTTTCTTTGCCTTTCATGGTCTCAGCACATAGTGTGTAGAAAGAGGACATAGGGTGTTAGGTTTTAGATAACATTTGAAATGATATTTCAGCAATGCTGGAAATGTTCATTTTATTCTTGTTAAATGTAACATGTCTCTGGTTGTTTTTATAATATCCTGTGTGCTTGTTTTAGATGAAATAAAAAGGCAGGGAGTGCCATCACATTCCCCGTGACAATGGTAGAAGAGGGCCCGAACCTATCTAAGGACCCCGTCAAGAAGAATAGTCAGGGAATGCTATTGCATCTCCTATGAAGATTGCCACCGGCTGAGGGAGTGTTGGCGGCCGAAAACCAAGCTGGGGAGCACCGTCGTGCTCCCCATGAAAATGGAGCTGGTGCTGCTCCAGGAAGAGGAAGTTGGAGGTGTGATGGCTAAAGGTCCCCGGCCCCCATCCCAGGACCCCGTGAAGAGGCCAAAGGCAGGGAGTGCCATTGTGCTCCCACGAATGATGAGGAGGGGCCCCAGACCCCATCCGGGGCCCAGATGCAGCAGGATAGGAAGGGGGAGTGCCATCACACTCCCCCAGGAGGCCCCTCCAGCCACCACAGCAGCATGCAGCTGCCCACAGGAGTGGGCAGACACCCAGAGAAGGGCCAGCTTCCGCGGCAGCACCTGGAGGTGCTGGCTGTGTGAGGAGCTGGTGAGAGCAGCTGGGGTGGGCTCCCCAAGCTGCTCCCCAGCATCACTCACCTGGGACCGTATACCCCCAACCATGAGGGCAGCCAATGGTGGGATCCCATGCTGCCCTCCACCCAGGACACCAGGGAATGCAGCGCAAGTCAGTAAGAATAGAAAGACCACTGAGAAACAAGTGGCTCTCCCCGGCACAGCAGGAGAGATGCTCATTTGTTATGCATGCATCCAATAAGGCCTTGCAAGGCCCAAGTATTTCTGAGCTGTGTGCTCAGCTCGTGGTGTCCCCAGAAGATATGGTCATCACCAACCAAGCGCCCATTGCCAGGGGGAGCTGCGGGATCAGCGCATCATCTCCCTAAGGCAACCATTGTATCCCCACCCTAGGTTGTGTGGGACAAAGGTATCATAATCCCTCAAGAGTTCCAACATACTGCAAAGCACAAGCCTCTAACAACTTTTGTTCTTTGCTTTTGGGATTGTCTCCTTTAGGAGTATAACATATTATTACACCATATTAATCAGGGGTTTGGTGTTACACCAGGTTAATGAGGGATAACCAATAATTATTCAAACTAATCTAAAAGTAATCCAAAAGAAATCATAATCTTCAAAGTGTGTAAATATGTCTCTATATGCTCCTTGTTAATGCTGATTTGCGTAATGAGACTGATAACCACCTATTTGCATAATAGATGTACTTATTCACCAGATTTTGGTGCTCTCACTCTACATTACAGTCAAATGTTGCATTGGGATACTAGGGATTGTTTTGCCATGTGGGTTGTTAGATTATATTTCTCCTTTGCCGAGACATGAGAGATTACACAGTGTCATCCAACAGTAATTCCATCAATTTGTGTATATTTGTAAATTGTTCATGGTATTGAGTAGTGTGTGTGTAATAAATGTACTTTTACTATATTAAAGAAAAAGCACAGACTAGGCAATCATTTATTGAGTGTCATGCGTGTGTGCTTGTGAATGAGGATTACTAGCCCACAGCACCTCCTTTGAGTAAGCCTTGGACTGGTCTGCAACGCTGCCCTATGAGAGTCTAGCGCTACAATGGGAAGTTTGGTTCTCAGTTGTAGTTGTGTGCAGACCCATTACTTCTGCAGGCCACACAACTAATGACCCACCTTCCAACAAGTATCCACCTACACAATGTAGGGCTTACCAAGAATTTGAAATCCCTTTACCCTATCAAGAGCACTATAATTGGTTTGGTGGTGATTTGATACTGGGGGAGATCAAATCTTGTACATGAATTAGTGGCTTAGAAGTTAGCAATTAGTTACTAATTAATGTGCATTTAAAGACCTAACAGAGAAAATAACATGAGTAGTAAAATGTGCACATTTGAAACATGGTGAACCCTATGACCGCCATTTCTACTGTGCACCACGTTTTAACATGAGAGTTTTGCCCTATATAAAATGAAGGACTAAAATGAGTTAAAGTTAAAGAATGTTTTATTAAAATATAGATTGATAATCGAAGTAATAAAATGAATATGAATCAAACATGCTTATATTTAGCTAAATGGATTTTATGAAAGTGAGTTATTAATTTAAAGATAGAAAATTAAATTCACTTTTAAATTAGTTTTTACATGTTATAAATAATGTTTGCAATTAGAATAATTTGTTTAGCACATTTGATAATATGAATTGTAAGGTGTACAATAGGTTTTTATTAATGTATAGAATATATTAAATGTATTAATGTATATCCTGGCTTTTTTAGTTCGATTAGGGTTGAAAGATTCATTTTTCAGCAGAAACTGAAAATCTTTTGTTGAGTCTGTCCCCTCTGACCTGAATTATTTTCGTTAGGTTGTTAATGTGATGTTGAATGCCCTATTGTATTGAAGGCAAGACACATGCTTTAGGATTTACAATGTTGCTTTATTTGTTCTAAGTGTCTAACAAGACAGGAAATTTGTAGTCCTCATGAGAAATGTATTTGTTTATTGTGTATGTTGAGAAAGGATCGTAAGTAACAAATAACTAGAGAATGTAATAGTTTGTTAGAAGCGGATGAAGTCATGGGATTAACCATAGACTTTTGCTGAGAAGAATTGGAGAAGTAGCAGAATTGGCAGTGCCATCTGCAGCCATTGAATGCTGAATCTGACATTCAAAGCGTGCCTGCCTGAAGGACTAATGAATGAATTGTGCATATTTTAATTAGTGAGAAACTTTGAATTTGGAATGAGCCTTCAGTCAGTCTCCAGTTTATCTCCTTCCCCTGCCTCAGTGCTGTTCAGAAGTCTGCCAGAGTTTGTCTATTGTTGTTTAATTCTGCTGTCATCCTCTTTCTTTTTAAGTCCCATATGAGTTTACTTACCTTAGTCTACTTACCTTATTGTGTATTGTGGTTCAGTGCTAATATGAAAAAAACTGATTCTGAACTGCTGATCTGTCCTGTGTGCAGCTTGTGTTCTACACTGTCCTGATGCTGATATCAATTGACGCCAGAAGAAGGTGACCATCCTGCGGAATGAACCATTGCTGTATGTTGTGACATGAGGAGAGACATAACTAAATGTGGTTTCCTTTTTCCTTAATTAGGTACTTACACCAGCATATTGTTAGTAATTTGCCCTAGTGTAGATGTTCTCCAAATTATTTTTGACTTTTATTTATTTTGCTTTTGCCTCATGTGTTAGCCCGTTCCCACACATGTGTAGGAAAGTACCATCTTGCCTAGCATGTTACCCCCAATTTTACTTGTGTGTCAGTTTGTTTTTGACTGTGTCACTGGGATCCTGCTAGCCAGGACCCAATTGCTCATAGTTTGTGGCCTATATGTGTTCTCTGTGTAGTGCCTAACTGTGTCACTGAGGCTCTGCTAACCAGAATCTCAGTGATTATGCTCTCTCTGCTTTTAAAATTGTCACTGCAGGCTAGTGACCATTTTCATCAAATCTGATTGGCACACTGGAACACCCTTATAATTCCCTAGTATATGGTACCTACGTACCCAGGTTATTGGGGTTCCAGGAGATCCCTATGGGCTGCAGCATTTCTTTTGCCACCCATAGGGAGCTCAGACCAATATTACACAGGACTGCCACTGCAGGTGACTTCAGAGACCCCTCCTGATAGGTGCTTACCTGGTTAGGTGGCCACTCCTCCTCCGAGGGCTATTTAGGGTCCTGTGGGTTTGTCTTCAGATAACAAATGCTAGAGCTCACCAGAGTTTCTCTGCATCTCTCTCTGCGACTTCTGCCAAGGATCGACCACTGACTGTTCCAGGACGCCTGCAAAACCGCAACAAAGTAGCAAGATGACTACCAGCAACATTGTAGTGTCTAATCCTGCCGGCTTTCTCGACTGTTTCCTGGTGGTGCATGCTCTGAGGGCTGTCTGCCTTCACCCTGCACTAGAAGCCAAGAAGAAATCTCCAGTGGGTCGATGGAATCTTCCTCTTGCTAACGCAGGCACCAAACTTCTGCTTCACGGGTCCACTGGGTTCCCTCTCATCTTGACGAGCATGGTCCCTGGAACACAGGAGCTGGATCCAAGTGACCCCAACAGTCCAGTGGTCCTTCTGTTCAAACTTGATGGAGGGAAGTCCTTGCCTCCCCATGCCAGACAGTATTCCTGTGTACTGCGTGAACTGCAGCTGCTAGGGCTTCTGTACACGTTTGCAAGGAATAGCCCAGGTCCCCAGCACTCCGTCCTGCATTGCTAAACTCACTGAGTTGACCACCGACTTCGTGGGACCATCCTTTGTAGTGTTGAGATGACTGCCATGCTCAGATTACTTGAATGCCTTTTCTAGTGCTTCTGCGGGTGCTGCCTACTTTTGCACGGACTCTCTGTGCTGCTAATCGCCCCCTCTGTCTCCTCCTCCAATGGGCGACATCCTGGTCTTTCCTGGGCCCGGGCAGCACCCATTTTCTTTAACTGCAACTCTTGCACCTAGCAAGGCTTGTTTGTGGTATTTCTGCATGGACCTCCAGCACGCCGTGGGACATCTTCTGTACAAAGGAAAAGTTCCTGGCATCTTCTGTTGTTGCAGAATCTTCAGCTTCTTCCACCCGGAGGCAGCCGTTTTGCACCTTCATCTGGGGTTTAGTGGGTTCCTGCACTCCCTGGATACTTGCGTGACTCTTGGACTTGGTCCCCTTCCTTTTCAGGTCCTCAGGTCCAGGAGTCCGTCTTCAGTGCTTTGCAGTCAGTTGTTGCCTTTGCAGAATCTCCTTTCATGACTTTAGTGTGTTTCTGGGGAAGTAGTGTGACTTTACTCCTACTTTTTAGGGTCTTGGGGTGGGGTATTAGTGTTTTCTTACACTCCCAGCGAACTTCTACACACTACACTAGGCCTGGAGTCCATTCGTGGTTCGCATTCCACTTTCTTAGTATATGGTTTGTGCTGCCACTAGGCCTATTGCATCCTATTATGTGTTCTACAGTGTTTGCACCACTTTTCTAACTGTTTACTTACCTGATTTTGGTTTGTGTGTATATTTTATGTCCTTTACTTACCGCCTAAGGGAGTATATCCTCTGAGATATTTCTGACACGTTGTCACTAAAATAAAGTATCTTTATTTTTAGTAACTCAGAGTATTGTGTTTTCTTATGATATAGTGCTACATGATATAAGTGGTATAGTAGGAGCTTTGCATGTCTCCCAGTTCAGCCTAAGCTGCCCTGCTATAGCTACCTCTATCAGCCTAAGCTGCTAGAACGCTACTAATCTACTAATAAGGGATAATTGGACCTGGCACAAGTGTAAGTACCATCTGGTACCCACTATAAGCCAGGCCAGCCTCCTACAACATGCAAGTCCAAATTTGTGTTAGTGATAGAAAGGACCCAGCCCTGAAACCAGAAATCTGAAATTGATTGTGAAAACTGTATTTTTATGATTTACTGATATCACCATCATGTGCTTTGAATTCCTACAATAATATGCATATCGTGTTCTTGTTAATCTATATCATTCTATTGTCTATCCGTGTTGATGTTTAGTAAGCTAAATCTTTTGAGATTTTTTGGTCAGCCTATGGTTTTCATGTCTGTTTACAACTTAGTTTTGTGCACCATTTAAGTGACATTCATTTTAAGATTGTAATAAAGCCTTTAAACAAATTTGCAGTTTGCTTCAGTGTTAAATTGATTATGGTATCTAGTATTGTTTATGGTTAATGTCATCAATTTGTAATTGAATGCTTCTGACTCCTACACTTCTCACCAGGTCCTAGGATCCATTTGACCTCAATAGGTGAGAATAGTGACGGTGTCTCACTGATGCGTAGGTGGTTTATGAACTGGAACTGGGGAGATTTTCTTTTTCACTAGGCCCAGCGTGCCAACAATTTTTAGTAGCAGAGTTATGGTTATGTCTTGGGAGGAGGAGAGTCAGAATTTGCCCACATTGTGAGTTGTTTTTGGTGTAGTGTAAGGGATGATGAAATTCCAGGGTTGTGTTACAAGTGTATGGTATATGTTTTTAGTAGGATTTGTGCTTGCATTTCTTTGGCTAAATCGTGGTGAAGTGTGATGTATGAAGTGAGTAGGTAATTGAGTAGGGAGCTTGCATATGCCAAGTAAGAGAGTGGGGAGTTGGCATACTCAAAGCATATGTTGCGCTTTGTGCTAAAAAAGTGGCCACATGGATGTGGTACACTGGTCCTGCGAGGCCTAAGACTCCGAGTATTTTACAAGTGTATGGAGACACTTCGTCAATTTATTGTCTGCAGCTAAGGTGTTGGTCGATTGAGCGCTGTCAACAATACCAGTAGAATTTCCTTGAGTGTGTGGGTTGTTGGTTGGCGTTAGGTGAATCCTGAGTGCACATGGAGGATCAGTACCAATCAGTGTGAGGAGTGCGGGTCAAATCTTACTTGTGTTTGTGATAAAGCCATAGCTGGAAGAGTGTGAAAGGCTGCAGTCGAACGTTCCGTACATCTTTCAATGCACTTGAATCATACTCATAGTGAGCAGACATGTTTTGTTTTTTGTTCTTGCAATATTTGCATTTAGGTTTGTGTGAGAGGTGTATGAGACAGCTCTGAAGTGAGTCGCAGCTGCCGAGCACAGTGAGTGTGATGTCATTTGGTCCCCGCTGGGGTAGTCCTGTTGGTGAGAAAAGCTGTGCACTGATTGGTGGAAAAGACTGCGCTGGTATAGGATCGGAACAGTTAATTAAAAGGATTGTGGGATTTAAAATTACTTCCTGGTTTTGTAGATTTTGTGTTTGTGAATTAGATTTGTGTAAACTTGGAGTTTTTCAAAGATTGAAGCAGTGTGTGAGAGGAGATATTTTTATTCCATTTAGAGAGGGTGAGTCTTCTCCACCTAAGGGTACACCAGCATTTGAGGTAATGGAGGAGAGAGGAGATTCAGCATGTCTTTGGATAAATCAGTGGTACAAAATAACTGAGAAGGAAGGCACCTTAGCTCCTCCCTGTTATGGAACCTTTAATTTGAGAATTTTAAAGACTTTGAGGAGGGTGTTGTATGAATCAAAGGCCCTTCCTAGACCTGCACAATTTGCAGCACTTGCTATTTGGGAGTAAGTTTCAAGACAAAACGAAACTCAGACATTTTAAAGGAGAATGAGGAAAGCAGAAAAGTCCCTAGCAGAAGCTAGATTGGATGCAGAGCAGAGAATGTGGACAGTAATTACATTACACACAGTGAAGTCATTTTCAGCAATTACTCAGGAAGGTGATGGAAGTTAAGTTCAAAGCCAAATCTGAGGAAGAAATTGGGTGAAAATAAAAGAGTAGCAGATGTTGAGAGTGATTCAGATGATGCAGAATTATCCCCTCTGAATAATGTAGTCACATCAGTATATCAGAATGTAGTCACGAGCATTGCCACGACTCCAGTTGCACAAAGCCAGGTTCGGGTGATACCTAATGTGCATAATGCTAATATTGTGGTACCAGCAGTTTATTCACCAGTCCCAAATATTAACACAGCTCAGAATATCTCAGTTCCAGTTATGAAACAGTCAATTCAGAAGGCAGCAATGACTCAGTTTGAGTCCACACCTAATGTACAGATCCCTGCGCAAGCCATGAGCCAGAGACCGACAATGCCTATGTATTTCCCAGTGTTGACAGGACAGAATGTTGCCCCAAATCAGTCAAATCAAGCTTTTGGTACAGCATAGACTGGCTAAAGTAGAGGATTAATCTTCCCACAAAGCCAGTCAAACTTGTCAGGACCAGAAGCATTAACAGTTCCCATAACCATAGGTCCAGTAGTCCTGTTGCTTGCCCAAGGTAAGAACGAGAGTGGTCCCAAGATTTCAAATTCACTATCGACAATTAACTTGCCTTTTGGAACTAATGCTCAAATGGAGAGACCGTACAATGCTGTGTCAGCCATGACCCTCCTGAATTCTTTTGGTTTGAATCAGACACATAATAGAAGTGGTCCACTAATTGATGTCACATGTCCCCCATACTCAATGGAATCATCTGTGATGGCTCAGGAGCAGGCTATGAGAGCCCCATTCAATGTACAACAGTTTATGCCCCAAAATAGAAGTAATAACATTAGTTTACAAGGGTTATCAGCACAACAATTGACTGAATGGTTAGACAATTTGAGTGGTGCATCAGTTCTAGGAAACATGCCTGAGGGAGAAAGACATTGAACATGGTTAGGTTAAAATAAATTGGAATTAAATGATATGATTAAGGGAATCTTTGAATTGGATTGATTAAATTCTTAGAATGAAATAGAATGAAAATGAATTGTGCTTTATGTGCAAGGATGTTACTCTCTGAGCAGGACAGGTCTATGAGAAATCAGCTCATTTGGCTGAGAAGTATAAAATCAAAATGAATAAATCCCAAAAGTTGAAGAAGAGTTGCAGATTAGATTTTGATGCGAGAGACATTGCAAACATGAGATCAACTGGAATGAAAATTCACATTAAGGAGTTGATTCAGAGTATTCAAACATGGGGAGCGTTAGACCAAAGGGGAGGTTGATGGGCACAGAAAAAAGATCAGAAGAAGAAGCTGACCACATCTTCAAATGATGTACCGCAGGCTGAGGGAGCTATAAAAACTATGCCAATGGGAGAAATTCCTAGAGGGAATTTTGTTCATGTTCCTTGCAGCAGAAGTGACATATTGTCATTAACAAATGATTACCGAAAGTAGAGGGAGAAACCAGTGGAATGGTACTAGCAAACAGAGAGGTTTATTAAGCTTGCAAGGTATTTGTCTGAACACTTTATCTGAAATTGTCGTTCCAGCAGATTTGTGGGTTGAGTGCAAGCGGAGTATTTATTGGGCAACGCGTGAGACACTAGGGTATGCAGTAATAGGTGCACCATCTGAAGAGGTGATGACAACACTATTACACAGTGATTGAGTCTTTGAAACTAGAGTTTACCCTGAAAATACTGATTGGAAAAGAATTGATCAGGACATCTCAGTAAACGAAGGAGTCTGTTCATGCTTATAATGAAAGACTGTTGAAAGCATTCAAACAATACAGTGGCACAGAGATTATTGAGCCCAGAGACATGATTAATTTTGTGTTTAGATTTGTTCATGGATTGAGACCTGAAATTAGCAGTATGATTCAGAATCATTTTATTTGTTGGCAAGGAAAGCCAATTGATAAAGTTTTGCAATACACAAAATACTGTAGTGATTAAATCGATTTGAAGCAGAAAAAATGTTATGAAAAGGCGATGGTGATACAGATCAAGTCTGCCCAAACAACAGAAATGCAAGGCCCGCAAGGAGTGATGAATGTAGGAGGAATGTAGGGAGCACTGCAGCAAGGAAATATGGTGTCTCAGTTCAGAGGTAGAGGCAGTGGGATTAGAGTAGATTTGAATGTTAATATGGCTGATGTTAAGAACATGAGGAAAATACTTCCTTGTTATAGGGACTGCAACGTTGGACATTGGAAATGGGAGTATCCGTTTAGTAATGTAAATAATTTAGTGCAAGGTGGTGGGGTTGCACAAATGGTTGACAACAGTCAATTTCAAATTCAGAGAGTTCCAAGGTCCTGAAATCAAGACATGAATGTTCCCACAGGAGCAGTCCCAATGCAGGTTCCCCAGCAACAAATACAATTTCCCCAACAGCAGAATCATGCCCCAGAGCAAATGCAGATACCAGAAACTTCAATCGCACAGCAACAGGTAATGGTTCTTCAACAGAATGTGAACCAAAGAGCAAATGCAAATGTGAATCTGTTAATCAGACAACATCTATTGATTGATTTCAGTGATGATGGAATTAGTGAAGAATACACGAGTGAGAGTTCAGAGGAGGAGGAAGTGTATTGGCTACCTCACTGGAGGTAGATCAGCGTGGTCCTTATGCGTGCTTGGAAGTATCATGTCCCCTCCAGTGAAAGCACACTAATACATGTTGCTCACTACACAACGCATGGTACATACATACTGACCAGCAGTTTGGATACAAAACCATAGATATCACGTCAAACACAAGTTGTCAAGTCAAACAACCCAATGCAGAAAGAACCTCACAGAAGCCCAGGATCTCGCACAATGCCACAAGCACATATAAATCACAGACGACACAAGATATCAACTGCTATGCTACATGACATTTCTGGTGCAAGCACTAGCAAAATACTTACTCCTATTTTCTTTTTCATCTGATCAAGTTTATGGGATCCAACCATGGATCATGACCCCATTTCCCAACACAGGCACAGCAGCAGAGCATGCCTTAAATGAGGCACATTGGAGGACAAAAACCATTGTGGAACGGACCTTTGGCATCCTGAAGTCCAGATTCAGGTGCCTGAACATCAGAGGAGGCAGCCTCCTATATGCTCCAGAAACGGTCTGCAAGATCATATTGACTTGTGCCATCCTGCAAAACATTTGTGTTAGGAGGAACATCCCCCTATATGAACCTGAGTAAGAACTGCTTGAGGAGAAGGAGGAGGTGGATGGTGCTGGGGATAATGAGGGGGAACATCCAAACACAGTTGCAGTAATGCACCACAGACAGCAGACTGTTGAAAACATTTTTCACCGTCACTCTAAACACATTGTTAGGACATGAAATTAAACACCTCACTTTATCAAACAATCCTGCTCTGGTTACTTATTTCTCAACCTCATGTTCTTTAGGAATGTGAGTATTACCTCAGGGAGCATGTCACAAAGACAAATCTGACTACTTCTGATGCAACATCATATGTGATGCATTTGATTGTACAGCAAGCATCGCACACAAGTTAAAAAAAGAAAGCATCTTTTCAATTTCACATATGAAGGACTAAATCATACGACCACAGCATATGACACACATCCACGTTGCCAACATGGTCTACTGTAGCACATTACACACAACTATGACATCTTCAATCATGTAACATACATACATACATGAGGCAGTGGATGTGAACTCACAGTGGTAACAGGAATGTATAAACAGACCCCTGACATTAGTTAGTGTGACATTTGCTATCTCTGCATGGAGCTTGTGTGAAAAGAGGTGCATCAATCCTGAAAATGGATAGCTTGAGTGTCCCAGGTATGACAAGCAATGGTCACCACACATGCCCTGCACAGTCCATCCCTGGTAATAAGTCCTGCCACTGCCATGTGTTAGCTCTCTGCCCTCCCTTCTCTAGGGGTCATTGTAAATGGACTATCTGTACCCTGGGAATCATCATTAACATTCACCCAGTCTCACATTCTGACTCCTGTTTGCTTCCCATTTCCGTATGGCATGATATAGAAGAACTACATTAGCCCACATAGACTTCAGGTCCCATAATGCACTGCCTAATAGTCAGTAAGACCTGTAATCTTCTGGTTCTTGGCTTCCTATGGGAAAAGTCCAGTTGTCCCCTTATACTGGATTCTCTCCTCCAGGACCTTTGAGAGACTGAAGCTGCACACACCTGTGAGCTGTCTCGTGCAGCCCAGCCATGTTTCTGTGCCCTGGCCCTGCTGCTGACTGGAACAGCTTAAAAGCTGCCATTCCCTGAAGCTCCTGTACAGGCATTGGAGTACAATTCATTTGTGTACCAGTGGCCTTGTTGGATTGTTTTACAGTCCTGATTACTCCTGAAACTGATCTCTGTTTACACATTGCTGTTCCTGCTTTTCCCAGTCACACTGTGCTCCCTGTTTCTGAGCCTTGTTCATGTTTGTTTCTGACAGAGCCTGCTTGTTGTTACCCAGACTTGTTCCAGCCTTTGAGTCAACCAGACCCTGTTCACCTGTGCCTGCCTTTGCCTCCTAGTTGGTTCCCTTGCCCTCTGTTTCCTCTTGAGGTATTGTGTCTGGTAAGTGTGCTATCAGTCCTCACCCGTATAGAATTAACTTTGTATTTGTTCTTGCACCTGGTTTCCAGGAGGCTAATCCAGCCCCCATCCTTTGTCTAGTTTTGCATGTAGTCAATAGTGCCTAACAGTGACAGTGTGCTATGGCTGTATTCCAGGATTTGTTACTGTGTCCCAACAAACAAGGGCTAGTCTTGTGTATGCAAGAACAATCCATCTTTGTGCCCTGAGGGTCCAGACACAGATTCACTTCTGCTGCCACCTTTCTATGGGGCTTGCGTGGTAACTAGCTGTGAGATTAATCTGCACAGAGGCACTGATGTTGCCTGTGTTGTGGGAAGATCTGAGCCCTACCCTGTGTACAATTTTAGTGATGAGCCCTGCATGTTTGTCCATTACTGACCCGTTACATATTTGTCCACAATAAGGTGGCTCTATATTCACTCATCTGCATTATATGCATTACCATAGCTGCCCTGTCCCCTTGTATGCCTTTAGCTGCTCTTCTGTTTTAGGACAATTCTGCCTCGCAAGGTACTCTGTGAACTCAAGGGTTGCCACGACAGACTCCTGACTAGACATGCATGAAACCGTAACACCATGGAGCCCAATACTGAGACAGGGTACACACGCCCACACACTTGAACTGGACACTTTTGTGCAATGCACCTCTGAAAATATGTGAACACATGCAGCCAGGGCTGCAGGTCCACAAAAGGAACATGAGTAACATAGGTAATTTTCATTAGTTAACCTGATGTGCACTTAACAATTTTATGATTGGAATTGAGGCTCAGTGTCGCAAGTGAGGAGTAACATATTTGAAATAGCCCTCATCAGCCATCCTCAGTCATCCCTGCGTATTGTTTGTTGTGGGAAATGTAATGTCCCCAAAGTCAAACAACTACACACATAAAATGAGTCAACACATATTACAAACATATATCATGACTGATGTACATCATTGATTGCCATCTGATGTTGATACCCATTTGGAACACATTCATACATAACCATTACGCCAAATGTATTGCATAACATTCCACCAAAATCACACATATAGCTGTAACAGTACATTCACACACGAAGCACACAATGGTTAATACTTTTGTAGCACAGCCTTGCCGTCATTTATTGACGCAGAATCAGTGCAAACTCCAATAGAATTTTGCAACGTTGCGCCACTTTTGTGTCAGAAAAAAAGGAAATGCTGTGCAAAGGTAGTATAAGTGTGGCCCGCAGTTGCATGGTCTATCACATGTGGCCAACCACAATAACACACACTGCAGGTCATACCATCCTATCTTCTTCTAGATACAGGCTGCATGCATGTTAAGTATTTAAAAATCATGCAAACACAGTTTGAGTCAGAAATTTTGACGGAAATGCAAAAAAAAGCAATGCACACGCATACTAAACATCAATGGGCCCCTAGCGTTGATTCTACCAGCACACCCCACGAATGCAGATATCCATTAAAATAGTAGTTTCCCAGCAACGCATGGTATGTAGCCGCACATGTAGGTTATGCATCGAATATATTCACGCAAACTACTCATGCATCAAAAAATACATGCAAGATGGAAAACAGGTTGCAAAGGGGACAGGAAGTGATGTGATAGGAAATTCTGTTTACAGACATGGTACAGTGGGTGTACTTTTACTTTCACTTTACAGTCTGTGCTTTTTCTTGACTGTGTGGCTGTGTCTTGGTGTTGCTCTTGTTTGGATTGCATCTATTCTATCTTGTGGTGTATACCTTGTGTCTTTTTGTGTATTCTATTTGTATATTGTACCTGTGTAACTGTTTTTGTGAATTTTAGTGCTGTCTGAATTGTATTTGTACTGTCGGGTGTCTGTTTGGGGGTTAGATTTGTTTGGGTTAGTTGGGGTTTTTAATTTGGGTTCCTTACTTTTTTCCTTTCATTATTGTAATTGTGTGCTATAACATGTTGGGAAGAGCGAGGCTGAGCCACATGGGTGAGGAGGAGCTGGGGGCCTTTGTGTGGCTGGTGTGCCACTTTCATCCGATGATGCTAGAGTCAGGGGCCGTGTGATACAGGGGTATCACACGGAGGCAAGGTGGCTGCATTGAGCCAAGGTGCTCTTCCACCTGAAATGTGTGTTCAACACATCAAGGAACGAGTAAAAACTGAAGCACTGCTGGGCTGACCTGGTGGCCCGAGAACAGGACCTGCTGGACCACCTAGGTGTGGTGATCGGTGGTCCTGTTGGTGAGTATCAAATTAACAAATGTGTACAGTAGAATGCTCCTGAGTGACAGTGGCAGATGTCTTGACGTGCTGCATGCTATGTTTGTGGCCATGTGGAATGAAAGTAGAACAAACTGTTAGTGTACCAGTACTGAAATGTATTACACATGTTTGTACATGTTAAGAATGCAGTCCACAGCTTTGTTGAGCCCTGTCCGACTATTACTTAAGACCATATGTACCAAGCTAATTATAATTATCACAAACTGCCTAGTTTTCTGAACTTTCATTCAAATGCACAACCCCGATTTTGCCATTCTTTTATCACATTGCACAATCACAAAAAAGGGTTTGCTAGTATTATTTAGGAATGGGTGTTCCTATCCTATTATTGAGTCGCAGGCCGCTGATTGTTTCTTTCTTGTCACAAATGCTGGCACTAAACAATTGTAGTTACCATCCGTTTCAAGTTGGTACCTACCAATTTGCAAAAGGGGGCGGGGGTCCCCATGGGATCCTTCCCCTTTGTGAATGCAAGGCCAAAAATTGATTATGAGCAGGAAGTTGTGCCATGGACCACTGAGTGCTTCCAAAACTTTTTTCTGTCATAATATAAGTTTTTGAAATATTTTCTGTTTTCCCTGCTGAAATTAGGCTGCAATTAAACAAATATTTACATCCCTATTTGAAAGCAGTCACAGACATGGTGGTCTGCTGAGCCCAGCAGGCCAGCATCCCTGTGAGTGCTGCCACTCCCAAGGGGTTTGCAAAATGAGACCTACCTCATCATTATTCATGAAGAAGGTCATTTGCTACCCCATTTTTGAATTGCAAATAGTGTCATTGAGAGTGTTCTACCTCAGATCATCCAACTTGCTAATTGCTAATTGCTAAGTCTTGCAATGTGTGACTCACAAAACCTGATCTTGGTATATATGACCCTAAGCAACACATTTCGGGTGCAATGACAACACCTGTGCCCATGCATTCTGTCAATGATGATCACCTAAGACACTCTCAGCATACCATATGTCAATATTTTGGGACAGCAAAGTGGGCTATACATGTTTAGCACTTCATTGTCATCATTAGACACACACACATGATCCTTGCCGTCATGTTGGCATGGGGGCATATATGGCTTAGAGGACACTGCCAATGGGGCATTTGTTACCTACATACAACTGTGCCACAGCTATTATGGACCACTGAATGCACAATCCATGCTGACTGAAAATTGACCCACATGTCCATCACACAGTTAATGATTATCCCTTGATGCACAAGCCACAATACCTCAGTCACTTGTATTGCAGTGCACCAGGGAAGTGCCATTGAAATTGTCACCCAATTACAAATCATGACATGAAGGACCATCTGAAATGGATCAGCCACAAATCTTTCTAGTCAGGTTTAGCACCACATGATTGTTAGGCCCAGTGTATGTGTGCATATGTGTGTCTATCACTCACTGGAGCAAGTTTGCAGTGCTATGTCTGTTGGAGTGACTACATGCAGGATCAGCAGCTCACTCATAAAAAATGTCACAAACTGTGATATGTTGTCCACACGTTTGTACAGTGATCAGACATTGAACATATATTTCCTTTCAATGTCTTACATGTGGACCGGCACCCTATACCACCAGGGAAGTGCCTCGATTTGAGGACCCAGACGTATCCAGTAAGTGTGAAAATGTCTGTCCTGTGTGGTGAATGTAGCTGTTGTGTGTGTGACTCTTGTGTGTTGCACTCATTGTAAGATATGATGAGCTGGCACATGATCTGATATATTACTAGACTGGAGGTTGACATAGTGTTCCTTGCAAGCGTTAGACATTCACAGGCAGAGAGTCATGTCTTGGGAGTCTTGTGCTGTTCAAGAGGCAGCAGCATGTGAACAAGGTGATTAGTAGCCACTTGTAGGCCCACATTTGATTTGGAAGTGTTCCAGTGTCAGAATATTGTCATCAAGTCATACCCTCATTTTCAGGACATTGATGATTCAGGTTTCCACACAAAATTGTGTATCCCTGTATTGTAATGTACATGTAGGACTGTATGGATAACTGTCCACCAGCATCTAGCCACATATGTTGTACTCCATTTACGTGACACTTATGTAGTATGTAATAGGCGTACATGCAGGTCAAGGCCAGACGTGTGCTGGCATCAATGTTGCTGATTTTGGAAATGTGTTGGCAGATCAGGTGTTGATGGTTTGGCCACAAATGGAAACATGGATGTAGATGTGATTGACCAATGGATACCTCACTCGAAGTTGGCAGGCCTTCTCACATGTGTTCCACTCACTAAATTCTTGTACAGGTGGACATGGCTTCGCGGTTGTCCTTGACAGTTGTGATGATGTATGGCATGCCTATCCCCCAGAGGCATAAGGGTAAGGGTATAACATATATGTAGGTAGTTGTGATGGTCACAGTGTAGATGACAGTCATCTAACTCAAGCATGCATGTGACCCAAACAACACTGATGTTAAGACTTTGTCATCCCATTTCTAGGGGGCGCTGTAAGGGGACTGTCAGAAGCTTGGGAATCACCTTAAACACTTATCTAGAGTCCCTTGCTGACTCCTGTTTGTTTCTCTTTTCTCCATGGTACACTTGTGTAGTACTACATTTGCTTCCTGGGACTGCAAATCCCATAATGCACAGCCTGGTAGTCAGGAAAGCCCGGATTCTGTTTCCAATTGTGTCCATGGGAGAAGTCCAGTTGCTCCTTTTCACTGGATCCTCTCCTCCAGGACTTGCAAGTGTCTGAAACTACACACACCTGTGACCTCTCCTGTGCAGCCCAGCTTGGAACTGCTTATAAGCAGCCATTTCCTCAAGCTCCCCGTCGTGCATTGGACTTCTATTCCTTTGTGTTACAGACCATTTGTCGGATGGTGTTCCAGTTTTGTTCCTGTTCTTTTCCAGCTTGATCCTGTTTCCTGTTTCTCTGCCCTGCTCCTGATTGTTCCAGCCAGAGTCTGCTCCCTATCTCTTAGCCTTGTACCTGTTTGTTTCTTCCAGAGCCTGCTCCCTGTTTCCCTGCCCTGCTCCTATCTTGTTTCAGCCTGAACCTTCTCTCTGTTTCCCAGTCCTGTTTTCTGCTCTTTTCCTGTTCCCTGTATTCCAGCCCTGTCATTGCCTGTTCCAGCAAGAGCCTGCTCTCAGTTTCCCAGTCCTGTCTCTGTTTCTCCCAGCCAGAAGTTTGCCCCCTGTTTTCAAGTCCTAGTCCCGCCTTTGCTTCAGCCTGAGCCTGTTCCTAGTTCTTGCCTCTGCCTCTTTGTTTGTTCCCTTCTGTTTCTGTTTCTTCTTGGTTCTTTGTGTCTGGTAAGTGTTCTATCAGTCTTCACCAGTGTATACGTGTCCTCCTGTGTACTGGGGTTGGCTCCTGGTTTCCAGGAGGCAATTCCAGCCCCCATCCTTGTACAGTCTTATACATTGTCTTTCGTGCCTAACAGTGACAGTGTGCTATTGCTGTTTTCTCAGGAATCGCCACTGTGTTTCCAGCTGGGCCCTCAAGAGCGTGTCTTGTGTATGTAGGTACTTCTTGTCTGTGCTCTAGGGTCCAGAGACAGAATCACTTCTGCTGCCTCCTTTCTATGGGGCTGGCAGGGTGACTATGTGTAAGAGCAAACTACACAGAGGCATTGACATTCCCTGTCACTGTGGGAGGTTCTGCGCCTTACTCTGTGTACAACCCCAGCGTGTTTGTCTATTAGTAAACTGTTTCCTGTTTGTTCACACAAGGGTTGCTCTGCTTTTACTTTCCTGGTGCCTGTCCATAGCTGTCCTTTCTGTATACCTTTAGCTGCTCTTCTGCCCCAGCACACTATCTCTTTAGGATATTCGGTGACCTCAAGGGGTGTCCCAACCATAGTCCTGATCAGACCCGCCTGAAACCGTGTCAACTGACCCCTTATAATTAGCTACGGCATACCATATTGCCAATTAAATCTACAAATCACTGGTCTTGGGTGCCTTGAAATTCATCCAGATGATAGGGATTAGTCGGCCTGCCCATGTTCAGTACTTGCTGCATTTGCATTGTGACACATTGCAATACGTAAATGCACAGATCACTTTGTTTCGTACACACCTTGTTGTGCTTTGCTTTTAAATACTTGATGGTTAGGCAGTGTTGCCATGTCATTCCTCAGTGACAATATATATCTGTGCTGTTATTTGGACTGCATGTGCAATTTGAGCGAGAGAGTTAGATTATCATCTGTACATGCATCACACAAAGATGAAACTAAATGGCTGCCTGCCTCATTTTTACAGCTGCCAACATGAATGACGCCGAGATAAGGGATTTCCAGAGGGGGGCAGTGGTACAGGCACATCTTGGATGTGGAGTCTGGGTTACTGATGATGGCAAGACGCTATCGGAGGAAGAGAGCCACAGGAACATGACGGGCTTTCAGCCAAGGGGGACCAGCATTGGTCACAACAAGGTGTAGCCACCACCACGACTGCAGCCATTGGCACAGGGGCAACCAGTTCATCAGCCCCACCTGCTGCACCCTCTACCTCGGGACCAACACCCACAACAACTGCTGCACCTTCTGTTTCAGCACCCGACCACAACACCTGCAGGAGCATCTACGTCAGGTACACAGACCACCACCTCAGCTACTTTGGACATGGCCGCCATATCACAGCTACAAAGGGACATGAGGAAAGTCCTAAATAAGGTTGACACTCACCAGCGGGACATTGACAGAAATAGCCAGAGGCTGAAGTATATAAAAAATAAAAAAAAGAGGGCAAACCTCTGAACTCCTGCCTTACTTCACCCCGAATTCCGTCCCCTCCCTCCTCTTTCCTTATCTAGTTTTTTAGTGGGTTTAGGGATAGGTTAGAGTAGGCTAGTAATTTAGATCGGATAAGTAGGTTGGGGTGGGGGAGTTTAATAATATTACATATTAGTTTGTGGGTGGGTGGCGGTTAATGTTGGGGCTTTTGTGTATTCTATTAGAAAAATACATAAAAAATGAAAAATACAAAAATATATATATTTGTTTAGTACTGATTAGTATCTGTTTAGGTTATTTAATGTTGTCCTACATGTGTCCCATCATATAAGCGGGGTGGGGGGGCAAATGTTTAGAGTGTTTTGTTAAATGTGGTAAGTAAGCTTAGCATAGGGTAGTTAGGGCCAGTTGTGGGTAATGTATAGTTAGGATAGATTAGGTTTGTATAGGTGTGTGACATAGTTTTAAGTTCTCTTTTGTACATAGTTATTAAAGTTTTAGGTACTCCTTTACGGCATGTGTCATATGCTTGGGGATCTGGGTCTCTGCATGAGTGTACAGTGCCAAATTTCTGTTGGCCTGTGTATTCCGTCTTGTATCCACATCCCACTCTTGACATGTTGGTTCCCACTGCCAACTGAGCTGTCACAATGGTAGATACAACAAAGCTAAATCTCAATGCATCTGCCAGCCATTGTACCCACCACTCAACGTGACTGTGGTTCCCATATATTTGAGGTAGGTGTGATTTTAAAGCTGTCATTGTTTGGGTCCTGTGTTAGGATGTCGGGCACTGTGGGATGTCTGTCTGCAGCCTGATGTTCATGTAAATACTGATAAATTGAGTAGTGTCAATTTCTGATGAGGTCAAGTATGCAGAATTCACACCTTTGTGTTTTAATTGTACTCCCAGCTGGCATTTTTGGCCAAACTCTATTACACAGCCATTCCTGCTGTATGTTGTGGGTGTGGCATGTATGTTTTGAAGCACATGTCACAAACACAATGACTTTATTATAGGGGATGTGGCTAGCATCGCATTTCATCCTGTAGATACCTCGGGCCTGAAATACACTGATATTACAATACATTTACCTCATTTTTTAATGCAACAGCAGCACAAACTTTCAAATTACAAAGATATTTTGTAAGTTTGTGCTGCTTTTACTCCAGAAATTAGGCAAAAGCTGCACAGAAGAGTTAGAAGTCCTGGCCCTTGTGCATAAATATCTGCCCACATTATTTCTGCACTCTGGTATTGACACTCTGTGACCATTGACGTGTTACATGCATCACAAATCTCCTGCAAAGTGGATGTGTCAGATTACACAGAGACAAAGTGGTTGTGTAGTTGCTGTTTATTTTAAAGTGCTGTAGTGCATTATTTACATAGTCCAAGTCTGTGACCCCATCAGTGTAAAGCATTCTATTGTGACGCTATACAAGTGCAGGGTTGAAGGGCATTTCATTGGACACGCTGAGATGAAGTGTCATTGAGTGCAGAGGAACATGAATTGCCAATTGAGTAGTGAGAGATAATTGCAGTCCATAGTGGAAAGGTTAACTGTGTGTCGGTGAAGAGTGCATTTCCCCAACTGTAGCAACACTGGCATGTTGTCAAGCATAGGACAAAGGAAACTCAGTACCCATGTTGCATGGGCTGGTCCTACTGGGTACTATGGGTGAAGATGATTGGTTCCACGTCTTCATCCTCTGATGTATGTGTCATCTCCTCTGCCCTTGATGGTGGTGCTGGTGGGTTTGAGGGGACAACACACACTTCAGTGGTTAGAGAAGTGGACTCCAAATTCCCAGCAGCTGCCATCTGTGGAACTAGATATGGCATACCTGCAGCAAGGAGGAGCTGCTGATTATTGAGTATGGCAGCAACATCCCTGTGGGAGTCCAGCTTGTTTTCATGACTGCTGCTGCAAGATTGGGAGGGCAGGTATTGTGGCAACTCCCTCACAACAGTGGTGAGGTCCATAACACACTGTTGGAATCCTAGCAGTAGTGATTATGTGACTTGTATGGCTGCTGACTGTTCTGCGGATGTCATCATGCCATTTGCATCCCCTTAAGGCTGGCTGCCATAGTTTGCATCCCCACCCACACCCCCTTGGCCAGCTCCCACTGTACTCCCACAACTTTCCTCTCAATGGTGGTCCCAGTGTCATCAGAGTCCTCAGCTCTCTTTGAGCTGGCAGGTTGTACTATTGGGGTAGTTGGTGCTTCCTCTTGGATGGCTGCTACATGTGTGCTCCTCCTTGCGACTGGAGGTGGTGTCTGGAGGGTTCCCAGGACATCTTGAAGGGTTTCCTGGCTGATGGTTGTCAGTTGGTCATCCATGTCATCAGGGTAGTCCAGGACACAGGAGATCCATCGTCCACTGCAATGAGATATTGTATAACTAGTGTGTCTGTGTTGTGGAAGTTGTAATGTGACGTCACTGACTTCCTAATAGTGTTATGTTGTAATCTTGGCTTCCATGCATTGTTCCTGTCATTAATGTTTGCAGTCTCTCAGGGCTATACCCCACCTGCATGTCACATGTAACGTGAGCAGTTTGGAGAATTATCTGCATCACATCTTCTAGGTGTGGGTTCAGACCTGCACTCTACTTCCATTATCATGGTGAGGCCTTGCAATGCTTGTTTGTGTGCTGATGCCACATGCACCACACATAACAATATGGCCCTGTCCCAGTCTATCATTTTTCAGATACACCTATACAGTGCTGAGACCTAGCACCATACCATGTATTGCATTTCTATGAAACGACACATGTCACCACTGGTAGTTTCTCATGTTGATGTTTGGTATTGTGTGCTACATTGCATTGCACTGATGAGCCTGGCAGAGTCCAATTTCCTCTTATGACTGTGTGGGTGTGTTAGCCTTGCTACACACATATGCTACACACATATGCCCTCCCCCCCAATGCTGTTGTCTAGCATTGGTGGCTTTGCAGCTATTGTAACACAGGCACAGGGGTTGACCCTGGAATGGGAAGCATGAGTCTGAGATTACTGCTGTGTACTTCATAATGTATGTGACAATGCCTGATGTTTATTGAGCCTATGACATGAGCAGTTGACAGGAGTTGCACTTGGATAGGGATAGATGGAGATTGATCATGTAGTGATATTGACCCCTTACTTTGGGTGTATTTGTGCCATGGGCACCTAACTGTAATTTCCTAATTGACCAGCACACACGGCACAGGTAGTAGTGGCAAATGTTGTAAATGGTAAATGCAATGGCCTGAGACTGTGCATTGTCTTCTGGCTTACATTCTGACAATACAAACTGTCCTGTGACAGCAGCCCAGTTTTACGTTCAACCCTCTTGCTCTGCTTCAGCAGTTCTAGCAGCCTTGGCATGGCAGTGTACCCCCATGCAAAGGTTGTTGGTGTCGTGTTGTGCTGTGCCCCTGGATGCCTCGAACAGCCCATGCACCCGTGCCATGCCCCTTTGCCCTTTCCACTGCCTGATTTTCAGGGCTGACATGCATTGGGTAGTAGGTATGTACCTCCCCCTTCTTGCACCTGACACTCAGGCATTTCTGTCCCTCATGCAACTTACCCTGCATATGTGTTGTTTCCTGGTAGTCTGCGCTGTCCTGCACTGTGATTCCTGTGACAATTTCCTCTGGAATCACGGCTGCAACCATCTCCTCCATCTCATCCAGGTCCTCTTGCGATGCTGGACTCCTACATCCAGTCTGCAGTGCTGCCTTCCATTTCCTTGCCATTTTCCCCTTTGTCCTGCACTTGCAGTCATGCCAGTGTTTCTTACACTTAGTGACAGTTCTCCTGACCTCTGCCACACTGTTAATCTTGTCCACAATCTGTTGCCAAACTGCCTCTATCCTTCCAATTGGCAATTTAGAGGTGATGAGTAATTGATGCTGGTGCTCCGTCACCTTTCTGACTAGGATTTCATGCTTCTCTGTGCTGAAGCGACACTTCCTCTTCTTCGTGACTTTCCTCGGGGTCTTGTCTGTGTCCTCCTGTCTGGTGCTTTGTGATTGAGGTCTCCCTGGGGTCTCTCCTGGCTTCTGGGATCCATTTTGGGTCTCCTCAGCACTGTTTGCTGCGTTTGCATCGCTTTTTGAAACTATTGTAGTGAAAAATGGCACAAATCCGTTTTGCAATGTTTGTCCATGTGGCACACCGTATTAGAGTCATTTTTCCTGCGTTAATGTCATTTTGCCGTAAGACAAGGTACAATGGTTAGCGTCTGTAAAAATGACTCTAACCTGTTCTTAGCGCCACTGTGCATCAAAGTATAAATTTGACGCACAGGTGGCGTTAAGAAATGGCATTAGCCATTGGTAAAAAAAATTACGCAAAACTGCGTTAGCACTGTTTTGCGTCAAAAAGTATAAATCAGGGCCTTGGAGTCTTTGATCTTCAATCATGCCCTTTCAGTCTTCTTTAGTGCAGTATATTGATGAACTGATCATTGTACCGATACACGAAAAGCTTGCTGACAAGATACCATAGCATTGTTGGATACATTTGATGAAAACGGACATAAGGTTTTCCCTACTAAGTTACAATATTTTCTGAAAGAAGTCAACGGTTTGGCTCATCAAATTGAGGAAGGTGTGATGTAAATGTCTCTCTCAAGAGTTTCTGCCATTATGCTAATGAATCCCCCAGTTACACAGAGAGATGTCTTGGGCATGATGAGTTATTGTCGCCAATGGATCTCAGATTTTTCAGTATTTTTCAAACCATTGCAGAATCTGACACAGAAGGAAGTCACAGACCAGTCCCCTTCAACGAAGAGTGCATGAAAGATTTCACAGAGTTGAGAGAGAGTTTGTGCAGAGTTCCAGCTTTGGGAATGCCTGATTACACTAAAGGTGTTGCTTTGTCTTGTCATGAACATGATGGCTGTGCTCTTTCTGTTTTGACACAGTTGCTTGGAGGAACAAACAGGTCAGTGGCTTCTTTTTACGCCACATTGGATCCTGTGGCTGTTGCTTTGCCTCGCTGTTTGAAAGCCGAATCCAGTGCTAATGTAAGCATTAGTCAATGTTAAGGCATTGTGATGGTATATCCTATAACTATTCCGACATTCAGTTGAAATATTTTTGACCTGTTCCAAAACCTAATACTTCACCAGTGCCCATCTCACCCATTATGAGTTATTGATTCTTGGATCACCAAATATTGTGGTCAAGAGATGCACCATTTTGGACCGAGCTACATTGATACCTGTAAATGTTGATGATTCAAATGATGTTAGTGAAATGGAACATGACTGCCTCGATGTCACTGAACTATGCACCAACCCAGACCTGACGTTCAGGATACTCCTTTAGAGGAGAATCACTAAGTTGTTCTTGTTGATGAATCCTATTTGAGAGACAGTGAAGGTACTCTAAGAGCAGGTTATGCAGTTTACACCCTCTCAGGAATTGTCAAAGCCTCAGGCTTCAAGGAATTGTTTCCGTCCAATTAGCTGAATTGGTTGCTCTTATGAGAACCTTCTGCATTTCAGACAAGCTCAAAGTGCCAATATTAATTGTTCATCAATAAGGATTTGGTGTTGTCCACAACTTTGGATAGTTATGACACCAGAGAGATTTCATGACCTTGTCAGGATCACACATTTGAAATGATGAAAGAACTTATAACTTATTGAATGCATTACAGTTTCCGGAGACGATTGCTGGTGTGAAGTGTGTAGCCCAGCAGAGGTCGAATGGCTATGTACCACTGGGCAATGCCCATGCTGACCAAATTGCCAGATATTGTGCACTCCACTGCATCATCTTATATGAAGAGTGGAGCAGTGAAAGTGAAACCAGTGAGAAAAATCACAATTTCTTGATGTCAGTGGTTGATGCCTGGGATGAGATTAATAGATTGCAGGAAAAAGCTACAGAGGAAGAAGACAGAGGCTGGATGAAAACAGGTTGTGCTCAAAGAGAGGGAGATGGTGTTTGGATTTCAAATGAAGGGGAAGTTGTGTTGTCAGATTGTTTGTCGAATTCAATGGCGGGGTATTATCATGGTCAGGTGCATCTCAGCAGAGATACAATGATTTGCACTTTCAAACATACATGGCAGAACCACAGATTGAGATTGGGTGCAGAAGCAGATTGTCACAAATGTGTTACATTCCAGCAAACGAATATAGGGAAACCCACAGTGATGATTTATTTGAGGCACATAAGCAGATCGGGCAGTCCATTTAACAGAATGCAGCTTGATTTCATTGAAATACCTGCCTGTAATGGATTGAAGTGTGTATTGGTTATTGGATGTATATTCTCCCATTGGGTTGAGACTTACCCCACACATAGGAATGATAGTCTCACTGTAGCTACACTGCTACTTCGGGAACTGACACCGCATTATGTATTCCCATCTTCTTTGGAATCATATTGAGGAACTCATTTTAATAATGAGACCATATAGTTGTGTGCAGCACTGAACATTGAGCAAACATTGCACTGCTGTTACAGACTAGAGGCATCTGGATGGGTGGAGCAGATGAATGGAACACTGAAAGCTTAATTGGCAGAGGTTTGTGTCTCTACAGCATCGAAATAGCCTGATGCATTTCCACTTGTCCAGATGAACATGCGTAGCACCCCTGACAGGTAGACAGGACTGTCTTCCCAAAAGATTCTGATGGGTAGTGCAATGAGACTACCAGCAGTACCTGCAAATGCACTTGTGAACATAACAGATGACTTAATACTGGATTATTGCAAAGGTCTTTATGGTGTGGTTTGCTCTTTGTCTCATCAGGTTGAAGCAGCAACAGTTCAAACAGCCCAAGAACAGTGCCACAGCCGGAGGATTGGTGACTGGGTTGTAATAAAGAACATATGACGAAGACTTGCTTTGAGACAAGTTGGAAAGGACCATTTAAGGTTATCTTGGTGTTGACCTACAGCTGTGAAGTGTGCTGGTCTTCCTAACTTGATCCATGCAAGCCATACATGTAAAGTTCCATATCCTCTTGAAGACAGATTCTGATCCTGCAAGAGAAAGCACTGATGAAGAAGGGATTTGACTTGACCAAGCTATGAGGATGGAACAAGTGGCTGAACATAAAACGTGCAAAGTGCTGAAGGCACAAGCAGTGTGCATGCAGATAACGGTACAGAAAAAGGTGCCGGAGAGCTAAGTCATAATCAACTGATTCCTACCAGTATAGCAAATATCACGAAAGCAATTGCATCCAAAAAGAGAACTGTGGAAGGAGACATGTGGCCTTCATTTAGATGACACAAAGGGAGATTTATCTTCCAATGTTTATTATAGTTTAGTGTATGAGTATGTGGACACGATGAATCTGCGAGATTGCTATGTATGTACACAAATTACTTCGTCAGTACAAGAAGGAATCTCTTATAGTGTACCACTAACTTATGGTATTAGTTGCAGCCTACTATCAGCACATTTGTACAATGAAGAGTACATTCAGGAATTACATCCTTTTTGCAAAGGAAGGCGTAGTCTACAGAGTTTTGAAGTCACAGCACTGATACACTTACATGCCCAATAACAGCAGGGAGATAAGGGGATACTTATCAAATTTGACAAGTCTGAAAAATGACTTAATTGACCTAAATGATACAAACGTTTGGAAGACAATAGGTGAAAGATTCTTGAAGGTAGTATCTTGGGTTGGAAACTTGGGAAATGGCTTTGTGAAGATGATCCTGAAACCTTTATTAATTGTGTCAGTGTTCATAATTTTTGCACTTGAATTTTACAAAGCTTAACATTTCTGGAGAAAACAAAGAGTAAAGTATAAACAGGAGGGAAGAAATGGAGAATATGAGAAATAGGTTTTATCAGACGATGAAGAAAATTGACAATTATCGCAAAGCTAGTTATATGTGTCGTCAAACTACAGGGTTTTGATTTTGTCTCATTGTAAATGAGAAAATGTATTTTGTGACGGCATAGATTACTGTCTGAGGAGTGACTGAGAGAGATCAAATCTTATAAACAAATTAGTGGCATAGAAGTTAGCATATGGTGACTAATTGATCTGCATTTAAAGGCCTAACAGAGAAAATAACACGAGCTGCAAAATGTGGTCGTTTAAAATATGGTGAACCATGTGGCCACTAGTGGTATTGTGTACCACTTTTTAATGTGAGAGTTTTGCATTATGTAAAATGAAGAACTAAAATGAGTTAATGTTAAAGAAGGGTTTATTGACATATAGATTAATTATTGAAGTACTAAAATGAATATGAATTAAATGTACTTATATTTATTTAAATTGATTTAATTAACGTGAGTTACATCTGTGCAGAAAAATAAATCCACGTTTAAATTAGTATTACCATGTTATAGATATTGTTTGCAATTCAAATAATTTGCTTTGCATATTTGATGAATTGTAAGGTGCGCAATAGATTTTATTGATGTATTGAATGTATTGAACTGTTCTGTGCCGGGGACGTAATGGTTACATCCACCGCCACAGTGCTCCTGTGCCGAGGACAGAACCATTACGTCCTGGCACATGAGCTCTTGGCCTTCCCTCCCACCCCTCCAATGCAGGGATGGAAGGGAAAGCAAGGGGAGCGACCCCTTAGGCAAGGGTTGCTCCTCGAGGGGGAAAATTTATTTTAGGGCATTTTTGCTCCCTTTGTGGGAAGATTGGCCTATTTCTATTAGGCCGATTAGCCCCTGGTGGGGCAGAAACAACTTAGGCACCAGGGATTGCTGTATGTGAATGTGTGTGTTTTGTTTGGGGGGGTAGCCCCTTGGGCAAGGGTCGCTCCCCATGGGGGCACATTACTGTTGGCCATAACTGCCACCCTTGGGAACAGATTGGCCTATTTTTGGATGGCCCATCTGCACCTAAGGGAGGCAGAAAGCCCACCAGAGTCCAGGAAAGATTTTTTTTTCAAAATAAAAGGGTGGGGATCCTGCCATACCCCCACCCCAAATAAATGGGGCCAAAGTTGTTCTGCCAACCAGTGGGTAGATAGGGCAATTACCCCCGATCCAAACCCAGGGGGGCAGAAAGTCTACTAGATGCCAGGCAATTTAAAAAAAAGAATAGTGGGGTGGTGGCTACCAACCAGTATGGGCCTAGTTATGCTCCCCACCCCAACTGAAGGGGGTAACAGTCTTTCAGATCTTCCCCACACACTAAAACATCTTATCCCATGGCAAGTAAGAGGACATTTGATTATTTGGGGTTTTGGTTTTACATTTGGGCCAGGAGAGCTTAGCTAACTCTCAAAATTGTCGTACTTGGAAAGGTCAGGGCTGAAATTTATGGACTTAGGGACGCTGCCATGTAGAACAATCCACTAGTCCTAGACACATCTGAAAACTAAACATCTGGGTGATTCTAGGGTGGTGTGCTTACCCTTGCACCCTGCACCATTTTCTTACCCACCATGCCCTGCAAACCTCCAACTTTGCAGGAAAAACATTTTTCCCACATTTTTGTGATCGAACCTTCTAGAATCTGCAGGAATCCAAAAAATTCCTACCACACAGTTTTATCTCATCTATACCGATAAAAATTCTGCTGCACTTGTCAACCTAACAAGGTTTTTTTTTCCAAACTGCCCTTTTGGACCCACTTTTGTTCCCCCTCAATTTTGACATGTTTTGGCTCTTCTCTTTCACAAGCACTTGGCCCACTTACATAATTGAGGTATTATTTTTACCGGGAGACTGAGAGGTACATTGGGTGGTAGGAAATATGTCCCTGTGCAGAGATCCCACACAGAAATGTGGGAAAAAATGATTTTTTAGCTAAATTTGAGGGTTGCTGAGGATTCTGGGTAAGAAAACATTGGAGGATCCACTCGAGTCACACCTCCCTGGACTCCCCTGGGTGTCTAGTTTTTAGACATGTCTGGGTTTGGTAGGTTTCCCTATATGGCTGCTGAGCCCAGGACCAAATATGCAGGTGCCCCTCCAACAAAAACAGTTAGTTTTGTATTTGATAATTTTGAAGTGTCCACATAGTGTTTTGGGAAATTTCCTGTGCGGGCACTAGGCCTACCCACACAAGTGGGGTACCATTTTCTTCGGCAGACTTGGCGGAATGCTGGTTGGAAGGAAATGTGTGGCTCCTCTCCTTTTCCAGAACTTTCTGTCACTGAAATGTGAGGGAAAAGTTTTTTTAGCCAAATTTTGAGGTTTGCAAAGGATTCGGGGTAACAGAACATGGTGAGAGCCCCACAAGTCACCCCCATCTTGGATTTCCCTAGGTGTCCAGTTTTTTAAAATGTGCAGGTTTGGTATGTTTCTCTAGGTGCTGGCTGAGCTAGAGGCCAAAATCCACAGGTAGGCACTTTGCAAAAAAACAGCTCTAGTTTCTTTGGGAAAATGTGATGTGTCCACGTTGTGTTTTGGAGCATTTGCTGTCATTTTTATCGGGAGACCTGGGGGAACGCTGGGTGGAAAGAAATTTGTGGCTCCTCTCAGAATGTTCTGTCACCGACATGTGAGGAAAAATAGATTTTTTAGTCAAATTTTGGGGTTTGCAAAGGATTCTGGGTAACAGAACCTGGTGAGAGCCCCACAAGTCACCCCATCTTGGATTGCCCTAGGTGTCTTGTTTTAAAAAATGGGCAGGTTTGGTAGGTTTCCCTAGGTGCTAGCTGAGCTAGAGGCCAAAATCCACAGGTAGGCACTTTGCAAAAAACAGCTCTGATTTCTTTGGGAAAATAGATGTGTCCACGTTGAGTTTTGAGGCATTTCCTGTCGCAGGCGCTAGGCCTACCCACAACAGTGAGGTACCATTTTTATCGGGAGACTTTGGGGAACGCTGGGTGGAATGACATTTGTGGCTCCTCTCAGATTCCAAAACTTTCTGTCACCGAAATCAGAGGAAAAATATGTTTTTTTGGTCAAACTTTGAGGTTTGCAAAGGATTCTGGGTAACAGAACCTTGTCAGAGCCCACAAGTCACCCCATCTTGGATTCCTCTAGGTGTCTTCTTTTAAAAAATGTGCAGGTTTGGTAGATTTCCCTAGGTGCCTGCTGTGTTAGAGACCAAAATCTACAGCTAGGCACTTTGCAAAAAACATGTCAGATTTCAATGTAAAAATGTGATATGTCCTTTTTATGTTTCTTGTCGCTAGCGTAAGGGCCTACCTACGCAAGTGAGGTACCATTAATATCCAGAGACTTGTGAAACACAGCATAGCAAAACAAGTGTTATTGCCCCTGTCTTTCTCTACATTCTTTCCTTCCAAAAGTAATACAGTGTGTAAAAAAAGACATCTATTTGAGAAATGCACTGTAATTCACATGCTAGTATAGCCACCTCTGAATTCAGAGATGTGCAAATTACCACTGCTTCTCAACACCTTATCTTGTGCCCATTTTGGAAATACAAAGGTTTTCTTCATACCTATTTTTCACTTTTTATATTACAGCAAATGAATTGCTGTATACCTGGTATAGAATGAAAACCCATTGCAAGGTGCAGCTCATTTATTAGCTCTGTGTTCCTAGGGTTCTTGATGAACCTACAAGCCCTATTTATCCCTCAACCAAAATAGTCCAGCAGACGTAACGGTATATTGCTTTCAAAAATCTGACATTGCAGGAAAAAGTTACAGAGTAAAACATGGGGAAAAATTGCTGTTTTTTCCCTCAATTTCAATATTCTTTTATTTCAGCTGTTATTTTCTGTAGGAAACAATTGTAGGATCTACACAAATTACCCCTTGCTGAATTCAGAATGTTGTCTACTTTTCAGAAATGTTTAGCTGTCAGGGATCCAGCATTGGTTTCACACCCATTCCTGTCACTAACTGGAAGGAGGCTGAAAGCATAAAAAAATAGTAAAAATGGGGTATGTCTGAGTAAAATGCCAAACTTGTGTTGAATAATTGGGTTTTCTGATTCAAGTCTGTCTGTTCCTGAAAGCTGAGAAGTTGGTGATTTTAGCACTGCAAACCCTTTGTTGATGCCATTTTCAGGGAAAAAAACCATGAGCATTCTTCTGCAGCCCTTTTTCCCATTTTTGTGAAAAAATGAATGTTTTGCTGTATTTTGGATAATTTCTTGGTACCTCTATAATCCCTGGGATGATGGAAAAAAGGACACAAATTTGGCATAGGTAGCTTATGTGGAGAAAACGTTATGAGGGCCTAAGAATGAAATGCCCCAAATTGTCAAAAAAAGGCTGGGCACAGGAGGGGAAAAGGCCTGGCAGCGAAGGGGTTAAGTGTATTAATGTATACTCAGGCTTTTATAGCTTGACTAGGCCTGAAAGATTCATTTTTCAGCTCTAATGGGAAATCATGTGTTTATTCTGTCCACTCTGACCTGAATTATTTTCCTTAGATTGTTAATGTGATGTTGAATGTCCTATTGATTGAAGGCAAGAAACATGTTTAGGATTTATAATGGTGATTTATTTGTCTAGCTGTGGAACAAGACGGGACATTTGTAGTAGAGATAGGATCTTAAGTAACATATAACTAGAGAATGTAATATTTTGTCGGAAATGTGTGAAGTCATGGAATTAACCATGGACTTAGCTGAGAAGTAGCAGAATTTGTGGTGGCATCTGCAGCCATTGGGTGCTGAATCTGACGTCCAAAGTGCACCCACCTGAATGACCAATGAATGGATTGTGCATATTTTAATTAGCCATAAAGTTTGAATTTGGGGTGAGTCTTTAGTCTGTCTTCAGTTCATCTCCTTCCCCTGCCTCGGTGCTGTTCAGAAGTCTGTCAGAGTTTGTGTATTCTGGTTTAAGTCTGCTGTCATTCTCCTACGTTTTAGGTCACAGATTAGTTTTCTCATCTTAGTCTAATTACCTTATTGTGTTATGTGGTTTAGTACTAATATGGCCAACTGATTCTGAAGTGCTGATCTGTTCTATGTGCAGCCTGTGTTCTGCACAGTTCTAATGCTGCTGTCAACTGGCGCCAGAAGAAGGTGACCGTCGCTTGATGAATCATTGATGTATGGTGTCCCATGAGGAGAGGTATAACTAAATGTGGTTTCTTGTTTCTTGGAAAGGGGAGATCGTTCTACGTTTTAACTGGAAGGTAAGAGAAGGCGCATCCTCCATAATTGCTTCTGCAGATATGTGGTGTCTAGGCGAGATGGAGTGCAGCTGATCAGAGGTTTCTGATGGAGTGGTGAAAGTTCAGGTGGTGGTTGAGGCAGGAGGGTCCCAGGTTGTGCAGGGCTTTGTAGGTGAGGGCCAGTAGCTTACATTTGCACTGTATGTGTACAGGGAGCCAGTGGAGCCTCCTAAGTTTGGGGACAAATGTGTGAGCATCTTGGGAGGTCTTGCTGCAGCATTCTGAATGATTTGGAGATTCTTTGTGAGGTGTGTCATGTCACCGGGGTAGAGGGTGCTTCTATAGTCCAAATGGATGGTGACAAGGGCTTGGGTGACAGTGCGCCTAGTTTCAGTGGGGAGCCACTTGAAGATCTTGCTCAGGAGATGGAGGGTTCAGAAGCAGGCAGAGAAAACTGTGTTGACTTGTTTTTTTCATGTGAACTTTGTTGGTAATGATGATTCCCAGGTTGCGGGCATGTTCTGTTGAGATGGGGGGAGTGCCCTAGGTCCATGGGCCATCAGGAGCCGTCCCAGGGTGATGTGTAGTGTCTGAGTATCAGGACTTCGGTTTTGTTGGTGTTAGGTTTAAGGCAGTTCTCCCTTATCCAAATGGCTATGCTACTCATGCAGAGCTGGAAGATGGTTTTAGACTTGGATTGATCTTCCAAAAGCAAGAGGAAAAGCTGTGTGTCCTTTGCATAGGAGATGATATTCAGTCTGTGGTTTCTTATGATGTTAGCCAAAAGGATCATGTAGACATTGGATAGGGATGGGCTGAGGGAGGATCTTTGGGGAACTCAGCAGATGATGGTCTTGGGTTGAGGGGTGAGAGTGGGGAGATGGATGGTCTGTGTCCAGCCTGAGAGAAAGGAGGCAATCCATTTCAGGGCATCTTCCTGTATGCCGATCTGGTGAGAGACTGTGTCAAAGGCCACTGAGATGTAGATGAGGATGAGGGCAGCCAAGTGTCCATGATCTAAGATGGTTCTGATATCCTTCTGCAATCAGGGTGGTTTCTGTGCTGCGACTGGGGTGGACACCAGACTGTAAAGAATCTAGGAGGTTGTTGTCTTCTAAGTATGATGCAGGCTGCTGGTTGATGGATAGGCTTAGCTTTAAATATCTGGTGTACTTCTTCAAGGTGTGAGGAACACTTTAACACTGAAGTACAGCTCTGCTGCTCTAAGATTATGAAAAAAAGAGACTATCACCCAAGCACTCAGAACAAGTAGGCTTAAATACACACTCTACACAGGAATCTCCAAGAAATTCCAACAAAAACTACAGACCATGCAGATCACTGCCACTAGCCTGATCTTGGACCTCCCATGTCACATCCACAATGCACCACTCCTTAAGAAGAGCCAATTGCTCCTCATTCACAAACACAGCCAATTCAAACTTCTCACTCACACATACTAAGCCTTGTTTGCTCTCCTATTTCACAAGCAAAACATGGAACAGCCTCCTCAGGGTCTCCTTCTCACTTCTTGAGTTCTGCAAGAAGCTGAAGACCTGGTCCGAGGGGACCATTAAAAACTCACCCGCTCAAGAGCCTAGATACTCTCATGAGTGGTTGATGCACTCTATAAATCAACATAACATAACACAACATATAACATAAAATAAGAGAGATGCTCATAGGAATACAGAAATGCTGTAGTTTGAATGAAATGATATGTCACAGAAATCTGTGTTCCCACGAGTTGTCCTGTTCTGATCTATTGGGTGTGCACATTTATGTACCATCATGGCAAATATCCATTAGTGAACCAATTAATTGAGGGGCATAATTATTTAAGAAATCATGCAGCACATTGGAGCAGGTCACCTTGCTGCACTGCATGATAGGGAAAGGGCAGGAATGTGCCCTACTTAACATTGTACAGTGCATTCCTATCTTTACCCTGTGCTGGCGCACAATCAGTGGTGCAATGGTGCCTGTGTTGTAAGAAGGATTGTTTTTGTGCCAGAAGGAGCACCTTCTGGCACAAAAACAATCCTGAGAGGCATTTTCCTCTATGTGTGCTGTAGAATTCATCTCACATAGAAAGAGATAATTAGAAGGTGAAATAACGATAATTCTCCCCATTATGCCTCACCTGGGTAGGCATAGAATTTGGACACTGTCCCTTGTCTACCAGTAAAGGTAAATCTAGGAGTGTGCCATAATCCATGGGTGGATCAATCAATCAATCATAGAATTTGTAATGCGCACTACTCGCTTGTGAGGGTCTCAAGGAGCTGAAGTGGGGGGGCTGCAACAGCTCGAACAGCCATATCTTGAGAAGTCTCCTGAAGGTAAGTAGGTCCTTAGTCTGACGCAGGTGGGTGGGATGAGTGTCCCACGTCTTGGCGGCGATGTGGGAGAACGATCTGTTGCCGGTGGTTGTTCTGTGCATGCGTGGGACAGCGACGAGGGCAAGGTCGGCGGAGCAAAGCTGTCGGTTAGGGGTAGAAGGAGAGCCGTCTGTTGAGGTATTCTGGTCTGCTGTTGTGCAGTGCCTTGTGAGCGTGGGTGAAGAGTTTGAACGTGATTCTCTTGTTGACAGGGAGCCAGTGTAGGTCTCTCAGGTGGGCTGTGATGTGGCAGTGGTGGGGATGTCCAGGATGACACGTGCAGAGGCATTCTGGATGCGTTGTAGTCTTTTCTGGAGTTTGGCTGTGGTTCCTGCGTAGAGGGCATTGCCGTAGTCCAGTTTGCTGCTTACGAGGGCTTAGGTGACTGTTCTTCTGGTTTCAATGGGGATTAATTTGTAGATCTTCGGAAGCATGCGTAGGGTGTTGAAGTAGGAGGAGGAGATGGCGTTGACTTGCTGGGTCATAGATAGTGAGGAGTCCAGGATGAATCCCAGGTTGTGTGTGTGGTCAGTGGGTGTTGGTGCAGTTCCCAGTGCTGCAGGCCACCAGGAGTCATCCCATGCGGAGGGGGTGGAGCCAAAGATGAGGACCTCAGTCTTGTTGGAATTCAGTTTCATGCAGCTTTTGCTTCATCCATTCGACGATGGCCTTCATTCCTTTGTGGAGGTTGGTATTGGCAATGGCAGGGTCCTTGGTGAGGGAGAGGATCAGCTGGGTGTCATCAGCATATGAGATGATGTTGAGGTTGTGAGATCGGGTGATGTTGGCGAGCAGAGCCATATAGACGTTGAAGAGGGTCGGGTTGAGGGATGAACACTGGGGTATGCCGCGGATGATTTTGGTGGCTTCAGTGCGGAATGGAGGGAGCCAGACTCTCGAAGTTCTGTCGCTGAGGAAGGAGGTGATCCAGTCCAGGGCTCTGTCGGGGATTCCTGTGTTGTTGAGGCATGTGTGTGGGGTGTGGTGGCAGACGGTATTGAATGCGGCTGAGACGTCAAGGAGGATGAGGCTCGGGGCTTTGCAGTTGTCCAGTATGGTCCAGATGTCTTCGGTGGCAGCGATGAGGGTTGTTTTGGTGCTGTGGTTGCTTTGAAATCCGGATTGGGATGGGTCCAGAGTGTTGTTCTCCTCGAGGAAATGGGTCAGTTGGTTGTTGACAATTTTCTCTATGACTTTTGCTGGGAAGGGGAGCAGGGAGATGGGCCGGAAGTTCTTGAGATCCTTTGGGTCTGCCTTTGGTTTCTTGAGGAGGGCATTTATCTCAGCATGTTTCCAACTCTGCCAGAAGGAGGCGGCCTTGACGGAAGTGTTGATGATCTTCCGAAGTTGGAGTGCGATGACAGAGCTTGCTTTGTTGAAGATGTGGTGAGGGCAGGGGTCGGATGGTGAGCCGGAGTGGAGGGTGTTTATGACTTTGATGTTGTTGCTGTCATTGACGTGGATTCAGGAGAGCAGGAGGCTGGTGGCTGGTGAGTCTGTGGTGTTGGTGGTTGATGGGGGTCTGAGTACTGAAGCTATCATGGATGTCTGCGATATTGTGGGAGAAGGTGGCTAGGGAGTCGCAGAGGTCTTGTGATGGTGGGATGTCAATGACGTTGGAGCCAGGGTTGGAGAGCTCCTTCACGATGTTGAATAGTTCCTTGTGGCTGGGTGCATTGTTGTCGATGTCGATGGATGTGTAGGAATACCTCCGCTCCACCCATGGAAAGCCTTCATAGTGAGAGAAATTTGCATTGAATTTCATTATTTTAGGTTTATCAAGCCTTGCGTGGCTTGAAAAATCTAACATAAGAGTGGTATCACTCTTGTGCCCAATTGCATGGTGCAAGGGTGATGCAACTCTTCAAAGAATATGCACCAGAATTATGAAGACGTTACATGGAACAGAAGAGCGGTAGTTCAAAATGTATCTGGATGACACACATTCCAAATCTGAGTAGTGACTACATGCTAGACACAGTGTAGCAGCACTGACTGGGAGAAAGAGAAAGCTAAAAAGGGAGCAGTTGGCATAAATGGGGTAACAAGCCAAGGGCAAATGTAAATGTTTTACAGGAAGAGTGGAAATTGGTCTTTAACATGGCTGTTAGTGCTAAATTAACATGGTGAGGGGCAATCAATGCACATAGTTCATCTATTTGCTTCTTACTGAGTAGAATGGGTATCTGTTAATGATGTTGCTTGGGGAGTAGAGCAGGAGTTTACAGAGTTGTATACCCATTTATCTGGTAGTTTGAATATAAAGACAATCAAGTGGCACTAGAGTGAGACATTAAGGGGGTGATTCTAACCCTGGCGGTCGGTGTTAAAGCGGCGGCCAACCCGCCAACAGGCTGGCGGTAAAAAATATGGGATTCTGACCCTGGCGGGAACCGCCAACACAGACAGCCACTTTAACACTCCGACCGCCACGGCGGTACAAACAAACAGCGCAGCGGTCACCGCCAACAGCCAGGCGGCAGCCAATGTACCGCCCACACTATTACAACTCACCAATCCGTCACCTTTTCCGGGGCGGGAGCACCGCCGATAAAAACACGGCGGAAACAGACTACGGACGGGAAAACGCTCACCACTACGCACTCCAGGAGGAAGGAGGACAGCATGGAACCCGAATTAAACATCCTACCTGCTCTCGTCTACCTTCTCATCTACCACGAGTACGAAGTCCGGCGCAGACGACAACGGTGAGTACTGCACCTACGACACACGGGAGGGGGAGGACGAAAGGTTACGGGCACACACATATGCGACCCCCCCCCCCCCAACTATGTACACACCAATGCAGAGCAACAAGTCACAGTGACACCACCCAAACACCCCTGAAAAATGCTATGACATAATCAAATTTGGAATAAATATTTATGTACCAAAAAGCTCCTGAAAATTATCGTACAACCATGAAAGATATTCACAACAAAACTAATGACATACACATCAGTGAAAAACTGAAGTAACAAGTCCTGCACATCCTACGAATTCATCATGTCCGTGGGCCAAAGTTTTGAGAAATAAGGGCAAAGCCCACACAGGAGACCTGAGTCCTTTGGAGAGAACACTGCAGGGGCATCAGATGTAAAAACTACAGGCACCTCAGGGGGAAGGGAAGGGGGGGGCACCACAGCCACATGAGTCCACGACGCCAGATCCACGAGGAGCCACCATGCCCACTGTACCATCCTGGGGAGTGCAAAGCCACAGTCTCTCAATGTCTCTACAGTGGGTGGGCTGCCCACTGGACCATCCTGGGGAGTGCAAAGCCACAGTCTCTCAATGTCTCTACAGTGGGTGGGCTGCCCACTGGACCATCCTGGGGAGTGCAAAGCCACAGTCCATCAGGTGGATGACAGTCTCCACTGGTCAAGGAGGAGGCATGGTGGGCACAGTGAACCATAAACAGTGATTGAGACAGCGGTGCCCAGCGGAGCGGTGCTTGAGAAGAAGGGCCAAGCGGAGCGGTGCTTGAGAAGAAGGGCCCAGCGGAGCGGTGCTTGAGACGGCGGTGCCCAGCGGAGCGGTGCTTGAGAAGAAGGGCCCAGCGGAGCGGTGCTTGAGACGGCGGTG
Organism: Pleurodeles waltl; assembly: GCF_031143425.1. Taxonomy (NCBI): domain Eukaryota; kingdom Metazoa; phylum Chordata; class Amphibia; order Caudata; family Salamandridae; genus Pleurodeles; species Pleurodeles waltl. The sequence continues at coordinate 1,445,383,402 of NC_090444.1, read as the reverse complement.
CCCAGCGGAGCGGTGTTTGAGAAGAAGGGCCCAGCGGAGCAGTGCTTGAGATGAAGGGCCCAGCGGAGCGGTGCTTGAGACGGCGGTGCCCAGCGGAGCGGTGCTTGAGATGAAGGGCCCAGCGGAGCGGTGCTTGAGACGGCGGTGCCCAGCGGAGCGGTGCTTGAGAAGAAGGGCCCAGCGGAGAGGTGGAGAGACAGCGGTGCCCAGCGGAGCGGTGTTTGAGATGAAGGGCCCAGGGGAGCGGTGCTTGAGACGGCGGTGCCCAGCGGAGCGGTGCTTGAGAAGAAGGGCCCAGCGGAGCGGTGCTTGAGACGGTGGTGCCCAGCGGAGCGGTGCATGACAGGAAGGGCCCAGCGGAGCGGTGCTTGAGATGAAGGGCCCAGCGGAGCGGTGCTTGAGATGAAGGGCCCAGCGGAGCGGTGCTGAGATGGCGGTGCCCAGCGGAGCGGTGCTTGAGAAGAAGGGCCCAGCGGAGCGGTGCTTGAGATGAAGGGCCCAGCGGAGCGGTGCTTGAGACGGCGGTGCCCAGCGGAGCGGTGCATGACAGGAAGGGCCCAGCAGAGCGGTGCTTGAGATGAAGGGCCCAGCGTAGCGGTGCTTGAGATGAAGGGCCCAGCGTAGCGGTGCTTGAGACGGCGGTGCCCAGCGGAGCGGTGCTTGAGAAGAAGGGCCCAGCGGAGAGGTGGAGAGACAGCGGTGCCCAGCGGAGCGGTGCTTGAGATGAAGGGCCCAGCGGAGCGGGGCTTGAGACGGCGGTGCCCAGCGGAGCGGTGCTTGAGAAAAAGGGCCCAGCGGAGCGGTGCTTGAGACGGCAGTGCCCAGCGGAGCGGTGCATGACAGGAAGGGCCCAGCGGAGCGGTGCTTGAGATGAAGGGCCCAGCGGAGCGGTGCTTGAGATGAAGGGCCCAGCGGAGCGGTGCTTGAGACGGTGGTGCCCAGCGGAGCGGTGCTTGAGAAGAAGGGCCCAGCGGATAGGTGGAGAGACAGCGGTGCCCAGCGGAGCGGTGCTTGAGATGAAGGGCCCAGCGGAGCGGTGCTTGAGACGGCGGTGCCCAGCGGAGCGGTGCATGACAGGAAGGGCCCAGTGGAGCGGTGCTTGAGATGAAGGGCCCAGCGGAGCGGTGCTTGAGATGAAGGGCCCAGCGGAGCGGTGTTTGAGACGGCGGTGCCCAGCGGAGCAGTGCTTGAGAAGAAGGGCCCAGCGGAGCGGTGCTTGAGATGAAGGGCCCAGCAGAGCGGTGCTTGAGAAGAAGGGCCCAGCGGAGCGGTGCTTGAGACGGCGGTGCCCAGCGGAGCGGTGCATGACAGGAAGTGCCCAGCGGAGCGGTGCTTGAGATGAGGGCCCCAGCGGAGCGGTGCTTGAGATGAAGGGCCCAGCGGAGCGGTGCTTGAGATGAAGGGCCCAGCGGAGCGGTGCTTGAGACGGCGGTGCCCAGCGGAGCGGTGCATGACAGGAAGGGCCCAGCGGAGCGGTGCTTGAGATGAAGGGCCCAGCGGAGCGGTGCTTGAGATGAAGGGCCCAGCGGAGCGGTGCTTGAGACGGCGGTGCCCAGCGGAGCGGTGCTTGAGAAGAAGGGCCCAGTGGAGCGGTGCTTGAGATGAAGGGCCCAGCGGAGCGGTGCTTGAGACGGCGGTGCCCAGCGGAGCGGTGCATGACAGGAAGGGCCCAGCGGAGCGGTGCTTGAGATGAAGGGCCTAGCGGAGCGGTGCTTGAGATGAAGGGCCCAGCGGAGCGGTGCTTGAGACGGCGGTGCCCAGCGGAGCGGTGCTTGAGAAGAAGGGCCCAGCGGAGAGGTGGAGAGACAGCGGTGCCCAGCGGAGCGGTGCTTGAGATGAAGGGCCCAGCGGAGCGGTGCTTGAGACGGCGGTGCCCAGCGGAGCGGTGCTTGAGAAGAAGGGCCCAGCGGAGCGGTGCTTGAGACGGCGGTGCCCAGCGGAGCGGTGCATGACAGGAAGGGCCCAGTGGAGCGGTGCTTGAGATGAAGGGCCCAGCGGAGCGGTGCTTGAGATGAAGGGCCCAGCAGAGCGGTGCTTGAGACGGCGGTGCCCAGCGGAGCGGTGCTTGAGAAGAAGGGCCCAGCGGCGAGGTGGAGAGACAGCGGTGCCCAGCGGAGCGGTGCTTGAGATGAAGGGCCCAGCGGAGCGATGCTTGAGACGGCGGTGCCCAGCGGAGCGGTGCATGACAGGAAGGGCCCAGCGGAGCGGTGCTTGAGATGAAGGGCCCAGCGGAGCGGTGCTTGAGATGAAGGGCCCAGCGGAGCGGTGCTTGAGACGGCGGTGCCCAGCGGAGCGGTGCTTGAGAAGAAGGGCCCAGCGGAGCGGAGCTTGAGATGAAGGGCCCAGCGGAGCGGTGCTTGAGACGGCGGTGCCCAGCGGAGTGGTGCTTGAGAAGAATGGCCCAGCAGAGCGGTGCTTGAGACGGCGGTGCCCAGCGGAGCGGTGCTTGAGAAGAAGGGCCCAGCGGAGCGGTGCTTGAGATGAAGGGCCCAGTGGAGCGGTGCTTGAGACGGCGGTGCCCAGCGGAGCGGTGCATGACAGGAAGGGCCCAGCGGAGCGGTGCTTGAGATGAAGGGCCCAGCGGAGCGGTGCTTGAGACGGCGGTGCCCAGCGGAGCGGTGCTTGAGAAGAAGGGCCCAGCGGAGAGGTGGAGAGACAGCGGTGCCCAGCGGTGCCCAGCGGAGCGGTGCTTGAGATGAAGGGCCCAGCGGAGCGGTGCTTGAGACGGCGGGGCCCTGTTCAGCGGTGCTCTTCTGCACCGCGGGCCCTGTTCAGCGGTGCCTATCTCCATGGCGGGCCCTGTTCAGCAGTGCTCTTCTGCACCGCGGGCCCTGTTCAGCGGTGCCTATCTCCACGGCGGGGCCCTGTTCAGCGGTGCTCTTCTGCCCCGTGGGCCCTGTTCAGCGGTGCTCATCCAGCAGGTCAAGGGAGCCAGACCTGGCCTGGACTCCCGGCTCAGTCGCCCTCGGACCGTGACGTTTCTGGACCCTTCGGGGACGGACTCCTGGCCTCCTTAGTGTCCTCCTTCCCAGCTGGGATGTGGCATGTGGGGTCCACCTTCTCCGCGCTCCTGCTGCCCTTCCGCTCCTTTGATGGGGCTCTCGGGCCCTTGCCTCCCCTAGATGATGTGGGTGGTGAAGTGGCCGCACATTGCTCCTTGGGGGCAGCCCTGTCGGTCTTCGCACGGCGGCCCTTGTTTTTGCGGGTCTTCTTGCCGGGGGGGGGCTGGACGTGTCCTTGCTGCTGATGGATGTGTCACTGCTGGCAAACGGTGGGCTCCAGAACCCATGCACAACAGTGACACCCGAAGCTGGGCTGGTGGTGGCTGCGGTGCTCTTGGGACTCTTTGAAGATGGATGGGGGAGCTCATCGGGGGGAAAGAGGTCAAGGTTAGCCAGGAAAAGTTTTTTAGGGCCAAGGTAAAAGGTAGGAGAAGTGGAGATGGAAGTGGAGGTAGAGGAGGTGGTTGTAGGAGAGTCAGGTGTGCTGTCATTGGGTGAAGGTGCTGGTGCTGTAGGCTGTCGTGAGGTGGATGGCTGTTGGGTGGGTGGCTGCCTGCGTTTGTGTGTCTTGGAAGAGGGGGTGACAGACACAGTGGGAGAGGACACAGGGGACGTGTAAATGGCAGTGGGGTGGTGACTGCACGAGTGTTGACTGTACTGGAGGGTGAGGTGGTGATGGAAGCACTGGCTGATGTTGGGGTGCATGCAGGTGTGAGTGTAGACGTCACAGGGAGGGAGGAGGGAGACGAGGAGGAGGGGGACACAGGGGTGGCAGTGGCTGTTGGCATGTCTGCATCTGGGTGTTGCTTGGGTGAGTGTTTGTGGGATCTGTGGTGCTTGTGTTTAGATGAGCTGCTCTTGGGTGTTGAGGTGTGTGCAGGCTGGTCTGATGGTGTGGATGGGATAGGCTGAGGAACAGGAGACAGAGAAAGGCTGGAGGCAGTAAGAAGAGGGAGGCTGGAAACAAGGACAATGGCTGCCGTCAGTGCTGAGGCCAGAGCAGTGAACGCTCGTTGATGGGCAGCCTGACCCGAATGAATGCCCTCCAGGTACGCATTGTTCTGTTGCACCTCCCTTTGCACACCCTGGATGGCATTCAAAAGGGTTGTCTGCCCAACAATGAGCGTCCTTACCAGGTCAATGAGCTCCGCACTGAGGGCAGCAGGGGCAACAGGGGCAGGGGCTGAGGTGCCTGGGGCGAAGGAGACGCGCGCCTTCCTGGGCGAACCGGCACGGAGCGAAGACTGAGGGGCTGCTGGGAGGGCGGGGCTGGTGCGCTGGGTGGCGGCTGTACCTGTAGAGGCGGGCGGCACGGATGTTGCCGCCACCGCTAGGGAGCTCCCATCCGAGGACGTGTCGCTTTTGCTGCTCTCACCAGCGGTCCCCGTCCTGGTGCTCCCCTCGCCCTCCGGATCACTGGTGCCCTCGGTGTCTGTTCCTGGGCCCACCGGGGCCTTGTGTCCTGCAGCTCCCTCGTGCTCCGATGCCAAATCTCCTCCGCCTGATGATGCTAATGCACACATGCACAAGAAGATGAAGAGAAAGGGTGGGGGAGAAAAAAGAAGACCAGGTTGAGTGCATGCAATGTCAACACCGTTGGCGGAGAGGACAGACACAGGAGCCTAATGCACTAAGCCGCGCATTCGGGGTACACTACTCAGTACTACTGACTAGGACAACAGGCCAAGAGACGTCAAACGCGCATATGGGAGATGCTGGACCTTCAATGGCCGTACTTGTCACCCTACCGAGGTGGGGGACTACACTACAGAAAGCGCCCTGGCCTAATGTCACCCACAGCCCTCCTCCCCCACCCAGACGCCTCCACTGCGCAGAAAGATAGGAGAATTTGCTGATACTCACCCCCTTGTGTCTGCTGTGATGTCTTAAAGCGCCCATCCAATTCTGGGTAAGCCACCGCCAGGATCCGGGACATCAGGGGGGTCATGGTGCGACTGGCACCCCTCCTAGGTTGGGAGGCCATCCCCAGCAGTGTTTCTGCGGTCTTCCTTGTTCCGCGGCGGATGTCCTCCCACCTCTTGCGGCAGTGGGTGCCCCGTCTGTTGTGGACCCCCAAGTTCCGGACTTCCTTGGCGATGGCACGCCAAATCTCGATCTTCTGATGGGCGCTGACCTATTTGACATGTAAAGGGTGGAAAGGAGGAATTCATCAATGACCTGCATGTTAGATGTGATAGGCCCCCCCCACCAACTTTGCCATATGGCACATGCTCTCATGTGTCGGGCGTTGCACTCCTCATTCGCCCCCCACCCCACCAACTTACATCCACCCCAATCCACACAGGCATAGCCCATTCCATGTGCACCCGGTGTACTCACTTGTTGGTCTGGAGGACCGTAGAGCAGCGCATACTGGGGGAGGACCCCATCCACGAGCTTCTCCAACTCTTCAGACGTGAAGGCAGGGGCCCTTTCCCCAGTCGCAGCAGCCATTGTATCTTCCAGACCGAGGTCACAGCAGCACTTGCAGTATAGGTCCTCTCCTGTGGATGATCAGGTCTCGAGTGATTAAGCAGATAGAAAATGGCGGTCACGCCCGCGGCGGTGCGTACAGCGGCGGAGCGTACCGCGACCGCCGGCGCACTTCGTCATTGGCTCCTGAAACCCATAGGCTTCAATGTTAACCAATGCGGCTTTGCGCCGCGGTCTTCGACCGCCTACCGCCACGGTGTGCCCCGCCAGCGCATTGACCTCACATCCCATTGTCCCACTTCACAGGTCAGGCAGCCGCCATTTCAAGGGCCTACATGGCTTAATTTTGAATGCGACACACAGGCCTAGGCCTTGCATTGCCACACATACACGCCTTTCAACCCATTGCCATTCTTTAACTGTGCAAGCTGTCTGTACGTACCTGTGGTTTGGCTGACTCTGTGCTCCATGTTGTCCTTCCTAGGCACCGTCCGCTGGGACTTGCGATGAGAAGGAGGAATCCTCGCGTGTACCGACCGCTGGTGGACCTGTCGACAATGGAAGAACGCCACATCATACTACGATACCGACTTGACCGAGCCACTATCCATGAACTGTGTGCCCAGCTGGAGCCAGCCCTGATGTCCCCCATCCGCCAACCCACAGGGATTCCCCCTCTGGTGCAGGTTTTGTCAGTCCTCCATTTTTTGGCAAGTGGGTCATTCCAGACCACAGTGGCCATGTCATCTGGAATGTCTCAGCCTATGTTTTCAAAGATTTTGAGTAGAGTGTTGTCTGCCCTGATGAAACTCATGCGGAGCTACATCATTTTCCCAGAGGAGGGTGACTTGCCTACAGTGAAGGGTGATTTCTATGCCCTTGGACATATCCCCAACATCATTGGTGCCATTGATGGGACCCATGTGGCTTTGGTACCCCCAAAAGACGATGAGCAGGTGTACCGAAACAGAAAAAGTTATCATTCGATGAATGTCCAGGTGGTCTGTTTGGCGGACCAGTACATCTCCCATGTAAATGCCAAGTTCCCAGGGTCAGTGCATGACGCGTATGTGATGCGAAATAGCAGCATCCCCTATGTGATGGAGCAGCTACAGAGACAACGTGTGTGGCTAATAGGTGACTCTGGTTACCCCAACCTGCCTTGGCTACTGACCCTAGTAAGGAATCCCCGGACCAGGGCAGAGGAACGGTACAATGAGGCCCATGGGCGAACTAGGAGGATCATCGAAAGGACCTTTGGCCTCCTGAAGGCCAGGTTTAGGTGCCTGCATATGACTGGGGGATCCCTGATGTACTCACCAAAGAAGGTGTGCCACATCATCGTGGCCTGCTGTATGCTTCACAATCTGGCATTGCGACGTCAGGTCCCTTTCCTGCAGGAGGATGGTGCAGATGGTGGTGTTGAAGTAGCTGTGGAGCCTGCGGAGAGTGAAGAGGAGGAAGACTCAGAGGACGACACAGACAACAGGGACAGAGTAATAGCACAGTATTTCCAGTAGCACACAGCTAATGATCACCCATGCCATTTTACATTTCCTGAAAGCCTCCTGCATCTCAACTTTGTCGGTTTCCCCCCAGACCTATGGACATGATGTTTGAATTTCCCTTCCCTTTTCTGTGCTGTATGAGCCACTGCGTGACCTCGGCTTGGTTGGCCCATGGACTAATGCTAAGTTACCTCGGTATGTGTAATTCACAATGTTCACAATACGTAATTGATATGTAATGTGTCATACATTTGTAAATAAGACAGCCTGAGTCCTGATTGATTTCAGTGCAATGTGTGATTTATTATTAGTGCATAGATATTGGTACATGATGGTGAAACAGTGATGGGTGGGGGTGGAGTAATGTCCATGGCGGAGTCCAGTTCTCAGTCTCACAGGTGCATTGTCCATACGCCTGTGGCAGGATGGAGCAGGGGCAGTTCAAGGTTTGACAGGGTGGCAATGTGGGACAGTGGGAGGACTTCAGGGGGTATGTGATGCTGGCGGGGGACTTGACATCCTACTCTGTCGTTTTTTTTTTATCTCAGGCTCCTTTTGCAGGGCGGTTGTTGTTCAGCAGGAGGTGGGGTTCTGGGGGGCTGTCGTTGTGGTGGGGCCTCCTGTCCACTAGTGCCGGCGGAGGTGGTAGGCTGTTCCTGGGTAGTGACAGGGGCCCTGTGTGATGCCACATGGTCCCGAAACGTGTCCTCTATGCGGTTCAGGGCCTGGACTATGCACCCCATAGCGGTTGAGATGTTGCTGAGTTGGTCGCTGAACCCCATGTAGCGTTGCTCCTGCTGTGCCTGGATCTCCTGGAACCTGGCCAGTACCGTCGCCATCGTCTCTTGTGAGTGGTGGTAGGCAGCCATGATGGTGGTGAGGGCCTCTTGGAGAGTGGGTTCCCTGGGCCTCTCCTCCCCCCCCTGTCGCACAGCAGCCCTCCGAGTTGCCCTGTTTCCCTGGGCCTCTGTCCCCTGGACGGTGTGCCCACTCCCACTGCCCCCAGGTCCCTGTTGTTGTTGGGTTGGTGGGTTACCCTGGGGGCCCTGTAGTGGTAGACAGGTGCTTGACCTGTCCTAGAGACAGAGGCATGGGCCCGCTGGGTGGGAGCTGTGCGGTTGTTCCCAGAGGGGGTTGGGTCTGCAGTGGCCTGTGTCTGGGTGAGGGGAACCGACTGCCCAGAGGTCCCCGATGGTCCGGGCTGGTCGTCAGGTTCCAGGTCGACAGAGCTGCTGTCATCACTAGTGGCCTGTTCCGGGGGTGGGATAGACATTTCTGGTCCCTCCTGACCGGTGTGTTGTCGTTCGGGTCCTGCATGGGGTAAGAGGGTATGGTTATTGTTTCTGTGTGTGCATTAGCTTGCGTTTTATAGGTGCCCTTGTCCCCCAGTGCTGGCATTCCCTTGGGGGAGGTGTTGTGAGGGTGTTTTGTGGGGGGGGGTGATGGGTATGTGCAGTGGTCATGCTTAGGTGATGGGTGTCCATAGTTTGGGGGTGGCATGCAGGGGTTGGTGTTGGGTGGGTTGTGCTGGGGAGACATTCTCATGGAGGATGAGTGCTGGGGGGTTGGGGGTGAGGGTGGGGGTTAGCATGCTGGGGGTGGGGTGAAGTGGTTGGCCTTGTACTTACCAGAGTCCATTCCTCCGTGTACTCCAGCGAGGCCATCAGGATGCAGGATGTTGAGTACCTCCTGCTCCCATGTTGTGAATTCGGGTGGAGTGGGTGGGGGTCCCCCACCAGTCTTCTGCACTGCGATGTTGTGTCACGAGACCATCGAGCGCACCTTCCCCCGTAGGTCGTTCCATCGTTTGCGGATGTCCTCTCGATTTCTGGGATGCTGTCCCACCGCGTTGACCCTGTCCACGATCCGCTGCCAGAGCTCCGCCTTCCTCGCTATGGTGGTGTGCTGGACCTGTGAGCCAAAGAGCTGGGGTTCCACTCTTATGATCTCCTCCACCATGACCCGGAGTTCTTGGTCCGAAAAGCGTGGGTGCCTTTGTGGTGCCATGGGGTGGAGTGTATGAGGTGTGGGGTGGTGTATGTGATGATGTGTGTGTTGGTGTGTGGTGCTTTGTGCTTCTATGTGGTGTGTGTGATGTTGCGGTGTGCCTCTGTGTGTCTGGCTATCTATTCTCTGATGTGTGTCTCTCTCTCCTTCGTCTCTGGTTTTTGTTGGTAGGGGTTTGTGGGTGATGTGGGTGTGTGTTTTATATGGTATTGGATGTGTGGGAGTGGTGTGTGTATGGGTTTCAGGTGTGTGCCTTTCAAATTGTCCAATGTGGTAGGGGTTTGTAAAGGTGTGTGTATTTTGACCGCAGCGGGGTCTACCGCCAATGGAATACCGCGGTTGAATGACCGCCGCATCGATTTGCGGGTCATAATGGGATGGGCGTATTTCTGTTGGCGTGGCGGTGGAGGTTTGGTCTTCTCCAGTTTACCGCTGGCCGCTGATGTGGCGGACTGCAGTGGAGGGCGGATTTTCGGAGGTTTTGCAGTTGTGGGTCAGAATGTCCGTGGCGGCTGACCGCAGCCGCGGCGGTATTGTGGCGGCCTTCTGACCGGCGGTAAGCGGCTTTTACCGCCGAGGTCAGAATGACCCCCTAAATAGTTTAATATGAGTTCTGCACCAAGAGAACAGAGAGTTTATAGATAGTCGGCCCAAGCACATGTACAAATAATATTTCTAATACGTATGTGATCCTTACAAGCATTAATTCCTTGACACTATGGGGGCATATTTATGTCAAGTGGCACTGCACCTAGTGCAGCAACACTTTTCTTGCACCCATTAGCACCCACTTAATGCCACTATGTGTGCATTTTACCATGCCTGTAATTAGGGAACTAGCGTCAGAAATTTTGATGCTAGCTTGGCGCTTTGCAGGATTAGCAACAAAAAATCATTCAAAGCACCCAGAGGGCAATTGTAACCAATGGAAGCCTCCTTTCAACACCTGTGCAAAGCAGGCGTTAAAAGTGCCACAAAAATGATGCTAATTGTTTTGGCCCCCCCTAATGGGGGAACGCCCCCTTTGCATACATTATGCCTGGAGCAGGCACAATGTAGCGCAAAGGGTTACAAAGTGGTGCAATGCATGCATAGTACCACTTTGTAAATATGGCATGGAGTTTTTGGCCATCTAACGCCACATTAGTGTAAAAAATTCCACTATTTTGACATTGGAATGGCGCTAATTCTGGCCTATGTCCTATTGGAAGACATATTAACACAGAACAGTGATCCTTTTAAAACCACAAAATGCATGCCACGAATCTAGGTCACTGAAATTTGAAATATAGTAAAGCGGACAGATAGATTAGCGTCCCCCTGTTCCTTTGCTCAATAAGAAAACAACTAGCTACATATTATTCATCTTTCAGAATGTCCTTTAAATTTCAGGTATTTGACAATATTTAGCAACTGCATTATCAAAACAATCATAAAAGCATCATCATTAGCATTATTGTCAGTTTTGTTCCTATCCCAAGAGCAAGATTTACATTGTGTTTTTGTTTTGCAGTGCATGCATTATTTACAGAAAGAGGTTGCTGGTGTGCTTCCATCTGAGCCAGATTACATAATCATGCTGTAAATCAAAGAAGGAGAATCAAACATGAAGATTTTTTGCCTCGGATATAAACAGGCTTTCAGTAGTCAATGCAGACCACTGCTCATTCTCACTATTCCTCTTTCTGATTCCCTGAAGAGTAAAACCAAAAACTTAAGGCGTTTTAATATTCCAGACTCATTATTCCCATTTTCTATAATTTAACAACTTCTCTTATTTTTCTTAATGGAAAAGTCATGCAATATTAAACAGTAACTGCTGTTAATTTCCTGCTGTATATCATTTGCATTTTTTTGTTGCGGATGGAGAGTAATTAACATGCTCTAATTATCATACTGATTGTCTGCTTTGGTTTATGAGAATGGAGTAATCTCAACCCTTGCTGAACTTACAATGGTGCATTTTATAGTTTCCAATAATATTGTCCTGTGAAAATGAAGGCATACATTTTTGCGTGCTGGAAATTGTGTGATTTAGTCTGGTAACAGGATCTGTAAATGATTCAATTTAGAGGAAAGTAATGTAAATTTTATAGCACCTATCAAAAATATAGAGGCTACTGTTTGTAGTAGGAAAACGTCTGATCTTTTATTGGTTATAATTGTAGTTATATTCCATTATTAAACATAACATTTCTGTGCTGCCATTTCGTTCTGCACACTTCCCTAGCAAGAAAAAACATACTAAAAATGTCATCCCGCCATCATGCTACAGAGAACTACAGTTTGTCTTGGAAATGGCGCATTTTCTTGAGATACTCTGAACTTCATCTTTAAAAAATAATTCTCACCTTTAGTTTAGCTGCTAAGGTCATCTCTCGGTAGATCTGATATAACGAATCCAGCTACTCCCTTGAAAATAGGACAGGATATTTGAGGAGGTGAGGTGTGCTCAGAGCGTGTCTTTGGAAGTGTACTTCGCAAATATTAAAGGACAACAATGGACCAGGATTGAGCCGTATAGAGTGCAGCTCCCTTAGTCGCTGAATTTTATTAAGAATGACATGACATTTTTGTCATTCTCTGTCAATACTACAATTTCGAAAGTATGGTTTTTGGGGGGTTACAACATAGACCAAAATTAGATCGTAGTTAAAGAATACTTCCAAGAGAGATCGTTATTGGTTAAAGTGCTAAACATTGTATAATTTAGCATCGCTACATATTTGTTCATTGATTTTCTTCATGTAGATGTGCACTTTTCATTCAACATGGTAAATAGAAGCTAACAACGGGCGCATAATTTACAAAGCTTATGGAAGGCTTTTCTTTGCTTGTGTTTCGATTAAAAAAATATTTTCAGTCTCTAAATTGAATGGCGGTTTTAGCTTACCGGGAATTACATGGATATTGCTATTCTGGATGGGTATCATTAGTAATTATTATATAAATCACACAGCATAGGTATGGGAAACATTTAGAGAGAGTGGAATTTAGTGGATGTCTGCTAATACCAAACCTAGCCTCATATTGCATTATACAGCCATAAACCATTCAGCACTCAAGTCCATTATTTTCCAAACAGAAATATATTGAGAGTCTTCTTTATTAGGCGCCCAAATCTTTCTATTTTAGCAAACGTGTTTTGTCATGATATGACTTCTTCAGGGATAGAAGTAACATATAGCCTACCATTATCACATACAATTCTATATTTGCATTCCCGTCCATCACAGTGTATTCAACAGTTATGTGTGAAAAGATTTTCTTTGTGAAAAATATTTGATTATACCTACACGGAAATTAAAAATCTGAAATGGTGTGTACAGAAAATCGCTTGATATATCAATGTGCAGACCTTCAATCAGACCCAATATTTATACACTACCTTGTGACTTAGGGGCTAAATTAAAACCTGGGGAATGGCTGTTCTTTCTCCAGGGCCATCGTCCTGGTGTAAGGGCCACCTGACAGATTTATAAATGACCACCAAACTGACGGTCATTCATGAAGCATTGCAGAGAATCGCTGTCACCTTAGTTCCTTTCAATAGATTTTGCAGTTTTGTGGAGGAATCCATCAAAATGACAGTGCTGTGCACCGAACAGCTTTCTTTTTTAATTTTCAAAAAGAAAAGCATGAGACTGGATTTTCATTTTGGAAATGAAATAAAACTCTCCACTTGCCATGGGAGTCCTCCCCTATGGCTAGGGAAGCATTTAGCAGTTTTCACTGTCGCTTACCGCCAGTGTTTTCCTCAATATAAATTATGTGGGCAGAATGTCTGCTCCGGCGGCCATTACTACACATAGCCGTCAAAGGAGTTTAATCACGGCAGAGACATAGCAGCTTCCTCTGTGATTAAAGCTATGTTCAGACTAGATCTAAGTTTGGCAGACGGACCTCTAACTTGACAGCATGTATACTCCGTCACCATTGCTCTGAATGGGAGTTACCTAAGTCTGAGTAAGAGCAACCTGAGTATTTTGCCCAGCTGCAATGCAACTTTGTCAGATTGACTTGGCAAGTAAATCCATGCCCTCCAGGTCTTCCTGAGTTCTTTGGAGCTGTCTGCACTGCTGCCTGTCCATGCCTGATGCCAATCTGTGAAGACTCACAGTTCATTTCCCTACAGTTCTGGAGACATTCCCTGCTTCTTGAGCGAATGGGGGACCTGTTTTGTACTGTCATGGGAACACTTCCTCTCAACTGGTGTTGACCCTTGCTCCATTGGTAGTGGCTGCCATCTTGATGCAGGTGTGATCAGAGTTGCTGCTGCCCCTCTCTCCTCCTAATCACAGCCCATGCAGGGCTGGCAGTAACATCTAGTGTGGGAGGGTCTGACTACCACTTCCTGAAGACCTCTAAACCACAGCTCTTGGGTTTAAGAGGACTCCTCATGAAGTAAATCCTGCCTGTTCTCTCTGCCAATGCAGTAGTTTAGCAGTGGCAGACATGAAGACCTATTTTTCTGCCCCTGAGACACCCTGAGACAGCATGACCTGGAGACAGGACACACCCCTTCCTGGTTTGACTGGGGACCTGTGGCGGGCACCTCACCTGGTAGGAAAGTGCTGAACCAGAGTGTGACTCCTTAGGCCTGGATTTTGCTCCTCCCCTTACTGGGAGCTCCAAGTTGCATAACTCTGTCACCCCCTTGAGACCACCACAGGATGGCCCTGCCTGTGAACCTAGACCATGACCTCGATAGCTGCATTGTTCTCCAATACTTCTGTGGATCTGAGAGAGCTTCCTTTTCTGCTAACCTATTGGTCTGCTACTGCCCCAATGCATTCTCTGTGGGGCACTACCTGCCGTTTAGTTTCTTCAGGGATGCTGGTGCCTTCTGAGAATGACAGCTGCATCGTTGGATGCTACTGGTCTGCCAGGTTAGCCCAAATATATACCATGCATTTACGGGGATCTCCAGTGTTGCAGTGTGCGAGTCGGCCACAACTGCACAAATACTACCCACTTACCTTCTTATGGCATCCAGTGGTGTCACTTGTCTGACTCTTTTTGTGCTCAGGTCTATATGCCCCATCTGACCCTGCTGCATCCCTAGGCCTCTAAATGGGCTGATATCTGTGTACACCCATAATGGAACTTTGTGGACTCTGATTTACGTGTACTGCCTGCCACTGGCCTATCTACACCAATTATGGTCATAGAGACCTCAAGGATTCTGACCTTTTCAATGGTGAGATTTGACTGATGCACCTCTTTTGAGTGAGTTACGGGGGCCACGGCTGCACCAATGTGCTTACCTCTCCAAGACTCTCCACACTTGCAGCTTCAGCTGCTGTGCCCTATCTTTTCTTAGGTGCATTCTTCCACCCAACACCCTACAATGTGCAGGAAAAACTCAACCTTTGGATACCCTATAGCATCCTGCAGAACTACAGACTGTCAGATGTTACTTTTAAACGTGGTCAGTCACACTAAACTAGTTCAGGCAATAAGCATCCCTATGCTGATAAATTCTGAAATGGATGTGCTTCTGTAGGAAATTTCAGCAACTGGATTGACACTGTCTGCTTTAGATTCCAAAATGACAATGGTAAAGTTGTTGCAGCAGGAGGTCTCTGATGTTGCTGTGATGCACTGCCTAACTGGGGTAGAGATATTACTTTTTCACTAAGGTCACTGACTTAAAAAACAGGTCGAGGCATAATAATTTCTACAGCTATGGTGCCACGGATTGAGCGGAGAAGAAGAGCATGGCACTTTTTCTGAGCAATATGCTCAAGAAATCTTTAGGTTTTAACCTCACCCAGTTTCTGAAGTTTCAAAGAAGTCACCATATTCACAACGCCCATTCTTCCACCTAGTGAGATTCCCCACAACCATCATTGCATATGTTCTTTGATATCCACATTGCAGGTGGCGTACAGCTTCAGGGACCCACTGCTCTTTGAGGGAAATCACATCTCCTTACTACTCTTCAGTCACCAATATTAAACACCAGAGATTTGTTTCCCTCCAACTGTGGCTTTGCAGCTAGGATCTCAAGTATGGCCTTGTGGGCCTGTTAGTATGCTGATGACTATGAATGGCACAAATCAGGGGATTCTCTGAACAAGGACCTCTTTGCCCTGAAGAAATCTCATGGCACTTCCTCTGCTAGAGTACTGATTGCCTGTTCGAATCCCCCTCCAGCTTCAGACTAATCACAGAGACCACTTACTCTACCATGCAGAGAATTACACCCGGGTGATCCTGACAGGTAGTGGACTCTCTTCACAAGGACAGGCACGAGGACAAATCTCAATTTCATCTGAAGCCGCTACCAATGGACAGTACATCAGATAAACAGGATGACTGACTGAACTTTATTGAGATATGTTGATTCAGGTGGGAACCAGAGAGGAACACAATATCTGTGATTGCTTTCTGGAGTGATGTGATCTACTATCCTCTTCTCCTCTGTGGCTTTTGATGGAGTCTCTTTCTCTCTCCCATCATTTCTACCCATTTGCACTTGTGGTGCATGGACTAGCTCATTACCTATAAGGTAAGTTCCTCTTCTTCTTACCCCTTTCTCATTCCCTTCCCCCACCACTTTTCCCCTGTTAGGGGTCTTCTTTTCTGGTAGTTGGCCACTGCTTGGGTCTTAGTGCCCCATGAGGCCGATAGCAGGGGCTCTCACTATTGGGGGATGGAGGTCTCCCCAGTAGCCTTTTCTGTCATTTTCCTTAATTGCTTAGGAACTTTTTGTTGGAACTCATGTTTTTGCCCTCAGACCACATTTTGGGGATGGTCAAGCACCTATCATTACTCACTTGGAAGGTCAGTGATCTGCCACATTATATTAAACACAAGAAGGTCCTGTATTACCTTTAAACCAAAAACTTTAACATTGCCCTTATTCAAGAATCCCATTTCTCCCCAGAGGAGCCCCTCAAGCTTAAGCAAGCTTGGGGGGGTACAGTAGTGAGCAATATTAGATCTATTAGAGCAAATGGTGTGACCTCTTCCTCACACTGGGCATCCAAGAAGTGTGGGGTGGCTATTCTCATTGGCTGACATTTTTTTTTAGGCTTTGCCAAACTTTGCATCATGAGTAAGAGGCTTCGATCTATGCCCTTAATACAGAAAAACACTTCTTGGCTTGCCATTCCTCAGTCTTGCTCTCCTTTCACCATACACCTTTACTTGTTGTTGGGGACTGAACGCTATGTCCAGATCTTATTCTGGACTCTGTTCAGCAGTCTGATTGTCATAGCAAGTCAGACTGGTCCCTTTTTCAAGACTAATTGACCAACCATGCCCTCCTGGCTGTGTGGCGCCTTCTTCCTCCTTTGATGAAGAACTTTACCTCCTTCTCCTGCCCCCACTGCACTCAGTCGCATCTGACTGCTCTTTCCTAAATGGATCGCTACTGCTAATGTCATGGGCTGTGATGTCTTGGAGGCTGGCATCTCAGATTGTTTCAGCTAGACCTTGATATGGTTTTAGTGGCTAATCCACCTCTCAAATGAAGGAAGAAAGGATTCATGTACATTCAGCCTGACATGAAGGAATAACTTTGTATATACAACAGCTCTTACATCAGAGAAAATTAAGGCTTGGTAGGTTCCCATAGGACCATTTAGGTTGTAAGAAAGATGACTGGTAGGGGTGCAGATGTGAGACTGGGCCATTGTTAGACCTGACAGCCTTAGGATGATTACCCCTAACTTTTTGCCTGCCCCCTCCACTTTTTTGACACTGTTTTTGCTGGTTTTAGAACTCTGCACACTCTACCACTGCTAACTAGTGCTAAAGTGCATATGCTCTCTCCCTTTAAACATGATGACATTGGCTAATACCCAATTGGCTTATTTAATTTACTTGTAAGTCCCCAGCAAAGAGCACTACATGTGCCCAGGGCCTGTAGATTAAATGCTACTAGTGGACCTGCCGCACTGGTTTTGCCACACACATAGGTAGCCCCTTAACCATGCCTCAGGCCTTCCACTATAAGGCATGTGTGTGCAGTTTCACTGCCACTTCGATTTGGCATTTAAAAGTACTTGCCACGCCTTAAACTCCCCTTTTTCGACATTTAGGTCATCCCTGAGGTAGGCCCTAGGTAACCCATAGGGCAGGGTGCTAAGGAAGGACAAATATATGTGTAGTTTATATGTCCTGTTGTATAAAAAAATGTCCTAATTTCATTGTATGCTCTGGTGAGGCCTGCTCCTTTCATAGGCTAACATTAGGGCCACCCTCATATACTGTTTGAGTGGTATATTCTGCTCTCACTCAGACAACCCCAAACACAGGATGCTCAGTCACACTTGCACACATCTACATACTGAATGGGTCTTCCTGGGCTGGGAGGGTGGAGGGCCTGACACTTACATATGAAAGGACCATTGTCTGCCCTCACACAAGGGACTGCCAAACCCCCTATTGAAACCCTAGCAGACAGGATGGAACTGAAAGGGGACCTTGTGCTCTTCTAAGCCAATCTTTGAAGTCTCCCCACTTCAAAGGCACATTTGGGAATTTAACCGGGGTCTCTGACCCTACCAGCTCAGACATTTCTTGACAAGATACCTCCTGAGAAATAAACTCTGAACCAGAACCTCCAACCTGCTAAGAGAAGCTGCCTTGCTACTCAAAGGACTCACCTGCCTGATTTTCTGCAAAGGATTACTGTCTTACTGTTGTCCTGCTGCCTGCTGCCCTCTGGCTCTGCTGAGAAGTGATCTTCAGGGGCTTGGATTGAGCTTGCCTCCTGTTTCCTGAAGTCTGAGACTTAAACTCTGCAAAGAACTCCTTGTGCAGCGTAAAATCGACGCACAGCCTGCCAGAACCGGCACACAGTCTGCCCTAGGGTGAGAAAATCACTGAACCGGAATGATGCAGCCCGGCTCCCCGAGTGGAGATCGATGCAGTGCCAGTGTTGTGACCAGAACTTCATTGCACTGCCCACCAGATCGATGCATTGCGAGCCAGCACAATACAGCCCAACTTACTGCAAGAGGAATCGACAGAGCGCCTGCAGTGCGGCAGAAATTTCCCTGCATTGCCCACTGGATCCATGTAACTCCTGTGACTTCATCCTGCATGCCCAGGATTTTTCCACATCGTACCCAGAGCGTCAATATACCCCATAACCAGAAGAGGATCCAAGCCTGCGGACCAAAAATCAACGCAAAGGCCTTGCTGCGTGGAAAGGCATTGATGCATCGTCTGTGTGCGCCTGGAGAAACCAACGCACACCTCCCCGTTCTCCACAAACCTCTTCCTCTGGTCCTGTGCAGATAATTTAGACGCAAACCAGGTACTTTGTGCTTTCAAGAGACACATATTACTTTTTAAGAATTAAAGCCTCTAATTATCATTTTTAACAGTGCTATTTTGACATATACTTTTAAAATCTTGATCGTTTTGACCTGCTTTTTTATCAGATAAATATCTTATATTTTTGTAAACCTGGTTGGTGTCTTTTTATAGTTTTCCACTGTGTTATTGCATGATTTATTTCACAAATACTTTACACATTGCCTTCTAAGCTAAGCCTGACCGATCAGTGCCAATCTACCAGAGGGTGGGCATAGGATAATTTGGATTGTGTGTGACTTACCCTGTCTAGAGTGAGGGTCCTTGCTCGGAAAGGGGGTAACCTGGCTGCCAACCAAAGACACCATTTCTAACAGCTCTATTAAAAGCAAAGGCTTGAGCCAGATACACTGTTTGAAACAGGAAATCTGGGATCTTTAAGGCTGGTATGTCTCAACCCGTAGACCCCACTCCTGATGAACCTTGAAAAAAAATAAAAAAAATATTGAAGCTGCAGGTGTGGAAATGTAATTATGGTGAGAAAGTGGGCTGCATCATAGTAGCTCAGCTACTTCAGAGGTAATTGCAGATGACTATCTCGATGATCTGAGATGCTCATTGTGCTGTATTGATTCACCTATATGCTATTGTAGATCACTTTGCCGTGTTTTATTCTGGCCTACATACTCGGAGTTCCATACCACGCATGAGAGCATAGATGGTTCTTGACAAAATTGCACCTTGGCTTTTAGAAGGTGTCTTTAACGAAGGTGAAGTGCCGAAAGACAATTCAACCTTCAAGACATGTAAGATTCCCCACAGCTGGTATTGGACACCTAAAAAGCTGCACCACTCATCCACTCATGTCTCATGCCCACTGAACAATGCTGGGACTGTGGGGTTGCTTTCTGTGATCTTTATCATATCCTATGTTCATTTTTGATCTTTCAACCCTACTGGACAGAGGTGTGGCATCCTCTCTGGTCAATAGAGCCTCTTGTCCTTCACTCCCACTCCCTTATATTCCTTTGTCCTCATCCACAACATGACTGATGTCCCAGAACTGGATTCTCACTCTCAACGATGGCTGGCAACCCTTTTGGACAGTCACCAAAGTGGGTATTCCCTTTCATTGGCATCATTCCACAAACCCTACTGTGCAGGAATGACTTATAGAGCTACATAGGGTGGAACTGCATGAACACACCACCTATAAACTTATTGAGAAACTTGAGACATTTGACAGGGTCGGGGTACAGGTCCCTCGTCATTCAATGAATACACTCCCCCTCTTTATATTGCAGGTGACTTTCCTTTTCTGGTTAGCCACTCCATTGTGACTCCATTCTCTAGGTACGTAGAGCTTTGGAATGTTGCTATTAAAGTGTGTCTTCTTGTACACCACATCACTAATCCTCCTTCAACTTTGGCACATCCCTAATATAGTTCCCTTAATATCCAGATTGAATTTGGACTATGAGATGATTGTTTTTCCCTGGTTTCCACTCATTCTCCATTCCTCACTCTCCCTTACGGCACTTCTTTTCTTTCTTTCACTCATCCTTATCACCCTGGGCACTGATCAATACTCAGGAGATGTTTTAAACCTTCCCATGATAGTTTTATCAATGTTTTATTATCCTTTTGATGTTGCACTAAGACGTTTGTGGTTCCTGTTGTTGTGAGGCAGTGGTATGATGTCGCATCCATGTGCTGTGGTTCCCACATATGAGTAGGCTGCTTTGACCCCAACTGTGGCCCACCCCTTGACACTACCTCCCCACATCTCCTGCAAACTCTCCAAATCTTCCTCCATCTCCCCACTTTTCCTCACTTCGGTATTGTGTCTTCTGTTGTATTGCAATGATGGGACCTCATAAGATTCCTCACATGCTTACTACACAGAGGCCTAGTCTATTGTTTGCTTCTTCTGTTTCCCTTTTATATTGCAAAAAGTAGTTATATACTGATGATATATCATGGATGCATTCTACTGAACAAATAAACTTTTGCAAAAAAGAAGGGTGGTATTTTAGCAAGTCAAATTTGCAGGTTTAAAAACTGCACAGACAGGCTTCAGTGACATGCCTGCAGTCATGATTTGCACTGTCAATCTAGTGGTGGCACAATGTTTTTATGATTGCTGTTATGATTGTTAATTTTAAGGTATGATATTAGTTTTTATTAGCTTAAAATATTAAGAATGGTAGGAAATATTTTTGCAAATATAATAATTATTAACAGTTTTTTTTAAATTTTAGGTTAGTGTGTTTTTGATGTAACTTTTATTTTATTTTATAGTCAAACAATTTTGTATGAGTATGGAGCATTGAATGTTCATATTTATTTTGACTTTGAAGGGCCTTGCAAGAAATCTTTTAGATATTAGTGGAATCAGTAAATGTTAAGCCCTTTAGTGTTCAACACCTTTTTCAAATTGATGTTTATTGGAGTTAGAATAGTAAATGTCACACATTTAGTGGCCAACACCTTTTCCAAATTGATGCATATTGGAGTGGGAATAGTAAATGTAACCCCTCTACTTTCCAAAACCTTCACCAGATTGGTTTATATTGGAGTATGCATAGTAAATATCTTCCATGCAGTGCCCAATACCCTCCCGAGGTAGGTTTAGATCTAAGTGGGAATAGTAAAAGTCACCCATTTACTATTGAACACTTTCCCCAAATTGGTTTAGTTCAGAGTGGGAGTAGTAAATGTCATCCCTGTAGTGTCCTCTACTTCCTCTAAATTGGTTTAGATTTGGAGTGGGAATCAAAATGTTATCCTTTTAGTGTCCAGTAGATTCCCCAAGTTGGTTTAAATTGGATTGGGAATAGTAATTGTGGCCCCATTAGTGTCCAGCACTGTCAAAAATGTTTTTGTTGGAATGTGATTGCATTTCTTATCACATTTTCTTGACAAGTCTGGCATGTTTAAAAATGTCTCACATTTGTAATACATGTATTCAACATTTTTAAACTATTTCTAATTTATTTCTATCGGGAGGTTATTGTTTTTAGTTTCATTTAGCAGCCTTTGTTACAAGGTAATGTTTTTAAAGGTTTTCTAAACGGTTATGAGGGTAGGGAGTAGGGAGAGATCTAGATGTTACTTATAGTGTAGATTGTGGGAATGTGTACAGTTCCCACATTAATAGTAGTGGTTTTCACTAGTGTCCAGTTTTGGGGTTTTGTACATTATTTTAGTAATGTATTGTTATGGTATAATGTGTTATGTTACAAATTTTTTGAAGATTTAGGTCCTCATCACAAGTTTTGTGGTTGGACCGCCAGACCACCATGTTGGTGGTCCTGAAAACACCACCATGCTGGCGGTCTTTCAGACTGCCTTATTACAAGTTATACAGTCAGAAGTGCTGACCACCATGAAAAATTGGCAGACTGCCAGCGGCGCTGTGGTTTAGAATTAGGCTCTCTGATCTCCACCACCATCAGCCTTGTGACCGACCACCGAATACATTACAAACACACTGTACCGTGAGGGTCCCTTCATGGTGGTCAGCCAATGGGGGTCTGAACCACAGCTGTTCATGGTCAGCAATGTAACAGACTAGTGCAAATTGAATGTACACACACTGGCTAAAGTGAAACACCTGCAAAGGTCACTATTAAACACACCTCTTCACAGACCACAATCCTTTGTCTTTCCAACACAAAACACAGAAGCCAAAACATCTTATTGTCCATACATTTCATAGATTAGTCACCCCTTTTTTCACCATCCCATAGAACACCATGCACACAATTTTGTCCATTCACACCATTTTACACTCCCCCCGTTTAGTAAGTCACTGTCACCCATTTATTTTTTCCATCATGTCATTCAGAGCTACCTCAGGGCAATGTCTATTCGCTGGTCTCCAGGCACCAGCTGCAGGCCAAGAAGACTGGCAGTGGCCCTCCCATTGTCCCCTTACATTTGTTGCCCTGGGAGCAGAAGGTGCTGCCCATTCTGCATCCTGAGGGCTTGACTGGAATACCTGGGGGAGTGGAGTCTGCTAAGTAACAATGCAAAAGCTGTCACAAAAATGCTATGTCATGCATGCTCAGAGCTCACCTTTTGCTACTGTCGTTCATGTTCCCCACCAACATTCAATACCCAGAGTATCTGTGTGTTGACACTTCCAATCTGTACTGTTGCACTCAACAGAATAGCTACTCAGGTAAATTACATGCCACGTGTCCAAATGAGGCCTGTAGGTTTTTCAATACACAATAATATCCTCAGGACTCATGGTATGTCTACACTGTTAAATGTATGCTAAAACCTAAATGCAGTCTGCATGCAGATATGTAATACCCAATATTTGTATAGCGTGTGTAGTACAAAGACTTACCTGACTGCAACTCCCAGAAGGCACTGTTTCTCTAAGTCCAAACACCAGACCAGTGTTCAATTGCCCAAATGCACCTGTTCCTTAACTCTCAATTTAAGTGTACTCACCTGGGAGCATAACATGTGCATAGTGTGTAGTAGAGGGATTGACCTGATTGCAACTCCCAGGAGGCACTGTTTTACTAACTCAAAACACCAGCCCAGGGGTCACTTGTCCAAATACCCCTGTGTCTTAACTATCAATTGAAGTGTACTCCCCTGAGAGGATACCATTTGTATAGTGTGTATAGTAAAGGGATTGGCATGACTGCAACTCTCATGAGGCACTGTTTCACTAACTCCAAACAACAGCCCAGTGTTCACTTGTCCAAATACCCCTGTGTCTTAACTCGCAATTGAAGTGTACTCACCTGGGGGATAATATTTGTATAGTGTGTGTAGCCGAGGAAGTGACATGACAACTAAGGCCAGGAGGCTCTGTTACTGTTACTCCAACTGCCAGCCCAGAGTTCTCTTGTCCACATAACCTTGTTTGGTGATTTCCAAATAAATTGTACTCATCTGGGGGAATAACATTTGTATAGTGTGTGTAGTAGAGGGAGTGACATGACTGCTAAGGCCAGGAAGCTCTATTATTGTTACTCCAACCACCAGCCAAGTGTTCTCTTGTCCAAAGACCTGTTTGTCAAATCACAAATGAAGTTTAATCACCTGGGGCAATTCCATTTGTATAGTGTGTACAATAGAGAAAGTGACCTGACTGCAACTCCCAGCAGGCCCTGTTGCTGATACTCGAACCACCAGCCCAGTGTTCTCTTGTCCAAAGACCCATGTTTGTTAGCACCCAGTTGAAGTGGACTCACCTGGGAGGATAACATTTGTATAGTGCGTGTAGTACAGGAAATGACATGATTACAACTCCCAGGATGCCTTGTGTCTGTAACTTCAAACACCAGACCAGTGTTCACTTGTCCAAAGATCCATGCTCCTTAACTCTCAAGTCACGTGTACTCACCTTGGGTGATACCATTTTCTAAATGTTGGAAAGTAGAGGGAGTGGCCTGCCTCCAAAGCCCAATAGGCCCTGTTACTCAAACTCCAACCACCAGCACAGTGGTCATTTGTACAAATATCCCTGTTTGTGAACTCGGACGACTGTGCCGCTGGACCAAGAAGACGGTGGAGGCCCAGCTGGGGATGGCCTTCCAATGTGGAAGGGGTGCCCATCGTACCATGACCCCCCCCTGATGTACCGGATCCTGGTGGCATATCCAGAGTTGGATGGGCACTTAAGGGCATCACAGCAGCCACAAGGGGGTGAGTACACTCTCATTCAGCTGACTCTGCATCTTTACGAGGTGTCTGGGTGGGGGAGGTGGGCTGTGGGTTCCCCTAGTTGAGGGCAGATGCGCAAAGGTAGATCCATTAATTTGCAGCATCATTCCCTGTCCAACCCCAAAGGTGGTATCTGCCCTATACACCTAGTCAGGCTCCTATGGCTTCCAGCTGTGCATAGAATGGTTCTCGACAGAGTCCCCTATGGGCATGTGCTTTTCCCCTGCCCTGTCAGTGCATGGCTTAGTGCATAGGGCTGCTCCCTGTGTGTTGTGTCCGCCAGCAGTAGTGGCATTGACCATGTGTCTCTTCTGTCTTTCCCCCCCTTTTTGTTTTGTCACCCTGTCCTTGTGTGCATTAGCATCACCTTGTGGAGGAGCAGTGGCACTGGCGCAGGAGGGAGCTGCATCCCACATGGCCCTGGAGCGTGAAGTAATAGGATGCGAAGGCACCAGTGGGACGGAGGGCAATGGGAGCTCCACGACAGGGACAGGAGCAGACACCAGCGACTCCTCCTCTGATGGGAGCTCCCTTGCGGTGGCGGGCTCCTCTGTGCTCACCGCATCAACAGGTACAGCCGCCACCCCCATACCAGCACCACCCTCCCAGCAGCCCCTCATTGAGTTTCCCGTGCCCGCTCATCCAGGTGGGTGGGCATCTCCTTCACCCCTGGCACCTCAGCCCCTGCCCCAGTCAGCCCTGCTGCCCTCAGTGAGGAGGCTATTGACCTCCTGAGATCCCTCACTGTTGGGCAATCAACCATTTTGAATGCCATCCAGGGTGTTGATAGGCATTTGCAGCAAACAAATGCATACCTGGAGGGCATTCATTCTGGTGTGGCGGCCCAACAGAGAGCATTTTAGGCTCTGGCCTCAGCACTGATGGCATCCATTGTCCCTGTGTCCAGTCTCCCCCTCCACCTTCCTCTACCCAGACCCAATCCCCTGTACCTCAGCCTATCCCAAGTACACCATCAGACCAGCATGCACACTCATCAACACACGAGTGGACATGGCAAACATAAGCTCCACACATCCCACAGGCACTCACACAAGCACTATCCACATGCAGACACACCAACATTCACTGCCTCCACTGTGTCCCCCTCCTCCACGTCCTCCTCCTCCCTCCCTGTCTCATCTCCACTCACAACTGCATGCACTACATCTTCATCCACTACCTCCATCACCAGCATGCCCATCACCACACACTGCTCACGTGCAATCACCACCCCCACTACCATTCACACATCCCCTGTGTCTTCTCCAAGTGTGTCTGTGAGCCCTCCTCCCAAAGTACACAAATGCAGGCACACACCCACCCAACAGCCATCTACCTCACAACAGCCTCTGGCCCATGCACCTTCACCCAAATTCAGCAGACGTACACCTCCTACAACCACTACCAAACCTACTCCATCTTCCCATCCCAGTGTGTCTAAGAAACTCTTCCTCACAAACTTTGACCTCTTCCCTACACCTCCCCCCATCTTTCCCATAGGGCCAGGCTGTCCAGGTCCCAGCCCAGCACCTCAGCTACCAATTCCTCCAGCACAGTGGTCTCAGCAAGTCTAGTCACATCTCGGGTGGCACCCATCAGGGCTGCCAGTGTGCCACCTAGTGAGGCCAAGGAGCAGGCCATTCTGCCACCTGCCAAGGTGAAGAAGGTGCCCACATGCCGGAGGGAGAAGCCGCACCTACCAGCAAGCAAGGGCTCCTCCAAGCCAAAAGGGGACAGTGGCAAGGCACCGGCAGCGACATCAAAAGTGGGGAAGGGACACAAGCTGAAGAGCAGGGCAGGACAGGGCACGGAGGCTCCTGCTGATAGACCAGAGTCATCCCAACCACAACATTAACCAGTATGGCGGTGGACACCGCCACCTGCACTGCCACCAGCACCACCACCTCCACCACCACCTGCACTACCACCTGCACATCTGCTGCCTCACCAACAGTCCGCAGCATCATCCCCAGTGGGCAACCGTCCGAGGCTGCAGGAGACGTCCTGCTTGGTCCCTCAACAGGTGCAGACACATGCACCACCACCAGCACCTACGCCACCGACACCACCGCAACCACCAACCCCACGACGTGCTCAGACAGTACCACCACAGCTGACATGGCAATCATCCCCAGTGGCCAGCCATCCGAGGCTGCAGGAGACATCCTAGACCCTGCCCAGTGTACATGAGGCATGACTTCCTGCAATGTTTGTACCTGCATGTGGCAGGTGAAGTCGCAGCAGGGTGGAGTGTGTCTCTGCTTCCATGGATTATCATGCTACCTGTTCCCAGGCAATCTCATGGCACACACACCCAGGTGAGGGAATGGGACCTGCCACACTGCATGTGAAGCACTCTGGGCACAAAGCCTCCTCCAGAACCAGTGGAGAAAGGCATCCACTACCTCTGTCCTTGGCAGGATGAAGCACTCTGGGCACAAAGCCCCCTCCACAACCAGTGGAGATTCACATCCACTGCCTCTGTCCTTTCCTTGGCAGGATAAAGCACTCTGGGCACAAAGCCCCCTCCAGAACCAGTGGAGACTGTTATCCACTTGTAAGACTGTAGCTTAGCACTCCCCAGGATAACACAGTGGGCAAACCACCCACTGGAGAGGCTTGGGAGACTGTGGCTGAGCACTCCCCAGGATAACGCAATGGGCAAACCATCCACTGGAGAGACTTGAGAGACTGTGGCATAGCACTTCCCAGGATAACGCAGTGGGCAAACCAACATTGGAGAAACTTAAGAGACTGTGGCTTAGCACTCCCCATGATAACATAGTGGGCAAACCACCCACTGGAGAGACTTGAGAGACTGTGGCTTAGCAGTCCCCAGGATAACGCAGTGGGCAAACCACACACTGGAGAGACTTGAGAGACTGTGGCTTTGCACTCCCCAGGATAACGCAGTGGCCAAACCACCCACTGGAGAGACTTGAGAGACTGTGGCTTAGCACTCCCCAGGATAATGCGTGGGCAAACCACCCACTGGAAAGACTTGTGAGACTGTGGCTTAGCACTCCCCAGGACCAATCAGTGAGCATGGAGCCCCCTCGTGGAGCAGTGGCCTCCTCCGTTCATCCAGCTGAGGTGCCCCCCTCCCCCTGAGGTGCCTGTTTATTTTCGACCTGATGCCCCTGCGGTGTTCTCTCCATTTCAAATCAGGTGTCTTGTGTGGGCTTCACCCAGGCATTTTGGGACACTGATCCACGGACAATGATTTCATTAATATCCGGATTTGTGTAGTTGGTGTACATATTTGTATATACTGATATTTGAATTTGGACTATCTGATATTTAAATGAATACACTTGTTACAATCATTTCATTTTGTCCTTGCGTTCTTCCAGAGGATGACGGGGTGTATATATGAAGTTACTGCATGTATTTGTGTGTATGGTGTTGTAGGTGAGGATGGGGGTGAGGGTGTTGCGTGTGTGTGTCACTCTCTTTTCCCTCCCCACCTCCTCTGTGTGCTAAGTGCAGTCCTCACCGTGGTCGTCACTGGCGTCTTTGCTGCTCCTGATACAAGAGGAGGTAGACCAGCATCGGTAGGACCTGTAACTCGGGCTCCATGGCGTCCTGGTTGTTGGTAAAGTGTTGAAAGGTGAGTGGTTTCCATTCCAAGTACTGTTTCCGCCGTGCTTTTGATGGCGTTATTACCGCCCCGAAAAGGTGGTGGATAGGCATGTTGTAATACAGTGGGCAGAACACTGTGTTCCACCTGTTTGTTGGCAGTTACTGCTGCGGTGTTTGTTTCTATCGCCGTGGCGGTCAGAGTGTTAAAGTGGCTGCCTAAGTTGGCGGTCTCCGCCATGGTCATGATTCAATTTCTTTTCCGCCGGCCTGTTGGCGGTATTACCACTGCTTTAACACCGACTGCGAGGGTTGTAATGAGGGCCATAGTCTCTCAATTACCTTATTCTTTCCTTGATCCTTACGCTGGGTCCTCTTGCCATAGTTTTGTTGCCACTACACTCCACTTTTACTTTACCACCCGCAATTTGTATTTCAGTCAAGCCCTTCTTCCTCAACCATTCACTCTTTTCCACATCAGTAGACCTTACCGTCCTCCTTATATTCCACCAGTTGCCATCCGATAACTTTACACAACTTCTCTTCACATCTGTCACACATCTAGGTTCTGACAATCTAGATTCACCCTTCCTTGCAATATTTCCCGTGCTTACTCTCACCCACGCTCTCTTTTCATACACCTTTTGCTTCTTCTTAATTTTGTCATTGTGTCTTGATTCATATTGTTCATGATATTTCTCATCCTTTCACCAATCTCCTTGTGATTATTCTCACACCTATTTTCATTGACCATCCATGCTGGTACCGCCACAATACATTGTACTCTTCCCTTCAAAAGCAACAATTGTGTTTCCCCAGTCACACTATGTGGAGTGGTTCTGTAACTCCAAAACATGTCTCTAACCTGAGTCCTCTAAGAGGAGTTGTTGAACATAGCTGATTGAATGTTTTCCCCAACATTCGATTAAATCATTCAATCATTCCATTACCCCATGGATGATATACTGGTGTCTTACAATGTTTAATTCCCCATTTCTTGAGAAAAGTTTCTAATTCAATAGATGTGAATTGTGGACCATTGTCACTCACTATTTCCCCAGGACATCCCTCCCTTCTAAATATCTCTTCACAGAATGTTATCACATTACATGTTCTCACTTCTCTCATAAATGCCACTTCCGGCCATTTTGAATAATAATCCATCATGACTATGGCAAACCTGTCTGACCAGCCCAGACACACAAATGGACCACATATATCAATTTCCGCCCTCTCCCATGCTTTCCCTGGTAACTCCAATGATTTAATGGCTGATTCTTGCAAAACATGTGATTTATCACTACATGTGCATGCAATACATTCCCTCACATATCCTTCAATCTGTTTGTCCATTCCTGGCCACCAAAAATCTGCTTGAATCTTTCTTTTTATTGCAGACATGCCGCCATGACCTTCATGAATCAATTTCAGCACTTTTTATCTTAAACTTTCGGGTACTACCAGTTTGTCACCCCTTCTCACTACACCATCTAGGATTGACAATTCCTCCCTACATTCTTGAATACATTTAGTTCAGCATCCAAACTCCTTTGTTTCACCACTGGTAATTCTTTCATTAACTTTTCTAACACAGTATCTGATTGTACAGCGGGTTTTCACTCATCCCTGCCTATTGCTCCCAACATATCTGATATATCTGCCACCATCCACTTATCTTCTTCAAATTTTTCTTCATCGTCATACAATCAGTATTTATATTCTTTATTCCTGGCACATATTTCATTCTGAATGTATACTCCTGCAGTCTATATATCCACTTGGCAATTCTAGGTGTAGCCTTGTTGGCCCCTTTAGTGGTGAAAATATCTACCAATAGTTTGTGATCTGTACGAAGTTCAAATTCTGTACCCCAAACATATGTGCGAAAATGTTGTACACTCCACCAGCATGCCAATGCCTCCTTTTCAATAGTTGAATACGTCAGTTCAGCTCCCCTCAATGTACGCGACGCAAAAGCTACCACTCTCTCTCTGCCTTCATGCTGTTGCAACAATGCCGTGCCCAATCCATAATTTCTTGCATCTGCCACTATCACAGTCTTATCTTCTGTATCATACGGTTTCAGTGTGATATGTTTTATTAATGAATTCTTAACCAAATCAAACGCTTATTGACACTCCTTGGACCACTTAAAATGGCAATCTTTTTTCATTAATTCTCTGAGCACATGCACCTTGTCTGCAAAATTATCTACAAACTTTGTATGATATTCTGTCAAGCCAAGAAATGATCTTAGTTGTTCCTTATTTTGAGGAGAGGGAGCCTTCTCTATTGCATCCATTAATTTCAACTTTTTGTTCATACCATCTTGGTTCAAAGTATGCCCTAAGTACGCCACCTCTCCAATACAAAATGTACACTTATTCCTGCTGATGGTAAGTCCTGCTTTTTCCGATTTTTTCCAGTACTTCCTTCAATATCTCATTATGTGCTTGTTTGCTTTCTCCCATACTAATACATCATCTTGAAAGACTAATGTGTTGTTCATGTTATTCAAAAGCTTTTGAATCACTCTCTGACATACTGCAGAAGCAGAAGCTAGACCAAAAGGCATTCTCACACATTGAAAAGCTCCTTCGGGAGTGATGAACGAAGTTAAGTGCCGGGAATTTTTCGATAGACGCACCAGATGATAAGCATTAGATAGATCCAATGTTGTAAAATATTTTCCCTTTCTAACACTGGCTAACATTTAGTTTATCCTTGGTAACGGGTGCCGGTCAATCAATATACTTTCATTTTAGTTCTTCAAATCAATGCACATCGGAATTCTCCCATTGGGTTTCTTTGCTATAACAACAGGACTTGACCATTCGGATACTTCTATGAGTTCAATTACACCTTCTCTATATAACCTTTGAAGTTACTCTTTCAGTTTATCCCTCAGTGC
Source organism: Pleurodeles waltl (assembly GCF_031143425.1). NCBI lineage: Eukaryota > Metazoa > Chordata > Amphibia > Caudata > Salamandridae > Pleurodeles > Pleurodeles waltl. The sequence goes on along the minus strand of NC_090444.1, from coordinate 1,445,352,995 downwards.
CATTAGCACCATTCGTGCTTTGTGCACTTTTGGCACAACCCCTTCTTTTAAAATGATTTGATGTTCAAAGCCCCTGAGACAAGCCCCTTTTTCATTAAACAACTCTGGAAACTTCCCCACACATTTTTCTTCACTATTGAGTTCTGTCAACAATACTTGTTCCAGATGATTTAGGTTCCATATGACCCCCAATGCACTTTGCTCATTCCATCCGAGTAACGACCTCCCTTGTTGCACTACATATACTTTCCACATGTCTTTCTGTTTTTAAATTCAAGTTCCGCTTCAAAGTACACTAATATTGGAAGTCTTCCACAGCAATATCCCTCCGGCTCCACATCCATAGGTTTAACCTTATTATTCTTTAAACCTTCCCATACTCGCTTGCCTATCTAGGTAAACGGTGAACATGAGTCTGCCCACATATGTATTTGTTCTCCATTCATTTCAATAATGCATCTGAGTGAATTGCATTCATCACATTTCACACCATGTTGGGTATATACAAATGTGCTTTCTTCCTCAACTGCCAAAACTTCCAATTCATTATCTTTGCTCGTACTAACATCCCTTGTTTTATTCTTTACTCCATTCTCCTTTACTATATTCACAGACTTCTTGAATTTGCTTTCATCTGACATTCTGCATACTCTTGCCAAATGCCCTATTTTTCTGCATTTAAAACATCTGGGATTAACAGCTGGACAGTTTCTTGCTTCTGCCAGAAGTTTGTTACTGCCACATCTGAAGCACTCTTTCTTTTTTTCCAAATCCTTCTTCAAATCTTGTCCTCCTCCTAGTTTCTTCTTCAAATTTGTTTGCACCTTTCTTGGTGAATTTGATTTAATTCACTATGTTCTGTCCTTTATTCCCAGAGTGCGCGCTATTCAACTCCTTGACATACTGAGACGTATTCTCAATTTGTTTAGCTACTTCAGTAGTCTTGTCCAACATGGGGTTTCTCAAGCTTAGTAATTTCTCTTGTGTTTTTGTGTCTCTCACTCTATTTATGAACTGATCACGAATAATTTAATTGTTCAGATCCTTGAATTTACATGTTATGGCCAACCTTCGTAACCCATTTACATATTGATCTATTGTTTCTCCTTGTTTTTGAGCACATGAAAATAATTTGTGTTGTTCTAACACAATGTTTATTGTTGTTCGATAGTTTTCCTCTAAAGCTTTCATACCATTTTTATATACTTCTTCTTCTTGATCAGAATCTCCGCCCCCCTTCATTCATATTATTTATTGACAACATTTTCGCAGCTTAGTTGCTGGAAGACAGCAGGGTTCCAGAGTGAATAACATTCAACATATAAGACTACTACACTAATCTAAGTTCCAAATACCATGGTGTGATGTATATGACAGCACATTGGCACAGGAAACCAAAACAAGAAATTCATTGGAAGAATTGCACAATGCCGTCTAACCCACACAAGCAAGAACTTAAACTACACTTGATAAATGTATAGAAGCATTACAAAAAGAGCAAAGCTACCATCAACTACGAATGGAGCAACCTGTTAACCAAATTCACCTACATTCACCAAACCAAAAGAATGTACGGCATGCTACAATGTAAACTAAAAACCTTCACAATCAACAAAGTAGTAGATTACATAGAAATAAAACCCAGAAAAGCATACTAAAAAATAAATCATAACATACAAATGTCCCAAAAACGATTACAAATTCTAAACCAAGATGACAAATAATTTTTTATATACATAATAAACACTATTTTATTACATAACTCCAAGCATTACATAAAAAATTAGAAAAATGTAAACCAGACCAACCAAAAACCTCAACAAATAAACTCAGCTCAATACGTAAGATAAATGCAACGCATAAACCAAATATTTCTAAATTCGAATCACAATATATTTACACAAACAATAAAAAATAAAATTTTCCACGCACAAAAAATAAAATAAATATAACTTACTATTTAAAAGCCACAGATGTTTTTCTGTGTCCATGTAGTCAGAAGTAATAATTCACCAAAAACAGGAAAAATATTTTCAAACAAGCCCAAAGAAATACAAAATAAAATGGATACAACATCCCTCAACACAGTCCAAAGTATGTAGGAACCATAAAAAAGCCCAAAAAATAAACACTCATTGAAACTCTAAACAGCTGACATAAAAGGTAAAAAATTGATTTCTTATAAATCAAAAGTGTTTGCTTTGAAAAAACAGTAACTGCCAATGGCAATAAGACCTGTTTGTTGACTGAAACTAAATAAGAAAACCAACCCACAAAACACATTTCATTCCTAAGCATACATACGGATTACACTTAATCATCATTAAAACCATACCATAATATAGCATAACAAGACATTACTAAAACTGCAAACTAGACATTAGTAACAAACACAAATATTAATAATTCAGTGCATCAAAAACCCCGTAAAGAACAATAGCTAATCATTAGGCCTCCCCCTTACACATTTTTATACTCAAAACCCTTAAAAAATTGTTCAACAGAATTTACCTATTCTGACACCTGCACCATGACATGGATCTGCAAAAATATACTACAAATGACACAATCGGGCTAAAAGTAGAAGTTAGCAGTGAAAAATGGTAGTTAAACTAAAAAAAAAAAAAAACTAAAACCAAAGACTATCTATGGGAAAAATATAACCATATTGTAAAATGTATTAAGCCCTTCCCCGCCATGGACATAATGGTTATGTCCGTGGCTGTTACGCTGAGGCTCCATGGACGTAACCATTACCTCCTAATACCGGCCCTTCAGGGAAGCTGGAAGGGGAATCGCTTCCCCTTCCACTCCCAACCCCCCCAGTGACGAGTGATGCATGCTTCCACCATGATGCGGAAGAGAAATGCTCAGCCCTTAGTGCTGAAACCTTAGTGGCCCAAGCATGTGTGACACCCTACATTCAAGGTCTTACCTTTGAGTCAATAGAGGATACAATCTCCTTATTCGCAGTTGATGTACTAGAGACACTCACTTGTCCTCAGCCCTCGTTGGAAGATCTACAAGTTCAATTATGATTATCTGAAGAGGTAGTCAGCTTCCGGGTTAAAATACACAAATCTTTTCTGCTCAACCTGACCCTACTTACCTATGACATGGAAGCCTTAATGTCCACCAGTACATTTCAAAGGGCTAAAAAAAATCACTGATCTGAGTATTAAAATCACCAGCAAAATATCAGATCTTTACAGTGCTAACCACCTGCCACTTCTACATCAACTCAAGCAAGACCTCATGTGATGGGCACCCATGTTTATCTCATATCTTGGACATATCCATGCCATTAAAATGACTGCTTTTCCCAAACCTTTATACCTTTTCTAGGGGCTCCCCATACAGCTAGATTGTGGGTTCCTACCCACCCTTCGATTTCTAGTAACTTGCTTCATTTGGCAAAACCACAGATCCTTCCTACCACACAAAATGTTAAAGCTGGTGAAAGACTCAGGTGGCTTAGCCCTTCTTCAATTTCTATTTATACTACAAAGCAACACAGTTGAGAGGGATCTCTGAATGGTCACTACATGAATCTGACAAACACTGGCTGCACATGTACAGGGCAGTTGTGGAGATATATATATGGGATGTGCTGTAGAAACTGAAGGCCGATCATCCTCCTAATGCATACTTGATCAAGTCTCAAAGTTTGGGACGAGGTGAAGAGATTGGCACAATAGACAATCTTCCCTTCCCCATTCACATGATTCATTATAGACCTCTTTCACAACTGGGACATCCTCACCTTCGACACTGTCAGTGGGACTTCCACCTTCCAGACTCTCAACACTACCGCTACCTCAATTGAAACACTGGGTACTCCAACCAGACATTAGGGCAGCCACCACTGGAGAGCTGACCCCTATCAAACAATTTGTTAGACAGGTGGGAAGTTCCAGTGGTTGCATCTCCTATCTGCATTCATTCTGTACTTATCACCGCAAAACCATGGCATGTTGCTTTTTGGGAGCAAATTCTAAAGAGGCAATTCTTGAAGTAAAGTAGCACAAACTCTGGAAAGGCATTTCCAAGTTCAATCATTCTACAGATATGAGGGAGGCACATTATAAAGTACTATTTCATTGGTACCTCCACCCTTTGAAGCTGAAACAAATCTTTCCATATGCATTAGACCTATGCTGCAGGGGGTGTGGGTTGCTAACAGTCTTTTATCACATATGGTAGGATTTGTAGTGAATCCTAATTTGTTTTAATGGGTTACAGGAGTTAGCTTAGCCTTAGGCTAGCAGACTCATACTCCCATCACCTGGTGGCTTTTACCCTACTTACCTTGCTCTGTTTTAGTGCATTTATTTAATCAAATCTTTTAAGATGGCTGCCTTGTTTTTAGTTAGGCCCATGTTTTAGTTTGCATTATCAGTGCCATCGCGCTAAAGTGTCAATATCAAGCGACAAAGATAAACAAACTGTAGGTGTTCACTTGAGGTACTTTCCCTCTTCACGCTTTCGAGGGAATTGTTTATATAAATTACCATCCCAAGCGTGCCTTGCTATCTATTGTTTGGGAACAGACCTACATCAGGGGTCCAAGTAGATCTGTGTAAATACTCCTCACGTAAACAGATAGTCAGAGGGATTCCAACCAGATGCTATCGCTGCACGTCGCCTTGATGCTGCCCTAGTCTTCGTGTCCCTACAGAGTCTGAGCTGGAGACCTCATTCCAAGGTAACAAGGGTTTGGGGCTCTTCTCCTGGACATGGCATTGGCAGATTAGGTTTAACATGCGTAGCTCTCTTCTAGGTTAGAAGTTAGGCTCATTATTCTGGGTTTTTAGGCTTTAAGATCTACAAAAACAACAAAGAGTTTCCCTGCGTCTATGTCCACCATCTTCCATTTGATCGTGAGGAAGCGAAAGCCCTGGTCAACTGTGCTGATTCTCTGTCTGAAGACCGCCTATAAGTGACTGAGTGCTTGTTTTTCTTCAATCCTTTCTTTAAGCCTACTCAATACCTGATAGCAGAAAATCTTTTGTAAGTTATCCAGGAGGCGGATTGGTCTATAATTTCCCAGAACACCCCTCTCCCCTTTTTGTATATAGGAGCAATACTTGCTCCCTCCCAGGTCCGGGGGTAAATGCCACTTACCAAAGAAGCGTTTGACACCCTGTTAACATAGGGACCCCAATAATCCAGATCTGATTTAAACATATCCAAGGGTATACCATCTAACCCAGGCACCTTTCCTGATTTTTGTGCCCTAATAGCAATCTCAGTTGCCTTTAAAGTAAAGAGTGTGAAGCTAACTGCAGGGGAAGGAACACTTGTTGGTTCGCTATCATTAACAATGGAAAGAGCAGGCCCGTGACAGTACAACTCAGTGAAATAGCTAATCCTTGATTTCAGGGAGAATATGGCAATATGGTCTAAGGGTCTCATTGCATCCAGTTTTGGCCACCAAGGACCAGAAACGTTTGAGGCCTCTGTTCTTGGCAGCCAGTAGTAAATCCTGCCATGATATCTCTTCCCAATGGTTTTTACTAATCTTAAGTGCAGATACATACTCGCGCCTTGCGTAAATTACCTTAGCTCTATCTTTTAATTTTATTGCTTTTATGAGACTGCTCTTGGCCTCTCCACATACCTTGTCAAACCACCTATGATGAGGATCTGCTCCCAGGTGTTTATTCTCCCTGATGGTTTTAAATAATAGCTCTTTGAGGGCAGAAAATAGATCTGTATGCAGGGTCATAACCTCATTCAGGGTATATGAACAAGAGCCATCAGATAACTGATGTGTTAATACTAAAGCACACATTTTTTCCCATAGTTTATGAGAAATTCTAAAAAAAAAATCCCATTTCACAGCACGCTTATTGGAGGACACCTCTGAAGTGGCGGGGACGTGGTGATTAAATTGAGCACCCATCCTGGTAAAAAAACTACCTGTCATATGTTACCAGGAGAGGGGCATGATCACTATTATATTGATTACCCACCTGAATATCTTTAATAAGGTGCCATATCTTCACATCAATAAGTACAAAATCAAGTATACTACTGTACGACACTCTAATAAACTTGGGTTTCGCAGGATTGTCTGAAGGAAAATGCCCATGAGTTATCATAAGATCAATAACTTGGAGGGTCCTGTTGCTAATTTTAGGCTGTTTCATCTGGGTCGAATAAGGAGGAGTATTCCATATGGAATCTTCTAGCTGCGTTATCTCAGAAAAGGCTAAATTTGGCTCAAGGGACACATTAAAATCACCGGCTACAATAATGTAATGCAACAGAAGGCGATCCAACACCAGGGTGTTCAACATCTGGATAGTTTAAGACATTTTGTTAGGATGATCTGGTCTGTTACAGACATTGATACACAATGGTAGACCTTGCTTAGACAGTATATTGGGCGAGTCCACATAGATTTCCTTAATATTGCCCTCCTCAGAGATTCTTATCCAGGTGATAAGGCCCACGCTGCTCTACCAGCTCGTGACAGTTTAGCTTCCTTACAAAAGGAGCAGTACCCCTGTCTGTAAACATTTGAGGTGGCCGAGGTTTCTTGGAATAAGTTAAATTTAAATGTATCTATACTCCCCCCAATCATCATTATCTAGTTTATTAGGAATTCCGGCCACATTCCATGTTATAAACTTGAACGATAAAGTCTAAAAATCACTGGAGACCTCCTGAGGGTGCTCCAAGGTACATATCTTTACATGAACCACCATGGATTTTGATTTTGCCATATTAACATTAAACAATGAAACCAAGCTCCTTGGTAAAAGAGGTTCTAAATCTGAATTCCCAAGTGGCTGAGTTATGACATTAAAAAAGGGTGTGTTAACGTCCTGATGCACTGTGGAAGAAAGCAGTCAATCAATATCCGAAGCATCATCTATTTGTTCCAACTCACATAAATTGGACCTCTCAATTGGGCAATCATATTCCTTCATGTGGGCCACACAAATCATCTCTTCGAGAGCTAGGGGCCCAGGTCCCTGGTTGAGTGCACTAAGATTCGAGGTGAGTGAGGTTTTCTTCACCAAGGAACTAATCACAGACCAACTGCTTTTAAGGCAGATATTAGATCCATTTTGCATGGTATTCCGGGCTTCCATAGATAGCAAGCCCTTTACCAACCTTGGGTTAGCTACGGTTAACTTTATGAAATCCCAGTGTCCTGACTTCTCACTGAAACATTCGCCCGATATTATATCTGAATTGATAATAGAACCACATTGTCTGGTGTGTCGCAACCAGTGGATGGCCTTATTTATTAGTGATGATTTATCTTCCTGTGTATTAGGGGGTAAGGTGGGTACCTTGCACATACAAATTGGATGACCATTATCAAAACGTTTACATGTATTGCTAATAGCCACCTCATCCTTATAAGAAGGAATAGTATCCCTCCTCAGACTGGTGGAACAAAGAGTATTTAGTACTTCCACCAATAGTGACTTCAGTTACCTCACTTCATCTTTTAGGCCAATAACAAGAGAAACCAATTCCTCCTGAGAAGGAGCTGTAGGAGGATGTTGAATTGAGGTTCGCAAGCTTGTTGAGGAATTTTCTTGGTCATAGGTTTGGTCCTGTGGTTCAAGCGGTAAAAAGCAATTAGCACAGGGAATATCATTGACAATTATGCTACCTAACTTAGCGACTTCTATATTTTGGTGGGCTAAGCTAGTTCCCAAGGGCTTTACATTCATACTTCCAACCTAAGATGCCAGTACTGGCAAGAGATCTCCATTTGTTGGAGTATTTCCCTTGCTAGGGAGTGTAGCTGTCAAAAAAGAAGTAAGAGTACCATTTTTCAACTCCTTCCGTGGATTCTTCTCCTTTTTATTTAACATAGATTCAACCTCTTCAATCAAGGTATCTATTTAGTTGGATATAGGAAAGGGTATGTGGTACTTGAAGGAGCTTCGGGATTTTAGTTTGTAAGGAGCCCGCTGCAGAACTTCCTTTTGCCTTTTGCTTTCCCATTTCATATAGAAATGGACTGCCACATAAATTAAATAATGCCCAGCAACAACAAGTTCCTTCAGCAGTTCCTACCTCGGATCTAAGAGGAGTGGCCCAGTCCGGCCTTGGCCCAGGGTTTGCCCTGGCGTGGCCAGCGCGCATCCTGCAATGCGGGGCTACATGACCCGCTAGGATGGGCTTGTGTTCCTGGGTCCACCCCCCCGGTGGCAGCAATGTTCCCTGGGACAGAGAGTCCCTCAGAGGCAGTCAGGCAGCACAACAATGATGGGAAAGGTTTGTTCAATGATGCACTTTGCCTGACAGTAAAATAAGAAGAATGTGTATTGTTTAATAGCAGGTTCCCCTTGATGACAGTAACTGACAGCTAAAAGGCTATTCTGTAATATGGTGATAGGATTTGATATGCTTTATCTGCTCATATCTGATATTTACGTAAATCAATAAAGACATTTTTGACCAAAAAAATACTCAATTATATGTTTCTAACAAATAAAATTAATAAATACATATTTATGAGAAACAAAAACATGTAACACATTTTTGAAAACGTATTTCTTTCTAAATTATTGTTCATTTGGATATTTAGATTTTTAACATACATATTTGAAATTGAAAAAATATACAAACATAAATAAATAAAATACATGCAATACATTGTAATACAAATGTAAATCATTTGTGAATTGTATAGCATGTTGCACATTTGCTACTTTTCCCCCACTGTTTCTTTTTTAGCTTTTCTTAATTGTTTATGTACATATTTTCAATATTATTTTAACATAACTATTTTAAGTACATATTAAATAATTGTATGTATTTTATACCATCATATAATTTATACTTTACTTTTTCTTAACTTTTTAAAACATTTTTGATGTGTTTTATATTTTAAATTTTAAAAAAAAGATTTTTAACCCATTCGCTGCCAGGCCTTTTCCCCCTTAGGTGCCAAGCCTTTTTTTGGCTGTTTGGTGCAGTTGGCGTTTAGGCCCTCATAACGTTTTGTCAACGTAAGCTACCTATGACAAATTTCCAACATCCTAGAAATACTATAGGTATCCAGACTTTGTGGGTTACCCTGAAGGAGACCAAGAAATTAGCTACAATACAGCAAAAATGTCATGTTTAAAAATAAATGGGAAAAAAGGGCTGCAGAAGAAGGCTTGTGGGTTTTTTTCCATGAAAATGGCATCAACAAAGGGTTTGCGGTGTTAAAATTGCTAGCTTCCCAGTTTTCAGGGACAGGCAGACTTGAATCAGAAAACCCAATTTTTCAACAGCATTTTACTGGGACATAACCCATTTTTCAATTTTTTGTGCTTTCAGCCTCCTTCCAGTTATTGACAGAAATGGGAGTGAAACCATTGCTGGATCCCAGAAAGACAAACATTTCTAAAAGGTAGATAAAATTCTGAATTCAGCAAAGGGTAATTTGTTTATATACTACAAGGGTTTCCTACAGAAAGTAACAGCTGAAATAAAAATATATTGAAATTGAGGTAAAAAAACAGCCATTTTTCTCCACGTTTTACTCTATAACGTTTTCCTGCGATGTCAGATTTTTTAAAGCAATATACCGTTACATCTGCTGGACTCTTCTGGTTGTGGAGATTTATAGGGATTGTAGGTTCATCAAGAGCTCTAGGTACCCAGAGCCAATAAATGAGCTGCACTTTTCACTGGGTTTTCAATCTATGCAACAATTCATTTGCTGGAATATAAGGAATATAAAGAGTGAGAAATAGATATCAAGAAATTCTTTGTATTGCCAAAATGGGCACAGGACAAGGTGTTGAGAAGCAGTGGTTATTTGCAAATCTCTGAATTCTGGGGTGCCCATGTGAATTAGCATGTGAGTTACAGGGCATTTCTCAAATAGACGTCTTCTTTACACACAGTCTTACATTTGGAAGGAAAAAATGTAGAGAAGGACAAGAGGCAGTAACACTTGTTTTGCTATTCTCTGTTCCCCCAAGTCTCCCGATAAAAATTGTACCTCATTTTCATGGGTAGGCCTAAAGCTTGCGACAGGAAACGCAACATGGACACATCACATTTTTACATTGAAATCTGACGTGTTTTTTGCAAAGTGCCTATCTGTAGGTTTTGGCCTCTAGCTCAGCCTGCACCTAGAGAAACCTATCAGACCTGTGCATTTTTTTAAACAAGACACCTAGGGGGATCCAAGATAGGGTAACTGTTACCCAGAATCAATTGCAAACCTCAAAATTTGGCCAAAAAAACACATTTTCCTCACATTTCGGTGACAGAAAGTTCTGGAATCTGAGAGGAGCCACAAATTTCCTTCCACCCAGCGTTTCCCCAAGTCTATCGATGAAAATGGCACCTCACTTGTGTGGGTAGGTCTAGTGCCCCGCGAAAGTAAATGCCCCAAAACACTATGTGGAAACGTCAAAATTATCAAAAAAGAAACATCCTGTTTTTGCGGGGGGCCCTGGATTTGTGGTCCTGGGCTCAGCAGCCATCTAGGGAAACCTACCAAACCCAGACATTTCTGAAATCTAGACACTCGAGGGAGTCCAGGGAGGTGTGATTTACGTGGATCCCCCAATGTCTTCTTACCCAGAATCCTGAGCAAACCTCAACTTTAGCTAAAAAGTCACATTTTTCCCACATTTCTGTGTGGGATCACCGCACCAGGACAAATTTCCTACCACCAAACATTCCTGTCAGTCTCCCGTTAAGTGCCTGTGACAGGGAAGAGCCAAAAACATGTTGTAATTGAGGGCGAATGAAAGCGGGTCCAAAAGGGCAGTGTGAAAAAAAAGAATTTGTAGGCTGACAAGTGCAGCAGAAATGTTATCCGTATAGATGAGACAATGCTGGGTGGTAGGAAAGGCCACACCCCCTGGTCCGCGAGACCCCTGCATCTCCAGATGCCGCTACATGCCCGACCAACTCAACGCCCTCAATCCAGGCCGCATCACAGCATGCTTCCAGTCCTCACCAAGGAACACCCACGGACCCTTCTCATGCCGCAACTGCAAATTCACCTGCGACAGAACAACAAAAAAACAACAAGGACCGGAACAAACCACCTCCACTACATACTCCTCAACACCCGCTTAGCGCGCAAGCACGCCATCGAGCTCTGGGACCTGCTTGACTCCACCGCCCCAGACGTAGCCTTCCTGACCGAAACCTGGTGGAACGACTCCTCGGTGCCCGACATCGCAATAGCCATCCAAAACGGATACAAGATCATCCGAAGGGACCACACCAACGGAATCGGAGGAGGAATAGCCATCGCCCACAAATCCACCCTCAAGGTCTACACCCGCACTGACGACACCCTCAACACCGCCGAACACCTACACTTCCGCATCCACACCGACCCCAGCACCACTCTCAGTGGAACGCTCATCTACAGACCTCCCGGACCACGAGCACCTTTCAGCGAATCCATCGCCGACCTCACCAGCACCCATGCACTCACCTCAACAGATTACATCCTCCTCGGGGACCTAAATTGCCACCTGGAGAACAACAATGACACCAACTCCACTACTCTGATCGACAACCTCACCAACCAAGGCCTCAGACAACTCATAAACACACCAACCCACATTGCCGGCCACACTCTTGATCCCATCTTCTCCTCAAGCGCCCACGTCACTTTCAACCACACCACCGTACTCCACTGGACTGACCACCACTGCATCCACTTCACCTACACGAAACATACCGAGCACCATCGCACCCAACAACCACCCAACCGATGCTGGAACAAAGTTATGGAAGACCAGCTTACCAACACCCTCGCCCAGAACCCACCCTCTGACCGCACCGACCGAGACACCGCCGCCCACAACCTCACTATGTGGATCAACGATTGCGCCAACACCCTCGCGCCACTCAAGAAACCCACCGACAGCCAAGCCAGAAGAAAAGCCACCTGAGTCACCGACGAGCTCCTAAACTCCAAGCGCGACTGCCGGAAACTAAAAAAAGGAATGGCTCCTCAAACGCACACCTGACAGCCTCACAGCCCACAAGGACGCCACCCGCAGACACCACCTACTTATCAGACAAGCCAAACAATCCCACTTCAAAGACCTCCTGTACAACAATGCACACAACAGCAAAGAGCTCTTCAGCATTGTAAAAGAACTCAACACCAACGTCAACGGCATCCTTCCATCCCAAGGACTCTGCAATGCACTGTCCACCTTCTTCCACCGGAAGATCACTGACATCCACAACAGCTTCAACACCACTCCCACGCCAGACCCCACCCCCGAAAGCTCCACCTTTGCAAACGGCCTGACCTCCTGGACCAACATCAATGACACAGAGACACGCAAGATCATGAACTCCATCCACTCAGGATCTCCGTCAGACCCCTGCCCCCACCACGTATACAACAAGGCCGACTCCACCATCGCCCCCCAACTACAGAAGGTACTCAACATCTCCTTCGAAACAGCGACTTTTCCGGAAAGTTGGAAGCACGCCGAAATCCGCGCCCTCCTCAAGAAGCCCAAAGCAGACCCCAATGACCTCAAGAACTTCCGACCGATCTCCCTACTCCCCTTCCCAGCGAAGGTGATTGAAAAAATCGTCAACACAGAACTAACCAGCTACCTCGAAGACAACAACATCCGTCCCAATTTGGCTTCAGATGAAACCACAGCACGGAGACCGCCCTTCTCGCCGCCACAGACGACATCAGATGTCAAATGGACAACGGCGAAACATCAGCCCTCATCCTCCTGGACCTATCTGCCGCCTTCGACACAGTCTGCCACCGCACCCTGAAAACACACCTCCATGAAACCGGAATCCAAGGAAAAGCCTTCGACTGGATCATCTCATTCCTCTCCGGCAGAACCCAGAGAGTCCGCCTCCCCCCTTTCCGCTCCGAAGCAACCGACATCATCTGCGGCGTCCCCCAAGGCTCATACCTCAGCCCGACGCTATTCAACATCTACATGGCCCCCCTCGAACAAGTTTCCCAACAACACAACCTCAACATTCTCACCTACGCCGACGACACCCAGCTCATCCTCTCGCTCATCAAAGACCCGCGCACAGCCAAAACCAACCTCCACGAGGGAATGGAATCCATTGCCAAATGGATGAAAAGCAGCCGTCTGAAACTCAATTTGGACAAGACGTAGTTCCTCATCCTAGGACCCACCCCCTCCGCCTGGGACGACTCCTTGTGGCCTACCGCACTAGGAACCCCACCGACACCAACCAACCACACACGCAACCTGGGCTTCGTCCTCGACTCCTCCCTCACCATGTCTAAACAGGTCAACGCAGTCTCCTCCTCCTGCTACAACACACTCCGCATGCTCCGTAGGATCTTCAAGTGGATTCCGACAGAAACAAGAAGAGCGGTGACACAGGCCCTCGTCAGCAGCAGGCTAGACTATGGCAATGCACTCTACACAGGCATCCCAGCAAAAGACCTACTACGCCGCCAAAACCTGGAACACGCTCCCTACCAACCTGTGACAGACCCAAGACCTACTCATCTTCAGAAGACTCCTCAACAACAGCACCCCCCCAGCGCCTAGAAACCCTCACGGGTACGTAGAGCGCTTTATAAATTCAATGATTGATTGATTAAGGGAACTGAGTCCTGTATCGTAGCACAGAGGGGGCCATCCAGCATCCTCACAATGCGCAAATCAGACAGCATGCATTCTGATGCTGCTGGCCAGTGGGGCCCCTGCACTGTCCATGTCACGGCCATGGGCAGTGCAGGTTCTCCCTGTGGCCCCCAGCACTGGCTTTCCACCACCCTTTTTATGGCAGGGTCCCTGCCATGAAAAGGCTGGCAGAAAGTGAGTTTGTAATTAGACAGATGGTAGTGAGTTCAGCACTGCCATGGCTAATTACAAACCCGACTGCCATCACCCATTAGGGTCTGTGATCTTGTTGGGGATGGCGGTCTTCAGGCAGGTCTGCTGCCGAAGTCATAATTATGTGATCAGACCACCCAGAGTGCAGCGCTCTGACTGTCAATGCGAGTCTGGCAGTCTTTGGGCCACCACACTCATAATGAGGCCCACAGTTATAGCTCTGAATATGTCACAAAAGTCAAAGCATTGTAGCGTATGGAAAGAAAGGACCAGTCCATCTGGTTGAAGGCTTTCTCCACTTCTAGAGCTAATAAGACTGCCTAAATAACCTTTTTAGTAGCATTTTCAACTGGGTGGATCACCCTTCGCAAATTGTCATGCATGTGTCTGCCTTTGATAAAGCCTGACTGATCAGGGTGGATTAGGTCAGTCATCAAATTGTCAAATCTGGAGGTTAATATCTTTAAGTAAAACTTGAGGTCTAGATTGAGCAGCGCTATAGGCGTATATGAGCCTCAAGATTGTGGATCTTTATCGGGCTTTAGGATGATCTATACCAGCTCTTCACTCATGGATGGGGTTACCTCACTAAATTCCATCATGTGAATTAAAAGGGCCATCAGGTGAGGTACCGGGTAAGAGCAAAACGTCTTATAAAATTAGGCTATAAGCTCATCTGGCCCCAGTTCATTATGAAGTTTTACGGTTGTAAATATAGGTCCCCATAGGATTTCATTTTCAGCTGCTATCATTTGAGGGAGATCAACTCAATTTAGGCAATCTAATTTTTTTGTCTCATTTACTAGGTCCAAGATATAGAGAGACTCTTAAAATACTACCAAAAGTTTGAGCTTCTTCGGTATCCAAAAACGCTGACCCACCAGACTGGAGATGAATGTCTTCTATGTATTCTTTCTCACACTTGACCCTGAGTTGGTGTGCTAAATGGTACCCCACTTTATTGCCCCCCTGATAGGTTTTGCACTTATGATGTAGGAAAGTAAGAGGAGCCCTATTAGTATACATGGCATTTACTTTTCCCCTTAGGCAGTGACTTTCTATTGTAGGGCTAAAGTTAGGTTGTCATTATAAGCCTGCTGTGCCATGTAAAGTTCTGCTCCGAGTGCCTGTCTATCTCGTGGCCTTTGACTGTTGAGTGCGGAGATCAGTGCAATACATTTCCCTCATATTGCTGCATTAAATATGCCCCAATTGTTGAAACTGTGGTATCTTGAGGAATATTCAATTGGAAATATTCTCTAATGGATTTACGCAGGTCATCTTGAAGAAGGTGATGTCTAGCAATGGATCCAGGGAAAAACAATCTGCAGTATTTGGGTGGTGTAGTGTCCTAGTCTAGTGTCAACACCACTGGAGCATGATCAGAGTAGGTGATAGGATGAAACAAGTCCCTCATTTCGGCCTGCGTGTAGGACTGGCTAAGGTACACATAATCTAGTCTGGAATATGTACACTGTGAGTGTGAAAAGAACGTGCAGTCATGGGTGTTTTGATGGAGGGTTTTCAAGGCATCCCATAAATCTATTGAGTGAACCACCTGTTTCAGAGCTCTAGGGAAGCTCTTAGTGGGGGACCTGTGAGAGTGTGTGATGCCCACTCTAAAATCTCAGGTGAGATTAAAAGCACCCATTAGGAAGAACTCGCCCTCTGCAAATCCCCCCTGCAAAGATAGAAGGGCATGTATAAATGGGACTTGATTGGTGTTGGGAATGTAGAAAGAGACAAAAGTACACATTCTGCCCACCATGCACCCCTTCACCATGGCAATTCTCTGTTCTTTATCGGTTTTTCAACCTTCTGGCTGAAATTTTAAAGTTGAGTGGAAGAAGAGGGTCACACCATTACGCTTGATGGGAGCAGAAGATTTATATAGACATCTCTGGGTAAGCCTTATGCTGTTATCTATGTTCTTCATCTTGTTTAAGATAGATTTCCTCTATAGCTACTATATCATGTCACTGGTCAAGCAAATATTTCCATAGTTTGTGATTCTTGGCAGATGAACTAAGGTCCTTAACTTTCCATGTGAGTATGGTTATCACCTTGTTAGCCTAGTTATATTGAATACCCAGGCAGATGCCTTGGTATAATCTCCTTCGGGCCCCCCTCCTCAACTTCCAGAGCAAAATATTTCATTACATCATCTCCTGATCCTGTCCTCCCGCACCACCAATGACTTTTGCCACTCATGTTCCAGTCAACAACTCAACATGAATCCCAAAACATTAACAAATACGACCTCTAGTCAACAGCAAAGTTCCCTAATTGTATAGAAATAAATCTTGTCTGGTGTGTTGGTCGATAACTGCTAACACAAGTAAATAGAATATATTATTGTCAAGGCACTTTTGGAATATATGAAACAAAACCTCAAAGTTGCAAGTCTGCTATTTGTAATCCATGTGTTTGTGGCAAGGGAGCTATCATCTCACCGAAGTAGAGAAGCAGACCACAAGAGAGGCCTTAGATGTGTACCCCTCCCCCAGGGATGACTGTTAGCCAGTTCAGTCATGCTATACTCCAGACAGAATAATGCACGTACTAAGGCAGAAAGATAGTGATAGCACTTTAATGGTTTCTCTGCTGTCATGGACTTCTTAGGGAGAGCCATTGCCCCTTGTCTTTAGTCACATTGGAGCTTCTGGTTGGACCATCCATACCTTCCTCACATTGCTGGGCTTCTGGTTTTGGGATGCCCAGTAGGGCAGTTGCCTCTGAAAGTTCTGTGAAGTGATGTGTTTTGTTTTGGCGGTCCAACTGGGTAGGTCCAAAGATATTTGATGTGTTCTTTTCTCAGTTTATCTGTAACTGGGTGGAACTGCAGTCGATGTGCCAAAGTATTAGGGGCAATATCTTGTAAAAAGGGAGCACATAGTGCCCTAGAAAGAGATGTCTTCCTTCGTCCATGCAACTTGCAAGATTGCATCTTTTAGTTTAAAGAAATGCAGTTTCACCAGGACATCATGGAGGTCCCTTCCCCCTCCAAGTGGCTGCAGGAGCACATGATGGGGTCTGTCAGTCTTGATCTTCAACTGCCCATCTTCAAGTAGTTCTGAGAATAGACCTGTTACAAAGGCTTCCGCGTTCAGGCCTTTCATACTTTCTTCCAGGTCGTGGATGCAAATGTTGCTGTGTCATGATCTGTTTCTGAGATCTTCACATTTCAAGATTGAGGCTTGAAGTTGCTCATGGAGAAGGTGAGTTGGGTTTTCTATCTGATCAGTTCATCGATCCAGCCCTTGCATTTTAGTATCTAGGTCTAACGTTCGGGTACCCACAGACTTGACATCTTGCTGCAAAGATGCAAGTTTACCATTATTTGTAGACTAGAGGTGGTTAAGTTCTTCTTGGAGTTCTAATTTAATGTCCTTAGGGAGTTGTGAAGGTTTTCTTTTGTGAGGGCCGTGGCAGGACTTGATGTGGCATTGGGTTGTTCCACCGGTGTGAAGGAGCTGGACATACATTTGGTCTGGTGCTTTTTTGGAGGCATAAAGACAGCATACACAATCAGAAGGGATGGCTTGAAAGAGATGGCATGAACCGCATCTGCGACAAAGATCTGAAGGATGCAATTAATTGAGGAGCCATTTTCTAGAGGTATTGGATTAAGCAGACAGTGAGTGACCCTGTATATTTAGAGTATGGTATAGAGCTATGCTGCTGAGAGCAAGATGTAACCCCACAAATTGTTAAACAACTGTGCAACTTGGGGGGTGCAACCAGATTTCCTGCCTTATAGTGGGCAATCAATTAATTGTTTTTCTGGAAGTGTGCTCTAAAACTCACAACCCATAGAGTTGTGAGCCACAAAGCTGCTAATGTTGTGCTGGGCTGAGGTCAGCCCTCAGGTGCTAGTATGCCTTGCTCAGTTTCTTGCTTCCCCTACACAATTTGGGCTGCAGGTATGGTCGGATTCTTTGTGAGTTCTGAAAATCAATAAAACTGCTTGGGTCCCCCGTTGCCTCCTTGATCAGTCTGTGGGGATATTTTTATTCTGATGTCAATAACCTCTCTTGGAGTCAGAGGCTTCAACAAAAGGGTGTTAACCAAAGAAAGAAACACTTAATTGTCGTTAGCCAATGTTACGTGATACACCTGGGGATGGGCAGCCGCCCGCAGAGTCCCTATACCTTGCCTCGTGACTGCTTCACCATGTTCAAATCAGGCAGCTGGGCTTTGGCAGCTCTTCAGTAGGTTGAAGCAACATTTCAGAAGTCAATATGAGGAGGCTTGAGTCAGTTTGCCTACTTCTCCATTAAAAACTACCCATTTGTATGCTGCATGGAGCGGGAAACTCCCAAGTTCCACAGCGTCCTGCAGTGGTGCCGCCATCTTAGAGTCAGGCAAGGGTCCACTTACCTATGGCCACTGTCATTCTGCACCTGGGTAAATGATGCAAGGAGTCTCTACAGCTACAGAGTCCTCTCCCCAGGGGGCTGCCCCAGTTCTCCAGCTGACACGGTCTTGGGCAGCATCGTGCTGCCTCCACCTGGTAAGTCTCAGGGCTGCAGAGACAAGCCACAGGCCCTCCAATGCCAGGATGCAACTCTCACCAATACCAAAAATGCCCCTGTGGGTCTCCTCACTTCCTGGCCAAATTCATTGCACCCCAGGTGCCGTGGGTTGATTGAACCTCCCAACTATTGTCTGCTTATGTGCTAGTCAGAGACGCAAGCCCTCCAGTGAGGCTGTCACTCCTCGATCACACTTGCTTAGCCTGTGATCCTCCTTGATCTGGTGTTTTAGGGGGTTATTAAACAATCCCTGCTGTGCCCCTTTCTCTCCTCATGTACCTCAGTGCTTGGTGACTCCAATCCAGTCCGTAGGAGCTTAGGTGCCTTGATTTGCGGTGAAATTGCAGCAGAGCCCTTGTGTATCACGTCCACTCAGCCATCTTGTTTAGGCCTGCCTCAACTAAGTATTTTCTTTTTATTTTGATTGCCAAACACACGTTTTGTACTACATATCAATCCAATTAAAAGAAAGGATTGCACACTAAAAGTATAATATTAAATAATCAATTTAATAAACCACTTTTAACAAAGCGGCAGACAAAAGAGTTGACATTTTCTGTTCCCGCTCTGATCTATACTAATTGGGGGAAGGTATTGGACACTAAGACCCTTATTACGACTCTGGCGGTCAGTGATAATGTGGCCATAATACAGCCAACAGGCTGGCAGAAAGTACTGCCAAATTATGAACATGGTGGGGTTATCTCTGATAGACAGCCAATGTACCACACCGACTGCCAGGGCAGAAACAACAGTCACCACGGCGGTAGCTACCTACAGCCAGGCGGAAGACAAAGTTCCGTCCACGATATTATAACACTACAATCCGCCACCTTTTTCGGGGTGGTACCAACGCCATCAAAGGGCTGGTGGAAGCACTGCACAGAAGTGAAAGGACTCACCAATGGAGACACAGGGAAGAACCACGCCACCATGGAACCCAAACTGCAAGTGTTCCCGATGATCTTCTACGTTATTCCCCACCTGGAACAGCAACGTTGACGAAGACGATGACAGGGAGTACAGCCGCCTAGCACACAAGGAAGGGGGAGGAAAAAAGAGAGTGACACACACGCACCACACACACCCGACATACACATGACATACACACAACCATATGCATTACAAAAACAATCTGAGCACAAAACATTTGCTGAATAATGCAAGGACAACAGGAACTGACAAGAATGATTGTAATCAGTCCAACAATAAAATAATAATTCCGATTTGGCCATGATACAGATCTGTACACTTATATAAGAAAGGGACACTGTCCAGGTCGTAGTGCAAAGGGCCCACATGGCCACAGGGCACAGTCCAAGGTCCCACTCGAATCCTGTACCAATCCGGATAGAATCCTGCAGGGACTTCAGTTGTCAAAAAGGCAGGCACCTCAGGGGGAGGGGGCATCTCAGCCGGAGGGGGGCACCTCTCCTCCTGATCATGGGTTGGGGATTCCTGGCACTCATGGGTGGGCTCTTTCCCCCTCTGCATGCTGGTGCAGGCTTCTTTCCTTTCTTAGCAGCTGCTGCAGGCTCCTTCCCCTTCAGTATAGTTGGCCTAGAATCCTATCCACCACGAGTAGGTGGTGCAACCACTGGGCCGTGGACTAATTGGCTGAAATACTTGGCTGGGTCCTTGCTACACTGATCATATATGCAGAACGGTGGGGATAGGGAAGAGGTCAATCATGAAAAGGAAAAACTTTTTAGGTTCATTGGGGCGGGAACAGGGAGGTGTAATGGAAGTGGAGGATGATGGAGTGTTTGTTGGAGGTGTTTCTGGATTTGGATGCAGGTGCATGGGCTGTATGCTGTTGTGAGGTGGATGGCTGTTGGGTGTCGGAGTGCTTGCATTTGTGTACTTTAGGAAGGGGGGATAGACACGGTGGGAGAGGACACAGGGGACGCGTGCCTGGATGTTGTGGAGGTGTCTGCCAGTGAGGTGTGTGTTCTGCTTGGTGTGGTGATGGTGCTGGTAGTGGATATTGATTTAGTGCATGCAGGTGTGAGTGTAGACGCAATTGGGTGGGAGGTGGAGGACGAGGAGGAAGGAGAGACAGTGGAGATAATGGGTGTTGTCATGTCTGCAACTGAATGGTGTTTGTGTGAGTGCCTGGGGGATGAAGTGTGGTGCTTATGTTTGCCTATGACACTCTTGGGTGTAGTCTTGTGTTCATGCTCGTCTGCCTGTGTGCTTCGTATGGGGTGGGGTTGAGGAGATTGGGACTGGGAAGTGGAAGTTGGAGGGGGAAATGGAGGTTGGAGGGGGATGGTTGAAACAGGGACAATGGCTGCCATCAGAGAGGAGGCCAGAGCCTGGATCGATCTCTGTTGGACCGCCAATCCACTGTGAATGCCCTCCTGGAATGCATTAGATTGCTTCATCTGGCCTGCCAGCCCTTGGATGGCATTCACAATGGTTGTATGCCATGCAGATATGGTCAATAGCCTCCTCACCCAGGGCAGCAGGGCTCACTCGGGCAGGGCCTGAGGTGCCTGGGGCAAAGGAGGTGCCCGCAGGAGTGAATTATAACAAGCTAGGTATTTACCATTCAGACCCTTAGCCACCAGAGGACCTATGCTGCTATGTCTTGCCTGGCCTAGGGAACCCAGCGGTAAACAACCACCACCCATATACCACCCCAGCAGCAGTAAACTGTAATGATAGCCACTGTACTTACCCCTTGTGGCTTCTGTGATGCCCTTATGTGCCCATCCAGCTCAGTAGACCACTGCCAGTATGTGCGCCATCGGGGGGGTCAGGGTCAGAGAGGCACCCCTTCCTCGTTGGGAGGCCATCCCCAGCTGGGCCTCTGCCATCTTCCGTGCCCAGCATCTCAGGTCCTCCCACCATTTCCAACAGTGGGTGCTCCACCTGCCATTGACCCCCAGGGTCCGCACGTCCTTGGCGATGGCATGCCATAATCCCTTCTTTTGATGGACACTTACCTGCAGAGGTAATACATACAGGAGAACTCCATTAAACTAACAGTCCAGCCTGTCACACACATGGCCCTCCATATCCATTTCCATCACCATTGGCACACACGTAGACCAGCTCACAAGAGGTACACCGCCTAGAGGACATCCAACCACCCCCCCCTTACACACAACTCCAAGCATTCATGCCACATACATCCTGCACAAGGTGTACTCAACTGTTGGTCTGGAGGCCCATACAGCAGTCCGTAATGGGGTAGGACACCATCCACCAGTCACTCCAACTCCTCAGAAGTGAAGGCTGGGGCCCTTTCCCCGGTCACACGGGCCGTGATAGTTTCCAGACAGGTCACAGCAGCACATGCAGTGTAGGTCTTCTCCTATTGAAGGTCAGGAAACAAGGGAGGAATCAGATAGAAATTGGTGGACACATCCGTGGTAGTGCATACCGTCACGGCCGGCGTAGATCCCCATTGGTCACTGTACTCTATAGGGTCCAATATTAACCACTGAGGAATTGCACAGCAGTTCATGATCACCTACCGCCATGGCACACAATGTCAGTGGCATTACCTCACTTCCACCTGTCCCTCCACATAGGACAGGCAGTCACCATTTCGGGAGGGGTGGACAGGCCTATCGAATATTGCTGCGTCACAGGATCAATAGGCACATACTTAATTAAATAAACTGCCCCATTACACGTTTTCACATTGTGGAGTGCTGTTGTGGCTCCATTGCTCAGTTTGTGACAGCCTACTCACTCTTGTGTCCCTTAGATACCTACCGCTGCAAATGAATAGGAGATGGAAACATACCCCCATGTACACACCCCCGGTGGACCTAGCTATACTGGTAGACAGACACATAATACTCACCTATTGACTGGACAGGGCCACATTCACAGAGCTGTGTGCCCAATTGGAGCCTGACCTGATAGCTGCTATCCGTCACTCCTTCGGGACCCCCCTCTATCGCAAGTGCTATCAGTTCTCCATTTCCTGGCAACTGGTTCTTTCCAAATGACAGTGGGCTTGGCAGCAGGAATGTCACTGCCAATTTTCTCAAACATGCTAACCAGAGTGTTGTCTGCCCTGATAAAACACATGTGCAACTACTTTACATTCCCACAGGTTGTGGATTTGGCCACTGTGAATTCCGGATTCTATGCAATGGGCCATATCCCCAAAATAATTGGTGCCATTGACGGAACACATATTGTATTTGTAACCCCTCCCCCCAGAATGAACAGGTGTTCAGGAATCATAACAGTTTCCACTCCATGAATGTCCAGATGGTGTGCTTGGCGGACCAATGCATCTCCCACGTCAATGCTAAGTATCCTGGGTCAGTGGATGATGCCTTTGTCCTGAGGAATAGCAGCAGCCCAAATGTGATGGCCCAGCTACAGAGGCAGAGGGTGTGGCTGATAGGTGAGCCCTGGTTCCCTCCCAGTAAATGTTGGTGTATGCCTATGATGTTGGCCATATAGTTTAGTGTGTGGTAAATGTTGTCCCTCAATATTTGCAGGTGACTCTGGTTACCCAAACCTGTCACGGCTGCTGACCCCTGTGAGGAATGCCAGGACAAGGGCAGAAATACATTATAATGAGGCACATGTGTGAACCAGAAGGATCAGAGAAAGGACCTTGGGCCTCCTGAAGGCCAGGTTCAGGTGCTTCCATCTGACAGGTGGCTCCCTGTGCTACTCACCTGAGAAGGTCTGCCAGATAGTAGTGGTATGCTGTATGTTGCATGACTGGGCCCTCAGCATGTACCTTTTGTGCAGGAGGGGGAGACTCGAGATGTACAGTTCCTTTGCAATGGTTGTAGCTGTTTCAACTAATACAAATTTGCAATACATGAATTACTAGTAGTCGATTTTTATCCAAGGGTGTTTATTGTAGTGCCAATATACGGAGGGGAAAATGCAATGGGATGGGTTGATGATGGAGGAAATTCCAGGGTATTGTTCCAGTCTGTTTGTAGTGCAGGTGCATTGTCCATGGGGGCGTAGGAAGGGGAGCAATGGCAGTTCAAGGTGGACAAGTTGACAGAGTGGGATACAAAGGGGACAATCAGAAGAGTCTCATTTCCTGGCGGTGGTCTTGGCAAGTGTCCCTGGCTTCTGTCTGGTTTGCACGGAATGTTTGCGGGGTGTTTCACCTTCTGCAGGGGGATTGGTTTTGGTGGCCTGTTGGTCCTGTGGTGGGGCCTCCTGGCAATTAGCGGCAGCGGAAGTGGAGGGCTTTTCAGATGACTTGCTAGTGGTAGGGGCCCGCTTGTGTGACACTGCCTCCCTCATAATGTTGGCCATGTCTGCCAGCACCCCTGCTATGGAGCTCAGGGTGTTGTTGATGGCCTGCAAGTCCTCCCTGATCCCCTGATACTGTCCATCCTGCAGCCACCTGTTCTCCTGCACGTTGTCTAGATTTTGGCCCATCGTGTCCTGGGAATGTTGGTAGGCTACCAGGATCTTGGAGAGTGCCTCGTGGAGAGTTGGTTCCCTGGTCCTGTCCTCCCCCTGGTGGATAGCAGTCCTCCCAGTTTCCCCGTTGGCCTGTGCTTCTGTCCCCTGAATGGTGTGCCCACTGCCACTGACCCCAGGTTCCTGATTGTCTTGGGTATGAGACGTGGCCTGGGGTCCCTGATCAAGTGGGCACACTGCTGATTGACGTGTCCTGGGGACAGAGGTGTGGGTACGCTGAGTGGGGCTATGGTGTTGGATCCTGATCGGGGAGGCTCTGTGGTGGTCTGTGACTGGGCTTGGGTGCCTGACTGTCCAGTGGGCCCTGATGGGCCAGGTAGATCATCCAGATCCAAAAGTCCAGAGTTACTGTCATCACTGTGAGGGACTGGATAATGGTGGCACCTCCTTTCCAGTAACATTGTCTGGGGTACCTGTAGGGATGTAAATGATGTATTATGCTTCAGGTGTCTGACATTCGTATATCTGTAGCTTCCCCTCGATGGTTGTTCTTCACCTGCCAGCTTTTGCTTGTGTATGTTGGTGTGTATTGGTTATGTTAGTATCCCTATGCTGTGCATGTCATGCTTTGGTGATAATTGTCCATGCATGGCTGGGAGGGGTGTCCATGCTTTGGTATAGCATGCATGGCATAGCATTGGGGTGAGTGTGATGTGATGGTGGAGTGTGTGAGATGGAGTGGAGTGATGGGAGTGAGGTTGAGCATGTGCAGGTGTGATGGCATGCAGGTATGGGGGTGAGAATGTTTAAAAGTTGATTTACCTGTGTCCAGTCCTCCTCCAACTCCGGCCAGGCCATCAGGATGCAGTATTGCCAATACCTGCTCCTGCCATGCTGTGAGTTGTGGGGGAGGATGTGGGGGTCCACTGCCCATCCTCCGGATAGCGATCTGGTGTCTTGCTACTACGGAACATATCTTCCCCCGTAGGTCGCCCCACCTCTTCCTTATATCATCCCTTGTTCTTGGGTGTTGTCCCACGGCGTTGACCCTGTCCACGATTCATTGCCATAGCTCCATCTTCCTTGCTATTGATATTTGCTGCACCTGTGCTCCAAATAGCTGTGGCTCTACCCTGACGATTTCCTCCACCATGACCCTCAACTCCTCCTCAGTGAAACGGGGGTGCCTTTGTGGTGCCCTGGGGGTTAGGTGATGTGTGTTGGTGAGGGTGTGTTGGGTAATGTGTTGGGGGGTGTGATGCGGAGTGCGTGAGAGTTGCATGGTTGTGAGTGGTGTGTGTGTCTAGTTCTGGCAGTGGTCTTGGTGTCTGTCTGGTGGCAATGATTTGTGTTCATAGGGGTTGTGGGTAATGTGGGTGTGTGTTTTATAGTGTTGTGGATGTGTGGGTGTGGTATGTGTATGGGTGTCAGGTGTGTGTTGTTTGAATTGGCCAATGTGGTGTTGTTTTGTCTGTGGGTATCCATTGTAATATAAATATTAATTATAATTCTATTATTTGTTTATATTAGTACGACTAAAAACAGAAATTCAAACAACACTTAAAGTAATATTTTTACCTTTGATATGCCGGTTGACGATATTTTGTCATTCTGATATTCTCAAGATGATATTTTTGTTTCCACATAATTTTTTACTGATATTTTGTCCAAACACCTTAAAAGACTGGACCTCTGCATCCAGACTCATTTTATTTAATCAGACGGGATTCCAACCATCAACTAGGACATTAATCACATTCTGGCCTTATCTCTCATTTATTTAAATGATTAGAAACAATGCAATTTTTGTGCTCCTGCTTTATAGACTTTAAATCTACCTTTAACTATGTAAACAGAAACCACTTATGATGAATATTAAATCAGTGGCATATACCAGTTCTTCACTTTGAGCAATACAGATGCTGTACTCAAAGATTTGGGTCAGAGTCAGACTCATCACAAACTAGGAGTGTAGGAAATTTGTGTAATTTGATTTTGTGTAATTATTCAAAACCTTGGACCAAAATTGTGCAATATTACACATAATTGCATAAAACATAAATGCAGCATTTTGCAATATGTTTTGGCACAAAATGCATCCTTGTGAGATTTTGTGGCACAGAGATGCTTTTAACAAAAGCACCACACATAACAGTCACAAGTGTTCTGTTGTGCATATGTGTTCATGGTAAACATATATGTGAATGGAGCATTTCACATCAACACGTTACCACAAATGCAGTCTAATTATATAAAGTTGCATAACGTGCTAATTTTGGGAATTTCTTGTGTCAGCCATAATGTATAGAACCTGCATTACATGAATTACTTTGGCATAGTTTAATTTTGGCCAGACCTATAGCAAACCATGCTGTCTCCACATAATAGAGGTCTGAAACAGGGGCTTGTACTCACATTTGGTCTACTTAGCGACTATGCAACAGGCATGGAAAGTGTCATCACTATTCTAAAATTGAAAAGCAACAATTTCCATCATCGTAGTATGCAGATCATATTGTTCTTTCAAGTAAAACAGAAATAGGCCGTCAAAGACATATTATATCATTAGAACCCCTAAACTAACCATGTGATTATAAATTTAGATATGACAAGAATGTGATTTTTTTTAGGTGACTATTGCAGCTGGGTTAATAATACCTCAATACCAAAAGAGTTGAGAAAGTATCTTGCCGCAAACACTTGGGTGTTTGGTTTACTGAAACAAAAGAATTCCATCTGTAGGTCTCATCACACGAACGTAAGGCTAGTTCTCTCAGTTTTGCTTGAGCTCTTTAGATGTGGCGATCAGCAAAGCTTCACCTTAACCATTATTGCCCACCATTAAAATCAAGCAAATGTCATCACTAACCTATGAAACCAACGCCTTTCTGGGACACTTACATAGTTTCATTACCTAGCAGAATAGAATGCGTACAGTTCTATAGACAAACCTAAATTTTCTGTTTCACAGAACTTAATTAAGTTAGAAAATGTGTTAACTAGATAAGCTTAGAAAATGGAAGCCTCATTTTATAAATATGCTATGAATTTAAAAATGCACAAGCGTCCACATTGAACCATATGTAGGAAAAAACAAACATCCATAGACAATCCCTGTCATGAGATCCTTTGGGGAAGAAATAGAAACAAACCCCTGGAGTCACTGGAAATAAATCAGGTTTGACACATTTCTTCACATTATTTAAATCTAAGGTCAACAAAGCTTTTAAACTAACTTTCTGTTTGCGATATATAGATTACACACAGTAAAATAATCCTTGGCTGAACTGTCTTAGAGCCTAATTATAAGTTTGTTGTTAGATCGACCGCCATAGCAACAGTCCAACTGCCATTGAGTTGGCAGTTGGACAGCTAGATTGTGAGTCATTCAGGCCTATGGAGCAAAGACCGCCGTGGTCCTGCTGACACCGCCAGGCAGCACAGACCACGGTCACGAGGCAGCACAAACAGGTTGGGGGCAGCTGTGTTTCCATCAGACAGATTATTAGGGTGCATACTGCCAACGTGACAGTTCAACCACCACGTCTCAGCAGGCAGAAATGGACAGTATAAAGGGAGACACTAACCTGCTGGCAACCTCACACATTCGGTGCCATCATTGAGCCCATCACATATGTCCTGCCACTGTTGTTGATCATCAATGGTGCACAAAATCAATGTTGTTGTGCACACCACTGACCATAAGTACACACACCTAACCCTGCCGTTACGCTCCATACTCTCTCGTCCACATGATGTGGGGGTCACGCTACAGGCACCAAGTACACATGTCATTAGGTAAACAGTTGAAATCATACATACATATGGACACATTCACAGTCACAATACACCCCCTTTGAGCAGGTCACTCGTACTGCCACACTATACAAAACACATGTCTACTCATCTCAGGCACAGGGATAGTGAAAACTACTCAACATTGTCTCATGCAACACCTACAGCACACCAACATCACATATACAAATACAGCTCACACACTCACATTCCTCACAGGCCATGGACTGTCATCACATACAGCACACATATGAATGGATGTGTCATAGAACACAGACACAACTCCCATGAAACAGCCCTGCAATGGACACACACATCAACCACATTATAACATAATGGAAGGACAATTGCATGCACAATAGACCGAGAGACAAATATACAAAGATCACTATGCTAACAATACCTGCACAATAAGGATGGGGACATCAGGAACACTCAGTTAAGGAGGCTACACTAGGACACATATTACTTTGCGCATTCCCCTTAAACAATATTTGCACATGAGGATACATGTGTCTCATGGATAAACAATACTAGACCCAAATGTCATGTCTATCTGTGCAATGTGGAAGTACAAGTCAACAAAGCACATACAACTCCAACTGCATGGGACATAACTCTGCATGTCTGAGAAAGGGTAACTTTTTGCATGGTTTACCCCCCACTTTTGCCTAGAAAATGATGTGTTTCAGAATTATAGGTGCCATTGACCCCTGCTAAACAAGCTCCGAGGGTCAGATCTTTTCCCAAAACTGTACTATATATTACCACACCAGCTACTATTGTAAGACCCCAGAGATGCAGCACTAATTCTGCCACTCAGAGAGGCCCCACACAAGCCTTATGGAGGATCACATTGCAAGTGCATGATATGGTGAAGTTAAACGTTGCAAACTTGACATGGCTCTCACCAATAGTTCCCTGTCTCATAATACTGCATGCACTACAGGTAAGTCCCCCCTCTGGT
This sequence comes from Pleurodeles waltl, assembly GCF_031143425.1. NCBI lineage: Eukaryota > Metazoa > Chordata > Amphibia > Caudata > Salamandridae > Pleurodeles > Pleurodeles waltl. The sequence continues at coordinate 1,445,324,520 of NC_090444.1, read as the reverse complement.
AGGCCTTACAGCCCTAAGGCAGGGTTCACTATAATACGTGTGAGGGCATACAGTTGCATGAACAGATATGTCCCTACTGTGTCTTTACAAACCCTTAAGACATAATAGGTGTACAGGGAAGCCATAGCAAGTACATGTGCTGGACACTGGTCATTACGAATTTCCCAGCTACATGATGGACTCTCTGAATAATGGGTTGTTTGGTTTTAAACAACTCAGAATGATAAACCCACACTGGTGCCAGAGTTGTATTTATCATACCATGTACCCAGGGGGTACCCTAGAGGTTCCCCCTTCAAACCCTACCAGCCCTGACATAGTTGCTGAACTGGATTTTACCAGCCTGCAACCACCAGACACAAATCTGGACTCCTGGGGCGACAGACTGTTCTCAGGAGCCAGAACACAAAGCCTTTCCTGGGTGGGGGTGTTACTCCTCCTCACCTAGGCAGGCACCCAGGACCAGCAGTCAGCTTCAAAGGCTTTACTCTCTTTGAAATCTGACTCTGTTGCTAGCAGCGGATGGCCATCCAATATTTCCCCCCCACTTTAAGTGGAAAACCAGTGGGAAAATGTAGTCATAGAAGGAGGAGTGGCCACCTTCAGCCTGCACCACTCCCATTTTGCCCCATCTTGGATGGCAGGAAAATAGCCTATCAAGGTTAGGGATGGGACATCTTCCCACAAGAAGTGGTCACATAGTGGGCGTAGTGCCCTAAAGTAAATGGCCCATTGGCCACTACCAGGCACTATCCTAAATGCCCACTTAATGCTGTATTTAGAGGGCCTCCATAGACCTGCAGATCATATTCAATGGTCACAAGAAGACCAGTGACAAAGAAAACCCAAGGCTCGAAAACAGACGTCAGGTGGCAAGATGAAAAGGCAGACAAACCCTGTCTGTTCCACCCAGGACTCGACAATCACCACTGAGGGGTCGACTGGACATTGGATAGATTCTAAGAAACCCCAGAGGGCTTCCAAACTTCTATAAACTTCCAAGAACCTCCCTCCAGAGTGCAGACATCACTCCATACAACCAGCAAGCTAGATCCAGTGAAGTCCAGTCCACTGATCGGCAGCTGCCCAATGAACTGGACACAGCAGCTGGACCAAATTTCACCTGACGGACCCGGAGGAGAAACCCTGCTAGTGCTACAAGTTTGGTGGCTCTGCAACCTCCAGTGGCAAAGATGTGCCATAGCCCATGTGCTGGACCCCCCACATCTCAAAACTACTCCCAAGAGTGGCCCAGCTGACCTGAAATCCATATCCAAGTGACCTGCACCTGGTTCCAAAGGCTCCTTTATGCAAAGCCCTTGGCTGACCTATCCGCACTGCACTCGGCATCCCTGGCCCCTACATCGGAAAAAACAACTGTGCTCTTGGGGTCCTCCAACCCTTGCGACCTCTACACTCCAAGGGGACCCATCAGACCTACCTTTAAATCCTCCTGTGCAGTGTGTTTCCAAGTGATCCCCTTCTCTGTTCTGCACCAGACTTCCAGCCGCTGCTCCCACTTGAACCGGGAACTGTCCAAACTTCTCCAGCTGGCCCACAGGACATCTCAATGACCTGAACCTAAAAACAGAAGGTGTTGCCTGATTTTATATGCATTTTTTAAATTTTCTCCCTCTAATTCCTTTGGTATGTAAGTATGCACAAAAAGACTATTTTAGCTAAACTTTGAAAACCCGTAACTTAATCATCATAACTTATAAAGTACTTACCCAGTTTTGATGATCTTGGTCTTAAAATAAAAAATCTGAAGTTGTTTTGTAGATCGGTCTCAAGTTATTATTTTGAGTGTGTGTCCACATTTATTGATACTGTAAGTACAACAAATGCTTAACACTTCTAAAAAATTAGCCGACCAACTTACCACTAAAAAAGAGAGCATTAGGTGGTCTATTTAATGCCTCTGGATACTAAGGTGGGGTTGCTTTGAGTCTCTGACAATATACAGAAAGCCAGCTTCCTACAACATGAACTGACTGCAAGGCACACACAGCTAATTGGACTGATGCACAGTCAAATGCAAACAGAGGTAGCACAACTGAACCCATTCTATACCTGCACAAACAATAGTCAAACTGTCACATATCAGTTGAATATATAATCCATATCAGGGGGACAAAAGCAAAAACGATCCCAACGCCATACCCACCCCTAAAAGCTAAATTACCCCACCCTCCACCGACCCCGAACCCTAAAAAAACACTCCACCCACCCACCTCACCCCATAATACTAAACTATTCCAACACCCCCAACCGCCCTGAGCCCTAAAAAAACCGATACCAACTCCCCCACCCCAACCATAAAATTGAAACTACCCTGACCGCCCACCCACCCTGAGTACTAAAACCTAAAAAAAACTTCCCCAATCCCCCCACCCTTTCCCCTAAAAACGAAGGCCCATATTTATACTTTTTTAGCACCGCATTTACGCTGCTTTTTTAGACAAAAACAGCACAAACTTACAAAATACAATTGTATTTTGCAAGTTTGCGCCGCTTTTGAGTAAAAAAATGATGCAAATGTGGCGCTAAAAAAGTATAAATATGGCCCTAAACTTCTCTGATACCACCCACCCGCCGTGAGCCCTAAAACCTCTCCCCAATAAGGAAACTAAACTAACCCCATACCCACCCTAAGCCCCTAAAAATACTGACAACATCCTCACCCGTCCTGAACCCTGAAAAAACCTACCTGACCCCCACCCCATACTGAAAAACTAAACTACCAAGACACCCCCACCCACCCTGAGCCCTAAAAAAAACTACCCTGCCCCAAACCCCTGCCCCTAGAAACTAGACTACCCCAACACCCCCACCCACCCTGAGCCCTAAAAACTTCGCCCTAATAAGTAAACTACCCACACCCTCCACCCACCCTAAGCCCAAAAAAACCCTATCCCAATGCCCCACCCATAGAAACTAAAAAACCCTATCCCAATGCACCACCCATAGAAACTAAATTTCCCTGAAAGCCCTAAAAAAAACTACCCTGACCCCCACCCATGGCCTTAAAAACTAAACTACCCAAATACCCCACCTGCCCTGAGCCATAAATCCTTCGCCCTAATGAGTAAACTACCCAGACCCTCCACCCTCCCGAAGCCCATAAAAAAAACCTATCCCAACGCCCCACCCATAAAAACTAAATTACCCTGAAAGCCCTAAAAAAATACCCTGCCCCTAAAAACTAAACTACTCCAACACACCCACCCGCCCTGAGCCCTAAAACCTTCACCCTAATAAGTAAACTACCCAGACCCTCCACCCACCATAAGCCCCAAAAAAAACTATTCCCAACGCCCCACCCGTAAAAACTAAATTACCCTGAATGCCCTAAAAAAACGACCCTGACATCCACCTCTGCCCCTAAAAAATAAAGTAACCCGACACCCCCACCCTCCCTAAGCCCTAAACTCTCCCCACCACTAAAAACTACCCACCAACCCTGCACCAACCACACTTACCTCACTGCTTCCTCTCCCGCTCTCCTGATCCTTCCTCTTCATCTCTCCTCCCCCCTTCATTAAACCTTCTCCCACCCCTTTAAAAATAAACTACCCCAACCCCCATCCTAAGGCCAAATTAAAATAAAAAAATGCACTCTCACCCTAAAAAAAAAGAATAGCCTGACCCACCAAACCCTCTCACCCCATCACAATCTTAATCCATTACTCCACCCCCACCCTGCCCAAGCCCCACTTACCTCACCACATACTCCATGTCCTCTCCTGAACAAAGCATGCCTTTTTCTGTGTCTTAACCACGCATATGTATAGTTTGCACATGCGCGGTTAAGGCACGGAAAAAGCTGTGCGTTGTTCTGGCAATCATGGTTATACGTGCGTGGGAAATGTAGACATTGTTTACAATGCATGGATAAGGACATTTCCCACACCAGCACTGCCCACAAAGCCATATACTACAAACAACAGCAAATGGATCAGCAAGCAGGCTAAAACACACACAACTGTAGGCAGACAAAACAAGTCGCTCAGGAACAACATTATGGTAGTAAAGGTATTGCAGGACAAACGTGTACCCAAAAATGACAAATGTTTGGGTTCATTAATAGTAAACTTTCAAAGTCCAAGGCCTGTTCGCCAATGCATAGTCCGATGAAAGGTACCTCATGGTACCCTCCCTTGACACCTAACTGCCATGGACCTTCACCGGAAGAGGCATCAAGGGGGCAGGTAGGCACCTCAGGGATCATCCTTGGGGGGTATGTTGGATTTAGGGGGGCGGGTTTGTTTGTCTTGGGGGTGATCTGCGTTTTGGGAGGGTGACTTCTTCTTGGGGGAAGAGTTATGGGTGCTTGCAGGGGGGCAGGGAAGGCCTTGGAGTTGGAAAGGAGGGACTGAGAGCTGGATGGGGCCTCTTGGGTTTGGGACGTGGAATGGAGACAACAGGGGAAAGGTCAAGGGGAAGCAAAAAAGCTTTCTTAAGGACATGGGGACAGTCAGCAAAAGGGGGTCAGGATTTGGAGTTCAAGGGAGCGGGTGTCTGCTATGTTGGTGTGGATGTTGAGGCTGCATGCTTCTGGGAGGTATGCTTGTGCTTATGTGGTTTCTGTTGGGTGGGTGAGTGAGTGCGTTTGTCTGACTAGCTGGTCTGGGAGGTAGAGGTGCTAGGGGATGGAATGGTGGATTTGTATGTCTGTTGAGGTGGTGACTGCTGGTATGCTGGATATGGTGGATGTCTGTGTGTCTGTAGTTGTGGTGTCTCCAGGTATGGTGCTTGTGGTGGATATCTGGGGATCTGCTAGGGTGGTACCTGCAGGTATAATGGGTGTGACTGGTGTGTCACTGATTGTTGGTGTGGTAACTGTGGGTATGCTGAATGTTATGTGTGTAATGTTGGGAGTATAGGGGATGTCATGGAAGTGGTGACTGTTGTTATGTCTGTAGGTGGCTATTATTTGCTTAAGTGTTGGTGTGTTGTATCGTGCTTGTGTTTGTGTGTGCTTCTTTTGTGTGTTAATGTGAATGTGTGTGGATCTGTCTGTGTGCTTTGGATAGGTGGGGGAAGGGGGAATTTGGAATGGGAAAATGGAGGTGGCGGGGGAAGGAAGGTGGGAGGGTGACTGGCTGCCATCAGAGAGAAGGCTAGAGCCTGAATTGGTCTCTGTAGGCCAGCGATTGCACCACAAATGCCTTCCATGAATGCATTTGTCTGTTGTAGCTGTGCTGCCAATCCCTGGATGGCATTCACAATGGCTGACTGACTCACAGAAATAATTCTCAGTAAGTCAACACCCTCCTCACTAAGGGCAGCAGGGGTAACAAGGACTGGGGAAGAGGTGCCCGTGGCAAAGGATATGCCCAACTTCTTGGGAGTGGTGACTGAAGGAAGAAGCCAAGGATGATGATGTAGATCCGGTCTCCTCAGTGGCATTCCCCTCACCTTCCAGGCCACTGGGTCCCTCTGTGATGGTAGTCATCCCATCAACATAGGTAGATCATTCATGAAAATGCAGATTACAAATGTTTCACAAAAGAGAAAGGGACTGTTAGAAATGGGGTCTCTAGTTGGCAGAGGTATACACCCTTTCCCAAGTAGGAACTACAATCCTAGTCAGGGTAAGTCACACACAATCTGAATTATCCTGTGCCCACCCTCTAATAACTTGGCATTGAGCAGTCAGGCTTAACTTAGAAGGAAATGTGTTAAGTATTTGTGCAATAAATCTTACAGTAACACGGTGAAAACACCCCAAAAATACACCAAACAGGCTTTGAAAATTATAGGCTAGTTATTTGCTTAAAATAAGGTCAAAACAATAAAGATTCAATAAGCACAAGTTTAGATATCACTTTTGTAAGATTAAAAAGAGTCTTAAATCTTAGAAATCAACAGTTGTCTCCCGATTCCCCAAAGTACCTGGTTTGCGAAAAAATAACATGCACGGAGACCGGAGAGGAGGAGATGCATGGAAAAATATGGTGTACGTTGGATTTTCGAATGCGGCACAGATGATGCGTCATTCATTTCCACGCTGCAAGGGGCTTGCATCTTTTTTGCATGCAGTCTTGGTTCCCAAATTCAAAGCAGGGGTCTTTTTGACGCCCTGTCAATATACAGGGAAGTCCTGGGCATGCTGGACAAACTCACAGGTGTTGTGTCGAACTGGTAGGACGATGCGTTACATTTTTTGTCACATGGCATGTGCTGCATTGATTTTCCACTTGGGGAATTGGCTGCGTCGTTCCGGGTCGGTTGTGCATCAATCCGGTAGGGCTGTGCATCAGATTTTCTGTTTCAAGGCAGGCACTGCATCGAATCTTCACTCGGGAAGTCAGGCGGTGTCATTCCAGTTTGGGTGTGCGGTGATTTCTTGGTCGCAAGACGGCTGTGCATCATTTCCGGCAGGCTGGTAATCGATTTTTGGTGCACAAAGAGTTTCCTGAAGAGATGAAGTCTTTTTGGCCCTGAGACTTCAGAAAACAGGAGGCAAGACCAATCCAAGCCCTTGGGGAGCAAAGTCAGAGGGCAGCATGCACGGAGACCGCAGAGGAGGCGATGCATGGAAAAATATGGTGTATGTCGGATTTTTGAATGCAGCACAGAAGGTGCGTCATTCATTTCCACGCTGCAAGGGGAAGCCCAAATGCTAGCCTATGAGAGGAGCAGGCCTCACAGTTGTGGAAAAATAACTTAGGAGTTTTCCACTACCAGGACATATAAAAACACTTGTGCATGTCCTGCCTTTTTCCTACATAGCAACCTGCCCTATGGGTTACTAAGGAGTACCTTAGGGGTGACCTATCTGCAGAAAAGGGAGAGTTTAAGGCTTGGCAAGTACTTTTAAATGCCAAGTCCAAGTGGAAGTGAAACAGCACACACAGACCTTGCAATAGCAGGCCTGGGACATGGTTAAGGAGCTACTTATGTGGGTGGCACAATCAGTGTTGCAAGCCCACTAGTAGAATTTAATTTACAGGCCCTGGGCACATGTAGTGCAATTTACTAGGGACTTACAAGTAAATTAAGTATGCCAATTGGGAATGAAACAACTTTACTGTTAGACTTTTCATCCTTGGTGTGGTCTCCCTTAACTTTTTGCCTCTGTTTCCCAGGTTGTTGATGAGTGCTGGACTCTGATTTTGCTGTTTCTGTTACTCTGGGCACTTTACCACTGCTAACCAGTGCTAAAATGCAAATGTTCCTTTACAAAATGTGTATGTAATTGGCTTATCCATGATTGGCATATTTGGTATACTGGTAAGTCCCCGGTAAAGTGCACTAGAGGTGCCCATTGCCTGTAAATCAAATGCTACTAGTGGGCCTGCAGCACTGGTTGTGCCACCCACATAAGTAGCTCTGTAATCATGTCTCAGACCTGCCATTGCAGTGTCTGTGTGTGCAGTTTTAACTGTAAATTCGATTTGGCAAGTGTACCCACTTGCCAAGCCTAAACCTTTCCTTTTCTTACTTTTAAGATACCCTTAAGGTAGGCCCTAGGTAGCCCCAAGAGCAGGGTGCAGTGTGTGGTTAAGGTAGGACATATAGGCCCTCATTACAACACTGGCGGTCGGTGGTAAAGCGGCGGTAAAAGCGCCAACAGGCCGGCGGTATAAAAAATTTAATTATGACTGTGGCGGAAGCCGCCATCATAGACAGCCACTTTAACACTTCGACCGCTTCGGCTGTACAAACAAACAGCATGGTGGTCACCGTCAACAGACAGGCGGAAGGCAATGTACCGCCCACACTATTATGAAAGGCCAATCCTCCACCTTTTCCGGGGCGGATTCAACACAAACAAAAACACGGGGGAAACAGGACTTGGAAGGGGAAACACTCACCTCTACACATTCCACGAGGAACCAGGAAGCCATGGAGCCTGAACTCCAAATACTCCCTGTGATTGTCTTCCTGCTCCTCTACCAGGAGCACGACCGACGGCGGCGACGACCACGGTGAGTACTGCACCTACGACACAGGGGAGGAGGGAGGGAAAAGAGAGTGACACACACAAGCAACACGCAACACCCCCACCCCCACCCACAACAACACACACACCAATATGTGCTGAAACATTACATTTACACTCCCCAAACTCCTCTGGAAGAATGCAAGGACAAAAGGAAATGAGTTGAACGATTGTAATCATGTAAAATCCATTATTCAAAAAGGTATATACTCTATAAACAAATATGTACACCAAGAATTCAAGTCCGGGTACTGCACCAATATAGTCCGTGGACCACTGGGCCCATAATGCATGGGCGAGGCCCACACAAGATACCCGATCGAAATGGAGAGAACACTGCAGGGGCATCAGATCGAAAAAAACACAGGCACCTTAGGGGGATAGGAAGGGGGGGCACTCAGCCAGATGAGTGCACAACGCCAGCTCCACGAGGGGGCTCCATGCCCACTGCTTTATCCTGGGGAGTGCAAAGCCACAGTCTCTCAAGTCTCTCCAGTGGGTGGTTTGCCCACTGCTTTATCCTGGGGAGTGCAAAGCCTCAGTCTCTCAAGTCTCTCCAGTGAGTGGTTTGCCCTCTGCTTGATCCTGGGGAGTGCAAAGCCACAGTCTCTCAAGTCTTTCCAGTGGGTTGTTTGCCCACTGCTTGATCCTGGGGAGTGCAAAGCCACAGTCTCTCAAGTCTTTCCAGTGGGTGGTTTGCCCACTGCTTGATTCTGGGGAGTGCAAAGCCACAGTCTCTTAAGTGAATAACAGTCTCCACTGGTTCTGGAATGGGCTTTGTGCCCAGAGTGCTTCATCCTGCCAAGGACAGAGGTAGTGAATGCCTTTCTCCACTGGTTCTGGAGGGGGCTTTGTGCCCAGAGTGCTTCATCCTGCCAAGCACTGAGGTAGTGGATGTGACACTCCACTGACGGTGGTGCAACATGCAAGCTGGCCAGGCCCCTGGAACTGACCACCAGCCTCGTACGAATGACCACTGGGGATGTCTGCCATGTCTGCGGTGGTGCCACTGTCTCAGGATGTGGCCTGGCCGGTGGCGGTGCTGGCAGCGGGCTCAGTAGCAGCGATGCTTGTGGCGCTCATTGGGCAGCCGTGCTGGTGGGTGGCTCACTGGCCTTGGTGCTGACGGCAGGGTCCTGAGCGGCGGTGTTGTGGGGGGATCACTGACCTTGGTGCTGACGGCGGTGTCCTGAGTGGCGGTGCTGGTGGGAACCTCACTGACCTTGGTGCTGGCGGCAGTGTCATGAGTGGCTTTGCTAGTGGGGGGCTCAGTGACCCTGGTGCTGACAGCGGTGTCCTGAGCGGCGGTGCTGGTGGGGGGCTTACTGACCTTGGTGCTGGCGGCGGTGTCATGAGCGGCGGTGCTTGTGGCAGGCTCACTAACCTTGGTGCTGGCGGCGGTGTCCTGAGTGGTGGTGCTGGTGGCGGGCTCACTGACCTTGGTGCTGCTGAAGGGCACAGTGTCTGCGGTGCAGGTGAAGGGCTCAGTATCTTGGGTGCTGGCGGCTGTGGCGGCGGTGCATGTGGCAGTGCCGGTGGCGGTCTTGTCCGCCGTGCAGGTTGGCGCCGACGTTGACTTCCCTTTCTTTTTCAGGCCCTTCCCCACCTTGGATGGTGGCGCAGCTGTCTTGCCACTCCCAACTGTTGTCCTGGCTTAGCCCTTGGTGGCAGGCATTTTGGCCTTCTCCCTCTGGGATGTGGGCAACTTCTCCTGTTTTGGAGGTGGGGAAATGTCCTTGGCCTTGCTCCTTGGGACACTGGCAGCCCTGCTGCTTGGCGCACTCCAGAATCCGGTTACTGCTGGCACCACTGTGCCCGGTGATGTGGTGGCTGAGGTGCTGGGTTGGGACCTGGAAAGGCGGGCCCTAGGGGATGGAAGGGGTGGGGGAGGTGAAGGGAAGGGGTCAAGGTTTGACAGGAAACGTTTTTTAGACACACTGGGATGGGTAGATGGAGGGGGTTTGGGAGTGGAGGAAGAGGTAGTGGTTGCAGGAGGTGTTCGTTTGCTGACTTTGGGTGAAGGTGCATGGGCTGGAGGCTGTCGTGAGGTGGATGTGTTGGGTGGGTGTGTGACTGCATTTGTGTACTTTGGGAGGAGGGCTCACAGACACACTGGTAGAGGACACAGGGGATGTGTGAATGGTAGTGGGGGTGGTGATTGCACGTGAGCGGTGTGTGGTGATGGGCGTGCTGGTGATGGAGGTAGTGGCTGAGGATGTAGTGCATGCACGTGTGAGTGGAGACGTGACAGGGAGGGAGGAGGGAGACGTGGAGGAGGGGCACTCAGTGGAGGCAGTGGATGTTGGTATGTGTGCATGAGTATGATGCTTGTGTGAGTGCCTGTGGGATGTCTGGTGCTTATGTTTGCCAGAGCTACCCTTGTGTGTTGAGGTGTGTGCATGCTGGTCTGAGGGTGTGCTTGGGATAGGCTGAGGTACTGGGGACTGGGTCTGGGTGGAGGAAGTTGGAGGGGGGAGGTTGGACACGGACAATGGCTGCCATCAGTGCTGAGGCCAGAGTCTGAAATACTCGCTGTTGGACTGCCTGGCCAGAACGAATGCCCTCCAGGTATGCATTTGTCTGTTGCAACTGCCTCTCTACACCCTGGATGGCATTCAGAATGGTAGACTGCCCAACAGTGAGGGATCTCTGGAAGTCAATGGCCTCCTCAGTGAGGGCAGCAGGGTTGACTGGGGCATGGGGCTGAGGTGCCTGGGGCGAAGGAGATGCCCACCCTCCTGGGTGAGCGGCCACGGGGCACACGCTGAGGGGCTGCTGGGAGGCCGGTGCTGGTAGGGGGGGTGGCGGCTGTACCTGTAGATGGGGGGGCACAGAGGGAGCTCCCATCAGAGGAGGAGTCGGTATCGCTGGTCTCTGCTCCAGTCCCCACGCCCTTCGTCCCACTGGTGAATTCTGACTCCGTAGTGTCATCCTCCAGGGCCATGTGGGATGCAGCTCCCTCCTGCTCCGGTGGCACAGCTCCTCCACCTGATGATGCTAATGCACACAAGAACAGGGAGACCACAAAAAGGGGGGGAAAGAAAGTAGAAAGACATGTTCATTACATGCAGTACCGCTACAGTTGGCGGACACGACAGATACAGCAGCTTTCTGCACAACGCCATGAACTTAGAGTTCCCTAATTCCTCACAGGGACATGGGGTACATAGCCTATGCCCAATTGCTGCACACATGGAAGTCACAGGAGCCTGACTAGGTGTAGATGTCTCTTACTACTTGTGGGGTTGGGGTGCCACTTAGCCTGCCTCACAAAGGGTCCTTGCTTACAAGGCTCGTCCTAGCCTAGGGGAACCCACAGCCCACCTACCACACCCAGACACCTCCAATGCACGCAGAGTCAGATGGATGTGACTCTACTCACCCCCTTGTGGCTGCTGTGAAGCCCTGAAGCGCCCATCCAACTCCGGATACGCCACCACCAGGATTCGGAACATCAGTGGGGTTATGGTGCGACGGGCACCCCTCCCACGTTGGGAGGCCATCCCCAGCTGGGCCTCCGCCATCTTCTTGCTCCAGCGGCAAATGTCCTCCCATCTTTTATAGCAGTGGGTGCTCTGTCTGTGGTGGAGCCCCAGGGTTTGGACGTCCTTGGCGATGGCATGCCAAATATCCTGACCTAAGGGAATAGTACAGGGGAAAAGGTACCACATTAATCGTCCGGACCGTAACATTCATTGGCCCACATTCCGACCCTTGCCCTAACGCACATACACTCACCGTCGGATCATGCATGCCTCATCCCCCCCATCTCCCATCCACACCTCCCCAAACAGGCATTGCCCATACAGCATGCTCACAGTGTACTCACCTGTTTGTCTGGAGGACCGTAGAGTAGAGTGTACTGGGGGAGGACCCCATCCACTAGTTTATCCAACTCCTCTGATGTGAAGGCTGGGGCCCTTTCCCCACATGAGCCATAGTCGCTTCCAGACTGAGGTCACAGCAGCACTTGCAGTGTAGGTCCTCTCCTGTTGAAGATCAGGTATCAATTGAGTGAACAGAGAGAAAATGGCGGTCACGTCCGCGGCGGTGCATACCGTCACCGCCGGCGTACATCGTCATTGGCTCCTGGGACCCATAGGGTTGAATTTTAACCAATGCAGGATTTTGCCGCGGTCTTCACCGCCTACCGCGACGGTGCACAACGCCAGCGCAGTTATCTCATATCCCCTTGTCCCACATTACAGGTCAGGCAGCCGCCATTTCAGGGAGCCACATGGCATTATTTTTAAATGCGTCACACATATCTAGGCCTTGCACACACACTAAGACAGGCACATAGCAGATTGACAAATGTGTGCAATAAAGTTGTTGTTTTAGTACCTCAGTGTAGACTGACCCTCTGCTTGCTGTTCTCATCCTTAGAGCACGTCCGCTGGGGCAGGTGATGAGTTGGCGGCATCCTCCGGTGTACAGGCCGTTGGTGGACCTGTCGACAATGGAGGAGCGAAATGTAATTGTCACCTACAGACTTGATCGTGCCACAATCCAGGAACTGTGTGCCCAGTTGGAGCCAGACCTGATGTCAGCTATCCGCCATCCCACAGGAATCCCCCCTCTAGTGCAGATCCTGTCAGTACTCCATTTCCTGCCAAGTGGGTCCTTTCAAATAACAGTAGCCATAGCATCAGGGATGTCCCAGCCTATGTTCTCAAATGTGTTGTCCAGAGTGTTGTCTGCCCTGCTGAAAAAACATGCACAGCTAGATCATTTTCCCTCAAGTAGAGGATTTGCCTACAGTGAAAGGTGACTTCTATGCCCTGGGACATATACCCAACATCATAGGTGCCATTGATGCGACACATGTGGCCTTGGTACCCCCCGCAGGAGTGAACAGGTGTACAGAAACCGGAAGAGCTACCATTCAATGAATGTGCAGATGGTGTGTTTGGCCGACCAGTATATCTGCCATGTGAATGCCAAATTTCCTGGCTCAGTGCCTGACGCTTACATTCTGAGGAATGTCAGCATCCCTTATGTGATGGGGCAACTCCAGAGGCACCGTGTGTGGCTATTAGGTGAGGACAAGGGCCCTATACAGTGTGAATAGTTGTCTGGGTCTGGGGTTGTCCGTAATGGTTAATGTGTGTCTAACAGTTGTCCCTCAACATTTGCAGGTGACTCTGGCTACCCCAACCTGTCACGGCTACTGACCCCAGTAAGGAATCCCAGGACAAGGGCAGAGGAACGCTACAATGAGGCACATGGGCGAACTAGGAGGGTTATAGAGAGGACCTTCGGCCTCCTGAAGGCCAGATTCCGGTGCCTCCATATGACAGGTGGTTCCCTATACTACTCACCAAGGAAGGTATGCCAGATCATTGTGGCCTGCTTTATGCTGCACAACTTGGCTTTGCGACGACAGGTGCCTTTTCTGCAGGAGCATGGTCCAGAAGGAGGTCTTGTGGCAGCTGTGGAGCCTGTGGACAGTGAAGAAGATGAGGCAGAAGAAGAGGACATAGACAACAGAAACACCGTGATCCAGCAATACTTCCAGTGAGACACAGGTAAGAAGACATCACTGCCTCCTACATCTGATAAAATTGTTCGACCTATCATCTGTCTGTCACATTGACCCTGTGTATGGACCCTAATTTGTCACTTTCCCTTTCGATTTCACAGATGTGGGTCCCACTGTGTGACCTCTGCTATGTTACCTCATAGACTAGAGCTACGTGACATAGGTATGTTGACAATACAATGGACATTGCGATTTCCCTCAGTTATTGCAAATACACATTTGTGAAAGCACAGACTGACTCCAGATTGTTTTGTGACTCAAGGGTGTTTAATTAAGTGCAAAATAGTGGAGGGGGTTTTAAAATGGTGAGGGGTGATGGTGGAGGAATGTCCATGGCAGAGTCCAGTTATTAGTCTCACATGTGCATTGTCCAAATGGGCATAGGAAGTGGAGCTAGGGCAGTTTAAGGATGGACAGGGTGACAAAGTGGGACAGAAGGATGACAATCAGGGTGGTCTCATTTCTTGGCAGGGGTCGTGGCATTGTTCTCTGTCTTTGTCCTGGATCTAAGGGACCGCTTGCGGGGTGACTCTCCATCTGCAGGGGGTGGGGTGCTGGTGTCGTGGTCCTGTGGCGGTGCCTCCTGTCCACTAGCGCCGGCAGAGGTGGTGGGCAGTTCATCGTCCAGGCTAGTGTCAGGGGCCCCTTGTTGTGCCACAGTGTCCCTCCTGGTGTTCATGAGGTCCTTCAGCACCCCTACAATGGTGCCAAGGGTGTTCCTCCCTGAACCCCAAATACTGTTCCTCCTGCAGCGCTGGGTCTCCTGAAACTTGGCCAGTACCATTGCCATTGTCTCCTGGGAATGATGGTACACTCCCCTGATGTTGTAGAGGGCCTCATGGAGACTGGGTTCCCTGGGCCTGTCCTCCCCCTGTCGCACAGCAGACCTCCCAGTTCCCCGGTTTTCCTGGGCCTCTGTCTCCTGAACCGTGTGCCCACTGCCACTGCCCCCAGGTCCCTGCTGTTCTTATGATGGTGGGTTAGCCTGGGTTCCCTGTAGTGGTGGACACACTGCTGCTTGACGTGTCCTGGGGACAGAGGTATGGGCCCTCTGGGTGGGTGCTGTGCTGGTGTTTCCTGAGAGGGGGAGGCTCTGTAGTGGCCTGTGACTGTGTGATGGGAACCGACTGTCCCATGGTCCCAGATGGGCTGGGCTGGTCATCTAGATCCAGTTGGACAGAGCTGCTGTCATCACTGTGGGCCTCTTCTGTGGGGGGAGTGGACATGTCTGGAACCTTCTGTCCGGTGACGTTGGGTAGGGGTCCTGCAGGGGTGTAAAGGCATGATTATTACATGTGTGTGTACCATGGTGTGCAATGGGTGGGTGACCCTGTACCCCAGTGCTTACATTCTTCTGTAGGACCTTGTATGATAATTGTTTAGGGGTCTGTGTGGGTATCTGTAGTGAACATGCATTGGTGATGGGTGTCCATGCTTTGTTTTGCATGCAGGGCTTGGTGTTGGGATGTGTGGTTTGTGATAGTGGGACATACTTGAGGAGTTGGAGTGATGGGGGTGAGGGCGAGGGTGGGGGTATGTGATAGCATGCAGGTAGGGTGGGGGATGAAGTAGTGAAAGATTTGACTTACCAGAGTCCATTCCTCCAGCTACTCCTGCGAGGCCCTCAGTTTGCAGTATAGAAAAGACCTGCTCCTCCCATGTTGTTAGTTGTGGGGGAGGAGGTGGGGGTCCCCCGCCAGTCCTCTGAACCGCAATGTGCTGTTTTGAGACCACGGAACACACCTTCCCCTGTAGGTCGTTCCACCTCTTCCTGATGTCATCCCGTGTTCTTGGGTGCTGTCCCACTGCGTTGACGATTCTGCACCATAGCTCCATCTTCCTAGCTATGGAGGTGTGCTGCACCTGTGGTCCGAATAGCTGTGGCTCTTCCCGGATAATTTCCTCCACCATGACCATGAGCTCCTCCTCAGAAAACCTAGGGTGTCTTTGCGGTGCCATGGGGTGGTGTGAGTGATGTGTGAGATGGTGTGTGTTGTGATGTGTGGGGTGATGTTTAGGGGTGTGTGTGTTGTTTTGTGCATGGATGTGTATGAGTGATGGTGTTGTGTGCCTCTGTATGCTGGTGTGGTCTTTGCTTTGCTGTCTCTCTGCATCTTCCAAATTGTTCGTTGTAAGGGTTTGTGGACAATTTGGGTGTGTGTTTTATATTGTATTGGGTGTGTGGGAGTGGTGTGTATATGTGTGTCAGGTGTGTGTATTTGGAATTGTCTGATGTGGTTGTGTTTTGTAAATGTGTGTATTTTGAGCGCGGCGGTATGTACCGCCAATGGAATACCGCGGTTGAAAGACCGCCGTATGGATTCGTGGGTCGTGATAGTGTGGGCACATTCCTGTTGGCGTGACAGTGGAGGTTTGTTATCGCCAGTTTATCACTGACCTTTGGTGTGGCAGACTTGTGTGGGTGTCTAGATTTTGGCAGATTCTGAGCTGTGGGTCGTAATAGCTGTGGCGGGATTCCACGGCCATGGCGGTGTGTTGGCGGTCTTCTGCACGGCGGTAAGTGGGATTTACAGCCAATGTTGTAATGAGGGCCATAGTAATGTGTTTTATATGTCCTGACAGTGAAATATTGCTAAATCCGTTTTTCACTATTGCAAGGCCTGTCCCTCTCATAGGTTAACATGGGGCTACGTTTAAATCTCATTAAAGTGTTGATTCCCTTTGGGAGCAGATCGACATTTGGAGTTTGGGGTCTCTGAGCTCCCAATTTAAAAATAGATCTTTCAGTAAAGTTAATTTTAAGATTGAGGGGCATATTTATACTCCGTTTGCGCCGAATTTGCGTCGTTTTTTTCGACGCAAATTCGGCGCAAAACTAACGCCATATTTATACTTTGGCGTTAGACGCGTCTAGCGCCAAAGTATGGGCAAATAGCGTCATTTTTTTGCGTGAACGCCTTCCTTGCGTTAATGAGATGCAAGGAAGGCGTTCCCGTCTAAAAACAGACGCACATAGCGGTGCGTGGTATTTATGCTCCAGGGCAAAAATCACTCCCGCGCGGCAGGCGCCGCAAAAAAATGGCGCAAAGCACGAATAGCGTGAAATTTTAACGCCTGGGTCAGGGCAGGCGTTAAAATGGGGCAAACACACCTGTACTTAATCAGAACACACAGAACAAACAACAGAGCAGCAGAGCAGCAGAGCAGCAACAGGGAGACATGGAGGTGCTTTTTCTTCAACGTGCACGTAGACGCAGAGCCCTGCAGCAACAACAGCAGCCACAACAACAACAGCAGGGACCCCAAAGACAGCGCAGAAGGCAGGAGAGGATATTCCGCCCACGAACAACCCTGCATGGCCTCAGGGAACGAGACATCATCCAGAGGTACCGGTTGAACTGGCAGGCCATTCAGCAGCTGCTGACAAATATTGAACAGCAATTGGCCCCCACTTTAGTGACTCCACGCACTATCCCAACCGAAACAAAGCTGCTTGCCGTACTTCACCTGCTGGCAAGTGGCTCCTTTCAGACAACTGGTGCCCTGGTTGGTGGAATCTCACAACCATCTTTCTCCGCATTCCTGCCTAAAGTACTGGATGCCATCATTGGACTGACACCCCGCCACATCTGCTTACCTAACACAGTGCAGAAGCAGCAGGAAACAAAACAGGGGTTCTACGCCATCAGTGGCTTTCCGCACGTCCTTGGTGCAATCGACTGCACACAAGTACGCCTTGTGCCACCTACTGCGAGTGAACACCTCTACCGCAACAGGAAGCACACACATTCCATCAACGTGCAGGCCATAGTCGATCACCAAGGACTGATCAGCAACATTGTGGCTAAATATCCTGGGAGTGTACATGACGCATTCATCTTCCGTCACTGCACCATCAACCAACACTTCCAGGATGGACGGTATGGCAATGGACTACTTGTTGGTAAGGACAAAAATCTTCTCATATACTCACTGCACAGAAACCCTCTAGGATAAACAACCCATACACCACAATAGCAACACCTAGACAGGAACACACTGAGGTACTCACATCACTAGCCATGTGTCACAAGTCACCATTCAACCTCTCACACATTTGAATTTACTCCACAGCTTAGTGTGAAGACATTCATGACTGTGGTTGCCTAAATGTCACCTTGCAAATTGGAAGTCTCACAATAACCTGTACACTAATACAATGCATAACTTTTAAGGGATGGGATGGCCTGGCTATGTTCATATGAACGTTTCTAATACCCTTTCATGTTTCAACTCTGCATGGAACTATCATCACACCCCCAGTGAGGACACACGGACACCTGTGTCACAATGCAAGGGAGGGCACACTGTACTTGAGAAACCAATTCATCCTGCTGACAAACAGTTAGACAACAAACACTTGCTCAGCCAAGGAAAAAAAACAATGCCAAAGTTTCCACCAACAACCATAGGTTGTCACATTAGTACACAAAATAGTCACAGACAACACAACACAACTACTGCCATCAAAGATACGTACAACAGTGCCTCCTACATCTAATTGATACCATTCTGTGTTTCTCTTTCAGCTGATCAGGGGTATGGCATCCAGCCTTGGATAATGACACCATATGGGAACCCAAATACTGCTGCTGAGCGGGCATACAATGACGCCCACAAGAGGACCCGCAGCATTGTGGAGAGGACCTTTGGGATCCTAAAGTCAAGGTTCCGCTGCCTTGACATCACTGGCGGAAGCCTACTATACTCCCCAGAGATGGTATGCAAAATCATACTCACTTGTGCCATATTACACAATATTTGTGTACAAAGGAACATTCCCCTCCTTGAACCGGACCCAGACATGCCTGAGGATGATGATGAGGAGGATGCTGGCCTGCAACAGGAGGGGGAACAACCTAACACCGCAGCAGGAGTGCGTAGGCGCCAACAGCTTGTGAACAATTTTTTTACTTAACTTATTATAATCACTTGTATTCCACACTTGTAAATAAACACAGATCGCAAACACCACATCATGCTTTGGCCTATTCATTTCTGACCACCTTTAGTTTGAAATAGCTGAAGATGAATGTCGTCTCATTGATCAAGAATGCCATTAAAATTCATCACACCAAAAATAAACATCACAACTGTATGCACAGAGGGTAGGATGTGACATGTTACATTACCATACACAGAGCCCAACAAGAGTACAAATGTGACAATTACACATGCCGGATCCAAACAACTGAAACAGTCTCTCATCCAGCCCAAAATTGGAGATCATTTGAAAGTCACATCACACGTGTTCAGAGACAGGGTGGGACCATCCATGTGTACGTGAACATGTCATCAATGGCTTCTCTCAAGTGTATGATGTGAGCAATACACAATTGCAACAACATCAGCTGCCACTAACTCAGGAGGAGACCTTGAAGTTACAGTGACAACATACACACAGACAGGTCATACTCGATCCACATTCCCACACACATGTACACATATGTCATACAACCAACCTAATATTTGAAAGTAGACTATCACAGTTGTGTCCCAGTTTGAACCTAGCAGGAAGATTGTAACATGACACTAAACCAGTTTATGCAGAAAGGGACACAGACAAGCAAAACAATCTTCGCATTATCACATCGTGAACGCTGAGAGTCTTGCAAACTTAGGGGGTCATTCTGACCCTGGCGGTAATTACCGCCATGGTGGAGGTCGGCGGTAGCACCGCCAACAGGCTGGCGGTGCACCGATGGGCATTCTGACCGCGGCGGTTCAGCCGCGGCCAGAAACGGGAAGTCGGCGGTGTACCGCCGACTTCCCGCTGCCCTTGAGAATCCGCCATGGCGGCGGAGCGCGCTCCGCCGCCATGGGGATTCTGACACCCCCTACCGCCATCCTGTTCCTGGCGGGTCTCCCGCCAGGAACAGGATGGCGGTAGGGGGTGCCGCGGGGCCCCTGGGGGCCCCTGCAGTGCCCATGCCAATGGCATGGGCACTGCAGGGGCCCCCGTAAGAGGGCCCCACAAAGAATTTCAGTGTCTGCTTTGCAGACACTGAAATTCGCGACGGGTGCAACTGCACCCGACGCACCTTCCCACTCCGCTGGCTCCATTCTGAGCTGGCGTCCTCGTGGGAAGGGTGTTTCCCGCTGGGCTGGCGGGCAGACTTTTGGCGGTCGCCCGCCAGCCCAGTGGGAAAGCCAGAATGACCGCCGCGGTCTTTCGGCAGGAACCGCTTGGCGGGCGGCGACCGCCGACCGCCGCGGTCAGAATGACCCCCTTAGTCATATGAAAATGGTATGCAACTTAGCTCCAAATCATCATTACTGCAAACGTCAAATGGGCTAATGAGATGAATGAATGGTCAACAGTCATACATACCATATGGCCTTACATTCGCCCGCTGCTGCAGGTTTGCCAGGATATGATAAAAATACTCCATGGATACAGTAGCTATTCTGGATGGTCAAATCCTAGGGTGCTGGGGGCCTAACTCCACCTCTACCACCCCCAAAACATACAAGAATCATGTACTTGTGAACTAAACACATGCATAAGGCACATGTGTGGCCTCCATGTCACAAGTCCTACACAAATATGAAACACAAAATCATAATGGGACATGGTCAGCCCCATAAAAACTGAAAGTGACTCTCCCACTCCCTGTTAGGACTACAGATAAAAGCATCCCCATCATAAAGGTGGGGACATTTTGGAGACGGAATACATAATGGTATCAAAAACATCATTTCAAAATAGCCATCAGCAATTACACCAAATATGTTGTCAAATATGGTCAATACATTAGTTAACGTATCCCAAACATCACAGTGTGAAGGCCGTCTATACATAAAAGTACGGACATTTGTCATATACAAACACAAATGTGTCTCACATCGCACCGTTTTACCATGACAAATCACCTTTCCAAAGCTAAACACATGAAGACATTTGGATAAATTTGCTCCATATTCTACGCATACAGCATGGCCGTCATAATTTGTTCACGTACATGAGTGCACACAATGCAGAGTCAGATACAAATGTATCCAAAAGTGTCTTGATATTTCACCTTCAAATTATTATTTACATCCACAATATTTTTGACTCTGCATCATGTGCACTACTGTACGTGTAAAAAAAAACACGCCCATGATGTATGCGTCGTGAAATTGACGCTACATGCACAATATATTGGTCATTTCATGTACAGTGTTAATTATTAATATTCATATCATATTTTTTCACTCCGCATCATGTGCACCACTGTACGTGTAAAAAAAATGACGCTCATGATGTATGCATGGTAAAAATGACGCTACATGGACAATATGTTGGTCATTTCATGTACAGTATTAATTATTAATATTCATATCATATTTTTTCACTCCGCATCATGTGCACCACTGTACGTGTAAAAAAAATGACGCCCATGATGTATCAGTGGTAAAAATGACGCTACATGGACAATATGTTGGTCATTTCATGTACAGTATTAATTATTAATATTCATATCATATTTTTTCACTCACTGTATGTGTAAAAAAAACGACGCCCATGATGTATGCGTGGTGAAATTGACGCTACATGCACAATATATTGGTCATCTCATGTACAATTTGAAATATTAATATTCATATCATATTTTTTCACTCCGCATCATGTGCACCACTGTACGTGTAAAAAAAACGACGCCCATGATGTATGCGTGGTGAAATTGACGCTACATGCACAATATATTGGTCATCTCATGTACAATTTGAAATATTAATATTCATATCATATTTTTTCACTCCGCATGATGTGCACCACTGTACGTGTAAAAAAAACGACGCCCATGATGTATGCGTGGTGAAATTGACGCTACATGCACAATATATTGGTCATTTCATGTACAATTTGAAATATTAATATTCATATCATTTTTTTTCACTCCGCATCATGTGCACTACTGTACGTGTAAAAAAAATGACGCCCATGATGTATGCGTGGTAAAAATGACGCTACATGTACAATATGTTGGTCATCTCATGTACAATTTGAAATATTGATATTCATATCATATTTTTACACTCCGCATCATGTGCACTGTAATGCGTCAAAAAAATATGACGCACATCTGTGTATGCGTGAAAATATGACGCATTACGCGAAAAGAAAAACGGCGGCCATTTTATGCAGGAAGTGATGTAATAGGATATCCTGTTTACCAAATCTGTACTGGGAGTTGACTTTCACTTTCACTTTGCAGTCTCAGAGTTATCTAGACTGTGTGGTTGTGTGAAAGGTGTTGTCCTGTGTTTTACTGCTTTAGTGTCCTGTGTGCCTTGTATTTTGTCTTTGTGTCAATCTTTTATTGTTGTCTAACATTGTCTCAGTCTGTTTAGTGTTATTTTGTCTATACCTGTGATAGTTTGTATTGTCTGTGGGAGTCTGTTGTGGGTAGCATAGTTTGGGGGGTTAGTTGGGCTATTTTTCTCCTTCTTCTTTTTCTTTCACACCTCTACCTTTCCCCATTTCCCACTTTTTCTTTCATTTTTCTTTTGTACTTTTTTACACCTCTCATCATGTCAGGTAGGCCTCGCCTGTCCAGGATGGGTGAGGACGAATTGGGGGGCTTCATATGGCTCGTAAGCCATTTCCTCCCACTGATGCTGGAGGCTGGGGGCCGTGTGATACAGGGGTATCACACGGAGGCGAGGAAAATCCATTGGGAGAAGGTGCGCCATCACCTGGTCCGGGTCTACGGGAGTCTGAGGAATATCCATCAACTCAAGCACCGCTGGGCAGATCTGATCAGCAGGGAACAGGACCTGCTGGACCACCTGGGACTCCGGATTGGTGGCTATGTTGGTGAGTACTAATCAATTACATGGGAATAATAGGAATGTGTGCGTGAACATGTGATGATTGGTAGCCAATCTGCAAAATAAGTAGCTGACTGCGTGTTATGCTAGGGAAACCTAGGCCCATGGGTACACACATAAATCCCCATTTTTGCTACACATGTACACCCAATAACAGCAGGAAAATGCAACATCTATTTGTATTTTGCTAAGTAGCCCCCTCTCTGCGTCACAAAATGATGCAAATGCTGCGCTACAAAGGTATACATATGTGTCCAAATGTGTATTTGTTGCAGGATGTGTATGAAGACCTATGCTACCAGGCCGATGCCTCATTTTTGCAACACATACCAGATGGCTGTAGCTGCATGGAATGTACTGTTGCATTTGTGTATGAAAAGCAACACGTGAACTGCTCTATTTGTACTCTACTGGTCATAATGGCCAGTGAGTACGTCATGTAGAAACAACATACCTACATATGTAGACGCCATAGCTAGACCGAAAACTGCAAACACATGATGATGCTACACATGTGTGTTGCCTTCACGTCACATGAAGTTAGTCATGTTGTCCACACATATGTCACATGTGTGTCTGGTTGCTGTGTGTTGAACCTGTCCACATAGCCTGTTTGATTGTGAGTGGTCATGCAGTTCTCATGGAACCAGTTGTGGAATGTTTCTCTCTGGGATGCACATGCTGAGATGTATGGATCACATGATTGTTGGGGCCTACTAATGGAGGATTAACTTGGACGACACATGACTGTCCTGGCCACTGCATGAGTGTAGTAGGGTGTGTCACTGGAGCAGGAGACTCATCCAATGATAATCTAGAATACAAAGTCAGCCAGGCAGGATGAGCATGTGTGAAAGTGTATCATTACCATGTAATATTCACACACTGTCATTGTAACAGAAATTATTTGTCTGTTCACCCAGTCTGAGTATAATCTTCCTTTCATGCTTTACAGGTGGACCAGCCCCGTACACCGTTGGTGAGGTGGCCCATTTTGACGACCCTGATACCTACAGTGAGTGTTGCCTAAGTGCTATTTACATTGTTTGGAAATGAAGCATGATGGATTACTGTGTGTTCAGGATAATTCATGATTTGATGTGCTGGCCGTTCATTGGCTTTGTTGTTTTGGTGTGATATCAAATTGGAATAATGTTTCTGTAAAGCAATACCTAGTCATCTCTCAGATTGAGGGGCAGTAGGTCATTCAATTAGTGCGACAATTGGGAATGGCATGACTCATTTTGAATACACTGGTCAATGTTAGACTTGGTCAGGAACTTGCCATTAACTGAGTCAGCATATCAGACTGACAGTATCCCAGATAGCTTAGGCACATGGCTTCGATGACAAGTGCTTCTTCCTAGTTGAGGATGGACTGTGTACACTGTAGGTCGGATCTTCCGGGGGCATGTACTTCCACAAGGTGACCTCGAAGTGTGTGTGACTTGAGTGCAATGGCCTAGGTGTTCTGTTGAATCATGTGAATGGGTGTTCTACCTCCTCTGTGTGTGTTGTAAAACATGCCTCACTAATAGTATGTTATGTTGGGCTAAGTCATATCATTTTGACATGTGTGGACCTGGGATGTGACAAGGCTGGGCTGACTCCAACGTGTTGCTAGCCCTTCATAGGTGTTGTGTGTGAAGGCACATGCTTGTTGAACTTTCTGTACACTCCTGGTTGTGCATTGATCATGGGATTGTTGTTTGTTCTTCCCACACCACCCACAAAGACTGGGATGTTACTGTGAAACGGGTACCTAGGACTGTAGCAACCAGTATGTTACACGTACTTAACACCTTTTGTGACTTGAGTTTGTACCTAGGTCCAGATGTAGCAAAATGTCTACACATTGCAAATAGCATAATTTGATGTTAGTGAGTTGCAAACGTCTGTTTCCTAATCCGAAATGTTTTTGGTGGTCATGTACATATTCGCAAAATGCTTTTCTAAATGAAAAAAATAAAGGAGTTTACCAGCCCTACTTGCAAATCACAGTGGTAGGCAATCCCATTTGCTAACGAGTACGTGGTTGCAAAGTGAGTAGCTGTTATCATCCACTTGAAGTGGATGCTAACCAACTTGCTGACTGGAAGGGGTCCTCATTGTGAACCTTCACCTTTGTGAGTGGACCAAAATACTCCTGCACAAAACAGCCAGTGGTCTAGGGGAGCAATAATTATTGTGTAAATTACGAAAAATCAATTGTTGTGAATTTAAACAAATCGCAGCTCATTTTCCTTTCAGATAAAGGGCCTACACTTGGTGAAAAATAACTTGCTTCATTTAAAAGCAGTCACGTCTATGGAGTTCTGCTGTTCCCAGCAGGCCTCCATCCCCGTGAGTGCCCATAGTTGCTAAGGTGTTGCAAGTTGGAACCCACATCATTGATGTTCATGAGGTGGGATTTAGGGACCCCATAGTGACTCGCAGACGGTGTCAGAGACACCGTTCAGCTTTGCAATTTGCTAGTTGATTTCCCATCAATTCCTACATCTGGCCCATAGTGTCGACATATGATTCATGGCCAGGGGTTCAATCTTAGCACACAACTATTTCGAAATGCCATTGAGTGAGGAGTGTGATTCTTATCACATAGAATGACATATGTAGTGAAGTCAGTATGCGGACGAGCTGGTGCCATAATGTATAATGCCTTAGGTATGAATTGTATGAGTAGTTTAGGGTGATGTCATCCATCATGTAGAGACATGGATATGCTATATGTGATATGCCCTTCAGTATGCATGATTCACATGTACTTCCTCTGAGCCTTCCCGTGAACTATGTTGTAACAATTGCTGCAACCAATACATTGCTAGTAATGGACAAATTACCCATTGTGGTATTCAACCCACTGTAAATTCTATGCTCAATATTTGCCTTTTCTCTTCACAGCTGCAAACCTGAGTGCCGCAGCTCGCAACCAGTTTGAGCGCCGGGCAATGAGGTACAGCCACATCCTGCAGGTGCAGTGTGGGTATCGGAGGATGGCCCGCAGATACAATTCAGAACGGGCCTCCGGGGCGTGGTATGCCACACCACAGGCTCCCCCAACGGTGCCCCCAACAACCCCCGCCACTACATCCACCAGGTCTGGCCAAGTGGACCCAGCAACGGACCAGGCATCCTCATCCAGACCTGGACCCAGCCGTGTGGTGGGAGCAGGGCAGTCCCGTGCCCACACCACTCCACCAACACAATCCACCTCCACCGGCACCCAGACCTGCACTGACCCTCCGATCAACCCAGCGGACTTCCACGCATTGTCAAGGAAATTGGACAGGTTGATTGCAAAAGTTGACACCCTGACGGAGGACATGGCTGAGGTGAAGAAGAAGGTGCACTCCATCCGGCGAACACTACGGAGGCCAAATCAGTAAACATTTTGCCCTCCAGAACCTTTACCCCTCCCCTCTCACCTCTTTCCTATTTCATACTGTTAGTTGGGTTTGGGGGGTTAGTTATAGGATAAGTGTAGGAAATTAGCTTAGTTAGTGTTAGGTAAGAGGGTGGGGGGTCCTTCTTCTTTATATCTTATCTTTTTGTGTGGGTGGGTGGGTGGGGGGCAATGTTGGGATTCCTGTTTAAAACAAAAAAAAAACAAAATCTATAAAAAAAAAAAATATATATATATATGTTTGTTTATGATAGTGTAGTATGTGTGTAGGTTAGTAAGTGTTGTCCTGCATGTGTCTTGTCTCATAATGGTGGGTGGGGGGTTGATGTTTAGATCGTTTTGTTACATGTGTAGAGTAAGTTTAGCTTAGGTTAGTTAGGGACAGTTGTGGGTTAGTAGTAGTCAGGTTAGATTAGTGTAGGTTTATCTTTCCCTTAGTTGCCTCTTTTATTACTTATTGGAAATACAAATTTTGTTAACCCTTTACCTGATGCGTTAGGTGCTACCTTTTCATGGCCTTGACATCAGTGTAGCAGAAAGTTTTAGTATGACATTTGTGTCCTATGCTCGCTATCCCCAGGCTATTGAGGTTTAACATGTCAGCTACCCGTGTGCTAACTTGTTAAGTATCCACCATGTGGGAGAGCCACCATTGGTAGTGTGCATAGATCATCAAGATTTGGGGTTGGTATGTATCCTACTTCACAAAGAGTGCTTCCAGAGTTGATTTTGTAGGTAAATAGATAGGTCGGACAGCATTGTGAAGTTCAGGGAGAGCTTTGTAGATGAGTATTTGTTCACACTCTTGTCTTGTTGCTGTCATTGCTGACCTACATCATGTGTGTACTGCTTGAGCATGACTTTCCTTCATGGTAGTATACGCTGTAAGGGTGATTGATGCAGTGTAATTTGGTTATCATTCCTTTCATTTTACAGCATAGTTTCTTGTTTTAGTATTGCAAGGTGCCTACATTTCTCAGCCACCATTAGTTGTCTAGAATAGCTATGGATGGGGCCTCATTCTGTCCAACACAGCATGATTGTGTGTGCTTAGTCCCTACATCAGTTATTTTCCTCAGTCTAGTAAAGCTATGATGCAATCCTGGCCACTGCACAGATGTTTCAGTATACATGAAATCAGGACAGTAGTATAGAGAATCGACATGGTTGCCACACAGCCACTTTGGAGTTATGTACTGCACAGTTGAAGTGTGAAATGACACAGAGACACAATAGGTGTGCAAGTGATATTTATTTTTAGGTGGAGTAGTGCAAAAAGTCCATTAACAATTTTAGGTGAGTCCGTTTTGGTGCATTCTTAAATGGTGATCCTATTTACAGGGTGTGGATGATGCTCCTGA
Source organism: Pleurodeles waltl (assembly GCF_031143425.1). Taxonomy (NCBI): domain Eukaryota; kingdom Metazoa; phylum Chordata; class Amphibia; order Caudata; family Salamandridae; genus Pleurodeles; species Pleurodeles waltl. The sequence continues at coordinate 1,445,297,446 of NC_090444.1, read as the reverse complement.
CATGCTGGGGTGATGTCACAGACGGTGCAGAGGAACAGGAATTGCCAAATGGTAGGAGAGAAACATTTACAGCCAATGTGGACAAGTTAAACAGTGGATTGCCGAACAGTCATTGAGGGTAGTTGGAGTGAGGCTGGCATGTGTCAAAACGTAGGAACTTGGTCAGAGTAGGGCATGGTGCAGGGACTAGGGCTTCCGGGTACTCTTGCGAGTGAATGTTATCTGTTCCATGTCTTCTTCTGATGTGTGTGTTGCCTGGTGTGTCCTTGTTGTTGTTGGTTGTGAAGGGGCAACACACACCTCAGTGTCAGAAGACATGGAGGCAGACATCCCGGGGGCTGATCCCTGTCCAGTTATGAAGGGCAGTACTGCAGCAAGGAGGGCGTGCTGGTTTTTCAGAATGGCAGCCACATCCCGATGGTAGGCAGCCAGGTCGGCCCTGAGGGGTTCGATGTTGCATTCGTGCACACGCTGACTGGCTTGCTGTTGGAGTTGTTTGGTCAACTGGATGACAGCTGTGCAGATTGCCTTCTGTGTTACTAAAAGTTCCTCCAACAGCGATGTTCTGGCTTGAATTGCAGCTGCCTGATCAGCAGTTGACAGCATGCACGAACGCACCCCCTCAAGGCTGGCTGCCATAGTTTGCATCCCCACCCGCACCTCCTTGGCCAGCTCCCGCTGGACCCCAACGACTGTTCTTTCAAAGCTGGTGCCAGTGTCGTCAGAGTCCTCAGCTGTGTTGGAGCTGGCAGGTCTTACAATTGGGGTGGCGGGTGGTTCTACTGTGGTGGCTGCTTCTTCTTGGCTCCTCCTTGTTACTGAAGGGGGGGTTTGGAGGCTTTCGAGGACCATGTCAATGGTCTCTTGTGTGAGGTTGATGGTCTCATCATCCATGTCATCAAGGAACTCATGGACAGGCATATCGGCAGGAGATCCGTGTTCCTCTGCAAAGAAACAGGGTACAATTAGTGTGTCTGTGTTGAGATCATTTTGCACTAAGATACAAGCCTTTGGATGCCTTAACTTTGTACTCTGATTTTGTCTTGGTATCTGCTGTCCGTCATAGGGCATTGTTGTAGGCCTATGGCCCACCTGTGTGTCACATGTATGATATGGAGCTATCAGACATGCCTGCCAGGTCATCTCTAGGTGTTGATTTGTAATTATTTCGGAATATGCATTTTTTTGTCCTACTCCTCCCTCGGTGTTTCACTATTGTTATGGAGGGACATTTGTTTGGGTGGGCTCTCATTATCCTACATGTGATTCTTGGCTTTCTAGGCAGCAGGATAGCTAATGGTGTGGGGGACTAAGTTTGACCCACTTGTAAATAACTCTGTCACCCAGATATTCTATTTAGCTCAGACAGACTAGCAGTGCCTCTGGTCTCCCACAACAGAGGAATGTTTAGAAGTCCAAGCCCATGACATCTTTGGGACTTCTCAGGGAAGTGGTGGTCACTCAGGTCCTACACATTTCTATCTTTTCCGGTATGTTCCCATACACAAATGACACAGACAGTATTTGTTTGATATGAAGTTTCATTGTACAACTGACTTGTAGGAATTTAGGTGTGAGCCCCAATAACCAAAACAATACACACAGTTAGAACTGAAATAGTCCGCAGGAGAGTAATACATTGGTACACAGCTATCATGGTGCCTAACAGTTTCTACTCTCCCTCTGCTTGTTCTATATATAGCACAGCATGTTAAGTTTGGAGCTTGGCTGTCTGAATCACAGGGGAGACATCATCCCTCATATCAGAGGAATGGGCTGGGATCTGGTTGTGCATCAGCAGCAAGGCAGGCAGCATCTAGATGTGATTTTCTGTTTGTAAACTCCCCCATGCGTGTCTTGGGACGAGGAAGTGAATTTAAAAGACATATGTCATTGTGATGACAAAGTTTCCCTACGCAGGAATGGCAAACCTTAACCCCTAACACATCTATCATCAACGAACCAGACGGTATCCTTGACTGGGGCACAGAGTGAATATGTTCTGGCAAACTCCAGTGCAGAAGTAGGCAAAACAGGGTGATTTGACTAATTGCCAACACCTTAGGACTGACTATTTGCTACATTAACTGATAGGAAGGGCAATGAGATTCATTTAGTGCAAAGTGCTCTGAGGCACTTAGATGTCAGCAAATGAGTATAAGTACATTCAGGGTAAGATGCACAAAGGCCTCCAGCCTGAGGCTATTGCGCAAAGTATACGTTTCACTTGCCACGCTACACTTTGACTGACTGTGGGTGTTGTGACTGCACTGCCAGCACACTTGCCTCACAGGCCCTGCACCATACACTTTTTATTCACATTGCATGATCTGTACATGTTAGGTGGCATGACCTATGTATGTCAATGTTAGGATGTGGTATGGATGTAAACATTGTTGATGTTTGTATCTGATGGGGTCTCATGTGTGTCTTACTGGATTGGCCTGTTTATCGTATGAATGTCCTATTTTTTGGTTAGACTGTGCAGATGTGTTTCATTGACCAGTTGCCTGTGTCCCCTCGTCAATGTTGTTGTCTGAGCAGTATGACATTTGTGATGTAGCATTGTTAGGCAGGCACGTGAGGGACCCTGACGTATGCAGCATGTGTGTGTCGTTAGTGCTGTGTGGCTCCTATTGCTGTTTACTTAGGCTTATGTATGTGTCAGTTATGGACATTCGGCATTTAAGTGTACTGGTACCTTTGTCTTATTTCTAGGAGTAGTTGCAGATGTCATCCTCACCCCCTAATTTAGGTATGTATGTTCCAGGGTGGGGTTCCTGCCATTTGGTACTATAGCTGCCCAGAGATGAGAGGTGTTATTGTCAACTGTGGTGGCAGTTAAGTTGCAGTTGTTGTATTTGGTACTGCATTACAGGTAGGGACCTAGTTGATGGGGAATAGTTTGTGCAAAACAAGTGCCTGGATGTGGATTCAGGGTAGTGTCCTTCCCACCTGTCACTGGTTTCCCTTGGCTCTCTTGTTGTAATTACAGGATGTCCCCGTGGGACTGTAGTAGTGGCAGTATTTTGTCGTGCCCCGGCTATGGTCAGTACTGGCCATTCCCCCCTGCCGTGCCCCTTTCCCCATGCCACTTCATATATGTGCTAAGTTACATGCATTGTGTAGTAGGTATCCCCCCCCTGCTTACAGTCCCCATTATTGCATTGTAATTCCCCATGCGACTTACCCTGCATGTGCGTAGTGTCGTGGTAGTCTGCGCTGTCCAGTCCTTGTATCCCTGTGACGATCTCCTCCGGGATGATGGCTGCGACCATCTCCTCCATGTGGTCCAGGGCCTCCTGTTGTGCTGGACTCCCCCCTCCAGTCTGCATTGCTGCCTTCCTGTTCCTGGCCATTTTCTCTTTGGTCCTACGTTTACAGTCATGCCAGCGTTTCTTACACTCGGTGACTGTCCGGCGTTCTTCAGCCACACTGTTTATCTTGTCCACAATTTGTTTCCATATGGCCTCTCTCCTACTGAGTGGAAATTTTGAGGATATGAAAAGTTGGTGCTGGTGTTCCGTCACCTCTTTCACCAGGATTTCCTGCTCCTCTGCACTGAAGCGACACTTTCTTTTTTTCTTTAACATGTCCTGGTTCCTGTATGCTTCCTCCTGGCTGGTTCCTGGTCTGCTCTCATCCTCCTGGGGTCTGTTGGGGCATCTAGGATCCATTTTGGGTCTCCTCTCCTGTAAGTGCAGTTTTCGCGCAAAAATGTCACGCAATAGCGTGAAAAAAAACGGCGTTTTCACGATTGCGCTGTTGTAAATCGACCCACAGTGATTTGCGTCACTTTTACGTGGGTTTCCCTTACGACAGACCGACGCTGTGTGCGTCACGAAATAATGACTCCCACCTGTTGGTTGCGCCGCCGTACGTCAAAGTATAAATTTGACGCCCGAATGGCGCATCCAAATGGCGTTAGACGGCGCAAATGTTTTTGACGCAAAACTGCGATAGCTGAAGCTGAAGAGCTGAGGAAGAAGAGCTGACCTACCCGTGACTGTGCTTTGTGGAGCTATCCTGCAGTTGCTGCTTCTGCCCGAGTAAGAGTGCAAAGACTGGACTTTGTGTGCCTTTCATCTTGTGAAGATCTCCAAGGGCTTGATCTTGAGCTTGCCTCCTGTTGTTTGAAGGCTCAGGGACAGCAAAGAGTTCTCTCTGCCAGCACCTGGAGTCTCTGGAGTGACTCCTACTCTGCCCTGTGGTGCCCATCCATTTCCTGGGACCCTGAAAGGAGAAGCTGGCAGCCTAAGAGGAAGAAATCCATGCACAGAATGCCGTGCTGAGAAAAGATCGATGTGACTCCGATCTGCAGCTGTAAAATAAACGTGCCGCTGGCTTCGCGGCTGAAAATCAATACTCGCCTGCAACGCGACCGAAGAATTGACACACGGAGCTGGAGAAACGACGCTCAGCATCGCTCACAAAGGCTGGTGAGATGGCAAACCCGTGCAGCATGGTTTTCGGATCATCGTGCGGCCAGATTTCAGACGCAAACACCGCTGGGCGTGTGTAAACAACACAGGGCCTGCCTGGACCCGAGAGAGCTGACCGGATCGACGCATCGCTCTCCTTCAGAGAAAAAAAACTACGCGCCCCCACCCCACGAAAGGAGAAACAACGCAAGTTCTCGCTCTTGAGTGAAGTCGATGCATCGCAAGCCCTTTTTGATGCACACTCGCCCGTGTGGGGTTATTTTTGATGCACTCAAGGTACATTTTCACGCTAACAGTGTTAGTGTGTGTTTAAAACTACATGAAGACTCTTTTTGCTTTTTAATTGATAACTTGACTTGGATTTTTGTCATTTTGGTCTTCTTTTGTTTAGATAAATATTCTCTATTTTTCTAAACCTGTGTTGTGTCATTTTGTAGTGTTTTCATTAAGTTACTGTATGTGTGTTGGTACAAATACTTTGCACCTAGCACTATGAAGTTAAGCTTACTGCTTGTGCCAAGCTACCAAGGGGGGAAGCGGTGGTTAGCTGAGGGTGATTCTCTTTTACCCTGACTAAAGTGAGGGTCCTTGCTTGGACAGGGGGTAACCTGAATGCCAACCAAAGACTCAATTTCTCACATACTGCCTCTGGTTATGTGTATGGGGTTTGTGGTGGGGGTGTTGTGTGTTGTGTGTGTGTGTCACTCTCTTTTTCCTCCACCGATCCCCTGTGTGTTAGGCAGCAGTACTCACTGTGTTTGTCTTCGCTGGCGCTGGTGTTCGTAATGGAGCAGAAGGTAGAAGATCATGGGGAACACATGCAACTTGGGCTCTACGGCGGCATGGTTCTTCCCTGAGTCTCCACAGGTGAGTCCTTTGACTTCTGAAATCTGTTTCTGCTAGGCTTTTGATGTCATTGGTACCACCCCGGAAAAGGTGGTGGATTGGTGTCTCATAATACAGTGGGCTGAACATTGTCTTCCGCCTGGCTGTAGGCGGCTACCTGTTGGTTTCGCCCTGGCAGTTGGTGTGTTAAAGTGGCAGTCTCTTTGACTGCCAACCAAAGACCCCATTTCCAACAGTTTCCGTGTTTAAGGGAGAGAGGATATGCTCTTTAGCACTGGTTAGCAGTGGAAAAGTGTGCAGAGTCCTAAAACCAGCAACACCAGTTTCAGAAAAGTGAAGGGAGTCAGGCAAAATGTTGGGGGATGACCACCTTAAGGTTATCAGGTCTAAAAGGGACACATGCTGACACGTAGGCACAAGGAATGTTGGCATCAGTGATGACATAAATCATGTCAATGGACTTTTCTCACTTACCAAGGGAAAGTTTGACCTATAGTTACATCCAAAGAATATTGTATGCCCTGTCACATGTATGTTGGCCAGCTACACATTACAAACGACAGTGAGGCATCAGCACTCATCATATGCTGAAGGCAACTAGCTTCTTGGTGGAAGATGCCTATACACACATTCACCCAAACACATGGCAGAGGACAGTGATCCATCACCTGCTTACCTTTGGCCTGGAACATTTAGGAGCAGTGGTCTGTTGCATAGAAATTACACACACTACAAACACAATCAGTACATGCTTGATCAATGTACCCAGCCATAAGTCATCCCTGCAGAGCAAGTGGTTTGTGAATAGTGGCAATTTGTGTCCTAGGTACCTGGGCGAATATGCAAGGCACATCAGCATGCACCGCATGACATGTCTACACAAACAATCACTCATCTACTGTGTGACATATGGCTAATCCTTAATTTTCAGAGGGAGCTTTCAGAACCTAACTCATTCACTTGGAAATGGGGCAGGAAGGAATATGCCAAGTACTCACCCCTTGTGGCTGCTGTGCTGCCCACAAATGCCCATCAAGCTCCAAATAGGCCACCACCAGAATGCCGTCTCTTAAGGGGGTCATGGCAAGAGAGGCAGCCCACAAATGTTGGGAAGAAATTCTCAGTTGGGCCTCTGTGATCTTCTGGGCCCAGCTTCTCAGGCCCTCCCACCTTTTTCTGTAGTGGGTGCTTCCTCAGCTGTTGACCTGCAGGGTCCACACCTTCTTACAAATGGCTCTCCACAGTCCCTTCTTTTGATGGGGTTGACCTACATGGATTCAAAAGACCAATCAAGATTTTATTATCAGAAGTCTCATCACAAATGGTTGTCACATGCATGTCAGTAACATCAAGCTAAAACGTTCTTATTTTTCAAAACTCCCCACATGTGACACATAGAAGCCAAAGAGTACAGGGACATGACTGCAGACAAAAATGTCTTAATTTGCAGACTAACCCACTAACCTGCTCAGACCCTAAAATGACTAAGCAAGCTTATTGATATCATGTTTGCCATGCTCTAGCAACCTGACTGAGATGTGAGCCACTATGAGATACATCACACCGCTAAGGATTCTGAATGGTAAACTCCTTAGACATGAATGTACTAACACATTCACACTTTGTGAGCAAGACTCTCTGCATAAAGTCCCTACAGGCAACCTCCAGAGTACAAACTCCAACATTATACATGGGTAACAATGAAGAGACTGGTATGGTGGGTACAGAAATTGTCTTTCCAGTCCATGCTGGACATGTGGACTAATAAATACAGACTCATGCCACGTCAGGGGGTAGGGTTCTCTGGTATGTCTCTGTACCACAGAACACTCCTTTGGACATATGTGTCCATCCTTCAGACATGGCATCCAACAAACAAAGGCATGTGTTGTACAGTTTCTGCTATGTGACTGAACTACTGAGTGACATATCATGGCCTCCCAGGAATCAATACACTGCACTGTGGGACTGTCATTTATGCAATAAGCCTGTACAGGGCAAATGTGAACTGTGGGAAGGTCATAACATGTCTGCGGGAGTAAAGGACCTGTAATTAGTGAAAGATACACATTGATAATGATGCAAAGTGCATAGATAGACTAGCTTAATGACTTGCCTATGTTCACATTCCTAATCCAATCAAAGGAATGAGGCATTCTGTGCAGGATTTTACACTAGACCCTCATTTTACCCATATATTACAGGATCTGCTGGGGTACATGGAGTGGGCACAGTGCCACAGTTCATAGCCACAGTGGCTCCACCCGCACATACCCAACTAGGACCCATGCTGGGAGATATATTTGTCATGCTCTGGTTTCTGCAGGCTGAGCAGACTGAACCTACATGGCACTCCTATGCCATTACTTCCATGCATGACAGTACATCATGTAGCCAACAGTAATTTGGCATGTGGCATGTGTGGCAACCTGAAGGGCAGAGTAAATCATTATATGCCTTCCAAACAACAGTTTAGCAAGGGCAGATGTGCTTAGAAATCTCTGTGGCACCATATAAATTGCTCACATTAATCTCAACTGACTCATACAACATGCATGCTCAGCTCATGCTATCATGCACATACATGTTGTTTGACAGTTACAACAGTCATAAAGAAGGAGGTGTCAGTGGATGGCAGTAATGCCTCCTCACCTACTTATGTGCATCCAAAACAAGGAGGATCTAGGAACCCAGAAACCTCACACAACATAATGTGACTGAACTTTACAAATGGCACTGGCCACCATACCTGCACTTTGTACATCCTATGGATGCCACACAGACTGCAACAACAGGCATATGAGTAGTCAACCTGGCACACATGGCCACATTCTAGCCTATAAAGAGGTACAGGATGGTGAAGTACAGAGAAAAGTGTGCACATGAGTTACTTGCCTGCTTCTCTGGTGCACCATAGAGCTGTTCATACAGGGGTATGACCCCATCTACTAGCATCTCCAGCTCTTAAGGAGAGAAGACAGGGGCCCCATCACCTGCTGGACTTGGCATGATTGCTGGAAGAGGCGGTACACAGCATGTCAGGTCATGGAGGTCTTGCTGGAAGCAGTGTGAGGAGTCAAGTGAGTAAATCTGCAAAACATGGTCGTCACATCTGCCACATGAGCATTTGTTAGCGCCAGTGAACACAGCCATTTCCCTGCGATCTCCACTGGCAATAACGTTAGCCTGATGACTGTGTCTGCCACGGCTGCAACCGCCTACTGCTATGATGACTTTCGTTAGGGGTTGCAGGCAGTCCCTAATGTCCAGTGGTGTAGGTCAGTCAGCCACCATTTTAGAGGCCTGAAATGCAGTATTGGGATTCACAAACTCCATCACACCCCCGAAAATATTGTTTTGAACTCAAAAACATGCTTATCATCTCTTGTCATTAAGGTCCTGCTACTCAAACGCCATTGTAGTATGTTGCAGAGCACAGATGGCATTTATCAGTGGGGCACAGTCCATCTCTGCTGACGTCATTTGTGCGATCTGGATATCCAGTCACATTTCAAGGGGCAATTGTGATGCACATTTTTGGGTTTGGTCCAGATACCACATGTTGTGGACACATGGGTAGAAAACTATTGGGGTCACATATGAACCTTGTGTTCTTTGAAGCTGTGATGTGTCCTGGCTGCCATGTCTTTCCCTTCAGAAATGCCTTGTCACATGATAACATTGACATGAATCATGTATGTTGCTGTGGACAGAATGACTGAAGTTAGAACTCATGTCTTGTCATACGTAGGTAACCAGGGAGAGGGAGGATGCGACAACCACCTGTCTGCCGTCCACTGCCAGGCCTTCACATCATGGAAGAACGCTGCATAACACATAGGTATCATCTGAATAGACAAACAATAGTGGACTTATGTCATCAGTTGGAGCTGTATCTGATGCTAGCTATTCGTTATCCACCCACTGCACATCTTGGCTACAGGGCCTTCAAACATACAATGGCCCTGTCAGCTGGCATGTCCCAACATTTCTTCAGTCTGGTGTTGAAGGATGTCCTCTCAGCAATGTTGAAACACCCGGACAACTATATCCAGTTTCCACAACATCAGGATTTAGTCCATTTGAAGGCTGACTTGTATGGTTTTGCATGCCTGCCACATGTGGTGGGGGGCTATTGAGGGCACACGTGTTGGCTTGGTCCCACAGCATGCAAATAAACCAGTACAATTCAACAGACAAAACTTCCATTCCATCAACATGCACGTTGTCTGTTTGGCGGATATCGATCTTTCACAGGTCTGTGCTTGTTATCTGGGTTCAGTCCATGATTCCTTTATAATGCGGAACAGCACTGTACCCCAGCTGATGTCACAACTGTACCCATAGAGGGCTTGGCTTGTTAATAAGTCACATCTGTCCTGCTTATGTGTGTACCATGTCAGGTGTTACAATCCTGAAAAGAGGGACTCATTGTTGCACATATATCCCATTTAACAGGGGAGTCTGCATATCCAAACTGTCCTTGGTTGTTGACACCAATAAGGAATCTAAGTACTCCAGGGGAAGTCAGTTTCATTGAGAACCAGGGAAGAACAAGGTGGGTAATGGAGTGGACCTTTGGGATCCTGAAGGCCAGATTTAGGTGTCTGGGCACTGTGGCATGCTGCGTGCTCCCAACATTGCCCTGCAGAGGAATATCCTGTACATCCCAGAAGAGGGGGAGCCTTCGGTGTCACCGGGAGAAACTCATGAGATGCCAAGTGAGGATGACACTGGTGAATAGAAAGGAGTTGACTTGCAGAAATATCTCATCACTAGCTACTTTTCATGAGTGTGAGTATGCCATGTGATGTAATGACTGACTGTGACTGTACTAAGAACTGTAGTTGTTAGAGTGTGTGGAATAGAGTGTTTTGACAACACCTAGGGAGCTAATACTCTGCAATATTCAGCAAAAGGGTGCTTGAAGGGTTAGCCTTTGACATATCCCCACCTTGATGTAGCTACTTTGTTTGTGTTAGTTTCATTGCAAAATATTTCCCTTTCCAGATGGTTGATGCATGATTTGTATTTTTTCAAGCCTATACTCCTTGTTTTGTCTTTGTACAGGTACCTTCACCATGACATCCTCATGTTGACATTTCAGAGTTGTGACATTGGTAGGCATCTGATACAGTTCTGGCATATGAAGTGGACATGGATTGTTCCAGGTAATATAGGTTATAGATTTGGGGTGTATTAGACCTGTGCCAAGGCAGCTTGAATGGTGTTTGGGTGGAAGGTCAAAGTGGACTTGTTTAGTGTGCTGTGCTAGCCCAATTACATCATGTGTGTGATCATGTGGGCATGAAATATGTTGTTATCAAGAGCAAGCAAGGCATTCACCCTTCACATAGGCTAAACACCCTTCTTGTATCACCTGTATGTAGCTGTGTTTCGAGAGTGCAGGTCACAGTGACTGCGCCACAATAATGACATATGTTTGTGTCATGCCACCTGATGCATGGTCCTGGATTGTGATGGACATGGGATCAGGGACTGTTATACTGTCCTCTGTTTGTACTTTGGTCTATGTTATGTTCGATTTCTTTAGATTTATATGTGATAAGGCTTGAGCTTGTGACACCATTCACTTTTCTGTTTGCCTGTTCTAGAGGACAATGTTGAAAAAGGTCCTTCCTTCCGTGGTCTGTGGTGTTGTACCTTGGTATGTGTACCTTGACACAAAATGAGTCAGCCATTCTTGGCTATGACAGTCCAGACATTTCAACAGCCTATGTGCTGCACACTGGAATAAAATGTTTGGTGTGACCAGACACTTGTAGCAATGTGTTTGTGTGTGTTCATAGTAATCATTAGCAGGCCACAGTACCTGCAACATATTCTTTCTTGCATTAATATTTTGTGTCTTCCTCATTTGCTTCACATGGTCTTACATCTCTACATAGCAAAATGTGGAACAGAAGAAAGGAGACAATAACGTTCTGATAGGTGGATCTACTGACAATTGGTGCATAAAATAATATTGGAGCATGGTTAAAAAGAAGAGTGAAGGGTTCAGTCATGGTGGATGAAATCATTGGAGTAGATTTCTCACCTCTAGAAGTCTAAAGTCCAGTGTACTCCTCCCATTGAACATCCAACAGAACAACATACTGCTGCGGCCGTGAAATTCAGCTACAGCTATTACGACCCACAGCTTGGAATCCGTCATAATACAGACACCCACACAAGTCCGCCACACCAAAGGTCAGTCATAAACTGGAGATAACAAAACCTCCACTGTCCCGCCAGCAGGAATACGCCCACACTATCACAACCCACGAACCAACGCGGCGGTCTTTCAACCGCAGTAATCCATTGGCGGTACACACCACCGTGCTTAAAACACACACACATTTACAAAACACAACTACATTGGACAATTCCACGTACACACACCTGATACACATACACACACCACACCTACACACTCACAACACTATAAAACATACACCCACATTACCCACAACCCCTTACTACCAGAAATTTGAAAGCAGGCCAGAGAGAGACACAACCTAAAACCACACCAGCATCCACAGACACACAACACCATCACTTACACAACATCCATGCACCTCAAACAACACACACCAACACATCCCCTCCCAGATCACAACAGACACCACCTCACACATCACCCACACCACATCATGGCACCTCAACGACAACCCAGGTTCTCTGAGGAGGAGCTCAGGGTCATGGTGGAGGAAACCGTCCGGATAGAGCCACAGCTTTTCAGATCACAGGTGCAGCACACCTCCATTGCAAGGAAGATGGAGCTATGGCGCAGAAGTGTAGACAGGGTCAATGCAGTGGGACAGCATCCAAGAACACTGGATGACATCAGGAAGAGGTGGAATGACCTATAGGAGAAGGTGTGTTCTGTGGTCTCCAGACACCAGATTGCTGTACAGAGGACTGGTGGTGGACCCCCACCTCCTCCCCCACAACTAACAACATGGGAGGAGCAAGTCTTGGCAATACTGCATCCTGAGGACCTCACAGAAGTAGCAAGAGGACTGGACTCTGGTAAGGCAAATTTGTATTACCATATCCCCCACCCCACCTGCATGCCATCACTTACCCACACCCTCACCCTCACCCCCACCACTCCAACACCTCACATATACCCCACTATCACAACCCACCCATCCCAATACCAAGTCCTGCATGCAACACCAAAGCATGGACACCTATCACCAAAACATGTCCACAACAGATACCCACACAGACCCCAAACCAACTATCACTCAAGGACCAAGCCAAGAATGCAAGCACTGGAGTACAGGGTCACTCACCCATTGCACATGTTGGCACACACAGATACAATAATCATGTCTTTACACCCCTACAGGACCCCTACCCAACAGGAGATGCTAGGCATAGCCAGTCCCCCCACAGAAGAGACCCACAGTGATGATAGCAGCTCTGCACAACTGGATCAAGATGACATTGGGACAGTCAGTTCCCCTGACACAGTCACAAACCACCACTGAACCTCCCACCGCAGGAAACACCAGCACAGCACCTACCCAGCGGGCCCATCCCTCTGTCCCCAGGATACGTCAATCAGCAGTGTGTCCACCACTACAGGGAACCCAGGCAACCCCACTAACACAGGATGATCAGGGACCTGGGGGCAGTGGCAGTGGGCACACGGTTCAGGGGACAGAGGCACAGGACAACAGGGAAGCTGGGAGGACTGCTGTGCGACAGGGGGAGGATAGGCCCAGGGAACCCACTCTCCACGAGGCACTCTTCAACATCATGGGAGCTTACCATCATTCCCAGGAGATGATGGCAATGGTACTGGCCAAGTTTCAGGAGACCCAGGGGCTGCAGGAGGAGAACTACCTGGTGATCAGGGAGGACTTGAAGTCCATTAACAACACCCTGGTCACCATGACAGGGGTGCTGGAAGACCTTGTCAACACCAGGAGGGACACAGTGGCACAACAAGGAGCCCCTGACACTAGCCTGGGCGATGAACAGCCCTCCACCTCCGCTGGCGCTAGTGGACAGGAGGCACCGCCACAGGAACACGACACCAGCACCCCACCCTCTGCAGATGGAGAAACACCCCACAAACGGTCCCTGATATCCAGGAACAAGACAGAGAACATTACCAAGACCCCCACCAGGAAATGAGACTCCCCTGAATGTCACCCTTCTATCCCACTATGTCACCCTGTCCATCCTTAAACTGACATTGCTCCACTTCCTATGCCCCTTTGGAAAATGCACCTGTGAAACAAATAGACTGGACTCTGCCATGGACATTCCTCCACCATCACCCCAGCCCATTTTACAACCCCCTCCACTTAATAGCACAGAAATAAACACACTTCAATCACAAAACAATCTGGAGTCAGTCTGTGCTTTCACAAAATTGTAATTACAATAATCATGGAATATAGCAATGCCAATTTACTTGTGCACATACCAATGTAACACAGCTGTAGGCCTGGAGGAAATATAGCAGAGGGCACAAAGTGGGACCCACATCTGTGAATTGAAAACGCAAAGTGACAAGTCAGGGTCCATACACTGAGTGAAAATAACAGACTTATGCTAGCTCCAGAAATTGTATGAGATGTGAGAGGCAGTGACATCTTCTTACCTGTGTCTCACTGGAAGTATTGGAAGTATTGCATGATTATGTTGTTTCGGTTGTCGATATCCTCTTCTTCTGCCTCCTCGTCTTCACTGTCCACAGGCTCCACAGCTGCCACAAGACCACCAGCTGGCCCATCCTCCTGCAGAAAAGGCAGGTTGTGCAGCATACAGCAGGCCACGATTATCTGGCACACCTTCTTTGGTGAGTAGTAGAGGGAACCACCTGTCATATGGAGGCACCGGAATCTGGCCTTCAGGAGGCCGAAGGTTCATTCGATCACCCTCCTAGTTCGCCCATGTGCCTCATTGTAGCGTTCCTCTGCCCTTCTCCTGGGATTCCTCACTGGGGTCAGTAGCCATGACAGGTTGGGGTAACCAGAGTCACCTGCAAATATCGAGGGACAACAGTTAGACACACACTAACCCTTAGGTACAACCCCATACCCAGACACCTATTCACACTGTATTGGGTCCTTGGCCTCACCTATTAGCCACACACAGTGCCTCTGGAGTTGCCTCATCACATACGGGATGCTGTTATTCCTCAAAATGTAAGCGCCATGCACTGAGCTAGGAAACTTGGCATTCACATGGGAGCTGTACTGGTCTGCCAAACACACCATCTGCACATTCATAGAATGGTAGCTCTTCCAGTTTCTGTACACCTGTTCACTCCTGCGGGGGGAGGTACCAATGCCACACATGTCCCATCAATGGCACCTATGATGTTTGGGATATGTCCCAGGGCATAGAAGTCACCTTTCACTGTAGGCAAATCCTCCACCTGAGGGAACACGATGTAGCTGTGCATGTGTTTCAGCAGGGCAGACAACACTCTGGACAACACGTTAGAGAACATTGGCTGGGACATCCCTGATGCAATGGACACTGTTGTTTGAAAGGAACCACTTGCCAGGAAATGGAGTACTGACAGGACCTGCACTAGAGGGGGGATATGTGTGGGATCTCGGATAGCTAACATCAGGTCTGGCTCCAACTGGGTACACAGTTCCCGGATTGTTGCATGATCATTCTGTATGTGACTATTATATGTATCTCTTCCATTGTCGACAGGTACACCAGCGGTCTGTACACCGGAGGATGCCGCCATCTCATCACCTGCCCCAGCAGACGTGCCCTATGGAGGAGAACAGCGAGCAGAGAGTCAGGCAACACTGAAGTATCCCAAAATGTCATTTGCACAAATTTATAATTCCGCAATGTGCCTGGAACTGTGAGTATTCCAGGCCTACATAGGTGTGCTGCAGTTATTATTAATGCCATGTGGCCCCCTGAAATAGCGGTTGCCTGACCTGTAAGGTGGGACAAGGGGATATGAGGAAACTGCGCTGGCGTTGTACACCATTGCGGTGTGCGGTCGAAGACCGCAGCACAATTCTGCATTGGTTAACATTGGGCCCTATGGGTCCGAAGAGCCAATGACGGTACGCACCGGCGTGGACGTGACCGCCATTTTCTGTCTGTCACTTGATACCTGACCTTCGACAGGAGAGGACCTACACTGCAAGTGCTGCTGTGACCTCAGTCTGGAAGAGACAATGGCTCATGTGTCTGGGGAAAGGGCCCCTGCCTTCACTTCGGAGGAGTTGGAGAAACTAGTGGATGGGGTCCTCACTCAGTACACGCAACTGTACAGTCCTCCAGACAAACAGGTGAGTACTCTGTGAGTATGCTGCATGGGCAATGCATGTTTTGAGTGGTGTGGATGGAAGATACATGGGGGTCTGAGACCTGCATGTGCGGATGGTGAGTGTATGTGTGTCAGGGCAAGGGTGGGAATGGGGGGCAATGAGTATGACTTTCCGGACGGGTAAGTAATGTCCTTTCCCCCTGTATTATTCCTCTAGGTCAGCGCCCACCAGAAGAAGGGTATTTGGCGTGCCATCGCCAAGGACGTACGGACCCTGGGGGTCCACCACAGACAGAGCACCCACTGCCGTAAAAGATGAGAGGACCTGCGCCGCTGGAGCAAGAAGATGGCGGAGACCCAGCTGGGGATGGGCCCCCAACGTGGGAGGGGTGCCCGTCGTACCATGACCCCCCTGATGTTCCGGATCCTGGCGGTGGCGTATCCGGAGTTGGATGGGCGCTTGTGGGCATCACAGCAGCCATAAGGGGGTGAGTAGACTCTCATTCAGCTGACTTTGTGCACATTACGAGGTATCTGGGCAGTGGAGGTGGGCAGTGGGTTCCTCTAGGCCAGGGCGATCTTGGTAGGCAAGGTCCCTTGTGAGGCAGGCTATGTGGCACCCCAACCCCACAAGCGGTTAGAGCAATCTACACCTAGTCAGGCTCCTGTGACTTCCAGGTGTGCAGCATTTGGGCTTCGGCCTCATACCCCATGGGCATGTGATTATTCTAGGAACTATAAGTGCATGGGGTAGTGCAGAGGGCTGCTCATTGTTTCATCTGTCTGCCAACGGTAGTGGTGTTGCATGCACTGAACATGTCTATCTTCTGTATTCTCCCCCCCCCCATTTTTGTGGTCTCCCTGTTCTTGTGTGCAATAGCATCATCAGGTGGAGGAGCATTGCCACCGGAGCAGGAGGGAGCTGCATCCCACTTGGCCCTTGAGGGTTAAGCAACAGAGGCTGAAGGCACCAGTGGGACAAAGGGCGAGGGGAGCTCCACGGCA
Organism: Pleurodeles waltl; assembly: GCF_031143425.1. Classification (NCBI taxonomy): domain Eukaryota; kingdom Metazoa; phylum Chordata; class Amphibia; order Caudata; family Salamandridae; genus Pleurodeles; species Pleurodeles waltl. The sequence goes on along the minus strand of NC_090444.1, from coordinate 1,445,280,883 downwards.
GAGACAGGAGCAGAGACCAGCAACAGCTACTCCTCCTCTGATGGGAGCTCCCATGAGGTGGCGGGACCATATGTGCCCACCACATCAACAGGTACAGCCGCCACCCCCCTACCAGCACCGCCCTCCCAGCAGCCCCTCAGTGTGTGTCCCGTGCCAGCTTATCCAGCAGGGTGGACATCTCTGCCCCAGTCAGCCCTGCTGCCCTCAGTGAGGAGGCTATTGACCTCCTGAGATCCCTCACTGTTGGGCAGTCTACCATTCTGAATGCCATCCAAGGTGTTGAGAGGCATTTGCAACAAACAAATGCATACCTGGAGGGCATTCATTCTGGCCAGGCAGCCCAACAAAGAGAATTTCAGGCTCTGACCTCAGCACTGATGGCAGCCATTGTCCATGTGTCCAGCCTCCCCCTCCAACCTCCTCCACCCAGACCCAATCCCCTGTACCACAGCCTATCCCAAGCACACCATCAGACCAGCATGCACACACATCAACACACAAGAGTGGCTCAGGCAAACATAAGCACCACACATCCCACAGGCACTCACACATGCATCATACCCAGGCACACATACCAACATCCACTTTCTCCATTGTGTCCCCCTCCTCCAAGTCTCCCTTCTCCCTCCCAGTCTTGTCTCCACTCACATCTGCATGTACTACATCCTCAGCCACTACCTCCATCACCAGCACGCCCATCACCACACACCATCAAAGGTGGGGAAGGGCCAAAAACTGAAGGGCAGGTCAGGAGAGGGCATGGTGGCATCGACTGAGGAACCAGTGTCACACCCTCTGTCCATGTCCACGCCAATCTGTATGGCAGAGAACACCGCCACCGGCACGCCACCTGCAACACCACCTGCACCGCCTTCAGCACGTCTACAGTCGCTGCAACAGTCCCCAACCTCTTCCCCAGTGGGCAGCCGTCCGAGGCTGCAGGAGACATCCAGCTTTCTCCCTCAGCAGGTGCTGACACAGGCCCCACCGCCACAGACCCTGCCGCCAGCACTGCCGCCACAGACCCCGCCGCTAGCACTGCTGCCACAGACCCCGCAGCTAGCACCGCCATGATGGACCCAGCCGCCAGCACCGCCACAATCGACACCGCCGCGAGCACCGCCACGTCTGACACCGCTGCAAGCACCGCCAGCGGCCCCATGACGTTATCGGACAGTGGCACCACCGCAGACATTCCTACCATCCCCAGTGGTCAGATGTCCGAGGCTGGTGGTGAGTTCCAGGACCCTAGGCAGCTTCCATGAAGCATTACTGTCATCACAGTTGTCACCTGCAGGTGGAATGTGAAGCCGCAGCAGTGTGGGCTATGTTGCAGCCTCCATGGCGTATCATGCTACCTGTCGGCAAGCTCATGGCACACACACCCAGGTGAGGGAATTGTACCGGCCACACTGCACATGGAGCACTCTGGGCACAAAGCCCCCTCCAGAACCAGTGGAGAAATACATCCACTACCTCAGTCCTTGGCAGGATGAAGCACTCTCGGCACAAAGCCCCCTCCAGAACCAGTGGAGAGATACATCCACTACCTCAGTCCTTGGAAGGATGAAGCACTCTGGGCACAAAACCCCCTCCAGAACCAGTGGAGAGATACATCCACTACCTCAGTCCTTGGCAAGATGAAGCACTCTGGGCACCAAGCCCCCTCCAGAACCAGTGGAGAGATACATCCACTACCTCAGTCCTTAGCACGATGAAGCACTCTTGGCACCAAGCCCCCTCCAGAACCAGTGGAGAGACACATCCACTACCTCAGTCCTTGGCAGGATGAAGCGCTCTGGGCACAAAGCCCCCTCCAGAACCAGTGGAGAGATATATCCACTACCTCAGTCCTTGGCAGGATGAAGCACTCTGGGCACAAAGCCCCCTCCAAAACCAGTGGAGAGAGGCATCCACTTGAGAGACTGTGGCTTTGCACTCCCCAGAATAAAGCAGTGGGTAAATCACCCACTTGAGAGACTTGAGAGACTGTGGCTTTGTACTCCCCAGGATAAAACAGTGGGCAAACCACCCACCTGAGAGACTTGAGAGACTGTGGCTTTGCACTCCCCAGGATAAAGCAGTGGTCAAACCGCCCACTGGAGAGACTGGAGAGACTGTGGCTTTGCACTCCCCAGGATACATCAATGGCCATTGGGCCCCCTCGTGCAGCAGTGGTGTGCTGAGGTGCCCCCCCTCCCCCTGAGGTGCCTGTTTCATTTTGAGCTTATGCCCCTGCAGTGTTCTCTCCGTTTCCAGTCAGGTATCATGTGTGGGCTTGGCTCATGCATTTTGGGCCCAGTGGTCCACGGACAATGATTGGTGCACTATACGGACTTGTGTAGTTGGAGTACATTATTACGTTTACTGGATTTTGAACTTTGATAATGAGATTTCACATGATTACATTAGTTCAAATCAATTCCTTTTGTCCTTGCGTTCTTCCAGGGGGGTGGGTGGGTGTATGTGTACTGTTGCTGCATGTATTTGTGTGTATGGTGTTGTGGGTGTGGGTGGGGGTGTTGCATGTTGTGTGTGTGTGTGTTACTCACTTTTCCCTCCCCTCTCCCCTGTTTTGTAGGTGCAGTACTCACCGTGGTCGTCGCCGCCGTCGTTGGAGCTCCTGATAGAAGAGAAGAAAGACCATCATCAGCAGTATCTGCAATTTGGGCTCCATGGCGTCCTGGTTCCTCGCGGAGTGTGGAGAGGTGAGTGTTTTTCCTTCAGTGTACTGTTTCCGCCGTGATTTTGTTTGCGTTTGTTCTGCCCCGGAAAAGGTGTCTGCTGTGCTGTTTTTTTGTACCGCCGTGGCGGTCAGAGCGTTAAAGTGGCTGTCTATGTTGGCTGTTTCCGCCACGGTCGTAATCCCATTTATTTTCCCGCCGGCCTGTTTGCTGTATTACCGCCACTTTAATACCGACCGCCAGGGTTTTAATGAGGGCCTAAATGTCATGTTAAATGGCACCAAAATGAAAACGGATTATAAATGTCATTTGTGAGCTGAAATGTGTATTTACACAACACACAGAAATGTTAGAAATAGATGTCTACCAAGAGCACCCCTCCTTTAGCTATGGTTGAGATGCATTTTAAAGGCACTGCAGTAATACCTAGCAAATTCTAATACCTTGTTACTCCACAAGACATGTATTATATAACACTATATAACAGTATATATTTTAAAAAGTGTGTCTTAAGGTGATGGAAAGCCTAAAAGCTTGCCAGTGTGTAAGCTCTGCTGGACATTTACACAAACACGGCTAGCTATGAGTAAAATATTAAATTTTACCTCTTAACTTGGAAAAATTCTAGAGAAATAATTCCAAGTCATTTATTTTAGTGGAAGAATACATTTATGGAAGTAAATTTTGCACTGCATGAGACAAAATCAGCTCATAGCCAGCTTTATCAGCCGCTACAGACCTCAAATACACATCATTGGCTGGGAGAGTGGCTCTGATTCATAAGAAAAGCCTGTGTCTCGACCCAGAAAGAACAGAGTAATGTTAATGGTCGCTTAGAAAGAAGGAACATATGGCAGAATAAAAGGCAGCCTGTACACTTCTTTTTTTAACATTTTTAGATGGAACTGTCAGACATGGCCTCTTCCATTTATCCCTGGACATCCACAGTGATGCTGGATCCAGTGTCAGTGTGACCCTTTGAGGTATGAGGATAACTCATCTAAATAGAAAAGTGGCTAACAAGCTGAAGTGAGACCTCCCTATTGGCAAAAGACTTATACTATCTTGAAACAAGGGATTTGGAGTAATTTTACAATAATGCAAAGAGGATGTGCTGCAAAAGGAGGTGGACATAATCTCATACAAATTAGAATTATGCCTCTGTTTAGCCTAATCTACAAGGCCTAAGAGGTCACCTAGTTAGGGGATTAGCTAAGGAGCTGTATAGTGGCTTCTCTGGTGGCAGAAATATCTTGAAACAGGGGATCAGGACTAATTTTGTAGTAAGACAAAGGGGAGATACTGCAAAAGAGGGTGGGCATAATCTCATAAAATAACTAGAATTTGGTGGCAGTGTTTCTACATTTATTGGCCAAGTAGCTGGTCTCTTTTCAATTGTCCAAGGGTAAAGTGGTTGGTCTCCTCTTCATTGTAAGGAATTGTGTTTTTGATTAAGAGGGTCAAAATCCTTCCCAAGCAACTACCACTATCCTTGTAAGGGTAACCACAAACATCCCTAAATTAACTTCTTCTTAATCTTCGGGTGGCTTGGTACAACAACGGTGAGGCTTAGCATAGAAACACTGCATTAACTATTTATGCATCACAGAAACAATAATGAAATACACAACACAATAAAAAGCCCAAACTGATGTAGAACAATAGATTCAAATGTAATCAATACAGTGAGACCAATACAACAAAGATCTAATAATTAGAACTAGAGATATACAGTTTACAAGGTTTCAGTAAAAATAACGCCAAGAAGCAGAATTCACTAACTGTGGGTAGCTGGTCCCACTAGACCAGGACAAAGTGACAATTTTAAGCAAAACACTATAAAGTGCTGGCTGGATACAGGAACCAGGTCACACCTGCTGAAAAAGTTACCTTCTGAATGTCTTGTGAGTTCAAAACTTCAAACTTTCAAACGAGGAGCTCTGGTGATACCAGCCATGGGTCAAGGACCTGGGGCAGCACCTCTTGTGGATCACAATCCCACTCTCTCAGAGACCAACAGGGCTCAGGAAGGTCTGGGAAGGGTCAGTTTCAGCAAGTGAGCTAGGCAGTTGATGGGAGGCCTTTGGTAATTGTTGTGCCTGTAGGAAAGTTGAATCCTGTGTGGTGTGGGTGTTAGTCCTCACCATGTCACACTCTCACAGTATCTTAAATATGGTCCTTTGATTCACAATAGTAAATCCCTAGCTCAGTCCTGGTAGTGAGCCAAAAGCAGTCAGGCTTTACTTAGAAGAACATGTGTTAAGCATTTCAGAGTACCAACATGGAAGATAAGTAATTGACATGACTCGGAAGTAAACTGACACCAATTTCTACAAATAGAGCATATTTTCAACTTTATTCAGCCACCAAAATGAATAGAATTGAATAAGTATAACCACAGTTATTTTGGAAGCGAAATTAAATCACAGCAAAAATGGCATTTAAACGTTGCATTGAAGTCAATGGAGAAAAAACACTAGTGACAAAGGATCACTTAGATGTCAAGTTATGTGGAACCCTTGCAGGATTTAGGTTGTGCAGGTCCTAGGACCAGGCCACAACAGTCAGTTCAGTTTTACCTGGCCCGTGGTGTCCGGGTGCAGAGATGTCCTGGCTGTCTGTGGTGCTGAGCAGGACTTGCAATGGCGTTGGTTTTACTGCTTATATGATGGTGCAAACAGGAAGATGCAAAAACTCATCTGGGACTGGGTTGTCAATGTCAGATGCAGGCTTCACAGTGTGCCCTGTAGTTGCAGTGTCGAGTGTGGGGGTCAGTTACTGGGCTGGCAGCCAAAATGCATTGGCATTGCTAAAGTTGATGAAAAGCTTCTGGAACTCCAGTGGGTGCAGTGGAGTGAGGCAGAGTCCTGAAACTTTGGGACAGGTGAGACTACAACTCCCAGAAGACTCTAGACCACCTAGATTTGGGAAATGCCATGGAGGGTCCCATTGCCGGTGAATCTTCGGATCCAGTGAGCGTTTTTAATACAGTTTGCAGGGGACTAGTGCCACTAGTCCAAGGAAAAAGGAGGGAGCTTCTGGTATCCACAAGGGTCTCTCTGGTCGGAGTGCTGAGTTTGAGCTGAGGACGAGGGTCATTAATGCAGTTCCTAGTCTGTTTCCTCAGAGGCAGAGTAACGCTCTTTTGCTTTGCTGTAGTGGGCAAAGTTCAGCTGTCGGTAACACAGAAATCCTGATAGTCCTTCTTCAAAGTTGATTGATCAGATATGAGGTTCTTGCATCAAGGTTGCCCCTTCAATCCTGGATTTAGGGGATTTAGGGGTTTGGAGGCTAGTGGCCAATGGGCAGCTAGCTACTACAGCTACTCTGTCCTTGAGGTGACCACATCCTATTGGGGGGGGGTTACCTGTCACTATCCAGCACCCTTTATTCTTCCACTCCTAAGATGGCAGAAATCAAAATTTAGTGCACAGACCTGGCTGCTCACTCTAGAGGTGTGATCAGCCCACTTGGGGTGTGGACTGTCCTGCATATCTAATTTCCCACCTGACCATGAGTAAATGTGACTGGGGCGTGGGGGAAACAGCACAGAAGCACAGAAGCATATCAGGGGTGGTGAAGCCTTTGAAGCTTACCACCAAGATGTGCCTATTCAATAGCTTGGTTGGAGGTGAGAGGTGTGACCTCCTTCCTGCCTCAGCCTTTATCTCTGACTCCTGGGAGTGTGCACACTACCTGGCAGGATGTCAGAATCAGCAGGCACAGGAAAAGCATGGGCTGACTGGCCAGGTCACTAAGGAGTTTTGGCAGACAGGTGGGTAACTTTTAAGGTGCCACCTGGGTACATGCCAGCCATCCATCAACACCAGATTCATGTCAGGGGAAAGACGGATTGTTGTTTGACACCAGAGCATAATGGAGCTAGCAACTTGGATTTGCCTGGGTGCAAGTCCCATGCTATCCAATGGACCGGCCAACACTTATAGTGTATTTTAATGGAAAAGATACTGTGAAGATGTATAAGCTTGTGCCTGTCTACTGGGCTGGAGAGGCTTCCCTCAGTGGTGTCTGACTTATATATAAGGCAGTGTATTGGACTGTGGCACTCATGGTGAAGGCACAGTCGAACTCAAGCAGTTTGCACAGCTCCTGCAGTCTGCAATGGCAGGTCTATTATCAGTAGTTTGCATAGGACACTCATGGAAGCACAAACCTGTGCTTCAGCCCTAGGTACCCTAATTACCATTTACTAGGGATTTATAAGGGGATAAAGCATTTTCCAATCAGAGATTTACCAAGTTGAGAAATCTATTTAGAGAGAGAGTACCAGCACTTGGGCTTGGTTAGCAGGCTCTGGTGCACTATCAGAGTCATAACCATCAGCACTGGGGCAAAAGGTGGAGGCGACCATACACAAGGGGTCCTACGGTGGCCCTGTAGCGCAGAACAGGAGGTGAGACAACTGGCCCTCATAGTCCTTCAGGTAAGCCTGGTCCAGTCTTTCTTCTTAGAGACCAGAGAAGACCTGAAGCAGCAGGGAAATCCTCTGAATAACAAGATAGGCCTCAAGCAGAAGGCAGTCATCTTGTAGCTGCAGGGCAGTCATCTGAAGTACAAGGCAGTCCTGACATTTTCAAAAGGTATAGAGGTGTACTGATGAGTGGCGAAGGAGGTCCAATATTAATCCTCGGTGTCACTGTTTGAAGTGGGGAAACTTCTAGTTCACCCCCACATCTGGTTCTCGAAAGTGCCTTAATTCCCCTTTCTTTCACTGCTCAGGCTCTAATAGGTCTAGTGAGTGTGGTGAAGGTAGTTCATTGAAATGTAAATGAAGAAGAGAACAGGTCAGGCCCTCCAATCCTAGCAGGATAGCCTTCTTCTAGCTACATCCATTTCACTGTCTGTGCATAATATGCATTCCTGATGTGGGAGCAATTAACAAGCTTAGGCACGTGGAAATTCCTCTGAGGTATCAGAAAGTTTCGGGCAGGAAACTGTCAGCTTTCTAAAAGTGGCATTTTCAAAATTGTATTATAAAATCCGACTTAACCATTAAAGATGATTTAAAATTACCATTCTTTTGAGACAAAACGTGACATTTACACATGTTCCCTATCAAAGGTTAGCACTTATTAATTTTAATAAGTTAATCCAATGTTATCCAATGGGAAAGCTAGGCATTACAGTTCACTCTTAGGAGATTTCCACTACTAGCACATGTGAGAACTGAAAAGGGCATGCTCTACTTTCTACATAGGATGCACCCTGCCATCTGAGGTGTTCAGGGCATACAGGGTAATACAAATGAAGGTTTAGGTCTGGTAAAAAGCTTTATTTTGCCAGGGTGAAATGGCAGTTTAAAACTGCGATACAGGCTGAAATAGCAGGCCACAGACATAATTTAAAATGCTACTTTTAATGAGTATCACAAGGAGTGCTGCTGCCCATTAATAGCATTTAATTTACATGCCCTGAGTATCTGGAGTACATATACAAGGGATGTACAGGCATATTAAATCTACCAATCAGGAGTACGTCAATTGTACCATTTTAGGGGCTGAGCACAAGCACTTTAGCACTGGTTAGTACTGGTGAAGGGCACAAAGGCTTAAAAGCCAACACAAATGGTTTAGACCATAGAAGGGGTGAAGGCAAAAGGTTTTGGGTTGACCCTTCAGAGAAGGCTAAGTACAACATTCTCCTGGTATAGGCACACAATAACAGAAGAACTGCTATGTCCAAGAAGACAATCAGACCACAGATGACTCAAGTCCAGGCGGTAGAGAGACCTGGACCTAGAGGCCTGCCCTGAATGGCAGATGGCTGTATGCTTGACAAATACGATTTTTTCTAGTAACTGGACAAAACATGGGCCATTTATTCGACCACTGGATGATAGGGACAAAGTTGCCAGGTTTTCTCAAAATGGTTGTCCCCAAGCTGAACAAGAAAACCAGATTTGTCCCACTCAAGGTTTTTTTTATTTTTTGCAGGAGCTGTCAGTAAAGGTATATGTCCATGTGAGCCATGCCAGCTTGCTTGTAGCCATGCCCCACTCACGTACTTTGAAAACAAAAAAAGTCTCTAGGCCTGAAAAAATCAATGGACGACAAATCTATCTCAACTTCATTTGGTGGCTAAAAACATCCAGAGTAGTACCTACTAAGCTTTTGGCACCACAACCAACAGCTTAACTTGGAGATTACGGACAACATATCTAACTATGAAGTAATCTCACCAGCCTCAGACTTGGACCTCTCCATACCAAAGGATTTTGTTTTCCATTTTTGTTATATCAAATGGTAAAGGTGTGAGTTGGAAGACTTACTTACTGTATGTGACCTTAATTCTATTGCTCTTGTCCTGAAATCACACCTACGTCCCAGTCATCCTTGAACTGTTGCTTTCAACAGAGCTTTAATCTTTCTAGAATCATTTTTGCATTAAAACTTTATAAAATCATATCTCAGCCCACCTTGCCAAATTTTTATTTTGGTGTATTTTTGTTAATTAATTACGTCTTTGATTTTCTAAACTGGTTTGGGAATGTTATTGTGTTACACTATTTACTTTGAAACTGTTGGTACAGTTTAAACTTAACACATATTTCTATGAGCACTGCATACTGCTTCCACCAAAGCTTCCAGGTATTGAATAGAATGTCTCTATCAACTGTGTCTGGGTCTAACCAAATTGTGTTTATAAATTTGGTAGGAATCACCCATTCTGACTTTCTGACACTGTTCCAATCACCATTATTTTCACCTCTTTTTGTCTATAAGCAATTTGTTGTAATTCTGAGAAAGTGGTTTATTTGTTGGGGTTTGTTGAGGTCCACCACATGTATTAAAAACACTTTCCAGTTAGGTCTAGTACAAGGTTTCAGTAACTTAAACCTTAGATTGAACTTTGGTAGCTATGGTAAAAAGACAATAGGAGTAATTTAGAGAAACTGATCCAAGCATTTAGTAAAACCAAAAGAACTACAATTTCAAAAATACAACAGAATAAAAACTCCACTCCAATTTATTAAGGTAGAGGGAAATGTGATTAAGAATATGATGCCAAATGGAGATACGAATTTTCAAAAACGTAAGTAAAAATAAAACCAGTAAGTGCAAAGCACCATGGTAGTTGAGGGTCGCAATAGATTGGGACCTAGGCATGATTTCTAGACCAGCATAATGGAGCATGGGTTGAATACACCAACCAGGTTCTACCAAGGAAGGCTCCATAATGTCAGCGAGGTAGTGGACTAGGCACCATTGAATATGTTGGTTTTGGTTAAAAAAACTCCAAGCAGGAACATTTGAATTTCATGCCCAGGGAAGTTCTTTCCCTGCTCAGATACTTTTGACGCCTTCTCTCATCATGTTTTTTACCTTTGTTTGGAGGTTGAAATACTCCTGCAGGGAGAGACTGTGGGCTGTGTCCGATGAGGGTTCCACCAGGCCGGTTAGCTTCTTGTGGAGGTACAGCTGGAATGAATATACTGCTGCTGATAGACTCCTGGTAAAGGAAACATGTTTCTTTAGCCCAGCAATGCCACATCTTAGGATGATCATCCTGGCAGGTTTGTCCTGGTCCACCAGAGGTTTTAAGTTGCAATATTTGTTAAGTCCCAGGTTTTACGAAGTGGTAAAGAAGCCCAGTTAGACATAGCCAAGGTTCCTAGGTCCTTAGGAATATTACTTGGGGGTCAAGGCTCAATTCAGCAGACAACACTAGCAGAGTAACTTAGAGTTGATACTGGTCAGCTGGGCAGTTCAGAAAAAAGAAAAAAATATCTTTAGACAGTAAGATTGTATGAGTAACAGGTAATAGTGGAACTAATGTTTGATCTGTAACAAGTTACAGCAGCATGCTTGTATTTAGCAACCACCATTTGCTCTAGTTTCACTTTGTTACACAGTAAAGTGTGGAACAACTTTTGACGGAATGAATGAGTCAATGTATGAATGAATGAATTAATTAATTAATTCACTAATTAATTAATTAAAAACAATTAAAACTCAAGCCTTTCTGTGCCCATATGTGATGTGGCCAGGTGCAGAGCAGGAGAGATTGTCCAAATTACCCGGGCACTCAAACAGGTTTGGCTGTGAAGGTGGATAAAGGCTGCTATGACAAGAGTGCTCAATCTGTAAACATCTAAGTAGGCCTAGGCAAACATTTCGTTATGCTGGAGTAATTGGCATAATGTGGGCAATTTTGTGTATCAAAGTTTATGGGAAAATACTGAGATTTCTCCATTATGCCACATCATGTAATATGCAGAAGAAATTTGAATATGAGTTGTACAGATCTGGTAATTTTTTAGCACAAGCGACTATCTAGGTAGATTTTTATACGAGGGCAGCCTATTCTGGTAATTTATTTATGCAACACTACAAATCGTAATGTGCCCAACAGTGCTTTGAATGTGAATAGCAGTACCTTTCACATACCAGGTGGATAGTCACCCAAGCAAAACATTTGAGTATTTTTTTAGCACAAAACTACAAACACAAATGCGAGCAGCAGTGTTTTTAATGTGAGCGACTGGAAATCAACTCAAAATTATATTTCTAAATTGTAATTTCATCCAAATTGACTCTATGGGCAATGTGTTGAGTGCAAGATACATTTTGTATAATTAAACATAATTTGTGTAAATGTCTGGCAATATTGTGAAATTATACTACAGCAAATTGCAAACATTTTGCACACCCTTACATGAGAGTCTCATTTTAGACTTTTAAGAGGCTCTTACTGGATGATGAATACAAAAATGTTAAACTACAAAAATATCTAAAGTTAAATATTATTTGCTTTAAAAACATGTTCACAGTAATCATGAGTTTCACAATTAATATGGGAATTAACAAAAATATTGAGAAAAATTTAGGGTCCTCTATAAATACTATATTTAATTAAAATTGAAAAAATGCCATACTTTTAGAAAAAGTATAATGTATTAGCATGTATCTTACATTACAAATAATTTTACATTGCAAATATTAAATTTAAAAATATTTATCCATGAGAAAATATTTTTTTCTAAACATCTGTGTAACTAAACATAAAATTGTAAATGCTATAAACAGATGTTTGTATTCAAGCATGTAAATCCTGAAAATGTCAAAATATTTGTAAACAAGTTGTAATATTTTAAAAATTACCAAATACACAACACAACCTACGGTATTACAGACATAAAACATATTTTAACATATAACCAATTAATAAAATGGTAAAACTGTATACAGAAAATAAACCTTACTATTCAGAATTACATGAAGTACTCTAATTACAATCCTAAAAAACATTTGGTAAAGTACCTGCTTCTGTGTGGGTGGGTCCCTGTTACAACTCCAAATTATGGAGCAATGAGAAAACTGTGGATCTCTAGGATTTCAGATTTAGTAATCACACTCAATTCTAAGCAAAAGTAGTGAACATTTTGGCCTTTGGTTGGGTCAGAGTAATTATTACCACTCCAACCAAATAAATAGAAGAGAAAGTGTGGGACTTTGAAGGGGTAAGATTGCATATTCCAAGTCCAGCCTAAGTAAATGTAATGAAAGTGTCAGACTTTGGAGGGGCGAGATTTTCTATTCCCTTTCCACCAAGGCATAAGTAAGGAAAATGTTGGACTTTGCTTCATATTTACTATTCACACTGTTGGACCGGAAGACCTCCATGGTGGCGGTCACCAAAAGACCACTGTATTACGAGTTGCACAGCCAGGACCGCCAGGACCCAGCCAAAAAAAAACACTGTGAGGATTCTGAAGGGTGGGAAATAGGAGGTCCAACCACTGGCATTGCCAGCCCATCAACCTACCATCAACCATATTACAAGTCAAAAACTTAATGGCGGTTCTCCCATGGCGGTCCTACAATGGCGGTCTGAACCATGGCGGTCCGTGGTCACCACAGCAAATCACAACACCACACCGGATGGATTCAAAATCCACACAGCTGACACATATTCCCACTCCTGACACACCCACAAACAACACAATAAAACACACCCCTTCACAAACCACATTCCTTTGTTTTTCCCATATGAAATACTGAGGCAAGTGCAAGATTTTCCATCAGAAAACACCATAGATTAGGCACTCCACCAACTCACACATTAACAAATCACACACCCTCAACATACACACTACCCCCTTTTGCACATCACTGCTGTAGTCACTTACTATCACTTGTTTGGCACGCAGCATCCTTTACCATGACACAAAAGAAAAATCTCCATTTCACTGATGACGAGTTGAGAGGCATGGTGAATGAAATCATTTGGGTAGAACCACAATTATTCGGAGCCCATGTCCAGCAGACTACTATCACTAAGAAAATGGAAATGTGGCTGAGGGTAGTTGACAGGGTTCATGCTGTAGGCACCAACCCATGCACAAGGGACGGCTTTAGGAAGAGGTGGAATGACCTCAGCGGCAAGGTACGTTCTGTGGCATCCAGGCACCAGGTGGCTATCCTGAAGACTGGCAATGGTCCCCCCTCCCCTCTATAGCTCACATCATAGGAGGAGAAGGTCTTTACTATCCTGCATCCTGAGGGCTTGACAGGATTGCCTGGCGAGTGGAGTTAGGTAAGTCACAACAATTAAAATGTCACCAAAAGGTATTGTGATGCATGCTCACTGATCAGCTTTTGCCACCTACAATGTCACCCCACTCACCACCCCTGCAGGCCAACTGTACAAATACTTCAGTCTGGCATCTCACATGTGAAGTTAACTCATCTGGGGGAACAGCATCTGCGTATAGTGTGGGTAGTACAGGGACTGACAGCACCACAACTCCCAGCAGGCACTGTTCTACCATAGCAAAAACAAGAAAAGTGTATCAAACGCAAATTAACCTTGTTGTGCAAATCCCGAGTGAACTATATTCACTTTAGAGGGGGACAACTGGACTATATGAGTGCAGAACAGGCACTGGCTGGAATGCTAAGGGCAGGAAGCAATAGCAGTGTTACCCACCCCTGCCAACACACTGGACACCTCAAACAATACACCTTTCTCCCTCCACTCACCCATTGAAATGTACCCACCTGAGGGGAGGACACCTGTATAGTGTGTGAGTGCAGTATTGGCATGAAAATAGCTGGATCCCATAGGAGGATCCCTTACTTTCACAAAAAGCAACAGTAACAGCAACAGCAAACACCTACAAAAATGACTGTGATATCTGAAATCCACACATGAGATGCAAACACCTGGGGAAAATACAAAGAGTGGTACAGGGAAACACAGCACTGCTAATGCCAGAAAGATCTGTCTACTTCATCCAATGAGTAAGCCCACTCTGCACAAGGTCGAATATCCCTATATGTATACTTGCATTGGAAGAAAGCCCTCCTTAGAGGAGTGACAATGTAAACTGTGAGTTGTGTATTGACCAACTTCACTCTATATTCCAGGAACTCAAGCCTAGGCAAACTTGAATACCAGGCCACTCTAAATATGACAATGTCCCACTGTCTACAAACTCACTTATGAACATGACACACCTGGTAGGGGCCGGGAAACAGGACATGGACACACCCTCTGATACACCAACATCTACCTAATCCATTTACAGCAATTATGCCAAGATGGAAATTGTGTGGTCAGGAAGGACACTACCAAATTTTGTGAAAGAACATCTAAGACGGATCTAAGGCCACAAAATGTGTAATCTGATTGGCTTTGGCAACAGTCACATCCATAATGCCATGACCATAGGATGACAACTAACATGTCACAGGCTAAGTCCCATCACTGGCTCCATGACACAAAACTGATATAAAGATAACACAAAGTACAGTCTGCCCATCCACTGTTCTACCTGCACTGCTTGCTAGATATTAGTCCACAGCCATCTCTCCAACAGTTAAACACTTACAGACAGTCTGACCTTATAGCACTGCATTGTCAACAAACTCCAAATCCTAACATGTGTTCTTGTTACAATAGGTAAATCAGCAAGTCCATTTTGACCATGGACCAAGACTAATGCAACTGTCAAATGTAGGAGGTAGATAACAAAATACAACCTTTAACCTTGTGTCTTTCACATCAACAGGTCGAGCTGCCACTGTTACCACAGAGACCATTGAACAGATTTCTACCACTCCCATGGAGGAAGCCGTCAGTGAGGAGAACACACCTGGACCAGTGGACATTGAGGACTGTGCTGGCCCATCCGGGAAACCTAGTCAGACAACACCTGTAAACCTCAGCCTGACCACATCAAATCCTCCCAGCCCTGTTGCATCAACATCACAGGAAGCCTGTCACACCTAAGCCTTTGCACCAAGGCCATTTACAAACATCTCGGATCCCCCAGTCGAGGTTCCTGAGTTGCAGCAACAAACCTCTGACAATGATGGCCCTGGAACCAGTTGAAGGGGGTAAGCTGCACAAAAGTGACAGGCATGTGGGTGTAGGGTACGTGGGAGGGATGCTGTGGTTCAGCGACGTGAGGCCGGTGGGGAAGGGGGACACCATCGCCCACGTCTTGGGAGCATACCAGGGAACCCAAGGCATGATGGATCAGGTACTCACTGAACTCAGGGAAATGAGGCAGATGCAAAGGATCAACCATCAAGAGACTATGGAGATGTGGGAGGCCACCGAAAACATCTTGGCCTCAATATCTGAGGTGTTGAATGAGACTCACACCATCCTGAGCATGGACTGTAAGCCCTTCCAGTGGCCCTTCATCACTAGGCCCCTAGACATCAGTTTCAGCAGCAGGAATGGAGTCTCTCTCAGAAGATGCTATGGCCTCATACACCGCTGTATCTACTGATCCCCCCCTTCAAGTGGGAACATCCAGCCAAGAGGCCAGGAGCATTGGATGGCAAAACAGACACCACTGCCAAAAAGTATACTGTTCCTGATGACAGTTCTTGGTGTTCCATGTATCGACCCAGTTGAATATACTCCAAGTACTTTCCATTTTCAATTGTAGTAGCTTTGCACACTAAAGCACATAGACAGGTCCAGTCTCTGTACTGCCATAATCCACTATGTCTGAAAACATGTAGGTTCAGGCAAGATATGCTAAGGTACCATCCCTCACACCAAAGATGAAAGGGCTTACTCAGATGTTGTCCTGGAAATTAGGCCACCATATTAGTGGCTGTGTACACCAGCTTGACACTTACCATATGCCAAAAACATGTCTGCCAACTTAATATAATCCATGGCACAGACAGAGGGCAGTTTGACAGTCCCTGACCATAGCTCCATCCTATTACAATGACCAATCAGCTGCTGCTCATATACTAACTCATGTCAGTGTTGTGACACAGACACTGTCATGCAACTTGGAAACACATCAACAGCTACAAACAGCACATGCAAGTTCATTGTCCAAGTATTCTGAAGGGAGAATGCATGCATTGAACTTGATAGCATGTCTAGGTTAAATGATCACACATGTGAGGGAATTGCATCAGCACACCACTAAAAACAAGTGTATTGTGAAACTTACCTTCTTACACACCTAATGTCCAGGCTGCTTTGGCACAGGACTCATACATTCCCAAACTGTGAGCAACATTACCTGGATCAATCCATTTTCACTTCATATGTCAAACCAGCAACTGTAACCTGTCAATGACACAACTTAGAAATGCTTGCATGAGGATGGCATGGTAAAGACAACTGGAAGAAAATTGTACACTACAATGAGTCGAGGCTGCTCAAACTATACATATGCACCAGCATCCGCTCTGATTTCAATTTATACAATGACAATGCAAAGGGAAAGAGGCAAATAAAGGATATAAGCAAGGTAGTGACATGGTCTAGTTTGAAATAACTTGCAATTCATGCCTGTAAGATGCATTGCATGAGATGCCCTATTTCTTTGCAAAAGAAATGCCCTACTCAACACATCCTGATCCCTACAGTACCTCACACTGACAAAATTGTCATAGCACATCACATACTTATATTCAAGTGAATTAATGATTGATTAGATCTGTTTGAATATCTCCACCTTCATCCTCATCCCTGTCATCCTCAGTTAGCATTTCTAGGACCTCATCCAGTGTCACTGCTAGTTACCCCTCACCAGGAAAATAAGGGATATTTCTCCTTAGGGCAATGTTGTAGAAAATGCAGCAGACCACAATGATCTTACACACCTTTGCAACTGAGCCCTCATCTACTCACTTACATCAGACTTGTCCAATCACCTGACTCTGGCTTTTAGCAGCTCAAATGCCCGCTCCAGGACACAATGGCCCTCAATCCGAGTTTGGCTGGCGGCGGTAGCCGGCAGCCAAACGGGAACTGCCACTTGGCCGCTCCGCGGTCAAAAGACCGCGGAGGCCATTCTGCCTTTCCCGCTGGGCCGGCGGGCGCCCGCCAAAGGAGCGCCCGCCGGCCCAGCGGGAAAGGCCCTGCAACAATGAAGCCGGCTCCGAATGGAGTATGCGGAGTTGCAGGGGTGCGACGGGTGCAGTTGCACCCATCGCGATTTTCACTGTCTGCAATGCAGACAGTGAAAATCTTTCTGGGGCCTTGTGGTGACATGTCAGTATATGCACCATTCCCCTTAAATTAACATAACTATGCTAGTGAAAAATGCATGTTCCATCCACATGGATGGGATGATGTCTGGTGTCTCTCACACACATGTGCTTTCTGTGGTTGTAATTGCAGGCTAAAATAATTTGCCCTGTTCTTAAGAATCCACATTCAAGAGTGTTTCACCATCATATCTCACCAGATTGATACCATAATGCATCACAGTATGTCATTAGTCCTGTACAACTACAGTAGCATAGAGAGCCATGAGTGGTAAGGCAAGAGAGAGATGTTTTCCCATTCATGTTCATATGTACCCTTGATGCGTGATCATGTTGCTACGTGCAATGAGTATGTTTAATGGTTTTGAAATGTGCCCCGACTGTTGGAATGCATCATAGTTTGTCATGCAGTGATGTTTGCATCAAATATGATTGGACTCAGTGATTCATCTGCTGATGGATGTAAGTCTTTACAGTGTGAGAGATGGGGCAAGTGATATTGCTTGTAATTGGAAGTCAAGTTTGTTTCCTACTGATAATGATTGGGAGTTCTGAGTCTCCCCATTCTGTATAGCACAGCTCTGCATTACAAACATAGGGAGGTGCAGTCATGGAACTAGATGTCAGACATTGGTGGAGGCTATCCTTGCCCTTACAGAAGCATTATTGTGGGTATTCTGAAGATGTCACTTCATAATCTTTGTGAGCTGTCTTCATAGGTTCTTTGATGCCACTTGTGGGGCATAGCTATGTGATATTGCTTATACCTCTTGGACTGTATTTGAGCTGGTGATGTTTGGTAAATGTTCATTGTTGTGCGTTGTAGATGATGACATGATTTTCTGCATGAATGCAAGTTCAAGGTACTGCACATTTGTGGTTGTGTTATCTGCATTCCCTTTATCACGTTATAGGTGGTAACTAACATCAATGCAGATTAGGTGTGTGTATGGGGTTGTGTCTATGTAAATGGTAGGATATCTTACAATGGGGGCATATTGTTGGCTACTAGTCAGCTGTGATCTGCTGCATGTGGCATTGGTTTGATGTGGAGTGTTACACTAGTTGTGTTATGGTTAGTGTGTTGGGTAGACTCTATCTATGCTTTTGCAGTTGCTTGAGATCCACACTTATTTATGTGAAATTTTTTGTTTTCCTGATGATTTACATGGTTTTGTATAGGCACATGAGTTTTCCAACTTGCTCCACTCTCAGAGTGGGACTATTAGACATGATGGTATTATTTTCTTTTTTAGAGTTGTGATTAATGTGTTTGTATGTCCATGTACTGACCCTATACCTCCTTCTTTTGGCAGCATCAGAACAGGCAGTCGAAATAGGCAGGGCACAGCTGAGTGGGGAAGCATATGACCACGGGACCTCGAGTCAAGACACTACCAACACAGAGGGATCCAGTGGCCCTGAGGGCAAGGGGAGTGTCTCAGGGGAGACTGGATCTGCATCAACTTCATTGGATTCCTCCTCCAGTGGCCACTCCCCAGTGGTGGCGGACCCATCAGGGAACACCCCAGGACCGTCTTTGTCCATCAACCCCAATTCTTTCATGCCCTTCCTCTTGCTCCCTATACACTTGGCTGTGCCTGCTCACGCAAGAAGACGGGCATCTCCTCTGCCCCAGCCCCTGCTAACCCTGCTGTCCTCAGTGAGGAGGATACTGACCTCCTGAGGTCCATCTCTGTGGGTCAATCCACCGTTGTGAATGCCATCCAGGGACTGTCAACATACCTCAAGCAGACAAACACACTCCTGGAGTAATAGGCATACAGAGATCTTTTCAGGCTCTGGCCTCCAATCTGATGGCAACTAGTCACCCCTTATCTTTCTCCCGCCTCCACCGTCCTCTTGCCAGTGCAGTTCCCCCCTTCCCCAACCTACCCAAAGCACACGGGCTGACTCCCCTGTATCCACCTCAACAGACAAAGGTAGCGCTCACAAACACACGCACCTCAAGACAAACCGGCGTTCACACAAACAATATCCAACCACAGACACAGCAACAGTCACAACCTGCCCCTACACCACTCCCATCCCCAGCATCACAGACACAACATCAAGCATATCCACATGCACAGCACCAACAGTCACTGATCCAGCCACCACGCCCATCCCACCTGCAGATACTACCCCAGAAGACCCTCAGACATTCACCCCAATCACCATACCAGCAGGCACCACAACTACCAACACACCTACATGGAGCACATCTACCATACCAGTAGTCACCATCCCAACGGACAGCCACCCACCCACCACAGTACCCCCAACACTCCATCCTCATCCCAAGACACATAAATGCTCTCACTCACCCATCCAACAGACATCCACCACATACAAGAATTCCTCCCATAAGGATACAACCAATATATCCCCAACTCCACATCAGACAACCACTCCCTCAACCTCCAAATCCCCACACCAATCTGATGACCATCCCAGTGTTTCCAAGAAACATTTCCTGTGTGATATTGACAATACCTCTGTCCTCTTACCTGCCATGTCACACCCAAAAGGGCCACAGTCATGGCCAAGGTCAACGCTTCCCCCTCTAAAACCTCCCCTACAAGTATACATGCCCCTCCCCCTGCCAAGAAGATGTCCATCCCTCCCAAAAAGGATCCCCCTCCCAAGCCCATACCCAAAACCCCTCCCAAAGCCAAACCTCCACCCCCTGATAATCCCTGAGGTGCCTTAATGCCCCATTAATGCCCCTTCTAGTGGAGGCTACGTGGCAGTTAGGTGTCAAGTTTGGGCACTTCACATGAATTGGACAATTTATGGACTGGCCTATGGCTTTTAACTTTTATAGGGATCATTTTTAATAAATCTAATCAGTTGTTGGTTTGTTTAGTACACCTTTGTCCTGCAGTTCCTTTCCTAGGTTTTTGTTGTTAACCCCTTCGCTGCCAGGCCTTTTCCCCCTCCTGTGCCAGGCCTTTTTTTGCCTATTTGGGGCAGTTCGCGCTTAGGCCCTCATAACTTTTTGTCCACATAAGCTAACCAAGCCAAATTTGTGTCCTTTTTTTCCAACATCCTAGGGATTCTAGAGGTACACAGACTTTGTGGGTTCCCCTGAAGGAGGCCAAGAAATTAGCAAAAATACAGTGAAAATTTCGTTTTTTTTTTTTTATTGAAAAAAGTGGCTGCAGAAGAAGGCTTGTGGTTTTTTCCCTGAAAATGGCATCAACAAAGGGTTTGTGGTGCTAAACTCAGCAGCTTCCCAGTTTTCAGGAACAGGCAGACTTGAATCAGAAAACCCAATTTTTCAACACAATTTTGGCATTTTACTGGGACATACCCCATTTTTGCAATTCTTTGTGATTTCAGCCTCCTTCCAGTCAGTGACAGAAATGGGCATGAAACCAATGCTGGATCCCAGAAACCTAAACATTTCTGAAAAGTAGACAAAAATCTGAATTCAGCAAGGGGTCATTTGTGTAGATCCTACATGGGTTTCCTACAGAAAATAACAACTGAAAAAGAAAAATATTGAAATTGAGGTGAAAAAAATATAAATTTTTCTCTACGTTTTACTCTGTAACTTTTCCCTGCAATGTCAGATTATCGAAAGCAATATACCGTTCTGTCTGCTGGACTCCTCTGGTTGCGGGGATATATAGGGCTTGTAGGTTCATCAAGAACCCGAGGAACCCAGAGCCAATAAATGAGCTGCACCCTGCAGTGCATTTTCATTCTATACCGGGTATACAGCAATTAATTTGTTGAAATATAAAGAGTAAAAAATTGCTGTCAAGAAAACCTTTGTATTTCTAAAAAGGGCACAAGATAAGGTTTTGAGGAGCAGTGGTTATTTGCACATCTCTGAATTCCGGGGTGACCATACTAGCATGTGAATTACAGGGCATTTCTCAAATAGATGTCTTTTTTGCACACTCTCCTATATTTGGAAGGAAAAAATGTAGAGAAAGACAAGGGGCAATATCACTTGTTTTGCTAATCTATGTTTCCCCAAGTCTCCCGATAAAAATTATACCTCACTTGTGTGGGTAGGCCTAGCGCCCGCGACAGGAAACGCCCCGAAACGCAACGTGGACACATCCCATTGTTTTGAAAGAAAACAGAGGTGTTTTTTTGCAAAGTGCCTACCTGTAGATTTTGGCCTCTAGCTCAGCCGGCACCTAGGGAAACTTACCATACCTGTGCATTTCTGAAAACTAGAGACCTAGGGGAATCCAAGATGGGGTGACTTGTGGGGCTCGGACCAGGTTCTGTTACCCAGAATCCTTTGCAAACCTCAAAATTTGGCTTAAAAAACACATGTTCCTCACATTTCTGTGGCAGAAAGTTCTGGAATCTGAGAGGAGCCACAAATTTCCTTCCACCCAGCGTTCCCCCAAGTCTCCCGTTAAAAATGATACCTCACTTGTGTGGGTAGGCCTAGCGCCCGTGACAGGAAACGCCCCAAAGCGCAACGTGGACACATCCAATTTTTTGAAAGAAAACAGAGGTGTTTTTTGCAAAGTGCCTACCTGTAGATTTTAGCCTCTAGCTCAGCAGGCACCTAGGGAAACCTACCAAACCTGTGCATTTCTGAAAACTAGAGACCTAGGGGAATCCAAGATGGAGTGACTTGTGGGTCTCGGACCAGGTTCTGTTACCCTGAATCCTTTGCAAACCTCAAAATTTGGCTAAAAACCATACATTTCTGTGGCAGAAATTTCTGGAATCTGAGAGGAGCCACAAATTTCCTTCCACCCAGCGTTCCCCCAAGTCTCCCGATAAAAATGATACCTCACTTGTGTGGGTAGGCCTAGCGCCCGAGACAGGAAACGCCCCAAAGCGCAACATGGACACATCCAATTTTTTGAAAGAAAACAGAGGTGATTTTTGCAAAGTGCCTACCTGTAGATTTTGGTCTCTAGCTCAGCCGGCACCTAGGGAAACCTACAAAACCTGTGCATTTCTGAAAACTAGAGACCTAGAGGAATCCAAGATGGGGTGACTTGTGGGGCTCAGACCAGGTTCTGTTACCCAGAATCCTTTGCAAACCTCAAAATTTGCCTAAAAAATCACATGTTCCTCACATTTCTGTGGCAGAAAGTTCTGGAATCTGAGAAGAGCCACACATTTCCTCCCACCCAGCGTTCCCCCAAGTCTCCCTATAAAAATGATAACTTACTTGTGTGGGTAGGCCTAGCGCCCGCGACAGGAAACGCCCCAAAGCGCAATGTGGACACATCCAATTTTTTGAAAGAAAACAGAGGTGATTTTTGCTAAGTGCCTACCTGTAGATTTTGGCCTCTAGCTCAGCCGGCACCTAGGGAAACCTACCAAACCTGTGCATTTCTGAAAACTAGAGACCTAGGGGAATCCAAGATGGGGTGACTTGTGGGGCTCGGACCAGGTTCTGTTACCCAGAATCCTTTGCAAACCTCAAAATTTGGCTAAAAAAACACATGTTCCTCACATTTCTGTGGCAGAAAGTTCTGGAATCTGAGAGGAGCCACAAATTTCCTTTCACCCAGCGTTCCCCCAAGTCTCCCGATAAAAATGATACCTCACTTGTGTGGGTAGGCCTAGCGCCCACGACAGGAAACGCCACAAAGCGCAACGTACACACATCCAATTTTTTGAAAGAAACAGAGGTGATTTTTGCGAAGTGCCTACCTGTAGATTTTGGGCCCTAGCTCAGCCGGCACCAAGGGAAACCTACCAAACCTGTGCATTTCTGAAAACTAGAGACCTATGGGAATCCAAGATGGGGTGACTTGAGGGACTCGGACCAGGTTCTGTTATCCAGAATCCTTTGCAAACCTCAAAATTTGGCTAAAAAAAACATGTTCCTCACATTTCTGTGGCAGAAAGTTCTGGAATCTGAGAGGAGCCACAAATTCCCTTCCACCCAGCGTTCCCCCAAGTCTCCCGATAAAAATGATACCTCACTTGTGTGGGTAGGCCTAGCGCCCGAGACAGGAAACGCCCCAAAGCGCAACGTGGACACATCCAATTTTTTGAAAGAAAACAGAGGTGATTTTTGCAAAGTGCCTACCTGTAGATTTTGGCCTCTAGCTCAGCCGGCACCTAGGGAAACCTACCAAACCTGTGCATTTCTGAAAACTAGAGACCTAGAGGAATCCAAGATGGGGTGACTTGTGGGGCTCAGACCAGGTTCTGTTACCCAGAATCCTTTGCAAACCTCAAAATTTGCCTAAAAAAACACATGTTCCTCACATTTCTGTGGCAGAAAGTTCTGGAATCTGAGAAGAGCCACACATTTCCTCCCACCCAGCGTTCCCCCAAGTCTCCCTATAAAAATGATAACTCACTTGTGTGGGTAGGCCTAGCGCCCGCGACAGGAAACGCCCCAAAGCGCAATGTGGACACATCCAATTTTTTTAAAGAAAACAGAGGTGATTTTTGCTAAGTGCCTACCTGTAGATTTTGGCCTCTAGCTCAGCCGGCACCTAGGGAAACCTACCAAACCTGTGCATTTCTGAAAACTAGAGACCTAGGGGAATCCAAGATGGGGTGACTTGTGGGGCTCGGACCAGGTTCTGTTACCCAGAATCCTTTGCAAACCTCAAAATTTGGTTAAAAAAACACATGTTCCTCACATTTCTGTGGCAGAAAGTGCTGGAATCTGAGAGGAGCCACAAATTTCCTTTCACCCAGCGTTCCCCCAAGTCTCCCGATAAAAATGATACCTCACTTGTGTGGGTAGGCCTAGCGCCCACGACAGGAAACGCCACAAAGCGCAACGTACACACATCCAATTTTTTGAAAGAAAACAGAGGTGATTTTTGCGAAGTGCCTACCTGTAGATTTTGGGCCCTAGCTCAGCCGGCACCAAGGGAAACCTACCAAACCTGTGCATTTCTGAAAACTAGAGACCTATGGGAATCCAAGATGGGGTGACTTGAGGGACTCGGACCAGGTTCTGTTATCCAGAATCCTTTGCAAACCTCAAAATTTGGCTAAAAAAAACATGTTCCTCACATTTCTGTGGCAGAAAGTTCTGGAATCTGAGAGGAGCCACAAATTCCCTTCCACCCAGCGTTCCCCCAAGTCTCCCGATAAAAATGATACCTCACTTGTGTGGGTAGGCCTAGCGCCCGTGACAGGAAATGCCCTAAATCGCAACGTGGACACATCCAATTTTTTCAAAGAAAACAGAGCTGTTTTTTGCAAAGTGCCTACCTGTAGATTTTGACCTCTAGCTCAGCCGGCACCTAGGGAAACCTACCAAACCTGTGCATTTTTGAAAACTAGAGACCTAGGGGAATCCAAGATGGGCTGACTTTTGGGGCTCTGACCAGGTTCTGTTACCCAGAATCCTTTGCAAACCTCAAAATTTGGCTAAAAAAACACATGTTCCTCACATTTCTGTGGCAGAAAGTTCTGGAATCTGAGAGGAGCCACAAATTTCCTTCCACCCAGCGTTCACCAAAGTCTCCCGATAAAAATGATACCTCACTTGTGTGGGTAGGCCTAGCGCCCGCGACAGGAAACGCCCCAAAGCGCAACGTGGACACATCCAATTATTTGAAAGAAAACAGAGGTGATTTTTGCGAAATGCCTACCTGTAGATTTTGGCCTCTAGCTCAGCCGGCACCAAGGGAAACCTACCAAACCTGTGCATTTCTGAAAACTAGAGACCTAGGGGAATCCAAGATGGGGTGACTTGTGGGGCTCGGACCAGGTTCTGTTACCCAGAATCCTTTGCAAACCTCAACATTTGGCAAAAAAAAAACATGTTCCTCACATTTCTGTGGCAGAAAGTTCTGGAATCTGAGAGGAGCCACAAATTTCCTTCCACCCAGCATTCCCCCAAGTCTCCCGATAAAAATGATACCTCACTTGTGTGGGTAGGCCTAGCGCCCGAGACAGGAAACGCCCCAAAGCGCAACGTGGACACATCCAATTTTTTGAAAGAAAACAGAGGTGATTTTTGCAAAGTGCCTACCTGTAGATTTTGGCCTCTAGCTCAGCCGGCACCTAGGGAAACCTACCAAACCTGTGCATTTCTGAAAACTAGAGACCTAGAGGAATCCAAGATGGGGTGACTTGTGGGACTCAGACCAGGTTCTGTTACCCAGAATCCTTTGCAAACCTCAAAATTTGCCTAAAAAAACACATGTTCCTCACATTTCTGTGGCAGAAAGTTCTGGAATCTGAGAAGAGCCACACATTTCCTCCCACCCAGCGTTCCCCCAAGTCTCCCTATAAAAATGATAACTCACTTGTGTGGGTAGGCCTAGCGCCCGCGACAGGAAACGCCCCAAAGCGCAATGTGGACACATCCAATTTTTTTAAAGAAAACAGAGGTGATTTTTGCTAAGTGCCTACCTGTAGATTTTGGCCTCTAGCTCAGCCGGCACCTAGGGAAACCTACCAAACCTGTGCATTTCTGAAAACTAGAGACCTAGGGGAATCCAAGATGGGGTGACTTGTGGGGCTCGGACCAGGTTCTGTTACCCAGAATCCTTTGCAAACCTCAAAATTTGGTTAAAAAAACACATGTTCCTCACATTTCTGTGGCAGAAAGTGCTGGAATCTGAGAGGAGCCACAAATTTCCTTTCACCCAGCGTTCCCCCAAGTCTCCCGATAAAAATGATACCTCACTTGTGTGGGTAGGCCTAGCGCCCACGACAGGAAACGCCACAAAGCGCAACGTACACACATCCAATTTTTTGAAAGAAAACAGAGGTGATTTTTGCGAAGTGCCTACCTGTAGATTTTGGGCCCTAGCTCAGCCGGCACCAAGGGAAACCTACCAAACCTGTGCATTTCTGAAAACTAGAGACCTATGGGAATCCAAGATGGGGTGACTTGAGGGACTCGGACCAGGTTCTGTTATCCAGAATCCTTTGCAAACCTCAAAATTTGGCTAAAAAAAACATGTTCCTCACATTTCTGTGGCAGAAAGTTCTGGAATCTGAGAGGAGCCACAAATTCCCTTCCACCCAGCGTTCCCCCAAGTCTCCCGATAAAAATGATACCTCACTTGTGTGGGTAGGCCTAGCGCCCGTGACAGGAAATGCCCTAAATCGCAACGTGGACACATCCAATTTTTTCAAAGAAAACAGAGCTGTTTTTTGCAAAGTGCCTACCTGTAGATTTTGACCTCTAGCTCAGCCGGCACCTAGGGAAACCTACCAAACCTGTGCATTTTTGAAAACTAGAGACCTAGGGGAATCCAAGATGGGCTGACTTTTGGGGCTCTGACCAGGTTCTGTTACCCAGAATCCTTTGCAAACCTCAAAATTTGGCTAAAAAAACACATGTTCCTCACATTTCTGTGGCAGAAAGTTCTGGAATCTGAGAGGAGCCACAAATTTCCTTCCACCCAGCGTTCACCAAAGTCTCCCGATAAAAATGATACCTCACTTGTGTGGGTAGGCCTAGCGCCCGCGACAGGAAACGCCCCAAAGCGCAACGTGGACACATCCAATTTTTTGAAAGAAAACAGAGGTGATTTTTGCGAAATGCCGACCTGTAGATTTTGGCCTCTAGCTCAGCCGGCACCAAGGGAAACCTACCAAACCTGTGCATTTCTGAAAACTAGAGACCTAGGGGAATCCAAGATGGGGTGACTTGTGGGGCTCGGACCAGGTTCTGTTACCCAGAATCCTTTGCAAACCTCAACATTTGGCAAAAAAAAAACATGTTCCTCACATTTCTGTGGCAGAAAGTTCTGGAATCTGAGAGGAGCCACAAATTTCCTTCCACCCAGCATTCCCCCAAGTCTCCCGATAAAAATGATACCTCACTTGTGTGGGTAGGCCTAGCGCCCGCAACAGGAAATGCCCTAAAGCGCAACGTGGACACATCCAATTTTTGGAAAGAAAACAGAGCTGTTTTTTGCAAAGTTCCTACCTGTAGATTTTGGCCTCTAGCTCAGCCGGCACCTAGGGAAACCTACCAAACCTGTGCATTTTTTAAAACTAGAGACCTAGGGGAATCCAAGATGGGCTGACTTTTGGGGCTCTGACCAGGTTCTGTTACCCAGAATCCTTTGCAAACCTCAAAATTTGGCTAAAAAAACACATGTTCCTCACATTTCTGTGGCAGAAAGTTCTGGAATCTGAGAGGAGCCACAAATTTCCTTCCACCCAGCGTTCCCCCAAGTCTCCCGATACAAAAATGATACCTCACTTGTGTGGGTAGGCCTAGCGCCCGCGACAGGAAACGCCCCAAAGCGCAACGTGGACACATCCAATTTTTTTTATGAAAATAGAACTGTTTTTTGCAAAATGCCTACCTGTAGATTTTGGCCTCTAGCTCAGCCGGCACCTAGGGAAACCTACCAAACCTGTGCATTTCTGAAAACTAGAGACCTAGGGGAATCCAAGATGGGGTGACTTGTGGGGCTCGGAACAGGTTCTGTTACCCAGAATCCTTTGCAAACCTCAAAATTTGGCTAAAAAAACACATGTTCCTCACATTTCTGTGGCAGAAAGTTCTGGAATCTGAGAGGAGCCACAAATTTCCTTCCACCCAGCGTTTCCCCAAGTCTCCCGATAAAAATGATACCTCACTTGTGTGGGTAGGACTAGCGCCCACGAAAGGAAATGGCCCAAAACACAACGTGGACACATAAGATTTTTTCATAGAAAACATTGCCTACCTGTGGATTTTGGCCTGTAGCTCAGCCGGCACCTTGGGAAACCTAGCAAACAAGTGCATTTTTGAAAACTAGAAACCCAGGGGAATCCAAGATGGGGTGACTTGCGGGGCTCTGACCAGGTTCTGTTACCCAGAATCCTTTGCAAACCTCAAAATTTGGCTAAAAAAACACATGTTCCTCACATTTCTGTGGCAGAAAGTTCTGGAATCTGAGAGGAGCCACAAATTTCCTTCCACCCAGCGTTCACCAAAGTCTCCCGATAAAAATTATACCTCACTTGTGTGGGTAGGCCTAGTGCCCGCAACAGGAAATGCCCTAAAGCGCAACGTGGACACATCCAATTTTTTGAAAGAAAACAGAGGTGATTTTTGCGAAATGCCTACCTGTAGATTTTGGCCTCTAGCTCGGCCGGCACCAAGGGAAACCTACCAAACCTGTGCATTTCTGAAAACTAGAGACCTAGGGGAATCCAAGATGGGGTGACTTGTGGGGCTCGGACCAGGTTCTGTTACCCAGAATCCTTTGCAAACCTCAACATTTGGCTAAAAAAACACATGTTCCTCACATTTCTGTGGCAGAAAGTTCTGGAATCTGAGAGGAGCCACAAATTTCCTTCCACCCAGCATTCCCCCAAGTCTCCCGATAAAAATGATACCTCACTTGTGTGGGTAGGCCTAGCGCCCGCAACAGGAAATGCCCTAAAGCGCAACGTGGACACATCCAATTTTTGGAAAGAAAACAGAGCTGTTTTTTGCAAAGTGCCTACCTGTAGATTTTGGCCTCTAGCTCAGCCGGCACCTAGGGAAACCTACCAAACCTGTGCATTTCTGAAAACTAGAGACCTAGAGGAATCCAAGATGGGGTGACTTGTGGGGCTCAGACCAGGTTCTGTTACCCAGAATCCTTTGCAAACCTCAAAATTTGGCTAAAAAAACACATGTTCCTCACATTTCTGTGGCAGAAAGTTCTGGAATCTGAGAAGAGCCACACATTTCCTCCCACCCAGCGTTCCCCCAAGTCTCCCTATAAAAATGATAACTCACTTGTGTGGGTAGGCCTAGCGCCCGCGACAGGAAACGCCCCAAAGCGCAATGTGGACACATCCAATTTTTTTAAAGAAAACAGAGGTGATTTTTGCTAAGTGCCTACCTGTAGATTTTGGCCTCTAGCTCAGCCGGCACCTAGGGAAACCTACCAAACCTGTGCATTTCTGAAAACTAGAGACCTAGGGGAATCCAAGATGGGGTGACTTGTGGGGCTCGGACCAGGTTCTGTTACCCAGAATCCTTTGCAAACCTCAAAATTTGGCTAAAAAAACACATGTTCCTCACATTTCTGTGGCAGAAAGTGCTGGAATCTGAGAGGAGCCACAAATTTCCTTTCACCCAGCGTTCCCCCAAGTCTCCCGATAAAAATGATACCTCACTTGTGTGGGTAGGCCTAGCGCCCACGACAGGAAACGCCACAAAGCGCAACGTACACACATCCAATTTTTTGAAAGAAAACAGAGGTGATTTTTGCGAAGTGCCTACCTGTAGATTTTGGGCCCTAGCTCAGCCGGCACCAAGGGAAACCTACCAAACCTGTGCATTTCTGAAAACTAGAGACCTATGGGAATCCAAGATGGGGTGACTTGAGGGACTCGGACCAGGTTCTGTTATCCAGAATCCTTTGCAAACCTCAAAATTTGGCTAAAAAAAACATGTTCCTCACATTTCTGTGGCAGAAAGTTCTGGAATCTGAGAGGAGCCACAAATTCCCTTCCACCCAGCGTTCCCCCAAGTCTCCCGATAAAAATGATACCTCACTTGTGTGGGTAGGCCTAGCGCCCGTGACAGGAAATGCCCTAAATCGCAACGTGGACACATCCAATTTTTTCAAAGAAAACAGAGCTGTTTTTTGCAAAGTGCCTACCTGTAGATTTTGACCTCTAGCTCAGCCGGCACCTAGGGAAACCTACCAAACCTTGGAATTTTTGAAAACTAGAGACCTAGGGGAATCCAAGATGGGCTGACTTTTGGGGCTCTGACCAGGTTCTGTTACCCAGAATCCTTTGCAAACCTCAAAATTTGGCTAAAAAAACACATGTTCCTCACATTTCTGTGGCAGAAAGTTCTGGAATCTGAGAGGAGCCACAAATTTCCTTCAACCCAGCATTCCCCCAAGTCTCCCGATAAAAATGATACCTCACTTGTGTGGGTAGGCCTAGCGCCCGCAACAGGAAATGCCCTAAAGCGCAACGTGGACACATCCAATTTTTGGAAAGAAAACAGAG
The DNA here is from genome assembly GCF_031143425.1 of Pleurodeles waltl. Lineage (NCBI taxonomy): Eukaryota > Metazoa > Chordata > Amphibia > Caudata > Salamandridae > Pleurodeles > Pleurodeles waltl. Next base: position 1,445,250,822 of record NC_090444.1, on the reverse strand, counting down.
CTGTTTTTTGCAAAGTGCCTACCTGTAGATTTTGGCCTCTAGCTCAGCCGGCACCTAGGGAAACCTACCAAACCTGTGCATTTCTGAAAACTAGAGACCTAGAGGAATCCATGATGGGGTGACTTGTGGGGCTCAGACCAGGTTCTGTTACCCAGAATCCTTTGCAAACCTCAAAATTTGGCTAAAAAAACACATGTTCCTCACATTTCTGTGGCAGAAAGTTCTGGAATCTGAGAAGAGCCACACATTTCCTCCCACCCAGCGTTCCCCCAAGTCTCCCTATAAAAATGATAACTCACTTGTGTGGGTAGGCCTAGCGCCCGCGACAGGAAACGCCCCAAAGCGCAATGTGGACACATCCAATTTTTTTAAAGAAAACAGAGGTGATTTTTGCTAAGTGCCTACCTGTAGATTTTGGCCTCTAGCTCAGCCGGCACCTAGGGAAACCTACCAAACCTGTGCATTTCTGAAAACTAGAGACCTAGGGGAATCCAAGATGGGGTGACTTGTGGGGCTCAGACCAGGTTCTGTTACCCAGAATCCTTTGCAAACCTCAAAATTTGGCTAAAAAAACACATGTTCCTCACATTTCTGTGGCAGAAAGTGCTGGAATCTGAGAGGAGCCACAAATTTCCTTACACCCAGCGTTCCCCCAAGTCTCCCGATAAAAATGATACCTCACTTGTGTGGGTAGGCCTAGCGCCCACGACAGGAAACGCCACAAAGCGCAACGTACACACATCCAATTTTTTGAAAGAAAACAGAGGTGATTTTTGCGAAGTGCCTACCTGTAGATTTTGGGCCCTAGCTCAGCTGGCACCAAGGGAAACCTACCAAACCTGTGCATTTCTGAAAACTAGAGACCTATGGGAATCCAAGATGGGGTGACTTGAGGGACTCGGACCAGGTTCTGTTATCCAGAATCCTTTGCAAACCTCAAAATTTGGCTAAAAAAAACATGTTCCTCACATTTCTGTGGCAGAAAGTTCTGGAATCTGAGAGGAGCCACAAATTCCCTTCCACCCAGCGTTCCCCCAAGTCTCCCGATAAAAATGATACCTCACTTGTGTGGGTAGGCCTAGCGCCCGTGACAGGAAATGCCCTAAATCGCAACGTGGACACATCCAATTTTTTCAAAGAAAACAGAGCTGTTTTTTGCAAAGTGCCTACCTGTAGATTTTGACCTCTAGCTCAGCCGGCACCTAGGGAAACCTACCAAACCTGTGCATTTTTGAAAACTAGAGACCTAGGGGAATCCAAGATGGGCTGACTTTTGGGGCTCTGACCAGGTTCTGTTACCCAGAATCCTTTGCAAACCTCAAAATTTGGCTAAAAAAACACATGTTCCTCACATTTCTGTGGCAGAAAGTTCTGGAATCTGAGAGGAGCCACAAATTTCCTTCCACCCAGCATTCCCCCAAGTCTCCCGATAAAAATGATACCTCACTTGTGTGGGTAGGCCTAGCGCCCGCAACAGGAAATGCCCTAAAGCGCAACGTGGACACATCCAATTTTTGGAAAGAAAACAGAGCTGTTTTTTGCAAAGTGCCTACCTGTAGATTTTGGCCTCTAGCTCAGCCGGCACCTAGGGAAACCTACCAAACCTGTGCATTTCTGAAAACTAGAGACCTAGAGGAATCCAAGATGGGGTGACTTGTGGGGCTCAGACCAGGTTCTGTTACCCAGAATCCTTTGCAAACCTCAAAATTTGCCTAAAAAAACACATGTTCCTCACATTTCTGTGGCAGAAAGTTCTGGAATCTGAGAAGAGCCACACATTTCCTCCCACCCAGCGTTCCCCCAAGTCTCCCTATAAAAATGATAACTCACTTGTGTGGGTAGGCCTAGCGCCCGCGACAGGAAACGCCCCAAAGCGCAATGTGGACACATCCAATTTTTTTAAAGAAAACAGAGGTGATTTTTGCTAAGTGCCTACCTGTAGATTTTGGCCTCTAGCTCAGCCGGCACATAGGGAAACCTACCAAACCTGTGCATTTCTGAAAACTAGAGACCTAGGGGAATCCAAGATGGGGTGACTTGTGGGGCTCGGACCAGGTTCTGTTACCCAGAATCCTTTGCAAACCTCAAAATTTGGCTAAAAAAACACATGTTCCTCACATTTCTGTGGCAGAAAGTGCTGGAATCTGAGAGGAGCCACAAATTTCCTTTCACCCAGCGTTCCCCCAAGTCTCCCGATAAAAATGATACCTCACTTGTGTGGGTAGGCCTAGCGCCCACGACAGGAAACGCCACAAAGCGCAACGTACACACATCCAATTTTTTGAAAGAAAACAGAGGTGATTTTTGCGAAGTGCCTACCTGTAGATTTTGGGCCCTAGCTCAGCCGGCACCAAGGAAAACCTACCAAACCTGTGCATTTCTGAAAACTAGAGACCTATGGGAATCCAAGATGGGGTGACTTGAGGGACTCGGACCAGGTTCTGTTATCCAGAATCCTTTGCAAACCTCAAAATTTGGCTAAAAAAACATGTTCCTCACATTTCTGTGGCAGAAAGTTCTGGAATCTGAGAGGAGCCACAAATTCCCTTCCACCCAGCGTTCCCCCAAGTCTCCCGATAAAAATGATACCTCACTTGTGTGGGTAGGCCTAGCGCCCACGAAAGGAAATGGCCCAAAACACAACGTGGACACAACATATTTTTTCCCAGTAAACAGAGGTGTTTTTTGCAAAGTGCATACCTGTGTAGTTTGGCCTCTAGCTTAGCCGGCCCGGGGGGGGGGCAGAAATGCCCTAAAATAAATAAATTGCCTACGGGGTCGCTCCTCCTGTGTGACATTGGCGCCAAAAAACAAATCCCCGGTGCCTAGTGGTTTCTGCCCCCTTGGGGGCAGATTGACCTTAAATCGACCAATCTGCCCCCAAGGGGGGTAGAAATGGTCTAAAGACAATTTCCCCCCAGGGGAGCGACCCTTGCCTGATGGCTCTCTCCCCATCTCTAAAAAAACAAACAAAAAAAAAAAACATTTGCCCTGGCTCCTAGAGGTTTCTGCCCCCCCCCGGGGGCAGTAATGGCCTAAAATAAATTTGCACCCCCATCCCGCCCCCGGGAGCGACCCTTGCCTATGGGGTCGCTCCCCCTGCGTGACATTGGCACCAAAAAACAAATCCCAGGTGCCTAGTGGTTTCTGCCCCCTTGGGGGCAGATTGACCTAAAATCGCCCAATCTGCCCCCAAGGGGGGCAGAAATGGTCTAAATACAATTTGTCCCCCAGGGCAGCGACCCTTGCCTGATGGGTCGCTACCCATCTCTAAAAAAACAAACAAACAAAAAAAAAACTGAAAAAAAATAATTTGCCCTGGCGACTAGAGGTTTCTGCCCCACTGGGGGCAGATCGGCCTAATAATAGGCCGATCTGCCCCCAGGGGGGGCAGAAATGGCCTAAAATAAATTTGCCTCCCCAACCCCCGCCCCCGGGAGCGACCCTTGCCTACGGGGTCGTCCCCCTGCGTGACATTGGCGCCAAAAAACAAATCCCCGGTGCCTAGTGGTTTCTGTTCCCTTTGGGGCAGATTGACCTAAAATCGGCCAATCTGCCCCCAAGGGGGGCAAAAATGGTCTAAATACAATTTGCCCCCCAGGGCAGCGACCCATGCCTGATATGTCGCTCCGCATCTCTAAAAAAACAAACAAACCAAAAAAAAAAACACAAAAAAAAAATTGCCCTGGCGCGTAGAGGTTTCTGCCCCCAGGGGGGCAGAAATGGCCTAAAATAAATTTGCCCCCCAAACACCACCACCCCCCACCCCCGGGAGCGACCCTTGCCTACGGGGTCGCTCCCCCTGCGTGACATTGGCGCCTAATAATAGTCCAATCTGCCCCCCGGGGGGGCAGAAATGGCCTAAAATAAATTTGCCCCATCCAGGGAGAGACCCTTACCTAAGGGGTCGCTCCCCACCTAAAAAAATTTAAAAAAACATTAAAAAAAAATAAAAAAATATTCCTGGTGCCTAGAGGTTTCTGCCCCCGATCTGCAGAAAAGGCCTTCCCGAAAAAATGCCCCCCCTGGGAGCGACCCTTGCCCAAGGGGTCGCTCCCTTATGTCACCCCCCCAAAAAAAATCCCTGATGTCTAGTGGGGTTTCAAAAGCTGGATTGCAAGCAATCCGGCTTTTGAAACCCTGGGAGAGACTTCAAAGGGAAGGAAATAAATTTCCTTCCCTTTGAAGCCCCTCCGGGCCTTCCCCACATGATTGAAAGAGAAATGCTTAGCATTTCTCTTTCAATCGCGCTGAAAGCTCTGCTTCCAGCGCGATGGGGGAGGCCCCTGTGACTTATCAGCGTGCGCTCGCGCGCTGACGTCACAGAGGGGGTGGGGGGGTCGGGGGTGGAAGGTCTTCCCCTTTCATCCCCGCCTTGGGGTGGAGGGGGGTGTAGATGGCGGGGGGTGCGCTAGCGCTCCCCCAAGTTCCCCTGTGCCTTGGACGAGGTGACCTCATGCAAGGCACAGGGGAACTGTAGCCTTGGACGAGGTGACCTCGTCCAAGGCACAGAAGCGGTTAAGTGACATTGATAGTGTTCTTCTAGTTGTGTCGTTTTGTGCCTGCTTGTTGCTCCATGTGGTGCTATATTCATTATTTGAGTTTATATGTAGTGCTGTTGGCTCCCAAGAGAGGATATGTGTTGTGTATGGATATATTTGTGTATATGCTGTGATGGTGTAATGACATTGTGTAGTGATTGTTATTGTAAGTATTAAGGTTTGTGTTGTGCAGTGTGGGTATTTATGGTGTTGGACTAGTGTCCCTGATATGTCTGTTGTGTACATGTGATGTGTGTTTCCTTGAGTTTTCTCAGTGCAGACATGGATTGTGGTGAGTGGTGCTATGTAGCATTACAAATGAGTGTGCATGTGCCCACTTATATGTATCCCTTGCAGGTGGTTGGTGTAGGGGTATGTTCCATAGAGTGTCAATGTGAATTGTGTGTGCTGTGTAGACTTGCCCTTCCCTATTTTGCTGGTGTGCATGCCAATTGGTTTATGTATGGTTTGTCCCTGGATCTATGGCGGGCTATTTTATGTGAACATGTGGCTTGAGGGCACGGTTGAATGTGGTATGTGTCCCTTTGCAGTCTCCTTCCATGTATGGGCCTGATGCTCCCATCCCAATTGTACTGGTATGTTACTGATGGTGTTTCTTGCTTATTTTCTTTTGGTTTTGTGTCTATGTTTTGTGCATGGCATCATGCTTCCTTTTTGTTGTGTGTGATGTGTGTGTCCATTGGTTGGTGGTTTCATGGTGGTGTATGTGATCCATGCCACATCGATGGCCATGTGTATTGCATATGTTATCAGTCCCAGGCCTGTGTTGTGTGTGAGTATGCACATTGTACATGTATAAGTGCAGTAGATGTGTTGTTGTAGTTGTGTGTGTGACTGTTGTGTGGCCTTCAGTGTCCTTGTGCCTGAGCTGTGTGGCTGTGTATAGAAGTGTTGTGTTGCAGTGCAGTGTGTATGTGTTGTACGAAGTGTGCATCTCATGAGTGTGTAGGTGTCCGTGCAGATGTGTTTTTGGGAGTGTGCGCTGTATGTAGCGTGTAGCTGCTGCATGTGGGGTATCCTAATAATGTGTTTTCCTGTGGTATATGGTGTATGTAAAGGTTATTGTTGCAGGTGGGTGTGTGTCTACTTAGAGGCGTTGTCATCCTCATCGACTTTGACTTTGTTGTCTTTGAATGAGCAGGAAAATCAGAATGACAACTAGTTTTTGTTTCATGGTGGCTCCAGACATGTATGGCTTCCTGGAGGAGGGTGTCTCCCCTTATACTGCCTGTTTGCGCCTACTGGGACATGGTAGTTGGACTGCCACGGTCACATTGGGGGTGTTCAATCTCCTAATGTGTTTGGTTGAACCATGGTCTCCGATGCCCTGTTTGTGCCTCCTGGCAACCACAGTGGATGGTTCTGGCTGGCGGTGCCGTCAGACAGTTGGCGGTGTTGTATTTCTATGACCCCTAAGCTCATAATACAGCCCCTTAAACCTAAACAAAATAGGGAAAGGGTTGGACATTAAAGGGGTCATGTTTACTATTTTACCACAACCTAGGCAGCATTAGAAAAAGTGTTGTACCTTGAAGGGATAGATTTATAATTTCTACTCTGAAATATTGAACATTAGAGAAAAAGCAAAAATCAGTATACAAAATACACACTACAAAATATTAAAAATAGAACATTAAAAAGTAACAATTGAAATTATCAGTAACTTATGAAAAATGTTATAGTAAAGCAAACCAATATTACAAAAAATAAATATAAAATGCTAAATGTATATTTATATTGCAAATGTAAAGAATGTTAGTTTACACTAATTAATACAAAATGACAATATCAATGTAAAAATTTCTTGACAAAAACATTAAAAACATAAAAAATACCTTAACTTAGGGCCTAATTATGAGTACAGTGGTCCTAAGTCTACCATACTCATGGTGGCAATCCAACCACCGCAATCTTGGTGGACCGACCACCAATCTACAATCCTGGTGGTAGGATCAGCAGGAAAGCACTACCAGAGTCATGGATCTGATGTTGACACTGCCGTGCTGATCATAACTTGCCTTTCTGCCAGCCTTTTCTTGGTGAGATCACCGCCATGAAAAGGCTGGAGGAAAGGCAGGAATGGGCTACAGGGGGGCCCCTGCACTGCCCATGCCGATGTTGTGGGCAGTGCTGCGGCCCCCCTGTCAACACAGTCAGAATTCACACTTTCTGCTGTGGCAGACAGTGCACATTCTGAGTGTGCTGTTGGCGCAGACAGTGCAGCAGCATTGGCCTCTGCTCTCCCTGTGCCTGACAGCCAGGCTAGGAGTTCACTGGCTTGCTTGCCGCCTCCCCACTGTCGAATTTGCAGTCCGGAAGTCGAATGGCCAAATTCATAATGGCGCCCTTACTTTGAAAAATGAACAGATTAATACAATTTGCATAAAAATGAGGAATTAAATAACTTTTACAAAATTACAATAAAGATATTTAAAATTGAAAAATAAAATATTTCACTATTTATATATTAATACATTAGGCACCTAAATATCCTATTAATAGAAAACTGCTTCCAATGTTCCTGAAAGAACTATGGTGCTCATTATGACATTGGTGGTGAATCCCACCTACTGTAACGCTGACTGCCGCCATTATACCGCCACTTCGGCGGACATCAGTTCACCATATTATGAAACACACACACCAATCCATCAGTATGCAGCCACACACACAATTCCGCCATACCAAAGGTCGGTGATAAACTGGCTGTATCAAAACCCACACTGTTACGCCAACAGAACAACGCCTACCACATTATGACCCACAAATCACCACAGCAGACATTCAACTGCGGTAAACCATTGGTGGTACATACCGTTGCGCTCAAAATACACACACATACAAAACAACACCACATTGGAAAATTTAAATAACACAGACCTGACACCCATACACACACCACACTCACACAACCATAAAACCCACACCCACATTACCCACAACCCTTTATGACTACAAAGCATTGGCACGAGACAGACACCACGACCACAGACAAGACCAGAGCCACACACCACCATCAACTATACACCACCCAGGCACCCCACATCACACACCTCAACACATTACCCAACACACCCTCCCCAACACACCTCACACAACACCCATGGCACCACAAAGACACCCCCAATTCTCAGAGGAGAAGCTAAGGGTTACAGTGGAGGAAATCATCAGGGTAGAGCCACAGGTATTCGACGCACAGGTGCAGCAGATATCCATTGCTAGGAAGATGGAGCTATGGCAGAGGATCGTGGACAGGGTCAACGCCGTTGGCCAGCACCCAAGAACCAGGGATGACATCAGGAAAAGGTAGAACGGCCTATGGCGGAAGGTATGTTCCATTGCAGCAAGACTGCAGCTCGCTATCTAGAGGACTGGTGGTGAACCCCCACAACTAACAACATGGGAGGAGCAAGTCTTGGCAATCATGCATCCTGAGGGCCTGGCCTGAGTAGCAGGAGTACTGGACTCTGGTAAGTCAACTCTATACTACTATCACCCCCTACCTGTATGCCATCACATACCCTCACCCTCACTCCCATCACTCCACCACCTCCCACACACCCCACCATCATATCCCACTCATCCCAATGCCAAGCCCTGCATGCCATCCCAATGCATGACACCACTCACAGGCCTTCGTGGACACCTACCACTCAAGTATCCACACCAGAGAGAATCAGCTAGCCCACCACATACCAACTTACACAAGTGAAAGCAGCCAGGACAAATGCAACCAAAGATGGCAAGCCACAGATGCACAATATGTTACACACAGAAACTATAACACAGCATTTACATCCCCACAGGTATCCCAGCCAATATTAGCAGAGAGGAGGTGCCAGCAATATCCAGTTCCCCACACAAAAGAGGCCCACAGTGATGACAGCCACTTTGGTTGCCGGGATCTGGATGACCAACCTGGCCCATCACGGACCTCTGGACAGTTGGTTACCCAGCCACAGTCACACACCACCACAGAGCCTCCCCCCTCAGGAAACACCACCACAGCACCCACACAAGCATACCCATTCCTCTGTCCCCAGGACATGTCAATCAGCAGTGTGCCCTCCTCTACAGGGACCCCATGGCACACCTCATACCCATTACAATCAGGACCTGGGGTCAGTGGCAGTGGGCACAGAGTTCAGGGGACAGAGGCTGAGGACAACAGGGAAACTGGGAGGAGTGTTGTGTGGGAGGGCAGGCCCAGGGAACTGACTCTCCAGGAGGAACTAGCAGAGATCCTGGGAGCATACCTACATTCCCAGGATACGCTGGGCCAGATCCTGGCCAACGTGCAGGAGAACAGGTGGCTGCAGGAGAGACAGTACCAAGGGATCAGGGAGGACTTGCAGGCCATCAACACCACCCTGGTCTCCACAACAGGGGTGTTGGAAAACATGGCCAACATTATGAGGGAGGTAGCCTCACAACAGTGGGCCCCTGCCACTAGCCAGACGTCTGAACTGACTTCCACCTCCGCTGCCGCTAGTGGACAGGATGCCTCACCACAGGACCAACAGGCCACCAGCACTCCTCCCCCTGCAGAAGGAGAACCACCCCACAAATGTTCCTTGTGATCCAGGAAGAAGCCAGAGAACATTGCCAAGACCGCCACCAGGAAATGAGACTCTCCTGACTGTCACCCTTGTGTCCCACTCAGTCACCATGTCCACCTTGAACTGCCATTGCTCCCCTTCCTATGTCCCCATGGGCAATGCACCTGTGCTACAAATAGACTGGAACTATACCCTGGACTTTCCTCCATAATCACTCCATCCCAATGCACTTGCCCCTCTACTTCTTAGCACTTAAATAAACACTGTTTGACAAAATACAAGTATGTCAAACTTATTTTAGAATGTATTTGTATAACCATGTTCAAACATTGCAATTCAAATGTACAGTGATGTTCAAATCGTAAAGACCTGTAGTTGGCTGCCATGATCACACCAGGAGCAATAGTGGGGCACCAACATCTGCAAAATGAGTTGCAAAAGGGTACAGTAGGTGGGCATAGAAGTGAGAAATAACAACATGCCAGTGCCCAAGATATACAAATAATTGTCAATGAAATGTGAAGTACCACTGTCTTACCAGTGTGTCATTAGAAGCATTGTCGAATCACTGCAGTTCTGTTGTCCTCATCCTCATTCTCTGCCTCCTCATCCTAACTGTCCACAGGGTCCACTGCTGCCACACTGCCATGTCCAGCCTCCTCCTCCTGCACAAAAGGCACATAGGATCTCAGGGCCAGGTTGTGCAACATTCTGCATGCCATGATTATTTAGCAGACCTTCTTGGGTGAGTAGCACAGGGATCTACATATTAGATGGAGGCACCGATATCTGGCCTTCAGGAGGCCAAAGGTACGCTCGATAATCCTTCTTGTTCTCCCATGTGCCTCATTGTAACGTTCTTCTGCCCTTGTCCTGGCATTCCTCACAGGGATCAGTAGCCATGATAGTTTTGCATAACCAGAGTCACCTGCAAATATTGAGAGACAACATTTAGTCACGCACTATCCCATGTGGCCCACACCATACCCCAACATCTACTGGGTGGGAGCCAGGGCTCACTATTAGCCACACCCTGTGCCTCTGCAGTTGGACCATCACATTTGGGATGCTGCTATTTCTCAGGATGAAGGCATCATGCACTGATCCAGGATACTTAGCATTGACATGGGAGATATACTGGTCCACCAAGAAAACCATCTGGACATTCATTGAGTGAAAACTCTTTTGATTTCTGAACACCTGTTCATTCTGGCGGGGGGGGAACAAATGCAATATGTGTACCATCAATTGACCCAATGATGTTGGGGATATGTCCCATTGCATGAAGTCAGCTTTCACTGTGGCCAAATCCTCCACCTGGTGGGAAACAATGTATCTGCACATGTGTTTCATTAGGGCAGACAACACTCTGGTCAGCACTATTGAGAACATTGGCTGTGACATTCCTGCTGCCAAGGCCACTGTCACTTGGAAGGAACCAGTTGCCAGGAAATGGAGCACAGATAGGACTTGCACAAGAGGGGGATCCCGGTAGGGTGATGGATTGCAGATGTTAGGTCAGGCTCCAATTGGGCACAGAGCTCCGTGATTGTGTCCCTGTCCAGTCTATAGGTGAGGATACTGTGCCTGTCCTGTTGCCACCAGGAGTCTGTACACAGGGGTATGTCTCCATCTCCTATTCATCCGCAGTGGTAGCAATCTATGAGGCAAAAGAGTGAGGAGCCAGTCACAAACTGCACATTGTAGCCACAACAGTACAATGCATGATATTCATTTTTAATGTATAAGTGGCATTTGTCCTGTATGTCCAATTGTAAACTGTGATGCAGTTTTTATCCAGGGTCTGCCCCCCTCTGAAATGGCATCTGCCTGTCCTGCGTGGAGGGACAGGTGGAAGTGAGGTAATTCCGCTGATGTTGTGTGCCGTTGTGGTAGGCGGTCAGGATCCACCGTGCAACTCCTCATTGGTTATTATTGGGCCCTATGGAGTACAATGTCCAATGGTGATGTACGCTGGCGGTGACGGCATGCACCACCACGGACGTAACCACCATTTTCTATCTGATCACTCACTTGATATCTGACCTTCAACAGGTGAGGACCTACACTTCATGTGCTGCTGTGACCTGTGTCTGGAGCCTACCATGGCCTATGTGACTCAGGAAAGGACCCCTGCCTTCACCTCAGTGGAGTTGGAAAGACTGGTGGATGAGGTCCTACCCCAGTAAGGACTGCTGTATGGGTCTCCAGACCAACAGAGGAGTACACTGTGAGCAAGATGCATGGGGCATGAATTTATGGAGTGGTGTGTGTGAAGGCCTTGTGTAGGGGAGGTGTGTGGATGTCCCTTGGGCGGCGTGCAGCTTGTGTGCTGGGCCCTCTATGTGCAAATGGCGATGTGAAGAGGTATGGTGGGCCATAAGTGTAACTGGCAGGACCGTCTGATTGATACCTTTTCCTGTGTTTATTTCTCTGCAGGTCATCGCCCCAAAGAAGGGTGTAAGGCGTGCCATCGCCAAGGATGTGCGTACCCTGGGGGTTTACGGCAGGCGGAGCACCCACTGTCGCAAACGGTAGGAGGACTTGACACGCTGGGCCCAGCATAGGGTGGCCTCCCAACGAGGAAGGGTTGCCCGTCGAACCCTGACCCCCCTGATGGCCCACATAGTGGCAGTGACCTATCCGGAGCTGGATGGGCGCTATAGGGCATCACAACAGCCACAAGGGGGTGAGTACAGTTCCCCTCACATTACAACTTACGCATGGTAGGGGGGTACCCGGGTGGGGGATGTGTGTCAGTGGGTTCCCCTAGGCCGGGCCTTTCATTGCAGAGTAGGTCCCATGTTGGCCAGGGTCGGCATCCATTACTGGTCAGGGCTGTGTGGGTCTAAGGTGTGCTGCAGTTGGCGGTATGTGCACCTCCCCATGCCCTGGTGGCTAGCATTATTACTGGTGGTGCATTGCATAGTGCGTAGGGCTATTCCCTGTGTGTGACAATGGTTTGTACGTCAACAGTGGTGTTGGTGCACCCATTGACCCAGTGTATCCTTTGTCTCTTCCCGCCATTTTTGTTTTGTTATCCTGTCCTTGTGTGCATTAACATCATCTGGCGGAGGAGCCGAGGCATCGGCGACGGAGGGAGCTGCATCCCACAGGACCCAGGAGGCAGAGTCCACCGACGCTGAGTGCACCAGTGAGACGGAGGGTGAGGGGAGCACCACAGCGGAGACTGGAGGGACAGTTTGGACACAAATACCTCCTCTGATGGGAGCTCCCTGGTGGTGGCGGACACCTCTGTGACCACCCCAGCAACAGGTAGGGGTGCCACCCCCCTTACCAGCACCTCCCTCCCAGCAGCCCCTCAGCGAGTTGCCCAGGAGGGTGGGCATCTCCTTCACCCCAGACACCTCAGGCCCTGCCCCAGAGAGCCCTGCTGCCCAGAAGTGAGGAGGCTATTGACCTCCTGCAATTCATCTCTGTTAGGCAGTCAACCATTGAGAATGCCATGGAGGGGCTGGCAGCCCAAACGCAACAGAAAAATGCATTCCTGGAGGGCATTTACACTGGCTTGGTGACCCAACAGAGATGAAAGGAGGCTCTGGCCTCCTCTCTGATGGCACCCATTGTCCCTGTTTCCACCCTCCCCCTCCAACTTCCTATAACCAATCCCATTCCCCTCAACCCCAACCTATCCCAAGCACACAGGCAGATGAGCATGCACACAGGACAACACACAAGAGTGGCACTGGCAAACACAAGCACCACACATCATCCTACAGCCACTCACACAAACACCATCCAGATGCAGACATACCAACATCCACTGCCTCCACAGTTTCGCCATCCTCCTCCTCCTCCACCTGTCTCCCAGTTGCATCTACACTCACACCTGCATGCACTACATCCTCATCGACTACCACCATCACCATCACATCTAGCAGAACACACACCTCACTGGCAGACACCACACAACACCCATGCACATGTCCCCTGTGTCCTCTACCACTGTGTCTGTCCCCCTCCCAAGGTACACAAAGGCAAGCACTCAGACACCCACCAACCACCCACCTCACAACAGCATCCAGCCCATGCACCGGCATCCAAACACAGCAGACAGCCACTCCCTCTTCCTCCACTCCCATATGTTCTCCCTCTACCCACCTTAATGTCCCTAAGAAGTTTTTCCGCTCCACAATTGACCTCTTCCCTACCACTGCCCCCCGTCCTTCACATCTGGCCAGGGTACCTAAAACCCAGGCAAGCACCTCAGCCACCCAGTCCACGGGACCAGTAGTGTCCACATCCACTCATGGTGGGAAAGGATCCTGGCACCAGGCAGCCTCAGATAAAGTGCGCCTGTCCATAGTGCTGCCAGGAAGGTCAAGGAGCCTGCCCCTAGTGCTGCCAGGAAGGGCAAGGAGCCTGTCCCTAGTGCTGCCAGGAAGGGCAAGGATGCTGCCCCTAGTGCTGGCAGGAAGGGCAAGGAGCCTGCCCCTAGTGCTGCCAGGAAGGGCAAGGAGCCTGCCACAAGTGCTGCCCGGAAGGGCAAGGAACCATCAACAGCTGCTGCCAGGAAGGGCAAGGGGCCTGGTGCAGGGACTCTGTCAGAGCCCCCAACAACAACCATGGTTGTGCAGCCGTCCGAGGCTGCAGGGGATGGGCAGGAGTTTCCCCCCCACCACCACAACCACCAGCAGCACCACCACTACCACTACCACTACCAGCAGTGGGCAGCCATCCAAGGCTGCAGAGGATGGGCTGGAGCCATCCCCCACCACAACTAGCAGCACAACCACCACCACCAGCATGGGCAGCCGTCCAAGGCTGCAGGGAATGGGCTGGAGATTTCCCCCACAACCACCAGCAGCATCAGCACCACCACCACTGAGCAGCCATCACCACCAGCGGACGGTGTGTAGTCCTGCCTCCATGGGCTGCTGTGTGACCTGCCCCCTGCAAATTCTGTGGGAATGACACCTACCTGAGAGACTGTGACCTTATACTCACCAGGATCAAGAGCACAGGGCATGATGTCCCCTCCAGAACCAGAGGGAATGACACCCACTCACACCATCCTACCAAGGATCAAGAGCACACGGCATGATGCCCCCTCCAGAAGCAGTGGGTATGACACACACTCACCCCATCATCCCCAGGATCAAGAGCAGAGGGCACGATGCCCCATCCAGAGCATGTGGGCAAGTCACCCACTTGAGAGACTGTGGCCTTGCACTTCCCAGGACCAAGCACAGGGCCTGTTGCCCCTCCAGAGCAGAAAATTAAACTAAATTCTTTTTTTTATGAAACAACAAAAATGTTATATCAATTTGAAAAAATGTAAAAACAAAAATGAACATACACACTTAAAACAATATTAAAATTCACAATGATCAA